>NC_064560.1:84395960-85645960 GCF_937001465.1 Orcinus orca
CCCAGAGGTGGGAGAAGAATATATGATGTGTTCAGGAGGGGTGTGCAGAGTGTGTGTGAGGATGGAGCAACATAGGGTAGGGGGAGGAATATAGCAGAAATATGTACAAGGTTTTAGACTCTGGGTCTAGATTGTGAGGAACCACCGAGACTTTTTGAGCCAGAGGCAGAGGTGGGACTTCATGTGATGACTACCACATCAGTGTAGAAAGGCCTGGAAGAGAGAGACTGTGGTAGGGGGCTTAGGTTTGCTAAAAGATCTGATGAGTGCTAAGGGCAGTGGAAGTGGGAAGGAAAAGAGGTCATGAGTATGAGAGATGTTGCCAGGTGGAATGAACAGAATTTATGGCTAGGAGAGGCAATATGAGAAGCGGGTAAGGGTTTAAGCTCAGGTCGCATGGACTGACCTCAAAGTCAGGCTCTGTGTTGACCATGGACCAGTCTAAGTCTCTAGTTTCTTATCCGTAAAATGGGACATCGTAATAGTACCTATCTCATAGGATTGTTAGAAGGATTAAATGAAATAGTGTACCTTAAATACCTAGCCCAGAACCCATAATGAATGCCCCACAGTATTAGCTGCTACTGCTATTTTTTTAAACAGCCATATTGAGATACAATTCACATAACATACAATTCACCCATTTACAGTGTACAATTCAGTATTTTTTTAGTAATTCACAGAGCTGTGCAACCATCACCACTATCTAATTCTAGAATATTTTCACACCCATTAGCCGTCACTCCCCATTTCCCCTTCCCTCCAGGCCCAGCAATCACTGATCTACTTTCTGTCTCTATGGATTTGTCTGTTTTGGACATTTCATATAAATGGAATCATATGAGATACATCCTTTTGCTTCTGGCTTCTTTCACTTAGAAGGTTTTCAAGATTCATTTATGTTGTAGCATGTGTTAGAACTTCATTCCTTTTCATGTCTTTTCAAATAATATTCTGTTGTATAGATATACCACATTTTGTTTATCCATTCATCAGTTGATGGCCTTTTGAGTTGTTTCCACTTTGGAGCTATTATGAATATTGCTGCTATGAACATTTATTTACATGTTTTTGCATGGACATATGTTTTCATTTCTCTTGGGTATATACCTGGGAGTGGAGTTACTAGGCCATATGATAACTCTGGAGCTATCAGACTATTTTTCAGAGTGACTACACCATTTTACATTCCCACCAGCAATGTTTGAGAGTTTGTTTCTCCACATCTTTGCCAATACTCGTTATTGTCCGTCCTTTTGAATATAACCATCCTAGTGGGTGTGAAGTGGTGTTTCATGGTTTTGATTTTCATTTCCCTAGTAACTAATGATATTGAGCTTCTTTTCATGTGTTTATTAGCCATTCGTATATCTTTGGAGAAATGTCTATTCAAATCCTTTGCCCATTTAAAAATTGGGCTGTTTGTCTTTTATTATTGAGTTATAAGAGTTCTTTATATATTCTAGATACAAGTTCCTTATGAGATACATGATTTGCAAATATTTCTCATTCTGTGGGTTGTCTTTTCACTTTCTTGATGATGTTTTTGGCAGCACAGAAGTTTTACATTTTGATGTAGTCTAATTTATCTATCTTTTGTTTCGTCATTTGTGCTTTTGGTGTTGTATTACTATTATTCTTTAAGGGAGTGTTCATTATGCCTTGGGTTTAATTGAATAACAGAGAGGAAGGTGATGATATTAACAGGGCACAGAACACAGAAGGGGAAGGGTGGGTGTTTCAGGGATGGGAGGTACTTGGGCAACAGAAGCCAGTGAATTCTGTTTCGGCTATGCTGAGTTTAAGGTACAGAGAGGACCAACAGAGAAAGAGATAGCAAATGGACAGCTGGAAATATAGGTTTGGAGGAAAGGAAAGAAGTCTGGAGATGAAAAAGAAGAGAATTAGGGGACTTCCCTGGTGGCGCAGTGGCTAAGAACCTGCCTGCCAGTGCAGGGGACACGGGTTCGAGCCCTGGTCAAGGAAGATCCCACATGCCATGGAGCAACTAAGCACATGCGCCACAACTACTGAGCCTGCGCTCTAGAGCCCGCAAGCCACAAATACTGATTCCGTGTGCCACAACTACTGAAGCCCGTGCACCTAGAGCCTGTGCTCCACAACAAGAGAAGCCACTGCAATGAGAAGCCCGTGCACCGCAATGAAGAGTAGCCCCCACTCGCCACAACTAGAGAAAGCCCGCACATAGCAACAAAGACCCAACGCAGCCAAAACAAAAAAAAGAGAGAGAATTAGGAGGCATCATCTTAGAAATGACAAGTGAAGTAGATGAGTTCCACCCCCACGGGGGGAACAGCATCTAAGAGAAAAGAAAAGGGGGACCTAAAACAGCCCCCTGAAGATTATCTACATGTTTTGGGGGAGTGTGTGGAGGAATGTTTGGAGGAAAAACAGAAAAGTACTGTCATGGGACCAAGGGAGCATGTGTCAAGGAGGAGGATGTGACTGGCAGCATTACACCAGGAGTAGAGGAAGGAGGGGGAGGTGAGGAAATAGAGGTACTTGGCTGCAAGGAGGTCAAGTGGGGCTGTGAGGTAGCAAATCTGGACTGCGGGTGTCAGAGTGGGTGGGAAGGCAGCAGCAAGAAATACGAAGTAGTTGGAGGGTGAGAGGGAGGGAGACACAAGAGGGATGAGATATGGGAACATATGTATATGTATAACTGATTCACTTTGTTATAAAGCAGAAACTAACACACCATGGTAAAGCAATTATACCCCAATAAAGATGTTTAAAAAAAAAAAAGAAATACGAAGTAGTTGAAAAAAGAGGGAACGTGGAATATCTTAATAGAAATGTAGAGTGATAAAAGGTTTTCATTTTTGCCTTGGTTTTGAGGATTAGGGGTTAAGTATTTTGTGGCCTAAGGGGAAGGAGAGATGGGAGAGATGAGAGATTCAGTGGGAAGTATTAATTGATAGGCTAAAGTCTTGTATAGATGGGAGGGACTAGTGATGAATGGAAGAGTAAATTTTTTCAAATTCATTTCACCACAGCCCTTTTTTTAAAAAAAAATTTAAGGTAGATTTCCTAACATCCTTTAGTATAGTATTTAGGTCACTAGTTTGGGAAATGATCTAGTTTAGAGCATCTCAAGGTCAGGGACTTGATTCATCTCTGAGGTATAGCCCCTGGAACATAATGGTTGTGATAGTGGTAGGTGGGTGGACAAAGTAAGGAAAGATAGAGGGTCCCATCCCCCCATACAGGAGGTGAAGTAGTAAGAATGGATATGGATGCAGATAATGAAGGTGAGAAGTTGAAGTTCACAGTGAGCAGGAGATGAGTTGACTACTAAGAGCTAGTGGGGTGGAGGTCCCACTGTCACCCTTTTCTGTTCTCATTCTTTTACATGTATTTTTATTATATATATAGGACGTGAATTCTTTGTCATTGTAAACATGGGAGCAGCACAGCCCTGTTGATTTTTAACACCATTTTTTGTGTTCCCAGTTAATGCTGTCAGAGTGGTTAATTGACGTCCCTTCAGATTTGGGTCAGGAATGGATTGTGGTCGTGTGCCCTGTTGGAAAAAGAGCCCTTATTGTGGCCTCCAGGGTGAGTAGCTGCTCCTGCCCCCGGCACCAGCATGCCTGGCCTGTGGCGGGAGGGGTTCTCTGCACACTCTGTGTTCCTCATCTGCCACAGCAGCTGTCCCTGCCATGGGGATTGAAACGCTTTCCTGCAGGAGGGATTTGATGAGAGCCATCTTTGGGCTGATGGCACCCCTGCAGAATGTGGAAGCAGGAGGGTGAGGAGACCTTGATGCCTGACAAGAATGGTAATTGTCCACACAGGGCTCTACCAGTGCCTACACCAAGAGTGGCTACTGCGTCAGCAGCTTTTCTTCCCTTCTGCCAGGAGGCAACAGGCGAAACTCAGCAACAACAAAAGGTACCTACATACAATTGACTGTTTATTAACTTTTATAATCAGTGCTTGGTTAGTTGCTTAGTTAGTTGTTTTAAAGACCCACTTTAAAAGCATACTTTTGAAACTGCGCACAGGTAATATCCTGCCCACTGGGCTCTCCCTCAAGGTCAGGCCTCCTCAGTAGCAGAATAGTTGCAACTTGTGAGGCCTGCTGGGCAATAAACCCCTAAATTAAAGTCAATGCACCTTTCCCATGGACTTCCATCACAAGATGACAGGTGCAGTTCTCTGGGGAAAGGACCCCCAGAAGGCCAAATGTAATGTACAGTAAGCTGTTGCTGCGACTTCCTGCCGAATTCCCTTTTCTCCTTTCTCAGTGTCCTAATCTTAGCTTATTCCTCCCACCTGGGCCCAGCCAGGGAGACTAAGGTCACGAAAGTTTGCCCGGGGTCATTCAGCGAGGAGTTGGCAGAGCTGCCAGAACCGTTCTCTCACCTCTGTCTGCCCAGGCTCTGCTGGTGGTTATTCCTGTCCTCTGTTCTGAGCCCTCTATTGGCTTTTTTTTACTCGAGCCTGAAATGCGCTCCCACCTCCCCTCTACCCTGTTATTTTAGTCCTCTGATCCCAAAAGATTGTTCATATCCCATCTCTTCCATGAAGCATTTTCTGGAACTCTCGTTTTTCTTAGTTTGTGCTGTATAATTCAGGTCTTGGTTCTTTCCTCTGTAATCATCTTATCTCCTTAACTGGATTGTAACTTCCTTAAAGGCAGGGATTACTTATAGTTAATATTCCCCACAGAACACAGTGCCTGTGTTAGGAACTCAAAAAGTAATTGTAAACTAAAATGGAAGATTACTTCCCTTCAAACTTGAGCTTCTCTAAGGTGAGTAAATGTCCCAGTTTTTCTAAAGGTTCAGAGTTCACACTGAACCTTCTTGTGCTGTCATACCTCAGGTCACCCCTAGACTGTGCCAGGTAGCCAGAAAAGGCTGTGAAGAAATTTGTCCTGTAGTGCCGGTGCTTGCCGTGAGCACTGAGGATTGTTGGATTCAGTTCCCAAGCCCCTAAGATGGAGCTCCCCAGATTGTGGTGGAGGGAACCCTGATGGGAAGGGGTACCCTGTACTGACTTTCTACTTTGCGTCTCCAGACTACACCATTCTGGACTGCATTTACAGTGAGGTGAACCAGACCTACTACGTTCTGGACGTGATGTGCTGGCGGGGACACCCTTTTTATGACTGCCAGGTAAGGACTGATACTCCCCTCATGTCTTCTCCTGTTTTCTCCTCTCCTCCCAGGAAAGTGGCTCAGCATGTGTGTTTAGTACGTGACCAACTTCTTGGTGTGTACAGGATGTGGTATATCAAGAACATTGTCTAATGTTCCTTGCATCTTTGGGTGTGTTTAAATTAGCTTCATTTATAAAAAGAGGTAGGAGGAACTAAGGGAAGCATAGCAATTCTTGAGGGGAGGAAGGAGAAACAGAGTGTAGGGTAGGCTGGGACTTCGTAGAAGCTGTAACCGCCCCCTCCCCTCTCTCCAGAGTGTGGGAGGCTTGCTGGCAGGGAAGGTTGCAGGTGAAGGGGATGCTGCCTTGTGCAGGCGGCACAAGGAAGAGAAGGTGGAATGTTAAGCACCATCAAATAGACTTCTGTCACCTCCACTCTTCACCAACCACATCTTGACCCTGAAAATGTCAGGGCCTCCTTGGTATGACTGTAAGGCCTCGAATCTCTGAGGGGTTAGCTTTGGAAGGAGATTTTCCAAATGGGGAGAGGCCCCCCACCCAATATTCTCCCCTTAGGTTTCACCTTCCCACAACATTTTTCTCAGATTGGTGATTTTTTCGAGTGACAGACGCAGTCATCAGAGAGAGGCTAGGTCACCCGACAGGGTCCATCTCTGCTCCTATGCTCCCCATCGTTGTTCCAGTTCTAAAGTGGTGGGTTTTTTATGCTCCCCGTCAATTAGTTTATCATAGTGGTTCTCAGAATGTTGAATGTGTGGCCTCAGAAAGTTGTTAGTAATGCAAATTCTTAGACCTACTGAATCAGAAACTCTGGGGATGGGACTTACGTTTTAATAAACCTCCAGGCGATCCTCATGCAGGCCCACGTGTCCGAATCACAGGTTATCACCACAGGCTGCTTCTTTCTGTAGCCATTACCCCAAGCTAGGTTTCCAAATTGTGCTAGGTGCTGGTACTTCAGAATTCTAGCATGCATCTCATTCAAAAAATAATAGCCAAGGGACTTCCCTGGCGGTCCAGTTTAAGACTCTGCACTTCCAATGCAGGGGCCATGGGTTCAATCCCCAGTCAGGGAACTAAGTTCACACATGCTGCACGGTGTGGCCAAAAGATAAAAAAACAAAAACAACAACAAAAAAATAGCCAAGACCTGCATTGCTAAGCACTTTGTGAGCATGATCTCATTGAATCCCTTACAACTCTAAAAAGTAAGTATGTACTATTGTTATTACTCCTCATCATTTAGATATGAAAGCTGAGAGCCACAGACGTTAAGTACCTTGCCCAAATGCAGAGCCAAGCCTAAAACTCAGAACTCAAAAATTCAATCGAGGGACTTCCCTGGTGGTGCAGTGTTAAGAATCTGCCTGCCAGTGCAGGGGACACAGGTTCAAGCCCTGGTCTGGGAAGATCCCACATGCCGCAGAGCAACTAAGCCCGTGCACCACAACTACTGAGCCTGTGCTCTAGAGCCCACGAACCACAACTACTGAAGCCCACACGCCTAGAGCCCATGCTCCGCAACAAGAGAAGCCACCGCAATGAGAAGCCCGCGCACCACAGCGAAGAGTAGCCCCCGCTCACCGTAACTAGAAAAAACCCACGGGCAGCAACGAAGACCCAGTGCAACCAAAAATAAATAAATAAATAAATTTATTTTTTAAAAAAAGAGAGAAAGGCCGCGCAGCAACGAAGACCCAATGTGGCCAAAAATTAATTAATTAATTTTTAAAAATTAAAAAATAAAAATTCAATCAGGAACATATTTTCCTATAATTCTGTTGAAGGATGTTTCATAACATGCATTTACAACCTACAAATTTGATAACTAAAGCCACCTATATTTTGACAATATAAAGAAAAGATTGTGGGTTTTTTATTTTTGGTTTTGGAAATTAAAAAAAAAAGAAAGAAAGAAAAGTCCCTAAATAACAACAGAAGCATATGTATCAGTAATTTAGATCAATAGTAATTTGGAATAAAGTAGTTTATGTGAAGCTACAGCTATAAAGTAGTTTCTAATCCTTAGGTAAAATAAAACAGAGGTTAACGTGATGTGCTTTGGAGTTGGTGAGTCCTGGTCCCATAGTATTTCTGTGTGCACCTGGGTGAGTGATGTAATCTCTCTGAGCCTCAGAGTCCTCACCTGTAAAATGGAGATAATAATAATACAATTCTCAGAGGATGGTTGAGGATTAATACGATTGTGTATGTAAGGTCCTTAGCATGGAGCCTGAGACATAGTAGGCCTTCAGTGATAAATGTTGGCATTACTACTATTAATAATTCTATTGGATTTTAAGGAAAAAACATTTAAAGATTTTATGAACATCTTCCTGACCTTACGGCAGTGTTTTAAGGGAAATGAAGGTGAGAGAAGGGCTTAGGTCTTCATAAATCAGGTGGCTGTTTTTTTCCCAGTTTTATTGAAATTAAACTGACATGCAACACTGTAAGTTTAAGGTGTATAGCACAATGATTTGACTTACATATATTTTGCAATAGTTACCTGAGTAAGTTTAGTTAACACCCACCATCTCATATAGATACCAAAAAGAAAAGAAAAAAATAAATGTTTTTTTTCCCTTGCCATGAGAACTCTTAGGATCTACTCTCAACAACTGTCATGTATATACCAGACAACAGAGTTAACTATTGTCATTGTGTTGTACTTTCCATCCCTAGTACTTATTTATCTTATAACTGGAAGTTTGTACCTTTTGACCATCAGGTACCTTTTTAGAATGGGGTGTTTTTGTTCGTATTAGAGTTTGAGGTGAGCAGTTTTTAATCTTTCCCTTTCTCTTCTCTGGCAGACTGATTTCCGATTCTACTGGATGCATTCAAAGTTACCAGAAGAAGGACTGGGAGAGAAAACCAAGCTCAATCCCGTAAGGCCTGGTGTTAAGATTGCAGAGTTCTTTATGGGGATTGGTTTGGATTGGTCTGTTATCTAAATATAATCATTATGAATAAAATTATCTTTTTTTTTCTTTTTGAGGCATCATGGCATAGTGGGAAAAGTATGGACTTAACAGTTATCTAGATTCCAGTTTTCGCTTTAACAATTACCAGGTTAAGTTAATATCTTTACTTGGCCTTAGTTTCTTCATCTGTTTAATAGGGTTAATAATACATACTTTACAGGGTTTTTCTAAGAACCAAATTATATAAATATACAAGTCTTTCTAGCATAATACGGTGAGCACTCAATAAACAGTGGTTGGTATAAAATGCTAATAACTGTTTTTATTAATAACACTATTTAGAATTCTCCAACTGTAGCCTGCATCAGCAGCCTCTGGAGGCTTGGTAAAACGTAGGCTCCTGGGCCTCACCCCCAGAATTTCTGATTCAGTAGGTCTGGGGTAAAGCCTGAGAATTTGCATTTCTAACAAGTTCTCCAGTGAAACTGATACTGCTGGTCCATGGACCACACTTTGAGAACCTCTGCCTTTGCATCTGAGCTAAGAGTGACCTCATCTAGTCAGTCCCCTCTGTTTATAGATTAGTATATAGGCTCAGAGAAGGGACTGCCTTCCCCAGGGTCCCATAGTTCAGGATGATAACCCAAATGTCTTGGCTCTTCGCTCAGTGATTAAATATGGGACAGTTGTTTTCATTGCATTTTATTAGTTAAGCCCTGTAGACTGGCATTTGCTTGGGTTGCTTACAGCATTTTTAAAAGCAACTGAATAACCAGTTACAGGAAAATAAATGGGACCAGTACTTCCAGTGATGTTATCAATAAGGTCCTAGAAGAACATGCACTGAGGAAAGGGAACATGGGTACTACTTTCTCTGAGATGCTGTTTGGTGTGTGCTATATGTACTATCTCATTGTATCTGCATAACAATCCTACGAAGTAGATATTTTATTATCCCTTTTTACAGATGGGAAAATGGAGGCATATGGAGATTAAATGATTGACAGAGCTGGGATTCAAACCTAGGCAATCTGACTCAGAGGTTGTCATAGTCCTAATCACTTTGGTATACTGCTTAAGTGTAAAAACTTTTGCTGGTGTGAAAGGGGCTTCACCAGTCCTTCATTAGGGGCAACTGTCATAGAGCTGGGAGAATAACATAGAATCCCTAAACCTAGCACAGGGCAGTGGTTCTCAGTCCTGACTGCATGAATCAACTGGAGAGCTTAAAAAAAAAAAAAGACTGGATCCCACCCCAGAGCAGTTCAGTCAGAATCTCGGGGTGGTGCTTGGGCGAGAGTAATTTTTAAGAGTTTCCCAGATGGTTCTCCTGTATAAAGCAAGGTTGAGAACTCCTGACCTAGTAATTCAGAGGATAAGTAGAGGGGAGTGGGTAGGGAAGGATGAGACTGAAAACTTCTCTTCTTTGATACAGCTGTTCAGTTGCTGGAACCAATATTGTTTGTAACATGTACTAATTCTTTGTTCTGATTTATGTTTTAGTTTAAATTTGTGGGGCTAAAGAATTTCCCTTGTACCCCTGAGAGCCTGTGTAAGGTGCTGTCTATGGATTTCCCTTTTGAGGTAACAAAACCATTGTTTTTATTGCTCTGATCTGATTGTAAGACACAGGGACACTTGGTTTTACAGTCTTAAGAGAGCCTCTGACTTTGCTGTGTCAAAGCATCAGAGAAGGGCTAAATGCTGACTCTTGGAAAAGGATGTGCTCGTGGCCCTTCATAGCCTCAGTGCCACCCTGCCAGATAAGTCAGAATGCCAGAGCTGGAAGGGCCCTTGAAAGGACAGCTCATCTAACTCCCTCATTTTACAGATGGAGAAACTGAGGCCCAGAGAGGGGTGAGGCTTCCATTCCTAGGTCCTTCTTGTGTGCCTCTTTCTGCTACAAGCCAGAGAACGAGGCCCCTTGTTTGACTGCCACAGCTGGGGCTTCTGTGACTGACAGACTGCAGGGCTGTGAATTCCTAATCCTTCCTTCCTCCGAAGAGCAAATGGTCCCCAGGGATGGCAGTGCTTGCTGAGCAGTGGCATGGCAATGGGGCGACCAACTTGTCCAAGGTTGCCCAGGACTTCCCTGGTTTTAGTGCTGAAAGTCTCACATCCCCAGAATCTCCTCAGTCCTGGGCAGTCTTTTGTCATCCTCAGAACCTGCAGTTACCCTACAAGCAGACTTCCTTTGCCCATGATACCCTTTAAAATTCTGCCTGGTCACCTGCAAGTATTTGCTTGAACTGGATATAATTTTGCTAAAAGGATCACAGCTTCCCAAATGATGAAATGGCAAAGGCTGAGTTGCCTGCATTTCTGGGAGTCAGTTAAGAAGGTGGTAAGAACACCATCTTTGTTTATAACCCTTATGCCCCAGTGACAATAAATGCTTTTTAGAGATGAGTCACTGAATCACAGAAAAGAACATATGGGACTGTGGGAGGTCTTCCCGTTGAGAAAAACTGAGTTTCCCAGAACATAGCTCACAGACAATTTAGAGGGAGGTTTAGGCAGCCAGCAATGGCTGGGGAGCAGGGCTTCTTGACAGGCTGTTTCCCCTGCACTCAGCAGTCCAGCATCTTGGAGGGGCTTGTCCAGTCCCCCGGCTTTGTTCCCGGTGTGGAGCACATCCCCCACTACAGAGACCTCCGGGTGGTGGAAAGTGAATGGGATTTGAGGAGAGAAGACCTGGGTTCAAGCTGAATTTCTGCTTCATACTCACTGTGTGTTTGAGGGAGGCTCCAGAACTCCCTGAGTCTGAGCAGCTTCATCTCCCAGACACTTCCATGGTGGGTAAGAGGGTGAAATACTAGGTAGGAAAGCACGCTGTAAACGGGAAGGTACTTTTTATGTTTTTATTTTCTAAAATTTAGTTTTCTAGGCCATTTCTTCTTTTAGAGAAATTCATGTGTGAGAAACAAAGACTCTTTTTCTTCTGGCAGTGACCCAGAAAAAAAGAGCTGGACCACAAGAGCTACCCCAGTGCATATAGGTCTCCTACAAACATGTGGCCCCAGAAGTCATTCTGATCCCTGGTTTTCTTTCTTGTAGGTAGATGGGCTTCTCTTCTACCACAAGCAGACCCACTATAGCCCTGGAAGCACTCCTCTGGTGGGCTGGCTGCGCCCCTACATGGTGTCAGATGTTCTTGGCGTAGCTGTGCCAGCTGGCCCACTGACTGCCAAGCCAGAATATGCTGGGTACCAGCTCCAGCAGATTATTGAGCACAAGAGGAGCCAGAAGGAGGGAATAAAGAAGATACTCACACACAAGTCCTCTGAGAATGGACGCTATGAGTTGGAGCACCTGTCTACCCCCAAGCTGAAGAGCCCTCCCCATAGCCCCAAGCACCCAGGGAGCCTCATGGATAACTAGAGAGGGCAGCGTCCTTTGGGAGTCACAGGATGGGGGTTGGTCCCAGAAGGAAGGCTGGGGAGGAGGACAGTGACGAGAACAAGATGACTTCATTTTAGAGCAGACTTTCCAAAGCCACTCCAGCTGGAAACAGCTTATCTCCTATCTGAAGTGCTGGCTTTAACAGTTGGGGGAGGTTTCCAGATTGGGTAGTCTTTGCATTTGAGCAGCAACTCCTGTGAAAATGTATTTCAGATCCACAATGTAAATATATGTAATTCTTACGGAAGAAGTTGTTCGTGATTGTTAAACTATATTTATTTTATTTTTGTGTGTGTGTGATTCTTAAACTTTAGATAGTCAGGAATCTCCCCCACCTCTACCCCTTCAGGCCCCCTAAACCGTGACTGTTCAAGTCTTGGCCCATTTCACTCTGTTTTTAGCACTTAAGCATTCTGCTGAGTTTCCAGTTGCTGCTGTTGGTAACGTCATTTTCTCAAAGGTCTTACCAGGAACTGCAGTTCTTGGTATTTGAATATGTTCCCTCTTCGGAGAAGACAAGTGTGATTTTCTTTGGTTTAGACACAGCCAGAGATAAAATGCAAATGGAGTTCATTCACTACTTCAGCCAACATTTGAGCACCTTCCAGAAGATAAGCCTTGTGCTTATGTAGAGTGGGTTATGGTGAGGGACCATACTTCATCCCTGCCCTTGAGGAGCTCACGATCCAGTGAGAAAATAAACCCACCAGCATCTAGAGTGGGTCCAGATGGTGGGATGATTGCTTCAGTGCAGAAAGGGGCATAGAGCATGGGGTGTGGGGGGATGCTGGGAAGAGCAGAGGGAGGTTTCACAGAGGAGTTCAAAGCTGGGCTGAGGCTCAGAGGAGGGACAGAAATGTGCTCTGCAGACAAGGAGGGCAGGAGTTTCTCACAGAGGCAGGAGGGTGTGCAGATGCACCCCTCCAGAGCTGGGAAGGACTTGCTCTGGGACCTGAAGTCGGTTCAGCGTGGCTCAGTTGTCAAGTAGGGCTGGAAAGCTATGGGAAAGGAGGCTGGAAAGAGGTGGGTCTGATCATAAATGGCCTGTGTGTTATGCAGAGGTTTTGGGTTTTATGTATGGATGAAAGGGAGCTGATGAAGTGCTTTGAGCAGGCAGGATCCATTCAGATTTGTGAACTAGAGCTCTTTGGCAGCTGTGGGAGTGGAAGGTGGCGTCTAACACCAACCAGTTTCTGCTCTGTGTTCAGGAAATCTGTCCCATTTCCCGTGGCCTCAATCTGCTCCCCATACTACTTTCCACTTTTCTAGGACTTCTCTTACAAGACAAAAGGACTTCACTGTTCCATCCTGTGGACAAAATTTCAGAGGGATCCAGGGCAGATCTTGTCTGACACGCAGTTGTTTCTTTGTGTTGATTAGTTCTGGGAACAGATCCGGGCAGAAGTTGTGGTTAAGCAGAGCCTCATTACACAAATTCAGAACACCATTGGAACTAGCCTCAGTGTTGGGCTCTTAAAGAGCTGCTCGGGCTGACTCTGTAAAATTGGTGAAGGAAGAAACCCCTTCCTCCCCTACCCAATGATGACCCAGCTGGCTGCAGATTTAAGCGTGCCTATATCAATAAGCTCTTTCCTGAATTTAGGTCAACTCTGCAATAGAAACATTGTGTTCCTCTTGCCAAAAAGCTTGTTGTAGGCTGCTTAAAGGTTTAGTCTCTTCTGAATGCTCTAGTCTGCTCTCAGCAGCCAACTGTATCATTTCAGGAGATGTGCATGCTAGTATCAGTAGAGACTTGTCTGGGCTCTGCCCAGAAATAATCGGTCTGGAAGGACTACTTCCCCAAAGAACACTCTCTGGGGACAGATGCATGAACCAAAGAACATATTAGCCAAACTTATCACCATGCACGACTTGATACTGCTGAATGGTAGCTTGAAGGCTGTATCTCAGGGGAGTGCTCTTATATTTTTAACTGAGGAGCCAGTATTATTTATCATCACTGAATAGAATATGTCTCTTGGTCATATTTCTCTGTGAATTATAAAGTCACCTCCTGCCACCTGTTTCAAATATGGTTGCGTTATAGGTTTCTGGGATTGGATATTGGTTATTTTAATGTTAACTCATAACTTAGATTGTAGAGGAAATGGAGAAGAAAGAGGTGGGACCTAAGGACATGGTGACTCACTAGCTATGAAAGGTAAGAAATGGACAGGAATCATCAGAATGATTCCTAGGTTCCTAACTTGGGTGACTAAATGCTATTAACAAGGACAAGAATCCCAGGAAGAACATAATTGAGGGGGACTGGGGGGAAAGATAATGAGTTCAGTTTGGGACATGCTGAGTTTTAAGTGACTGGGAGACTGACTGGTAAGTAGTTAGGCCTTAATTCAAGTCTTCATCATTTCTTTTCTGCAGCACTGCCAGAGGCTCTTACTCTGCCACCAGTTTCCCTGCCACCAGTCTTCCCCACTCCCCAACAGCTCCAATCCATCCCTGTCACAACTGGCAGAGTGATCCTTTCTAAAAATGCACATCTGATCATGTTACTTCAAGGACTTCCCTTCGCCTACAGGGCACATGTGAAGCTTCTTGGCCTGCTATGCAAGTTTCTTCATGACCTGGCCTTAGTGTATCCGTCTAGTCTCATAAAATACCTTGCTTCCTTTTCTGCCTCCTTTCTAGTGATGCTGCTTTATAGTTCACAGTACAAACACACGTGTTTCATATTTTTTCCCCCCAAAACCATCCCTTCTCACTCTGATTTTATCCACCTGGTGAATATACCTACTCATCTGTTGAATAAACAGATACCTGTTTGAAACTTTACCTCTGCAGGTAGAATTAGCCGTTCTCATCTTTGTGCCCTCCCCATCCCACTACACATCTGTTTCCCAAAGTTACGGAGAGTCCCCAAGACTGCTCTTTGGTTTGATAATTCACCAGAAGGACTCACACATTCACTGAAAACTGTTTTACTCACAGTTACAGTTTATCACAGTGAAATGAAACAGATTTAATTAAGTCAGCCAAGGGAAGAAATGCATGGAGAAGAGTCCAGGAAAGTTTCAAACATGGATCTTCCAGTTGTCTTCTCCCAGTGGAGTCATGGACAGCTTTAAACTTCCTACTAACTGTGTGACAAAACTCATGGAGTATTGTCAACCAGAAAATCTCACCTGAGCCTTGGTGTCCAAAGTTTTTTATTGGACTTGGTCACACAGAACTGGTTGGCCAACCTCAATCTCCAGCCCTTCCTGGGGTCTAGCTGATAACATGTGGTCCAAAGTCCCCCTCCCTCCTAATCACATTACTGGATTATCTAGTGTGGCAAAAGACCCCCATGCAAACAAAGACACCTTTATTAGGCAGGACATTCCAAGGGCTTAGAGGTTCCTTACCAGGAACCAAGGGCAAAGGTCAGCCTCTCTTTGGGCAAGATTAAATTCTTTTTTTTTTTTTTTGCAGCACACGGGCCTCTCACTGTTGTGGCCTCTCCCGCTGCGGAGCACAGGCTCCGGATGCGCAGGCTCAGCGGCCATGGCTCACGGGCCCAGCCGCTCCACGGCACGTGGGATCTTCCTGGCCCGGGGCACGAACTCGTGTCCCCTGCATTGGCAGGCAGACTCTCAACCACTGCGCCACCAGGGAAGCCCCAAGGTTAAATTCTTTATTGCACACTTCCTCTATTAGATTGTAAGCACTTTGAGGTCAGGGACCTTGTCTTATTTATCTTTAGGTCGCTGGTGCCTGGCATCATGCCTGCTACTTGTTGTACCAATATATGTTTGCTGAGTGAATGAAATGATGAACTGGAATGAGAATGCAGTCTGGAGGGAAGCCCCTCCACTCTCTGCTGCCCAGGTTAGTGACCCTGGAGAGAAGACTGAGTGGAGGTGTGTGGCAGGCTGCTAAAAGTTGTTTGGATACGTTTCAGACTTCTAAGAACAAGAACTGTATTTAATTCTGTGAATGTGATTAAAAGGATAGCCAAAAACCTTCTCACTACGTACATTGGAAGAGGGAAAGAAATGATCTTCCTAGCTATAGACTTCCTTTGTAATAAAGAAATGAGTAAAAAACCCATAATATGTATTTTTTAAGCAAATGCGGTCTTTTGGTTTATGCCTTCAGATATGTACGGCAGGAAAAGTTGACAAAAAGCCTTGAGGTTTTAGCCAGAGTATGACTGGTTGCTTTGGTAAAATAAGCTGATTTTTGAGTCCCATGTTATGTTAGGATTCTGTTATTATACCCAATCTTTACATCAAAGAAGGACCAGATTAATCTGTGGACTTAATTTATCCATTCTGCTCTGGCCTCCCCATTAACACAGGTAAGTCAAAGAGAGTGAGAGTAAAGTAACTCAGTTGGTACCTCTCTCCTGTATTGAATGTTTTCCCGTGAGCAATTAAGTACCCAAGGTAACCAAACCTGTTTGGTACTCTTTGGCAAGAATTGTACCTTGTTTGCTGGAAAAGGATGGGTGCATTCTTTCAGCAAACATTGATTGAGCACCAGCTACTCTGAACTATATATTATGCTAGGTTCTGAAGAGAGAGTGATGAATAAGACATGGCCTCTGCCCTCAAGGAACTCATGGTCTAGTGGGAGAGACAGACAAATAAGCAAATAATTACAATTCAGAGTGTTAGGTAAACTCTAGAAAACAGGTGTCAAGTATTGAAGTAACAACAGGTATCAAGAATAGTGACTGATTAACCTGTGATCTGGGAGTAGTAAATAGGGGTGTCAGATGAGAAAATTGTTTGTGTGAGGAAGAAGCCAGATCATATTTTAGTTTAGAGAAAAAGAAAAGAATAGAAAAAGCAGAGAATAGCAGTAGGTAAATACCAGGCCCTAAAGTATTGGGTAATGGGGGAAATGTTATCTACAAGGGACAAGATTTTTCACCTTCCTTACATAGCTTACTTCAGCCATCCTAGTGATTATAGCTTTGGCCTATGAGTAAACAAGAAAAAATTTTCACCCTAGACATCGGTTAGTACTTTGACCTTACTTATTCTGTATCTGTCTTTTAGACATGTCTCTTTCATAGGCAGTAGGTATTTTGGAGCAATTTCTGAGAGAAGCTTTAGAGTTCAGAAGTAAAGGTGTTTTGGGGGAAAGGTTACAAAATTCTAATCACAGCTTTGGAAGTATCTCTATTCCTAGATCCAAACAAATATAAAAAAAGGCAGGAGAGGGACTTCCCTGGTAGCGCAATTGTTGAGAATCTGCCTGCCGATATAGGGGAAATGGGTTTGATCCCTGGTCCAGGAAGATCCGACATGCCCCAGAGCAACTAAGCCTGTGTGCCACAACTACTGAGCCTGCGCTCTAGAGCCCACGAGCCACAACTACTGAAGCCCACGCGCCTAGAGCCCGTGCTCTGCAACAAGAGAAACCAACACGATGAGAAGCCCTCGCACCTCAATGAAGAGTAGCGCCCGCTTGCTGCAACTAGAGAAAGTCCGCACCCAGGAACGAAAACCCAGTGCAGCCAAAAAGAAAAAAAAAAGGCATACGACAATGGCAAGACAGAGGTCTGAGTTAAGGTGGCTGTCTTTTTTTTTTTTTGTAATATTTATTTATTTATTTGGCTGCACCGGGTTGGGGATGAAACCCGGGCCCCCTGCATTGGGAGTGTGGAGTCTTAACCACTGGACCACCAGGGAAATCCCAAGGTGGTTGTCTTTTTTTTAAGAGAATTTTTTAAAATTAATTTATTTTATTTTTGGCTGTGTTGAGTCTTCGTTGCTGCCCGTGGGCTTTCTCTAGTTGCAGCGAGCGGGGGCTACTCTTCGTTGCAGTGTGCTGGCTTCTCATTGCGGTGGCTTCTCTTGTTGCGGAGCGCGGACTCTAGAGCACACGCTTCAGTAGTTGTGGCATGCAGGCTTCGTTGCTCCGTGGCATGTGGGATCTACCCGGAGCAGGGCTTGAACCCGTGTCCCCTGCATTGGCAGGCGGATTCTTAACCTCTGTGCCGCCAGGAAAGTCTGGTTATCTTCTTAATTCAGTCATTCAATACATATTTATGAAGAATCTGTGTACTAGGTTCTAGGCTCTAGGCACTGAGGGTACAGGGGCCTACAGATGTAGTTCCCGCCTTCCTGGCTAAGCAGGCAGACTCTAGGCCAATGACGTGGAAACACGTACACAATTACAAATTGTGATCAACTCTCTTTTAAAAAAAACAAGATGGTGCTAGGAGAGAGAGTAACAAGGCGCAGTTCAGGGAGTAGTCAAGGAAGATCTTGCTGAGGAAGTGACTTTTGAGCTGAGACCTTAAGGATGAGTCAGATTTGTCTGGTGAAGGAGGTGGGAGGAAGGGGAGGATAAGCTTTCTAGACAGAGACCTGAAACCTATGCTTTAAAAGCAAAAAACAAAAGTTCAACCCATAACACCCCTCCCCCAAAGGGTCCCTCTTTGTAATTTATTTTCCATTTTCAGATTTCAGTTCATGTTAATTTAATAAAAATGTGATTGTCTGTCACCTATACTCCCCCAACCCTACCCTAGCCTTCCTTCTGAGGTCCTGCAGCCAAGCATTCAAAAGTCCAGGGCTATGTCAACACATATGGATCTACCTTATATATATATTTTGAAGATCAAAACTTCAGCTATCTCATACTGTGATGGAGAGATTAGATGAATGAAACTCATTTAGAACAGTGTCTGGCACCTGGTAAGGATACAATAAGTGGAACTTATTAGTTCAGTATATGTGTGTACCATGATTTATTTACTGAGTTTCTTATTGATGGGCCATTATATTGTTTCCAATCTTTTGTATTACAAATTGTTTTACAGTCTCTAAGATCTGATCGAGCAGGATGACAGTATCATTCTTGATTTTGTTAGTTCAAGCCTGCAGTTAAAGGCAAGACTTTGTACTCTGATTCTCCTAAGCTTTGCCACTCAGAGCAAATCCAGCCAGCCGCCTTGCACTTGGTTTTGTTCCCCACGCCTCTGCTCAAAAACTTCCAAACATTGTCCTGTTTGGACTGTGATAGGCAACAGTTCCAGAAAACTGTTTCCTTACACACCCACACGCCCACACACACAGCTGTGCCTCTGAAAACTCCGCTGAGTTCTCTCTCCTAGCTCATTCTGTTAAACTTCTCTCTTTTAAAATTTTCCTCACCCAATACCTGCACAAGGAGTCAGAATGCTTGGATTCAAGTTCTAGTTCAATACTAATTAATTAGCTGTGCGACACCAACCACTGGCGTCCTGAGGATCACTGGGCAAAACAAATGTAAAAATGTAAATAGTGGGTTGAGAGACTCCATCCTCTTCTGTGTCCACTCAGTGGTTTGTACTACTCAGGTTCTGCAATTTCTTACTCTAGCTTAGTCCTAGAGCCATTTGCCTGCTTAGGGAGAAAAACTAGATTTGTTACTATTTAAAAAATTTTTGGAAAAGTTTATACATCCACGTGCAAAATTTAAACATACATACACACAATGTTGTTAGAAGCCAAGATAGTGGTAACTCGAGTATTGACTGGGAGGGGACATAAGGAGGGCTTTGGAAAGTTGGGAATTTCTTGATCTGTGTGCTGGTTACGTGGGTGTGTTTAGTTTATGAAATTCACCATGCTGTACACATATTTTCATCTTTCTGTATGTATATTATATGTTGTTGACTTAAAAAAAATTCACAACGTGAGAGTTGCAAGTTAAGTTTTATTTGGGGCAAAATGAGGACCGCAGCTGGGGAGACAGCATTTCAGATAGCTCTGAGAAACTGCTTCAAAGAGGCAGGGGGGAAGGTCAGTATATATGTGATTTTGGTGAAGGGGGAGTACATGCAATCAAGCACATATTTTTTACAGAAGATTTCTGCTAGTCTCGTACAGGTTACTGCTAGTCACGAGGAGCAGACGTCACCACGAAGGATTTTAGTGCTTTTCTAGATATGAGGAGATATAAGAATTGGGCTCATAAAATTGGCTCTTGAAAATATCTAACTATCTGAAGACCTGTTCTGCCAGTTTTTCCCAGAGCACAGAGTGCCTCATGTCTGCTCTCCACCTGAACTCCTTTCAAGGGGTGTTGAAAGTCAGCAGCTGCAGCAGCACATGATTTAATCCTTGTAGAGGTAGATGGCAAGTGCCAATGGAAAATGCCAATTTGTAGTTGACAATGTCAATAAAAAGCTTTAAAAAAACCTTAAAGGGACTTTCCTGGTGGTGCAGTGGTTAAGAATCCCCCTGCCAATGCAGGGGACACAGGTTCGATCCCTAGTCCAGGAAGGTCCCACATGCTCCGGAGCAACTAAGCCCATGTGCCACAACTAATGAGCCTATGCTCTAGCGCCCGCAAGCCACAACTGCTAAGCCCACACGCCACAACTACTGAAGCCCCCACGCCTAGAGCCCATGCTCCACAACAAGAGAGGCCACCGCAATGAGAAGCCCGCGCACCGCAATGAAGAGTAGCCCCTGCTCGCTGCAACTAGAGAACGCCCACGCACAGCAATGAAGACCCAACGCAGCCAAAAATAAATAAACACACAAAAAACCCTTAAAATGTATAATTGACCATATAGGGAAAAGTTTCCCTCTTCCCTTCTGTTCCTTAGAATCCCAGTTCCCCTCCTGGGAGACAGTCACTGCTATCTTTCTTGTGTATCCTCTCAAAGCTTTTCTATGTATAAATAAATTTACAAATACACATTTTTTCTTTATACAAATGACAGCATATTATACACACTATTTGGTTCTTGCTTTTTTTCCCTTAATAACATAGCTCAGGGATCATTCCATTCCTTACATGTGGAAGAGACCACTGTCTTGTTCATTGTTGTAAACTTAGTGCAGACCCCAGTGCCTGGCATATAAACATACTTGCTAAATAGTCTTCCAGAGGAGCATCTGGTTACAATACTGAAACTGTAACTCCTGTATGGGGTAATGAACTCAACCTAGAGTCAGCCTTATTGGTGCAAAGGATAAAGTAACCCACCTGAGACAGAAACAGTACCAACCACCAGGGGTTTCTTCTCTAACCAAGTGCAGCCTGAAGTTTCTATTGCAATGGTGCAGAAATGAGGTGAGGTCAGAGGTTGCTTTTAAAGTCCTAGAAGGAGCATCAGAACTCAGGACATCTTCCTCAGTTGTCTGAAGACCTCTCCTGTGGGCCTAGCTCTGTGCGCTCTCCAGGTTTCAGCCTTTGGCACTAGTTGTGGCACTCACTTGTTAGCTGGGTCCCTTTTAGAGTATTTATTTTTGGTCTGGAATGATGCAAAAACATGCCAGACCCAGCCCTGCCTTCCCAGTGCCCCCTCTACTCCCAAACTGACTCCCGTAAGACCCCCAAGCTCTTTGCCGCGCTCGCCTTAGTGAAAATCAAAGGCTTGCAAATGCTGCATGAGTCCTGAAAGAGGTTCGAAATCTGATGCTGTTTTTCTGAGAGACTAAAATTAGCCATAGGTGATGGATTACAGGATACCGCGGGCCAGGGTCTGCTCCTTCCACCTGCGCATCCTGGACTTAGTAAGCAACCTTTTCAGGGTCTTTCAGTCAGGAAGTGACGTGGGAATAGATGAGGATTGCGGGTTCCTCACAAGTAAGTGGTAGTAGCAAGTAACCCCAGGCCAGGTGTCCGTGGGCAGCTAGTTTTCAAACATATGCATTTTTTCCCTCCTCCACGGAGCTTAACCTCTTGAAACTCTTCCTTTTTTTCGCTCCACGCTCCTCCAGTCGCCGAAGCCCCTCCCCCGCCCTGGTTCCTCTGGGTCTCCCCTCCCCCCGCCGGCCTCCCCCGCCCCCTCCTCTTGGCGTCCCCCTCCTCTAGCTCCGCTGCCCCCGCCCCCGGGCTCCTCTCTGTCTCCCCCTCCCGGGCTGCGTCCGAGCTCTGCCGGGCCCTTTTCGTCGCCTGTCTGTGAATGAGACGCTCAGTTTCTCAATGGAGCCGCGGGGGGCTCGGGCGGCCGCAGTGCGGCCGCAGCACTGGCCTTGAGCCGGGAGGGGGGCGCGTTTCCCTCGCTCCCTCCCTCCCTCCCGTCACCGCGGCTTTTGAGGAACGGGGCTGAGAGGCTGCAGCGCAGGTCGCAGGGCCCCGCATCCCCGAGGACTCCTGCAGGAGCCGGAGTGCCGCCGAGGAAGCTGGACGCCGAGGAGGCCGGGGGCCTTCCGAAAATTTCCCCCGCGGCCCTTCGTTCTGGGCTTAGAAAGTTCTCGATTTCACGTTTCCTTTTTTTAATCCCGATTAGCTCCTCGCCTGCACTATTTTTTTTTTTTTTCCGGGAGAGGTGGGGGAGTGTGAGGAACGGAACGAAGAAAATAAAAAAGGATTTCCGCCCAGAAGAGAGCGACAGTTCTGAGAGCTTTTTCTTAAGGAAACAGAAGCGGCGTTTGCGGCCGCTGCGGGCGCCGGGCCCCGCCGGCCTAGCTATGCGCGAGCCGGCCCCGGGCTGCTGAGGCGCGGGCACGCGGAAGCGGAGGCCCACCGCACCGGGCTCCCCGCGCTCCCGGGCGACTTCTGTTCGCCGGCGGGAGTGGCGGCGGCGACGGCGGTGGCGGGATGGAGCCCACGACCGCGCCCCAGCCCGACATGGCGCCGGAGCTGACCCCGGAGGAGGAGCAGGTAAGCGGGGCTGCGGCCGCGGCGGTGGGTGTGTCCGGACACCTCAGGCCTAGCCCGGCTGTGCTCTTCGCGGCCGGGGGTCCGCGGTGGCCTCCAACCCCCCGCCCCCGGCGGCCGCGCCCCAGGCCGTCATCCCCCGAAGCCGGGGGGCGCTGCTGGTCGCTGCTCTCGCTCCCGGCCTCTTCTGTCTGCTGCTTACCGGTCGCATATTGCCCCCTCCCCTATTCCGGTGATGATTAAAGTTTCTCGAATTGGGGGCCTCCCTTTACCTCTGCCAACATCTCCCCGCCCCCGACGTTTGCAGAACACCTACTTTGCCTCCGGCCCTGCCATCCCTGTACGTGTTTTGCTTCATTCCGTGAGGGTTTGTGGTTTTTTAAGGGCAGGAAAAGCCCCACTTTGGGGGCCGGATTCCTGCGGGGACTATCTCCCCTCCCCAGGACAGTGATAGGCACTGGGTCCATAGATGCCCTAGATTTTCAGACGAGCCCCTCGGGCTTCTTAGAGGGCTGTGGCCTACTTGGACAGATTCTGGAAGATCCAGGCCTTCTCAGGCTCCCGAAGTCCCTAGCCTTGACCACCCTCTTTAGCTCTCTGCCGCTGGGCGCATCCCCTCACCCCCACTTCCCTCCCCTCATCTCATCTCACTGTCTCCATCTTTCTGAAGCCTGCATTGAGCTCCATTGTCCCTTAAAGCTTAAGACTTTCAGTTCCCAGAAGGAAGTGGTTTGTCATGTCATTTGGGGGTCTTGGGTAAGGGAAGAGCTCAGGGCCTTTATAACTTTCCCTCGCCCACATTCCTGTTGGGGAGACATGGACCACTCCTGAGGATGGTAGGAAAGTCTTGTTAGCTGAGATTGGAACCCTAAAGTCTTTTCGCTGTCTCTTCCTTGGCAGTGCCCACACCCATGCTCAAATAAATATAGCCATGGTCTGATTTGTTTAAAAACAAAACAAACAAACAAAAAACCCCTAAAATAAGAAAAAGGTGCACTATGCTGGTAACCCATTTCAAGCTTGCCAGCCCTTGCTCCCAAAGGACCACATTTGGTAGTACAGTCTCTAGTGTGGAGACAGTCTGGTTTTACAAACTAATATTGGTTAATGGGCTTAAGACCTGATTTTTAAAAAACCCTTGACTTTTCTCCTCGTTTGTGGAGATGACATTTTTCATATTTGGCTTCAGACCACAGTGTTTTCTTTTGACGTCTAGAGATAAAATCAGCATGGGGAAAAAAAAATCTGCTGCTCTGTATAAGCAGTAGTAATATCCTGGTAACTGAAATTAATGTTAATAAAATGCTAGTCAGGGCCTAGTGCAAGCAGGTGGCCAAGGAACCCACCTTGCCAAAATTAGGGAAATACTATCAGTACTTCAGCACTAAGGTGTGATGGTGTTCGGTTGATTTTAAAACGGCAAAACTCTTTCACTTCTTTTGCTAGGGCTGGTCAGATTTGAAGTTTTTATGTTTCTAAGACTTGAGGGAATCAGTATTCCACTATGAAAATGCCATGTGAGTGTGAATTAAAAAATTAAAACTGAGAAAAGTAAATATTAAAGTATTCATAGTATTGATAAAGTATTAGCTTTACTCTGTATATGTATGTGTGTATGCATATATACAACTGTGTTTAGTAAAAACCTTTTACATCGAATGAATGTGATGAGAATTAACAAGGACTGGATGGAAATAGTAAAATATATATATATTACGATCAAGAAGTTATGTGGGGTTTTTTTAACCATATGTTTTCCTACAAAATACCAAGGTTTCTACAGGCACTTCAAAATGTTGAAACACAAACATAAAAGCATAATTCCAATTGTGGTAATGCCAGATAAAATTTCATATTTTAGTTTAATATTACATGAGAGTACTCTTTTTGTTTTTTGAGAGTACTCTTAACTGTTAAGATTTCTTTAAAATATCTAAATTAAACAGCAACAAATGCATGTTAGTCTTATCAAAGTAGTTGTCATGGGAAATGACATATTCATTCCATAATGCTGCCTCATTGTTCAAACCAGTTTTAGAACTCATTTGGAGTTGATTTCAAAGCTTGTGGCAGAATCTTTGAAATATCTTCAGTGTTGGAAAAATCTTGTACATTTGAGAGTCAGTTTGATTTTTGGAAATAGAAAAAAATCTTTTGGAATCCTATTTCATGGGTAAAGTAGGGGATCAAACTGGATAACACAGTTTCAGACCCTTTGTGCGCTGTGTAAACTGCTTTAAAGATGTTTCTGGAGCAGATCCCTCTCAAATGGTAACCTCTTTCTGTACAGTCATGCAAATCATAAACCCAAAAGTTTTCTTGGATACTTTGTTCTCCCTCAGCCCCTGTGTATTATATACATCATCAGGTTTTCCTGAATATCTCCTGAACTCTTTGACTTCTTCCACCACCACCACCATCATCATCATCCTAGTCCAAGCACTGTCATATCCTGACAGAATTTTTGTTTCCTACTTGATCCATCTGCATTCCTTAGCTCTTATTCGAGAAACCAAAGGCAAACTGCAAATCTGATTGCATCTTCCCTTTGGCCTACCTGCCACCAAAATAAGCATTCATAAAACCCTCAGTGGCTTTTCATCACTCTTGGGATTGACAGCTCTTGAATGATTGTTACAGCTCTTGAATATGGTCTACAATGCCTCAGCCCTTGTGCGGTTTAGATCCCTAGCTAATTCTCACACTTCATCTTTGCTCCAGGCACGCTGGCCCTTTGGTCCTGCATTCTTGCCTGTTTCCTTCTTTTACAGGGTCTTTGCACAAGTTGCTTTCCTCTCTCTGGAAATACCCTCCACTGGTAACTCCCTCTTCATCCTTCAGCTCCCAGCTTTCACTTCCTCGGGAAGGTGTTCCTTGATCTCCCCAATTAGGTTAGATCTGCTGCTGGCTCTCAGAGTACCATGTACCGTCCTTTATATCACTTATCACAAGTTTACACTATTTGTATGATTGTATGACTGGAAGCTCCGTGAGGCTTGGAACTGTGTCTGCATTTGCTCACCATCATACACACATTGCCAGTCATAATGACTGGCACTCAATGGACGTTCAGGAAGTACTTGTGGGATGAAAAGTAGTTCTCTATGTGATTTGTACATAGACAACGTCGTCTCCTTTCAGAGTGGCTTATACAAATAAGGACGGGGGCTTCCCTGGTGGTGCAGTGGTTAAGAATCCGCCTTCCAGTGCAGGGGACACGGGTTTGAGCCCTGGTCCGGGAAGATCCCACATGCCGCGGAGCAACTAAGCCCATGTGCCACAACTACTGAGTCTGCATTCTAGAGCCCATGAGCCTGTGTGCTACAACTACTGAAGCCCGCGCGCCTAGAGCCTGTGCTCCACAACAAGAGAAGCCACTGCAGTGAGAAGCCCGCGCACCGCAACAAAGACTAGCCCCCAAGCGCCGCAACTAGAGAAAGCCTGCACGCAGCAGTGAAGACCCAATGCAGCCAAAAATAAATAAATAAAATAATTAATTAAAAAAATAAAGATGTTCCTTATTTTTATATATGTTTTGAAGGTCATCATTACTACTTCATAGTTTCATTTCCTATCTAGGCATGTGCTGAACTGATATTATACCAAGTCCTTTGTAACTTACGATGTTTCTTGCCTTTATGTTTTCAGTTCTCAATATTATAAAGCCTACAGTTGAGTTACAAGAAAAATGTATGCTTTGCCTTTAACAAGTTTACATGAATAACAACAGAGTAATAATAGTAATTGTTTCCTGTGCTCCTGCTTTGAGTCAGGCTCTGTGCTGGGCATTTCACATACAGCTAATCCTCATAAGATTGGAATAATTATCTCATTTTGCAAACGAGGAAACTCAGACTGAGAGGAGGAAATTGCCCAAGTTCACATAGCTAGCAAGTGATGGAGCCAAGATTTCCACCCAGCTCTAGGTTATTCTGCCTCCACTGCAAATGTTCCCTCTATTACACTAACTACCTTACATCTCATGAAGCAATTAACCAGTTTAATAAGATGCCTACATGGGTGTATGTTAGCTAATTTTGTGGGGTTTGGTATTGATATGTGTGTTTGGTTTTGAAGATGCTTTTTTAAAAAATAAATTATTTATTTATGGCTGTGTTGGGTCTTCATTGCTGTGTGCAGCTTTCTCTAGGTGCGGCGAGCAGGGGCTACTCTTTGTTGCAGTGTGCGGGTTTCTCATTGCAGTGGCTTCTCTCGTTGCAGAGCATGGGCTCTGGAGAGCAGGCTCAGTAGTTGTGGCACACGTGCTTAGTTGCTCCGCGGCATGTGGGATCTTCCCAGACCTGGGCTCGAACCTGTATCCCTTGCATTGGCAGGCAGATTCTTAACCACTGCGCAACCAGGGAAGCCCTGATGATGCTTCTTAAAATATAATTTAAAAAATGCAGACAGGAAAAAATTTGGAAAACCTTTACTCAGACCTGTTTATTGCTAGCAGAAACATATTGTACAGCCTGTGCAAGAAATTATTTTATTATTATTATTTTAATATATTTTTTGCATTTGCTTTATTTATTTATTTATTTTTGGCTGCGTTGGTTTTCGTTGCTGCACGGGCTTTCTCTAGTTGCGGCGAGTGGGAAGAACTCTTCGTTGCGGTGCGCGGGCTTCTCACTGAGGTGGCTTCTCTTGTTGCGGAGCACGGGCTCTAGAGCGCAGGCTCAGTAGTTGTGGTGCACGGGCTTAGTTGCTCCGCGGCATGTGGGATCTTCCCAGACCAGGGCTCAAACCTGTGTCCCCTGCACTGGCAGGCGGATTCTTAACCACTGCGCCACCAGGGAAGCCCTGTGCAAGAAATTATGATGGAAATTACTCTTGGAAAAAATTTTTTCCTTAAGATAGAGTTGGCAACTCTGTTTTGAGGTGTGGTCACAATAAAAATTTATTTTTTAAAATGTGTCCTTTTTCTTTTGTATAAGAGAAATAACTATTCTTAGAGCCAAATATGAAGAATATTATTTCTCCAAACTGTAAAAACCAAGGTGTTTTTGTGTCAGGAATACATTCTTTTTTTGATATTTTTATGTGTAAATATAAAAGCCTTTCTTAATAGGTTGGCAAAATTGTAAATTTGCCAGTGTGAAGGGTAATTTCTACATTTCAGTACTAATCTTCATTCTTATTATGTTATTGTCTTAATTTTATTTTTCCAAAGCATACACTCACATTTGTAACTTGACCTGAAGTTGGTAATTTTATCAAATTTACTAAATTATAATTAACTTGACCACCAGGGATAGTTAAGGGTGTCTTATTCAACTGTTCTATGTCCATGTAACCTACAGAAAGTGGGGCACCTTCGGTTACGTCTATTTGGGGTAAGTTGTGAGGAGAACACCCTCTTTGCAATAAACCATAACAGAAAGACTTTTAGCGCGGATTATAAGGCTATTTGATGGAATATCCAAGGAATTATAGCCTTTTAGGGTCTTTTGGGTTTTCATGGATTTCCCAGTAATGACCGATAGGACAGAATAGTAGAGTAGTTTTCTAAAGTAGTTATGCTTTTATTCATATCTTCATTTTAGATGGTTTTAATATCTTACATAGTATTTCTATCACATTAAAAATAATTCATGAGTTTTTAAAAGTTGTTGCAACAAATAATCTACTAGTATTGATTTTCAAAGTCTCCAAAGAAAATTTTTATTTTAGAGTTCATGTTGTGTAGAGCTTATAGCATTGTTGTAAAGATTAATAAGCTAGTGCACATAGATAGTAATGTATTACATAGTAAGCACTCAGTTAAGTTAGCCATTATCATGATATTCTCCGTCTTTGAATAGTGAAAGATTTTAGAGCCAAGTTAGCTTAAACCAATCCCAAGAGGGGAAAATATTCATGCTGGGGACCATCGCTTAGCATGGATTTTTATGAATGCCAGAAAATAATCATCTTGCAACTTCATAGTATAGTTTTCAAAAACCTATTTTAATTCTGTGCTGTGGTTTGTATTCTTATAACGGGATTTTCTAAAGTTAAAAATTTAACTGCCTTGCAGTGGATTTCAGAGATTTTTGGAATTTTTCCCAAGGGCAGGGGTTTTGTCCTGGTTCTTGTGGCCAAGAACTTCCCTTTTCCCACAGCCTCACATGTCCTGTGCTAAATGTCATCTGTCCCCGTGGAAGTAACCATACGTCAAGGACCAAATGATTCATAATGTTGAGGCCTTCCACAGAGGGGAAGGAGAGGAGGGATAGATGAAGAAGACTCATTCTTTTCATTATTGCCAGTAACTAAAGATATTGTAATTAGCAATTAGGTGAAATCTCATTTGGATGTGAGAATTTTATTCTCTTAAAACTTCTGAGCGTATCAAGGGTCTTGGGCTTTAGGTTTGAATGTTAAAGAGACCTGGAGGTTTTCTCCAAGGAACCTGACCTCTCATACTTACTAATGAATTGAAAAGTAAGACAGACACTCTAAAAAGGAGCTGAACTGTTTTACAGAGGTAAAAGTTAAAACTCATTGTAGATCAGTACATCTGAGTCTCATTTTATGACTTGTATATACCTTTTTTGTGTTGGAAAAGGCATAGTAATGTGGGAATACTCCAACTTTGATTTCTACATATTAAGACCCATTTTATAGTAGAATGGCTGGTCCACTGCAGTGTCAAGATTAGATGTCATAACCCCTAACTCTGGTTATTTGTTCAGATACTTGGAAGTTCAGTGAAATTTCAGGCATTTCTCACCAGTTTTATCATTCTGCTTTGATGTCTCAGACAATTAGGGGTACTTTCTTTTTCCAAGTCAATCACTATCTTCCCCCACCACCCCACCCTATGCCTCCACACAAGAGATCCTTGGTTGGCCTTTCTGGACACTGGAATAGTCACTGTTGTTTTTTTTTAAATGAAATTAAAAAAAAATTTTTTTTAGTTTATTTTTTGCTGCGTCGGTTCTTTATTGCTGTGCGTGGGCTTTCTCTAGTTGCAGCGAGCAGGGGCTACTCTTCGTTGCAGTGTGTGGGCTTCTCATTGTGGTGGCTTCTCTTGTTGAAGAGCACGGGCTCTAGGCACGCGGGCTTCAGTAGTTGCAGCAGGCGGGCTCAGTAGTTGTAGCTTGCGGGCTCTGGAGCCCAGGCTCAGTAGTTGTGGCGAACAGGCCTAGTTGCTCCACAGCACATGGGATCTTCCCAGACCAGGGATAGAATCCAAGTCCCCTGCATTGTCAGGTAGATTCTTAACCACTGCGCCACCAGGGAAGTCCCCTAATCACTGTTTTCTATTCCTCTTCCTCTGGAGTAGGGCCAGATATTCCTAGAACAGGTAGTTTAGCCTGCACTGTTTAGTGCTGAAGGACCTGTACTTACTGGAATGAGCCCTTTCATATATGATTTTGAAAAGGCTCATTAGAACCTAAATGAGATGGCCTGGGGATGCGGGCTGGGAGTGGGAGGCTGGGAAGCTTCAGAGCGCATGGGAAGAGTTGTTTGTTTATTAAGGATTGGTTATCTCTTAGGTCCAGACTATAAAATGATGAAACCAAAACGGTAGATTAGAGGTGACTTTTTCTTTAATTTCTGCTTCTGAGGGAAGTATTCCATTTTTTCTCTGGGAAAGACAGTTTCTGTTATATGTACTGGTTTCCTCTGGAATACCAAATCCATTCAAAACACACATGCACACTTCTTGTCTTTTTATCCAGCATGGGTGGCACAGATCTGACTAGCCTAATAGAATTATTATGAAACCAGAATTTATTCTCAGAATTGATGGGTAGATTCTAAAGAGCCATCCATGACTTTAGTACTGAAGTGTTTGGGGACATTAATCCATTAATTACTTTTTCATTGCTTGAACAACTGGCTAATCTTTACCTTTGCATTTGTTTTTCTATACCTCATTATTACACAATAGACATCATTATTAAAATCAGTCTTTTTTAAAATAGGTTTTTTATATTCTCTACAATGACCATATGTTTCTTTTATAATTAAAACGAATAACTTTTTGTGGAAAGTGCTGCATGCTCTATACAGGTTTAGTATTATACTTATATATAATTATATATTATAAACTGGTGAGATCACAGTATTTAAGATTAATGCAAATCTGGCCCTTTTCTAAACAGAGCTATTTACAAGTGAAATCTGGGCCTTTGGGGAGATGATGGCAATAAGTCTTAGGTAAATTTCAGGAATCCCCGGCTTGCTTTGTGGCTCCAGTCATTTTAATTAATATTTTTGAGTCTGTTTTGTGTTCTTTCCTTAAGGAGCTTTTAGGAGACCTGCTGAATTTAAGTAAAATCTCTTATGGTTACAAAATGCTCAGTAGATATCTGCGATAATAGTATTCTTGACCTCTATGCTACAGGAGACAATTTTTTTCAGATAAGAATAGGAGGAAAAATTAAGAATCCTACTTTGTAGCAGTGAAATAGAAGATTTCTAGGTAGTCTAAGACTTCTGACAGTTGCCATGAACAAATACTGTATCTAGAAGGTGGTAGTGAGGCTACCTGTGCTCATTTTTTTGTTTGTTTGTTTTTAATTTATTTTATTTATTTATTTTTGGCTGTGTTGGGTCCTCTTTGGGTCCAGGCGAATTCTTAACCCCTGGGCCATCAGGGAAGTCCCTATCTGTGCTCATTTTATGCTGTTAACGCTTAATGAACTATCCATTGGTTCATTTGTTTATTTATTCTTCTAGGTTATAGATTTCTTCTTTAGGTGCACTGATTATCATCTTTTTTTTTTCAGATAAAACTTCAAATGGTCATCTGATGATCTAAAAATGACTCATATTTAGAGTGAAAAGAGTGACAGTTTATATCCTCTTCCATATCTTATTTGAACAGCCTTTGTGAAAAAAATTCTCATTCCACTGTTTATCTCAGTGGTTCTCAACCAGGGTGATTTTAAAACACACCCCCACCCAACATTTGTCAATGACTAGAGATACATTTGATTGTCACGGTTGGGGGGTGCTACTGGGATCTAGTGGGTAGAGGCCAATAATGCTGCCAAACATCTTATAATGGTGGGCATACAGCCTACCACAACCAAAAGTTAACTGGCCCAAAATGTCAATAGTGCCAAGATTGAAAGACCCTAGTTTATAACTGAAGAATTTTGTAGTTCTTAGGGACAGAGTTACAAATTCTTACTTTTTAATTCAAGGTAAGTCTTTGTTTCACATATTAACTATTCAAATTCTGTGTCCCCAAATACTGGTTTCTGCAATTGACTTCACATACTGAAAAACTCCAGTCTAAAACATAATTATTTTGCAGCATAACCATCACAGAAGATAAAATGAGACGTTTCCACAGCCTTTGCAGGGGTTTTCAGAGATGGGGAGATTTTGTATGACAAGCAGAACACTACTGAGTCCTGCCATGGAATGATGATAATGGGAATTGTAATTTTTGCTTTCCCTTCCAAATATTTCTGTGTTGCTACCAAGTGTCTCTGTTCCTCCAGTGAGTGAGGTGATTATTCTGTATCAATCTCTTTTCCTTTTCATGTTAACGTCTACTAAGAGGAAGGTTTAACAGATCATAAACAGAAATACAATTTGTTCATTCAGGAGTCATTTATTGTCTGTTGCTGTGTGCTAGGTTCTTGTTCAGCATGGATTGAGGGCTCTCTGTCCTTAAGGAATTGCCCTCCAGTTCTCTGTAGGCAGTTCTTGAATTGTGGGGTACCCACCAAGGAGGAGGACCTCTTATCTACAGTGAGGACAGGGACTCAATCTTATACATCCTTAGTGTACATTGTGAGAGTTCAAAATATGTTTGCTGAAGAATGAGTGAAACTGTATACATTGAAATTATTTATTCCTCACACACCCATAAAGTATTATTTTGTTTAGGATGATTATCTTCCTGACATAGGAATGATGTTCAGAGGCTTTCAGTAATCCACCGAGGAGGCAACACTGGAACTCAAACTCTTCTGATTAAGTGTAGTGCTCTCTCTAGTAGACTTCATCTCTCTTAACCACGTGTTTCTATGTATGACACACCTATGTACATATACACCAGAAACGGCTCTTTCTTGGCGTTTGTGGGTTAAACGTTCCTGGTTTCAGCCATTCACAAGTTTCTCTACAGAGATGTGCCTAAATTGTTCCTAGCTGCTTATTGTACATTTATGAAAAATTATATGCTTTAATGGGGTCAGTGAACTTGAAGTTTCATATAGGTCTCTGGCTGTACCTCTCAGAATGTTGTAGGTCTGCTCTTTGCCTTTATAAAACCAGTCTTTAGTTTTCTATAGGTAGAGTTTAATCTTTCAGATATTATTATCAGCATAATGGGGAAGTATATATGGTATATTTGCCTACCAGTAATTAGGATTAGACTACAGCTCTTTAAATTGTTTTGTCCATGACACCTTCAGTTTGCCCATGTTTTTGTCTGTACTTAAGCTACTACTAGATTTCCCTTCTTAACTCTCGCCAAGTGTAAAAGTTGAGGATGAAAATTTTTCCAAAAAAAGGATTTTTTTCTCCTTTTTACTTTCTATACTTACAAATTTTCTCTTTCTTAGATTTGTAAAGGAAGAAAAAGAGTTACTAAGAGAGAGACCTGAAACCTTGAACATGAACATGAGCAAAAGAAAACAGATTTATTTGGGAATGGCCATTTGTCTCATTGACTTTAGCTCTTCTGTCCCAGGAAACTCCAGAAGTGAAGAGAAAACACTATTTCTGGCTAGGTCAGGGATATAGCTAGTAAGATTAAAATATACAGAATTTTCCATCATACTTTTGTTTTCAAAAATAAATCTTTTTAGATTAGGATTCTAAATGTTTTAGAGAAACCATCTGACATTTCTCGTACTGAATGCTGGTATACCATTTTGTTTATAGGAAAAACTCAGCATTGTTATGGAATTAAGTTAACAGAAACATTTTTAAAAAATTGAAAACCATCCATCTTTTTTTTTTTTTTCCTTTAAGCACCCAAAGCATCATTTTCTTTCATAGTTGATATCAAGCTAGGGAAATGTTAGCTTTGGAGGTGATTTTGTCAGAAAATTAGAAGCAACTAGAAACTTGTGTTTTGAATGAAATTGCTAAGACCATTTGAACATGGAAACTAGTCAGAACCTCTAATTGTTGTCATGCTGTCCTTACAGCGCTACAAGTAATTGTAAAAGCCCACGTCAAACTCATGATAATAATAGTGGCTAAGCACTAATTAGGATGGCTATAATTTTAAAAAAAAGAGAGAGAGAAAGAAAATAATAAATGTTGGCATTGCTGGTGGGAATGTAAAATGGTACAGCCACAGTGGAAAACAGTCTGATGGTTTCTCAAAAGATTAAACATAGAACTACCATATGACGCAGGAATTTCGTTTGTAGGTATATATCCAAAAGAATTAAAAGCAGGGAATTCCCTGGCGGTCCAGTGGTTAGGACTCCACACTTCCACTGTAGGGGGCGCAGGTTCGATCCCTGGTCGGGGAGCTGAGATCCTGCATGCCATGCAGCGCAGCCAAAAACAAACAAAAAACAAAGTTATAAAAGAATTAAAAGCAGGCATTCAAATAGATACATGTACATGCATGTCATGGCAACCCAAGTGGCCAATGATAGATGAATAGCTAAGCAAAATGTAGTATATACATACAATGGAATATTATTCAGCTTTAAAAAGGAATGAAGTTTTGATATATGATACAATATGGATGGGCCTTGAAAACATTCTGATTACTGAAGTAAGCCAGACACAGAAGACAAATGTATGAGGTACCTAGATAGCCAAATTCATGGAGACAGAGAGTAGAATACCAGGGGCTGGGAGGAGATGGAAAGGAGGAGTTATTGTTTGATGGGTACACAGTTTCTGTTGAGGGTGATGGAAAAGTTTTGGGTATAGATAGTGGTGATGTTTACCCAACTTTGTGAATGCATTTAATGCCACTGAATTGTATACTTATGAATGGTAAAAATTATAAATATTTTGTATATTTTACCACAGTAAAAAAATAATGGCTAAGCACTATTCAAAGTGCTTTACGGGTTTTAGTTCATTTAGTGAATAATGCGGCTGGTGAGTCAAAGGAAAGAGAATAGGTGTTACTTCCATTTCTCCTCTGGCTGCTGATCTTGAGCCTAGAATCTCTTACATAAGTACCATTTATTGGTTACAGGATGTATCTATGTTAATGATTTGTTAGAATGTGAATTGTCATCTGTTTGAACTCCGGAATATTTCACCTGTGAGATCCAGTTGAGGTTTACTCTGTAGCAGAAAAAGGAGTTTTCTGTGTAGGACAAAGCACTGAGTGTTATGATGCAAACGAACCCATATATGTATAGTGTCCTCATCTCCCCCCGTCCCTCGTCCCAGAACTATACTGGGAATGACTTGAAATATTGTTGATCTAGAGCAGTGGTTCTCAATGTGTAGTCTCCAGACGAGAAACATGGGCATGCCCTCGGAGCTTGTTAAAAGTGCACATATTCAAGTGCATCCCAGACCTACTGAATCAGAAACTCTAGAGGTGAGGTCCAACAATATGCATTTTAACAAGTCTCCAAATGCACGTTCAAGTTTGAGAACTAGTAGTCCAGAGAATAACTAGGGTGCTGTTGTGCTTGTCGGGAAACCATCTAGAAGTGAGTTTAGACACTTAGGCTCACTTCAGAAAGGGAAGGCCTGGATTTACTGATTGGCTGTGGAACTCTAGGTATTAGAGCTAGTCTGAACTGGATGAAACCTGCAGGAATCATCTGATTCTGTACTAGAACTGTGCTGTTCCAAGGGAGAGGAACTGTAAGGCAAGGTTCTCAAAGACTAGCATTTACCTTGATTTCTCTGATCCAAAGAAAGAGCAGAGGGCTTCCCTGGTGGTGCAGTGGTTAAGAATCCGCCTGCCAATGCAGGGGACACGGGTGTGAGCCCTGGTCCGGGAAAATCCCACATGCTGTGGAGCAACTAAGCCCGTGTGCCACAACTACTGAGCCTGCACTCTAGAGCCCGCGAGTCACAACTACTGAGCCCACGCGCCACAACTACTGAAGCTCGCGCGCCTAGAGCCCGTGCTCTGCAACAAGAGAAGCTGCCTCAATGAGAAGCCCATGCACCGCAATGAAGAGTAGCCCCCACTCACTGCAACTAGAGAAAGCCTGCGCGCAGCAACGAAGACCCAACACAGCCAAAAAATAAATAAAATAAATAAGTAAATAAATAAATAATAACAAAGAGCAGAGCCCTTATCTACTTGAGAAATAGAAATGGAACCAGGATGTCTGCAAAACAAGGCATTGAGACACTTGATGTCCACTGCTGATGGCATTACCTAGAGAGATGCTTGGCTTCCAAGGGAGTATTGAATGAAAGAAGACACAGGCTGTTCTGACTCAGCCAAGAAAACCTGCCAGCTTTGACAAGGCCAGTCCATAGGAAAGCTCGTGTTACTCCAATGTCAGTTGCCCTTAGAATCTGGACCTAGGAGTTACCAGATTTTACTGTCTGAGTCCTGCCTGGGAGCTGAGCCCAGTTCTGTTCAGAGTTGAAAATGGGGCACTGCAGTGAGGACAGCCAGATTGTATGCAGCTTTTCCAGGCTTCATTCTTTGTAGGTTTGCAAATGGCCTCTGAGGTACAGTAAGCTGATCTACTTGTACTATTTTATGAGCATGAATAGGTTTGTCCTTTAGTTTATCTGAGAGGCCTTCTTGGATTTGGAAGTATTGATGCAGTGAGTTTGAGATGGCTGAGGTCTGAAATGACTGATGTTGCCTAATTGCAATCTCCCAGCCAGCTGTATGCCTTTGAGGGAGTAATGAAGCTCTAGGTCATGGTCCCAGTTTCCTGAATGTGTGACACTCAGGATTCGGTCACCTGAGGCATAAGTTGGGCTTGGCCTCAGGAAGAAAACAGGAGGGCCAGTTAAATTTGGGGTCGATTAGTAACAGCAGGTCTAATCTGCAGGCCAGGACCAGATTAGCCTCAGGTCTGACGTGCTGAATCCTAAAGTGTTGGACTAGAAGTCCTCAAGTCACTCCTGTCAGACCCATTTGACATTGGCAAAATTGAGCTTGACGTGTGGGAGAGGGAGAGGAGAGGGGAAGGGAGGGAAAGAGGGAGATGAAGATGGAGGGGAGGAGGTATGGGGGGTGGTGTGTTAGTTATTAGGGAGCAAAGCAGGTGAGAGGTAGCTTCATTGTGTGGAGTGGGAGGGAATATAGAACCAGGAAAGAAGGAACTAGCTACTATGTTTTCAAAGCATCTCACCATTCTCATCTTTTCCTGGACTGATTCTGATTTGCCAGTGACCTTCTTAAAGTTTAGCATCAGAACTGAAGACAGTATTACAAATGAAGTCTGATAGGCCCCTTGTTTTGGGCACCGTGCTTCTGTAATGTGCTCCAAATTCAAAATAATTTTTGGCAGTTTTAGTAAACTGTTGACTCATAGATTCAAGTCAGCTAAGATTCCTAAGTCTTTTCTTTTTCTTTTTTTTTTTTTGTGGTACGCAGGGCTCGCACTGTCGTGGCCTCTCCCGTTGCGGAGCACAGGCTCCAGATGCGCAGGCTTAGCGGCCATGGCTCACGGGCTTAGCCGCTCCATGGCATGTGGGATCTTCCCAGACCGGGGCACGAACCCGTGTCCCCTGCATCGGCAGGCGGACTCTCAACCGCTGCGCCACCAGGGAAGCCCCCTAAGTCTTTTCTTATGTGCTTCTGTTAAATTTCATCTGGTGCCTCTACAATTGATTTTCTTGCACTTATCCTTAAATATCATTTTGTTAGATTTAATGTTCATTACGATTTGTTGAGCTTTATGAGCCAAAAACTTTACAAATATTATGTTTTCTCCCCTCTTACACCAGTTCTATGGGGGTATTACTCCCATTTTAAAGGTGTAGACATTAAGGCTCAAAGAAGTAACTTGCTTGCATTCTAAACAATAAGGGTTAGAACCTGGTATTCAAACCCTTGTCTGTCTGACTCCAAAGCCTCACCTTTGAGTACCATTCTAGCCCATTGTTCTGTCCTGTTTTGATCTTTTAGATCTGTGTTCTCTTTTACAATATATTTGTTCTCTTAGTTTATCTCGCCTCTTACATTGTCATCGTGACCCAGTGCCCTTATCTAAGTCATTTGTAGCAATGGGACCAGGCCAGGGATGGATGCAGAGCAAATCAAGGGAAAGAGTGTGAGCTTTAGAGTCAGACTTGGTTTTGGAATCTTGGTTGTATCATCACAAGTAGTGTGAATTGGCAAGGTCCTTAACTTGTCTCGGCCTCCATTTCTTCATATATAAAATGTCTTAATACCTGCTGTTGGAAAGATTGAATAAAACATGGATGCCGAGTGCTTGACTTATGGCCTGGCAAGCATACTGTAGGCTCTCAATAAACATTAGTCTGTTTGTCTCCCTCCTTTCAGGGAATTCCTTTAAAATCTTTTTTTTTTTTTTTTTTTAATATTCTTTGGGTATGTTTGTGTATTGTTTCCCGCAGGGTATCGTCTGCCCCACTGTGGCAGCACACTTGGCCATAGGAAGGAGTGGTTAAGAACTGTACCATAAATTTCTCTGTGATTATGAGTAAGTAGCTTAATCTCTTTCTGCCTTAGTTTCATCATATATAAAATGTACGTAATACTAGTACCTACCATAAAGAATTGTTATGAGGATTAAATAACTTAATATATGTGAAATCCTTGGAACAGTGCCTGGCAGATCGTGCTGTTTATAATCTTTGCTACTGTGAATATCTGCAAATCACAGATAATAATGCCTACTTTGTAGGGTTATTATGAGAATTAAATGAGGTAAGTAGTCAGCTGCTTGACATTTTGACTGGCCAATATACATAAATTAATAGAAGGATATCTTATTGTCCACAAAGATGCCATGAAATGCTCATCAAATGCCTTGCTGAAAGTAGGTCTGTTCTGTGTTTCAGTGATTTTCAAACTTCATCATGCACAGGAATCATCTGGGATCTTGTTAACATGCAGATTCTGATTAAACAGGTTTGTGATGAGGCCTGTGGTCTGCATTTCTGACTTCCTAGGTTGATGCCACTGCTACTGTAAAGTAAGACTGCTGAAGTAAGACTTCACTTTGAGTAGCACTGCTGTATATATAGTACATTCCTTTACTTTTCAGTCTAATGTATTCTTTCTTGAAAGACTTGTTTTCAGTAAATCACTTCTGGTGATCAGTATTCCCCTTCCTAAAAGCTCAAAGCCCACTTTTTTTTGTTTGTTTGTTTTTGGGTTTTTTTTGGCCACGACACTCAGCTTGCGGGACCTTAGTTCCCCGACCAGGGATCGAACCTGGGCCCTGGAAGTGAAAGTGCTGACCCCTAACCACTGGACCGCCGGGGAATTCCCTCAAAACCCACCTTTTTAAAAAAAGAATCTATTGGCCAGGGCTAGGTGTATATGTATGTGAAAGAAAGATCAGTTGTGCAGTTTGCCAAGAATTGATGTCAAAATTGTCAGGGACTGGGAACTTTTGTAGCCCTCGGTAGATGCCCCCTCTTGAAGTTAGGACTATGTTTGCTCATTCTCAGGCTTTGACACCTTTCTTGTCTTTTAAGTTCTATAGCAGATGTTCATCAGGTTCCTATGGAGTTCCCAGGATTGTCAGGTTTTGTAGGTCTGGAGGCTTGAACCGATTTGGAATAATTATGGGCTCTATTATTTTGAACTTCAGCTCTTGCTTTCCACAAGGCTTGTTCTTCCCCTCTTCAGGTTGAAGGTTGTACTTTTTTTTTTTTTTTTTTGCGGTACGCGGGCCCCCCACTGTTGTGGCCTCTCCCGTTGTGGAGCACAGGCTCCGGACGCGCAGGCTCAGCGGCCATGGCTCACGGGCCCAGCCGCTCTGCGGCACGTGGGATCTTCCCGGACCGGGTCATGAACCCGTGTCCCCTGCATCGGCAGGCAGTCTCTCAACCACTGCGCCACCAGGGAAGCCCGAAGGTTGTACTTTTTGATAGAGAAATAAAAGAAGCAGGAGTTGATCTAGACAGTTCTCACAAAGCTCTTTTTGTTATCTTTAGTTTACAGGCCTTGGCTCATTCTGGGCTGTGACTTTCCCAGCACTTTTCCTTTAGGTCAGAACCACCACTCTATTATTATTATTATTTTTTTTACTGTGCCCTCTTCCTTTGTACATATGTGTGTTTGTGGGAGTGCTTTTAACATCTGTACTCCTTGGAGAATGCTATGCAACCATACTACTGGTTTCTTTAGCTTGTTCTCATTTTAAATTTGAATTGGCAGGAAGGGGGTGGGATGAACTGAGAGATTGGGATTGACATATATACACTAATATGTATAAAATAGATAACTAATAAGAGCCTGCTGTCTAGCACAGGGAACTCTACTCCACTTCAGTGTACAGTAGAAACTGACACAACATTGTAAAACAACTATACCCCAATTAAAAAAAAAGCAATAGGTTATATCATATCCAATTTAAGTGTAAGCCAGATTGCTCCCACCCCCCAAAAAGAAAAAAAAAATAAATTTGAATTGGTATAATTCATAATTAATTGCACAATTTATTGTCAGAATCTTGCTTTTGAGGATTTCTTTAAAAAAATACCAACAACTGCCTTCTCTTTAGAGTTTTAGATTATGAGATTTACTTTTGTGAAATCTACATTTTGAAAGCAATATAAAGCACAATGGATAAAAATGTGAGCTTTCTAGAGTCAGAAAACCTGGATTCTGAGTCAGGTTCCACCAATTTTTTTGTTTGGGGGCCTTGGGCATGTTACTTAACAGTTGGAAATCTTAGTTTTCTCAACTGTAATATGGGGATAATGAGAGTATCCACCTCCTAGGGCCACTGAGAGGACTTGACCATCCCTGTAAAACTAAGTGTCTGGCGGTTAGAGCTCAATACCCAATAAATATTTTCTGTTGTTAATAGCTAATTTTGTTAACGGTCTGGTGTTATTTACTGATGTGTAGTAAGGTTTACATAATGCCTTCCCAGATAGCCAGTTATTGGATCCTGTGAAGTAGGCGGGTATTATCCTTTTTTGGTTGAGGAAATTATGGGGTGAAAAATTTTGACTGACTTGAGGGCACATAGCTGTGGCAGAATTAGGTCTTTAATACAGGATTGCTGGTGCCACATCTAGGACTTGCTCTCTTTACTGCAGCCTTCTGACAGCACTTAGCTGTTGGCTATCAACCTTTTTTCTCTCTTTTTTTTTCCTTTTTTATTGAAGTATAATTGACATACAATATTATATTATTTTCAGGGGTACAGCACAGTGATTTAACATTTATATATATTACAAAAACTGAGGAACAGCCAGATGGAAGAGATGCATAGGGCAAGGTATGTGGGAAGGGGTGCAGAACTTCCATGTCCTCTCCAGGCCCAGGTGCGCCACTCTCCCCAGATCTCTGTGTGTTCACCAACCCAGAAGCTCCTTGGTTATCACACTTTCAAAGATTACATGGTTACTTTCTCTTTGAGACCCTTTCAGTTTTTCAACTAGTTTATGTTCTTGATCTGAATTAAGGCCAGTATAGTAGTTCCCCCATCCTTTTATTTTTTTAGATTATTTATTTACTTATTTAATTTATTTTTGACTGCATCAGGTCTTAGTTGAGGCATGCAGGATCTTCGTTGAGGCATGCAGGATTTTTCGTTGCGGTGCGTGGGCTTCTCTCTAGTTGTGGCGTGCAGGTTTTCTCTTCTATAGTTGTGATGTGCAAGCTCCAGGGCACGTGGGCTCTGTACTTGCGGCGCGGGTTCCAGAGTGCGTGGGCTCTGTAGTTTGCGGCATGCAGGCTCTCTAGTTGAGGCGTGCGAGCTCAGTAGTTGTGGTGCGCAGGCTTTAGTTGCCCTGCGGCATATGGGATCTTAGTTCCCTGACCAGGGATCGAACCCACTTCCCCCTCATTGTAAGACAGATTTTTTACCACTGGACCACCAGGGAAGTCCCCCCTCATCCTTTTAGAATGAAACTGTCAGCAAGATTTTATTAGATTTTCAGTCCCTACCCCCTTTTAAGATAAATTTGATATCCAACTAATGATGAGGTACCTGAAGTTTCCTATCTCTAACATCATCATTACCAGGCCAATTTGGGGATCTTAACCAAGAAACTAATCTATATTCTCCATTATCGAGCAGGCTGAAGTGTACTCCAGCAGCTGTATCATGTCCATTACTCTCTTTTATCCTCATTCAGAAATTCTTTAGTGTGGTTTATAGATTTCTACTGGGAATATCATTTTGAGACACACTGCCGTCCCACTTCCCCCTTTAAGATTTGAATGAGATTTGCCCATCATTGGCATACGGCATTCACAAATTCATTAAACTCAGATTTTTGTGGATAGGGACCATGTCTTATTTATTTCATAAAAGTCATGAACTTTAACTGATTTTGGATATCTCTATTATAGATGTCTTTTTAAAAAAAATAATAAACTTCCTTTATTCCTTTGCTTTTTCTCTTTCCTTCAGTCCTTTTTATTTTATCTTATTTATTTATTTTTTGGCTGTGCTGTGTGGCTTGCAGGATCTTAGTTCCCCAACCAGGGATCGAACCCGTCTGTGCCCCCTGCAATGGAAGTGCAGAGACCTAACCACTGGACCACCAGGGAATTCCCTAGATGTCTTCAGTTAAGATATTGGCAACTTAATTTTCAGATATTTTCTTTTGTGGCTTAATAGTTACCTCTCCCATTGCTTTTCTTATGTCATTCCTGATGTTCTTTCCCAGTTTTATCTAGGAATTTTTCTCTCTTTATTTTCAATTTTAAGCTCTCATAATCAGATTGGCAAGTATTCAGACAAACATGTTCTTCCTACTCCCTGTCAACAACACTCTTTTAGCAGGCTGAGAGCCCATCATCATTCGTATATTTACTCATCAGTATGGAGCCATATGCTGTGCTTGGTGCTGAGTATGCATTTGTGAGCATGGAAGACTTGGCCCTTGCACCTCTCTAAACTTATAGGCTAATGGGAGCAGGTAGACAATAACATAAGCTTTTATAACACTGTGTGCCTGGGTGGAAGACAGTAAAAACTTCCGGATGAAGAAGTGGGATTTAGACTGATCTAAAGGGCGAATAGGAGTAAGCCAGGGTTGGGAGGAAGGGAAGGAGAAGAATGTTCCAGCAGGATCTGGAAGGTCAACTCCAATTTATTGACAGTCATAAACATTCCTCCTTTCTTTCTGAAGTCTCAGCCATCAATTGGAAGCAGAGAGAAAAATTGTAACTAAAGGCCTCCCCCACCCCTAGGTTCTCCAAATCCTTTAGATTTTTTTTCCCTAGAAAGACTTTCCAGGGTTCTTCTGGTTGTGTGGTTCACCCCCTTATTAACCAGCTGGAATGGGTAGCAGCTGGCAAGCTGCCTTTGGGTTCTTCCTTATAGGGAGTGACCAATTATGCACCCTCCCCCCGCCACTCCCCCCAACCCCTGTCTCCTTCTGGGAAGCTGGATGACTTTGCACTTGCTGATGGTGAGGAGCTTCCTGTTTATTCTCCAGATTTCTGTTTTTTTCTATGTTTCTATTCTGTGTTATATTCTTCTGCCCCTCAGCCTCTTGACATGAATTTTCTCCTGTGACAATTTAGAAATGTTTACTTCCTTATTTTCTTGTTGAATTATTTCCTCCATTGTCTCTGGGAGTTCTTCATCCTCTTTGATAACCTTTGTCTGGAGAGTGGTATTTAAGCCTGAGAATAGAGATGCCAGCTTATGTTTAGTAAACATGCTGTTGGCAAAAAACCTCCAGCAGGAAAGCGAGTGTGGCACAATTGCCCCACTGCAAGGGCCTTGGAGCATCCCCTGTTTAGTGCTAAAGCTCCTAAAAGCAGCTATAATCCTTTACCCCTTTGTAGAGCTCCCTAACTCATTATCTTTGGTCTTGATAGGAAGACTATAGAGTATCAACAAACTCATCATTTGGTGGCATAGTTTAAAGTACCCCGCCACCCCCGTCACGTGGCTTGTGGGATCTTAGTTCCCCGACCAGGGATTGAACCTGGGCCCCAGCAGTGAAAGCACTGAGTCCTAACCACTGGACTGCCAAGGAATTCCCTAAAGTACTTTTTTAAACATTATGTTCAGATGTCCTTATTAGATATATATTTTAGTTAAAGACTATATAAAATTGGTACATTTTATTTTGGGGGTGGATAATATAGTCACATGATTTAAACTTAAAAAGGTACAGAGGAGAATTTGGTAAATATTCTCCTTCTTGCCATGTCTCTCAGCCACCTAGTTCTCTGAGGCAACCAACGTTACCAGTTTCTTGTATATCCTTCCAGAGTAATTTTGTGCATAGACAAAGACACGACTTAGTATATATGTCATAATATATATGTCAGATAACATATCTGCTGATGAGATGAATGATGTGTATCCTGTATTTCTCAAGGCCACTTAGTGAGTGGGAAGACTGGAATTTGAAAAGTTTTGAATTCAAACCTCAAAACCTCAGCTATGCCATTTATTAGTTGAGTGACCTTGGGCAGTTTGCTTAGACTCCGTATGCTTTGATTTCTTTATGTGGTTAATAATACTCAGTGTGCCAAGGCTGTTGAGTATGATGTATGTACAGTTCTTCCTCTGGTGCATGTCAAAATGCTTCACAAATGGTTGCTACCTTTGCTGTTTCTTGCTGGACCACACTATTTGGCCTGTGTGAACTGGGAGGGGCAAAGTCTTGCTCTAAAAAATGAATGGATTGAATTGCCTTTACTGTAATATGTGATCAATGCTCTCTACTTATGAAGGGAACCATGAGCCAAGGAAGATAGAAATAGCACTTTGAAAAGAATAGAACATTTTTTGCTCCCCAGGTATTGGAGAACAGCTATTCCTGGTCTGGGGTCTTCACACTTGGCTGGTGGAGTGCTGATAAACCCTAGGACTTCACTTCCCCTGGTAGGAAGTTATTAACACTGAGGAGCTTTTCATGTTTAATGGCTGAATTAGCTCTGGCCCTTCAGTATTGCTTGAAGCTTTGGACTATTATGGGAAGCTTCACTTGGTCAGTCCTGTTCTGGGTTTCCTGCTATTCAGTTCCCATTGTTGTGTTAATCCTTTAATAGCAGTTAGCTTTCATTCTTTTTGGTTCTTGCACAATGCTTGATGTAATAGATGGAAGAGTCTCGAATTTCAGAACCAGTCCCATGTGGTTTCATCAGGAGGATGGTGTTAAGCCTTCCTTCATGGTTATCTGGACTCAGCATTCTTTTAAAAATTATTATTTATTCTTTTTTATTTTTGGCTGCATTGGGTTTTCCTTGCTGCGCGTGGGCTATTCTCTGGTTGTAGCTGGTGGAGGCAACTCTTCCTTGAGGTGCAACTCTTCCTTGAGGGCTTCTCATTGCGGCGGCTTCTCTTGTTGTGGAGCACAGGCTCTAGGCGTGCGGGCTTCAGTAGTTGTGGCACGTGGGCTCAGTAGTTGTGGTTTGTAGGCTCTAGAGCACAGGCTCAGTAGTTGTGGCGCATGGGCCCAGTTGTTCCACAGTAAGTGGGATCTTCCCGGACTAGGGATTGAACCTGTGTCCCCTGCATTGGCAGGCGGATTCTTAACCACTGCGCCACCAGGGAAGGTCCCTAGTTTGCTCATTTTTAAACAAAATCATAATGGGTGTTGAATTTTATTCAGTGCATTTTCAGCATCTGTTGAGACGGTTATATACGTTTTCTTCTTTAGTATCTGGTAATATAGAAAATTGTGTTGGTAGATGTCCCTAGGTTAAACTTTTCTTTTCATTCCTAGGATAAGCCCTCTTTGGTTATGATGTATTTGTCCTCTGTTAAACTACTCTTTCTACAACATCAGAGTTATCTGGACCATGAAGGTTTAATAGAATATGGCATAAAAACCATCTGAGCCTGTAGGTATTTTTTGTGTGTGTGTGTAGGGGATATTTGACAACTCTTGTTTTTTCATTCACATTTCTTTGATGCTCAGTGGTCACTAGTACTGCTAAAAGTGAATCTTAAAAGTTCCTTGGTTTTTCCTCCTCTGCCCTCTAAATGTTAATGTTCTTTAGAGTTCTGTTGTTCATTATTCATTCATACATATTTATTAGATATTATTAGAGATATTTATTAATGCCAGGCACAGTGCTAGGAACTTCCCTCCCTGCTGCTAGATTTTTTCCTTCTAGTCTGGCTTCCCCACTGCTGGCAGAGTCATTTTTAGCTGGGAGAGGAAGACTAAATGTATTTCATACCTTCTCTTAAAAATCTCTGTTAAGGGACTTCCCTGGTGGTGCAGTGGTTAAGAATCTGCCTGCCAGTGCAGGGGACATGGGTTTGAACCCTGGTCCGGGAAAATCCCACATGCCGCGAAGCATCTAAGCCCGTGTGCCACAACTACTGAGCCCCCGCGCTGCACTACTGAAGCCTACGTGCCTAGAGCCTGTGCTCCGCAACAAAGGGATGCCACCGCAATGAGAAGACCCTGTACCACAACGAAGAGTAGCCCCTGCTCGTTGCAACTAGAGAAAGCCCGTGTGCAGAAACGAAGACCCAACACAGCCAGAAAAAAAAAAAGTCTCTGTTGAGTCCTTCATGTGTATAGGATCATGGGCCTTTCCTGTGTGGCTCAGCCTCCATGTCAGCTCATATCCCACCATTCTCTGTCATATACACTGGACACACTGGCTACACTGTATCCCCCAGTAATCCCTGTTCTTTCATGACTCTGCCTTTACACATTTTGTTTTCTCTAAAGAGAATTCTTGTCTCTTCCTGGCAAATTTCTATTCATCCTTCAAGGCACTCTTTTAAAAAGATTTGTTGTTGGCCAGAACATGCTGAGCGGAGTGTGCGGCCGGCTCGCCTCAGCGCTGTGGGGGACACGTACACAGCCGTCCGCGGTCGCCCAGAGGTATCTGCACATGTTGTCCACAGACAAGAGCGAGAGGACAAGGAAACCTCCCCGCGCCTTCGACCCAGCGCTGCTGGAGTTCCTGGTGTGCCCGCTCTCCAAGAAGCTGCTCAGATATGAAGCATCGACAAATGAATTGATTAACGAAGAGTTAGGAATAGCCTATCCAATTATTGATGGGATTCCTAATATGATACCACAGGCAGCCAGGATGACACATCAAAATAAGAAGCAAGAAGAAATGGAGCAGCATTAGATCATACTTAAAAATAACAACACACACAACTAAATTTTCTAAATACCATCCACCTTTTAAAAAGTCAGAGTGACGGGTAATAAGTGGAGGAAAAGAATGTTTCTGTCTCTTCCTACGTTGACTGTCCTTATTCCATTGGTCTCTTTAGCAGGACTGTTATACTCGTCCTCTGTGGAAGAAAACTTCCCACAGGGCTGCACTAGCACAACCAGCCTGTGCTTTTACAGTCTGCTCTTGCCGATTACCATACCCGTTTATGTGTTCTTCCACCTTTGGACTTGGATGGGTATTAAACTCTTCAGGCATAATTAATACAACCAGAGCCAAGATGGTATAGCCTAATGATATGCTGAGTGTCTGTCTCTGAAAGCTCAACTACATGGAAATACTGGAAACCCACGTAATTTGCAAGAAAGATGCTTTGCCTCGCTTCTGTCAGAGGTTTAGGACTATAGGAGGCTTAAGCTGCAGAGGCTTCTTTATTGTACTTTGGTCTTCCCTTGTTTTTTGAAGGTTCTCATTTATACCTGGGGTATCAGAAGAAACATTTCAACAAAGTGTCTTGTTGGAAGTTAATAGCCCCAGACATCATCTGATGGCTTTATTTCTTATCCCATTCATAATTAAAAGTTACTAATTTGAAATTTTATATGTTTATTTTACATTCAAAGTCTGGTAAAGTCACATGTTAAGGATGACTGAAGTAATTCTAGAGGAGCTCTGTTGGAGTAGTTGTAGAGAAATGCATTTGAACTAATGTGGTATAAAACTGTAATAAAATGGAAATTTCATGTATTTGCCAAAAAAAAAAGATTTGTTTTTAATTCTCGTAGAGAGTTTGAATCCCATAGTACTCTGTTCATAGATCTGTCTTAGAACTTATCAAATTATATGATGCTGATCCATTTATACATGTCTCCATGTTTAAATGACTGTAACCTGCTCAGAATGGGTCTTTCTCTCTCTAAATTATGTCTCCTCAACAGCTACTGTACTGCTTAGCATAGAGTAGGCTCTCAGCAAATACTTGTGAATGCTTGACTGACTACATGAGTGGTTGCCTGAAAGAGCTCTGCTGTGCTCTTGCCTTGAAGGGGGATACTACTGCTACTAGTCATGGAAGGTTGCCAGAGAGGAAACAAGTCTCTGCACTAAAACAATGTCTGCTTGAATAGTCCCTCTTTCTTCTTCCCTTCCCCCAAGATGCGTGTGTGTGTGTGTGTGAGGGGGGGTGTGTGGTTGTGGGGACATAAACTTAGAAAAGTATATATCTATTAGTATTTTTCTGTTGACTTTAACTTTTAAATTATTATTTTTTAAAATTTATTTATTTATTTATTTTTGGCTGTGTTGGGTCTTCGTTGCTGCGCGCGGGCTTTCTGTAGTTGCGGCAAGCGGGGGCTACTCTTCATTGCGATGCGTGGGCTTCTCATTGCAGTGGCTTCTCTTGTTGCGGAGCACGGGCTCTAGGCGCACAGGCTTCAGTAGTTGTGGCTCGTGGGCTCTAGAGCGCAGGCTCAGTAGTTGTGGCGCGTTGGCTTAGTTGCTCTGCGGCATGTGGGATCTTCCCAGACCAGGGCTCGAACCTGTGTTCCCTGCACTGGCAGGCGGATTCTTAACCACTGCGCCACCAGGGAAGTCCACTTTTAAATGATTAAAACATGAAAACAGCTGTAGGGTGATGGGATTTTTGGTTGACCTTTTCCTTTTTTTTTTTAATTAAACAAACATTTTTAAATATAGTAATAAGTCAATAAGGGAACTGAACCAGATTCAGGATTGAAATAATGCAGTCTTTTTTAAAAAAACATTTATTTATTTATTTGGCTGCGTCGGGTCTTAGTTGCAGCATGTGGGATCTTCATTGCAGCATGCAGGATGTTTCGTTGTGACACATGGGCTTCTCTCTAGTTGTGGCGTGTGGGCTCAGTACTTGCAGTGCATGGGCTTAGTTGCCCCAAGGCATGTGGGATCTTAGTTCCCCGACCAGAGATCGAACCCACATCCCCTGCATGGGAAGGCGGATTCTTAATCACTGGACCACCAGGGAAGTCCTGAAATAATGCAGTCTTCCATGAAGATATCAAAGCCATATTTTTCACCACAACCTCCAACATTTCACGTAGGTTAAGGATGTCCCTCAAGCATCTCTAAGCCCTCCGTCCCCCAGCTTCTAACTCATGGCGTTCTGCATGGTGACCTGTGCAGGACCACCAATGTTTATACACAGTGGACCACCTTAGACTCTCAGGAGGCCTGGCCCAGCCTGCAGAGACTGACGGCAGCCCACCCTCAGCCGTTCAGTCCTAGAGGCACCCGCTGGCTGACCGCTTCCTTTTTTTTTTTTTTTTTTTTTTTTTTTACAGATTTTCTTACATTATTTCATAACATAAGTTATGAAATAAAATCAGAAAGTTTTTCTTAAAACTTTTTCCTTCCAAGATGCAGTAAAACCCTATTTAAGAAAGCACTGGGGACTTCCCTGGTGGCGCAGTGGTTAAGAATCCACCTGCCAACGCAGGGGACATGAGTTCGAGCCCTGGTCTGGAAAGATCCCACACGTTGAAGAGCAACTAAGTCCGTGTGCCATGACTACTGAGCCTGCACTTTAGAGCCTGCAAGCCACAACTACTGAAACCCACACACCTAGAGCCTGTGCTGTGCAACAGGAGAAGCCACTGCAATGAGAAGCCTGTGCACCTCAACGAAGAGTAGACCCTGCTCGCCGCAACTAGAGAAAGCCCACGCGCAGCGACGAAGACCCAACGCGGCCAAAAATAAATAAATAAATTAATTAAAAAAAAAAAGAAAGCACTGGCTCTTACATGTAAGGCTTACATATGTTGGGTTCTATTATCAATGAAACATTAATTCATTTAAACCTCAACGTTCCTATGGGCAGGGTACTCATCACTTTTAACAGATAAGGAAACAGCACAGAGCTAGTAAGTTGTAGAGCTGGGATCGAGCAGAGTGGTTACTCCAGCAGTTAGAATTGCTGAATTTAATATTGCTCCACCTCTAGCTTCATTTAAAGTTTGGGTGCCCAAACAGCACCACTGTTACAGTGATTTGAATTAGTAGCAGAGTTACTAAGGTTTAAGGGTGGCAGTCTTGGGGGAGAATACTTTGCTAGGGACTCAGTACTTCAAAATTGATTTGTCAAATTTACTCCCAAACCTTCCCCTCCCCTTTTTTCTGACTACAAAAGTAACGCATGTTTATTGTAAGGAAAAACTGGGGAAATACAGGAAAACACCAAGATTTCAGAGTGTTCATCTTAACACTTAGTGGTGGTAATAACTACTGCAAACATTTTCATATTTTTATGTATTCAGACTTTAAGAAATGAAAATGAGATTCTGTTGTTACCTATTTGTTAATGATCTGTGTTAATGTTTAATGAGCATTTTTTCATCTTAATGTTACATTCTGTGTACTACCATTGTTTCACCAATTTATATTTTGAGGTGATTTGTACTGTTTTGTTAATTATCCTTATTGATGAAAATGTTCACAGATCTAGGTTATTTTTCTGGGAGTGGAATTGCGGGGACAAAGAATATGCTGTTTTTTATAGTCTTTTAGTGACTGCTGGAGTGCCTTTGCTGAACCCTCACCAACACTAGGTAGTAGCATTGAGCGGGGTGGGAGGGAACCTTGGCTGGTTTTGGTTACATTTCCATGATTACTAATGAGGTTGAATATTTTCTGTAACTTTATTGGCCAGTTGAGTTTCTTTGAAGAATTGCTTATCCATCCTTTACTTGTTATTAATTATTCATTCAAGTATTTTTGCTGAGTGCCAAGCACTGTTGTAAACCTCAGATATAAGGCAATAAAATAATAATAAAAGAAAAAGAAAGCAAGCACTGGCTCTTTTATTTATTTTAGGCTGCATCAGGTCTTAGTTGTGGCACGCAGGATCTTCTTTGAGGCACCAGCGTGCCTTTTTTCATTGTGGTGCTTGGGCTCTTTGTTGTGGTGCGTGGACTTCTCTCTAGTTGCGGCCTGTAGGTTTTCTTTTCTCTAGTTGTGGCCCACAGGTTCCAGAGCATGAGGGCTCTGTAATTTGCAGCACGTGGGCTCTAGTTGAGGCACGCGAGTTCAGTAGTTGTGATATGTGGGCTTTAGTTGTCCCCCTGGTGTGTGGGATCTTAGTTCCCTAACCAGGGATCGAACCTGTGTCCCCTGCATTGGAAGGCGGATTCTTTACCACTGGACCACCAGGAAAGTCCCAGCACTGTCTCTTTTTTTTTTAAATTTTATTTATTTTATTTTTGGTTGCGTTGGATCTTTGTTGCTGTGTATGGGCTTTCTCCAGTTGCAGCAATCGGGGGCTACTCTTTGTTGCGGTGTGCGGGCTTCTCATTGTGGTGGCTTCTCTTGTTGAGGAGCATGGGCTCTAGGCACGCAGGCTCAGTAGTTGTGGCGCACGGGCTTAGTTGCTCTGTGGCATGTGGGATCTTCCCAGACCAGGGCTTGAACCCATGTCCCCTCCATTGGCAGGCGGATTCTTAACCACTGCACCACCAGGAAAGCCCCTGGCTCTTTTTAAAATTAATTAATTAATTAAAAAATAATTTTATTTTTGGCTGTGTTGGGTCTTCATTGCTGCACACAGGCTTTCTCTAGTTGTGGGGAGCGGGGGCTACTCTTCATTGCAGTGCGCAGGCTTCTCATCGTGGTGGCTTCTCTTGTTGCAGAGCATGGGCTCTAGGCACGCGGGCTTCAGTAGTTGCGGCACACGCAGGCTCTGTAGTTGTGGCTCGCAGGCTCCAGAGCGCAGGCTCAGTAGTTGTGGCACACGGGCTTAGTTGCTCCACAGCATGTGAGATTCTCCTGGACCAGGGATCGAACCTGTGTCCCCTGCATTGGCAGGCAGATTCTTAACCACTGCAACCACCAGGGAAGTCCCAAGAGCGTAGTTTTTAGGTTGAAAATGCAGCAAACTTCACCTTGCTGCCTTATAGCAAGCTAGTGTATTTTAGCTCAGATTCTGTTTCCTGGCAGATAGATGTGGACTAAAGGGATTACTAGACTTTACAAGAAAATTCACAATGAAGGAAAGGTGGGAAAACAGGCATAAGAGGAAGGTAATTTACTAATGCATCTGTCACTGAAATTAATGGGGAAATGGCATATTTGCTGAAATACGGAGGTAACCTCACATTTGTTAAAAGGCAGACACTGAGTCTTATATTGAATCACTTTCCTTATTTAGGTATTCAGTGCAGGGTGACTGATTGCATTTTTTGCATGGTGTTTGTCCTGAGCAAAATTGTTCCTATATTATGATGAGAAACACTCTCAAGTCAGTCTGATGCTGTTAAAAAGGATTAGTGCTCAGGATGGCAGTGTTAATCTCCAGAGCTGCCAGTGTAGGGACAAAAGCATTGAGAGTTGGGAGCAAGGGTATAAATACTTCTTTTTGTTTGTTTGTTTGTTTTTACATCTTTATTGGAGTATAATTGCTTTACAATGGTGTGTTAGTTTCTGCTTTATAACAAAGTGAATCAGTTATACATATACATATGTTCCCATATCTCTTCCCTCTTGCATCTCCCTCCCTCCCACCCTGCCTATCCCACCCCTCCAGGCGGTCACAAAGCACCAAGCTGATCTCCCTGTGCTATGGGGTATAAATACTTCTGGACCTAGCTTTTCCTATGTTGCCACAGAGCCCTGAATGAGGATAAGTTGATCCTTTAGAGACTTTTGTATTACAGTTTAACACATATTGGAAGTTTCTAATTTAAATTTATGCTTTTGGATAAAATGGATTAGAGAGGTTGAATTGCTACAGGCTAAAGAGAAACAACAAAGGTCACTTGATTTTGAGGAACTCTCTGTTGAAAGAAGTTTTAGTGTGAAATGACTGGAGTTAAGAAAAAAAGAGAATGGGCTTCCCTGGTGGCGCAGTGGTTAAGAATCCACCTGCCAATGCAGGGGACATGGGTTCGAGCCCTGGCCCAGGAAGATCCCACATGCTGTGGAGCAACAAAGCCTGTGTGCCACAACTACTGAGCCTGTGCGCTAGAGCGCGCGAGCCACAACTACTGAAGCCTGTGCGCCTAGAGCCCGTGCTCTGCAACAAGAGAAGCCACTGCAATGAGAAGCCCACGCACCTCAACAAAGAGTAGCCACCTCTCGCTGCAACTAGAGAAAGCCCGCGAACAGCAACGAAGACCCAATGCAGCCAAAAATAAATAAATAAAGTAAATTAAAAAAAAAAAAAAAGAAGAAAGAATGAACATCCATTCAGAGACTGCCTACCAAGTGCCAGGTAGTGTGGTGAATGCTTCTTATCTGTTGTCTTGTTCAAGCCTTATCTTTTCATGAAGAAATAGAGGCTCAGAGAGGTTAAGTGACTTGCCCAGATCATACAGGAGTGAGTGAGAGGATGGGTTCTTTCTGACTCCCAAACCCACTACACTGCTAGACTTGTTTCTTGGTGGTTAGATGGCTGACATCCCAGGACTTTATTTCAAGAGTAGGTTTCACTCTTGCCCACATTGTCTTGGAATACAGGATTTTAGGTACTAACTGTGGAACCAAGGGTGCCAGCCCATTCTTCTGGACCTTTTGGGTTGCTAGCCCCTTGCCTAGAGTTCATCTGAAAATTATAGCTGCTCTTGGGAGCTTAATATAACATGAAGACTATGATGTTGGTTTTATTCTCTCCTATACCATACACCACCAGTAGATAGTGTCCAGGGTGTAATCACTTAACTGACAGATTTCTCAGCCATTTTATAGTGGTTCTCTGGTTTCTTAGTCAAGAAACTTGTTTTTATCAATTTAAACATGATTGTGGGAGAAGTATGTAATTACAGTAAGCTTTGACTATGCTGTAACAAATCTTACCCATACCTAACAAGCTGGTTGAGGAGGGTTGTAAGTGATAATGTTAGTTTTTCTGTACATCAGTTCAGACCTTTTCCCAAAGGAAGACCAAAGCTGTTTGAACTGTGACCACGCCTTTGTTGCCAGGTGTGAACAACTTGTGATTACTCATAAGCCTAGGTAGCTTCAAATTATTCACCTTGATCTGAAGTATTTTGTAAGCTGTGACTTAACCATTTGGCTCATTCTTTCTTTCACCAGGAAATACACTGAATATTAATTTCAGGAATTTCAGTGATCCCTTCTGAAGAGTGTATCGCTCATTAAAATATCTGGGGCTTGTTTTTCTGGTAACAAACAGAACCACAAATTGGTCTGTACTTCGTGGCTGTGCCAAACCCTTGTGTAGACGGAGGGAAGGACCTGATGAACTGTTTAGAGAGGGGCTGTGGAAGATGAGACCATCTTTCTAGCTTGTCTAAGAGGTTCATCTCTTTGACCAGAGGAATGGGCATGCAGGAGAGAGAGAATGAGGCTGAACATAGCAGGCGATGTATGAGTGTATTTGTATCCGTAAATATCACATCACTGTTTATAGTACACTGGACTCTCTTCATGCAAGGCCTAGTCCTGCCAAATCTGGAGGAATTGTTCCCATGCTTAAAGCCAAGAACAACATCCTGACCAGCGGGGGACAGAGGTCAGCTCAAGGCAGCAGCTCTTGGGAGCTACAGGACATTAAGAACCTTGAAGGAACTGAGTTTAATGAGAAGGAAGCCAATATGTACCTGGAAGGAAGTGTGTGAAACCTGTGTGACTCTTGTTGGGGTGTGGCTTATTTATGAGAAATGAAAAATCATCTTAATAGTTGGATTTCATATCACCTCCTGGTCATTTAACTATATTTCCCCCTCCCACCTGCATATTGTTTTGTCTTTTGATTGTTTTTATTAGAAAAAGGGGAAAAAGATATTCTGTTATTCTGGTGTTTTACTCTACAGGCAGCTTCAGAGATGCCCAGGACAGAGCTGGCTTGAGAAGATGATATGTTAATTAAACAAATAGCCTTTACAAAATCTCCTAGGACCTTCCGGACTTGCCACACTTTTGTTTCTGGGATCTTTCTGTGCCGGCTTCTTTTCCCTTCCGTCTTTCCTCATTCTGATGCTGGCCACTCACCCCACAGAGGCAACTCCAACTGTTTTCTGGTGGAGCATTCTAAGTTTGTCCTGTTGTCTTCTCTGGGACTCATTTCTCTGGTCTGACTGTAACTGGTTCTGGGCCAAAGTGATCGTCTGAAAGCTTTTCTTCATAGCCTTTATTTCTTGGCTCTCTTCATGCACTTTGCCTGATTAGTTTTGCTGGTTCTCTCCTTTTCCAGTTGATGTGAGGTATGTTGCCTCAGTTGGAGGGTTCTAAAGCTCAGGTGCAGCCCCAGGCCTCTTAGATTTTACCCTGGTTTGTAAAGTGCCTTTATCCTTTCCTAGAAATTGGGGGAATGAATCAGGTGCTCTGTTATATGAGGTACTGCTGACCCTCCTGGGATTCTAGTTTGCTAGTTATTTAAACACGTATGTAGCAATTTGGATTGTATTTGCAAGGTAGGACTTGTTGCCAAGACTCTGAAGCAGGTCATTCCTGTTACCCTTTCTCCCCTGTTTTTTTTTTTTTTTTTGGCCACACCATGTGCCATGTGGAACTTCCCAGACCAGGGATCAAACCCATGCCCCCTGCAGTGGAAGCGTGGAGTCTTAACCAGTGGACCACCGGGGAAGTCCTCTCCCCTGTTTTTGAATTGAAAAATTAGAGACTGGGACTTCCCTGGTGGTTCAGTGGGTAAGACTCCCTGCTCCCAATACAGGGGGCCTGGGTTCAATCCCTGGTCGGGGAACTAGATCCCGCATGCATGCCGCAACTAAGAGTTCGCATGCCACAACTAAGAGTTCATGTGCTGCAACTGAGAAGCCCCCATGCCACAACTAAAAAAAGATCCCACATACCGCAACGAAAAAAGATCCCGTGTACTGCAACTAAGACCCGATGCAGCCAAAATAAATAAATAAACAAATATTTTTAAAAAGTAAAGAAATATTAGAGACCACGGTCACATAGTAGGTTGATCTTACACCTCTTGAAACATTTTTTTGTATTCCTTATATGTAGCACAGATATTAACAAATAGTTAAATACACAATAGTTTATTTTTTAAAAAATATTTATTTATTTTGGCTGCGCCGGATCTTCATTGCGACAGGCGGGATCTTCATTGCGGCATGTGGACTCTTAGTTGTGGCATGCACGTGGGATCTAGTTCTCTGACCAGGGATCGAACCCAGGCCCTCTGCATTGGGAACGCAGAGTCCTACTGACTGGACCACCAGGGAAGTCCCCACAATAGTTTAATAAATACATCTTAACTGAGGGGTTGGTTGGTTGATCAATTAAATTTCAGAATTCTCATCAAGTTGATCACATTTTGGACCAATAAGTGAGAAACGTTTCTGATTGGAAGGCAAAAAATAACCATGCAGAAAACGTTTAGCAATTTAGAAAATGCATGCAAAAAAATCCTATTCTAAAATGAAGAAACAGAAAGGTGGTTTGGTTAGAGCGGAGGCTGGTTAAAATGTAAGGAGAAATAGGGTGAGAGAGTATAAAAGAGCATGGATTAATCAAGAGATAGGAATAATTATGGAAATAGGCATCTTATCAGCTTGGGATTAAACAGTAAAAATGAAAATTCCCACTCTTCCCCCAGTAGTAGGTTCTCTACCCTCACACCCCTCTCCCAAACCACTATCCAGAGGAGCTGTTAATGACCCTCTGGGCACTGGTGTCCAGTTTTGGGGGCTGCCATATGAAGCACAAAGAGGTCCTGTGGGGTCAGTCAGTGCAAAGAGCAGTTGGCCTTTACATTTGTTAAATTCTTCTAATCATTTTGCTGCTCTCAACAGTATTGCTAATTTCAGAACTAAAACCATTTTCTGATTGTTTTACTTTGTGTGACTGGCTCACGGGACCAAAACAGCAGCTGAGACTGCTATACTACACTGTGCGTTAGGCAATAACTCTTCAGAGGGCCCATCCACTTTTTTTTTAGCCTTAAAAAAAAACAACAACAAAAAACAAACTCTGCTGTGTTTTTTTTTTTTTTTTGCTTTGGGGCCAGTAATTTGCATCATATTTGGGAGCCTTGATCTTCCCCTCATTATATTTCTTCATACATTCCTGTGCTAAGCCCTGCTCTCTGGACCTGGCTCTGGCTTCTGGCCTCATTGAGTTGTATGAAATTTAACAATTTCTGGTTTCAGATCTGTTTCCAACTTTTGTTTTCCCTGTTCCGTCTAGTAAACTTTGGGTTCAAACTTGCTTGGGGAAAGTTTATTTTTTTTCTTGCTTATTTTTTTGTTTCTGTAAATATATTCTCTAATAACTACTTTCTTTGTCAAACAGGCCACCAAGCAGTTTCTTGAAGAGATTAACAAGTGGACAGTTCAGTACAACGTTTCCCCCCTCTCTTGGAATGTGGCCGTCAAGTTCCTCATGGCCCGGAAGTTTGATGTGCTCCGTGCCATAGAGTTGTTTCACTCCTACAGAGTATGTACCTCAGGGATGGACCTGCCATGTGGCACCTGGGTTCTCTATGTTGCTGTTGTTTCTGCCACAGTCTACACAAACAGTGGTTCTCCCCACTCCCATTAAAAAAAAGTGGATCGGTATCTAAGAGCCCTACCTTGGAGTGAGAAAATCCTTCTGAAGATACTTAGAAGCTCCCTAAATAAATTTAAAAAAAAAAAAAAAAGGAGACTGAGATAAGAGGCACTAGGATTAATTTAAGAGTTTAAAACTAAAGCTCACTTACACCCATTTTGTGGGTCATCTTGTTCAATATTCATTCATTTATTCAACAGATATTTATTGTATATCTACTATGTTCCCAGTGCAGAGATTACTATTTAGAAAGAGAGTAAATAAACAATTATAGAAATGTTATGATACGACAGTGCTGGGTTCTGTGGAAAGCACATTTAATTAAGAGGGTCAAGGAAGCTTTCCTGAAGGAAATGACTTCTAAATTAAGAGTAGAAGAATGAGTAGGAATCAGACAGTAGGGGAGTATGGCAGAGAGAACAGCAAGTTCAGATGCCTAGTGGCAAGAGACAAATTGAGCTGATCAGAAATGCTGAGTGCGAGAAGGGGGCATGGCAAGAGATTGAGCAGCAGGTAAACAAGGCCAGATCAGAGAGTATCTGCTTTTTCTTAAGGGCAGAGAAATTCATTGAAGGTATAAACAACAGAATGCCTTGATCAGATTTGCTTTCTGAAAGATTATTTTCACTGTGATTTAGAGGATGGACCAGAAGGGCTATACTGGAGACAGACCAATTATAAAGCTGTTGTACTTACTAGGAGAGAGATGATTGTGGTGTCATTAAATGCAGTGTCAGGGAGATAGAGAAAAAGTGGTCAGATTCTAGAAGTAAAATTGATAGGACAGAGTTGCTTATTAAACTAGTGTGAGGAAAGGGAAGTGGAGAATTCCAGGTCTCTGACTTGGGTGGCAGGGTGGTAAATGGTGGTGGCATTCACTAATTAAGAGACACTGAATGGGTACAGGTACGTGGAGAGAGTAGGTCATGAGTTCAGTTTGGCCGTGTTAAGGTTGAAGTGCCAATGAGATATCCAAATAGACATGTCCTCTAAGCAGTTGAGATGTGAGTCTAGGGTTGGGAAAAGAAGGCTGGACTGGAAGTAGTGATTTCAGAGTGACCAAAGTAGAATATTGGAGGTGAATATTGGAGCCATGAGAATGGGTGAGGTCATCCTGGGAGAGTGTGAGGAATAGGGAGATGTGTAGGGCAGAACCTCATTTCAGACTTTTTGCTTTCTTTGGTCCAGTGTTGTTTTTTAAAGTTAAGTTTGAATGCTTTATGTAAGGCATGCACTCTCCTGTGATTCCAGCACTCATACTGTCTTCACTTGCTGCCTTGCCTCTGAAGGCGTTTGAATTTGATTTTAGGGATGAATTGGGGAAGAATATAAACAAAGACCTAGTTTGTTTTATTCACCAGAGTGTTCTTAGCACTTAGCTGAGTGCCTGGCACATAATAGTTGCTCAACAAATACTGACAGAATGAATGAATGAGTCAGTGAGTGAAATGAGTGAACAAATGAATGAAAAAAAGCCCACAAGAGACTTAGAAGGAGTAGCTGAAGAAATAGAAAAACCAAGAGAGTATTTTTTTTTTTTTAGTCAAAAATAGAGAATGTCTCAGGAAAAAGAGAATGTGAGTAGTCACCCTTGTCATGTAGAAGGAGGACTGAAAATGCCCATTGGATTGAGCAGGAGCTCTGGATGGTATAGTTAGTTTGGGAGGAAACGAGAGTGCAGTGGAATGAGTGTGAGGGAACTGAGGATGAGTTTAAAGAATCTGGCTGTGAAGATGAATTAAAATGAGGTCATGGTAGCTGTTGTTGGAGAGTATATTGAGGGGAGGGATGGCTCCTATTTAAGACAGGAGAGGCCTAAGCCTGGAGGATGTGTTAGGATATCTGTTTCCAGACAGTTTGGGGTACATATTTTAATATCAGTGCTGCTGCATGTTTAAGAACTTTGACCTTGCACTGTAATGATTGATATATAGTGGTTGGTCTTCAGGGTTAGGATTCTCACTGATTCAAAGAAAAAACCTAAGCCCGAAGAGGCTGATAAGCTGGCATTGGACAAGAATTCTGACAACACTCAGTTGGCCTAGAGGGGGGTTACAAAGGAATTCATGATTCAGTAAGCTGATTTCCAAAATCCCTTATCTCTGAGATTTGGTGGTTACATAAAGCTGTCATGGGTGTACAGTATTTTTATATTAATTCATCTTGCTTTTTTTATTTTCAGGAAACACGAAGGAAGGAGGGCATTGTGAAGCTGAAACCTCATGAGGAACCTCTCCGTTCTGAGATCCTTAGTGGAAAATTCACCATCTTAGTGAGTATTAATGAACCCCTCTTGTAGTATCTTGTTATTTTCTTGTGTAGCTGTTCTCTTTGGACTTTGTTCCTAGATATCTTATCCTGAATCAGAGAGTCTCAACAGTGGAGAGCAGATGTGAAGTTTGGCATAAAATTATTCTAGTAATAATTGAAATAATTGAAAATCAGTTGTACAGTACATTTAGAAAAGTTTCTTCACTGGTCCATTAAGGTTAGTTAAGGCCTTTGGGATGGGTATAAAATGTGTCAGAGGCCCATCCTTCCTTATTTAATGCAAGCTCTCTCCACTTAGAGACCACAGCCTTTCCAGTAAGTATCCAGCAGTACTTTTAAGGCAGAGTATAGAAACCATTGTTATAGTCTATGGATTTCTCCTGTTGCTTATTTCTTTGCTATCCTGCCTGGGAAAATTAGCTAGGCAGCCAGTGTAGACCATTGTTTAATTTCTCTGTAATTGAAGAGTTAAGAGAATGTGGTTTTTTCCTACCACAGGGGGAAGGAATCCAGGGGGTGCTGAGAATCAGACATGGGATGATAAAAAGCTTTCTTCCTTTTCTGGAGCAATTGATGCAAGTCAGAGAAGTATTATCAGCATCTATTCTCTTCATAACAAACCTTTGTGCAGGATAAGAGGGCTTCGTGATTTCTGTGATTTTCTATTTGATTTCTAAATATTTCTTGTTTTGTTTGCTCTAGAATGTTCGGGACCCAACAGGAGCCTCCATTGCCCTCTTCACTGCCAGATTACATCATCCCCACAAGTCAGTCCAACATGTGGTACTTCAGGCTCTGTTTTACTTGCTAGACAGAGCTGTGGATAGGTGAGCATGGAAATTATCTTTTGGGTGTTCTACATCCAGATGGGAAAGTGACACTGTTTGATTTGATTAAACTCAGCAGTGCATTCTCTATGCTCCTAGGATGTGCCCTGGGCAGTGCTATGAATGGAAAACATTCCATGTTTTTAGGGCTTGGCATGTTTCCAGGTACTATGCAGATGATGGGTATTCTGCATCTTGACCTGCTTGGCTGTATTTCAGGGTAACAGAAGCTGAGAAAGCTAGTTAACTAGCAATTCTTAGTGTATTGAGAATGACGTTATTGAAAGGGAGTGAAGGTGAGATGACCTGTGCTGGTTCTTTCCGATCATTCTCCCCTGATGTTGAAGACCCTGTGGGACCTCAGTTTCTTTGTCTGTAAAATAGGAATAATGCAGAGGATTTTGAGACTCAACATTCAGGAGAGAGGAGTCCAAGAGTATAAGTTAAGCAAAATCATTTTTATAAATAGGTGCATAAGCCAAAAGAACCAACTCAGGTCATGTCTCCTTCCCTGCTCTTAGGTAAGTAGTATCATCACTGTTCTATAGACAGAGAAACTGAAGCCCCAAGAAGTTTTGTGGCTCTTTTACAGTCATCACATATTGATCCAGCTGGTCTAAGATCCTGGTTTCTTCACTCTTGGTCAGAGCTATTTGTACCCTACTATGTTGTCTTCCTCTTTTACTTTCTTTTTTCCCTGGTGCTTGCCATTTACAGTTTGTTATTGCTCTCAATGTCATTGGCTGGTCCTCTGGGTTAGATGTGATATATCGAGGGCTAAGACCAGAGATAGTGAGAGACAACTGTGCACTTCAGTCATACTTCTGGACTTAGAGGATGGGAATAGCCAAAGGATTGTCTGAAGCAGGGCTCTCTGTCTAGTTCACTTGTTGCTGCCTTGTTAATGTTAATACTTTCATATACTTAGCTTCTGCTGGTGGTGTTCGGTGAGAGATATATCCAAACTACACACACAGCATTATTCTGAAAAAGAGAAGTTACTAGGGAGAGAGGGCCAGCGGTCAGCAGCCAGTCAGAAATGTGGAATTTCTCAGTTCTTCTTTCTTATGCTTGGTCTTCAGGCATAATTTCTAGAGTATAGTTCCCTTTGAAATGTTTCTTTAGCTCGGGAATGAATGGAAGGCTCTTTTACCAGAAAATTTAGCATTGCCTTCCTCTTTGAGCAGCTTAGAGAGTCAGAGCTCTTGTGTAGGCATGACAGTGGCCAAAGGTTGCTTTTTCTAGTGTGAGTATTGAATCCCATAGGAATACCACACAGGTAAATGTAATTAAAACTTTGTTCTCGTGATGTCCATCCCTTTCTTAAAAACCCTCAGTGACTCCTCATTATTCAGAGGGTGCATGTAAGGTAAGTAAATGTGAACCTTTTTTTTTTTTTTTTTGTGGTACGCGGGCCTCTCACTGTTGTGGCCTCTCCCGTTGCGGAGCACAGGCTCCGGACGCGCAGGCTCGGTGGCCATGGCTCACGGGCCCAGCTGCTCCGCGGCATGCGGAATCTTCCCGGACCGGGGCACGAACCCGCGTCCCCTGCATCGGCAGGCGGACTCTCAACCACTGCGCCACCAGGGAAGCCCAATGTGAACCCTTTTTTTTCTGAATGAAATATTCTCACTAATGAATAGAAAATCTTGTTTTCCTTTGTTACCGTGAACCAGAATGGAAGAGGAGGAAACCCTTCCTCTTCACTTAATCTTCCCCTTTCTTTAAGGCCCAACTTCTGTGACTGGTTCCCTCACCACTCCAACTTGTCATAAAATTCTTTTTACTCTGACTTCAATCGCAGTTATTATTAATACCAATCATTTCATATTTAATTATACATGGCCTTATGATGTCATTTGTCTTATATGGATGTTTTTTTCATCTACCGGTAGATGGTAAGCTCCAGGAGGGCAGGGAACCTTCTTTTCAACATTATATAATGGGAAATTCCCAAATCTCCATGGTGGAGAGGAAGTGGTGTCATTAACTTTCACATGCCTTTCATTCGTCTTCTTCAAAGTGATCTGTAACCAATCTTGTTTCATTGAAAGCCCCTCACCCACCCCTTTACCCTAGATTATTTTGAAACAAATGTCAGGGACTGTGGTAATCTTGGTGTTCCCAGTAACATCCTAGCTCGGGAATCAAACTCAATAGGGTAGGGAAGCAATTATTCTTAGTAGGGAACTAGCGCTATTATTGTAAACCTCATCTTCTGTACCCAGAAAAGTGAAAATGCTATTGCATTTGTATTTATTTCATGTGCCTTCAAAGGATGAGCAATTTCAGGTCTATGAATATAGAACTTGCATCATTATGCATCATAGCTTCTTTTGATTAAATTCTATTTCCCCTGGCACTGACTTCTCTTTGTTTTAGTGTCCTGCCGCAGGCTGGAGCTGTGAGGGGAAAACCTGTAATTCTTTGAGTTTGGCCCCTGTTGAGCTTGTGGAGAAAAGGGAAGTCTCTAGATCTGGATAGTCTACTCAATGACTGTGCCACTCATTGAACAGAATCTTTGATCTTGGTGAATCAGTCTCTCTGGGGTCATGAAAAAAGGAGACAAGATTTAGCACTCACTTTATCATGTTAAGGGCCATTTGAAATTAAGTCTGCTGGAGAAACTTGGGTCTACTTCAGAGATTTTTTAAATTAATTAATTTATTTTTGGCTGCATTGGGTTTTCCTTGCTGCGTGCGGGCTTTCTCTAGTTGCGGAGAGTGGTGGATACTCTTCGTTGCGGTACGTGGGCTTCTCATTGCATTGGCTTCTCTTGTTGCGGAGCACAGACTCTAGGCATGCGGGCGTCCGTAGTTGTGGCTCGCGGGCTCTAGAGCGCAGACTCAGTAGTTGTGGCGCACGGGCTTCATTACTCTGTGGCATGTGGGAACTTCCCGGACCAGGGCTTGAACCCTTGTCCCCTGCATTGGCAGGCGGATTCTTAACCACTGCGCCACCAGGGAAGCCCTACTTAAGAGATTTTTGAAATGCTGCTTCATGGGTAGGTGCTTCCGCCTTGTATTCTGTTGAAAGGATGAAGATACGGAGGCTTCCAGGAGGTGATGCAAAAAAAAATACAGATACAAAATAACATTGAGACTTATGATTTCAAGAATGTGTTTTGTGTCAAAAAGTTTTCTCAATTGTAAATAAATGTGAAAACTGTTGCTATCATCAGTGAGTAGTCCAATCAAATCATTTATTCTGAACAACCATTTAGGTGTGCAGATCAGGAGCAGGTAAGGATCGGGCTTGGTGGAAGAGTGCAGCTTTGAGAAATCTTTAGGAATTAAGAAGATGGGATTGAGTAATACTTTTTGTATCTTCACATGTTCCTAACCTCAATCTGGGAATAGGCTCACCACCTCTTAATCTACTTTTTAACATGCCTTCCAAAGGCCATTTGTGGGTTTATTCTCTTCCTCCATTAAAGTCATAAGAGACAGATACACCATCATTGAGCTTAGAATTTTGCTTTACAGTTTTCTATGGGCCTAAAGTATTTTTTTAGTGATGGGCTCTAGCCCACTGAATTACAAATCTGTGACCATTTATTATGTATCTGTTTGCAAGGACTGTGCTGGGGACTGTTGAGGGTTATGAGGTAAACTTTTGTTTGGGCCCTCTAGGAGAGACTCAGATGGCTACACAAGGTGGGAGTACATTAAGAGCCACAAGAAAAATCCACAGAAAGATTTATGGGGCTTCAAGTGGGTGAAGGATGGTAGTGCATTTGGTGACAATTATCAGGGGCACCTTCATAGAAGAGGAAGCTTTTGAGTTGAACATAGAATGGTATAGAATTTGGATAGGCAGATTCAGAGATATAGGAGGAAACAGTTCAAATTTTGATAACCTAGATGCTCTGGAACATTCTCAGCCTGTGAGTTTGGTACTTGATGAATCTGGATAAATATGCATCAATAAGTATAATTCCAATTCCAACATGTGGGGTATTCCCTCCATACCACCAAGCAATTCTCCCCCATAAACTGGGTGTTCTGCAGTTCATTTCAACTCTGACACTATGTACCTGGAGATAGCCTCAGATCACACAGGTTAAAGGCTCAGTCCTAAAAGACTGTCCCCTGCCCCCTTCAGACTCCAGTGGCAAGTCCAGGTTGTCACCTCTGCTTCTGACCATAGATCAGAGGTTCCAATGCCCCCTCCTTGGGTTCGATTAATTTGCTAGAACGGTTCACAGACTCAAATGTTATACTTTAATAGGTTACCAATTTATTATAAGAGGGTATAACTCAGGAACAGCCAGATGGAAGAGGTGCATAGAGGGCAAGGTATGGGGAAAGGGGCATGGAGCTTCCATTCCCTCTCTGAGAGAGCTACACTCCCTGCACCTGCATGTGTTCATCAACTTGGAAATTCTCCAAATCTCATCCTTTTGGTATTTTGTGGAGGCTTCATTCATTACAAGGCATGATTGATTAAATCATTGGCCATTGGTGACTGAGCTCAATCTCCAGCCCCACAACCCTTCCTGAGTGTGTGTGGGGGGGATGGGACTGGAAGTCCCAACTCCCAACCCTTTCTAGTCATGTGGTTGGTTCCTCTGGCAACCAGCCCCCATCCTTAGATGATCTAAGGGCATTCTAAAAGTCACCTCATTAATATAGCAATGGATGCCTTCCTCGCACTCCTGGAAATTCTAAGTTTTAGGAAGTTTGCCAGGAAACAGGGTCAAAGACCAAATATATATTTCTTATTATAAATTCTTCTTGTAAGGCCAGTCACAAAAGTTCAGGCCAGTTCAGGAAGGCAATTATTTCAGTCCCAGATGTGTCCCACATTCTCTGTGTCTTTGTTTTGACCCAGGTTTTCAATTTACCTCATCCATCTTATTACTTATAAATGTTTTCATTCAATGGTTGCTTTACAGCTTTGAAACTCAGAGGAATGGACTGGTGTTTATCTATGACATGTGCGGTTCTAATTATGCCAACTTTGAGCTGGATCTTGGCAAGAAAGTCCTAAACTTGCTGAAGGTAAGGCTGTGAAATGGCCCTTTCAACCCCCCTTCAATGGTTAGGGTGATTTTTTTCTATTCTTTATGAGATTTAGGAATGATGTAAACTTCAGACATTGTGTTCAGTTTAAAGGTCACCTGTAAATGATGACCAATATCAGCTTCCTCAGAACAAGAAACAATCTTAAAAGTAAAGTGGGAGGAATTAAAATAAAATACACAGGAACACTGAGTCATAAAGGTGGGATGTCTCTTTCCGGGAGTTTTTTTTTTTTTTGCGGTACGTGGGCCTCTCACTGTTGTGGCCTCTCCCATTGCGGAGCACAGGCTCCAGACGCGCAGGCTCAGCGGCCATGGCTCACGGGCCTAGCCGCTCCGCGGCATGTGGGATCTTCCCGGACCGGGGCACGAACCCGTGTCCCCTGCATCAGCAGGTGGACTCTCAACCACTGTGCCACCAGGGAAGCCCTCTTTCCGGGAGTTTTGTAGAATAAGAATTAATGAAGCCTAGGTATGGCCATTGTCTATGAAAAATGTCACCTAACCAGTAACTTGCAGACTTTTTGTCTCAACCTAGTCAGAAATATGTTTTACATTGCAACTTAGTGTACAATAATATCAATATATGTACACTAACTATACATATACATGCAAAGTTATATACATAGATAGGTTCTTAATCTCTTACCTCAAACTCTTAGGTTCAGAGATATTATTTAATATTTTAAACTTTAAAAGATAATATGGTCTGTATGTCACTTTAATATGAAATATTTCTGCAATGAAATGTATTATTCATATCATAACCTTTGGAGAAGAACAAAGGTTATAAATAGCTTATGGGATTTCAGGTCAGATTTTGCTGTCCCATGAATTTTTGCACCAAACTTACAAAAGAAACTAGTGGCTTTCAGAGCTGTTTAGATTTCAGAATTTGAGCATACAGGTGTATGTATGTGTGTGTACATATTTATAAAACAAAAAGTTTCACAAAACAAGCTTTACTTTTACTCTGTACAATCATTTTGATTATTCTGTTCTATAACATTTTAAAAATGTTAGTCATAACCTACTAAATTGATTTCAGGACCCACTGAGTGACAACCTGCAGTTGGAAAAACATTGATCGAGGAGTCTGTGTAGTCTTTTTTTTTTGGCCAAACTGTGTGGCATGTGGGATCTTAGTTCCCCCACCACGTATTGAACCCATGCCCCCTGCATTGGCAGCGCAGAGTCTTAACCACTGGACCACCAGGGAAGTCCTGTAGGAGTCTGTGCAGTCTTTGTTCCAGGACCTCACTTGGGAGTACTGTGGAACTAGATGTTTAGAAGTGTTTATTTACTATTACAGCTTTACAACAGAAATTATATAAAGAGAGTACTATACTGCATGTTGTTTTCTGGGACTTCACTTGTGATTGTATTACTAAAATTCCTATTGTGGCATTTAGCTTTGATTCATTCCTTTTTATTGATGGGTGAAGGATTTATACCTTTTAATTCCTCATCCATTGATGAATACACCAGTTTATTTATCTACTTCTTTTGATGGCTCTTTGGGTCATTTTCTGATTTTTGCTATTGTGAACAATGCTGCTATGAACATTTTTATACATGTCTTCTGGTGCATATGTGCAAGAATATCTCTAGGGCAGTGTTTCTCAACCATTTTTTCATTATTGCCTCACTAAGGAGTCTTTTTTAGACTCCCCCCACCCCCAGTTGTTGTTCTTCTAATGAAATTTTAATACCACAGATATAATGTATATATCTTCATGTACTGAATGTATTAATATATATATCTTGATGTACTGAACATATATCTATGCTTTATGCACAAAAAGAGTGTGTATGTTTGGGTTGTTTTTCCCATTCCCCACTCTCCTCAGAATAATTTCACCCCCTTGGGTGTGATATCACCTCTATTGAAAATGCATGCTCTAGGGGAATTCCCTGGTGGTCCAGTGATTAGGACTCCGCACTTCCACTGCTGGGGGCCCGAGTTTGATCCCTGGTTGGGGAACTAGATCCCGCATGCATACCGCAACTAAGAGTGCACATGCTGCAACTAAGAAGCCCGCATGCCACAACTATGAACCCACATGCCGCAACAAAGGATCCTGCATGCCAAAACTAAGACCTGGTGCAGCCAAAATAAATAAATAAATATTAAAAAAAGAAAAGAAAAGAAAAGAAAATGCATGCTCTAGAGTATACATCTAGGAGTAGAATTACTGTGTCGTAAGGTCTGGGAAGATTCAGTTTTATAAGATAGTGTTTAATTATTTTCCTAAGTGGTTGTACCCACCTGCCATGTGTAAAATTTCTACATCCTCTCCAATACATGATAATGTCACACTTCTTAATTTTTCCCAATCGAGTGGGTATAAAATGGTATCTTGTGGTATAACTTACCTCTCTCTTATTAGTGAGATTAAGTATGCCTTCATATATTTATTGGCCATATGTTTTCTTCTGCTGCAAAATGCCTGTTTATGGCTTTTACCTATTTTCCTATCATCCATTTATGTAGTTTTGTACTAATCTATTTCTCTGTGTGTGTGTATATGTACATACATATACTGTCTCAGTTTATAGCTTGTTTTTTCACTTTTTGTACAGTCCTTTTGACTAACATAAGTTCTTAGTTTTAGTATGATTAAATGAGTCTGCATTTTATTTTCTGCTTAATATGTTTTGCATTGTAAATCCTTCCCTATTCCAAAGTCAGAAAAAATATATTAGCTATTTTATTTTATTTTACTGCTGTACCACTGATTCCACCATGTGTATTAATGTTTTTAGTGATTTTTTTTATTGTGGTAAAATATACATAACAAAATTTACCATTTTAACCATTTTAAGTGTACAATTCAGTAGCATTAAGTACATTCACAATGCAACCCATCACCACTGTCCATTTTCAAAACTATTCATCATCCTAAACAGAAACTCTGTGCCCATTAATCAATATATCCCCACCCTGCCCCACAGCCCCTGGTAACCTTTATTCTACTTTCTGTCGCTATGAATTTGCCTATTCTAGGTCCTCATGTAAGTGGAATCATGCAGCATTTGTCCTTTGTGTCTGATCACTTAGCATAATATTTTTAAGATTCATCCATATTGTAACATGTATCAGAATTTCATTCCTTTTTAAGGCTGAATAATATTTTATTGTATGTATATACCACGTGTTGTTAATCCATTCATCTGTCAAACAGTTGGGTTCTTTCCACTTCTTGGCTATTGTGAATAATGGTGCTATGAACATTGGTGTTACAGCATCTGTTTCAGTCCTTGCTTTCAGTTCTTTTGTGTATATGCCTAGAAGTGGAATTGTTGGATCATGTGGTAGTTCTATGTTTAACTTTTTGAGAAGCTATTTTCTTTTAAAAATTTAAAATTTTGTTTTTGTCATTTAAGACCTTAATCCATCTGGAGTTGATTTTTGAGTATGGTATGAGATGTAGGAATCTGACTTTTTTTTCCATATGGATAGCTAATTTTTTTCCAGTTTTGCATACTAAATAGTCCCTCCTTTCCACAAAATAGGCTTTCTGTTTCTGTTTTAACAGAGTCACAATAACCTGGTAAGTTAATATATCACAGACAGTTTAATCATCTAACCATCTTTCTGTATTATTCATATTGTTTTCAGGTTTAAATAATACTATTATGATCATTTAAGCTTTTTCTTTTAAATTATTTTAAGAAGGTATTTCTAAGACATGGATTATTTGGCTAAAGATTATGAATATTCTTAATCTCTCTTATACATTACTAGGTTACCCTCCATAAAAGTGGAAAAAAATTTACACTGTCACCAAGAAATACGCGTATCTATTTCCTTCAGCCATCCCAGTACTGCATTCCATAAATTTTCTCTTTTTTTTTAACATCTTTATTGGAGTATAATTGCTTTACAATGGTGTGTTAGTTTCTGCTTTATAGTAAAGTGAATCAGCTGTACATATACATATATCCCCATATCTCCTCCCTCTTCCGTCTCCCTCCCACCCTCACTATCCCACCCCTCTAGGTGGTCACAGGGCACCGAGCTGATCTCGCTGAGCTATGTGGCTGCTTCCCACTAGCTATCTGTTTTACATTTGTTAGTGTATATATGTCCATGCCACTCTCTCACTTTGTCCCAGCTTACCCTTCCCCCTCCCCGTGTCCTCAAGCCCATTCTCTATGTCTGCATCTTTTTTTTTCATGTCAGATGGGTAATGTGCCACAAGGTTGGAAGGAGGCACATGTCACACAAGCGCGTGAACACCCAGTCATCACACTTATGAACTACAAAAGGATCGATGTCTGCATCTTTATTCCTATCCTGCCCCTAGGTTTTTCAGAACGTTTTTTTTTTTTTTGGATTCCATATATATGTGTTAGCATACAGTATTTGTTTTTCTTTTTCTGACTTACTTCACTCTGTGTGACAGACTCTAGGCCCATCCACCTCACTACAAATAACTCAATTTTGTTTCTTTGTATGGCTGAGTAATATTCCATTGTATATATGTGCCACATCTTCTTTATCCATTCATCTGTCGATAGACACTTAGGTTGCTTCCATGTCCTGGCTATTGTAACTAGAGCTGCAATGAACATTGTGGTATGTGACTCTTTTTGAATTATGGTTTTCTCAGGATATATGCCCAGTAATGGGATGGCTGGGTCGTATGGTAGTTCTATTTTTAGTTTCTTAAGGACCCTCCATACTGTTCTCCATAGTGGCTGTACCAATTTACATTCCCACCAACAGTGCAAGAGGGTTCCCTTTTCTCCGTACCCTCTCCAGCATTTATTGTTTGTAGATTTTTTGATGATGGCCATTCTGACTGGTGTGAGGTGTTACCTCATTGTAGTTTTGATTTGCATTTCTCTAAAGATAAATGATGTTGAACATCCTTTCATGTGTTTGTTGGCAGTCTGTATATCTTCTTTGTTGGCAGTCTGTATATCTTGGAGAAATGCCTGTTTAGGTCTTCTGCCCATTTTTGGATTGGGTTGTTTGTTTTTTTGATACTGAGCTACATGAGCTGCTTATAAATTTTAGAGATTAATCCTTTGTCAGTTACTTCATTTGCAAATATTTTCTCCCACTCTGAGGGTTGTCTTTTCGTCTTGTTTATGTTTTCCTTTGCTGTGCAAAAGCTTTTAAGTTTCATAAGGTCCCATTTGTTTATTGTTGTTTTTATTTCCATTCTGTAGGAGGTGGGTCAAAAAGGATCTTGCTGTGATTTATGTCATAGAGTGTTCTGCTTATGTTTTCCTCTTAGAGTTTTATAGTGTCTGGTCTTACATTTAGGTCTCTAATCCATTTTGCGTTTATTTTTGTGTATGGTGTTAGGGAATGTTCTAATTTCACTCTTTTACATGCAGCTGTCCAGTTTTCCCAGCACCACTTATGGAAGAGGCTGGCTTTTCTCCATTGTATATTCTTGCCTCCTTTATCAAAAATAAGTGACCATATGTGCATGGGTTTATCTCTGGGCTTTCTATCCTGTTCCATTGATCTAAATTTCTTGTTTTTGTGCCAGTACCATATTGTCTTGATTTACTGTAGCTTTGTAGTATAGTCTGAAGTCAGGGAACCTGATTCCTCCAGCTCCGTTTTTCTTTCTCAAGATTGCATTGGCTATTCAGCATCTTTTGTGTTTCCATACAAATTGTGAAATTTTTTGTTCTAGTTCTGTGAAAAATGCCATTGGTAGTTTGATAAGGATTGCATTGAATCTGTAGCTTGCTTTGGGTGGTATAGTTATTTTCACAATGTTGAGTCTTCCAATCCAAGAACATGGTACATCTCTCCATCTGTTTTATCATTTTTAATGTCTTTCATCAGTGTCTTATAGTTTTCTGCATACAGGTCTTTTGTCTCCTTAGGTAGGTTTATTCCTAGGCATTTTATTCTTTTTGTTGCAATGGTAAATGGGAGTGTTTCCTTAATTTCTGTTTCTGATCTTTCGTTCTTAGTGTATAGGAATGCAAGAGATTTCTGTGCATTAATTTTGTATCCTGCTACTTTACCAAATTCATTGATTAGCTCTAGTAGTTTTCTGGTAGCATCTTTAGGATTCTCTACATACAGTATCATGTCATCTGCAAACAGTGACAGCTTTACTTCTTCTTTTCCGATTTGGATTCCTTTTATTTCTTTTTCTTCTCTGATTGCTGTGGCTAAAACTTCCAAAACTATGTTGAATAATAGTGGTGAGAGTGGACAACCTTGTCTTCTTCCTGATCTTAGAGGAAATGGTTTCAGTTTTTCACCGTAGAGAACAATGTTGGCTGTGGGTTTGTCATATATAGCCTTTATTATGTTGAGGTAAGTTCCCTCTAAGCCTACTTTCTGGAGGGTTTTTATCATAAATGGGTGTTGAATTTTGTCAAAAGCTTTTTCTGCATCTGTTGAGACGATCATATGCTTTTTCTCCTTCAATTTGTTGATATGGTTTATCACACTGATTGATTTGCGTATATTGAAGAATCCTTGCATTACTGAGGTAAACCCCACTTGATCATGGTGTATGATCCTTTTAATGTGCTGTTGGATTCTGTTTGCTACTGTTTTGTTGAGGATTTTTGCCTCTATGTTCATCAGTGATATTGGCCTGTAGTTTTCTTTCTTTGTGACATCTTTGTCTGGTTTTGGCATCAGGGTGATGGTGGCCTCGTAGAATGAGTTTGGGAGTGTTCCTCCCTCTGCTATATTTTGGAAGAGTTTGAGAAGGATAGGTGTTAGCTCTTCTCTAAATGTTTGATAGAATTTGCCTGTGAAGCCATCTGGTCCTAGGCTTTTGTTTGTTGGAAGATTTTTAATCACAGTCTCAATTTCAGTGCTTGTGATTGGTCTGTTTATATTTTCTATTTCTTCCCGGTTCAGTCTCGGAAGGTTGTGCTTTTCTAAGAATTTGTCCATTTCTTCCAGGTTGTTCATTTTATTGGCATATAGTTGCTTGTAGTAATCTCTCATGATCCTTTGTATTTCTGCAGTGTCAGTGGTTAGTTCTCCTTTTTCATTTCTAATTCTATTGATTTGAGTCCTCTCCCTTTTTTCTTGATGAGTCTGGCTAATGATTTATCAATTTTGTTTGTCTTCTCAAAGAACCAGCTTTTAGTTGTTTTGATCTTTGCTATTGTTTCCTTCATGTCTTTTTCATTTATTTCTGCTCTGATCTTTATGATTTCTTTCCTTCTGCTAACTGTGGGATTTTTTTTGTTCTTCTTTCTCTAATTGCTTTAGGTGTAAGGTTAGTTTGCTTATTTGAGATATTTCTTGTTTCTTGTATTGCTGTAAACTTCCCTCTTAGATCTGCTTTTTCTGCATCCCATAGGTTTTGGGTTGTTGTGTTTTCATTGTCATTTGTTTCTAGGTATTTTTAAATTTCTTCTTTGATTTCTTCAGTTATCTCTTGGTTATTTAGTAGTGTACTGTGTAGCCTCCATGTGTTTGTATTTTTTACAGATTTTTTTCCTGTAATTGATATCCAGTCTCATAGAGTTGTGGTCAGAAAAGATACTTGATGCGATTTCAGTTTTCTTAAATTTACCAAGACTTGATTTGTGACCCAAGATACGATCTATCCTGGAGAATGTTCCATGAGCACTTGAGAAGAAAGTGTATTGTGTTGTTTCTGGATGGAATGTCCTATAAATGTCAATTAAGTCCATCTTGTTTAATGTATCATTTAAAGCTTGTGTTTCCTTATTTATTTTCATTTTGGATGATCTGTCCATTGGTGAAAGTGGGGTGTTAACGTCCCCTACTGTGATTGTGTTACTGTTGATTTCCCCTTTTATAACTGTTAGCATTTGCCTTATGTATTGAGGTGCTCCTATGTTGGGTGCATAAATATTTACAATTGTTATATCTTCTTCTTGGATTGATCCCTTGATCATTATGTACTGTCCTTCTTTGTCTCTTGTAATAGTCTTTATTTTAAAGTCTCTTTTGTCTGATATGAGAATTGCTACTCCAGCTTTCTTTTGATTTTCCATTTGCATGGAATATCTTTTTCCATCCCTTCACTTTCAGTCTGTATGTGTCTCTAGGTCTGAAGTGGGTCTCTTGTAGATAGCATATATACGGGACTTGTTTCTGTATCTATTCAACCAATCTGTGTCTTTTGGTTGGAGCATTTAATCCATTTACATTTAAGGTAGTTATCAATATGTATGTTCCTGTTACCATTTTCTTAATTGTTTTGGGTTTTTTATTGTAGGCCTTTACCTTCTCTTGTGTTTCCTGCCTAGAGAAGTTCCTTTAGCTTTTTTTGTAAAGCTGGTTTGGCGGTGCTGAATTCTCTTAGCTTTTGCTTGTCTGTAAAGGTTTTAATTTCTCCGTCGAATCTGAATGAGATCCTTGCTGCCTAGAGTAATCTTGGTTGTAGGTTTTTCTCTTTCATCACTTTAAATATGTCCTGCCACTCCCTTCTGGCTTGCAGAGTTCCTGCTGAAAGATCAGCTGTTACCTAATGGGGATTCCCTTGTGTGTTATTTGTTTTTTTTCCCTTGCTGCTTTTAATATTCTTTCTTTGTATTTAATTTTTGATAGTTTGATTATTATGTGTCTTGGCATGTTTCTCCTTGGATTTATCCTGTATGGGACTCTCTGTGCTTCCTGGGATTGATTGAATATTTCCTTTCCTATATTAGGGAAGTTTTCAACTATAATCTGTTCAAATATTTTCTCAGTCCCTTTCTTTTTCTCCTCTTCTTCTGGGATCCCTATAATTCAAATGTTGGCGTGTTTAATGTTGTCCCAGAGGTCTCTGAGACTGTCCTCAATTCTTTTCATTCTTTTTTCGTCATTCTGCTCTGTGGTAGTTATTTCCACTATTTTATCTTCCAGGTCACTTATCCGTTGTTCTGCCTCTGTTATTCTGCTATTGATTCCTTCTAGAGAATTTTAAATTTCATTTATTGTGTTGTTCATCATTGTTTGTTTGCTCTTTAGTTCTTTTAGGTCCTTGTTAAACATTTCTTGTATTTTCTCCATTCTATTTCCAGGATTTTTGATCATCTTTACTGTCATTATTGTGAAGTCTTTTTCAGGTAAACTGCCTATTTCCTCTTCATTTGTTTGGTCTGTAGGGTTTTTAACTTGCTCCTTCATCTGCTGTGTGTTTCTCTGTCTTCTCATTTTGCTTAACTTACTGTGTTTGGGATCTCCTTTTCACAGGCTGCAGGTTCGTAGTTCCCGTTGTTTTTGGTGTGTGCCCCCAGTGGCTAAGGTTGTTTCAGTGGGTTGTGTAGGCTTCCTGGTGGAGGGGACTGGTGCCTGTGTTCTGGTGGGTGAGGCTGGATCTTGTCTTTCTGGTTGGCGGGACTGCGTCCGGTACTGTGTTTTGGGGTGTCTATGACCTTATTATGATTTTAGGCAGCCTCTCTGCTAATGGGTGGGATTGTGTTCCTGTCTTGTTAGTTGTTTGGCATAGGGTGTCCAGCACTGTAGCTTGCTGGTCGTTAAGTGGAGCTGGGTCTTAGCATTTAGATGGAGATCTCTGGGAGAGCTTTCGCCGTTTGATATTACATGGATCCAGGAGGTCTCTGGTGGACCAGTGTCCTGAACTCGGCTCTCCTACCTCAGAGGCACAGGCCTGACACCCGGCCGGAGCACCAAGACCTGGTCAGGGCACGTGGTACGGCCTCATCCAGGGGCACTTGCGGGCAGGTAGGGCACACCCGATTGGTGCAGTCACTGAGAGGGCGAGTCCGCCTGCCCGCCCGCCGGTCCCATCCCCTTCCCTCTGACTGCCTGAGCGGGTGCAGTCTCACTTCCTCCAGACGGAGTCTGGGAACCCCACCTCCCTTTGCTCTTTTTTTGAATTTAGAAGTTCTAAAATAATAACATCCTTTTTTTTGTTGTTTGAACTCCTTTAAATAATAACATTGTAGTATCTTTTTTTTTTTCAAATGTTCTTTTGCTGTTAATGTGTCCTCCTTTATCTGGTTCAAAATAATGAAACTACTATGGATGTTTTGTTGTTGTTTTGCTATATAAATTCAAAGAGAATGAAATAAAAGTTTGGTTGCCTTAAAATCCATATCATGTTTTTCTTAGTGACTTACTGCTCTGTCATTGGGAGCAGGTAAAATTTTAGATATAGTCCCCTAACATCCTCATTCTCATGAAAGTTGCAAGTAGAAGTTTAATGCACAGTCTCATACTTCAGTTTTTTAAAATTAATTAATTAATTAATTTAATTTTGGCTGCGTTGGGTCTTTGTTGCTGTGCGTGGGCTTTCTCTAGTTGCGGCGAGTGGGGGCTACTCTTTGTTGTGGTATGCGGGCTGCTCATAGCGGTGGCTTCTCTTGTTGCGGAACATGGGCTGTAGGCACGCGGGCTTCAGTAGTTCTGGCACACGGGCTCTAAAGTGCAGGCTCAGTAGTTGTGGCGCACAGGCTTAGTTGCTCCGCAGCATGTGGGATCTTCCCAGAGCAGGGCTTGAGCCCATGTCCCCTGCATTGGCAGGTGGATTGTTAACCACTGTGCCACCAGGGAAGTCCTTACCCATTTTTCTATTGAAGTGTTTGTCTCATTGATTTACAAGACTTGTTATTAAGAATATTAAGAGTATTGTTAAGTATGTGTTACCAGCATTTTTGCAGTTTATAATTTGTTCAACTTTATGGTGTCTTTTGTCATACTACTATGTTTTCTTAATTTTTCATTATCGTTTTAATATACTATATTACATGTAGTATATTTAATAATATATCATATTATATATGGTACATAATATTATGGACAAAATAATTTGTTTTCAAATAGCTGTCCTGGCTACATTTGTTAACTAATACATTTATTTCCCTATTCATTTGGGATAACACCTTTATCTTATACTTAATTTCCATATGGTAAGTATGTCTATTTCTGGACTCCCTGTTCTGTTGATCTAGGCATCAAAACCAACATATTCACTTTTTAATTTATTGTAGCCTTATAATAAAGTTTAATATCTTATACAACAAGCTTCCCTGTATTCTTTTATTTCTAAAAGTTGTTTTGACCTTTTTGCACTTTTATTCTTTTACATGCACTTTCATGTGTTTTTATTTAAATTTTTACTGATATATAACATGCATACTAAAAACAAACTTTATAACTAGTTTTTATAAATTATAAAAGCAATTAAGAAGTAATTCAAGGAGAAGTCTCTGACCACTCCCTCACACACCCCAGTGCCATTCCCCAGAGATAACCACTTATTCAAAATTATAAATCTGATGAGAAAATATTTTAAAAAATCATCATCTTTTGATTAGATGAATGTTAGAGTCATTCAGTCAAGTTCTGGAAGATAAAACACTTTGGGATTTAATTTGGATATAATGAATTAATTGGAGAATTGACATCTTTACAGCATCATCTTCTCCTGTCCAGGAATGCTATGTTTTGTTTTATGGATTTTTTTAAAGTCTTTTGTTATGTCTTTCAATAAGATTTTAAAATTATGTGTCTTGCATGTTTCTTATGATGTATATTCCTAGGCTAAAAAAATGTATACCTATATATGTATGTATAAACGTAGCAGACACCAACGATAAATCATCTTTTTTGTATGACCAGTGACTTACAGGGGGAGAGAGACAGGGAAAGAGATGGTGCTTGTGTGCACAAGTGCTATTATAAACCAGAGGCTTTTTACCATTATACTTTTATGCTGATTATTATTTATAGGGTGGCTAATTTTTTCATATTTATCTTTTACACTTTAAAATACTATTATAATTTATATTTATCTTTTGTACTTTAAAATGCTATTATAATACTTTAAAATACTATTATAGGGACTTCCCTGGTGGCGCAGTGGTTAAGAATCCGCCTGCCAATGCAGGGGACACGGGTTTGAGCCCTGGTCCGGGAAGATCCCACATGCCGCAGAGCAACTGGGCCTGTGCTCCGTGGCGGCTGGGCCTGCGCTCTGGAGCCCGCGAGCCACAACTACTGAGCCCGTGTGCCACAACTACTGAAGCCTGTGCGCCTAGAGCCTGTGCTCCACAACAAGAGAAGCCACTGCAATGATAAGCCTGTGCACCACAACGAAGAGTTGCCCCCGCTCACTGCAACTAGAGAAAGCCTCCACGCAGCAACAAAGACCTAACACAGCCAAAAAAAAAAAGTACTATTATAGTGGCGACTCCCCTGGTGGTCCAGTGGTTAAGGATCTGACTTCCGCTGCAGGGGACGTGGGTTCAATCCCTGGTGGGAGAGCTAAGATCCCATGTGCCGCAGGGCAACTAAGCCTGCATGCCACTAGAGAGCCCACGTGCTACAACTAGAGAGCCTATGTGCCACAACTACTGAGCCTGTGCACTCTGGAGCCCACACAGCACAACTAGAGAAGGCTGCGTGCCACAATGAAGAAACAGGAGCAGCCAAAAATAAATAAATTTTTTTTTTTTTTTTTTTTTTTGCGGTACGCGGGCCTCTCACTGTTGCGGCCTCTCCCGTTGCGGAGCACAGGCTCCGGACGCGCAGGCTCAGCAGCCATGGCTCACGGGCCCAGCCGCTCTGCGGCATGTGGGATCTTTCCGGACCGGAGCACGAACCCATGTCCCCTGCATTGGCAGGCGGAATCTCAACCACTGCGCCACCAAGGAAGCCCAGTAAAAATATTTTTTAAAACTACTATTATAATCTAACTGGGAATAATTTCTTTCCAGTTAGAATACCAGTATTATTCAGTATCCCTGCCTATGAGAAGTGCTGAAATATTGAGAAACTAAATGAAACTAAGAGCTATGGATTAAGAAGGAATAATTTTTCATTCTTATGCCTTGTGCAGATCAGGGTGTCTCTTTTCTTTTAGACCTCATTTGCCCTTGTGCCCGCTAGATCATATTGATTGATTGAATGAATGAATACGTAAATAGATGAAGAGATGAGTGGAAAATCAATGATTATAAACACACAGATATCAGAATAAAGGAAAGATTATGAGAAATGTTTCATGTTCATTTTATTCGTGATCTAGTTGTTCCTTAAAGTTTTAATAATCAGAACTTAAGGATGCACACATGTATGCTGACAAGAAAAATCAGAGTAGTTTTGATCCATAAAGCTTATATTAACAACATAACATTGTTACTTTTATTTTTTATTTTATTTATTTTCTTCACAAATAAGATTTTCTCTGAAAATGCAGCATTGTGCTGACAATAAAAATCATAGAGAACTCATGTGATCAGGGAAATATAATCACGGGAAAAAATGGTAAGGAGTTATCCATCTGTTATCAAAGTTTCCTTTGAGATTCCTCTTTCAGATCTGCCGGAAGACTTGAGAATCTTTAGGGTATCTCTTACTAATGTAACTACAAGTCCTGAAGTCTTTCTCTGTCATTAAATGGGTCCAGATCAAATAACTCAAAGCCCATGCATTTAAATGTGCAGATTCCAGCACACTCACCTATAATTCTGAGGTGTCCCAGGCCAAACTTTTGTTCTTCTCTGTTTCTCCATAACATGATTACTTTTAAAGGTAAATCAGCTTTTAATTTCTTTCTTTCTTTTTAAAAAATTTTTATTGGAGTTTAGTTGATTTACAATGTTGTGTTAGTTTCAGATGTACAAATCAGTTATATTGATATATCTACATATGTACACTCTTTTTTTTTTTTGTATTCATTTCCCATATAGGCCATTACAGAGTATAGAGTTCCCTGTGCTATACAGCAGGTTCTTATTATCTATTTTCTATATAGTAGTGTGTATATATCAATACCAATCTCCCAATTTATCCCTCTCCCCGCTTCATCCCCGGTAACCATAAGTTTGTTTTCTATATCCGTGACTCTACTTCTGTTTTGTAAATAAGTTCATTTGTACACTTTTTGTAGATTCCACATGTAAGCAATATATGATATTTGTCTTTTTGTGTCTGACTTACTTCTCTCAGTATGACAATCTCTAGGTTCATCCATGTTGCTGCAAATGGCATTATTTTGTTTTTTTTATGGCTGAGTAATATTCCATTATATATATATATATATATGTACCACATCTTCTTTATCCATTCCTCTGTTGATGGGCATTTAGGTTGCTTCCATTTCTTTCTTTTTAACCACTTTTTCTCTAGCTACTAAGTGAAACCTGAATTAAGCTATAGACTCCCCCTGCTGGGTAAGAATGGTGAGAAGAGCAAAAAACCTAAACTTTGTACTTGAACAGTCAAAGGTCCCATTAGGCACTGTTGCAGTGCCCTAACTGGTATTTTTAAATCCTTGTATTGTTCTCCGCAGGGAGCTTTTCCAGCTCGTTTGAAGAAAGTGCTGATTGTGGGAGCACCCATATGGTTCCGAGTGCCCTATTCCATCATCAGCCTCCTTCTGAAGGACAAAGTCCGGGAGAGGGTAAAGGAAGCTAACTTAATTTTATTTGGGGGTGGGATAGATACATTTCCATCTCTACTGCTGAAACCTGCCAATTAATTTTCTACCTTTAAAAAACCTTCCTGGCTTGTTTCTCTTTCTGCTTCTGTTAGTGTGTTCACTTATATTCTCTGCTTTATTCTTTACTCAGCCCAGTATAGGCTGCCTTTCTTACTGTATAAGTTCCTTGGAGTTAGGACCTGGACATAGTTTGGGCACTTCCCCTGTATGTAGCACCTTGCATGCAGATAGTATCGAAGGAATGTGTCCCATGAGTGACTTAGAGATAGCTACTACTTCCAAAATTTAGTCCTGTGGCTCTACAGGCTTTTAATATTTAACAACTTCTAATATAATTACATCAGTTGAACTGGTGTTTGAATTTGTTCAACTGGAAATATTCAGTCCCCTTGACCACCACGGTGGTGGAGGAGACTCTCAATCTCTCTTTTACTTTATTCCTGGCATTTTCTCTTAAAACAGCTTGTTGCTTCCCAACTTCAAAGCATTGTCTAAAATTATCTTGGTTCTATTATCATCCACTGAGTATTCCAGGATGGAAAGATTATGGTTTCAGTCATTTACTCATTCATTTCTCACCCTTGAAAGAAAGGGTATATGAAACATTGGTATAATAGAATAAGATAATAATGTTGTAAAATATTATCAGAGGGTTTTTTTTTTTTAGTATGAGATTATATGAATAATAACAATACAGATCTTTGTAGCTGAGGCGACTTGGGTTGGAGAGGGGAAACTAAAGATGTTTGATTCTGCGGAAGCTACTTAGTGACCTAGTGACCCCAGAGTAGGAGATGTCTTTCCTAAGATAACTCTTTGAGAGGGCTCCTTAGGCAAGTTCTTAACACTTGAATTATATACAAGTATATACATGCATGTATGAACTCAGAATATATTGAGCACCTTTACAGTCCAGGCTCTGGGGCCTGGGAATTAAAAGTTGAGTAAGATAGCCCTTATTCCTGAGGAGCTTATGGTCCTGAAAGGGGACACAGACATGTTCAGAGAACTGTGGCTCTGAGAAACATAGAGGAGAATGTTATCTCAGACTGTCAAGGAGGGCTTCACAGAAGAGGCTGAGCTATAAGCTCGTCCTTGAAGAGGCCAAAGAGGAAAAGAGGGCATTCCAGGAAGCAGCATTCCAGGAAGAGGCAACAGCAAGCAAGGCAAACATTCCCATTCCACACAGATTCCAAAAAGAACCAACTAGGCTAATTTGGTCCAGTATGGCTGTGTCCAAGCAGAGAGAGGAATTAAGTATTACAATTACTTCTCTAGCATTTTTCCTGGGCTACCCAGCCTCTGGGAGGCTGGTCTTGTCTTGCTTTCACAGAAACCTATCTTTGAGAATGTCCATACCAAGCTGTGAGTAAAACACAAGCCAACAGGCTTAGAATTGATTGCCTTAGTATGGGGTTGACAAAAATAACCACTTCCCGTGCATTCTTAGTAGTCAAAAAGGCGAATACCCACATGAGATGGTACTGGAAAGCCTTGTAAATAGTATAAAGCCTTGGTTCACTATACCTACGTTTATATAAGGTTTATAACAGGGCCCCTAATTCCAGGAATGAATTTGCTATACGTTGTGGGAAGTCAAACCTTTTCTGGGAAATTCGTAGGACTTCATTCCCAGGCAGATGAAATTCAGTCTACTCCTTTTCTAAGTTTACCAGGTATTTCAAGCAAATCTCATATCATTCTCCAAAGCACTTTTGTTCTTTATCTTTTTGTTCCCCTCCCTCCCCACATACTCACGTGGTTCTTTTTGGCTTTCCAGATTCAGATATTAAAGACATCTGAAGTCACCCAGCACCTGCCCAGGGAGTGCCTTCCAGAAAACCTGGGTGGGTACGTCAAAATTGACCTCCACACTTGGAATTTCCAGTTTCTATCCCAGATGAACGGCCACCCAGATCCCTTCGATGAGATCATCCTGTTCTCCCTCCCTCCGACCTTAGACTGGGACTCAGTGCATGTCCCAGGTCCCCATGCCATGACCATCCAAGAGTTGATGGACTATGTTAGCACCAGGCAAAAGCGGGGGATATATGAGGAGTATGAAGACATCCGTCGTGAGAACCCTGTTGGCACTTTCCACTGTTCCATGTAAGTAGGAAAGGTTTGGGCCAGCGATCACTTTCCAGGATGCTGTGGCACGCATTGGTACCCCTCCTTCCACACCTCACTTCCTTAACAGAGGCTTTTCCTTGTGTTAGGAGCCTCACTCTCACTTAGATGATAGTTTCTCTCATCCAGAAAGAGGCACCTCTTGGTGCTTGTTTCCAACAGTGTATGCTGTGAAATTTCTGAAGGTCTTTGGTCCCAGTGGAGGAACTGTGTACTAATGGATACATTTTTTGATATTTCCCTGATATGCAAGTGTTTTTAGGAAAAAAACAAAAATGTAGGCTCAAAATGTAGGCTGTCGATTTGATCTCTGGTCCTTTCATTTGGGCAGTTTCTCCCTACAGCGTTTATAGTATTACATTACTTTCTGAGGAGGGGTACTGGTCCATTTAAGATAATCCACAGTCAGTAAGAGAAAAGAGTTGCCTCTTAGGAATTCAGCCTTGTGGAATTTTCCTTCTACCTGAATTCTGTAACTGGTTTATAACCACTTGATAACTATTGTTGGCAATAGAGCATGGATCATTTCCCTTACTGCTGCTGTCATTTATCTTACCATGTTTTCATTGGCTGTTGCAAAAGCTTCTTTTTCTCCAAGTTTGGAGACTGTTTGTTGAAAATTAAGGAAGCTCAGGGACTTCCCTGGCGGTCCAGTGGTTAGGACTTTGCCTTCCAATGCAGGGGGTGCAGGTTCGTTCCCTGGTCAGGGAGCTAAGATCCCATATGCCTTGCAGCCAAAAATCCAAACGTAAAACAGAAGCAATATTGTACCAAATTCAATAAAGACTTTAAAAATGGTCCACATCAAAAAAAAAAAAAATCTTAAAAAAAAAAAAAGAAAATTAAGGAAGCTCTCCCCAGTGGGTCCCAGGCTCAAGTTCCAGCTTAGCCAGAAATACCCTCTGTAACTTACCCAAGTTATTTCTCTTCTGTGCACCTCAGTTTTCCTGTGTGTAGTATTTGATATTAGACTCACTGATATCTACTTACTCTTTTGTAGCTTAAATGTTTTAGGAATCCGTGATTCTGTGAGTACCTCTTTCCCCTTGTAATTCCTGTCCAGCTTAGTCAGTGTGCTGTAAAGAAGGTATGCAGGGAGTGAGGAAAGAGGGAAAAGGAAAAGAAAAAGAGGAAAAATAATGAGTTAGGAAACAAATAAGGGAAGTAAGAGAGAAGAAGCAATTGAGAAAAAAAAATCAATAAGCAGAACAAGAATGCAAAGGAGAATAAGAAATAAAAAAGAGAGAGAGAGAGCAGAGTATATATCATGTGGGGAGAGTATTCTTCTCTCCCACACAGCTCTGTTTCACCCCTACCAGCTCAAGACCCTTGTATGTATCCAGTCTTTTTCCCAGCCAGTGCAGAGGATGCACACTTGTCCTGGGTATTTCTGACCCTGCTCTGGGTGCTTCTACTGAGGGGTCCTTGAGGTGTCATTTCTACAATGGTTCCCCTTCCCCACATTAAAAAAGTGGGTTTGGATTGTGCTCCTTGCATCACCCAAGCCAGCTGTCGTGTTATAATCAGAGAATATGTCCTAGTCCTATGGAAGGACTTCCCAATCTTGCCTCTTTATTTATTGAATCAATGAAAACGTCCCACTTCAGGAACTAGAAACCAGAATCCTCAACATCTTCAGGCCCCTGTCTTACACCAAGTTCCAGTAGAACTACTTACACAGAACAAACTGTTTCCCATGGAATTCTAGATTAAGAAGTAGATAGAGTATTCACTGCTGTCCAGGATGCCCGTGGACCAAGAGACTTTCTTTCCCTTTTTTTTCCTCCCCTATACTATCCTTTCAAAGGATTTTTAAAAATTCAACTTTAAATTTTAACTTTATTATGAGATGATTGTAGATTCACATGCATTTGTAAGAAATAATAGAGATCATGTGTACCCTTTCCACAGCTATCCCACGGTAACATCTCCCAGAAGTTTAATATAGTATCACAACCAGGATATTGATACAATCTACCAATCTTATTCAGATTTCCCCAGTTTCAGTGTGTGTGTATGTATTTAGTTCTTTACAGTTTTTATCACACAGGTAAGTTTGTATATACATAACTGCAGTCAAGATACAGAGTTCCATAACCACATACCTCCATTCCACCCCTCCCCATCCCTAGCCCCTGCAACCACTAATCAATTCTCCATTACTATAATTTTATCATTTTAAGAATGTTATTATATAAATGGAATCATGCTATGTGTAAACTTTTGGGATTGCCTTTTTTCACTCAGAATTCTCGGGAGATTCACCCAAGTTGTTATTTGTATCAAGTTTGTTCCTTTTTATTGCTGAGTAATATTCCATGGTATGGATGAACCACAGTACAAACTGTTAACCAATTAACCATTTACCTGTTGAAGGACATCTGGGTTGTTTCCAGTTTCTATTACAATTAAAGCTGCTCTGAACATTTGTGTCGAGGTTTTGTGTGAAAATAGGTTTCTATTTCTCTGGGATAAATGTCCAAGAGTGGGATTGATAGGTCATATGGTAACTATGTGTTTAGTTTTATGAAAAACTGCCCAGCTCTTTTCCAGAGTGGCTGTACCCTTCTGCATTCCTCCCAGCAATATATGAATGATGCATTTTCTTTGCATCCTCACCATTGTTCAGTGTTGTCACTGTTTTTTATTTTAGCTGTTCTGATAGGTGTGTGATGAGATCCCTAAATTAAAATTAGAATTGTGGTTTTAATGTACATTTTCCTACTATCTAATGATATTGAGCATCTTTTCATGTGCTTCTTTGCCGTCTGTATATTCTCTTTGTAAAATGTCTTTTGCCCATTTTCTATTTGGATTATTTTTTAAACTGGCGAATATTTTCTTCCAGTCTGTAGCTTTTTTTTTCATCCTCTTCTGGGTCTCTTGTGAAGCAGAAGTTTATTTTGATGAAGTTCCTTTAACAGTTATTCCTTGTATGGATCATGCCCTTGGTGTCAAGTCTAAGAACACATTGCCTAGCCCTAGAATCCAAAGATTTTTCTACGTTTTTTTCCTAAAATTTTTATAAGTTTATGTTTTACATTTAATTTAAGTCTGTGATCCATTTTGAATGAACTTTTGTGTAAGGTGTAAGGTTTAGGTTGATGTTCAAATTTTTTTCCCTATAGGTATCTAATTACTCCAGCACTGTTGGTCGAAAAGAGTATTCCTTTTATTGAATTGTTCTTGGAACTTTGTAAAATATCAGCTGGGCTTATTTGTGTGGGAAGAAGGATTTTTTTTTTTTTAAATCCACAGAGTACTCAAACTGTGTTTAATAAATTTATTTATTTATTTTTGGCTGCGTTGGGTCTTCATTGCGGCATGCAGGCTTTCTCTAGTTGCAGCAAGCGGGGACTATTCTTCGTTGTGGAGCGCAGGCTTCTCATTGTGGTGGCTTCTCTTGTTGTAGAGCATGGGCTCTGGGTGTGTGGGCTTCAGTAGTTGTGGCATGCAGGCTCAGTAGTTGTGGCTTGCGGGCTCTAGAGTGCAGGCTCAGTAGTTGCGGTGCACAGGCTTAGTTGCTCCGTGGTATGTGGGATCTTCCTGGACCAGGGCTCGAACCTGTGTCCCCTGCATTGGCAGGTGGATTCTCAACTACTGCACCACCAGGGAAGCCCGGCAGGTGGATTCTTAACCCTGGTGCCACCAGGGAAGTCCGGGAATTTTTTTTTTAAAATATGAAAAAGAACAGAGCATAACGTGACAAACAACTATTTCCTATCACCCCATTAGTACTGACAGTGTTTAGCATTTTGTTGGATTTGCTTCATCTTTTTTATTGTATAAAAGAATTAATTGTAAAGTTGAAATCCTTCTAATCCTCACCATCAGTTCTCCTCATTCCCTAGAAGCAGTCACTAGTATGAATGTGGTATGTTTCCTACCAGATCATTTTGTTTATACTGTTACATATACATTCATACCTATGAACAATATAGAGTATTACTTTATATGTGTGGTCTTGATAAGTTTTTTTTTTTGCTTTTAATCAATATGTATGCAAATGATTTTTTCAAAACCAAATAGTACCAAAAAGAAAAAGTAATGAATGACAACAATCTCCTGACTTGCGCTCAGTTCCACTTGCATTGTCATCCATTTCAACTCTTGTAGCTGTTTTTTTTTTCTTTATTTTAGTTTGTTTCATTTCCTTCAGGTCTCCAGGAAACCTAGAGAAGAACCGCTATGGGGATGTACCCTGCCTGGACCAAACTAGAGTGAAGCTGACAAAACGAAGCGGCCACGCTCAGGTAGAAAGATAAATGCCATCCTTTTAGGAGCACTGAGGGAAATTTAAGCCTCTTCCAAAGTGAAACTTACTAATACTGTAGTAGAAAGAACATGAACTCTAAGCCAGAGAGAGAAGGTTTGAGTTTTATTTTTTTAAACTATATATATATATATATATATATATATTTTTTTTTTTTGGCTACGTTGGGTCTTCGTTGCCGCGCGTGGGCTTTCTCTAGTTGCGGTAAGCAGGGGCTGCTCTGTTGCGGTGCACAGGCTTCTCATTGCGGTGGCTTATCTTCTTGCAGAGCAGGGGCTCTAGGTGCGCGGGCTTCAGTAGTTGTGGCACGAGGGCTCAGTAGTTGTGGCTCGCGGGCTCAGTAGTTGTGGCTCGCGGGCTTAGTTGCTCTGCGGCATGTGGGATCTTCCTGGACCAGGGCTGGAACCCATGTCACCTGCATTGGCAGGCGGATTCTTAACCACTGCGCCACCAGAGCAGCCTCAAGGTTTTAGTTTTAGACTACATACTAGTTATTAACATACACAAGTCCCTATGTGCCCATCTCACAGTACTAAGTAGAAATTAAATGAAATATTTTATGTACATGCTGATAGCACAAAGTTTGGCATATTACTGTAGGTGCTTGATAAATGTTCAATTATTTCGCCTTTTACTCCTAATAAAGTCATAGTCATGTCATCCACCATAGTGGTGAGTGTATATGCGTCAATACCAGGTGACTCTCGTTATAAGTGACCTCTAGGACTTCCCTGGTGGTCCAGTGATTAAGACTCCACGCTCCCAATGCAGGGGGCCTGGGTTCGATCCCTGGTCGGGGAACTAGATCCTGCATACCGCAACTAAGACCCAGGGCAACCAAATAAATAAATATTAAAAAAAAAAAAAAAGAAAGAAATCCAACTCTTAAAAGAAAAAAGTGACCTCTGATTTTTCCATCTAGAAGATCTGACAAAAATTTTGGACAACTAGTGTATACATAAATATATAGGGATAGAGATAAATTGGTCAGATGCCTCTATTATTTAATGTATTAATTTGATCATGTCTGTGCATATTAAAAATCACATGTACTTAGTAGAGATATTTAGTGAAAAGTTATTCAAACTTTTCACATACACCTTTAACATCAGTTTCTTTGTCCTCATTTGAGCTACTTTTTGAGTCAATCGAACACAGTTTTCCAGAACACGTCATTTTTATTTCCTTTTTTAAGTGCCTAGTATTGTCACTGGAAAGTTTATTCTAAGTCAGAAAAGTCTATTAGCATAACATTAGCACAGTTTTTTCTTTTCATTCATCCTGTATCTCATGCATCCTCTGTAGCATTATCATTTACTTATACCTTTTTAAAGTCCTCTTTATTATAACTTATTTACAGCAGCATCCAACACTTAAGAATTTTGAGGTCAACAATTAAATAGGTGTTACATTTCTTCTTTTTCCTTCCGATACAACAGTTCTGTCTGGTGACCTCTGTACACATCAAAAAACAGCATTGATTGAGGTTGCTGTTCACTATTTAAAAGGAGTTTAAATAGTGCCCCTTAACATGACACAGTATAGGGACTTGTTATATCCCCCCTTTTTTCTGGAGGATAATTCTTAGGAACATCATTGCCTTATATTTGGGTATGTATGGTACATGAGTCAGTACCCTAGGATCATGGTTTTAATCTCTTTTGACCCTAGTGTTTCAAGCACATAAACTGAATTCATAATCCTGTCTAGGATCCTTACAGAGGGTTTTCCTGCAGTGGCATTAGCTAAGAGTCTGGCTGACTGAAGGCAAATTCACCAGTATTATTAAGATCATCTTATTTGAGTTGGGGCTCTGGAGTCAGAGATAATCTGAATGTATGTCTTGTTGACTACTCTGTCTCTAAGACCTAGAACAGTGACTGGCATGTATCAGACATTCAGTAAATTATTTGTGAATGAATGAGTGAATCCCAGTGTACCAGGAGACTATTCTAGTCATCCTGTAATTAATCTGAAGTTCATCGCTTGAGTTATAGTCCCTCTCATTACTACAAATATTGGTATAGCCTTTATTTCCACAATAAGTGGAGGATTCAGGTTTATTAGTGAATTGTTCAACAGATTTCACCTGGAATTACAAAGCCGTTAGTCCAGTTTCAGTTGAACCTGGCCCATAACATAATGTGCATGCTGTGTTTCTTCCTACTATTTCAGTTTGCCCCTAAGTCTATACTTTATCTCTGAGGTCATTTTCAGTTTTTAATATGTAATGATTCTTCTGAAATTGCTGATTTTAATTCCCAGTGCTCTCAGAGACAAGGATGCTAAGAGCTGGTATCCTTAGTTATAAAGAAATGTCTCCTTTAAATAGGTGGCATTTCTTTTCAAAGCATGAAGGTAGCTCCAAGAGTAACAGCTCATATATTACTTATATAATATGTTGATTGGCATGTACCAGGTAAATCCTTCGTACTTTTCTATGCCTTCTCACCTGGGTCCTGCAGTGTATACCATTTGAATGTGCCAGGCTGAACAGAGGATGGGCTTTGGCTGACTATGGGTGGGCCCTGGATTGAGAAGCCTGGTTGGGGTGAGTGAGACTTTTAGCTTTCTGGGTCTGCTGCAGATGATCCATTAGCTCAGTGAAGGTGTCCAAGTCAGGGTAGAACACTAGTAGTATGAGGTCAATACCAGTTGCTGTGGGAGAAGAACAGAGCAGGAAACTCTTGAATAAATAATTAGTGGGAGGATAAGTTGGTAGACTGACTATCTAATGGACATATATCCAAATAACATGGGTTTGACCATGAGATGGAGATGTTTTTTTTTTTTTTTGGCCGAGCCGTGTACCTTGCAGGATCTTAGTTCCCCTACCAGGGATTGAACCCGGGCCTACGGCAGTGAAAGCACCAAGTCCTAACCACTGGACCGCCAGGGAACTCCCTGGAGATGTTTTCTTAGGGTGGCTTTGTGGTACTGACAGTTCAGACTGTCCTCCAAGTGTTGGAACCCAGTGGAGAAAGGGTTGATGGGGAGTCATTCCCATCTCTCTAGAGTGGAGTGGAGTATGGATTTTCCCTAGTTTGCTGTTGAAGCTTTTTTACTTTTGTCCTCCTGTAACCCTCCATATCCTATTTAATTTCCCTGATGGCTAATGATGTAAATAAGACCAAGGACATTGGGAGGTGGGAAAAGGCCCGCAGAAGAGAGTGAGTCAGGAGCTATTCATTGAGACTCTTCTGAATGTGTGTGGCTTTTTGCTTTGTGTTAATTTAGGCAGTAATGGAGCCCGTTTGGCCCATGCTGTTGATGGTCCTAGCTGTGAGGTATAGCTTTCTTCGTTCTCCAGTCACACTTTGCCTTTTGTGTGTCACAGCATGGACAGGTGTTCCCGCTTATGTTGCTTGGCTTGCCTGCCTTTTGGTTTTGGTTCTGAGCTGTAGTGCTACAAGTCCTAATGAACTCCTTTTTTGTAAATAACAGCTTTACTGAGATATAATCCACATACCATACAGTTCACTCATTAAAAGTGTACAAGTCATTGGTTTTTAATATATTCTCAGAGTCATGCAATTATCACCCCAATCAACTTTAGAACATTTTATCACCTAAAGAAGAAACTCGCCTTGGTAGTCACTCCCCATTTCCCCCAAACCCACCTACTTTTTGTCCACTCTTTTTGTCCATTGTGGACATTTCACATAGATAGAATCATACAATATATGGCCCTTTGTGTCTGGTTTCTCTCAGCGTGTTTTCAAGGTTCATACATGTTGTAGCATGTATCAGTATTTCACTCCTTTTTATTGCTAAATAATATTCCATTGTATGATATATACCACATTTTATTTACCCATTCATTAGTTGATAAACAATTGAATTGTTTCCATTTTTTGGCTATTATGAATGATGCTGCTGTGAATATTTGTTTATGAGGTTTTTTTGTTTACATCTGTGTCTTCATTTCCCTTGGGAGTGGAATTGCTGGGTCATATGGTAGCTCTGTGTTTAACCTTTTGAGGAAGTGCCAGACGGTTTTCCAAAGTGACTGCACCATTTTACATTACCACTAGCAATGTATGAGGGTTCCAATTTCTCTACATCTTTGCCAATATTTGTTATTATATTTTACCTGTAGCCATTCTAGTGAGTGTGAAGTGGTATATCTCAGTGTGGTTTTGATTTGCATTTCCCTGATGACTAATGATGTTGAGCAACTTTTCACGTTGCTCATTGGCCATTTATATATCATCTTGGAAAAATGGCTATTCTGATTCTTTGCCCATTTTAAAACTGAGTTGTCTTTTTACTATTTATTTGTGGGAGTTCTTTATATAGTCTAGATACAAATCCCTTATCAAATGTGTGCATTCTGTGGGTGGGTTTTTCACTTTCTTTTTTTCTTTTTTTAAATATTTATTTATTTATTTATTTTGGCTGCACTGGGTCTTAGTTGTGACATGCGGGATCTTTAGTTGCTGCATGCATATGGGATCTAGTTCCCTGACCAGGGATCGAACCCAGGCTCCCTGCATTGGGAGCGCAGAGTCTCAGCCACTGGACCACCTGGGAAATCCCCTGTTTTTTCACTTTCTTGATGGTGTCCTTTGAAGCACAAAAGTTTTCAGTTTTAGTGTAGTTCAATTTATCTGTTTTTTCTTTTGTTGCTTGTGCTTTTGGTGTCATATCTAAGGAGGCTTTGCCTAACCCAAGGTCACAAATATTTAATCCTATGTTTTCTTCTAAGAGTTTTATAGTTTTAGCTCTTACATTAGGTCTGTGATCCATTTGGAGTTAGGTTGTTTGTTTGTTTTTGTTTTTTGGGGGGTTTTTTTGGCCTCGCTGTGCGGCTTGCAGAACCTTAGTTCCATGACCAGGGAGTGAACACAGACCATAGCAGTGAAAGCACTGAGTCCTAACCACTGGACCGCCACGGAATTTCCTGAGTGAGTTTTTGTATATGATGTGAGGAAGGGGTAAGCTTCATTTTCTTCTGCATGTGGATATACACTTGTCCCAGTAACATTTGTGGAAGTGAGGTTTTGAATTGGTCCTTTCACTCCTTGTTTTCTGCGTGACAAAAAGAGAAAATTCATACCTTGAGTTTTATTTACTTAGTACATCATTTTCCTACCCAAATGGTATATCCCACACAGCTGCAACGATATTTCCTTTTTATCATTAGACAGATTACATCAATGCCAGTTTCATGGATGGCTACAAACAGAAGAATGCTTACATTGGGACACAAGGTAAGTAGTCTGCCCCTCACAAATTGGTTTTGTGTCATCTACCTGTGATTGTTGGCATCAGATGATAGCATAATTTTTAAAGGAAATGGTAGCTTGAGGTGATGTTGCAGCCACTAGATCCTGGCCTTTCATAAAGATTGAGGGTTATTGAGGAAGGCAGATGAGAGGTGTAGAGTTTCTGTACCAGATGTGCCTGGAAACTCACTGCATAGAGATAAACTAGAGATTTGAACACACAACATTACTACAAGTTTTTGGACTGTGTCTTAGTGTTGCCAACCCAAGGGAATGGGACATCAGAGTTCACTGGGCAGTGAGATGCTCTTTATGTCAAGTAGGACATAAAGGAATGGCAATGGAACTTCCCAGAGATTGAGTTCAGTCTATGAATGGGCGTTGCTGGCTTAAGAGGCTTTTGCTGGTCCCTGTACCATCACAGAGCACGCCAGCAGTCTCTGACATGGATAGTCTTTGCTAGGTCTGACAGTGAAGTATTGGGCGCTCTAGGAGGATTTCAGATGGAGCCTCTGTTAATATTCTTGTGGGCCCTAGTACTACTCCTGACCTGTTTTTTGCCATCTCAAGGAGAATACCAGGTTTTCTTCAAAGAGGGTGGTGAGAAATCACAACATAGGAGGACATGACAGGCCATCATATGGAATTAAGGCCCTTTGACCATTGTGGAATATGGCCAGCAAGAGATCTGGCGGATAGCTCCTTAACCAAGTGATCACACTTAATATCACCAATTATGGACAAATAGATATTATATGCCTCCTGTTGTGGTATAGTGAGAACTACACAACATAACCTGTGTTGTATGTTGCCAGTTTTTTGGGGTTTTTAAAATATATTTTTTAAAATTTTGGCTGCGTTGGGTCTTTGTTGCTGCGTGCAGGCTTTCTCTAGTTGCAGCTAGTGGGGGATACTCTTCGTTGTGGAGCACGGGCTCTACACGCGCGGGCTTTAGTTGTGGCATGTGGGCTCAGTAGCTGTGGCTCGTGGGCTGTAGAGCGCAGGCTCCATAGCTGTGGCGCCCGGGCTTAGTTGCTCCGCAGCATGTGGGATCTTCCTAGACCAGAGCTTGAATCCGTGTCCCCTGCATTAGCAGGCGGGTTCTTAACCACTGTGCCACCAGGGAAGTCCTGTTGCCAGTTTTTAAGTCTGAATCTAATAATGAGAGACAAACCTGACAAATCCAGATTGTGGAACATACTAGAGACCTGGGTTAGACTTTTCAAAGTTAATGCCATGGGGGAAAAAAAAAGACAGGGAACTGTTCTGGATTAAAGGAGACTAAAGAGACATTGATAACCAAAGGCAGTGTGTCATCCATACTTGCAAACTCAATTTGGAAAAAAATTTATTAAGGACAAACTATTGGGACAGTTGGAGACTGTGTATTAGATAATATTATTGTATTAATGTTTAATTGCTGCAGTGTGATAATGGTATTGTTCTACAGGAGAATGTTCTTGTTCTTCTAAATACGTGTTCAAGTATTTAGGAGTGAAATGTCATAATGTCTGAAACTTAAATAGTTCAGTAAAAGAGAAAATATGTGTTGTGTATATATAGAGAAGCAGGCTTTGCAAAACGATAGCCAAAAATGATAGCTTTCGAGCTAAAGAATGTATGAGTACGTTTTACCGTTCTTTCAACTTATTTTTTTTTTTTTGATTTATTTTTGGCTGTGTTGGGTCTTCGTTGCTGCGCACGGGCTTTCTCTAGTTGTGGCGAGCGAGGGCTACTCTTGGTGGTGGTGCGCAGGCTTCTCATGGCGGTGGCTTCTCTTGTTGTGGAGCATGGGCTCTAGGCGCGCAAGCTACAGTAGTTGGGGCGCGTGGGCTCAGTAGTTGTGGTGCACGGGCTTAGTTGCTCCAAGGCATGTGGGATCTTCCCAGACCAGGGATCGAACCCGTGTCCCTTGCATTGGCAGGCAGATTCTTAACCACTGTGCCACCAGGGAAGCCCCTCAACTTTTTGTAGGTTTCAGATTTTTCAAAATAGAAGTTGAGGGAGAAGAAAAGGGAAAAGGACCTTTGGATTCTTGGTATATTGTAATTGGTCTGATGGTCACAGATTTATTGTTTGTCCCTTAGGAGGGACTACTCTCTCCAACAAGTCCTTTCAAGACCCTAGGAACAAATAAGAGAACTATCAGGAAAGATTTTGGGCAGGTATAGATTAGGATGTGATCTGCCTGAGAGTAGGACTTTGTTGAGGAGGATGACCGTGGCATGGATGGGCTTATGGAGGGTAAGGATTGACTCTAAGGGTCTCAGAATGCTCCTCTCTCCAGGTTTAGAAGGCAAGGGCACTTCTTAGAGTTGCTAGTTCTGCAGAATCCAGGGATTGAATCCTTTAGGCTGGCTCTGAAGGCCCTGTGCAGGAGAAGAAGCTCATCCAGGAGTATGAGAAAGAGGATTTCTTGAGTTAAACACTGATCATCTTCAGAAGGCATCAGCACTCTGTTAGGACTGGAAAATGGGATCCTGTGATGTTGAGAAGGCTGGTTTGGTTTGTCTGGTTAACCTTCTTGGCTGTGTTCAGTATTCTGATTTTTATTCATAATATTTCTAATAATATCTGTCATTTATTGAAAGTATCTATTATATATTAGATATATAATCACCATCTAATTATTATAGACACTCTGCAAGGAAGGTTTATTAATCCACGAACAAACAAGCCCAAAGAGATTAGGTGACCTTGGGTCACACAGCTAGTAAGTGACACAGACAGGATTGGGCACATGTCTGTTTGATTCAAAAGTCCTTGCAAGCCAGGTTAGTGGATTGTTTCATCCATGTCAGCATAAACTGCTGACTTTATTTCTTCGCAGAAGTCTACTGTTAAAGAGCCTAACCTGGGAAGTGTAACTTTCCCTTCTAAATCTCTTTTATGCCTTTGAGGAAATTATGACCCTTCTCCATCTAGCCTTGAGTCTAAGTGGTATTATCAGGTGCTCTGATTGGCAACACCAATTTTGCCAGTGGTTTGAATGTGGAAAATAAAGTATATGAGAGCTGCTGTGATGCAGTATAGTGCGATGTGAACAAGGCTAAGAGTCAGAGGTGGGGAAAGGGTGTTTTTATTATCTTCTTGACATGCATGCTATGGTAATGCCATGTCCATTGTAGAAAATGAAGATGAAAATCACTCATAACCCAGAGACCCAGAGAAAATGTTAACATTTTGCAGCATCTCCTTCTAAACCTCATTCTGTGCATACAAATAGATATGGACATATAAACTATCTAACAAAATGGGCTTTTTCTGTACATTATCTCTTTTTTCTGTTGATGGTTGTCTTGTGGATACCTTTCCATAGCAAAAATACAAATCTTATAATATCACCTTTATGGACTGCTTAAATTTGGGGGTATGCCATAATTTAACATCCTCTCTTGTTAGACATTTAGCTTGTTTCCAAGACTTCACATGCTCCTGGGAGTGTCCACTTCTGCAAAGAGGGAATTCTAGTATCATAAAATGTTAGTGCTTCCTAAGAGACTTCAGCAAAAATTGTAGTGCAATTAGCAGATTTCCACGACAAAATCAGCCCTTGGTAGTGCCCTGCTTCCCTGAAAGCAAAGGAGAAAAAAGCACTGGGGAAGTACAAGGAATTATCCTCAGTTGTTACTCACTTGATTGAAAGGGAGTTATTGGCTCACAGGCATCTTCAACGTTCCTGCTGAGTGCCCAGCCCTGTACAGATTCTAACTCTAAAAGGAGTAGTTGATGACATAGCCCTTGCCCTCAGCACCATGTTTGCCTGAGATATGATTACTTCTCACAAAGTAAAATGACTGATGTAAGACCATATACATTAAATGGTTAAGATGTTTTGATCCAGATGTGCCATCAAGAGCTGAGATGAGAGGAAGCCCTACAAGGAATGTGGTGTTGGGGCTTCCCTGGTGGCGCAGTGGTTAAGAATCCGCCTGCCAACGCAGGGGACACGGGTTTGAGCCTGGTCCGGGAAGATCCCACATGCCGCGGAGCGGCTAAGCCTGTGAGCCACAGCTACTGAGCCATGCGCCACAACTACTGAAGCCCGCGTGCCTAGATCCCGTGCTCTGCAACAAGAGAAGCCACCGCAATGAGAAGCCCACGCACTGCAACGAAGAGTAGCCCCCACTTGCCACAACTAGAAGAAAGCCCACGTGCAGCAACGAAGACCCAACACAGCCATAAATAAATAATTTTTTTAAAAAAGGAATGTGGTGTTAAGAAAAAGCTTTAAGGAAGAGGCAGCACTTGAAAATGGGTAGAGTGTTGATCATTTTGCAGTGTATAGAAATATTGAAAAACATATAAATCCCTGTATGTTGTACACCGGGAACTAACGTAGTGTTGTAGGCCAATTATACTTCGAAAACAAACTCATAGAAAAAGAGATCATATTTATGGTTACCAGGGGTTGGGGGGAGGGGGAAATTGGATGAAGGCAGTCAGAAGGTACAAATTTATTGATATAATTAACACTGCTGTGTGTTATACATGAAAGCTGTTAAGAAGGTAGAACCTAAGAGTTCTCATCACAAGGAAAAAAGTTTTTTTTTTCCTTTTAAATTTTGTATTTATATGAGATGATGGATGTTCACTAAACTTACTGTGGTAATCATTTCATGATATAAATAAGTCAAATCATTATGCTCTCTATACCTTAAACTTACACAGTGCTGTTTGCCAATTATAGCTCAATAAAACCGGAAGAAAAAAAAACAGAAAATGGGTAGAAAGTCCAATGGCAATGGAGGTGAGAGAATGTGAACAAAGGAATAGAGGCAGAAGTGCCCTTGTGTGTCTATATTGTGATGAAGCAATTTTTTAGAAAGATTAAACTGGCAAGGGTATCCAGAATAGACTGGAAGAAAAATTCCTATTCAGAAAAGTAAACCAAGATGGTACTACAGGAACTCAGACAAAAGATGATATGGTCTTTGTGGCAGTGAATTTCAGCAGGAAGACCAGGATAGGGGCAAAAGGGTAAAAACCAAAAACATTCCAAAGGCAAAAAAAATCTAGGACTTGGTGTCTGTTTCTGGGAGATGAAAGAAATGGGTAAGTCAGAGTTGACTCCAACTTTTTGAGACTGAGTCATTTAAGAATGCCAGTACTGTTAACAGAGTTGAGAAAGTAGAGAGAGAAAGCTAATTTTGAAGGAGGAGACTGAATTGCAAACATGCGGGGTCTGAGGAGATGGATGAGGGGACATGGAAGGGAATGGTTTAGTAGGCAACTGGTGATTATAAGGCTTAGGTGAGGTGAAAGCAGCTAGAGACATGTGCACAGTTGACACGCTCAGTCTGGATGTGGTAGCTGAAGCCCTGTTGATGAGGCTCTAAGAGGATATGTAGCAATGCTTCTCAAACTGTAGCCTACCTACAGTTTTACCTGGGAATCTTGTTAAAATGCAGATTGTGCATTTCTAATACTCTCCCATACGATGCTGGTGCTGCTTGCCCAAGGACCACCCTGAATAGCAGGGATATAGTCAAAAAGGCGGGGAGCCAACGTATGTGCTTTGGATTTAGTAGTTGGGAAAAAACAGAAGAGCCTAAGAAGGAAAGAAGAGCTTCCCAGGGTCACGTTCCTTGTCTTCTACTTTCATTGTAGGCCCTTTGGAGAATACCTATCGTGATTTCTGGCTCATGGTATGGGAGCAAAAAGTCTTGGTGATTGTCATGACCACCCGGTGAGTTCATCCCTTTTCTACCCATTGCACTTCCCCCCCTCCCCCCGTCCCCAAGCATGGGTGATTCTAGAGGGGAGTTTAGCTCTTAGAAACAATGAGGATTAGGAAAGCCATGGCAAAGAGTTTGAGATGTCTTAGCTTTTTTCTTAGCTGACCCAGAGTTACCAGAGCCAGGGTATGGTGGAGATTGATAGATCTAACTTGTCAAAGCTTTAATCCATGGCTCTGGTGACCCTGTGCCAGTTACAGCCTATCCTGAGGTCCTGGCCTTAACTACTAGAGGAAGCATTGGGAAACATGGAGCAATTTACTTTTAGCCTGCTCCCTACTTCCAAAGGTCAGCCGTCTTCCTGGCTTCTGAATTACCAGTTCCCCTTAGTTCTCCCTTTCCCTGCTACTTTTGACCATTTTTCTTCTTGTTCGTATTTCCACCTGTAGGAGATCTTGAAAAAAAGAGATGTGAAACATAATAGGTCAGGCAGGAAGCCCTTGACGAAAGGAATATTTTTGAAATTTTGGTGTACGTATCTGCCAAAACTTTAGGAATTAATATTTCATGAGTATCTTCATTATCATTATGATAATTATAACCCATTTCAGATGAGGAGAAAAAAATTAATGAGAATGTTTGCTCAGGTCCCTTCCTCATGGCACTGTTACAAGCCACCTTTGATTTGGAGGGGAGGTAGTGGAAGAAGTACCACCTTGGAGTACTTTGGAGCCACTGAAGAGTAGTGAGGTGGACTTTAGGCCTTTACATAAACCTCCTGTTGGCATCCCAGGAACTGTGCCTTTCCCACTCGTCTGTCAGCCAAGGGCTCTCACTGGGGAAGAGAATGAACAGTAACTGAGATACAGGGCAGGGAGTTCGACCTGGCCCACCATATTTTCTCTACTGTCTTTCTTTGTACACCCAGTATTTATGCCAGATATGTGAGGAGTACCAAGAGGTATCAGGAAAGGGACCAAATGGATGTAGCTGGTGGTCAGTAAATGTCCACTGAATGAGTACATGCAGAAAATTTAGCTGTTGTTACATCTGTTTAGAATGAAGGTTTCCTTTTTCTGCCAAGAAGCAAGGGGATAGATTAGATAGAAGCAATGCAAGAGATGACATTTCTGCCTAAGGGTACAGCAGGTCATGGGTAGAGCAGAGTTGTTGCTGTGGAGAAGGATGGAAGGCTTATCTTTCTCTGTGTGTCTTCAGCTTTGAGGAGGGCGGCAGGAGAAAGTGTGGCCAATACTGGCCTTTAGAAAAAGACTCTCGGATCCGATTTGGCTTCCTCACAGTGACCAATCTAGGCGTGGAGAATATGAACCATTATAAGAAAACAACGCTAGAAATTCACAACACAGAGGTAAATTTTATTTTCTCACTCTTTTGAAGCTGGGGGAAAACCTTTACTGTAAAGAAAATCTCCAAAGGGAATAGGCAGGATTCCAGGGAGCTTATAAGTTACTTCCATTCTTCTGGAAACAGGATCAGGATATTCGACTCAGAGCCAGAATAGCCATATTGTCTCAACACAACAGTGGCATTACTTAGGAATGAAACTTTTTATAACGTAAGAAATCTGGATCATATAATATAGGAATTCTGCCCTCTCCAGACATTTAATCTTTCCTTTGCGTTCGTAGGGAAGCAATTGTGGAGAAAGTTGAGGGTGATAGGAACCTTGGTGATAGCAATTCCAGAGGGTTGAGAATCTGGAAAAGCCAAAGGTAGTCAGAGGCAAGGAGAAATGACCTCATTAACTTTTGCTTCTTTTTTCATCCAAGGAACGGCAGAAACGCCACGTGACCCACTTTCAGTTCCTGAGTTGGCCAGATTATGGTGTCCCGTCCTCGGCAGCTTCCCTTATTGATTTCTTGAGAGCCGTCAGGAACCAGCAAAGGCTGGCCGTCAGCAGCATGGGAGCACGCTCCAAAGGGCAGTGCCCTGAGCCACCCATTGTGGTCCATTGCAGTGCAGGCATTGGCAGGACAGGTAATGCACCTGATGCAGCTCTTGGAGCATCCAGAGGCACTAAGGGTGGGGGAGGAATAACAAAGCTCTTAGTTGCCAGAATGTGAGTATTTGATCCATTGGTGGTGAATTACCATGAAAAATTCCTCTTTAATGTCCTTTTAGTATCCCTAGTGTTAGGTGTACTGGCCAGAATATATACTTCACAAGCCAAGTCCTCTAGGGGTTTGATGCTTTATACATCCCATCAGCATGATTATCTTCTGATCCCATCACTGTCACCTGGGTGTCCCAGAGAGCTTCAGCTGGGCTGTTGCTTTCTTCCCATACCCTTCCCTGGGGAGCTTTCCACCCTGGACCGTGCTCTCCATTCTGGAACCAGTTAGCAGCTTTTGCCTTAAGGGGATGTACATTGCAGGGACTGTTGGCCTTCTAGTTCAGAGGTCCCTTTGGGAGAAAGGAAGAATAGGTTTGTGATAGGTCTCTGTGGAGAAGTTGTGGATTCTGAAAATTCGGGCCCAGGTGTGGGAGTGCTGTCTTTCTATCTGTCTGGGATTGAAGCAAGAAGTCCCTCTGGGGCTTCCCTGGTGGCGCAGTGGTTGAGAGTCCGCCTGCCGATGCAGGGGACACGAGTTCATGCCCCGGTCCGGGAGGATCCCACATGCCGTGGAGAGGCTGGGCCCGTGAGCCGTGGCCGCTGAGCCTGCGCGTCCGGAGCCTGTGCTCCGCAACGGGAGAGGCCACAACAGTGAGAGGCCTGCGTACTGCAAAAAAAAAAAAAAAGAAGTCCCTCTGTCACCTTCCCACCTACTCTTCCTATTACCCCCATATATGTCCTGAGAGACAAGAGGCCTTCTCATTTCTCTGGCCTTCAACACTCCCTGTGACCTCCTCCTTGATCCCTTTCAGGCCTAAGGCCAACTGGCCTCCTGCCATGAGGCACCTTGCCATTGAATTCATTCATCCAATCCTGCCTGGGTTATTTGGTAGAGGGAGGGAAAGAGGAGAGGTAGATCAGGTATGACCACTTCCTTCCTTCCTTCAGGTACCTTCTGTTCATTGGACATCTGCCTGGCACAGCTGGAGGAGCTTGGCACCCTAAATGTGTTCCAGACGGTGTCCCGCATGAGGACCCAGAGGGCCTTCAGCATCCAGACCCCTGAGCAGTACTATTTCTGCTACAAGGCAATCCTGGAGTTTGCAGAGAGGGAGGGCATGGTGCCCTCCAGCCACAACCTCCTGGCCATGGAGGGTCAGTAACTGTCCCACGAGCCTCCTATCTGCTGCCCAGACTTCCTTAAACTACCCTGGACACCGCTGAGCCTATAGGTTGCCATCAGTTACACTGAAGCCATGGACCAACCTCTTTCTCGTGTCTCCCGGCGCACGCGTGCACGCAAGGCAGCCTTTCCCTTTGGCTAGATAGATGTGGTGAAATTGCCACTAGAAAGGGCCAGCAGCAATGTGTTCTTAATTCCTAGCACCTGCTATCGAACTGTGCCTTATTAAAACCAAATTGTGGCTATCGATTTTTGCCAGGGGCCCCAAGGTAAGTGGGGAAGGAACCTCCCTCCCCCCTTCCCCAATGCCATTCTCCTTCTCAAGGTCTCTTTCCATTCCTTCCCTTTGCTAGGATTTCATGGGGAGGTTTGGTGAGCATCCACCTCCTTCCCAGAGAGCTTGACCAAGTTACATATTCTAGAGAACGTCCTGAGTGCCAAGCACGTTTATACCTAGGGCGTGTATTCCAGTCTTTTCTGTCATTCTCTGTGTGTGCGTGTGTGTATGTGCACTTATGTGTATGAGTCCATACGTACGTGTGTATATAATATATACTGTATGTGATAATATGGTCGTATTCTATAAATACATATACACAGAGATACTCCTTTGTAGAAGTTCCTGGGGCTTCTTGTTGCAGTTCAGGACTCCTCGCTTTTTGGATCCTACTGTTTATCCTGGACGAGCTGGGGTTGGGGATCATGTTGCCTGTTGTCAGACCGCAGAGTGGTGGAAGAGGACACACACACATCCACTCTCCATGCTCCTGCCACAGGCCCTCATCCTTATATAATGACTTATCTCTCTCCAGGATGCTGCCTTTGGAGCCAAGAATACTGGTTTGTGGTGACACTGGTTTAATTCAGCATGGATTGCCCTTATCTAATGGTTTTTCCTCAGTTTACTTTGCCAATTTTGGGAATAGACCGCCACTGTGATTCCAGACCCTCTCTCCCCTCTCCCTATCCCTTGAGGATTGGGATCTGGGCAGAGATGAATTCACTGAGCAGCCAGAGCCAAAAGCAATCGGTACGAAGTCTTAGAAGGAGAGAGAGGGAGCCCACGTGTGAGAGAGAAGAAACTACATACCATGAGACTCCCTCCCTGAGAGAATGAGCTGGGGCCCCTTTTTCTTTTGCTAGAATGTTCTTTTTCTTATGCAGCTTGGCCCTGTCCACTCATATGCCCATCTCTTTCTTGCCTCTAGCCTGCCAGACCCTGGAGCTCAAGCTGGGTGGGTTCTGTGTCAATCAAAAGCTTAACCCCTGTCTGGGTGAAGCAGTCGCCTGCAATCACTGTTTTCCCCCTATTCATTCAACCTGTCCCTGTCTGCTCCCGGCCTACCTAGCCTGATATGCCAGGGATGGAATCAAGACTCCCAGCATTCCACATTCCCAAGAAAATCCCAGGAACCCCTAAAACTTCTTCCCCTATCACAGATGAGGTTGGCAGCTGATCAGACCTCAATAATTTTATACTGTAATAAGCTTTTTGAATGTATATATTCTTATTTTTACAATCTTTTCATTTTGTATTTAACGTCAATGGACTGAGTCAGATTCAGAAAATAATTGTAATGTTCATATTCGATATCTTACAGCGATACAGTTTTGTATTTACATATAAATATACCGACATGATCAAATCCTTTTAGCTTCATCAATTTAGTAGCAGTCTGGGGCTGGGAAGGTGAGGAGGGGCTCCAAGAGCTGGTCTGGGAGGGATGGGGAGGCAGGGAGGAACCCAAGGCCTCATAGCCTTTCAGTTCTGAGAGCTGCCTATCTTGCCCAAGGCCATGGCCCAGCTCTGGGCAGACAAAGGGAACCAGCACCAGTTGACTGCTTGCCAAGTGCCAATCGCTGTGTTTGGTGCTTTTCCCCCCCATTACCTCATTTAAACCTCACAACAATCCAGTGAGATGTTACTCTCCCTTCCTTCTGTTTCTGTGTAGATGAGAAAGGTAAGGTACAGAGGGTTACAGTGAAGGTAAGGTTTAGCAGGTCCAGCTCTAGAACTGGAGCTCAGGCTGGTCTGCTTACAAAGCTTTGGCCTCTTTACTGCATTGCTATCTCAAAGATCGAGATAGTGTTTTCTCTTTGGAAATGAGTTTTTTTAATGTTCTATTCAAGGTATAGACAGTTCTTAAGTTCCAGGTAGTTGATCTTGACTAGATCTGTATGTAATAGACAAGAAGGGTTTCTGACAGAGTTGGTGACTGATTCTCCCAGGTAGGACCTCCTGGTACAGGTCCTCAAGTCTGCAGGGTACCAGAGGGGTCATTCTCCCAGGGAAACCCCATACATTTGGTTACACTGGTACCTTTGTGGGAAGATCTTGAGTCATTTGCATCTCTCTCTCAGAGTAGAACCAGAAGCTTTGTCCACGTAGGACCACTCCCCACGCTGTGTAGCTCCTCCCTGTTGGCCAGTGACACCTGTGCAGTTGGAGCAGTTCTGGCATGGGGTGATCTTAATAAAAGTGACAGCAGCTGACATTTACTGGTTGCTTAACTCTGTTCCAGGTACTGTTCAAAGTGCTTTCTCGGTATTATCTCATTCACCCTCAAACCAAACTTTTGAGGTAGGTATTATTTCCTGAGGCACAGGAAAATTAATTTGCCACAGCAAGAACTTGGACCGTCTGACTCAGAGCTCTAAGGATCCATCTCCTGATCTTCTAACAAAATATTCTTGAGTTTCTTACCTTAATCAAGAGCTGACGTATAGTGCAAAAATTAAGCCAGACCTTTCTTTGGATGTTCCCTTGGGGACAAGCAAGCATAATAGGTAAACAGATACATGAAATCTGGGAAATCAGAGAGGTTAGGGGTTTGGGGAAGTATGTAGGAAACAAGATTAATGATAAAAGATTTGGAGGAGGTGGCCTTGAACTGTCATTTATTTGAAGAGACTGTAGCCCAACTGCTGTTAAATTCAGAAGTTATGCATGAGTTCTTCATTGCACATCTAAGGATTGGTGAGGTTATCACTTGCGAGGGCTCCATACAAATGCAGTTTCCTGGGTCCTGCCCAATAGGTGGTTGAGTGAGCGGCAGGATGAGCCAGGTTTTTGAACCATTGTTTTAGTCCATGCCCCTGACTCTAAGGAAGGTTAGCGAATTGATGTCTCCTAAATCTGAGAGAAAGAGATTAATAGCTTCCCCCCCACTGCTGTAGTCTGCTTGTAGCCTTTACCCTTGGGAAGATAATTAATACTCAGTGTGCGCCTACCTGTGTTGGGTGTTAAAGGAGATAAAGGGGAAGAGAGAGAAGGAGCCCTGAATCTGTCCAGGAAGTCAAGGCTGTCACATAGGAGATTTGGTGAACAAAGCAAGAGAACCCACAATGAAATGCTGGATTGCACAGTTGAGAGCGTAAGATGAAGGAAGTGTTCAGGGGAGAGAGAATATTGTGGGTAACTCAGGCTTCTGCTTCTGATTTGACTATTTTTTCACTTAATTTACTCCCTCTAGGCTTAGTCCCTTCATTCTGCCCATCCCTGTTAGCTAGGATGGGACTCCTGAGGTGAAGGGTACCCTCACATCCTCAGCCTGGGAGGTTCACCATTGTCAATCTCCATGTCACAGTGTGCAGGCGAATGACAGAATGCGACTGGTTCTTGGGAGGCTGGACTGTTTAGCATCATATCTTGAGGAAGATGGGACTCCTGCCCTTATGGTCTTCCCATCTCTAGAGACAACCAGACACATATGGAAACTCTCATAAATCAGACACCTGCAGGTAGGTGGGTCAGGAGGTATGGCCAGGTAGAAAAGCCTTCTTAGAGTGACTGAGCTCTTTGGTAGTTTTGAGATCTCACCACTCAACTCAAGCCAGGTCCTAGCTTTTGTAAAAGAATGTGCTCTATTAGATGATCCTACTGCAGGCCCTTCAACTCTGAGGGTCTAGTTCTTTGCTGGACGGTGCAGATGTCTATAGAGGAACTATCAGACCCTTCTCTGGTTGGGTCAGCTCCCACTTGAAATCCCCAGTTTTAGCTTGTTTTCAAAGTCTCCTCTTTCAAGGTGCAGCCACCTCCGTATTCCCTCAGTTCCCTTCCCACTTGGCCCCCAACTTGGTAAGCAGCAAGTCTCCCCTATAATCCCCAGGCCATCCCATAGACCTTTAAGGTTTCTACGCTGTTACATGTGGGGCAGACAGAATGACTCAGAGCGGAGGAATGAGCTAATCAAGCTACCAGAGCTCCCAACCGAGGTCTTAGGTTTGTCTCCAGCCTGGGTTACTACCAAGATTACTACCCCCAGACCATCATTAGCTAACCAAGGACAGGAGCTAAAAGCTCCACCAGTTTGGGAACTGTATTTCCTCTTGGGAGATATTCACCCTATAGTTAACCATCACACAAACAGTTGTGAATATCAAGTGTTTTGGACTGCACTGCTCTTAACTGACCACAGAGAAGACTGGGTCTTTTCCACAGATAGAAATCTAGCACTCAGAAACCTGTTGCAGTGTTTAGCCTTCCTTCACCCCTCACCATAGCTTTCACAAAATCCTTCTTTTTCTTTAAGCTAAATCTGGCGTTCTGCAGTCTTAAATGCTCTCATTTTTTTCTGGCTAAGGCCAACATGGACATAACTAACTAAACCGGAAACCTAGAGTGTTGGATGGAGATGGGGAGCAGTGATCCCTTTTTGACAACTTAGGGTAATATGTTCCTGACATGGAAATATGTTCCTGATACAGTTTTTAGGACTAAGATGAAGGTGAAAGTAGGAAAGCAAGACAGTGAGTTGTGTAGAGAAGGTAGTCAAAAAAGGCACAGCGCCGTCTTCCCCACTCTAGGCTCACTTCTTTCTACCCCTCCCCCTGCATCAGCACCTGGTTACTTCTCTAAGCTAATATAATTATCTTAGCCTCAAGACTGGCCAGATGCACAGCTGAGTCTAGGTCACCCACTATATCTTGTGAAGTCTGTTTTACCTCCTTGACCTTTAATGAATACCTATTCTGTGGCCAGCAGCCAGTGGACGTATGGAGTACGATGTACAGAGCAGATGCTGGGCTGGAGATATCAGTTGGGGACTTAGTTTAGATAGAAGCTAGGAGCCTTGGAAGTGGGTGAGAACAAAGAGGAATGAAGAGAGCAAGAAGACAGGAGAGACCCTTGGGAGCCACCAATATTTAGGGGAGGATGGAGGAAGAAAAACCTGGGAAAGATTCTGATTAATAGGCAGAGGTAACCAAGGTCAAGACTAGGCTGTGTTCTCACAGACTGGTGAGAGGTGGGGAGTAGCTGGGATGAATGAACAGGATTAATAAATGGAGGTTCACTAGTGATCTTGGGGCAGGGGCTGACAAGGAGGAGGCATGAGTGGGAGGTGAAGGGATAGAGACTGCAGTGCTTGGGGTTCGCTTCAACCAAAGCAAGGCCCACCTTTATCTCTTACGTGTTAGACCTCTGAATGAGATTTCATTTGAACAAAGGAACCTGCTGCCTTAAAAAAAAATCAAACAACTGATATGCAGAATAAAACACTTTGAAAGCATAAAGCTGGGTAAACTGGGAACATATTGTTACATCTGTTTTCTAGATTTGGGCTGAAGTGACCTAGAGGGGTAAATAACGCTAGGTGAGAGCAAAACATTTCAAGGCAGTGAATAGCAGTCTTAAAATCCAATAAAAAAATTCCAAGCCTCCACTCACCTAGAAATCAGAAATATGGCATATGTACAACTTATAAACCAGTTGGTTGCCAGACAAATGCAGTTTCTAATTTACAGAGTGGAATTTTGGGGTTCTTTAAGCCTGTCCTGGTCTCTCAAACTGGAACACCAGGGACTTTGCATTTGAAAGACCAGGAGAAGAGAGAGTGTCGACAAGATAAAGGAAGAAAGGGTCCTACAACATTTGAGTGCTAGGCATACTTTATTTTTAATCTCACAACAACCCACTGCAGTAGGTATTCTTAGTTTACAGATAAGGGAATTGAAAAGATAAATGACTTGCCAAAGACATCCAGCTAGGAAGTGGCTAAACTGGGATTCTGACCAATAGCTTGAGCTTTTCCCCTTAAACGTATAGATGCCCCTCACCTGGATATTCCCAAACTGGCAATGGTCTTCTTTAGCTGGCAGAGTTTCTGTCATCAGGGCACTGGCACTGACATCTTTTTGGCAGAGCCACTGAGGTGCAGGCCCTAAATATCTCTCAATCACCACCCACCATAAGCACCCTAAAGAACTGTGAGGGTGTGTGTGTGTGATGCCTAGGAGGTAGGGTGTCAGAAGGTGTGATAGTTTTGAGTATATGTGGTTGTGAGTTGAGGATGCATGTATGTGACTGGGAGACAAATTGCTTCTTAGAGGATAATTTTTTTGGAAAGGGCCAGAAATCATTTAAAACTACCTGGGTACAAACTGCTCTCGGAGTCAGGGAGGGAAAGCGTGTGGAGCAAGAGGGGAAGCTGTTTTTCTCCAGAAGTCCCAACTTGGATCATGGATCTTAATGTGTATAGAGACAGCATGTGGTGGAATGGAAAAAGCTCAGGCAGACTCGCCTTGGCAACTTGGCTTGGGCAAGTCACTCTACTACTCTGAGCCTCAGTTTGCTCAACTACAAATACGATAATCCCTAACTCACACAAAAGAGGACTCCTGGGAATCAGAACCTGGCTTCCCCACGTGACTTCTCCAAGGAAGGCCTTCACCCAGATCTATTCACTCTTTTGTCCTCACTGATAGGGTGGGGGAGAGGTGGAGTGGATGCAACCTTCAGTGAAGCTGGAAGGCCAATGTCTCCAAATCAAATTCTTAATTTCCCAGAGTCTGGGAGTGGCTGTGCTACGCAGGCATCAATGTACTGAGTCAGAAACCATCACTGGACGCCTTCTGAGGGACTTTCTTGCCTGACCGCTGGGGGCACTGGGGGTTCAGAGGTGAATTAGATGGAGTTGCTTCCCTCGAGGAGCTCAGTCTAGGGAGCATTCAAGAGGGGGTTTCCATCAGCGTGGTGCACTTAGGAGGGTCAGAAGTGTCAGCGAAGTCTGGTTCTCTGAGGAGTAACGGTTCTGGTTGCAAATGCTCCATAAGTAACTTCCTTCAGCGTATACCCCCTGCAGTCCAGGCTCACAGTCAGATGCTTGGGCCTTTGGCCTCCACAGAAGTTCAGAGCCTCACTGGGTGTATTAAAGCGCACTTTTATCATCACATGTGATCTTCATAACAGGGTAAGGACTGCCATGTTAACTTGTACAGGACAGGAGGCTGAACCACAGGTAATAAGAAGACTAAGTGTAAACTAGTCAGCTTCCAGACTAATGTTCTTTCTGCTCTACCCACTCTGCCTCATCTTACATTCACACAGTATCTGTTATGCCTTCATTTAGGGCAGAACCTCTTAGGAAATAGAGCACAAATCTGAGATAGGGCTCCAGACATCAGAAGGTGTCTGTTCTGATATAGAAAAACTTGGTCTTCCCTCTAGGGAGCCCCCAGTCTGAGAATGAACCTCAACTTCCATGGCCCTGCCAGGTGCTGGGCCTCCCACTGAACACACACTCTTTACCTCCTGGTGTTTCCCCCTTTACACCCTTCAGTGATTCCACCAACCAAGTTGCCACCCAAATTCTAGTCCCTACTTCACCTGAGATGACCTACTTCCCTTCCTAAATCAGTATTTCTTCCCACCTGCCCTCTCTCCTTAGTAGCAAGCTTCCCTCCCCATCAGAGTCCCCCCAACCCCTGTGGACTCTGAGAGAGGGAAGTGTCCTTAGAGCCTGTCTTTCTACCCCAGTTTTCACCCCTATTTCACAGGAGAGAAACAGGCCCATAGGGAGGAAGGGACTTGCCTAAGGATATAGTACTAAGTCACTGGCCACACTAAATCTGGAAGCCAGCTTACCAAACCACTAACCTCAAGGCTCTTCTACCTCTTCACACACCAGGCCACTGACTCCTCCTTTCCCTCCACTACCTACACTGAATCAGTCACCCAGTCCTCTGGAGTCTTTCTCAAACACATCTCTCTGTTTTTATTCTTGCTTATCCATTGCCGCTGCCCTAGTCAGGTCTTCATTACATCTCACCTGAACTGTTAGGACAGCCTAACTGGCAGTAGGCTCCCATTCTGCCCACAGGCCTTTAAGGCCCTTCACATTCTGCACACCCCACCTCATCCACACTAGCTTCCTTTACTGGATACCTCAATCAACAGGTCTTTCCCACTCACTCATCTTGTATTCTGGCCCCAGGCTCAGCTCTGTTGAGCACAGACATGTGGGGTAGCTTCACTCACCCCTCCAAAACACTACAAATGATTCAGGGAAGCATCTGAGTCAGAGTTTTGACTTGAGGGCTGCTGAAGGTAGGGAAGGGTTTCTGGATTGGGGGGCTGGGAGAAAGAAGAAACCTCTTGGCTCCCTCCACCTACCCCTCCCACCAGAAGATGTACCTCTGTAGTCTCCAAACCCACTATTACAACAGCCTTTCTGCCTCACCTTGCTGCCTGTAGGCACCCCTCATTCAACCCACCCTCAGAATCCATCCAGCTGCTGGGATGTTGAGCATCTTAAACCATAGTTCTGGGCCTGTGGTCCTGTGAGCGGCCATGCTGCTTGCACATTCTGCTCTGCAAGTCTAAGAATGTTAACAAGGTAGTAAAGTCTTCTGCTCTTTGCATCTTTCCAACCCTGAGTTTCATTACTACAGCCACACTTTAAATGGTTCTTAATGTTTCTTTGCATTTACCTCTTTGTGTCCTTTGCTGAGAATAACTTGCCCCTCCATTTCTACCTGAGTGCCACCTTCTCCATGAAGACTTCATCCAGTTTTCCTCAGCTAGAAAGAATCTCCATGCTCTGAGCTTCTGTGGATGTCTAATTACATATACGTTTTCCACCTTGCCTTAGCTCTTTCTGTAGCATCTCCTCAGCTAGGTCTTATGCCCTTGGACGGTACATAGTGAGCATCTCATTCAGTCTCTGTAATCGCACCCAAGCAGCAGGTGCGGTATGAATGTGTCTGCCTCACCCCAGTAGGTGCTTGGGCAAATGCCTGTTGCCCCAACACAGGACTTCCAGCTTATACCGCTCATTTTTAGGCAGGCACTTAACGGAATGGGCCAGACACAGGTTACACAGACAGGGGGGTCGGGACATTCCAGCCAGTCGGTAGGGTATCCTTACCCGCCTCCCTCTGCCCAGCTCCAAACGGGGTGTGTGTATGAAGAAAGTGGGGGCTAGGTAGCCCCGCTAGCTCCTCCTCCGGGTCCACCCAGCGGATCTTTGAGTCCCAGGAGGTCTCCTAGTCCAAGGGCCGCAAGAAACTCAAAGCGGCGGTGCGGCAGAGAGAGGGACCTCTGCCAGAGATGCGCCTCCCACTCACGACTAGTTTAATTAATTTGTTTATATTTTTTGGAGGGAGGGGGCGTTCAATGAAGGGGAAGAGGTGGAGCGAGGGGAGGAGGCGGGCCCAGTATGACTGACGAGAGCACCGGGGAGCCAATGGCCCGTGGGGGGCGTTCCCCCCATTCAGTACTCCTCGCCTGGCTCGGAAGGTATGTTAAACAGCTGCTTTTAATTTGGTCTCCCCAATCTCGAGGGTTTGGGGGGCTTGTTTGCTGGCCGGTCGCTTTGGCCAGTCCGCCATGGTGTAGGCGCCGCGGTCCCTGGGACGGAACTAGGGGAGGCTCGGAGTCCGGCGGCCGAGGGAGCTGAGCGAGGGGCAGGCCAGGAAGGAGAGCTCTTGGCGCCGCCCGCTCGCCAGTGTGCATTTCCAAGCCGGGCCGGATCCGTGGGGAGGGGGTCGGCCCGGCCCGGGGTCGCCAGTGCGCTGACCGTGCTGCCTAGTTTATTTCACCGAGCGGTCGGTTTCGGTAGGTTTGGGCGACGGACTGGGTAAGGGGCCGGCAGGAGGAGATCCCCCTCGCTCCTGCAATGCCTTAAAAAATTATTGTAGAGAAGAAAAAAGGGGAGATTCCATACACCAACTGGAACCGGGCCCGGGCTGCGGCGCGCGGGCTCGGCAGGGGGCGGCGGCCTGAGCCAAGCCGGCCGGGCTCACTGAGCCCGCGGCGCCGGGAGTTGGTCGAGAGCTGGAGTTAGCGAGCGAGACCGGGCCCGCGGCTTTCCCCGCTAACCACGCCGGGCGAGGGCGGCAGCCGCCCGAGGGTTTTGTTTCTGTCCGCAAACTTGTCGGAGGGGGCGGTGGGCGCGCTCCGAAGAGGCGCGGGCACCTAGGGCCCGCGGTTGTTATGGACTCTGGGGGCGGGGGCAACGCCGGACTTGCGGGAGGGGCGGCCGGGGGCGGGGGAGGCCACCGGAAAGAGCACCAGCGCCTCTGCACTAGACCCATGCGCCGGTCTGGGCTCTCCGACCTCCCGGGCCGTGGCAGTAGAGCCAGCATTCGGCGCTGGAACCCGGCCTGGGGGTGTGGAAAACCTCCACAAACTCGGCGGCTGCGACCCGCGGCCCCAGCTGATCCCCTTGCAAACATGGAGCTGCCTCCTTCCCCGCCCACCCCAAGGCAGCGACGGTGGCTCCCTTCCCCTCCCCCGGCCGTGCTGTTTGCCCGCGGATGGGACGGGGGTGGGGGCACGGACGTGTGAGCGCTCCCACGAGGGGGTGGCCTGAAAGGGGCAGTGAAGGTCGGAAACTGGGAAAACAGTCTCCACGCTCGGAATCGGGAAAAGGAAATGCATCAGCCGGCGGGAGGGGCGCGGGGGGCGCGCCTGTCAGCCGGGATGGCGGCCGTGGGCTGGGAGGCGGGGCGCCGGCGCGAACCGCCGAGGTCGGGCGGGGCGACGCCGGGAGAAGAGGCGCAGGGGCCCGGGCTTATGGAGCGCCGGGCTGCCCCTGCCTCCACTCCTTGGCCTAGCCTGTTTACTATCTACTCCAGCGACGGCTTGTGCAACCGGCCCGGAGAGGAGCCGAGGGGCGGGGCCTTTCCCTCTCTCTTCCACCCATCTCGGGCTCCTCCAGAGGGCCCGCCTTCTCTTGTCTTCCACTGGCTGGGCGAAGCTCCCTTTTTTCCTTCTCGGTTGTTGATTGGATGATATTCTCCCGAGCTCCGCCTATCGGAGGCCGGGCTGGAGTTTAAGTTGCTAAGATTTTTTTCCGTGAAGGGCGGAGGGAGGATTCCTGCGGCTTACGTGAGGCGCAAGGGTCCCGCCCCTACTTCTCATTGGTGGGGCGGATAGTCCCGCCTCCTCCGGCGCAGAGAGCTTGGAGGGGGAAGTCCACCCCTGTTCCCCGCCCCCTCCCCTAGCGTGTGTGCGCGCTCAGCACATGTGTGAGGCCCGCCTAGCTCCTTCGAACAGTCCTCCCGCCCGGAAGTCCCGGGCTTGGAGCCCTTGGCAAGGGGGGCGGGGAGAGGCAAGAGGCACACAATGATTTCTCCAAGTCTCGAGATCTGGTAGCCTTTGCGATGAAGTTAGGAGTTGACGGTGTACGGTGGCTTTGGGGGACTTAGCTCTCGGGGTTCTGCAAGGGTTGGGAGGAGGGTGTGGGGTCTGTCCTTCCTCGCCAAGTACTAAAGTTGTGCCCCTGTGGCCTGGCTTTTCCCGCGACTCTCGACTTCCTGGAAATCGCCCTAGGCTTAAGCTTGAGAACGCTGCGGACGCTGGCAGTGTGTTTTCTTCCCAGCACAAGGCAGCCGCTGTCCTTGCTTGGCTTTATCAAAAACTCTGAGCAACTTAGGATTGGCCTGGATGCCTTAGGCAAGACCCAGGGCAGCTCATCCCCTGTTGACAGAAAAGTCGAGGGCGGCCCAATTATGCTTGGGTTCCAAGTGGTTCTTGATGTCCAGGTGGGAGCGCCGTGTGGCACCCAGTCCAGGGAGCGGAGGACGGCCCAAATTTAAAATAGCCCTCGGTCAGTTCTGCATAATTACCTCTTCTTCGTAACCTCCTCGAGGTTTGGCCTGGGGGTCTCGTTTGTTTCGTTGGTGTGACTTATTTTTTGAGCTCGGTTCTGGGGCAGGGCTTAGCTCCCGGCGAGGCTGCTCCCATCTGTCGGCTATTCATGGAGTTCACAGTTCGCTGCCTTGTCCTTGCGGCTTGGGAGTCAGACCCACCTGTTGCCAGCGCTCATTTCTTGTGGTCTCCGGCAGATTGCAGAGGGAGGACAAGGTAGGACCTAGGAGTGAGTTACCTGGGGCCTGCCTCTTGGATACTGACTCAGCTCTCTTGGGGGAGTAGCCTTTTTGCGGAAGAGAGCGGGAAAACTCTAGTCCCGCCCCCTCCCCTCCTGGCGCTCCGTGAGCGCCCCCCGAAGCAAGGCCAGCGTCAGTTCGCCCTATTTAGTGAATAAATAAAAGCCACCTAGGTATCGCAAGCACTTTGTCTCTCTGTTCAAGGCCATATTACCTACACAGAGAGCGCCTAGGGACTGTCATTAACACTCGTTGGCCAAGAAGGAGGGAACAGCTGTTCTTATTATTGTCCCCAACTCTGGAATTTTTATCATTTCTCTTTAAGTGTGGCGTAGGATTCATTTATGCCGTGAGCTGTTTGGTCTCCTTCCTCAGTTCTTCGAGTCTTGATTCCTCCAGCTCTACTCTGGAGATCGCTAATGCCTTACGCTTCACGCTCCGCCTTCCGGAGGCTTGCCAGGGCGTTGGCTCTTAGGGCCCTGCCCTCATTTTGGTTATCTCCGCCCTCTTAGGACTGCATATTCAGGTTTAGGGAGTGTCGGCGATAGAAGTATGCAGCCACCACTAGCTGCGGGCTGAACAACCCCTGGGGCTATTCCTCGATTTTGGTCTCCAGCCCTTAATCTTGTATTCTATACTTACTGAAAGGAGCTGTCGGCTGCTCCGTATATTTGTGTTTACAAGGAGGCAGTGTGCGGAAATGTAAATTGTAGAGAACTGGATGGGAATGATGAGGTTCTCTTTATCATTTTTTGTAAGGGGGTCCTGATGCTGCTGCCTCTCCCTTACAAATCCCAGGGCATCGAATTCCCGCTGCTGAGCTCCGCACCACCTCCTGTTTCAGGCCCTGGAACTCTCTGCGCTTCAGTCTCTAGTGTAAACATTCCACAAAAGGACTGCTAAGGTTCAGCCTCCTCGCGCAGGGCGGAGTCAGCTTCTTCCTAGACGGGCATCCTAGCCAATAGAGGCTCCTACCGGCGTCGAGATACCCAATCCGATGGTTGGGGGCGGGGCCTGGCCCGGCGGTGCGGTAGGAGGAGACTATCTCACGGACATTTTTACCCCACATCGGTTACTTACCTTCCTGGGGCAGCCAGAGAGCTAGGGGTAGCCTTCCAATGCAATGACTGGCGAGGGCGGGAGCGGAGTTGTTGGGCCTGTAGCTGAGAGGGCAAGGGGCGGGACATATGGAGTCCTCCAATGAGGCGTGAAGAGCTTCCCTGCCTCCTCCAATAGTGTTGCGGCTTGGGGGTGGGATTCAGCAAGTCGTCTCCAATAGGCGGGGTTGAGTTAGGGAAGCTCCCCGCCAATAGGGGCGTGGAGAAGGTGAGCGGCTTTTCCCCCCCCCCACTGCCCTCCCAGCCGGGGGGGAAGGGGCGGGTAGTCGGCAGCCAGGGTGCAGCGATTGGCTAAACCTTTGACAGGCGGATAGTACGGCCTGTGCGGAGCGAAGTTGAGTCTTCCCTCTGCGGGGCGGGCCGGGTGAGTGGGCGGGATTTCCCGGGTAACAGAGAAGCGGCCGCGGCGGTAGAGGCGGCGGAGACGGTTTCTCCATCTTCCCCCCCTCCCCTTCCCCCCTTGGAGTTTCCCTCCCTCCCTCCCTCCCTCCTTCCCAGTCTGGGCACTGGGGCCTGTGACCGCTTCGTTAGCGGAGAGGAGGCTGCCAGTCCGCTTTGGCGGGCCTGTGCCCCGCGCGTTTCTCGGGGCCTCCGTGCTGAGCCTGAGGCTCATGCTAGGAGGGACACGCAGTGAGAGCGGCCGAAGCAGCTTTGCGGTGAGAGCACGCCGGGCCGGGGTCGGGGCAGGGAGCCTGGTGGCGGGTAACGCCGGACTCGAGGGTGTGTATTTTTGGGGGGGGACTGACCTCCTCGGCTTCCCGTAGAGCAGGCGGGCGGGAGGCGTGTGGATGTGTGAGGGGGGTGGGGGGCGGAGCGGGGTAGCTCTCGGTGCGGGAGGGGGAGGAGAGCGTAGTCCCGGTGCGCGCGGAGGGGGCGGGCTCTCGCGCCGCCGCTCAGGGGCGGGGCCGGCGCGCGCGTGCGATTGTGGAGAAAGGGGCGGGGCTGGGCCCTGTGCTAAGTGCTGTTTGCGGTCGACCACCCCTCCGGTCTTCCCGGGTTGGGCGGGGCCTCGGCTGGGCGGCCTTGCACTGGCCTGCTGGGGTGAAGGGACGGCCTGGGGGGTCTCCCGCTTGTGGCTTCGGGGCGCGGCAGGGAGGGGGCGTGAAGTCCGCCTTCCTCCGCCTTCCCGGGATCCGGTTGGCCGGAGGGGCAGTATGGAGCGGCGATGCCACTCCCCCTGGTCGTCCTCCCCCTTCCGCGGGTTTCCGCCTCCTTGGCAAGTGAGGCGGGGCTCGGGAAAGCCCGCTGTCCGGTCTGGCTGGGAGTCGCGGCGCCTAGATCTGCCCCGCCCTACGTCTCTTTGGGGTGGGAGGGGCCCCCAGACTGCAAACTGTGGAGATGTCAGGGCTTTCTCTTGTGGCTCAGCCATGCCTTTTGCCTAGGGCACGAGGGTCAGGTGGCAGAGCTGTTGTGTCTGCTTTTCTTGGTGCAGCATGGATGGCACCATGCAGCCTGGACAGTGGGATCGTGGTCCCCGCCCCTCTCCTCTCGGTTGTAATTATTGGGGCGAGGTGCTCAAGGTCCTTTCGTTGCAGTCTGCGGTCGAGTGCTGCTCGTGCTGAGACCGTGCTTCCGCAGCGGTGATGGTGGGGGGAGGGGCAGAGACTCATCAGAGACTAGAAATGTGGCCGGGGACAACCTTTCCTGGAGTTCCCTTGATGTTGGGTTACCGTGGCTGTACGGGGCGGGGTTTCCTCTGAGCCAATGGGATGGTGGGTAGTTAGACTTCGCCACTATTTCGGTGCCTTAGAACTTCAAACCCAGTTAGCCAAGAAAAGGATGTGCAAACTCCTCTTCCCAAGGCTGAAATTTAGAAAAGGAAGGGTTGGACTTACATTATATTAAAAAAATGATCTTTTATAGAAGATGGTGATTTTTTTTTAAAACTCAGACTTTGAATGAAATACTCCAATTTCCTCAGCTTCTGCATTTTTGAATGCTTTAATTGTACTGGTGGTTCTGTTATTTAATTTCTCAAATAAATAAGTTGCAATTTAGGTAGCTTCAGGTGTTCTTGAAAAGTCTGCTTGTTTTATGTAATTCTGTTAGAACATCTAGACCACTTTCTATTTATATTCTATAAAACACTGTTCTTGCCCTATTTTTTTACAGAGAGTAGGGTGAAATCGAGGACTAGTGTAGCCTTGTGTATGTGACTTGTTGCCCTCCAACCTGTATTGGGAAATTGCCTTAGGACATTTCAAGTTTAATGAACCAGTTTAATTGAGGGTTTTGCTCTGAGTTGAGACATTATCTTTTCTTAAGAGAAATTACTTGTGTTTTCGATATTTTTCATGAGAAATTAAACAAGGAACAAATATGTTTATTTATGCACTAATATCTGAGCAAGCCCTCTGGCTAATTAGCTGAACTGAAGTTAAATTCTAGGTTTGTGCTTTGCTCAGTTGGGACTGAGAGCGTGGTGCCGTGTGCTATACTCATGTGAAGAGATTAAGTCTCACCTTCTTAGCTAAAGAAGTAGCAATGGCAACAGTAGCTTTTTAGTTTGGTTTATGGTGACTGTGGTAGAACTGGTGTGGAGGCAGAAAACCTGGGTGTTTTTCCTGATGCCATAAACTGACAAAGTTTGTGAAAAGAGTGGAGAATTTACCATTGGGAAAGTTTGGTCAACACATAATTGTACCTACCATTTGCAATGCTGTGTGCTGGGAAACATAAAAGACCTAATTTATACCCTTAAAGAATATGTTGGGACTTCCCTGGTGGTGCAGTGGTTAAGAATCTGCCAGCCAATGCAGGGAACACGGGTTCGATCCCTGGTCCGGGAAGATCCCACATGCTGTGGAGCAACTAAGCACGTGCACCACAACTACTGAAGCCCGCGTGCCACAACTACTGAAACCTGCGAGCCACAACTACTGAGCCCACGTGCCACAACTACTGAAGCCTGCGTGTCAAGAGCCTGTGCTCCGCAACAAGAGAAGTCACCTCAATGAGAAGCCCGCGCACCACAACTACAGAAAGCCTGCATGCAGCAACAAAGACCCAACGCAACCAAAAATAAATAAATAATGTTAGTTATTTAAAAAAAAAAAAGAATATGGTGTCTGTTGGCGAACCAGAGTCAGAAGTCCCACATAGGCTTTAAGAATTCAAGTAAGAGCCTGGATATGCTGTATTAGGAAAGTTTTCATAAATGCTTTTTCTCTCTTCAAATATCAGTATCATATACTATAGTTTTGTCAGAGTCAGAGACCCTAGAGAGATTTGCATTTTGTAATTAAGATGTTTTCACCTAAAGAGTAAAAAAAAATTTATTTTTTTTTATTTTTTAATTTTTTTGCGGTACGTGGGCCTCTCACTGTTGTGACCTCTCCCGTTGCGGAACACAGGCTCCGGACGCGCAGGCTCAGCGGCCATGGTTCACGGGCCCAGCCGCTCCTCGGCATGTGGGATCCTCCCGGACCGGGGCACGAACCCGTGTCCCCTGCATCGGCAGGCGAACTCTCAACCACTGCGTCACCAGGGAAGCCCCAAAATTTTATTTTTTTAAGGAAGGTGGTGTGTAGTAATTTGATAAAATTCCTGGCAAAGCATAGTCATGTTTACATCTTAAGTGCAAACAGACAAGATACTGGAGGGCTATTCGAGGCAGATATTAATGGCTGTGAATTTTAGTTGGAATTAAAAGATTATGTCCATGGCATTCAGTAATCTAGTGCAGTGCTTTCAAAGGCTTTCTTACTCTTCTGGATAACTCCATCAACCAAAAGTTTGTTAAGCTTTATTTTCTGTAGATTCTTATATAGATGATGTTAAATGCTTTTTCAAACTACACCCTCTGTCTCCTTGAATAATAATAAGAGAACTTAACATTTATCGAGCCCTTTACTACCCCCCAGGCACTGAGTTAAGTATTATATATTTATTAATCTGTTTAATCTTCACTACAACCCTATGTAGTGGGTACTACGAAATCTATGTTTTAAAGGTGAGGAAACAGTGGGAAAGAGAAGTTAGACATATGCTAAGTGGCTAATCCAGAATTCGAACCCAGACATTCTGGTTCCAGAGTCCACACTCTTAATGCTATACTTCAGCTGCCTCTGGTCTAAGGGTAGTAAATGGAGAAGGAGCAGCGTGGGGTTTTTTTTTCCCCCACTTGTGGTAAAACATATATAATGTAAAATTTATGATTTTATCTATTTTTTAAATGTACAATTCAGTGATATTAAGTACATACACATTGTTGTGCAGTCATCACCATCATCCACATTTTGTTTATCTATTCATGTGTTGATAGACGTTTGGGTCGTTTCCACTTCTTGGCTATTGTGAGTAATGCGGCTGTGAACATGGGTGTATAAATATCTCTTCAAGTACTTGCTTTGAATTCTTTTGGATATATACCCAGAAGTGGAATTGCTAGGTCATATGGTAATTTTATGTTTAATTTTTGGAGGAAGCAGCAATGTGCTTTTTTTTTTAAATATTTATTTATTTGGTTGCATTGGGTCTTAGTTGTGGCACGCAGGATCTTTGTTGCCGCATGAAGGATCTTAAGTTGCGGCATGCAAACCCTTTGTTGCCGCATGTGGGATCTAGTTCCCTGATCAGGGATCAAACCCAGGCCCCCTGCATTGGGAGTGTGGAGTCTTAGCCACTGGACCACCAGGGAAGTCCCCAGCAATGTGCTTTTGAAAGCACATTGGGGGAAAAGATTGGGATTCAGGTTCTAAAGGTAAATTGAGTCAACATGCATTCTTTTTTAAAATTTATTTATTTGGCTGTGTTGGGTCTTAGTTGTAGCACGTGGGATCTTTCATTGTGGTGTGCAGGCTTCTCTCTGGTTGTGGTGCGCAGGCTCCAGAGCACGTGGGCTCAGTAGTTGCAGCGTGAGGGCTTATTTGCCCAGTGGCATGTGGGATCTTAGTTCCCTGACCAGGGATTGAATCCGCATCTCCTTTATTGGAAGGTGGATTCTTAACCACTTGACCACCAGCGAAGTCCCTCAGCATGCGTTCTTTTTTTTTCCTCTTAATTTATTTAATTAATTTATTCTTGGCTGCATTGGGTCTTCGTTGCTGTGCATGGGCTTTCTCTAGTTGCGGTGAGCGGGGGCTACTCTCCGTTGCGGTGCGCGGGCTTCTCATTGCAGTGGCTTCTCTTTGTTGCGGAGCACAGGCTCTTGGCGCGTGGGCTTCAGTAGTTGTGGCTCGCAGGCTCTAGAGCACAGGCTCAGTAGTTGTGGCGCATGGACTTAGTTGCTCGACGGCATGTGGGATCTTCCCCGACCAGGGCTTGAACCTGTGTCCCCTGCATTGGCAGGCAGATTCCTAACCATTGCGCCACCAGGGAAGCCCTCAACATGCATTCTTGACCACCTTTTTTTTTAATTGAAGTATAGTTGATGTACAATATTATGTAAGTTTCAGGTGTACAACAGAGTGATTCACAATTTTAAAGGTTATTGAGCATCTAAAATAGCTCTGGACTGACACAGGAAGAGTCTCTGTTCCCAAGAAGTTTACAGTCTTAGAAGGAAAGGTAAATATACATATAATATGATTTTACTACACATCAGTGTAGGTTGAGTGCATAAGAGTCAAGTGCAAAGAGCTGTAAGGAATTCAGAGGAGAGCCCACCTTTTGGTGGGAAGAGGAAGAGGGGACACTGAATGAGAAACAGGAGGGAGGAGTCTGAAATCATACATCTAGTTTAAGGGAGTTGTTAGGCTCAAAATACCCCCAGAGAGTGCTTTGGAATGTTAGAAGGGGTGGCATTGTATTGAAAATGGCACATGAATTGTCTCTCTTCCAGAGTTTGTGCATCCTGTTCTCTTCAGTTCGCAGATGTGATTGCTTCTACTGCTTTGGAAGGTAGTTAAGAATCACAGTGAAGAAATTATGGACTTGGCATAACTTGTTGCTGTCAAGCTGAAGATATATTATTATTAATATGGTCAACTATTATTTCCTAATACTTCTTTTCTTTCACATGCCTTCCTGTTTCTGCTACTTTAATAAGTGAGTAGTAGAGGTAGTATCTTAGGATTTTAATCTTTTTCTTGTTACAGTTTAAGTAATTAATTCTGGGTGTTTGTTTTTTGTTGAGGTTAAGGTCAAATAATGAAATTCATCTAGCAGCATACTTGGGTAGTCTGAATCAGGGTTCTGCCATTATTACATTATATTCTTTCCAAATGTCTCAAGGAGTTTTGTTTTTCTGACAGACATCTTTCTTTTTAAATATGAATTTTAATTGTCTTTATACAGTTATCTGTTCGATTGTCTTTTAACAACACATTACAAAAAAAACTTTGACTTTCTTTAGTTTTGTAACTTTCTTTTGGGATCTTTCTTCAAAAGACACGCCCCCCCCAAAAAACAAAACAAAACAAAACAAAAAATCACACAAAAGACATGCCCAGTGGGATTTGTTGTCAGTTATAACCAAATGCAGATTTTTTTTTTTTTTTGTCCTTGTATATTTGCAGGTCAACAACCTGATACTGGTTTTCATCAGGGAGAGCTATACAGTGGCTCACAGTTCATCTAGATTGGGACTTTACTTTCTTGATAGCCTCAGTGCCTAGGACAATGCTGGCACACAGGTGATAGATAAGTAGTTTACAGCCTGAACTCTGTTGGCATTTTAAAGTTTGCTAACTAGAGGATACCTCTGTTTAGTTGGCAGTTGGCTTCAAAATTAGTTAGGCGTTTATTGGTAGCAGTTCCTAACTGATACATCTCTTTTTTGCCCCTCCCTTCTTTTGCTTTTGTACTCCTCACCCCCTCTTCTGTGTGTGTGCCTGCATGTTACTTGTATTTATCAGCTTCGTGGCAATGGATGTTTCCTCAGTCCTGCTGGTATCCTCCAGGTGCCAGGCTTATTGACTTGCAGGCTGTTGAAGGATATATGGAGCCACAGTCTCTTGTCTGCAGCTCTGAAATGCAAGAATTTTTGTTTGTTTGTTTTTTGGTAAGTTTGGTTCCACAACTAATTTAGGGGGACAACCTGTTCTACGCTGTCCCACTTGGTACAGAAATGTGAACGTGCGTGATTATAGAGAGCTACTCTATGCGCCGTATTAGCTTTCCAAAATCTAAACAATACTGATAACTCTCAAATTTCTGTCTCTCGCTGGGGACCTCTCCTTTGTACTGTAGATGAACAAATCCAGTGGCCCACTTCATATTTCCTCTTGGATATCTAACAGGCATCTTTGACTTCTCTCTTTTTCACACGTGGTCTATCAGCAAATAAATACTATTTGCTCTCTATTCAAAATACTATCCAGAATTTGACCAACTTGATACCACCCCCTAGCCCCCAACTACAGCAATGAGTGCCACTAACATCTCTAGCTTGGGTTATATCAGTAGCACCTTAACTGTTCTCTTTGCTTTGTTATTGCCCCTCTTCAGTCTGTTCTTAACATATTGATAGCAACCCAAGTGATTCTCTGCTTAAAACCCTCCAACGGCTTCCCATTTCAGTCTGAGTTCTTATTATGACCTACGAGAACAAACACGGTATGCTCCCTATCTACTACCCCCAACTCCATTACCTCTCTGACTTCATTTCCTACTAGTCTCTCTTTCCTCCATTCTGCTCCAACTACGTGGCCTTTTTGCTTTTCTCGGAAAATACCAAGCACATATGTATATCAGAGTCTTCGTGTTTGCTGTCCCCTCTGCCTATAATGGTTCTTCTACTGATTTCTACATGGGTAACTCCTTACTTCATTTACTCAAAAGTTACTTTATATTAGTGAGGTACTCTTTGGTCACCCTTGTCTAAAATTTCAAAAATCTTCTGCTTTTTCTTCTTAGCACTTGTCACTGTCTGATATTCTGAACACTGTTTATTATCTTGTTGTCTATTTCTCCCACTAAAATGTAAACTTCCTGAGGGAGGAGAGTTTTGTTTTATTTACATCTACATCCCTAGCTCCCAGAACAATTCCTGGCACATAGTATGTGCTCAGTAAATATTAGAGGATGCATGCATGTGTGAATGAATGATTTGGTTTCCATCACAGCAAAGCACTATGCTAAGCACGGTGGAGGATACAAAGATGGTTAAAAGTTTGTGTGCCCATGTCTGTGTAGGGGCAGAAATATAGCTAATAGGATAGAGGCGGTATGAGGTGAGTGACACATCTATCATCTTAAGAACTACCTTGCGTTCTATTCTTTATAATGCTTTCTTTATAGCTTCGGCTAGTGTATCTTCTGTTACACTTAGTCTTGTTTTATACCATTCCTAGTTAGTTTATAGAAACCTTGTCACACAAACTAAATGTTAATGTCCTTGAGAATAGGTATACACAATGATTTCCGTCTTTTATATTCCCCTACTATTATACTTAATTTTTTAAAAACTTCAAAAAAATTTATTTATTTGGCTGCGCCAGTTCATAGTCGCAGCACATGAGATTTTTAGTTGTGGCATGCAGGATCTTTAGTTGTGGCATGCGGGATCTAGTTCCCTGACCAGGGATCGAACCCGGGCCCCCTGCATTGGGAGTGTGGAGTCTTAACCACTGGACCACCAGGGGAGTCCCTAAACTTTTCATTTTGAAATAATTTTAGGCTTAAAAGAAGTTGCAAAAAATAATACAAAGAATTGCCATAGTACAGTGATCAAATCAGAATGTGAACATTGATATAATTATTAATATCTTTTGAATTGAACCAAATATTTTCTTGTCCATATTCTACCTATAACATCAGTGTCAGTTAGACCCAATATTAGTTTTTGAGTTTCTTTTTGAGCAGTATTAACTACTTGTAAAGATTTATATTTAATGACTTTATTCTTTATTAGAGGTCTTCAGAAGAACGAAGAGAAAATTTACTTATTTTCTTTTTAATGGAATAAACTCATTTTAGCTATTACCGCTTATACATCTGACCTATATTGTAGGATATTGATGATCTTAGTTATCCTATATCTTGAAATGTTTTGGTCTTTTATCATCTTAGGAATTACTTTAGCATTACTCATCAATTATTCCCAACTGTGCTAAAAAAAAAAACTAAAATAATAAGAAAATGGAAGAATGATGAATTGCCTAGAAGGATGATGCAGTAGTAAAATAAGTCATCACTACTTCAATTTTCTTACTTCTTTGCCCAAAGCATTACAGCATCTTTCGAGAAAGTGTACAAGAAGTTGGGGGATGCCATCTTAAACATTATGTAAGATGTTACCATTTGGGGTGAAAAGGATATGAAAGTTCTTTATACTACTGTTTTTACAGTTTTTTTACATTTTCATTCAACATGTTTGATAACCCGTAATCTTTCGTTTTCCTCTAATAATGGCAAAGACAAGAAAACTAACAGGAAGACATTTCACAGTTATTAGAGGAACTAATAGATGAAAGCAGTGCAACTGATAGCAACACTGTAGGCTGTAATGATGATGGTAGAATTGATTGTATAAGCCAAGCTGCAGACTTTGAGTCTTCAGATGACAGTATCCTAGATGAATTTTCTCAAACTGAAGAATTTATGAGTGGACAATATACTTCTGAGGGCGGGGTGTGGGCGGGGAGTATGATGTCCTCATCGAGGAATCATTCAACAGGAAGGACTTCAGAAGGCAATATTTTCTTTCTTTCTTTCTTTCTTTCTTTCTTTCTTTCTTTCTTTCTTTGGCTGTGCCGGGTCTTAGTTGCAGCATGCGGGAATCTTCATTGTGGCATGCAGGATCTTCGTTGTGGCATGTGGGATCTAGTTCCCTGACTAGGGATGGAACCTGGGCCCCCTGCATTGGGAGTGTGGAGTCTTAGCCACTGGACCACCAGGGAAGTCCCCAGAGTGCAATATTTTCAAGAAGAATCCAAACCATTCCAATTTGCTAAAAGCATGTACAATGGTGTTCTTTCATCTTTTATGATGTTTTTATACCAAAACTTACTTGATGTGGTTTGTAAGTGGACAGATGCCAAAGACAGGTGTGTGTACGGAGGTGACTGGAAGGAAACATGTAGAAATGAAAAAGAAAAATCATTGGATTGATAGTTTAATTGGTATTTATTAGTCTAAAACTGAGAACGCTTGCATTTGTGGAGCGTAGAAGATGATCGTCCTGGGCTTCCCTGGTGGCGCAGTGGTTGGGAGTCCGCCTGCCGATGCAGGGGATGCGGGTTCGTGCCCGAGTCCGGGAAGATCCCACATGCCACGGAGCGGCTGGGCCTGTGAGCCATGGCTGCTGAGCCTGTGCGTCCGGAGCCTGTGCTCTGCAACGGGAGAGGCCACAACAGTGAGAGGCACCGCAAAAAAAAAAAAAAAAAAAAAAAAAAGATGATCGTCCTCTCTTCAGCAAAATTAAGAAGTAAGTTTTCAAAGTTGTGTTTGATCATGTGAGGGGGGGAAAAAAAAAACCCAAGAGTGACAGTAAGCTAGAACTTTACTTGAGATTTACGTGAAATCTAGAATCAAAGTTTATAGAATGGCTATGTTCCAAGTTCATCCATGACAGTTGATGACTAGTCAGTTCCATTGTAAAGAATAGTGCCTGTTTTGGGTATTTATATCTTCAAAACCAGGAAAATACGGAATAAAAATTTGGATTTGCTGTTCAAATTCTTTTTTTAAATTAACTAATTAATTTATTTTAAAATTAATTAATTTATTTTTGGCTGTGTTGGGTCTTCATTGCTGTGCACAGGCTTTCTCTAGTTGTGGCGAGCGAGGGCTACTCTTCTTTGCGGTGTGCTGGCTTCTCATTGCGTTGGCTTCTCTTGTTGCGGAGCACAGGCTCTAGGCGTGTGGGCTTTGGTAGTTGTGGCGCACGGGCTTAGTTGCTCCGCGGCATGTGGGATCTTCCTGGACCAGGGATCGAACCCGTGTCCCCTGCATTGGCAGGCGGATTCTTAAACACTGCGCCACCAGGCAAGTCCTAAATTCTTACTAAAATTTCTAATAAAGGTATTTTTAGCCCAAATGATAAATGATAATGCAATGATAAGTTTTTGTGGTATACTGAGGGTTAAAGGTGAATCACATGTCGTAAAGAAAGCAGTGTTATTGTCTGCATATACAAAATAATTGTCCTGAGTCACCTTGTTAAAAATTGTTGTTACACTGTAGTATGACGTAACTCCACCAAAGTTCACAGAAGGTATATGTCAAATGGGATTGTCATTATATTATATCGTTTCTCAACCTTGGCACTATTGATATTTTGGGCTGAATGATTCTTTGTTGTGGGGGGCTATCCTGTACACTGTAGGATGTTTGGCAACATCCCTGGCCTCTATTCATGAGATGCCAGTAGCACCCCTCTCCTGGAATTGTGACAACCAAAAATGTCTTCCAACATTGCCAAATGCGCCCTGGGGGCAAAATCTCCCCAGGTTGGGGGACCACCTCATCAGAAGAATGTGAAACTACTTTCAGGGGAGGCTTGGGTATCAGATATTATGGTGTTTTGAGAAGAATGGGTTGTTAATTTTGTTGAGTGATTATTTTGAGTAGTATGGGAAATATAAATAGATTGACTTTTTCATTCTGGAACACTTTTTTCATTTTCTAGCAGATTTAAATCCAGAAGTGGATCTTTGGACAGATTTTGAAGTAGACTGTGGCAGGCAGTTTTACTGGGTTGAAATAATTACATTCACTTAATGCTTTGATAAAAATTTCTTTGCTTTTGAAGAGAAGCCTTCCATTTTTTCAAGAGTATTCATTGAAATAAACTGACCAGGGCACAATTTTATGTGATTTCATGTGATGTTGACCACCAGGAAGAGAATAATTTCAGATTTTTTTCTTATATAAATAAAAGAACTTTAAAGTGTGCCTAATTCAAGATAATATCAACACAAAATCAAGAGGCACTAAAGGGTCAACCATAAATTAAATGCATTTCAAAAAGAAAGCGTGTAGACTTAAAACCCTCTGTAATAAGGTGGTTTGTTCCATACACACTGTTACTTTGAACTTATCTTGACTGAAATAATTCTATTGTTTCCATTTAAGCCAATTTGTGAAATTTAATTTAAATGAAAATATTCTTTAAAGTTGGATTTTCCATTTGGATTCTAATAATTATGGAGAGATGTCTGGATATTTAGGAGGCCAACTCTTTATTGTGATTAAAGACATTTAGGTTGTAAAACTAGAAAGTTGGTTTTTATTTTTCTTGTTCTGAAAGGATTAGCTTTTACCTCTGCCCTTCTAACATTTGTCCGAAACGTGTCACATTCGCTCGTCAGTTGTCTTGCCCTACTCCAGAATACTCCCCTGCAATATCAGAATTATCCTGCTCTAGTTACTTTATTTGGGAATTATGATTTCTTTGCCTGATGATTTGGAGCTATTCCCACTTTTTATTATAACACATGGCCAGATGACTATGTAGTGTTCTGTGCCATTGTTTGTTCACATTAGTCTCTCTTTACTAGTTTCTGTCCCTCAAAGTGCCTTTATTTTTGGCTTTTTAAATTCCGTCTTCTTAGACTAGTGTTTTGATAACAGGGTAAACTTCAGATCTGAAACAGTTGGAGACTGTAGTGGCAGACGAAAATCATGTCAGCTGAAGCAGGACTTGAAAGTAGTTTTCTGTCTTGTGGCTCCATCATTTGGCATTCAAATACTTACATTTCTGCTCCAGATTGATCATGTATTCCAAGGAGAAAGGGTCTATCTACCATCTTGTTCCTTTAACCAGCTATGTGACCTTGAAAACGTCACTTAATTTCTTTGAGTATTAGTTTGCCTCTAAATAGGAGGCTTCTGGGTGTGCTCGTGTGACAGGACAGTTGTGAGGAGCACATCAACTGATAGCAGTTAGATATGGAAGACTTGATTGTTGTGGATCAGGAAATGTCCTATTCAGTGCTGGTGCCCCAACACTAAAGCACAGGGCCTGGCACTCGGGAATTATTTGTGGGGCGAATGAATTGGCAAAGATTTTAAATAGCTGTTTATTGCCTGTAAGTCCAAAGTTACTGTAATATTTTAATTTCATCCTGTATCCCCCATGCCCTAATTCATCCCTAATTTTCAAGATATAACTAAACATTTACCTTCTCCGTAGACTCTTTCTCACTGTACACACTTCTTCTCCCTCCCAAGTTTCTAGTGCTCATTAGTACCACTTGTGAACTAGTTTGTATTGTTAGCTTATCCTTCCAAGATTTGGTATAATTTTATAGTTGACACCCATATATACACACTACCTGGATTTTACCATTACCATTTTTACAGTACTTCCTTTATCATATCCATCTATCCATTCTTCCATCTATCAATCCAAACTGATTTCTTGATGGTATTCTAAGTACATTTCAGACATTATCTTTTTTTCAGGCCCTTGAAAGTGAAAGCGTGGTGTCCTGGCCACTGGACCGCCGGAGAATTCCTTACACTTTCGTCTAAGTACCTGAGCATGCATTTCCTTATCTAGAGTTCAATGCTTGTTTCTAGCCTTTTCCTTTTGATGCAGATTTATATACAATGAAATGCACAAATCTTAAGAGTACATTGTGTATGTGTTGAGATCACCCTGTATATATTCTGTAGCTTATTCTTTTCACTTATTATGTCCAGGACAGCTTTCCTTGTAGATGAACCCTGATCTTTCTAATTGCTACATAGTTTTCCTAATATGGATGGATCAAGTTTATTTAGCTATTGATAGACATTTAAATTTTTTATACTTTGCTGCAGTAAATATATTTGGCAGATGTATAGTATAGAGACCTAGAAGTGGAGTTGCTAGGTGATTAAAGGGTATGCACATTTTCAATTTAATTAAAAAATTTAATAAAAGCCTGCAAGTTGCCAACCAAATAGTCTATAACAATTAAAACTTACACCAGTAGTGTTTCCCTGCATTCTCACCTACGCTGAATATCATCATTCTCTTAATTTTTGGCAGTTCCTTTGGGAAATCGTTTTACTTTATATTTCTTTGAATACTAGTGAGGCTGTATATGGTCTTTCCAACTAGTTTTTAAGCTTTTCTAGGGCAAGGGCTGAGATCATCTACCACCTTCATATCTGCTCCCTGAGTACTTGCTAACTGAATGGATGAGTGCTGCCAAAGCATTCCTGCTGTTGGGTTGAGGCTGAAGAAGGGATGAATGAGCTAAGTGTGTGAGACGTTAAAGCTGAAGTTGCTCAATGCATGTGTGTGTTAAATAAATAAAGGAACTCTTCTTTCCTCCTTGTTTTCTCCTCTTCTGTGTGAGGCAGGATAGTGAGGTAGTTAAGAATCCAGGCTCTGGGGACTTACCTGGTGGTCCAGTGGTTAAGACTCCACGCACCCAATGCAGGGGGCCTGGGTTCGATCCCTGATCGGGGAACTAAGATCCCACATACCGCAACTAAGCCCACATGCGCTGCAGCTACTGAGCCTGTACGCTCTAGGGCCCTCGTACTGCAACTAGGGAAGCCCGCACGCCAAAACTAGAGAGCCCAAACACCACAATGAAGAGCCAGTGCAGCCAAAATAAATTAATTAATTAATTTTTTAAAAAGGATATACTTCTGTATTCAATTAAAAAAAAAAAAAAAGAATCCAGGCTCTGGAGACAGATTTTGTGGATTCATATCCCAGCTTTGCCTTTTAGCTGTGCAACCTTGGGCAATTTTAATCTTTGTGTTTCAGTTTTCTCATTTATAACATAGAGAATAGTAGTACCTTGCTTATAGGGTTGTTGTAGGCATTAAATTATTATTGGTAAATTGTATAGAATGGTGCTTGGCATTCAGTATATGCTGTTATTATGTTAACTATGTTATCTTTCCCTTCTGCATGTACAGTATTTGAGCATCTGTGATGAGTGTCTGGAATGTGACAGTTGAAAAGGACTCTACCTTGAAGCTTATAGACTTGAGGCTTGTTTAGGGGAGTGGGAAGACACTTGACAGGCCTGGATGATAGGGTGGGGACTGAAAGGATGTAATTGGTAAGTTAAATTGTCCCCCCAGTGAGTAAGGAAGAATTTTGAAGGCCAAGTTAAGGAATTTAGGTTGTTATTGTTGTTTTGTTTTGGGGGGGGTTTTGTTTGTTTGTTTTTGGTTTTTGGGTTTTTTTGGCTGTGCTGCACGGCTTGAGATCTTAGTTCCCTGACCAGGGATTGAACCCAGACCCTCAGCAGTGAGAGTGCCGAACCTTAACCACTGGACCACCAGGGAATTCCTGGATTGTTTTCTTAAGTGATGGGAAGCCATCACTTAAGATGATGGATTTACAGCTGGATTGGATTTGTATTTGAGACCAACTTTTTTTTTTTTAATATTTATTTATTATTTATTTATTTTGGCTGCGCTGGGTCTTAGTTGCAGCTTGCAGGATCTTCACTGCGGCATGCAGGATCCTTAGTTGCGGCATGCATGCAGGATCTAGTTCCCCAACCAGGGATCAAACCCAGGCCCCCTGCATTGGGAGCGCGGAGTCTTACCCACTGGACTACCAGGGAAGTCCTGAGGCTGACCATTTTGAAAGCAGTGTAGAGGGTAGACTAGATGGGAGAGAGGCTGGAGGGTGTTGGTAACAATTGAGGTAAGGGATGATAAGGTCTTGAAATGAGGGCGTGTCTGTATGGCTAGAGAAGAAGCAATTGATTTGAGAACCACTTCGGGAATAGAATTAAGAGTGGTTATTGTTAAAGAAGTAAAGTACAGTTCAGAGAAAGTGCAGACCCTGGGCGGTCTCTATAGTGTCATAGAGATGGTCTGGAAGGCAAACTCTGTAGAGGCAAATGAAGTTAAATACTTTATAGAATCACAGTCACTTTATAAAACAAATGATATTTTAATAGCTAAAAGATAGGACATGATCTCAGAGTAAAGCATAGTTCTTTAATACTTAACCTATGAAAAACTCACTGCAATCCCCTCTCCCCCCGCTCTTTTTCATTTTCCTATAGACTTCTCCACAGACCAGCATTTGGCAATCACTAGGTAGTCTAATTACATCCTTTTGCAAGTAAGGAAGCAGGACCAAAGTTATACAGCTTCGAGTCAGAGTTTGGACTAGAATCCAGGTCTTGACAGGTACTTTAGTTTTTTTCCATAGTCCTATGCTGTGCTCTTCTGATCTAAATTTGGTTTTCCATTTATGAGGTATTGACTGGCTTTTGGTTCCAGAGATTAATCTCAGATGTGTTTAAGCATCTAAGTTTCAAGCCAGTGGAACCCAAAAACAAACTGTGATCTAGATCATGGGTATACATAGAAGTAGCAGCCAAAAAGTCTTTAAGACTTTTCAGTCTTGTCCATTTATTAGACTTATCCCCAAGTAGGTTGAGATTGAGTGTTCATAGAAATTTGGGAGACTTAGTCCTTTGATCTAAAGTTATAGTCAATAGGGACTTCCCTGGTGGTTCAGTGGTTAAGACTTTGCGCTTCCAATGCAGGGGGTGTGGGTTCGATCCCTTGTAGGGGAACTAAGATCCCACATGCCGCACAGCGTGGCTAAATAAATAAGTAAATAAATAAGTTATAGTCAACAGAAAGGATATTTATAGCTTGCGATTTACAGAAAGATAACATTGAAAATAGCTGGCTTGCAAATGAAACAGTTGTGCTTCTGTGTCAGAGTCTAACTTAGGTTTGTAAGGTGTGAGAAAAACCCAAGACACTATTTCAAGGCTGAGCATTCGAGTGGCAGGCAGGTTGAGGATGATGGTGAGGACGGAGAAGGGGTGAAGCAGCCTTGAGGAGTCCTTGTGAGGACTGCTTCCCCTCAGAGCATGCACGGTCCCAGGGAATGAAGAAAAAAGGTATGGGTGGATGTAGAAAGTAGGTAAAAGCCCCCCACCCCCAGTCTTAAAAAGAGCCTTACTTTAGGTGGAGAGGGAGTGGCTTGGAGATCTGTTACTGTATTTTTAATCTTACCACAGCAGTGGTGTCTTTTTAAAGTTTTTTTTGTGACCAAAAATTGGTAGGCCTTGGCCCTATTTTGTCTTCGGATGACTGGAGCATTCTTTCGTATTGATATGCTTATGTTAATGATACCGATGTTGGAAAAGCTCTGAGAAGACCCATCTGGATTCCTGGCCATAGTGTTTATTAGACTTTTTGTGTGCTGCAGGAAAGGAAGTGTTCCCCTACAGGGAGATTATTAAACTAAGGGATTCTGGAATCACTTTAGGATTAAAGAATGTTAGAATCAGGAGAAACCTTAGCAATGGTCTATTTCAATCTTATTTTATTTTCGGAGAAACAAACTCACATGGAACGAGGAACTTGTTGAGGCGTACATAGTTTCTTAAATTGCCAAGTCTAGAACCATCGTCTTCTTACTCCTGGCCTAGTGTTCTTACCATGATACCATTTAATTGTTGAAACAATTCATATTTTACAAAGTAGACGGGAATTATAGTGCTAGCTTTTGAGAGGAGTTAGGAAGAAACACTTGAATGTTTTTATAGCATGTGAATAATATAATTAATGTTAGGGATGATGACGCTTGACAAAACCAGAGAATGAAGAAAGGTGTATCTTTGTGTTTTTAAATTGGAGGTTATTTTTCAACTCTAGTACCAGAGTAATTCAAACTATGTTATTATTTAAATTTTGTCTTTCAGTTATAATAATCTGTCCACTGTTGGGAGTGTGTGCACCAGCGTGCACAAAACTACCCAGTGATTATCTCTAGGATGAAGTAGATAATCATTGATTCTGGGAGTTGAGCTTATACCAGTTTGGGTGACTGGTTGTACACATTGTATTGGAGTGCGAATTGGTTTGCATGTCATTGCTTTTCATTTCTACAGGTTTTGTAGTGCATCCCTGAGCATGAGTGCAGAATGAAGCGACGTTTGGATGACCAGGAGTCACCGGTGTATGCGGCCCAGCAGCGTCGGATCCCTGGTAGCACAGAGGCTTTTCCTCACCAGCACCGGGTGCTTGCCCCTGCCCCTCCTGTGTATGAAGCGGTGTCTGAGACCATGCAGTCAGCCACAGGAATTCAGTACTCTGTGACACCCAGTTACCAGGTAAACTGGAGCCCATCAAGGGACTAGGGGTGAAAGAGGAACACTGGTGATTTTACCCAATTAAAAAATTTTTATTAAACATTCAGATATTAAAAAACTTATTTATGGGGGCTTCCCTGGTGGCGCAGTGGTTGAGAGTCCGCCTGCCGATGCAGGGGACACGGGTTCGTGCCCCGGTCCGGGAAGATCCCACATGCCGCGGAGCGGCTGGGCCCATGAGCCATGGCCACTGAGCCTGCACGTCCAGAGTCTGTGCTCCGCAACGGGAGAGGCCACAACAGTGAGAGGCCCGCGTATCGCAAAAACAACAACAACAACAAAAAATTTATTTATGAGATATATGTAAGGTATAAAAAATAATGTAAACAGTGTACACTTGTGTATTTACCATGCACATTTTTAAAAAAAAAATGTTGTCATGACCTTTGAAGTTCACTGTCTCTCCCTGATCCCTTTTCCTTTTCCCTCCCTTTAGAGGTAGCCACTAATCTGAACTCTGGGTTTATTATTCCCTTGACTTTATTTCGTGTTTTAAAATCATTTATTTATTTTTGATTGATTGGAGTATAGTTGATTTATAATGTTGTGTTAGTTTCAGGTGTACAGCAAAGTGAATCAGTTATACATATACATATATCCACTCTTTTTTAGGTTCTTTTCCCATCGAGGCCATTACAGAGTATTGAGTAGAACTCCCTGTGCTATATAAAATCATTTTGTTTATACCGCTAGACAATAAAGTTGTTTAGTTTGGGTATTTTTGAACTTGTATATAAATGAAAACATATATTTTCTTCTTTGACTCACTTTTTTTTTCACTCAGTGTGGTTCCTAAGACTTACCCATATTTAGTATGTGACCAATTGAGTGAGTCATTCTCATTTAGTTATGAATTATATTAATATATCCAATTAATTTATCCATTCTTCTGTTGATGGACTATCAGGCTGTTTCCAGACTTTTCCTGTTAGACAGGAACTGTGGTGAACGTTCTTAGGTTCTCCTAGTGCAGTGGTACTCACAGTGGCAATTCACAGTGACAAGACAAGCTTGCAACAGAATGTAAGTCAATGCACTACGTTTTTTATCAAGAGGGTTTTGCTATAGGAATTTAAAACGGCAGTGGAATTAAACAGTGTGCTTAGTTGTGAAGCACAACTGTGTGAAGTAGTTGGTTTACATCCTGGTGCAAGCTCTTTGTTTTTGCAGACCACTCAGTGGGTCTGAGGGCACGGTAGGAAGTTTCTTGAGTGCCTAGGAGACGGATTACTGGGTCATAGGGTGTGCACATCTTCACCCTTAGCAGGTAATGTCAAATTGTTTTTCAAAGCTGTACCAGTTTGTTGTTGTTGGGTTTCTTTTTGGTGCATTGGGTCTTTGTTGCTGCGCACGGGCTTTCTCTAGTTGTGGCGATCAGGGGCTACTCTTCGTCGTGGTGCACAGGCTTCTCATTGTGGTGGCTTCTCGTTGCGGAGCATGGGCTCTAGGTGCGCAGCCTTCAGTAGTTGTGGCACGTGGGCTCAGTAGTTGAGGCACGCGGGCGCTAGAGCATGCGGGCACCAGTAGTTGTGGCACGTGGGCTCAGTAGCTGTGGCTCTTGGGCTCTAGAGCGCAGGCTCAGTAGTTGTGGTGCACGGGCTTAGTTGCTCTGCGGCATGTGGGATCTTCCTGGACCAGGTATTGAACCCGTGTCCCCCTGCATTGGCAGGCAGATTCCCAACCACTGCACCACCAGGAAGTCCCAAAGCTGTACCAATTTATTTATATTTACATAGCACTCTATATTGCTATTGCATATCCTGATCAACAACTGATCATTCATCTCTTGTCTGTTCACTCTGTTCTGTAAAAATGGAAGAAATTTGTGTTTTGCCTTTTTTTTTTTTTTTTTTTTTTTTTTGGCGGTACGCGGGCCTCTCACTGTTGTGGCCTCTCCCGTTGCGGAGCACAGGCTCCGGACGCACAGGCTCAGCGGCCATGGCTCACGGGCACAGCCACCCCGCGGCATGTGGGATCTTCCCGGACCAGGGCATGAACCCGTGTCCCCTGCATCGATAGGCGGACTCTCAACCACTGCGCCACCAGGGAAGCCCTGCCCTTTTTAATTATATGAAAATAAATATCACCATTTAAAGAAAAATGATATAATATGACTTCTGACCCCTCAGACTTTATCCCACTGGTGCATTTCTCGGGTATCCAAAATTTTGTATGCATATACAAGCATATATTTATTTACCTGCCTAATTATTTAGATACACTTCTCTCTTCTCATAATTTGGACCATACAGTGTATACTGTTCTACTGTTTGTTCTTTTCACTTAATATATAGTGGACAACTTTCCACTTGAATGTGTGTATAGATCCAAGTAAGTTTTTAAAAAATCATTGCATTTATAATATTCCATTCCAGGTCAGTCTGAACCATAATTTATTTAACTAGTCTGGAGAGGCCTTCTTCTACCTAAGTTATTAGTGACTTTTAAAAAGGTTTGGCTGGCACGGGAGTTCCCTGGTGGCCTAGTGGTTAGGATTCTGGGCTTTCACTGCTGTGGCCTGGGTTCAGTCCCTGGTCAGGGAACTGAGATCCCGCAAGCCATGTGGTGTGGCCAGAAAAAATAAAGTAAAAATTAAAAAAATAAAAAGATTTGGCTGGTACTGGGAACATAAATTGGCATAATCTTCCTTGAGAGCAATTTGACAGTTTGTGTCAGATTCTTTAGTTATTTTTTTACCTAGAAATGGAATTTCTAGGAATTTATTATAAGAAAACAATCAAGGAAGAGGGAAACCCAGGTGAAATAGGAAATGGTAATTCCTTAGGTGTCACTCTTCCTTTGGAGTCCCCCTTGAAGCAGTATAGTGCCTTCATATGGGACTGGGTGCAGCAGTCGGAGGACTGCTACAGATCAAATCGTTAGGTTAGGACTTAGAGGAAAGAAAAGTTGCGTGTTTCCCTTGGGTGATTACTTTTTTTTTTAAGATTTATTTATTTTTTATTTATTTATTTTTTTGGCTGCGTGTGGTACGCTGGATCTTTCATTGCAGTACATGGGCTCTTCGTTGCAGCGTGTGGGTTTTCTCTCTCTAGGTGAGGCGCACGAGCTCAGTAGTTGTGGCACACAGGCTTAGTTGCCCCGAGGCATGTGGGATCTTAGTTTCCTGACCAGGGATCAAACCTGCGTCCCCTGCATTGTAAGGTGGATTCTTTACCACTGGACCACCAGGGAAGTCCCTGGGTGATTACTTTTATCTGAACTAGTTCAGGACTTTTTCCTACACTGGGGAGAGTTACATTTATTCCTAAACTGGAAGCTATAATGTGCTCTTATAAAACCAGCCATCTCAAATATTTATAAACTCCAATTAAGTCTTGTAAAAACCTGTCCAGCACATGCATGTTGGAATATAGAAGCTCAGAATAATAACTCTTCTTGCAAGAGATATATTAGAGCTTTTAGAATTGTCTAAATAGTTTCTTTTTACTCCTAAGGTTTATTGTTTCTGTGGATTTGTAAATAGTTGCTGTATTTCCCACCCTCCGCTCTGCCCAGGGTAATCTTTATAAATCTGTGGGGACTTGGGGAAAAAACATTCTCTCTTAAGTTGTAGTACACAGCTTACATTGGTTTTTTTTGTTTTTTGTGGTACGCGGGCCTCTCACTGTTGTGGCCTCTCCCGTTGTGGGGCACAGGCTCCAGACGCGCAGGCTCAGTGGCCATGGCTCACGGGCCCAGCCGCTCCACGGCACGTGGGATCCTCCCAGACCGGGGCACGAACCCGTGTCCCCTGCATCAGCAGGCGGACTCTCAACCACTGCGTCACCAGGGAAGCCCTGCAACTTACATTGTTTTAAGGTGTCATGTTATTCGGTCTCCTTGTTTTGGAGATGTGGCAACTCAGGTATATTGTCCTTAGTTGTCTTCTGCAGTGATTAACAGTTCTGAAATAGGAAAATTTTAAAAGCTTTGGAAATTTTATATAGCATTTCTTGCAACAGAAATAGAAGGAAAGGGGCTTGTGCTTTTATTTTACTCTTAAACTTATAAGAGGACAAGAGAGAATAAAAAAGAAATATGTTTGAGGCCAAACCACCAACGATTTGGAAGAAATTTTAAAATTTTAATTTTAGAAGTAGCAAATAAAGGAGTTCCCTGGTGGTCCAGTGGTTAGGACTCAGCGCTTTCACTGCCAGGGCCCAGGTTCAATCCCTGGTAGGGGTACTAAGATCCAGAAAGCCGTGCAGTGCGGCAAAAAAAAAAAAAAAAAAATTAGTAGCAGGTAAGGATAAGCAGCATAAATAAAACAAAATAAAAATCTTCTCTAATCCTACTACCACAAGATAAAATGCTAACATTTTACTATATATTTGTTGTCTAGGATTTAAAATCTTAATTGTATTTTTTTTCTGAGTGTTGACTAAGAATTTTTTTATTCTAGTATAGTTGATTTACAGTGTTGTGTTAGTTTCAGGTGTACAGCAAAGTGCTACAGAAAAATTTTATATATATATATATATATATATATTCTTTTTAAAATTCTTTTCCATTACAGGTTATTAAAAGATACTGAGTATAATTCCCTGTGCCATACTGTAGGTCCTTGTTGGTTATCTGTTTTATATATAGTATGTGTACATATTAATTCCAAACTCCTAATTTATCCTTAGTGTATGTATTATATATACTGCTTTGTAATGTGCTTTTTAAAAAATTAAAAGTTTAAATCCATATGCAACACATGAGTACATTCAGTTTATGGATTGTGAACATTTTTAAATGTTAAATGATATATATGCATCTATATCAGTGCTATTCAAACTGTGGTCCACAGATGGCTGATGTGAATACTTTCGTACTAGTCTGTAATGAGATAAGTACAGAAATGAAGCATGTTTAGAAACTTTTATAGCAGTTGGACATTGTAATTTTATATTTGTAAAACCTAGTAATGAAAATTATGGGCTTATGTATTTTTTATCTCACTTTTCTAGTAATTCATTTTTATTGTATTTTATAAAAGTAGTGGTCCATGATGGATTGGAATTTAAGAAAAAAGAAAAACTTGTCCTTTACCACAGATAGTTTGAGATGTGCTGAGCTATATAATTTTTAATAGCTGCAGAATTCTGTTGTAATCTGGGTGGGCTATAATTTATTTCACCAGTTCCCTTTTGTGGGAAATTTGAGTTTCTGATTATCTTTGTGTATGCAAAGATATGTGTGCATGTTCTTTAGAGGCATCTGGGGAAGAATGCGTAAAGCTTGAAGCTTCTTATCTGTATTTTGTCCATTCCAGGTTTCAGCCGTTCCACAGAGCTCCGGCAGTCATGGGCCCACCATAGCAGCAGTTCATAGCAGCCATCATCACCCAACAGCTGTGCAGCCCCATGGAGGCCAGGTGGTCCAGAGTCATGCTCATCCAGCTCCACCAGTTGCACCAGTGCAGGGGCAGCAGCAGTTTCAGAGGCTCAAGGTGGTATTCAACTCCTTCTATTTCTCTCTTAGCAAGTAACATTGGCTTCAGCCTATTGGTAGTGGTGTAACAACTTTTAACAGTAGACTGGGGGCGTTGAATCACAAGAAGTTTTACTTTGCTTTTGTTTTGAAACCTACTTAGATTTCCTGTCTTAGCACCAGTGCCTGATCCAGAAAATACATTCAAGAAATGTTTTTGGAATGTATGAATGCATGGTATTCAAACGTTCCAGGACTGAGGGGCTATTTTCATATGAAATAAAGTCCATTTTTTGGATGCCTCCTTCTGAACTCTTAGTTCTTAGCGTGGAATAAGGTTTTATTAACATACACATAGTTGGCTACAGTCCTGTATAGTTAATGGGCCCGGTATTATGGTTTAATCTTTTTATTCTTGTTTATGACTAGCTAAATTGGCTGGGATCATCAAGTCCATCCTTAGTAAAACACATGCTCCTTTGGGGGAACCTTTATGAAGTTTGGGAAAGGCTGTTATTGTGAATGAAGTGTCAGTGTTTTCATCTGATCTGCTGAGTATATGCTGTAGGTTTTCACCACTTTGAAATTCATGAGGCATCTGTGGAGAAGTGAAGCTTGTACGCCCAGCTAACCTTCTCTCTCTCTTGAGTGTTACTTTTCAAAACGTGTGATTGTGGTAACAAGTTTTCCAGATTTCATTTTCTTCTAGTTTTACATTTGTATAAAATTTAGAATCTAGTGCAAGAAATATAAAATTAAAGAACTATAAAGAGATAAGATGTTGGATCTTTATTTGGTCATACCAGGCTAATTATATCAAGTCGCTTGTAAGTAGGAATGAACAGTATATCCTTGAAGTATATATTTTTGTAGCAAATATTTCGGCCCTGTCTTTTCCTTGGTACTTAATCTAGTTCTCCCTGACTCCTGCCCTCGTTGGTTTGGGTTCTCGGGAACTTCAATATTGGCCTATGGAAATTAAATGTTACATAAATAAAAAGCACACCAAAGCTAAGCTATGTAGAGGGATTTTGTAAAAATTTACTCTGTCTATATTAGCTTAAGTAATTAAGAGTTGATTATACATAAGCATAGTTCTTAAAGAGAGTACAAATTATTTGGGCCTGTAACTTTACTCTGGGCTCTGTCTTTGGGAAAATATTTGTAAGTTATATTGATGTTTTCCTTAAAACATCTTTACTCTCTGCTTGTAGAGTGATGGCTGTGTACCAAAATGTATTATTGCTATGGACTTAGCACTTCACCAAGTCCTGAAAATATTTTTTTTTAAGTTGGTTTGGTGTGACTTAATTCCATATTAATACTGTATTCAGCACTTAATACCTTAATGTTGCAAAAGAGCTTATAAACTTACTGTTAAACTAACAAAAAAATATATTTATTTCTATATCCCTTTTCCAGTCAGTCCTATCAAAGGTATAACACCTATTTTATTCTCTTTCCTCACTTGTGTATAAGTATATAGAGTGTGCTTTGTATGTTTTACAGAAGCTGTCAAGGAAGCATGAAAGGGCTTTAGAGTTGGGGTTATAGAGTGAGTCAGGTAGAGTTAGGTCTTTTTGCTCTGTTCTTTAGTCACAAGCTCTTGAATGTGATTCCTGGGCATAATAACTTGTTAAATTTCCTTTCTAATGAGGAGAGGTAAAATGCTTTCTTGTGCCTCCATGTAATTTCATTCAGTAATTCTCACATTGCTTGCCGTTTTTGGATCAGTCTTAAAATGCTTTATAAGCATTTGAATCAACTTCAATAAATCATTTATATTCTATAATAAGGAAGTGTTCAGTGAGAATACTTAGGTTATTTCAAGCATCAACATTGTCTGTACTTTCTTTGTCTTTGGCAGATTGATGACAAGGAAGATTTGAATAATTTGAGGCATGTTTGGTGTGATTTCGTTATTTGTTGAATGCCAGTAGCATACATATTTGGCACATATTTAGCAAGTCCTCTTTAGAGTTGTTTGTGTTTGTCTCCCCAACAAGATTGTGGACTTTAGGAGGTTAGGGACCTTACTGATAAACGCCTGTTGAAATGAGCCAGGAAAATTCATCAGCAGAATTTGAGCCTCCCCAAGTGCCTCCTTAAACTTGCAGCTTTCAAATGACTAGTTCCAAGTTGTTTTTTTCTAAGCTGTGATTACTAGAACGTATATGTGCTTTTATAAAGAGTTGTACTACACTTCAGGTAACTAGAGGATTTCCTCACTGTTCTTACATGCAGGTTTCTATTTATAATGTAGGTGTCGTGCTGGCTTTTTTAAGTGTAGTGTTATTTTATAACTAATATTTAAACAGTGGTTCATTATGACCTGTACCTTTTTCTTCCAAACACACACACATCACATATAATTTCCTTCCTTCAGGTTTCAGCACTTTTTCCCTCTGTGTATTAATTATGTTACACCATAGAGTGCTTTTTTTTGTTTTTAATTTTTTTGTGTATTTATTTTTGATAACTCCTCTGTTGTGACTGTGAATGCTATTCTTAAATATCTTCCATAGTCTTTGTTTCTTCTGCAAACTTAGTGAGTTTTAAGTTCCATCAATTTGGTCATTAATGAACCATTTCAATATGGAAAATTCTGAATATGAATTAAATAATCCATTGAATTTCAACAAAAATTGTCAAGTTATTTCTAAACTACCAAAAGACCAACCATCAAATGAGTGGGTATTGACCAAGTATACACTTTTTTCTCTAGCAACACTGAAATGCTCTGATTAACCATGGCCATAGTGGAAGTTTGGGCAACTCTTGGAATACTGTTTAATGGCTTATTTGAACATAAATGTTCTATTTCACAATATATCACAAGAGTAGTGCTTATCAAATCAGATGTTTACTTGTGAAACTTTCCTAAACTTGATGTTTTATATAATTAAAAATAATCCCAGAGTATGTAAGGTACACCTAGTAGGCAGTTCCCTTGGATATCTCCTGAGTAACTAACACTTAAGCTGTCCTAAATCACATTCATAACTTCCTAGCCTTTCAAACTTGTTCCGCTTTGTGAATGCCCAAATAATTTATAATTTAGTGAATGCTCCCTCTGCCTTATCTCCCATATCCAATCAGTCAGTCCCCAAACCCTGTTACTTCTATCTCCTAAAAAGCTTTTGAATCTGTCCATTTCTCTCTTTTCCTTTGGTCAGTACTATAATTTATGCCACTCGTGTTCACACATGAGTTAGCCTTATACAATGACTGGTTTTACCTCCTTTTAATCTATTCTGCCTTGCACCAACTCGTTCTCAACACTGTAACCAAATTGAGTACACTAAAGTGCAGATGATAAAAATCTAAATTGCTTTTTAAAAAATTATTTATTTATTTTTGGCTGAGTTGGGTCTTCTTTGCTGCGTGTGGGCTTTTTCTAGTTGTGGCGAGCGGGGGCTGCTCTTCGTTGTGTGGGCTTCTCATTGCGGTGGCTTCTCTTGTTGCAGAGCATGGGCTCTAGGCGCACGGGCTTCAGTAGTTGTGGCATGCGGGCTTCAGTAGTTGTGGCTCGCTGGCTTTAGAGCACAGGCTCAGTAGTTGTGGCGCACGGGCTTAGTTGCTCCACAGCATGTGGGATCTTCCCAGACCAGGGCTCAGACCCGTGTCCTCTGCATTGGCAGGCGGATTCTTAATCACTGCGCCACCAGGGAAGGCCTAAATTGCTTTTTAACAAGATTTACAAGACCTTTCAGGGTCTAGGTCCTGCATCCTCTCCTGTGTTATCTCTTGTCACTCTTCCTACCACCATTTCTCCTTTTCACCACAGATCCTCTAGCCAAACTGAACTGTTTTCAGTTTTCCAAATGTACCAGATGGTGTCCAGTCTGGGATGCTGCTTCCTCTGACTTTCTTCATGGGTCTTCACTTTTGCTAATTAGTACTCATCCTTAGGACTTGGTTTAGACACCACTTCTGGGGGAATCCCTCCCTATGTCCCCATAGGGTTTTTTTTTTTAGTGTGTGAAGGGGTGCCCTTCCCATGTGCTCTCTGGGCATTTGGTGATTGCCCACTTGCCCCACTGTGTTATGATTTCCAACTGGATGTGAAATGAATTTCTGTAGAGCAGGGACTGTGGCTTATTTGTCATACTCCTTAGTACCTCACATTGGGCCTGGCCTGGCATGTTGTTGCTGCTTAGTAGGTATTTGTGAAATGAATCAATAAACGAATAAGTGAATGATGTATTAATGTGACTGTTCTTCACTAATAATGCTATGCACAATTATCCAAAGCAAGGCTTCAGGTTTTATGAGTTGATTTTTATTTTAAGCTTGAGTTTTATTACTGGTAACATACTAATTTTTAATATTTTTATGTATGTTTACTATATATTTCTATTTCATTTACTATGCTGATTTTATTTAGGCATAAATCATTTTTTAAAAAATAATTCTTGACTTTCTTTTTATAACCTTGAGATTTATCCCTGCCTCAGGTGGAGGATGCACTATCCTATCTTGACCAAGTGAAGCTGCAATTTGGTAGTCAGCCTCAGGTCTACAATGATTTCCTTGACATCATGAAGGAATTTAAATCTCAGAGGTAAAAGATATACACGGTTGTACTCAAGCTTTGTGCTTGTTATGTTGATTTTGGAAGGAGGATATACCTTATTCTTATCTGCTGAAAGATAAAGGATGCTCTTTTGGGGGGGTTTATGCTTTTATTTTCATGGGTCGTGCTTTTATATACTGCTTTATGAAAATTGCAGGCCCTAGACCTTTGTTTTCTGCATACTGGTAAATTTTTCTTAAGTAAAATTTTTCTTAGTACTTCACCTCAATCAGGGAAGTAAACTGGTAATGATTAGGCTACTTGCTTTTTGGATTGATTTAAGATACACTAATATTGTGGCATGGTTCATTATTATAAAAGAGTAACTGGTCTGAACAATGTAGATAGATACATTATGATTTATACTGGTGTATCAGAGGTTGTATCTTCCATGGGAATTGAAGTTTTAGACTTACTGCCTGAGTATCTGCTTGATAGGACTGTTACCATGCGTGATTGTATATTCTGTTTAAATTGTGACCAAACCTCTTTGATTATGAAGCTAAATGACTTTGGAATTTCAGAGTCTTTGTGTGTTGTTAATTTTGTAATATTCAGGTTGATTTTTAGTTTCCTGTGTAGAGAACCTAGTGGAATGTGATTTTTTTCTTGCTAGGGTGCTTGTTAAGCTTGCCACTTTAATATTTGTTTTTCCATCAGCATCGACACTCCAGGAGTGATTAGTCGTGTGTCCCAGCTGTTCAAAGGCCACCCTGACTTGATCATGGGCTTCAATACCTTCTTGCCTCCTGGCTACAAGATTGAGGTGCAAACCAATGACATGGTGAATGTGACAACTCCTGGCCAGGTTCATCAGATTCCAACCCATGGCATCCAGCCCCAGCCTCAACCACCACCCCAACATCCTTCCCAGCCTTCAGCCCAGTCAGCCCCAGCTCCTGCCCAGCCAGCTCCTCAGCCCCCACCTGCCAAAGTCAGCAAGGTGAGCACTTGGAAAACTCTGCACTGTGTGAAATCCATCCCTAAAAGCACCCTCCTTTGACATTTTCCCTTAGTATAAGACTTAGATAGATCACACAAGTTAAAATTTCATCAGAGGAGATGCAGTAGTCGCATCCCTGTAAAGTGGTTCACATTTACATACCACATATTTATGTATCTGTTTAAATCAACACATCAACAAGCTACAAGGACTCTTTTGCCCCCAACTTCTGCCTTTTGAACCATGAGCCTCCCAACAGATGGCAGCTTTGTGTAGTAGTACTTGGATAGCACAGGCAGAAATGGTCATCTTATGATCAGATTACACTGTTTTCCGCACGGTCATCATTTTACAAAAGGTACTCCATTTACCAGATTAGGTCGTATCAAGCTAAGCAGAAGATCTTGTTGATGACGATGATGATGGGGTGTTCTTAGTCTAGAAATGTATTGATACCGTAGTCATTAATCACATATGTCTATATTTAAATTTAAATTAATTAAAATAAATTTTGTTTTTCGGTTGCACCAGCTACATTTCAAGTGCTCAGTAGCCTCGTGTGGCTAGTGGCTATTGTGCAGGATAGTGCAAATAAGGAACATTTCCATCACCTCAGAGTTTTCTATTGGGCAGAGCTGGTTTAGAAGACTTTTTTTTATGTGAAGTTAACTGCAACAATTGAATTGTCTTTTTTGATACTAAAGATCTATGTAGAATGAGGGTTTTTTTCCTATTCTATTTGCACCTGTTCAGCAAGTGAGCTTAAAAATTGCATATGAAAATTCTTCCTTGTAGTTGGAGACATAGCCCACCTTTAAGGTTGTGTTTAGAAAACTGGAGACTGGAACTTTTATATTAGAATGTGTGAACCCTCTACACTTTCCACCCCTACCCAGTGTGATTTGAGTTGGGCTAAAGTGGCCTGGCCAGAGTGAATAAAGTATTATATATGTTGATCAGACACCTTGTTTCTCTTTACTTTGACCTTTCTTTCATATGTTAAACCATCTGTGTTCCTGAGGAGAATAACGACTTTTTCCTTTTAGCCTTCCCAACTACAAGCACATACTCCAGCCAGTCAGCAGACTCCCCCACTCCCACCATATGCGTCCCCACGTTCTCCACCTGTCCAGCCTCATACACCAGTGACAATCTCGTTGGGAACAGCCCCGCCCTTGCAGAACAATCAACCTGTGGAGTTTAACCATGCCATCAACTATGTCAATAAGATCAAGAACAGGTTCCAGGGCCAACCAGACATCTACAAAGCGTTCCTGGAGATTTTGCACACATACCAGGTAAGACAGTTGCCCTTTCAACCTGTCTTAACCAGGTTGCTCTCCGGGGATGGCTAGTCCAAGAAGACTTGAATAACCATTATTGTGTCCACTGATTCTTACTGGAAATTAACCAGTTAGAAACTGTGATGTGTGTTTATAAAGCCAGTGTGATTTACCTGACTTTAATTGCCTTGTAGCAGCCGGTCAGGATTTTTAAAGTCACTGCTCTGTGAAATGAATGCTTATTTATCTGGAAAGTTTAAAGAATGATTTAGGTAATATAGTTAACCTACAATAGAAGGAGGAATTTCTCTAATACTTTGTGTTTTATCAGTTGGTAGTGGTCCCCTGAGCATTCACATATACTGCCCTGGTTTTCAAAAGGAATTGTCAGCCACCATCTTCCACTCCTTTCTCAACTACAAAGTTTGAAGCCAAAACAGGTGCTGAGAACATAGACTTTCCTCTTAAGTGCAGCCCAAATAGATAACATACAAAGCCCCTACCAGACATCTCAGAAAGTGTGCAAAAGTGAGTCACTCAAAACAGTGGCCTTCTAATATGATCTCTTCCCATTTGCAATTTCCCATCAGAAAGAGCAGCGGAATGCCAAGGAAGCTGGAGGAAACTACACTCCAGCGTTGACTGAGCAGGAGGTGTATGCCCAGGTGGCTCGCCTTTTTAAAAATCAGGAAGACCTGTTATCAGAGTTTGGACAGTTCCTACCAGATGCCAACAGCTCTGTGGTAAGTTTTATTTAGAACTACACTGTTGAGAATGGTTATCTTAGATAAGTTAGGAAGCTGGAATCAGGAGACTTTTTCTAAATGAAACTTACTTGCTTTAATAAGAGCATTCATCTCTTTCATGTGTCTTAATTAGCTTTTAAGCAAAACAACTGCTGAGAAGGTCGATTCTGTGAGAAATGACCATGGAGGCACTGTGAAGAAACCTCAACTGAACAACAAGCCGCAGAGGCCCAGCCAGAATGGCTGCCAGATCCGCAGGCACTCTGGAACGGGAGCCACCCCTCCAGTGAAGGTAAGAAGGGCGGAGCTGCTCATTTTGACTTTGCGGGGCAATACTAGTGGACAGTGCTCAAAGGTTGACAGTTGGATCCTGGGTATTGGGAGTTAGTTGGTGTATGTCACAGAAACTCAATGCAAAGCTTTTTATCTGGCTTGTGAAGGAATGTTAGAATAGTGCTAATTGCTCAGATTACTGTACTTTTGAGTTCTTACTGGTTTTCTTTATATTTTCCCTCTTCTTTGCTGGTAGCTCGAATCTGTTTTTTTTGTTTCCTGCCAAGGATTTCTGAGACTTAATTAATTTTTCCTGCCTTGTGCTAAGAAAGAAGATTTTTAAGTTTGATAATTGTTTCCTAAACAAGTCAGTAGTCTCTGAGGTCCTCTTGTGAAAAGCACATATGCTCTGTGGGATCTCTTTGGTCTAGAGGCCTATCCTGTCCATGGTTCTTTGTTGGGTTACCAGATCTTATCTGTATCATCTTAATCTCCAAGGAAGGACCTTTGGGCTGCAGCAGAGGGCAGGAGTCTTCAATTCCTGTTAGTGACCTATCACGTGATGTTTCTTGTTAGAGTAAACACTGATGGTCTGCCTACAGAAAGCTGAGCCCACTCCCTTCCTCTTTGACGTGGGGCAGCTGTGCTAGGGAGTGGGCTAGGTGTATGTATTGAATGTTGCTTCAGTGAATCCTAAAGCTGTATATAACGCTGAAGAGATGTGTTGGCAGAATTTAGTTAAAAAATAGCAAAAGCTAGTGGAATTTCTTATGGTAAGAAGTGACTGGTAAATAAGCAAATAACCACAAAGACTGACCTGTTAGGTGTTGTTGACACTTTTGAAGTACTACTGAAGAACTATTTTTCAGTGTTTATAATGGTTTCTCCTTTTGAAAGCAAGTTGAACATAGTAATAGATTATATTTCTTCACTTTAGTAAGGAGTGTTACAGGAGTAGCAGGAATCAGGTCAGCAGATAGAGGCCAATGTTAGTCTCCTCCCACACTGGATTACCCACAGGTGGAAACCCTATATTGGGAGATTAGGATTCCCTATCTACCTTCTCCTTATGCAGTGTAAGCAGAGGCTATGGCTCCTAAGAGAGTGTACTGCAACGTGGCGAAGGTAAACGTGCTGCTTCTCCAAACATTTATGCATTTCTTCACAGGTAGTTGAGAGGTGGCTTTTTTAAAGTAAAATTTTTGCCTGGTAGTTACGTATGGCCAATGCATATGCTTTGAAAGAGCAATCTTAAGTTGGTCTGAGTGGATATTGCTCACAAGGTGGTTATTCCTCCTGTTAGGAAAATAAACTTTTTTTTTTTCATGAATTTTTAAATTGAACGATTAAAAGGTAATGGTTAAAGATTGATTTCTGTGTATTCCAGCTATTTTTACAGCCTCTTCTGCCTCCACAGCTAGGAAGACAAGGCAATGGCGTTAGGTTCCAAATAAAGTTACTTTTGGCCCATGGAAAAAAGTGAGGATATTAATTCTAATGTCACAGTAATGCTGTGACCATTTATAGAGAGAGTATTTGGGAAGTAGAATGATCTGTGAACCTCTGGGAAAAAAACTGACAGGCAATTTAAAATAGAGAATCTAAAATAGAGGAGTGGAAATTTTTTAGGATGTAAAGCAAGTCAGCGGCTTGAATTCTCTCATTTGTTGCAAATTAGTAATCAGTGGTGGTCAGTGATGGAACCTTAGAACAGAGACGAAAATAAAATTCAGAGAGGGAATTCCCTGGTGGTCCAGTGGTTAGGACTCTGGTCTCTCACTGCCAGGGGCCCAGGTTCAATCCCTGGTTGGGGAACTAAGATTCCATAAAGCCAAGAGGCTCAGCCAAAAAAACAAAAAGAAGAAAATAAAACCCAGAGAAACCCATGCTTTGAATCTTACATGTTTGTGTTTTTCCTTTTTTGCAGAAGAAACCCAAACTGCTCAGCCTCAAGGATTCTTCTATGGCAGATGCCAGCAAACATGGTGTAGGAACGGAATCATTATTTTTTGATAAGGTGAGTAATGAGTGAATTGGATTTAAAATTAGCTACTAATGCCGAAAGAAAATCACCCTGTCCCCAAGAAGATTTTGTTTTAGAGGCATCAAGCTGATTAGGACTTTCTACTTTTTAATATAGTTTTCAAATTGTAGGTCCTTTCAGTCTATGAGAACTATTAGCCCAGCTGGAGAAATGGTAGCATTGTTTGCTTCAGTTTTGTGAAGTAGCTACCACAAAATACAGCATTTGCTATGGTGGAAGAAAGCTTTAAAAGAAATGCATGATATTACTCTCAAAAGATATCTGGGGGCTTCCCTGGTGGCGCAGTGGTTGAGAGTCCGCCTGCCGATGCAGGGGACACGGGTTCGTGCCCTGGTCCGGGAAGATCCCACATGCCGCGGAGCGGCTGGGCCCGTGAGCCATGGCCGCTGAGCCTGCGCGTCCAGAGCCTGTGCTCCGCAACGGAAGAGGCCACAACAGTGAGAGGCCCGCGTACAGCAAAAAAAAAAAAAAAAAAAAGATATCTGGAACTCCCTGCTGTAGCTATCCAGATCTGTATAGTGGGGAGTGTCAGTGCACCAATTGTTGAGGACTTAAGTTGACTTTTAACCTTCTGATTGCTTGTGATACTTATTTGTGGTATCGCATATTGGGTTCATGGGAATTCTGATTTAACTGTATGTTTTCAGAGCTCCCCAGGTGATTCTAATGAGCAGCCAGAGTTGAGATTACTGGTCTGAACGGTGTTGTGTGGTATGTGCCTGACTTCCTCCTTGGAGTCAACTTGATTAGCAGACTACTTTCATCATGGTAGCTGGCAAACATCAGACTTCTCACTGGCAGGAACCAGCCTGGATTGATCTGGTGGTGACTTAACCTGTCTTGCACCTCTGGGGTTTTTTTTTGTTTTTTTTTTTTTGCGGTACGCGGGCCTCTCACTGTTGTGGCCTCTCCCGTTGTGGAGCACAGGCTCCGGATGCGCAGGCTCAGCGGCCATGGCTCGCGGGCCCAGCCGCTCCGCGGCATGTGGGATCTTCCCAGACCGGGGCACGAACCCATGTCCCCTGCATCGGCAGGCGGACTCTCAACCACTGTGCCACCAGGGAAGCCCCTCACCTCTGTGTTTTTGCAAAAGGGCAAATGATTTAGCATCTCCATGATTGGTGCCTCCCGATTGCTCTCTGCCTGTGTGAGCTGTGCTGCAAAACAGTTAAGCATCCCTGGCTCTGACTTGAACCATTTCTGAGGGCAGCCCGGTCATTGGTGCTTTTGAGACAAATGTAGAAGTCCAGGTCACAACCAACAAATGGTAAGGAAAGGGTGAGGGATGGGGGACCGAGTAAGTTAATTTTTAAAAGAGTGGTGGTATTTTTTTTGGTCGTTTTTGAAGTACTTATTTCTTAGAGATACATACTGAAGTGTGTGTAGATGAAAAGTCTGGAGTTTGCTTTAAAATTCAGTGGTGGGGGAAATGGGCATAGATGAAACAAAATTTACTATGTATTGATCATTGCGGCTAGGTGAGTACAAGAGTTTCGTTAGACTATTCTGTCTGCTTTTGTATATGTTTACAAGTTAATAAAAATTAAAAGTAAATATTCGTCATTTGCTCTGAAGGTACACATTCGGTATAGTGTCTACTGATGGATCGTTATGAAAAGTATATGGGAGCCTGGAGAAGGGGTTTTTGATAAACTGCTTGGCTTGGTGTGAGGGTCTCCACCCCCCACAATACTAAGTACATATCTATATATGAAATTAAAGTCCAGATTGCTCATCTCGCCAGGCTAGTATTACTTTGTCTATGCCATTTTTTTAAGCATTTTGGATATTAAAATTCTCAATATTATAAATGGAGAAAGGAAAAGAATCAGGTCAGAGGACAAAAAGTACCTTATTTTAAAAGGTCATTATTCAAGATTACCAGAGTTCGAAAAGAGTGTTGTCAAAGATTCTTTCTGTACATACCTGTTAGGAGAGGCAATAAAAGCTTGGGTAACTCTGATATGGTCCAGAGAATCAGGCATGTGAGACGGTGAGTGTCTTCTTTACTCCAGGATCTCTTTTTCAGAATTTTTATTATGGAAAACTTTAAACATGTAAAATTAAAGTGAACAGTAAAATGACTCCTCATGCCACCGCCATCTAACCTCAGCGGTTCTCAATTCCTACCCCGTGTACTTGTTTCATGTGTACTCTTATTTGGGGACAAATCTCAGATAATGTATTATTTCATCCATAAGTATTTTACTGTTTCCTTTTTAAATGATACCTTTTTTCAAGCATAAGCATTAACACATCTAAGAAAACCAACATTGATTCCTTAATATTGTCAAATACAGTTCAAATTTCCCCAGTCTTTTAAAAGCAATCCAGGATCTCTTGATTCCTTGCTTAATTATTTTTCTTTCGGCTGTCTCCATAAGGTCCGAAAGGCTCTGCGGAGTGCAGAGGCCTATGAAAATTTCCTGCGCTGTCTTGTTATCTTTAACCAGGAGGTGATCTCTCGGGCGGAGCTTGTGCAGTTAGTCTCTCCGTTCCTGGGGTAAGTGGAGTCAGGAGCTTAGCCCTGATGTGTGATATGGAGGTGAAATAAAACTTAGCTTGTGGGAGTATGTGATAGGCAAAATTAATTTGATTGTGGTGGGTCAGTTGACTCATAAAATGTCGGTGTCAAGAGAGTCCTCTGGGAAGTCTTCTAGTTCAACTTCGGAGATGAAAAAATAGGCAGAGAGGACATTGGCCAAGACTAGTGGTCTCATGATCCCCTGACCAATGTTGGAGGTTTTATAGAGACCAATCTCTTCCAGGGTTCTAGAATCTTGACTTTGACAACCTAAGAATTATCTGAACATTGAAGCAATATTCCTGATTAGAAAATGGCTTGTTATTGCCTGGTACAGTTCTTCCATCACCACCTTAATTGGTCTTAGAGCACTTTATAAGAAAAGGAGAAGCCAGGTATTCAGAAGTACTCCTTCTTAGGCAGGAAATAATAATTGTCATTGGAATTTGTCCAATGGTAGTAGAGTTCTGAGCCAACACCAGATAGTGGTAGTCACACCTCAGGATTACTGCATCATGCTTCTAATTGCTCACCAATTTTTGGTTTGATTCTTCAGGAAATTCCCAGAATTGTTTAATTGGTTTAAAAACTTTCTGGGCTATAAGGAGTCTGTACATCTGGAAACCTTTCCAAAGGAACGAGCCACAGAGGGCATTGCCATGGAGATAGATTATGCCTCTTGTAAACGGTTGGGCTCCAGCTATCGAGCCCTGCCAAAGAGTTACCAGCAGCCCAAGTGTACAGGACGGACTCCTCTCTGTAAAGAGGTAAGACCTCCCTGAGAAAGGATCAGCCCTGAATCCGCAGCTTCCTCCAGAAGGGAGTGGTACCTGGGATGGAGAATTTACATGAATGAGGAAATCAAAATGCTTTTCTGTCTTTTTTCAAAAGAAAATGTTTTATACCTTTATTGAGAGCCTTTTTCTTACTATCTTTTTAAACTTGCTAAAGGTGAAAATTGTAATGTTAACTGTTTCTTCCCTCCCCTAAAGTGTTGTCTTTTTTATTGAGAACGCTGAATCACCTGAAAACTTTGTTACACTTTTGTTTCAATTTCTCTTCTTTTACCCAAAGGTTTTAAATGATACCTGGGTTTCCTTCCCCTCCTGGTCTGAGGACTCCACCTTTGTTAGTTCCAAGAAAACTCAGTATGAAGAACATATCTATCGTTGTGAAGATGAACGTTTTGAGGTACAAGCTCCTTTATCATTTGAAATTTGGGGAAACGGGAGATTTGGAACAAGAGGATATCTTAAATACCTACCTGGGAGGGTTGGTTTTTTAAGACAAAGGAGCAAGAGGCTCACGTTCTTCTGTGGTAAATGCTTATTGTATTTACCATGTTTTACGACTTTGTCAAATATATTAGTAATATTTTTATGACAAATGTTACTTACCCTTTGTAACTGAAATTATCCATTGATGGCTGAATAATACTCCTTTGAATTTTCAATAGCGTTTTAAAGGTTATTGTGTCTACATGGTATGTAAAATCAGTATCTTAAGACCTAGTGGGCTTTCTTGCAGCTGTTTTAAATTATTTATCTTAAAGTGTGTATTATTTTTAGCAGGTATCTTAAAATGGTTAGCAAACCAGCTCTTCTGTGAGAACTGGAACTCCTCTTTCATATTTCTGATATTGATTTGGCTCCATTTGAAAGAAAGTTGAGTTAGGGACTTTATTTTAAAGTAGTTGGGAAAGGAAGAGCTGGAGTGAAGAAATGAGCTGGTAGACAGCCCCAATACCAGGAGTGGGAGTACTGAAAATGGACTCAATTCTCAGTGTCTAGTTCACTGATAGCAACAAAAATGGAATGTTAACTGTGTCTTGAGAGGTAAAATTACGTGCATCCTATTTAATGTATTTATTATATAAAACCGACTGCCCCTGCTCATTCATATGGATGGGAGATATTTTGCTCCTTTTTTCATCCATACTGATTTAGCTCTCTGCCAGTTATCCCCCTTCACACTTGCTTCATCTGTTTCTGGCATGTTTTGAATGAAGAGCCCCATGTTGCTTGGCCACTGGCAGGTGGTTGGCCATCTCTGCCCCAGCGTTTATGAGGAGCTTCAACCATTTGCAGAAAACTCAATTGTGACAGATGTTAACTTCTATAGAAAGTTTTATCAAGCTAAAGAAAGCATTTCTTTTTTACCTATGTTTAGTAAGTTTAGATGATGTGTGAGAAAGCAGAGACTGGCCTCTGTTTTTGACAGGATATTCCTATTCTTGACTAGTATGCCTGCAAATGAGAGGCAACAGCCTCATTTCCCTCTTGCAGAGAGTTAAGACGCAAGAAATGTGTGTGTGTGCACATGCACATACTTAGGATTGGATGGGATGGACTAGTTTGAATCCTTTATACATCAGTATAGGTTAACATTCCTGCAATACAGACAACCCCCAAATCTCAGTGGCTTATAAAAATAGATTTATTTCTTCATCATACTACATGTGCATGATGTTTAGCAGGAGATTCTGCTCATCAGAATTACTTGGGGACCTAGGCTGACAGAGTGCCACCATCTTGAACAGTGCCAGTGACTAGAGGGAAAAAGAGCTCAGATGGATCTTGCACCCTTAAATGCTCTAGCCTAGACGTAATAGACATTACTTTGACTCACCTGTGCAAAACTCATTTGCTAGAACTAGTTGCATGGCCCTATCTAATCACAAGGGAGCCAGGAAGTTCAATCCATCATTTATCCATAACTGGGGAAAAGTGGGGGGACAACCAGAAATATTTGACAAAATGACTGCCATAGTCCTGAAACTACAAAAATTAGGAAACACACAGACATTTGGTCATAGACCTTTGAGACTGCTCATTTATTTCATTTTCTTTTTCTCATCTGGAGAATTTTGTGTTAAGCCTTGGAAAAAAGTTAACTCAAAGGTTGCTAGCCATATCCTTAACCAGGTCAGGGCTAAGCCCTTGCCAGAAAATAAAATGCCAGAAATTCAGTAAGAATTTAAATGGTTACCCACAGATACGACATTGAAGTCCATAAGGAATGATAGCCACTGCTCTTATTATTACTAGATGTGGAACAAGGCTATTAAATATTTAAACATTTCAAGTTACCCTGAAAAACCTTACTCATGAGACTGATTGGTAATCTTGAATGGTCTTTTTGGGATTTCGTTGTAGTGGTTGTTATTGTTTGTAACATCTTAGTAATTCATGAAAGTTCAGGGGAAAGTGTCTGTAAGGTTGTTTCCTATTAGGTCCCTCTGGTGTGGGGGCCGGGGGCCAGTAGTCCTAAGTAAAGCACACTGGTGGTGGTACAAGTATTAACTACCGCTTAGCCATCATTTATTGGATGTTTGTTGCATGCCTGGCGTCGTGCTAAATCCTTTACATGGATTGTACTGTTAAATCCAGAAAACAACCTTATGAGAGTAGGTGGTGTTATCCCTGTTTTACCTATAAGGACACAGTTTTATATGGCTATGGTATGGCAGAGCCAGGGTTCAAATCCAAGGAGTTTGACTTCTTCTACCTTATACGCCTGACAGCTATTCTGTTCTGGTTGGGGTCCTGAACATACTTTGTCTTTTTCTTTAGCTTGATGTAGTTTTAGAGACTAATCTGGCAACGATCCGGGTTCTGGAAGCAATACAGAAGAAGCTTTCCCGCTTGTCTGCTGAGGAACAAGCCAAATTTCGCTTGGACAACACCCTCGGGGGCACATCAGAAGTCATCCATCGAAAAGCCCTCCAAAGGATATATGCTGATAAAGCAGCTGACATCATTGATGGTCTGAGGAAGAACCCCTCCATTGCCGTCCCAATTGTCCTTAAAAGGTACCTGAGTGAATATGCCCTTCATGCTTCAGTGTGCTCCTTGACAGACTAGTGTCCCATTAAATAAGATTCTCCTTTTCGACTTGGTTATCCCATGAGACCTCCGTTTCTCCCCAACCCTGGTTGTGGGAAATCAGGTGGAGTGTGGGGTAGTGGAGCTTCCCGATGGGGTTCTGTGTAGCCAGCAGTGGAGAACAAACCTTTAAAGTCCATAGTGGAATGCTCTGTGTGTTTGAGGTAATATTTTAAAATAGAGAAAAGAACAAAGAAGAAAACAGCCACCCATGTTCCTGTCACTCAGTACTAACCAATGTTCACATCTTTGTTTTTTAATAAGAAAAATCACGTCGTCTTTGTAAAATTGATATGTGTTATTAAAAAAGACTTAGCTTGCCATTTTTACCAAGAATGTCTTCTTTCTCATAACAAAACTTCAGCCTGAGGTATAGAGGGGCTGTTGAACCCACCTAAGGCTAGGTATCATGGAGGAGGCCAGGGCTGAGCCCCAGGCTCCTCCAAGCACATGGCACTCTGTACTACACTATGAATCCCAGCTAAGATTCATAGGGGCCTCTGTCTGTATCACCTGGTGAAAACTTACCTGCTGCACAATGCACAAGTGCCCAGATTTTATTGTTCCTCCCTAGTCTTCTCCTCAAGAGCTGGCACAAGCTGTTCCTCTCCTTGCCAGTAGCATTTAACTTTTGTCTTTGAGATGGAGGATATTCTTCAGTTCTAGTGCTGGTTTTGATTTTACTCTCCTCTCTTCTAGAGTATCAGGATCAGTCGTTCTCCTTAGAACTTCCAAACTGTGGCCAGAGGAACGTTATTGTGCAAGTTCTCTGCTCTTAGACTTTTGCATTTACATTAGCATAATAAACGTTCTCAGAAGTCCTGAGCAAAGAAACTTGTTTCACTTTGTTTTAGCTGGCCAAGGAAGAGAACCTCCTTTTCTAGGGTATTCTGTGGAATGTTGTTTGAGAAATAACTATTCTTGGCAAGATTTCTGACTTTGGGACAAATTACTTCCCCAAAGTAAGTCTTGAATGAGTAAGTTTCTCATGTATCAGAGTTCAAGACTGGTTTGAATAAAATTTACCCCAAAGTTGCCAACAGTTTTGGCAGATCTGCTATATCTTTTGACTTTCGAAATAAAATAAACCTGACATATTTCTTGCTTCTAAACCCTTATGAGATTAGGTGCTGTTACCCCTATTTTACTGATAAAGAGACAGTCTTATATGGCTAATATGGCAGAGCCAGGATTCCAGTATGACTCCCTGCCTTAAAATTCCCTCATCTCGATTCCCATGTCTTGTTTTTCCACCTTCCACTCCACTAGGTTGAAAATGAAAGAGGAAGAATGGCGAGAAGCTCAGAGAGGCTTTAACAAGGTGTGGAGAGAGCAAAATGAGAAATACTACTTGAAATCTCTGGACCACCAAGGCATCAACTTTAAACAAAATGACACCAAGGTCCTGAGGTCTAAGAGCTTACTCAACGAGATTGAGAGTATCTATGATGAGGTGAGCTGGAGGTCTCTACATCTGTGCGACGTCCCCAGTCTGTATGTTCAGCGTAGCTTTGACTGCTGCAGATTACCTTTGTTATATGAATGTGAGACCCTCCAAAACTTGTTGATTCTTGCTTCATAGCATAGACTTCTGTTCCCGATTCTACCATTTTAAATCTAAGCCTCACTAAGCTGTTTTACTAGTTTCCCATCCTGGTTTCAGTTCATGCCCACTACCCCCCTGTCCCACTTCTCTCCCTATCTGTTTCCTTCCAACAGTACCTTATATTCCTTCAGGTAGCCCATCTCAACTTCCCACAGCTTAAAATACTATCATTGATCCCCAGACTTTTTTTTTTTTTTTTTTGGCCGCACTGTGTGGCTTGTGGGATTTTAGTTCCTCGAAGCTGGGCCCTCCACACTGAGTGTGTGGAGTCCTAACCACTGGACCGCCAGAGAACTCCCCCTAGACTCTTCCTAATCCTTGTTTATTCGGCATCCTTACCAGGATTATATAGAGTACTGGGAGCTAGGATACAGAGATGAATAAGAAATTAATCCTGCTTTCTTTGAGCTCACAGTCTTAGGGGATGGATAGAAACAAATACAGTGTGATTGAGAATTCCTAGAAATGGTGTGATCTTGAATTTGAAAAAACTTTGTATTATGAAACTATCAAACATACACAAAAGGGGAGAGGATAGTAAAATGATCTCTTACATAAACTTAATCACCTCTATTTTGCCAATTTTGTTATATCTGCCACCATCCACACTCCCACCCCAGAAGGATTTTAAAGTAAATCCTAGACTTCATATCGTATCCTCCATAAATACTAATCCGGAATTTTAAAAGATGATCCCAGTTCTGTCCCATTGTCTCTTATAAGTCTTCAATGTCTGGAAGGCACCGATCATTTTGTTATCAAACCACATCTCGCACATCATCTTTTTGTTTCTGGAAGTTTTGGGTTAGAAAATAATGGCCACTGTGGTTAATAGAAAGTACTGCTGGTGTAGTCTCATAGGTCTGTTCGTTGTTCCTGTAGGTACATCACGTAATACTTTGTCTCTCTCTCCTGTTAGAGGCAAGAGCAGGCTACGGAAGAAAATGCTGGTGTACCTGTTGGCCCACACCTCTCACTTGCCTACGAAGACAAACAGATTCTGGAAGATGCTGCTGCTCTGATTATCCACCATGTGAAGAGGCAGACAGGCATTCAGAAGGAGGACAAATATAAAATCAAGCAAATCATGCATCATTTTATTCCAGATCTGCTCTTTGCTCAGAGAGGTGATCTCTCGGATGTAGAGGAAGAGGAAGAAGAAGAGATGGATGTAGATGAAGCCACAGGGGCGGCTAAGAAGCACAATGGTGTTGGGGGCAGTCCCCCTAAGTCCAAGCTACTGTTCAGTAACACAGCAGCTCAGAAGTTAAGAGGGATGGATGAAGTATACAACCTCTTCTATGTTAATAATAACTGGTATATCTTTATGCGACTGCACCAGATACTCTGCTTGAGGCTGCTGCGGATTTGCTCCCAGGCTGAACGGCAAATTGAAGAAGAAAACCGAGAGAGAGAGTGGGAACGGGAAGTGTTGGGCATAAAGCGAGACAAGAGTGACAGCCCCGCCATCCAGCTACGTCTCAAAGAACCCAGTGAGTGCTTAGATTGTCAGTCTACAGAAGATGTGAGGGGTTGGGGACCTCAGGGCCTAGTTAGACTCAGGACTGCTTCCTTTTATACATAGAGCACAGGCAGGCCTTAGAGGCTGGCTAGGTTCAAATCCTAGCACCGCAGTTTACTGGTTGTGTGACCTTACTTAAACTCTGTGAACCTGTTTACCTGTAAAATGGAGGTACTACTTGTCTCTTGGGGTTGTTGGGACAATTGGAGAAAATATGAGAAGCACCCTGTGCACTGCTTGGATCATGGACACTCAATAGCTGGTACTATGGACACCAGGGAAGTGGGTGTCAGTTACTGTCAGTTTCCCAAATGGCAGATCTCTGGGTTATTGCAAAGTGTTTGAAAGGACAGAGACGTGACTCAAACGTCATAGTTGGTTTCATTCCATGACAGAACATAAATTCCTAGTTGTTCATGCCTGAGACAGATGCAAAAGAGGAGATGGGGACTCAAGAGATGGTTTGAGACAGCAGAACAGGCAGAGCAGGAATGAAGATAGAAGACTCAGGAAAAGGAAAATAAATGAGGATTAAGGAAGCCACCATATCCTCTAAGTAATTCTATACTGCTTGCTTCTAGATATCTCTTCAGGTCATAAGTTAGGTACTTAAGCTGTGAGCCAAAAGCTTTTTTGTGAAGCCTTTCTTCTGTGCTCTTTAGGAAATAGCCAATCTTTGGAGTGAATTATCCTTTCTTTTCTTTTCTTTCCTTTTTTTTTTTAAAAAAAAAAACTGTTACTGGTGTAAGAAGCCCATTTGAAGCCCTGGCCTTCTATCTGTTGAAGAGCTAATGAACCTGGGAATTAATTCTAAAAGCCTTTATCTGGATTAATACTAGCTTGAGAGACTTCAGTATAGTGATTCCATCTGCTTGGGTAGAAATGAGACAGAAGATGACCTAATCCTGGCTTGACCGTTGACTTAACCTGGTTTGAGGCTTACAGTTTGTTCTTGAGTAATAATGTCAAGCCTCACACTGATCGTGGGTCATGTGGTTTGCGCTAATAGCACTCAGCTTTATTCTGACATGAAAGCATTTTTTCATGGCAGTAGCACAGCCCGTTCCTATGCTGTGGATCCGAACAAGGTAATGTTCTGTAATGAAACTCAAGCCAGTTGCTTCTTTTAAACAGTAGTTGTCCTGTTTAACCTGTCTTGAATGAATCCATCACACTTCAGATAAATGGAAATGGACTCAGCTTTTGCTCTCAGCCTTTTTTCCCCTATATTTTACAAAGAGGTAACTAAATGTCAAAGACAAAGAGTTCTTGTTGTAATTTTTTTTCATTTCAGTGAACTTTTTATTGCAGTGCAAAACATAGACAGAAAAGTATACACATCCGAATTGTGTAGCTCAGCGAATTTTTACAAAGCAAACACACCTGATAACCAGCACCCTGATCAAGAAACAGAACATAACCGGTAGCCCCGTCGTGCCACAGTCTTGATTGCCAGCGCTGGAGATCAGAGTTGCCTGTTTTTGAGCTTTATGTAAATGGGTCTTATTTTAGTAAACTAAAGGCGGAGTCCTTTCACCTTTCCTTGTGCACACTGCTAGTTGCCAGACGTCTCTGTAACAACTGATAAGATTCCAGCTGGTGGTTGAAGTGATTCATATGCAGCAAGTACAAATCATTTAATGTAATTTGTGAAGTACAATATTGGGAATCCATTTTTAAACAAAAGGACTTTGACAAATGCAGATCACTTCATTATTCATAGAGGATTTAATTTGCACTCCTCTTTTTCTGTTCCCGAGAGGTTTCCTAGTGCTAGAGTATGGTTCCGCCTGCCTTTTCTCTTCAGCCCTTGATGCTCTGTTGAAAGAGCTGTATGAGCAGGCGACCTGTGTGAGGGATGCTCTTTGTAGGCTGCGAGAGCAGGTTCCTGTCTTAGCAGGGGAGCCAAGAAGTTTTTGACGAAACTTCTTCCCTGGGATATTTTGCTCTCCTGTCACGCATAGCCAGGCCATACTGTAAATAAGTGTTTTTCAGGCACGGTCAGTCGGAGTGTTAGAAGCCGCTGTTAAAGTTGCAGAGTCACTCTCCTTTAACAGACAGTGCTGGGGGTTGTAGCCACCTGTCAGATCTCATCTCTCTGCAGCAGACTAAACACCTAGATTTGTTCTGTTAAGTGCTCTTTAGGCCAGCTGTGGGATTTGCCCTGCCTTCTCTTCCAGTCTTTTCTTAGCAGGGTAAGGCCTCATCTCTCCCATCTCTCCCACAGTGGACGTTGATGTAGAAGATTATTACCCAGCTTTCCTGGATATGGTGCGGAGCCTGCTGGATGGCAACATAGACTCTTCACAGTATGAAGATTCGCTAAGAGAGATGTTTACCATTCATGCCTACATTGCCTTTACCATGGACAAACTCATCCAGAGCATTGTCAGACAGGTGAGGGCATGGCGGAGGCTAGGGTTGGTGAGGGAGAAAGTCTACAGATGGATTCAGGAAAGAGAAAAGGCAAGATTTCTGTTGGGAAAGCAGTCAGTTTCCTCATATAATGATGTTTATGAACGCATGGTTCTGTAGAGGGGAGGGAGAGGTTAATGTGATGTGATGTCGGATTTCTCCTGTTAACAGAGTGGGAGTACTTCAGCCATGTGGTTGACTCCTTTGCTTTGCTCAGCGTGCCCTGGGAGTATGAGCCTACCTGAGACGTGATGTTTTACCCCCAGCACTGGTCCTGACCCCCTGCCCTACCCTCCCAGCTCTTACGTCGGGTACCAGGCGTGAGCTCAGTTTCCTCTTCTTTAGGTGTTGGTAATTCTATGGACTTTCTGTATTTAACATTTGAAATTCTTTTTACAGGAAGGGTTTCATACAACATCTTTTATACTCTGTCCACCTCACTATCTGAGATTCCCTCTGAGTTAGATTTGTAGTTGGTTTTTTGGTTTATTCTTGTGGCACCCTAGAAGTTTGTAAATATGTTGTTCTTTACAACAATAATTTTATAGCAAATAACATGTAATAGGTTTCCATTCCTTTGCCTTTAGTTCTGAACTTTTGAAGGGATCGGAGTCTGTTGATAGTGCACCACTTTCTTTAAAGTGGAAACTTTTTTTTTTTTTTGCGATACGCGGGCCTCTCACTGTTGTGGCCTCTCCCATTGCGGAGCACAGGCTCCGGATGCACAGACTCAGCGGCCATGGCTCACGGGCCCGGCCGCTCCGCGGCACGTGGGATCTTCCCGGATCGGGGCACGAACCCGTGTCCCCTGCATCGGCAGGCGGACTCTCAGCCACTGCGCCACCAGGAAAGCCCAAAGTGAAAACTTTTAAAAAGACAATTCTAATTCTAGAGTCCACACCGCTACTATGGAAAGAAAAGCTTGTTCAGTGTTTTCCTCAGATAAAATATGGAATCCTTCGCAAAGTACTCATGCTTTTACCTTGAATTTAGAAGGATGCATGGCTCTGCACCCCTCTCACAGGATCTACTCAGAGTCAAGGAATGTTGCTTCACATAACTGAATCTTGGCATCTTCACAAAAGTTGTCAGGCAGAGAGCTGAAAGTTGAAGTGGTTATTAGGCCTTCCCTTAAGGGGTCTTAATGGTGATGGACAGAAATCTTTACATGTATACAATCAGCTATGGTCATAATTTTTTTTTTTTTTTTTGCTGTACGCGGGCCTCTCACTGTTGTGGCCTCTCCCGTTGCGGAGCACAGGCTCCAGACATGCAGGCTCAGCGGCCATGGCTCACGGGCCCAGCCACCCCACGGCACGTGGGATCCTCCCAGACCGGGGCACGAACCTGTGCCGCCTGCATCGGCAGGCGGACTCTCAACCACTGCGCCACCAGGGAAGCCCTGGTCATAATTTTTGAGAGACTAATGCCTGTTAATGTCCCCTAGATTTACATAAAAGACTTCAGTTACCATGTGCTTATGTTTCTGTTTACAAGTTTGCTGTTGCTACAGCTAGAAATAAAGTCTTTCATACTACCAGTACAACTTTAAAAATCTAATACAACAAGGCTCAGCGGCCATGGCTCACAGGCCCAGCCGCTCTGAGGCATGTGGGAACTTCCCAGACCGGGGCACGAACCCGTGTCCCCTGCATCGGCAGGCGGACTCTCAACCACTGCGCCACCAGGGAAGCCCGCAAGGTTGGTTTTTTAAATAGATATAATTAGTCTATTTACTAGAAGCACCTGGTTATGATTTTGAGTCAATAATACATAAGGTCCGATCTTTTTTTATGGAGACAGGTTTTATCCAGAAATCTGAATCCATTGTTTTTAAAATACGTTTATGCTCCTCAGCTTAACTCCTGAATTGGAGGCATAACATTTCTTACTCTCCTTATCTCCTTTGCTGTTCTCCAGAGTTCATTGCTGACTGGAGGTAGAACATATATTTCAAGGTCAAACCATATATTTATCTTACTTTTCTAGACTAGTTTAAGAGGGTTTTGTCTTAAGAATACAATAGGCAGTCTCACAGACATCTGGTGTGGGACTCAAAATATGGCCAGACCATCTAGGGGTTAGACTGGGGAGGTTTTTTTTTTCCCTCTCCTGCATGCCTCCTTTCTGGACATCTCCCCCATCCTCATGCTTCTCTCTTCAGATGAACACTCAGCACGTACTCAAGGCTTCTCCAGCACCTGAGGCTTTCACTTGCCACGGCAGTGCCTCTGGCCCTGGCATTACCAACCATCCAGGTGCTCCTCTGTAAAAAGTCTACCAGACACACTCATTGTGTCAATTCAATTTAGCAGGAGAGAGAATCTAACCAGCCTAGTGTGGGGATGAGAGTTGCCTAGTTGTCCCTGGATTTATAATGCTGCCCTTTCCAAAGACTAGAAGGGGCCAGATATCCAAGGAGAGGGTGCGGATAGGGAGTCGGTGACGTGGTCTCCTTTTACAGGAAGGTATAAAGAAGTATCTACATGATAGAGACCATGCTTTGGACGTGCACTGCTTTTTTTCTCTCTTAAACACTGTATTTTAAGCCTTCCCCCGTATTAGCAAGTTATCATAAGCATTATTTTAATGGTCACATTAAAAGCCGTTGTATAGACTAATTGTAATTTAACGACCTCCAGTTGCTGGCCTTTCTGCCACCATCAGGTCACTCACCCTTCTGACCTTGCACCTTGTCCATTTATCTACAAATACACATACTTGTCACTTAAGAGTTTTTTAAATGTTAAAAATAAGTAGTTGTCATAGTTACTAGCACTTCAAAAAGAGTGTATCTTCCTAAAAATAGAATGGCTTAGTGGTTATGAGAATTTTAAAGTAAAATAGACAAATTGATACTGCAATTAACATTTTGCTTTCTTGTATCTGTTTTTCACATTCTCTGGCATTTTAATGGGTAAAGTTTCATTTGAGAGAATCTTTATTTCACAGTAGATATATCGTCATGACCTATGAGAGTAGAATCTCTGAAAGATTCAACTTTCTAGTCATCAGATAGTTTAATAAGATAGTTTCAGAAGTTACCAGTAGTCAGTCGTGATTGACCTGTGTTGAAAATGAGTTAATTTACCTACAATTTTAAATACTATACTTTTATTATCAGATGTGGAAAAATAGAGGATGTGTTAGAAAGAATATTAGTCCTAACTCAGCTCCTTCAGCTGAGCACCCATGACAGATTAATTCAGTAACAGCTTCCTCAGTGCCTATTGAGTTTCAGACTTTGTACTAGGGCTGTGAATGTAGACATGGATCTTGCTTTCATGGTTCTCCGAAGTCCCTCTCCTCACCTTAGCACACGTGAGTTTTCTTATCTAACATGTAAATTTGTCTCATATATCAATATAGTAGGGTACCCTTCTCCAGCCTGCTTCCCAGGGTAGTTGTGTGGATCAACTGAGAATACGTATGAAAGGAAATTGTAAATGGTAAAGAAGTGCCATAAAATTAGGAAGCCATGGAAATTTTCTTTCATGTAAAAAAATTTTTCTTAAGTTCCTTAGAACTTTAAATGAGTAGCACATTAACCTGAGTTGCTTATGGTTTTGCTTTTAAATATATATGAACATTTTATTCATGGACCAGAGATATGGTTGAAGATTTTGGCTTGGTTATTCTCCAAGAAAATAAGATAGTGGTTTTGTATGATTAATGTTCTAAAATGATCAACCAGAAAACCCTTCTTTTTTTTTCTTTTTGCGGTACGCGGGCCTCTCACTGTTGTGGCCTCTCCCGTTGCAGAGCACGGGCTCTGGACGCGCAGGCTCATCGGCCATGGCTCACGGGCCCAGCCGCTCCGCGGCATGTGGGATCTTCCCGGACCGGGGCATGAACCCGTATGCCCTGCATCGGCAGGCAGACTCTCAACCACTGCGCCACCAGGGAGGCCCTGGAAAAAACCTTTTTGAGCTGAGTGATTGGAACCACCAAAGGGAGGCTGAGTGTGTGACAGGGAGAACTATATTTTTGGTTCCCTGATGACTTGCCTTTGCTTGATTCCAGCTGCAGCACATCGTGAGTGATGAGATCTGTGTACAAGTGACTGACCTGTACCTGGCGGAAAACAATAATGGGGCCACTGGAGGCCAGCTGAATACACAGACCTCAAGGAGCCTCCTGGAGTCAACATATCAGCGGAAGGCTGAGCAGCTCATGTCAGATGAGAATTGCTTTAAGGTGAGAGGTACTCAGGTAGTCAGGGACCATGCTGACGACAGTGTGAGCTGTTGGGGCTCTCTCCACCAGAAGTCAAAGCCATACCAGGGTACTTTGACCCAGTGATTCCACTCCTAGACCTCCTTGGAGAGCCTGTGAACTCACTGGAATAAATGCCAAAAAACATGGAAAAGTAAAGTCTCTTGTGGGTAGTCTGTTTCTTGCCTTTTAAAAAAATTAGCTCTTACATATGATTTTTATAATTTTGTATTCTTCTTCGCTGAACATTTATTTGGGTATTAAATGCTTCGTAAATATTATTGTTTAAAAGTGTAATCCATGGTCGTTGTAGAAAAGATAGGAAACGCAGAGAAAAGAAAAACTAGTCACCTACAGTTCTTCCCAGAAATAATCATTGATGACATTTCTAAACTTTTCTATGCTAATATGTATTTTGAAAAAGATTATACTGGGCAAAATGTTCTGGAACTTATTTCGCTCAATTAGCAACACCTCTGGGTCTTCAGCATCTTTTTATGACTATTTGATATTTAATTTTATAGAAAATTATGCCTGTCTAGTTGGACATTTAGGTTGTTTCCGGTTTTCTACCATTATAATAGCTAATTAGAAAAGCAAATAGCTGGAAACAGTCTAGGTGTCCAACCCTTTACGGGAATGGTTAATGGCAGCCTATTGTGTGAATGCTGGATAGCATATTTTGCAGCTCTTAAAAGTTAATTATGAATTATAAAAATACTGAAACAAATAAAGGACACAAAATTATGTGTGTTATGATTGCATCTATGTAATAAACGTGTATAGTTGAACAAAGCCTGTATGTATTAATGTAAGCACAGGTTTAGGTGGCCCAGAATAAGGTTTGTAGTTGGCCTAGCAGAGAGAGCTAAGCTAAATAAAAGTTTGACCTTGGTGGGCATGTTCCATGTACTTTAATGATCTGACCCTCAAATTGTTCACTTCTATTTTCAGCTATTTCTTTAGTTTCTGATCTATCACCTGTACTGTTGGCTTAATTTAGAATCAAAGACCTGGAAATGAGTTTTCTAGTTCAGTCACAGATCTAATGTTCTACTATCCGAGGACTTTCCCACTACAGAAGAGATTTCCTAAGCCTTTCAGAGTTTTAAATCTGTAAATGTTTATTATGAGTTTAGTGGGTGTTTACTTTCATGGTGGACAGAATTATCATCCCCATCTACAATGAGTTAACAGTGTATTAAATTGTGTGGTGAGGGCCTATGAAGGAATGGGTAGACTCACCCAGTAGATAAGAATAGTTGTCAGAATAGCAGAGGGAATAGCAGGAACAGAAGGCTTGGTAACCAGGAAAATCGTGTCATCACAGTGACCTTTTTCTTTCAAATGTTTATATAGAGAATAAAAGTCCATATAGTATTAGCATTAAGCTAAGAATAAGCAGCCCTTCAAATCCTCTGCCCAGCCCCACCTCCCGCCTCCTCTCCCTTCATTTTTTTTCTATGCATATTCTACAGTGCTTTTTTAAAAATCAGGCATGTTTAGCTCTCTGTGTATCCATTCAGACCCTTTTCTGTGCATTTGCATATATTGACACATAGATGTTTATATAGAAATTAATGATTAGATTTAGATTGGATTAGCGTATTTTACATCTGGCTTTTTTTTTTTTTTTTTTACATGTCTTAGAATTTGCTCTATTTTGGTTTACATAGATCCAGCTCATTTTTTCAACTGCTGTGTCATACATAATAGTATGAATGTACCATAGTTTTTTGCGGGTTTTTTTGTTTGTTTGTTTTTGGGGGTTTTTTTTTGGCTATGCCACGTGGCCTGTGGGATATTAGTTCCCCCACCAGGGATGGAACCTGGGCCCCCAGCAGTGAAAGCGCCAAGTCCTTAACCACTGGACTGCCGGGGAATTCCCTGTACTATAGTTTTTTAAAAAAATCATTGCCTGATGGGTAAACGTTTTAAACTATTTCCATTTTTTACTATCTCAAATAGTGCTTCATTGAACCGCATTTTGTATCCTTGCGTGCACGTGGTAGTGTTTGTTTAGGGTAGAGGCAGAGAAATGAAATTACTAGGTTAAATGGTATGCATATTTTAAAATTTAAACTTTAATGGGTATTCCCATTTCACTCTCCAAAGTGACTGGCTATACCAGTGTGCACTTTGATAAGAGCATTTATTTCCCCATTCTTAGTCAACACTTAGTATTATCAAACTTATTTTTGCCAATTAGATGATTAGAAAAATATTTTAATTCACATTTCCCTGTTCACTACTGTTTCCTGTTTTTCTCTTCTGTGTATTGCCTACTCGCATCCTTCACCTTTTGCGGGGGAGAGGGGTCGTAGTTTTTTTTTGTTTGTTTTTTTGTTTTTTTGTTTTTTCAGTACACGGGCCTCTCACTGTTGTGGCCTCTCCCGTTGCGGAGCATAGGCTCCGGACACGCAGGCTCAGCGGCCATGGCTCACGGGCCCAGCCGCTCCACAGCACGTGGGATCTTCTTGGACTAGGCATGAACCCGTGTCCCCTGCATCGGCAGGCGGACTCTCAACCACTGTGCCACCAGGGAAGCCCTGTAGTTCTTTTTATGTACTTTTTCAAATATGATTTTCTTTGTCATGATTTCTCTGAAATCGATTGGTCTTCCTCTATGTCCTGTCCTTCAGTGCTCAGCTGAGTGTCACTTCAGTGAAGTGAAATCTTTCTCATCTCACTGAGGGGGGATAACATATTGTGCATGTTTCTAGAGTAGTACCTTTGTAGTTATTTTGTTGTAATGTAAATATAGCTATTTGTATCCCTTTTCCTTCACTAAATTGAGCTCCTCCAAGCAAGAAACCATGTTCTCTTCTGCATGTGCCTCTGCCTAATAAATGGCAAACATTCAGTGACTATGTGTTAGTTGAATGAAGCCTAGGAGATTGGCAGAGGAGGCATGGAGAGGAGGTGGGGGTGTCCAAATGGTAGAGGATCTTCACAGCCATAACTAAGGAAAAGGTATGAATTTTGTTGTGGTTGGCGAGCAGTGAAGCATTTTTAAGGACTAAATATTCCACTGGCTTTGAGCTTTCAGGAAGATTAGTAACACTGAGTAACGAGGAGGGGAGGAATCAGAGTCATGTTTACAACTGGAGGCAGTTACCAAATTTGGGTGATGGATGTGGGCAATCTAATAATAAAGTTAGTCAAGACTTGGAGAGTGGTTGCAGAGGTCAGAGAGTTGGGGTGAACACATGGTAAAGGACCTAACAAGACAGGTGTCAGGCGAGGAGCCTGTTGGGATGAAATTGAGTTCAGTTTTAGGCATGTAGAGGAGACTTGTCTTCTCAATATTACTTTGAAGAGTGGTTTCTTTACAGCAGTGGGACAAATCTCGACACTCTAGGTTTTTTCATCCTAAATCCAGGGAGGTTTAGCAAACTCCTAGGAGCAGTTTTTTTCATATCTATTTTGGAAGTAACTATGTTTGTATGTGTGTATGTTATGTTCTTGTTACTTTATAAATTTTACTAGCAAATAGGAATTCTTCTTCTCCAGAAGAACTGTGAACCAGAACTGGTTTCTGGTCCTGTTTGCTTACTGACTAGCTGTGTGGCCTTGAGAAATCAGAACTTTCTGAATTTTAGGTTTTTCCCTATGTAAAATGAAGAATGTTGAAATAAATGATTCTCAAGCTTTCTTCTAATCGCTGATCTTCACCATTGATTCCTATAGTGATCTGGTCTGCAGCGAGCCCTTAGGATCAGGGCATTGAGAATCCTGGGATTCCAAAAGGGGAGATCTGTGTGCCATCACCATTTGATACTTCTTTTGTGCAAAATGTGACTTGGTTTTGCCTCTATCAGTGTACTGCTTTTAAATATGAATTTTTTTAAAAAATCACACAAATAGTATTAGCAGAACTCAGTTTCAAATATGATTGGTACCATTGCAGCAGATCACTTCTTATGTTGATGTTTTGTGTTCCTTACCTCATGGTATGTGTGATTTCTTGGGTAGTCTTTATTGTGGTGGAAATGTGATTGCTGTTTTCTGTTTGATGTTTTCCATTTCACTTTGGTATGAGAAGTTTCCTTTTTTTTTTTAAACACTGTAGGCTTGTTTACATCTTTGTATCAAGTCCCATAAATGGGATTATCAAGTGAAATGGCATTGACATTTTATGGTTCTGACTTTTGAGCACTCTCTGGTATTGATTACTGTTTTAGATAATTCAAGAAGTAAGAAACATGAAATGGTGCTTCTTGCTCTAACATTTCATTTTGCTGGTAGCAAGATTGGACCTTTGCCTTTTTATCACCTGCTAAGCTTTTGAGTTATCTTCCTCATCTCTTCAATTGGAGCAAAATTTTTTTTATAACTTTATTGCCTCCCCACCTCTCAACCCTTGAGAATCTGTTTACAGCTTTGGAGATGGTCTTTTGTTTACATTCAGGTTTCTTATTTGCAGCTTATGTTCATTCAGAGCCAAGGCCAGGTTCAGCTGACCATCGAGCTTTTGGACACGGAAGAGGAGAACTCGGATGACCCTGTAGAAGCAGAGGTATGGATGAGTATACTGCAGAAACTGGGGAGAGTATGTCATGTTCTGAGAGTCTGCCCAGTGAGTGTCTTCTAGAAGTCCAGCCAGTGTTAGCCTGTTTAAGGGTCAGGACCTGACGCTTAAGTACAGGTCATTTCAGCCATATCTTCAGCTGAAGAAAAGGACTGCCTGGTGGTAAGATATTTAGGATTGATGGCAGTCTCATCTAGCTTTCAGGAAAGCCCTCTCCTCTGAGGAAGTCTCATGGTTGGCAGCTTTCTTGTTTTTCTCCTAAAGCACAAGAAACAACAAATGAGGTGCCATCTGCCCAGTATCATCTTGACCCTTTGTGTCATGTTTACTTTTTATTGGGATAGATGGAGCCAGGAGTTCTCAACCCCACGGGGTAGACAGAGTGAGTTGGTTATCATAGTTGGGTCTAGCAGGTAATATTAATGAGAAATGCAAGCCACATGTATGTATGGTGCTGAGGGCATACGGAGGGGAGGAGATTGTTGTTTTATGGGAATATTGGCTCGTGGTTGCCAAATCTTAAATTTTTTTAAAAGAGATGCCAGAAATTTAGATTTTGATGTGAAAGATACTGATTTTCAAACATTTGCCACTATACATTTTGTTCTTTAACAAAACCCTCTGTAGGGAAATAAAACTTGTCAGTGAGCCAGCTTCTAACCATTTATGACTTCTGGTAACTGTTAAGTATCTCAGAGAAACTTTAGGTTTTGCATTCTCACAGATTTTTTTAAGCTGTCATTATGGAAAGAGATTTTTTTGATCTTGTATTTAAATATTTCAGACATTTTAGTCATAGAATTTGCTAGACAACCTGATGAGGTTGGAGTTCAGTTTTTGTGCTCTCTCCCCCACCCCCATTTTGTGTTTACAATCCTAGCGCTGGTCAGACTATGTGGAGCGATACATGAATTCTGATACTACCTCTCCTGAGCTTCGTGAGCACCTGGCACGGAAACCAGTGTTTCTCCCACGGTGAGTGAACCAACTCATGTATCGGCAGCATAACGCTAATGCACAGTCCAGGAACGAGGAGTTAGATGACTTTCAGTTTCTTGGTTTTCACTTATTCTGTTGTTCTGTCTACTGAGGATGCTAATTCAGGGTTTGTATGGTTTTACACCATGAGCTTACCTGGAGCACGTGCCAAAGCATCAGGGAGGCAAGAGTTTTAGGAGTCGGTAGTAACTTCCCTTCAGGAATGTGTGTCAGAGTCTCCAGGGTTTGATGATTCACTTGGAGGACTCAAGGACTCAGCATGTAGGCATACCCACAGGGATGGTTTACTGTAGCGAAAGGATACAAAGCTACATCAGCAAAGGGAGAAGGTGCCTGTGACAAAATCAGAGGATGCCAGGCGCAAGCTTCTAAGGGGCTGTGACTTCCACTGGAGGCACAAGGACACTCATGCCTCCAGCAGCAAATTATGACAATATGTTTGAGATGCTGCCTACCAGAGAAGCTCATTGGAGACTTGGTACTGGGGGTTTTATTGGGTGCTGCTCCTGCAGGCACCCTCTGCCTAGCTTGTACCAAAATTCCAGACTTCCAGAAGGAAAGCACGTTTTCAGCATAAACCATTTATTTTGTACAAACAGTTTAGGTACAGTGAGGCACTCTTATCATTCAGGGAATGGGGGAAACTCTCCCAAAATCCAAGATGCCAGAACCCAGCCAAGGGACAACCTTGTAAGCACGGTTTGCAAAGGATAGCAGTCTTAGGCCTGCTATGTTAACTCTCTTCATGGAATTTTAAAAATTTCCTGGGCTTCCCTGGTGGCGCAGTGGTTGAGAGTCTGCCTGCCGATGCAGGGGACGCGGGTTCGTGCCCCGGACCAGGAAGATCCCACATGCCGCGGAGCAACTGGGCCTGTGAGCCATGGCCGCTGAGCCTGCGCGTCCGGAGCCTGTGCTCCGCAACAGTAGAGGCCACAACAGTGAGAGGCTCGCGTACCGGAAAAAAAAAAAGAATTTCCTCCCCATATATGGGCAAATTGTATGCTGGACCTCTGTCTGAGGATGAAGACAGAGTTTCAGAAGTAGAAAATAGGTTTTGCTGTAGTAGATTGGCTTTCTTTCTTCCCCAAATTTTGCGAATTGAAATCTCATGTCTTACATTCCCAGAAAGGTATTATCCCAGTATTATTAGACTTAGTCCTAATTGGAACATGGAAAGGGGTGAGAACAGAAGGGCCCTGCCAGCTTCTTCCATTCACTGAGTCATTTAACAGACTTCAGGCAGCTGCTCTGTGCCAGGCCCCTTTCTTAACAAAACAGATTTAGTCTCCATGCTTTTTTTTTAAAATTTATTTTATTTATTTATTTTTGGCTGCGTTGGGTCTTTGTTGCCGCACGCGGGCTTTCTCTTCGTTGTGGTGTGTGGGCTTCTCATGGCAGTGGCTTCTCTTGTTGTGGAGCACGGGCTCTAGGCGCGTGGGCTTCAGTAGTTGTGGCACGCAGGCTCAGTAGTTGTGGCTCACGGGCTCTAGAGCACAGACTCAGTAGTTGTGGCGCATGGGCTTAGCTGCTCCGCAGCATGTGGGATCTTCCCGGACCAGGGCTCAAACCTGTGTCCCCTGCATTGGCAGGCGGATTCTTAACCACTGCCCCAGCAGGGAAGTCCCTCCATGCTTATGAAACATAACATTGTATATTTCTCAACAGATTGGCAAAATTCTTAAAAAGATTTGTAATCTTTGTTATGGAGTGTGTGGGGAAGAGGGGAGGCACTTTGATTTACTGTGGGGGGAAATATTGATACAATCATTCCAGGATCAGAGCAGTTAAAATGTATAGGACCTTTACCCTGGAACTTTAATTTTTAATAATTTGCCTTACAGCTATTACAGCTGAGGTTCTTTCTCAGTCTTTTTGTCCTTAAGACCCCTTACAGTCTTAGAGATTGAATACACCAAAAAAACTTTTGTTTATGTGGATTATATCTAGTAATATTTACCACATTAGAAATTAAAACTGAAAAACGTTTACTGTGTTTATGAATTCATTAAAAACAATGCTAAATGCATTCTGTGTTATAAGTAATATTTTAATGAAAAGCTACTTCAAAACAACTAATTAGTGAAGAGTGGCATTGCTTTACATTTTTGTAAATCTGTTTCATGTCTGGCTTAATAGAAGAACAGCTGGATTCTCGTATCTGCTTCTACATTCATTCTGTTGCACTATTTTGTTTCGTCAAAATACATGAAGAAAATCTGGCCTTACTGAAACATGTAGCTCAAAAAAGTAGTATTTCCATATCCTTTCAGATAATTATGGATATTCTTTGATATGACAGTAGAACTGTCCAAGTAGTAGTTTCTTAAAGGTTAGTTGCAGTATCAGTGAACTTTTCATGTGGTTATGTCAAAATCCATTGGTTTATCTTGTACTTTGAATTTTTTCATGCATGGTTTTATAACTTCATGCAGTTGGTTATTTGGAACATTTTAGTTCACTAAGTTATGCAGACCTACCAAATGTTGACACGTCTTCATTTTACAGTATTCCCACCCCCCACCCAGCACCCCCAAAAACACCACATTTATTAATATTGCCGTTGACCTCATCAGTCACATTTTTTTTTTTTTTTTGCGTACGCGGGCCTCTCACTGTTGTGGCCTCTCCCGTTGCGGAGCACAGGCTCCGGATGCGCAGGCTCAGCGGCCATGGCTCACGGGCCTAGCTGCTCCGCGGCATGTGGGATCTTCCTGGACCGGGGCACGAACCCGTGTCCCCTGCATCGGCAGGCGGACTCTCAACCACTGCGCCACCAGGGAAGCCCCAGTCACATCTTTTAAGTAGTGGGAAGTTGTCACACCTCATGCCGGCCAATACCAGTTTACCAAAATTCCGAGTTTTACTTGAAAGCTTAAATTTTATCATTGGCAACGAATGTGCTCAGTTGTTTTCCTTGAAGTACCAGTCTCCCTTGTTCACTTTTGAGAAAATATTTGCCAAATACCCCAGATCGGCTAGTCAGCTATTCTTTCAGGTAAAAATGGCGAACCATGTGCAGCTCAAGCAGTGCTCAAGTGCTTTCCTTCATGAATCCCATTGTACTTTGGCACACAAAGGTACTTTATGTTTAGTTCCCATTTCGTCACCCAGTATGTTAAAAAGATGTGAACTAACGGCCTTATCAATAATAAGAGATGTTATTGTTTCATCAAGGACATTCTTAAGTCAGAGCAGCTTTCCTTTTTGAATTGCCAGTGTGTGGCCAGAGAAGAGTACAAAGATATCTAAGGACAGATCGGTGCCATCACCAATTGGTTTTTTTTTAATAGTCACTATTATTTTTGCACTGCCAATGCTAATGTTAATACTGTTTTTTTTTTTTAAAGAAAGAAAGACACTGTTTTAGTATTATTATGACAGTAGTTTTGATCTTACAACTTCCTAAAAAGCATCGTGGGGGCCCCAATAGTCCTTGGACCAAAGAACTGCTGTCCTACGGAAATGTGTGTACACAAAGATATTCACTGAAGCAACGTTTTTTTTGTTTTGTTTTGTTTTGTTTTGTTTGCGGTACGCGGGCCTCTCACTGTTGTGGCCGCCCCCGCTGCGGAGCACAGGCTCCGGACACGCAGGCTCAGCGGCCATGGCTCATGGGCCCAGCCGCTCCGCGGCATGTGGGATCTTCCTGGACCGGGGCACGAACCTGCGTCCCCTGAATCGGCAGGCGGACTCTCAACCACTGCGCCACCAGGGAAGCCCTGAAGCAATGTTTTTAATAGCAAAGTGTAGGAAACAGTAGAACTGTCTAGCTGACAACCTTTCTCTGCTTGTGTTGGAGGGAATTAAGCCTGCCAAGGCATCCACTGATGTGAATTATCTTCTTTCCTAGATGTGTAGAATAGCACTAGTTATGTACCATCTGTGGGAGAATTGAAAAAAATAGACATTTAAGTAATTTTCTGTGCTCTGTGGTTCAGATGAAGGACCTGATTAATTCCTGTTAAGGAATTGTTCAATTAAGACACATTCCTCTGTAGCAGTTAAAGAGAATGACACAAATCTATCTGTAGTGAAATGAAAAAATCTTCATGACATTAAGTGAAAAGTTGAGAGAGACCTAGAAGATTTTAAATGAAAACTGCTAACAGTGGCTACCTGTGGCAAGGCAAGTGGGATTTCGAGAATTGGGGTAGGGGGTTAGTTGGCAATTTCTTTTTATTCTTTATATCTCTGCAGTTGAAAAAAAATTTTTTTTAACAATAAAACCACTGGACATTTTAAAAATGTATGTAATTAAAATTGTGATACGTGCTGTGAAGGCAAATAAAAAACTTTTGGGGCAGTCATGGGAACCTGCACCTGGAGGAGCTCTCATCCTGCAGGGCTTTGCTGCTTTGTAGGAATCTGCGGCGGATCCGGAAGTGTCAGCGTGGTCGAGAACAGCAGGAAAAGGAAGGGAAGGAAGGGAACAGCAAGAAGACCATGGAGAATGCGGATAGCCTGGATAAGCTGGAGTGTAGATTCAAGCTGAATTCCTATAAGATGGTATATGTGATCAAGTCAGAGGACTACATGTATCGGAGGACCGCCTTGCTCCGGGCTCATCAGGTGAGAACCAGTAACTGGAATTTCTCCACATTTCTCCCTCCTCAGCCAGGACCAGGCCTGCCCCAGAGGCTTCTGGTTGTTTCTCTCCCTTTGTGAAAATCTCTTGGATTTGAGAATTGTTGAGTAAGGATGCCGTAACAAAGTCCCACAGACTGCGTGGCTTAAACAACAGAAATTTATTGTCCTACAGTTCTAGAGGTTGGAAGTCCAAGGTCGAAGTGTTGGCAGAGTTGCTTTGAACCTTCTGAGGGCTGTGAGGGAAAAACTATTCCTTGCCTTTCCTAGCCTCTGGTGGTTTGCTGGCAATCATTGGCATTGCTTGGCTTGCATATTTCTGCCTTCATTTTTATATGGCATTCTCCCTAAATGCATGTCTGTGTCCAAATTTCCCCCTTTTAAAGAATGCCAGCCATGTGGGATTATGGGTCCACCCTACAACAGACAGTATGAGCTCACCTTAACTAATTACATCTGCAACAACGTTATTTCCAAATAACATCACATTCTGGGGGGTGGAAGCTAGGATTTCAACATATGAATTTGTGGGGACACAATTCAGTTGATAACAGCTGGTCGCACCTTCCAGTGAAGCTACTCCTAGCATTTACATTTCAGGTAGTATTGCTTGTGTGAATCCTGTCTGTTTTCACATGCTACCTGAATTGTGAAAGTCCTAGTGCAGTTATGTACCAAGGTATTGTGCCAGGCCCTGGGACTACAACCGTGAGGTAGAGCATATAAGGTAGTGTGATGATGTGCACTACCAAGGAGAGAAACTAGGTGAAGTGATCAAGGGTAACTGGCAGGCAGGGCCCTGCTTTTGTTGGGGAAGACCTCTCTAAAGAGGTGACGCTTGAGGCCTAAACAATGACAAGGATCCAACCTGGTGCAGAGTTGGGGGTTGGTACTTTTTAGGCAAAGGAAACAAGCAAGCACAAGGCTGGGAAGGAGGAAAGGACTTGGCATTTTCAAGAAAATGAAAACATCAATGTGGCTTGTGCCATAGGGAAAGTGGGGTGCATGAAGTTGGAAGGGTGGGCAGAGGCTACATTACTTATTCTCTTAGGCTGCGATTTGGATTTTGTTTGAGGTACATTGAGACATCGTTGACAAAGACATAGACTGATGAGAGCGAGTGAGGGCACCAAGTTGGAAGGGCAGAGACCACTTGAAAGACTGCTTTCATTCGTATGAGATGTGATGTCTACCCAGACTACCAGGGTTGTAGAGGAATTATAATTAGATTGGAGGGACTTCCCTGGTGGTCCAGGGGTTAAGATTCCACGCTTCCAATGCAAGAGGCGTGGGTTCAATCCCTGGTCGGGGAACTAGGATCCCATATGCTGCGTAGCACAGCCAAAAAAAAAAAAAAAGATTGGACATATAACTGTCAGGATGTGGTAATGTTTGGATGTAGGGAGGTTAAGAGAAAGGGGAACATTAAGGATGATGCCTGGTGGTTTTTGTTTTTTGGTTTTGTTTCTTTGGTCATTTTGCTTGAGTAAATGGGAAGTTTAGGGGTACATCTGTTAATAGGAAGGGGTTACCAGGTTTGGGAGGCAGATGAAAAGACTACAGAACATTCAAGTGGGAACCATAGGTTGGGCGATTTTTAATGTACTTCTCTCATGGTGCTGTGTGTTGTATGCCTGCATGTTTCTGATTCAAATGATTTGGGGAGCTGGGCAACACCTAATTTATCTTTGTATCCCCTTCTCTGCCTTGCTTGTGGGCACTAATAAATATTTACCAGATGTATAGGTAGGAACAAAAACCTCCACTGAAGATCTGCTATGCCCAGCACTGTGCTGGGCAGGGTTGGGGGTAATAGCGGGAAGGGAGAGTGGGTTTTAAGCCCTTTACCTTGTTTTACTTAGAAGTGGATTGCCACGCTGACAGAAATGACTAACGGCCTCAACTCAGTGTCTCACTCCGGGTATGTTAGAATCAGCTGGGTTGCTGGTTTAAAACTGCGGATTGATCAAGTTGTTCTCTCCCCACCCCCGCCCCCCTATGTGATAATGATGCAGGAGGCTAAAATCGAGAAGCACTGAGCTAGTTCTGCCCAGACCCTGTGTTGGTATTTCTTTGGGAGCTTTTTGAATTCCAACTCCTTAATGTGTTCTAGGTTCTTAATCTTCAATTCTTTTCTTTAAACAGACTCCTAATTTTTTTTTTTTTTTAACTTATCAGTGGTATCAGCACTGATAAGCCCACATCTTTCTTCTGGCACTTTAGGAGAAAATTGGGCTTTGTATTTGAAGGTTTTTAGTCCTAGTTCATGGGTTTTTTTCTTCTTCATTCTATTTTGCAGTCCCATGAGCGGGTAAGCAAGCGGCTACATCAGAGGTTCCAGGCCTGGGTAGATAAATGGACCAAGGAGCATGTGCCCCGTGAAATGGCAGCGGAGACCAGCAAGTGGCTCATGGGTGAGGGGCTGGAGGGCCTGGTGCCCTGCACCACCACCTGTGACACAGAGACCCTGCACTTTGTGAGCATTAACAAGTACCGTGTCAAATATGGCACAGTGTTCAAAGCCCCATAACTGCAGAGCCAGAGCAGATAACTTGAGGGGTGTGTGTGTGTTGGGGGGGGCACGTGTACTCGCACACACTGAAGAAACAAGGAAGATGCCTTTCAAGCCTCACTGGGCCTCTCTGGGACATGGCCACCTGATCTGTGTGTGGCTGGTGCAACCTGGCACCAAGTGGGCTACATATAAGGAACGTGGATACCTTACAAAGCTGGAGCTGGAACTTTTCCCAGGGGTTTTGGGCATTACCCTGCCCTGGAGGGGAAGAAATCCATGCAAGCACAGGGATATGCAGCTTGCTTGCACACACCAGCAGAGCTAAGACTGCAGCCTCCTGGGGCCTGACCTTCAGTGAGGGAACCGGATGCTGTTCACACCTTGATTGGATGGGCGAGCATTGACTGACAGACTGGGGAAGGACTCAATGCTTAGATGGATTGTAACTCTGATGGTCACTGCTCCTTTCCTCTTCCCCCCCAAAAGGAAAAAAAACTGTATTGGATTTTTTTTTCCTGGTCACTTGAGCACATCTAGATCACCCATTAAGATTTTCTCTGGGACCTGCAGTTTGGCTTTGGGATTGATCATCTTGTGGATTTGATTCCTGACGAATCCCTTGCTGCCCACCCGTTATTCTCTCCTCTGGTTCTCAACCTCAACAAGTTCAAATCAGTCGTCCTTTTTAGCTCCCGTGGAACTGTTTTGTACCTGCTTCTTTACTAGTCTACCCTAGTGCCATCCACCAGCTTTACTCACTCACACACACACACACACACACACAAACACACACACAGTTTTAACTTGGTTTTTCTTTTTTTTTTGTAAATAATGTACATACTGTCAATTTTTTATTAAAAGAAATATGCTTTGATGTGCTAGCATAACTGCTCTAGCTTCTTGTGTACCATAGTTCTATGTGGCTTCAGATTTAGTACCTATGAACAGATGTACAAGACATTTATTACACTTTTTACCAAAGGGAGTTACCGTTGTAGTACTTTTGTGTAAAACTTGTCTTCCCCTTGCCCCAACTTTTTTTTTTTTTTTTTTTTTTGTAAATAAATAAAGCTTGGTTCTTACTTAAGGAATAAACTCTCAACCCAAGTCCCTTGTCCTCACCAGAGAACTACTGTGAAGCAGGGATTTTGGCTTCAGTTCCTTATCTACGGTACAAACAGGATTTTGCTTTAAATAGTTGGCAGTCAGTTGTATGTGTTCCAAATCAAAATATCTTAAATTTTTTAAATAGAATTATTCATTCTTTTAGTACGTGTTTTCCCCCCTTATTTCAGCTGTTTGGAAATATTTTATATTTGGGTAAGTTGTGCAGCTATGTAGTTTGTACTTTTCTGTATTTTTTCTTATCCTTATTGGAAATGGGAGTGAACAGCTTAAATACCAAACCAGTGTTTGAAAGAAGTGTGTACAGAGTGTGTGGTATAAATGGGGCTGGGAGGGAGATTCAATACATTTCGTTAGCAACTGCAAATGGAATATATACATATATATTTTTTTAAATTACATAAATTTAAACTGGCAGATATTTAAACTTGACTGATTAGGATTTTTATATGTGGTCAGCCTGGACTTTCTGAACAAAGACCAACTGAGCCCCTCCCAGTACTCTGGTGAATTTTTCTCCAGCAACCATTACCCTAGTCATAGCTGTAAAGTAACCAGCAGTGATTTGTGTGGTTTTGTTTGCTTTCTAATTAAAAATTCCCAACATCACCACCACAAAACCACAAATTTTTTGGCTCTGGACTTTCATAACACATGGTAGACTTTTCCGATTTTAGAGTTTTTTGTTGGGTGTGGTGGGGAGCAGTGGAGGGATGGGACAACTACAGGAGACTCAGAGCCCAAAAGTGTAGGGTGGCAAAAGAGCCTTGTGGGAGGAGATTCTCTGGTGAAGCTGGGGCCAATGCCTGACTTGGGAGATGGAGTGATACTGACTGGGGGGGAAGATCTTCAGGTTTTCCCAGCAATAACTCACCTCTGCTTGCTTAAGACCATGTTGAATTGGAATTACGGCCGGGGTGGGTTGGGGGGGGAACTGATGGGACCTGACCAGGGGCAGCCCCAGCTGTTGCTGTCTCTGCATAGGGTTACGCCCAGAGCAGCTGCTTGCAGGTCAGGATAGGGTTTCAGGGCCAATAGAGGAGAAAACCCCATCCTACCAGTGCAACCAAAAGAAGGGGGAGCTTCACTGACAGCCAGGGTTTCACAAACAGCATTTATATCCCTCCTGCCATCTGAGCTCCAAGCTCAACTCAGCCTGTCTTATAGCAGGAAGTTATATTTTAAATCTCGTTCGGTATTCTGTACTTAATCACCTTTCCCTATGATTTGCATTTGAAATGTTGTAAACTTGGTCAGTATTTCTATTAAAATATCAGGGCTCATGTTGTGTATATACTTTTCTTCCTAATGATTTTATAGACAAGGACTTCATAGCATTCCCAGGAGGGGGGGAACAAGCTGCCAACAGATTACCAGAGAAACGTGAGGATGAAATTGGAGGTGTTTCTGGCATTATGGCTTCTCTGAACTCTTCAGTCCCGTGTAGGGAAATACATTATTCTGTTAGGATCATGAATTCTATGTCTGTGATCTGCAATCTCAAATCAAAATCTTCGGAGTTTCTGGCGATGGGCAGCACTTAGTCATATACATAAAATAAAACATGTAGTAGAGGAAGCTGAGGTTACTGGGGTGCAAAGCTCTATTTAACGCATGTCTGCCGATTGGCTTTAAAGCACCGGTCCTGGCGCCCCGGCTCTTGCCACGTTAAGCGGACACGGGTGTTCGAGATAGCCAGAGGGCGGGCTGGGACCAGAGGGCAAGGAGGTTCCCGCTTGCAGCTTCTGAGACTAGGTGACCTGCGTCGGCAGCAACCCAGGCTCCCACCCGTCGTGCCTAACGGCTTGTGTCTGTCCCAGGCCTTTTGCAGAATCAAAGCGTCAAGCTTCCTATTTTATTTAGGGATTTGCCCTAAACGGCCACCAGCTCGGACGAGATAAGAGGAGAGCATCGGAAGTGCGGCTTTTAGCTTTCAGCTCCCTGCTCAAAGTTCAGAGCAGCGAGACTTCACAGAGCCGCTGGTGTTCCAAGAAAAGCTGTCCGGGCCTGGAAGGCGCCCTTCGGACGCCGGAACCTTTGGTTCCAGGCCGTGGACCGCGCCGGCAGGGTTTGGGGCCTTCCGGGGAGAGGAGAGAGCGCGCGGCGATGGCGGCGGCGCCGGCCCTGAAGCACTGGCGCACTACGCTGGAGCGGGTGGAGAAATTCGTGTCGCCGCTCTACTTTACCGACTGTAATCTCCGCGGCAGGTGTGGCCACCTCGTCCATGGCGCCGGCCGGCCGCATCCACGCGTCTCTAGCCTTCCCGTCCGGGGGGAAACCCAAGCTTCGGCCACCTGGGCCGAGGGACAAAGTGCCCGCCGCGGAAAGGGCTGGGGCCCAGGAGGAGGGATGGGGGGAGACTGAGCTGTGAGGCAGCCCTCCCGGCGGTGGATCGAGGGAATGCGAGTCCCCACCCGCCGGCTGGCCCAGTGGCGCGTGCCCACCTGCCCCTCCCGCCCAGGCTCTTCGGAGACAGCTGCCCAGTGGCCGAGCTCTCCAGCTTCTTGACGCCCGAAAGGCTTCCCTACCAGGAGGCAGTCCAGCAGGATTTCCGCCCCGCGCAGGTCGGCGACAGCTTCGGACCCACGTGGGTAACGCTCCAGAGGGAGGGCGGGGCCGACAGGGCCCCGCTCCCGGCTTACTCGCCTCCCCTAAGGGCCACACCTCCATTGTCGGCCCTGTGCCCTAGACCGTCACTTGGGGCAGAGCAGCACCCTCTGCTGGGAGCAGATCCCTGATCCCTCAAGACTTAATGGGAGAATTTTCATTTCCCCCCCTTCTCCCAGTCCCTGGACATCCCTTAGGCAGGACACTCTAGGACAAATCACAGACCCCTGATTCTCTGCCTCTTTCCCTCACCTTGCTGTACACCCCGTTGCTCCTTGCTTGTGGATCAAAGCTGAATACCTTGTGATGCTGCAGATACTTGGTGAAAGTCTCAAGCCCCTGCTGACCCTTAGTCCAAGGAAGTATGTCGAAAGGAAAGGGCTTTGACCCCTAGGCCCATCTTAGTGGTTCTGTTGCAGATGGTGGACCTGTTGGTTCCGGGTGGAGCTGACCATCCCAGAGGCATGGGTGGGTCAGGAAGTTCACCTTCGCTGGGAAAGTGATGGAGAAGGCCTGGTGTGGCGTGATGGGGAACCTGTCCAGGTGAGGAGCCCTGCCCTAGGTCAGGTATGGCCACATTTCAGCCCTGGTCTCTGGAGAAGCCACAGCTGAGTGGCTATGCCTGCAGGGTGGTATCAGGATTTCAGGACTGGACAGGTTGTTGCTTGGGCCCCGGTGTAATTGTTCCTTCTCATGTTTGAGAGGATCGCTGAGGGTCTCAACATAATTAATACTAAACCAACCCTGCCACTGACTGGTCACTCTCCCATTCTGGGATGAAAATAGTTATTAATCAAGTACAATAATAGGTACAGCAGATCCATTTATTAACCCTTTACTAGGTGCCAGACTAGTGACTTTGCAGACTATATCACTTTCTATTTTTAGTTTTAAATAAACTGGTTTTTATTATATGGAACATATGCTTATGGCAGTCGGGGAGGGAGACTTCGAAACAGTTCTGGATAATATAAAGTTTAAAAAGTCCTCTTCACCTGAAATAATGGATATCTCCCTGCTACCTCACCCACAGTTCCCCAGATATAACCACTATTAAGTACCTTGTTTATGCATCCAACCTTAACAGGTTTAACCTTTAAAATCCTATGTGGTAGGTCTTTATGGCCATTTACAGACTAAGAAACAGATATATAGATGTTAACACACTTGTTCAGGTTCACACAGCTTCCATTTCAGTTTGACTAACCCTCAGTCTCAGGTCAGGACTGTTGTTCTTCCTGTACAGAAAGATGGCAGACCCCTCCCTCCCTCCCTTCACTGGCTCAGCAGGATGTCTCCTGAGTGCCCTCTCTGGCAGGTCCCTGTGCTAAGCACTGGGGATATAGTGGGGAATGAGGTAAACCTGTCCCTGACTTCAGAGAGTTTCCCTTCAGATGCTTATTCAGGGGTACAGAGGCCACCAGAAGCCACCAAGGACCTGATACCTCCCCAAGACTCCACAAGACCAGTGGCTTTTCTGCTGGCAGATAGGTGCCATTTGGTGGTCATGGCACTGACTGCCATGGGGGTTGGGGCACCTGCTACCAGAGGTCCCTGATTTGTCAATCTTGGCCTTGTCTGGGAGAGAGGAGCCAGTGCTAGGGACCCGGTAGAGGGGCCTGGCCTCCGTCAGCTTATACTTCATCTGAGCTGTTCACAAGCCTCAGGTCCTGTCTCTTTCACTGCACTCCCCACCAGGGTTTGACCAAAGAGGGGGAGAAGACCAGCTATGTCCTGACTGAAAAGCTGGGGGAAGAAGACCCCCGGAGGTGAGTGAGTCCCTGTGCTGTGGTTGACCAGTGCTGTAGGGGAGGGAGCATCAGTGGGCAAGGAGGAGCTGAGGCCCAGAGCCATCTGAGAAACACACCCACTTTCAATACAACCATCTTCAACTCTCATAGTTTATTTTTGAAAAGCAGGATTTCTCTGGCTATAAAGATAGTGTTTTCGTTCTTGGGTTAAATACAGAAAAGCACAAAGAAGTAAATAACTCCCATTATCCCATCACTTAGTGATGTCCATTATTAACATCTCAGCATTCTTCTCGGGAATTCTTTCAAATGTAGTTTTTACTAGTTGAGGTTGTTATTTCTTTGATATTTTGAATCCTGATTTTTAAAAAATCCATATTATGACATGCATTTTATGACACTATCAAAAACTCTTCTTAGGTATTATATTTATTGAACATTGTGTATCTGATGTTTCCAGGCACTGGGACTGATGGTGAATGATGTGATTCTTGACAGCAAGGGCGACTCACATATACTTAATAATTGCAAAACTGATGAGGGCTTTGAAAGAAAAAACTTTCAACATAAGAAATTTGTTCTAGACTAGGGAGAGGGATAAGAGGAGAGTCATGGAAGGCTTCCCGAAGGAAGTCATGTTTGCACTCTGAAGACTGAGTAGAACAGCACCACAGCCCACCATGCTCTCCAAACAGTGGCCTGCCCATATTGGCTGATGGATCTTTGTTCTGAAAGACTGGACCTGGGAGATCCAAACATGTTTTTAATGTGCAAAGAGGGTTCTGAGACCAAGGCAGTGCATTGTAAAGACAGCTTTGGAAATAAAAGTCTAAACAACAGTATAATTCACATGGTTCCAAACTTGGCTACTTATTCACCCCAACCAAGGCAGAACACTCATCAGCAGAATTTGGTGTAGTCTGTTGTTTCTACCATGACCCTCTCTCACACGCACCTGACATAACTGTGAGATCCTCTGGGTGGTAGATCCTGGGGGTGAATAGGGAGGGGTCTGCTGGATGCCTCTTTGGTCCTCCCTCCCCAAGCCCCAGAGTCCTCTGCCAGTCCCTTGGCCTGAGGCTGCCTCCCCGCATTTGTAGCCTGACCCTCTATGTGGAAGTAGCCTGCAATGGGCTCCTGGGGGCCGGGAAGGGAACCATGATCGCAGCCCCTGACCCAGAGAAGATGTTCCAGGTGAGCCGGGCTGAGCTGGCCGTGTTCCACCGGGATGTCCACAAGCTCCTGGTGGATCTGGAGCTGCTGCTGGGGATGGCCAAGGTACTCGACACCCCCGCGCCACCTGCTCACACTCTAGAGCCCTGTTCCAGGCAGGCTGTTTCTTGGGTCAGATAGTTGGAGCTCTGGGAATCCAGAATAGGGAGGGTGTTTCATGCCTGCCTGAGTGTTGAGAGGATTTCCCTGTGTAAAGGGGAGGAAGGAGACAGTGCTGAGCAGGGGGGCCAGCAGGAGCACAGGGTTGGAGGTAGGGAGGAGCTCTGCTGAGAACCCGTGGGAGATCAGCTGGGGTCTAATTTTGGAGACTCTGCTTGCTTGAGATGGGGATTAAGGGACAGAACCCTGCTGCAGGGCCTCGGGGAGGACAACCAGCGCAGCTACCAGGCCCTGTACACAGCCAACCAGATGGTGAACATATGTGACCCCGCCCAGCCGGAGACCTTCCCAGTGGCCCAGGCCCTGGCCTCCAAGTTCTTTGGCCAACGTGGGGGTGAAAGCCAGCATACCATCCATGCCCTGGGGCACTGCCACATTGATACAGGTAGGGCAGCAGTTGTCTGGGCTGGTTCGGGGAGGCAGGAGTGGCCTCGAAGACCTGGCTGTGCCCTGGAAGCACTGTGTGATCCACATCGAGTTCTTGCCCCTCTTGGACCCCAGTTTTCCCTGGGGAAAGGGGAATGGGCTGTGGGCTCTGCTAGATGTGGCTTCGTTTATTCTTTCAACAAAATCTGATGCCCCGTGTGGCCCCATGCTAGATATTGGGAGGCTAGGACTATAGAGACTGGTGATCACAAAATAGGCAGACACAGTTGCTGCCAGGATGGAGGGAAGGATCGGGGGCTGGGGAGCCCAGAAGAGGCATTTAACCCAGCTGGGTCTGGGGGATTCAAGAAAGGTTTCTCAGAGGAGATGACCTTTGAACAGAGTGAGGATGAGTAAGAATTTGACAAGTGCCCAAGTCCTCAGATAGGAGTGATGTGGAGTAGTTGAGATGGGGACTCAAGCCCAGGGGGAGGTTTCCTGGGGAGGATCAGGAGGTCAGTTTTGAACCTGGTTAAGTCTGCAGTGTCTGTGAGGCTTATGGGAAATTACGTTTTTAAAAAACTCCCCAAAGTATTGATTCTGATGCAGCTAAAGTTTCTGAACCACAGAACAAGGGCTTTCTCTGCTGTGCCAAAGCATGGGAGGTAGAGTTCTGGGCTGGTAAAGAAGGAACTGAGGCCTAGAGGTTGCAAGAGGCTGTAGTGCCTCACGCGGGACAGCTGGCCCAGGCAGGTCCATCTCAGGAAGCTGTGCCCTCTGTTCCAGGCTGTCCTTCAATGTGCGTGCAGGGGAAGGGCCAACCCCCACTGCCTCTTACAGGATCCTCTCAGGGGTGTCTGAACCTCAGAGTAAGGCTATTCCAGGGACTGGGGCCTCCATTTCCTGATGTAAAATTGATCCGATAGGCCCAGCCAACCTCCTTTCCCCAGTCCCTACTCCTACCTTGCAAGAGTGATGTAAAGTGACAGCTCAGGAGAGATGCCACAGGACTTTGCAGGGAAAGGGCCTGGGATGGACGGAAGGCTAGGATGACCCTCTGGAGGCCCAGGCTGGGCGTGGTTGGATGCTGGGGGGCAGGGGTGCGGCTGGAGATCTGTGAGGAGCTGGGGACCTTGCTGCTCTCTTATCCTCCACCCTCCTCCCCGTCTAGCCTGGCTCTGGCCCTTCAAGGAGACCGTGCGGAAATGTGCCCGGAGCTGGGTGACAGTCGTTCAGCTCATGGAGCGGAATCCTGAGTTCATCTTTGCCTGCTCCCAGGTCAGAGGGACGGCTGTGCGGTGGTACCTGGAGCCCAGTGGGTGCTAGTGTGAGGTTCCGAGGGCTTCTGGGGCCTGAAGCCACCCTCAGCCACCCACTGGGCCCCAGGTGCTCAGCCCTGGGTGGGATTCTTGTCCCCCTGGCCCAGCTCCTGCCTCGTCTGCCCCACAGGCACAGCAGCTCGCGTGGGTGAAGAGCCACTACCCTGGCCTGCATGCCCGGCTCCAGGAGTTCGCCTGCCGTGGGCAATTTGTGCCCGTCGGGGGCACCTGGGTGGAGATGGTAAGTGCAGTCCACAGCCCTGGCCCCAGAAACCTCCCCTCTGGCAGACAGACAGGTGGGCCTGTGAGGAGATGGACACTCCCGGGGCACTGACTATAACCCAGTGTCAGAGCCCTGGCTGCTCCCGTCCGGGTGGTTGGCCTGAGCTCCACCTGGTGCTGACCCCGGCTGCCTCCCTGTTCCCTCACTGCCAGGATGGGAACCTTCCCAGTGGAGAGGCCATGGTGAGGCAGTTCCTGCAGGGACAGAGCTTCTTCCTGCAGGAGTTTGGGAAGATGTGCTCTGAGGTAGGCTGGGAGCCGGCTGCGCCTGCAGGCGCGTGGGGCTGGAGCTTGCCCTTGAGTGATGAGGGGCAGAGGCTGTGGCCGTGCTGCCGAGCCGTGGTTCCCGTGCCCAGAGGCCCTTTCCCTGCAGTTCTGGCTGCCAGACACGTTCGGCTACTCAGCGCAGCTCCCACAGATCATGCGCAGCTGTGGCATCAGGCACTTCCTCACCCAAAAACTGAGCTGGAACCTGGTGAACAACTTCCCGGTGAGCAGGCCCCAGGGAACCAGGCTCAGAGTGGGCCTGGGTCCCACCTAGCCCATACATCTCCGTCCAGGCTTATTGAGGGGCCCTGGACAAGCCACCCAACCCCGACCCAGAGAAGGCATGCCTCCCCCAGGGTCACACAACAGGAGGGGCAGGTCTAGGAGGCCCGGCTCTGCCTCAGCCCTGACTCTGCCCTCTCTCTTCTACCTGTTTCCCTGCCTGCAGCACCATACCTTTTTCTGGGAGGGGCTGGATGGCTCCCGGGTGCTGGCCCACTTCCCGCCTGGTGACTCATATGGGATGCAGGGCAGTGTGGAGGAGGTGAGAGGGCACCTAGTGGCCAAGGTCGGGGATGGGAGGCAGGCTGGAGAGGGCTGGGTGTCCTGTTCTAAGCTGACCCTGAGCCCACCTGTGCAGGTGCTGAAGACTGTGGCCAAAAACCGGGACAAGGGGCGTACCAACCACAGTGCCTTCCTCTTTGGCTTTGGGGATGGGGGTGGTGGCCCCACCCAGACCATGGTGGACCGCTTGAAGCGGCTGTGCAATACAGATGGGCTGCCCAGGTCAGGCCTGGCTCACTCAGCCCTACCCTCCACCCTTGCCCTTAGTCCCTTCTGCTCAAATATTGCGCCCGACACCTCCCCTAAACCTTGTCCCCCTCCAATCCCAGACCATGGGCTCCTCCCAACTTCTACCCTGGTGGTAGGGTGGGGGGAAAGCTAAAGGTGGGACGGGGCTTAAACCTACCAGAGAGAAAACTCGCCTGGGGTGTCCAGAACTGGCTTTGTGTGGACAGGGAGCTTTCTGGGCGTGGCTCCTTTCTGTCGGGACTGGGTCTCTTGTCACCCTTGCATGGAAGAAGGGTGAATCACACGGCCAAGCTGGGAGACCCAGGCTTGCAGTCTCCCTCAGGGTGCAGTTCTCTTCTCCGGAGCGACTCTTCTCGGCGCTGGAGGGCCACTCGGAGCAGCTGTGCACGTGGGTCGGAGAGCTCTTCCTGGAGCTACATAATGGCACCTACACCACCCATGCCCAGGTCAGGAGCTGGTTGCTGAGCCAAATGGGGAGGGCGTGCCCTTGAGGCCCAGAGGGTCAGAGGAGGAAGCAGGGGACAGAGCCCAGCCCAGACCTGGGGGAAGAGGCTTGTGTTCCACGGAGGAGCCGAGAGGAGAGAAGTGCAAGAGCCGGGTGGTCAGGAGCCTGGAGGAGGCAGGACTGAGCATCCCTGAGGGAGGAAGGGCTTGGGCTGAGGGGAGAGGAGGGAGGCATCTGGGGTAGATAACTCACAAGAGGCCTGGGAAGCCACCAGGGGTTCTGAGCAAGGGAAGGCTTTGGAAGGTGTCCTGGGATGCTTGAACAGACTCTAGACTGATTCTCCCCACCCTGGGCTCAGATCAAGAAGGGGAACCGGGAGTGTGAGCGGATCCTGCATGACGTGGAGCTGCTCAGCAGCCTGGCCCTGGCCCGCAGTGCCCAGTTCCTCTACCCGGCCGCCCAGCTGCAGGACCTCTGGAGGTCAGTCTGTCTTCTGCCCCCCTGCCACCCACTAACCTCACCCCAGACACCTCTGCGGCTGCCCCTCCCTCCCAGCCTTCCGCAGCCCTGCCCTTGGCCTCCCGCAGGCTCCTGCTTCTGAACCAGTTCCACGATGTGGTGACTGGAAGCTGCATCCAGCTGGTGGCAGAGGAAGCCATGTGCCACTACGAAGGTGAGGCTGACAACATTTCCGCTGCTCTCCAGCACCCAGGGCAGAGTGTCTCCTGTGGGACATTCAGGGGTCACCCAGACCCACTGCCCACCCACGACCAGCCAGTCTCTCCCCAGACATCCGTTCCCGTGGCAACACACTGCTCAGCGCTGCAGCCGCAGCCCTTTGTGCTGGGGAGCCAGGTCCTGAGGGCCTCCTCATTGTCAACACACTGCCCTGGAAGCGCACCGAAGTGCTGGCCCTGCCCAGGCCTGGTGGGGCCCACTGCCTAGGTATGAGCTGGGGAGAAGGGTGGCTACTGTAGCAGGAGGAATCAAGGCCAAATCGAGAGTTGGGGACATTCCGCTGGAGATCTCTGCCCCGGGTTGCCCCAGGCTAGAGAGTACTAGTAATGCTCACCCCCTCCAGCCCCCCACCCCGCCCCAAGTATGGTTCCTGGAAGGTGAAGGAGGCTGCGCTGATGCCCAGGCCTCATCCCCAGCTCTGGTGACAGTGCCCAGCATGGGCTATGCTCCCGCTCCCACCCCCACCTCGCTGCAGCCCCTGCTGCCCCAGCAGCCTGTGTTTGTAGTGCAGGAGGTGAGTGCTGGCACATCGCGGTGGGCGGGGGCTGGCTGTCCTGGGCTGTCCCTGACAACGTGGGGGTTCTGAGCTCCCCAACCTGGAGCAGGTGGCAAGGCAGGGCTGGGGCTGGGGTTGGGCGGGCTGTTGGTGGCGGGAAGCCTCTGCGGACTTAGCCTCAAGGCCCCCTCCCACCAAGACTGACGGTTCTGTGACTCTGGACAACGGCATCATCCGGGTGAGGCTGGACCCAACTGGCCGCCTGACGTCTCTGGTGCTGGTGGCCTCCGGCAGGTGCTAACCCCTCACTGCCCTCTCCCAGTGCCTGGCAGGGGACCCCAGACCTCTCATTCCCTCTGTCCCATGGCCACAGCTGACCACAGTAGCCCACAGGTGGCTCAGGACTGGGACCCACACATGGAATGGGGCCGGCTGGGTTAGGAGTCTCCTGTCCCCCGGGCCTACTCACCCTACCTCCCACCCCACCCACCTCACTCAGCTGGAGAGACTGTGGTCATACAGTTGTAAAGCGCCAGTCTCCATGTCCTTCCAGGGAGGCCATTGCTGAGGGCGCCGTGGGGAACCAGTTTGTGCTGTTCGATGATGTCCCCCTGTACTGGGACGCGTGGGACGTCATGGACTACCACCTAGAAACACGGTGCGGGGTGGGCAGGACTTGGGGGCGGCGTGGGATAGGAGAGTATTGGGCCCCCTCCACCAGGCCGTCCTGGCTCAGCGCCTCCCTCCCCTGTTCCCCAGGAAGCCAGTGCTGGGCCAGGCAGGGACCTTGGCTGTGGGCACTCAGGGTGGCGTGCGGGGCAGCGCCTGGTTTCTGCTGCAGATCAGCCCCAATAGTCGGCTAAGCCAAGAGGTGGTGCTGGACGTCGGCTGCCCCTATGTCCGCTTCCACACAGAGGTAGCAGGGGGCAGGGCGGTGGGCATCTTCCCTGGGTGTGGCCGGTGAGGAGGGGTCCCTCCCCTTGCACCCCTACCTCCACCCCCGACAGGTGCACTGGCACGAGGCCCACAAGTTCCTGAAGGTGGAGTTCCCTGCCCGTGTGCGGAGCCCCCAGGCCACCTTTGAGGTCCAGTTCGGACATCTGCAGCGGCCCACCCACTACAACACCTCTTGGGACTGGGCCCGATTTGAGGTCTGACGTGGGGTGGGGTGGGGCGGGGGGTGGTGGAGGGTTTGGATCCTCCCTGGCTGGGGAGAGACTCGTTGTGTGGTATGGGGTGAGGAGGAGGAAGTGATGATCAGTATTTGCTGGTTCCTGACACGTATGCCAGGCATGGTGCTAAATGCTTTCTGTTTAGTCTGATATTCATGCCCATTTGGTGGGGTAAGTACCCTTATCCCCCTTTCCCAGATGAGGAGCCGGGGCTTAGACAGGTTGTGTGGTGTGCGCAGGGCCTCCTGTAGTGAGAGCTGGCATTCAATCGTGTGGTCCCAGAGCTTCCCTCAGTCTACTGACAGGAGCTCTGGAGCACGAGGAGGCGGCGGGGCCGCCAAGTGGGTCTCCGATCTACCCTCCAGGTGTGGGCCCACCGCTGGATCGATCTGTCAGAGCACGGCTTTGGGCTGGCTCTGCTCAATGACTGCAAGTATGGCGCGTCAGTGCGAGGCAGCGTCCTCAGCCTCTCCCTGTGAGTGGGGTGCCTCCCAGGGACGGGTATGGGAGCACGGTCTTCCCAGGACAGAACTTCGGCGGCTCCAGCCTGGCCCTTACCACCCTGGCCCTTACCACCCTCCCCACCCCAGCTTGCGGGCGCCCAAGTCCCCTGACGCCACGGTTGACATGGGGCACCACGAGTTCACCTACGCGCTGATGCCGCATGAGGGTGAGTGCTGCGGCCCCGATACCTCTCTGCCCCTCTCAGCCTCGGTTGCACCAACGGTAAGTGGGGAGCACTCCAGCAGTCCCACGCCCCTACCCTCATTTTCCACCACGCGTCCCTTTCCGGTCTGCGCCCAGGGTCCTTCCAAGACGCTGGCGTTATTCCCGCTGCCTACAGCCTCAACTTCCCCCTGTTGGCGCTGCCCGCCCCAGGCCCGGCACCCGCCGCCGCCTGGAGCGCCTTTTCAGTGTCCTCGCCCGCAGTCGTGTTGGAGACTGTCAAGCAGGCAAGGGCCGGTGGGGTGCGGGGAGCGGGCCGGGGTCCCGAGCTGGGCCCACCCTCGGCCCCGCCCACCACCACCTCCCTCCGTAGGCGGAGACCAGCCTCCAGGGCCGCAAGCTGGTCCTGAGGCTGTACGAGGCCCACGGCAGCCACGTGGACTGCTGGCTGCACATGTCGCTGCCGGTTCAGGAGGCCGTCCTGTGAGTGGGGGCGCGGGGTGGGAGTGGGAGTCCTGCCCTCGCGGGGCCCTCATGGTCCCTCCTGTTCTCCAGCTGTGACCTCCTGGAGCGCCGTGACCCTGCTGGCCCCCTGCCCCTTCGGGACAGCCGCCTGAAGCTCACCTTTTCTCCCTTCCAAGTGCAGTCCCTGTTGCTCGTGCTGCAGCCCGCACCGAGCTGAGCTGAGTCCCTGAGCGTGGGGTTTTGTTTGTGGAAGGCTTTGGGGGCTCCTCATTTCTGCCTCTCAAGCCTGAAGCAAGGATAGTTACCTCTTGAACAATAAACGCTTGGCTTAGGAACCCTGCTGGTAGCCCCTGCTCAGTCCCCTCAGGTCCCAAACTCAGGCATTGAGGGGGGAAGTTTTTACCCCAGGCATCTGGGGACAGGGGCAAGATCTAAGGTTATCTGTGCACGCAGGGTCTGGATTGCAGGCCCCATGACAGAGACGGGGGATATCGGTGACCATAAGCTGACTGTAAGACCACGATATAAGACGCTCTTCTGGGACTTCCCTGGCGGTCCAGTGGTTAAGACTCTGAGCTTCCAATGCAGGGGACGGGTCGGGAAACTAAGATCCCGCATGCCATGTGGTGCGGCCGGTGGGGTGGGGGGAAAAGAAGCAGCAGCAGCTCTTCCCCCGTGTCCACAGGCAGAGGGCCTGGGGCTGGGGAGGAGGCCTGGTGGGTGGGTTCTGGCTGGTCCCCACTAGGAGGGGAGCATTGACTAGTCTGGACTAGGCTAGGGGAGCAGCCACATGAGGAATCCTGGACTGGAGGAGCTGTAGAGCCTGGGCTGCCCCGGGGGACGGGGTGGGTCTCTGCACCACCTCTGAAGGGCTGTCCCTGCAGAGGCAGACTGTCCTGAGAGCCAGGGCCTTGAGGCCTGGGATGGGGCTCAGTCTGCCATGCTGAGGCAGTGGCCCTCCTGTCCCCAGGGCTGGGCACCAGGCCCTCCACATTCGGCTTTCCCAGACCTTCTGCAGCCAACCCAAGAAGTTCAAGGTTTATCAGTTTACTAAAAATTACAGCCTTTTTCACGTGGGCTTAAAAAATGGGGACAATGGGTACAATTAAAAACATCATAGTTGTACAGGGAATGGCCACAGGGCCAGGGGCAGCCAGTCCCCTGCAACTTCCAGGAAGCCGCACAGGCCCAGATCCAGGGCAGCAGGAAGGGGTGGATGCAAGCAAGGAGACCCTCCTGCTAAGAGGCTGAGGTCTCCTCAGGCTCCGAGGATGGGGTGTCAGCCTTGATCTTTTGGGGTCTGCGGCGGCCTGTGGGGAGGACAGGTGAGGTGGCAGCTCGGACCCCAGGCTGAGGACTCTGTCCCAACAGCCTCCCTGCCACCTTTGTCGACGTGTTCCTCCCACCCGCACTGCCATCCCTTCCTCTCCTGGAGAGCCCGTTTTGGTGGTGCCCCTTCCCTCCCTAGAGGAAGATGCTGAGGAAGGCCCACCTGAGGTCGCTGGTTGCCTCCTCCTCTTCCCTTTCTCAGGGACGCAGGGGGCTTCTGGGTCCCGTTGGAGGCTGGTCCCCTCGGGCTGCTGGGCCGCAGTCTGCTCAGGAAGGCCTCTCCGTGCCCTTCGTGTCCTTGAAGGGGCCTTGTTTGGAGATGGAGGATTCTGGGTGGAGAAGACACGGGTCCCTGAAGAGCTCAGCAAGTCACAGGTTGGTTAGAACCCACCATTGCCCTCCATTGTCAAGGGAAGGAGCTGCCCAAGAGCCTGGCCTGGGAGGTACAGCCAGGACAGGAGAGGGTACAGGGAGGGGGTAGGAGCAGGGAGACATACCTCCACTTGGTCCTCAGGACCCCTCTGTGCTCCCTTGGATTTCTTCTTGCGGGACTTGCCCCCTGCAGGATACTGTTGCTGATGGGGTTGGAGGGCCTTGTGGCCGCAGCCCCCTTTCTCTAGACTCCCATGCTCCCACTCTGGAGTGCCTCCGAGGGTTGGGGTGGGGACTGGGATGGAGAAGGGTGCTGTAGCCCTTGCAGGCAACTAGTCCTTTTCCCTCTCATTACATTAGGCATAGCTTACCTTTGGGCGCCAAGGGTCCAGGATCCCCCTAAAATGGAATCAGGAGAATTCAGGAGTCAATCTGGCAGGGGTAGTTTTCCTTGGAGAGGCAGAACTCACACCTGTCCTTCCAGATCAGTGAAGCCCCTCCCCTAGGAAGCCTCTCTGACCGTCCCCTCCCCCCCAGGTCAGAGCCAACAGCAAGGTAACCCTGCCCTGGGCTGCTCCACTAGCTGGGACCCTGGGACTCCAAGGAGGGGAGGGGCATAGCACAGGGAAAGCTTAGATCCTCAGGAACAGTGCAACCCCAGGTCTTTCCATCCCACCAGCTTCCTTAGGGCTCCATTTGCCTGTGTGAGCATTAGAGCCCAAACCTGGAACCAGATGGTGCGGCCATGCCGGTCCCGCAGGGAGCTCATGCCTGGCGTGCCATAACACCGCAGCCAGGCTTGGAAGGCAGCAAAGTCCTCCTCCGTGCTCTCCGGCCCATAGCCTTTGCCCCCTGTGGGACAGAGGAGCCAGGCGGAGGTCAGAGGGCTGACTTAGGCTGGGAGGGGGGGGAGCCCAGTTAGACCTGGCTCAGACCTCAGCTTTACGAGCTGATGGACTGAGTCAGGGGGCCAAGGCTCTCCCTCCTCCAGCTGTGTGACCTCAGGCTGGTGTCTTCCCCACTCTGGGCCATGGCTTTCCCATCCTGGAGTTGAGTTAAGAATCCTTGCCCTGCCTGCCTCATGGGGCAGCTCAGGGGACATAGACACCTGACACGTGAAGATCAGTGAAGGAGGCCTAGTCCATTTAGGAACGACTAGGTTGACAAACTTCCATTCCCCAGGCAGGGAACCAGGCCCAGAGAGGGGCAGGAACTGTCCCAGGTTACACGATATGCCAAAGCAGACCTAGCTGGCCATCTTTGCCTCCCAGGCCTCACCCAGCTGGACCACTTCCTTGGGCACTGAGTGGCACAGCTCCAATAGGTCTGGGTTCTGCAGCTTGGCCCTGATCTTCTGGCTCAGGGTCAGCTCCGGGCTCTGGAGAAGAGGCAGGGGTAGGACCTGGATGTCAGTATGAGGCAGGGCCACTCAGAAGGCAGCTGACCCCTTGAGGAACAGACCCCTTCTGAGCTTGGCAGGACTCAGACAGTTCATCTGCCCCCCATCACCTCCCCCACGCACACACATTGTAGAGATGGGGAAACAGGCTGGAAACCGAGAAGGGACCTGCTTGAGTTAAGCTGGAGACGCCTGACCCAGCCCAGACCCTTGTCGGCCTGCACTAATAGGTGCGTGCATCCCCCCCTGCAGCCTCACCGGCCTGCGCTGCTGCAGTGCCTCCAGAACCGTGCGGGCCTTCTCGAAGGGGGGTATCCTCAGCCTGCAGTGAGGTGGAGAGAGGGCGCCACGCTAAGCAGTGGGGAATGTGGGCACACCCAGCCACCCCAGCCCTCGTGCCCAGGGCCTGCCTGCTGACCGGTATAGGATCTCTGCCCGCAGATAGTTGCCAATGCCATTGAAGAACCTCTGGTCCAAGAGGGCCTCACAAATGGGCCGGTCAAAGGCCTTGTCTGCTAGGTTTCGTAACACATTCTCCCTGGAGGGACACAGTCTGGGCACATGAGACCCATTCTGCCCACCCCACCCCTCCCTGCCTCCCAATGGGTTAGGGGAGAGGAGCTGGGGGAACCCATTCCTGGGTGCAAGGGAAGGAAATGGGGAGTCCCAGTTCCCCTCTTCCCACCCTCAGTGGTGTTTTGGCAGTGGGAACCTCAGTTTTCTGTTAAATGGGAACAACAGTGTGGGATTTTAATGCGTTACAAAAGGTAAAAAAATACCAGTCAAAAGCAGCCTGTTCAAGAAAACACATGAGTCTAGGTATGTGGTGTGTATATCACCAAAGTGCCTCAGACTCAAGACATTTTTGGGAACCAGGTGACCACAGGACCTCAGGTGTGACCGCAGTCTGGAACTCCCTGTCTAGGACTTCTGGTTGGTTAGATATGAAGGTTTGATATTGGCGGGGTCAGGTCTTTTCAAGAAGCTGAAGATCTTCCAGGAAGCTGGTACTGGCACTGTTTATTTAGCAGGAGTGAGGGGGCAAGCCCTGGCTGGTGAGTGCCCCAGCAGCTCCCACCCCACCTCCGAGGGTCATGGGTCTCTCTTCACCACCATGAAGGGTACATGTATCTTGTTTCTTTGTGGAAAAGGATCATGGCAAGACTGACTCAGTGATGGGCGTGAGAAGCAAGTGAAATAGGGGGCCAGAAGACAGAGTTTTGGGGTAAAGGTAAGAGTGGAAGGTTGGCCTGGGTGTTCAGATCCCTGAGGGGGGCAGATCCCCACAGGCTCCGCAGCTGGAGGACAAAACAAGCCGAAACGCTCATCTTGTGAGAGAAGCTTCAGCTGGCAAAGGGTTAACTTGTGGCATGACTCCCCAGAAGAGGTGAAGTGGGAGAAATCCAAGACAACACAGACACTTCCCTAGGGGTGCACTTGGGGGCATACCTGGGAAGGCCAGCAGTCTGCTGCCTTCTGTGGCACCAGAGACGCCCTGACCCACCCCAAGGGGCAGCCGAAGGCGTGCCTTTCCCAAGAAAGGATTTGCCAAGTCCACTCCAAGCCTTTGTGTTTGTGATTCTTGTCAGATTGCTTTTACTTTAGAGCTATGCACAGCTGGCTCCTTCTCATCAGGCAGGCCTCAGCTCACACGTCACCTGGGGTGGCCTTTCCTAATGCACCCTCCTCCTCCCCCCACCTCCACAGCTCAAAGTCATTCTCTACCTCTTGGATTTTTCTTCAGGCATGTGTCTATTTGAATTAATCTAGTCCCCTTTTTCCCCCTGCCCTACCTGAACTAGCTCTGTGGGAGCAGGGACCACATCCCTCTTGATCACTGCTGAACCCCCAACACTTAGAGTTGGCCTGGCACGAAGCAGAGACTCATACATGTTTTATCTTTAGAGGAGGGGAAGTGGCTGACACTGTGCCATCTTATGTGACCTGGATCACATCCCAGGTGGGGCCGTTACCCCTCCCTCAGGCAGAAGACGGGCACAGAGACCACGGGACACAGACCAGTGGGTAGGCAGAATGTGGGAGACCACAGTCTGATTCAGAAACCACATTAGGCAGTCCTCTCCCCACTCCCTTGAAGCAATTCCTTCCTGCTCAGCCTCCTTTCTTAGGTTGTTAGAGCCTCTCCACCTTTCTTCTTAGCCTCTTGAGGGTGCCAAAAGACAGAGTGGGATGCTGACCTGAGACCCAGCTCTCACACTAACTGGCCATGTCCTCATCCACCTCTTGCTCCCACCCTCTCCCACGTCAGTTTTGGGTTTCCACATCCATTAGCTCAGGGAACTGTCCCCAGGAAAGCACACTGTCTTGGTCTACAGGTGAAGGGACTGGAACTCACTTCTTGGCCACCGAGGCACTAACGGCCAGGAGCCCAGGGCTGTATTCATCACACCTGGTGCGGGCCCTACCTGAACTGCTCGTACTCCAGCAAGACACACGGCCCGCGGCCTGGCTGCCACTTGCCCCCGAGGTCCCAGCGGCCAAAGCGGCGGATGTCCACGAAGCAGAGGGCAAGTCGGGGGCCAGGGGGAGCCGTGTAAAAGCGCAGATGGGCATGGGGTGGCAGCGCATCGCTGGGCACCAGCTGGAAGGAGCCGGTCATGCCAAAGCGGAAGACAAGGGCCAGTGGCCCTCGTGGGGGCTGAGCCCCAGGCAGGGGGCTCAGTGTCAGGCGCAGCTCCTTGCCTCGGGCTAAAGCTGAGATGTGGTAGGCGCTGCTCTCAAAGGGCACCTCAGGGTTGCGGCTGACAGGTGACTTCTCCACACACCCGCCAAACACCAGCTCGCTGCATGCCTCGTTCACAAAGTGACTGGCCAGATGTAGCTCAGGGCCCTCAGGCATTCTGTGGGAGGGGTGGCCAGGCCCTGTGGGGGAAGATGACAGCAGGTTGGGCCAGGTGTGCATCCAGTGAGGTAGCAATTATCACTCCCAGTTTTCAGAGGGTCAGAGGGGGCCATGGTCAACTGATAATTGGCAGGAAGTCAGCTGGCTTGGCCACAGCCCCTGCTCTACAACCCTTCCCCCGCCCTCCGCCGAAAATGCTGAGAAAGCTCAGACTAGGGAAATGTGACTCCCTTGCTCATTAACGCGTTCCATGGGCTTCCATGAACCCTTCCTGATTTTAGAATAACGTCCAGATCCTGCCCGGGCCCACACTGTCATCTCATTTCCTCCCACGCTCCCTCTGACTCACTTGCTTCAAGCACACTGCTCTTCTTTCCCCCATGCCTTCGCCCCTGCTGTCCCCCTCAGTCTGGGAACATCCAAGAGAGGACCTCCCTGACCACCCTATCCAAGGCAGCATCGTACCCCCCCGACCCCCTACACGTTTTCCTTCCTTCGTGGCACTCCCAGAACCTGAAATTATTTTATCATCTCTTCTCTGCCTCTACCTCCACTCCCACCCCAGAGTGGAAGCTCTGCTTGCTCATCACCCCACCGCTTGGAATCAGGCCCGCATCGGTTGTCACAATGACTGAGGGAATGAGCCTGGAAGAGAAGAGCTGGGAAAACGGTTGCTCAGAGGCTCAGCCGGCATTGTGGAGGCCTGCCACCACCCACTGGTCAGGACCATAGCGAGGACAAGGAAGAGGGAATGCAGGTGTCTCCAGGTACATCAGCACTGGAGTCAGGTACACACGACTTCGAGGGAGGAGATAGGGGAGTCAGAAGGGCTCCCCAAGCTCTAGCCCATGGTCCAGGGGGTAATAGGAAACGCCCCGGTCAGCGGTCAGCGCCTCGGGCCGAGAGAGGCGTAGTCCCCTTCCTCACCCTCGCTGGCGTAGAGAGGAGAGTTTGCCACTTTCCTCTTCGCCAGATCGACGGCGAAGGTATGTGTTGGGCAGAGGGGGACATTTAGCCAGGGCAGACTCCTTTGCCCTCCCCCCCGCCCCCGCCGCAACCTCAGCGCCGCCCCGGACCTGGCACCCGAAAGGGTTCGTTTTGCTGGAAAAGGTGAACTTCCAGGTTCTTAATTTCGCGAGGGGCGGACGCTCTATGGCTCGCCTCCCACCCACCCCCATCCTCCACCCCCGCTGTCTGTCCTCGGTTAACCCTGGCTCCCTTCCTCCCCAAGGCCCCCAGACCCGTCCTCTCCTCAGCTCTGCTGCACACCCACCCCGACCCCGGGCCCACTCGCAGGCTACCTGCGCCCGTCGCCGCTCCCGCCAGCCTGCAGGCACTATGGGGTTAAGGCCGGGGGCGGAGCGGCGCCTGGGAGCACACTGGGAGCTGCGGTCGCTGCTCCAGCGCCTGATGGGAAGTGTAGTTCCTCAGGTAGGTGGCAAAGACTGTTCCGGGTGGGGTCCCCGAGCTGGGGGGCTTGGGGTGTGGGAAAGGCTTTGGGGCAGTCACCTGGCTGGGGGGTGGCGGAAGAACCTGGCTTCCCGCTGCCCGGCGCCGGCGGGATCCGGCGTCAGGTCTGAGGTCCCGGGTTGCAGCTGTCTCTGTGGCTGTGAAAAGCCACCCGGCTAGTCCGGGACCGGGTCGGCACTCCCAGCAGGAAACAGAAGCACCGTCCCAAAGCAGAGGCGCCTGCAGCTGTGCGCAGAGCGCGAACAGGTGCGCGATAAATGCAGGCTCTGGGGACCCGGTGGTGGCTCTAAGTTTCAACGCTAGTCAGACATAACAAGTAAACATCATCACCACGGGCGATGAAGCGTAGCCAAGCAGCCAAAGGCAGGAGCCGAGAGCGGAACCTACTTCCGTTGTGGAGGAGGGTCTCTCTGCGATGACATTTAGGCTGAAACCTCAGAAGGAGCCATCCGGAAAAGAGAGGGGACGAGTCGCTACGGCGGGCGGAAAGAACTGCCAATGCAAAGGCTTGGAGGCTGGAAAGCAAGCGATTGGCCCACGCAAAGAAGGTGGCTGGGGGTAGTGCTGAGAGGTGAGGACAGACACACAAGCAAGAGCTGGTCTGGTCTGGTCCGACCTCTGGAGGCCTCTGTAAGGAGCTGGCCTTTCATCCTAAGTGTAGCAGGCACTGGTCCCTGACCCACAGCCAGGATTCATACTACTTCTCCTTCCTCCCCCCTTAATCTATTTATTCATTTATTTTGACAGTATTTAAAATGAGACAATGCCTTTATCGAGCTAGTAAAGTTAACAACTTTTTAAAAAATATGTTTATTTATTATTTATTTTGGCTGCACCGGGTCCTAGTTGTAGCATGCTGGATTTAGTTCCCTGACCAGGGATCGACTCCAGCTCGGAGTCTTAGCCACTGCACCACCAGGGAAGTCCCAACAATAACTTGTTAATATTACCTAATACATAGCCCACATTCAGATTTCCCTAACTGTCCGCAAAATGTCTTTGATAGCTAGTTTGTTCAAATCAGAGACCAAATAAGGATTCTGTGTCTCTTCAGTCACTTTAATCTAGATGGAACCACCCTCCCCACCTCTTACCCACCTCACCTCCTTTATTTTTGGTCTTCATGATACTGACCTTTCTGAAGATTCCAAGCCAATTGTCCTTTGAGATGCCCCATCACATTCTGGATTTGTCTGATGTTTCCTTGGGTGTCGTTAACTTGTTCCTCTATCTCTAGTTTTCCCTGCACACCAGAAATTAGATCTAAAGCTTGGAAATACATATGTCTCCTGGGTGCTGCTCTGTACTCCAAACTGCATCACATTAGGAGGCGCCCAACATCTGGTTGTCTCACTTTAATGAGGCTGAAATTGATCACTGGTGAGGCTCTGACAGCCAGACTTCTGTGTTGTAAAGGTATGTTTCACACCTTGTGACCACTAAATAATCTATGGGGTGATTTCTTCGTTTTGTTGGTCTATTTTTGTTTGTTTAAATTAAGTTAAAATGTACATACAGTAAAATTCATCTCTTTTAGAATGTGAGTTTCTTGTTTTGTTTGTTTTTGGTAGGTTTTTTTTTTTTTTTTTGGTGGCGCCTTACAGCATGGAGGATCTTAGTTCCCCAGTCGGGATTGGACCCGTGGCCCCCTGCATTGGAAGCGTGGAGTCTTAACCACTGGACCGCCAAGGAAGTCCCTAGAGTGTGAGGTTTTTTTTTTTTTTTTTGCGTTACGCGGGCCTCTCACTGTTGTGGCCTCTCCCATTGCAGAGCACAGGCTCCGGACGCGCAGGCTCAGCGGCCATGGCTCACGGGCCCAGCCACTCCGCGGCATGTGGGATCCTCCCGGACCGGGGCACGAACCCGTGTCCGCTGCATCGGCAGGCGGACTCTCAACCACTGCGCCACCAGGGAAGCCCTAGAGTGTGAGTTTTGACAAATTCATACACTCATAATCATCACCACAATCAAGAGATAATACATTTCTGTCACCCCCCTAAAATTTGCCCGTACACCTTTTTAGTCAACACTTACACCGTACTCTCTGGCAACCACTGATCTGTTTTCCGCCCCTATAGTTTTTTGCCAATATCATACACTGGCATATCTCATTTATTGCGCTCCACTTTGTTGCACTTAACAGATATTGCTTTCTTTTTTTTTACAAATTGAAGGTTTGTGGCAATCCTCCATTGTCAGATGATGGTTAGCATTTTTTAAGCAATAAAGTATTTTTAAAATTTATTTTATTGAAGTATAGTTGATTTACAATGTTGTATTAGTTTCTGCTGTACAGCAAAGTGATTCAGTTATACATTTATATATATATTCTTTTTCATATTCTTTTCCATTATGGTTTATTACAAGATATTGAATATAATTCCCTGTGCTATACAGTAGAACCTTGTTGTTTATCCATTCTACATATAATGGTTTGCATCTGCCAATCCCAAACTCCCAATCCATCCTTTGCCCACACCCCCAGCAATAAAGTATTTTTTAATTAGGGTTTATACATTGTTTTTTTAGACACAGTGCTATTGCACACTTAATAGACTACAGTATAGTGTAAACAAAACTTTTCTATGCACTGGGAAACCAAAAAGTTCATGTGACTCACCTTATTGCCATACTTGCTTTACTGCAGTGTTCTGGAACCAAACCTGCAGTTAACTCCGAGGTATGCCTGTACATGGAATCTTCAGCCCGTAGCCTTGTGCATCTGCTTTCTTCCTCATAGCATAATGCATTTGAGAACCATCCACGTTGTTATGCTTATCAATCAGTTCATTCCTTTTTTTTTTTTTTTTTTTTTTTTTGTGGTACACAGGCCTCTCGCTGTTGTGGCCTCTCCCGCTGCAGAGCACAGGCTCCGGACGCGCAGGCTCAATGGCCATGGCTCACGGGCCTAGCCGCTCCACGGCATGTGGGATCCTCCCAGACCGGGGCACGAACCCGTGTCCCCTGCATCGGCAGGCGGACTCTCAACCACTGCGCCACCAGGGAAGCCCCTAGTTCATTCCTTTTTATTGCTGAGTAGTATTCCACTGTGTAGATGTACCAGCATGTTTATCCACTCACCAGCTGAGGGACATTGGGTTGTTTACATGTGGTGATTCTTTAGCACCACGCAAATACCCAGTTTCACATCACATCATCCTTTCACCTAATGGCTTTATCATCACTGGTGATCCTTGCCTCAATCAAGTATTTAATTGGGAGTTAAAAAATGGTGATTTTCTGATTCTGTCATTCCTTCTACATTAGCTGGAATTCTTCTGTAAAGAAGAGATTTACTTCATTGACTAGGGTTATTTGGATATTCTGAAATACTAAAAAGACAGGATAAATTCTGAAACCCTTCTCTTTAATTATCAATTTTTAGACTAAGAATTTGGTGCAATAATATCCAATGGTGACAAATTAGAATTGATTTGGGGGGGTTATCTTTTATGGACTCATAGATTTTTTTCCACATTTCATATCTTTAAATTTGTTGCAATCTTTATCTTTTACCCCCACTTATTGAAAGAGTACTATATTAGTCTTTGGGGCTATACAAAGGGATATACAGGGATAAACAGGGATATACAATTCCCATCTTTAAAAAAGGCTGGTAAAAGGCGGGTAGTAAATACAAAATTAATGCAGTGCTACAATAGCAATGAGAGGAGATTCTATGGGATTCTGTGACAACACAGAAGAGGGAATGCTACCTAGGAAACCAAGTTCATATTATACATTTGATGAGACTTGGAAATTTCTTTGTGATTTTTTGTCTGCCACTTTATTTGTGCTTTGTTTATTCCCTGTTTTTCGTTTTGTCTTCTTTTCCTTGCCCTCCTGTGGGCTACTTGAACATCTTTTAGAATTCCAGTTTGACTTACCTATATTGTTTTTGAGTGTGTTATATTGCATACCCTTTGAAGTGGTTGCTGTAGGTGTTACACTATACACATGTATGTACTTGTCACAGCTCACTGGTGTCGACATTTTATCAATTTGAGTATAGAGAAACCTTACTTCCCTTTGCCCTCCCATGTTTATAATAACCTTAAATATCTGTTCTACATACATTGAGAACCACATCTAACAGTATTTTGTTTTGCTTCAACTGTCGAACATATTTCAAAATACTCAAGAGAAGGAAAGTCTACTGCATCCACGTTTTTAGTCTTTCCATTGTTCTTCCTTCCTGATGTTTCAAGATTTCTTCTTCTATCATTTCCTTTCTGTTTGGAGATCCTCCTTTAGCCTTTTTTTAAAAAAAATTTTATTTTATATTGGAGGATAGTTGATTTACAATGTTGTGTTAGCTTCAGGTGTACAGCAGAGTGATTCAGCTATACATATACATATATCTATTCTTTTTCAGATTCCTTTCCCATATAGGTTATTACAGAGTATTGAGTAGACTTCCCTGTGCTATACAGTAGGTCCTTGTTGATTATCTATTTTATAAATAGTAGTGTGTATATGTTAATCCTGACCTCCCAGTTTATCCCTCCCCCCCCACCTTTCCCCTTTGGTAACCATAAGTTTGTTTTCCACATCTGTGACTCTGTTTCTGTTTTGTAAATAAGTTCATTTGTATCATATTTTAGATTCCACATATAAGTAATATCATATGACACTTGTCTTTCTTTGTCTGACTTACTTCACTTAGTATGATAATCTCTAGGTTGATCCATGTTGCTACAAATGGCATTATTTCATTCTTTTTTTATGGGTGAGTAATATTCCACTGTATATAGGTACTACACCTTCTTTATCCGTTGATGGACATTTAGGTTGTTTCCATGACGTGGCTATTGTAAATAGTGCCGCAGTGAACACTGAGGTGCATGTATCTTTTTGAATCATGGTTTTCTCTGGATATGTGCCCAGGAATGGGATTGCTGGATCATATGATAGCTCTGTTTTTAATTTTTTAAGGAACTTCCACACTGTTCTCCATAGTGGCTGTACCGATTTACATTCCCACCAACAGTGTAGGAAGGTTCCCTTTTCTCCACACCCTCTCCATCATTTATTGTTTGTAGACTTTTTGATGATGGCCATTCTAACTGGTGTGGAGTGATACCTCACTGTACTTTTGATTTGCATTTCTCTAATAATTAGCGACATTGAGCATCGCTTTTCATGTGCTTTTTGGCCATCTGTGTGTCTTCTTTGGAAAAATGTCTATTTAGATCTTCTGCCCATTTTTTCATCGGGTTGTTTGTTTTTTTTTAACAATTTTTTTTATATATTTATTTACTTTATTATTTTATTTTTTTGGCTGCGTTGGGTCTTTGTTGCTGCGCACCAGCTTTCTCTAGTTGCATCGAGTAGGGGCTACTCTTCACTGCGGTGCGCCGGCTCCTCGTTGCAGTGGATTTTCTTGTTGCGGAGCATGGGCTCCAGGTGCGCAGGCTTCAGTAGTTGTGGCTCGCAGGCTCTAGAGCACAGGCTCAGTAGTTGTGGCGCACAGGCCCAGTTGCTCCGCGGCATGTGGGATCTTCCCGGACCAGGGCTTGAACCCGTGTCCCCTGCATTGGCAGGCAGACTCCCAACCACTGTGCCACCAGGGAGGCCCTGTTTGTTTCTTTGATATTGAACTGCATGAGTTGTTTATATGTTTTGGAGATTAATCGCTTGTCAGTCACATCGTTTGCAAATATTTTCTCCCATGCTGTGGGTTGTCTTTTTGTTTTGTTTATGGTTTCCTTTTAGCCTTTTTATTTTTAGATTAGGTCTGCTGGTGACAAATTATATTAGTTATCCTTCATCTGTGAATGTCTTGATTTCCCCCTTTACTCTTTTTTAAAATGCCTTACAATTTTGTCACTTTTCAAATTGAAGTATAGTTGATTTACAATACTATATTAGTTTCAGGTGTACAACATAGTGATCCAATATTTTTATAATTATACTCCATTTAAAGTTATTATCAAACATTGACTATATATCCTGTGCTGTACATATGTCCTTGAAGCTTATTTATTTTACACATAGTAGTTTGTACCTCTTAATCCTCTATTCCTATCTTGCCCCTCCCCCTTCTGTCTCCCCACTGGTAACCACTAGTTTGTTCTCTATATCTGTGAGTCTATTTGTTTTGTTATATTCATTCATTTCATTTATTAGATTTCACATATAAGTGAGATCATACACTATTTGTCTTTCTCTAACTTATTTCATTAAGCATAATACCCTCCAGGTCCATCCATGTTTTTGTAAATAGCAAAATTTAATTATTTCTTATGGCTGAGTGATATCATATATATATATATATATATACATACACACACACACACACACACACACACACACAATGAACATTGGGGTGCATGTATGTTTTTGAATTAGTGCCTTTGTCTTCTTCAGATAAATACCCAGAAGTAGGAATGCTGGATTACATTGTAGTTCTATTGCTAGTTTTTTGAGGAACCTCCATACTGCTTTCACAGTGGCTACACCAATTTACATTCAGACCAACAATGTACAAGGGTTCCCCTTTCTCCACATCCTTACCAACATTTGTTATTTGTGGTCTTTTTGATGATAGTCATTCTGACAGGTGTGAGGTGATATCTCATTGTGGTTGTGATTTGCATTTCTCTAATAATTGGTGATGCTGGGCATCTTTTCATATGCCTGTTGGCCATCTCTATGTCTTCTTTGGAAAAATATCTTTTCAGGTCTTCTGCCCAGTTTTTAATTGGGTTGCTTGTTTTTTTTTGATATTGAATTGTATGAGCTATTTATATATTTTGAATATTAACCCCTTATCGGTCATATCATTTGCAAATATTTTCTCCCATTCTGTAGATTGTCTTTTCATTTTGTCAGTGGTTTCCTTTGCTGTGCCAAAGCTTTATGTTTAATTAGGTGCAATTTGTTTAATTTTGCTTTTGTTTCCTTTGCCTTAGGAGACAGATCCAAAAAAATATTGCTACAATTTATGTCAGAGTGTTCTGCCTACATTTTCTTTGAGTTTTATGGTATCCAGTCTTACATTTAGGTCTTTAATCCATTTTGAGTTTATTTTTGTATATGGTGTGAGAAAAATGTTCTAATTTCATTCTTTTACTCCCCCTTTACTCTTGAGGTGATTTTCGCTGAATATAAAATTCCGGGTTGACACTTCTTTTCTTTCAGGGCCCGAAACGTGTTGCGCTTTTTGTTTCTGGCCTTTGTGGTTTCTGATGAGATATTCAGTCATTCGAATTGTTTCCCCCCTATATGTAAGGTGTCATCACTCTCTCGCTGCTTTCAAAATTTTTTTTCTTTAGTTCTCAGAAGTTTGATTATGACGTACCTTGACATAGATTTCTTTGGGTTCAACCTGTGTGGAGTTCATTCAGTTTCTTGACTCTGTAGGTTTGTGTCTTTTGCCATATTTTGGAAAATTTTAGCCATTATTTCTTAGAATACTTTTTCTGTCCTACCTTCTTTCTCCTCACCTTCTGGGACTCTGACAACACAAATACTAGATTTTTTGTTATAGTCCTACAGGTCCCTGAAACTCTGTTTTATTGTTTTGTTGTTGTTGTTGTTTGTTTTCCAAACTATTTTCTCTCTGTTATTCAGGCTGGGTAATTTCTATTGATTTAGCTTCAAATCCACTGATTCTTTCTTCTGTTGTTAAGTCTACCCATTGAGATTTTTACTTGGGTTATTGTAGTTTTCAGTTCTAAAATTTTTATCTGGTTCTTTATATCTTCTGTTTCTCTGCTGAGACTTGAGGCATTTTTATGATAGCTGTTTTAAAATCCTTAGCATAGAATTCTAACAGCTGAGTCATTGGTGTTGGCATTTGTTGTCTTTTTTCATTCACGTTGAGATTTTCTTGGTTCTTGGTACAACGATTTTTTAAATTGAATCCTAGACATTTTGGGTATTATGAGACTGCATCTTATTTAAATCTTCTCTTTTAGCAGGGCTCCTCTGACACAGTACCAGTGGGGAAAGGGGTATGCCACCTCCTTATTGCTGGATGGGGTGGGAGTCTAGGCTTCCACTCAGCCTTTGCAGTCAGGGGTCGAAGAAGGGCTGCAGTTCTGCAGGGTGTGGCTGGAGTACACTTTTTTTTTCTGTAACTTTTTCTGTCCTGTAACTTTTTCTGTCCTGCTGGACTGTCCTTTTCCCGGTCCTTTGCCTAGAGAGAGTAGGCTTTTGTTGGGCCTTCCTTTGTCTGTGTGTTGTTTCTAGGTGGATGGCTTCTCCAGCTCCCAGCTTGGGATACATGAAGCAAAAAGAAAATCTAAGGAATTCTCTGCTGTGTTGTTCTTCAGGTCTTGAGGTCTAGCCAGTCTGCCTTCTTCTCGTCACCTTTCATAGTCTTATGTTTGTTTTATATATAACGTCTAAGGTTTTTAGCTGAACTTAGTGGAAGGAACAGAGAAAAGCCCATCTGCTCCATTTCTCCAGAAGCAGAAGCCAGGAGGGGAGTGAGTCCTTATATCTTTGATGCTTAAATTGTCCCATCTTTAGCCAGTGGGATGAGCTGGCTCCTGTTGACATTACTTATTATTCTTTGATAGCTTCCTTGGATCCCGAGATGTTCTAGGCTTACCTTGTATTCTCCCTGCCCCACACCTGGAATCAGTCTGTTCTACAAGGGACCCTAGCTGGCCTAAGCCAGTCCTGGGAGGCCATTTGTCTTAGTCTGTTCAGGCTGCTATAACAAAACACCATGGACTGGGTGGCTTAAAAAACAGACATTTAGGGACTTCCCTGGTGGCGCAGTGGTTAAGAATCCGCCTGCCAATGCTCGGGACACGGGTTTGAGCCCTGGTCCAGGAAGATTCCACATGCCGCAGAGCAGCAAAGCCCGTGTGCTACAACTACTGAGCCTGCACTCTAGAGCTCGTGAGCCACAACTACTGAGCCTGCGTGCCCTGGAGCCTGTGCTCCGAAACAAGAGAAGCCACTGTAATGAGAAACCTGTGCACTGCAACAAAGAGTAGCCTCCGCTCTCCACAACTAGAGAAAGCCTGCACACAGCAGTGAAGACCCAACACAGCCAAAAAATAAATTTATTTTTTTTTTAAAAAAATCCAAAAAACCAGACATTTATTTCTCGTAGTTCTAGAGGCTGGGACGTCCAAGTTCGAGTCAGAATCAGTTCTTGGTGAGGGCTCTCTCCTGCCTTGTTAGACAGCTGTCTTCTCCCTATGTTCTCATATGGCCTTTCCACAGTATAGAGAGTCTGTCTTCCTTTTCTTATAAGAGTGCTAATCATCACAAGGGTCCCACTCTCATGACTTCATCTGAACTTAATTATTCCCCAAAGCCCCACCTCCTAAAACCATCTCACTGGGAGTGGGGGCTTAGACATATGAATTTGGCAGGGGGTGGGGAATGGGTGCATCACAAACAAACATTCAGCCCATTATCCCATTCCACTTGCCAGTGAGTGGTTCCGGCATGGGCCTTCTCTCTTCCTAAAGAAGATGACAGAGAGGCAAGGGCTCTCTCCTTTCTCTACCTGGGGTATCTGGTGTTGGGGCCAACCACTTGCTGCCAGCCTAAGGACAGGGCCAGCACAGAGAGGGCAGAGTCAAGAGCATCATAGGACTGGGAGCTAGAACCCTGATTTTCCTGTCTACAGACAAGCTGTTTCATTTTGGCTCTCGTTCTGCCTCAACCCTGACCTGCCTCAATCAGCAGCTGAGCAAAGAAAAAAGAAAACGTGCAATAGGTCAGGGAGGTCAGTATGTCACTTGGTCTCTCTCCTGAAAACCTCTGATCTGAACCCAAAAGAAATCCATGCACACACTTCTTTACACCTCTGTTTATTCTTCCTTCTCATGAAAACCACTGACATGTGCCTTTCATGGGGGAGGGAAGACAATGCTGCAACAGTGTTCAGGATCCCTAGGCTGAATTCTCAGGTGGTAACCTAGGAAGCCAGACATGCAGGAGGCCAGGCCCCTAGGGTCCTGGAGCTGGGGCAGCCCCTGAAGAGAAGTTCGGAGGGCAGCTCCACATGGGCCCCGTGAGCTCTTCTTCTCAGCCCAGGGAGCTCATCAGGGTCTGGGCCTGCTTCAGTTCTGCAGGGGCAAGAGGTAGGTAGGCAGGCGGCAATTAGGCAGGATCTGGGAGGGCCCCTTACCCTCCAGGTATACAGCTGAGCCTCACCTGCCAGGAGGACCTGGAACTTGTCTGCTGAGAGGGACATGGTAACAGGCTGGGCCGGGGCACCCGAGGCAGCTGCCACCTCCAGCCGCAGGTGCACCATGGGCTCTTCCACGGACCGCAGCAGGCTAGAACTCAGGGTGTAGTCCACCCGCCAGCCCACGCCTGTCAGCCTGTTCACTGCAAGACCGAAAGGGGCTCAGGGTCACAGACAGGGGAGCCAGGCAGCCCTAGCCCATACCCTGGTTCAGCCCTGAACCCTTCAGGGCTATGTGGCCTTTGAGAAGCTCTCATCCCTCTGATCCAGGAGCTCAGATTACCCATAGCAGATCTCAGAGGAAAGAAACCGGGGCTGGTGTCAGGAATCCCAGCTCTGTGACTGCTCGACATGTGATGTGGTTAAGTCTCCTTTCTGAAGACAAACACCTCCCAAGCCACATGCACCTTCTAGAATGGAGCCCAGCCCCCACCCGGGCACCCCACACTCACCTCGCAAGCTGCAGGCCCGCAGGTGCTCCTGCAGGGAGCTTTGCTTCTCCTCATAACAGCGACACAGGCTGGCTGCATGCTCTGGGGGCCGAAGGGAGGTCCCCTGAGCTAGCAGGTGGGTGCTGGGGCTTAGGCCACTCAAAGGGCAGGTCTCAGGCTCCTGGCCCAGAGAGGGCAAGGTGCATCTCAGGGTCACACAGCCTGACCTTTGCCTGGCACCCCTTGGCCCACAGGTTACCCACCTGCCTGCCCTCATCCCTGTACCTTTGGGCAGCCCCAGCTGCTGCAGTTCACTGGACAAGGACTCGCCATCCACGCTATGCTTGGCCGCACTGGAGAGGATGAAACTCAGCACTGCCACTGTGGCCTTCACATCACCCGACTCTGGGGGGAGCCGTGGGTGGAATGGGGGGTGTCACTGTGGCCCCAGCCACCTCCTTGACACCCCACTATCTTCAGCTCAGAGCCTCCAGGCCTCCTTGAGCCATGAGCACCGCTACTGCCCCACTGGGAGTGGGCAGAGGACCCTAGGGCTGGCAATGTCTTTCTTCCCTCATGCTCCTCTGCTGAGGCAGGTGGGTCAGAGTGGGCTGTTGGGAGGAGGGGCCTCTGTGCCGGGCCCCAGGCTGAATACCCGGGTTTGCCCAAAGGTCTGCGGACCCAGTGGGGTACTCACCAAACCTGGCATCAGCGGTGAGCTTCAGGATCTTCTCATACTGTGGAGAAAGGAGGCCCTCAAGGGGTGCCGGACCCCCGCTCACTAGCCCCCAACCCCTGGCCTGGATCCTGTGGTAAGGACACGAGGTATCTAGGGAGGGTGGGAGCTGATCACCCGTCTCCCTGGGTCTGGTGCACTTTCAGGGCAGTGGGGGTCACAGGGTCATGGGACAGTGGGGTGCGGGGCCCTGCACTCACGTCAATCCCCTGTCCCAGAAGGTCCTTCAGCACCTGGCTACACAGCAGCCTCAGCTTCACGGAGGACTGGAGGGGAAGGCCTTACATCAGCCAGACTGACCCACCTCACCCCTCCATGCTGGTGGGCTGGCTCAGAGAAGGCTGGCCACATACCTGACCAGTCACACAGCATGTTCGGACAGCCCGAGAGCGCTGAGGCCCCAGCCCAAGAGTGACCTCCCCACCCTCCACCCTCAGAGCCCCCACCCCCAAGACCCCATGCACTCAACGATTTTGGCCAGCGTGCTGATCTCTGCCAGGACCCAGTCAGGACAGTCCAGGTCACCACAGAACCGGAACCTCTGCAAGGGAGTAAGGTAGGTGGTCAGGCTGGAGGGCCGGCTGACGTATGGCCAGGTGTCTCCCACGCCACTGCTCCTCAGGGTTCCTGCTGCCTGTCCAAGATGCGTGCCCTCCGGCCCACGTCTTCTCCCCCAGTACCAGGCTGTTTGGAGAACCCTCTGCCTGACTCACACTGCCACCAAACCTTGTTCTCATGGCTGTCCCAGCAGACATGACTGGGCACCTTCTCCGTGGGAGAGCCCACTCTAGGCGCTGGGGGTGCAGCATGGAACACAACAAAGTACCTGGCCTCAGGGTGCGCGTGACCATCTCACCTTCTCCTCCTTTCCCTCCCCAGCTCCAGCCATACTGGCCTCCCTGCTGCTCCTGTTGCAGATTAAACGTGGCTTGCTCTCTCACTTCACTCAGGTCTCTGCTCAAATGACACCTCTTCTGATGGACTTTCTCTGACTTTGCTTTCTTAAATAGCCCCTCACACAAGGAAATTTTTGGGGTCAGTGGATGTATTCATTATCTTGATCATGGTAATGTTTTCATGAGCATATATGCATCGAAACTTATTGAACCATATATTTGCACACACATGGTTTGTTTTATGTCGATATTATCTCAAGGAAGCTGTTAAAAAAAAATAAAACAGCTCTTCACCATCATGCTTTAGCTGTTTATCTTTCCTTCTTGATCTCCATGGCATTTATCACAGAATATATCACGTTTTATTACTTATTCAAGGCCCATCTCCTCTGTCAGGATGCAAACCCACCTGGTTAACCACATCTTGACAATATCGTCCACCCCCCGATCAACTGTCCTTTGTCCTGTTTCTGTGGCAAAGCTCTAACGCACAGCAATATACATGTTCATCTTCCCACGCCTCTGTCTGGGCTGCTTACAGATGATGGGAACAAAACCCGCAAACTGGGTACACGGTCAGTCCACGTTCTCCTGATTCTGCTGGGCCCTCAGTGCAGCCCCATAATCCCATGTCCTCTACTTGGCCCCATCGTTCACCTTATCAATCACTTCAGACCTGCTCCATGACCCTTCAACCTCCAATCCTTTTCACCTGTCATCCCCCTGATCACACCTGACTCCACTGCCCTGGGGCTTCTACATGGGCCTCCAATGAAGTTCTCTAGCCATGGTCACAAATGACTTTCTTCACTAAATCTAGTCTTCCTCTTCCTTAACTCCTCAGCAGCATCTGACACAAACACATCCTTCTTCCTGAAGCCACATACTCTTCTGGATTTCTCCCTATGGCCTAGCCTCTGTCTCATTTTCTGGCTCACCCTCCTTTCTCCAGCCCCAAATGGTGATCCCTGCAGACTGCCTACTGTCATTATTCTGGGGCAGGGGACTAGGACTGCTGGTGAGGTGGTGGGAGTGTTAAGGACAGCCTTGTACTTCTTCTCCTATTTCAGGAGTTTTTACCCATTTTGTGGCATCGACTCATCAGGCATCTGGTGAAGTCTATAGGCTTTTCCCAAAATGATGTTTTTAGATGTACAAAATACACAGGAGGGTCTTCCCTGGTGGTCCAGTGGTAAAGAATCTGCCTTCCAATGCAGGGGATGTGGGTTCGATCCCTGGTCAGGGAACTAAGATCCCACATGCCGCGGGGCAACTAAGCCCACGTGCCGTAACTAAAGAGCCCTGTGTCACAAACTACAGAGCCCACGCGCTCTGGAGGCCACACAACAACTAGAGAAGAGAAAACCCGCACGCCACAACTAGAGAGAAGCCCGCGCACTGCAAGAAGCTCTGCAACGAAAGATCCCACGTGCCGCAACGAGGACCCGACTCAGCCAAATAAATATTTTTTTAAATACATAGGAAAAACTCCATACTAAAAGGAACTAATTAAAAGTTATCAAAATAGGGAGTTCCCTGGTGGCCTAGTGGTTAGGATTCTGGGCTTTCACTGCCATGGCCCTGGGTTCAACCCCTGGTCAGGGAACGTAGATCCTGCAAGCCGCGTCGAGTGGCAAAAAAAAGTTATCAAAGTATTCAAAACAAATTGGTGATGTGACATATGTTTCAAGTCAAATAATGACAGTAATTTAGAAATGAGCATAAACAATAGGTAAACAATGCCAACAGCTGTAATGTGATATGAAAATATCTGATTTCTATTAGTGACAGTCAGAGGTGCTGCTAATCATAGTGGGTTGCCAACACTCATAATTGAAGAAAATACTAAATTTCAGTTTGAGGTCAGCCAAAATTGAGAGGTAATATTTCTCCTAACTTCATGGGTCCCTGACTTCTACCCACAGAAGTCTTCTACCATCATCTCCGTATTATTTACTTTTTTACCATAAGCACGTGTTCCTTGTGCAATTTCTTAAAATGCTGGCTTTTCTCTGAGTTCTGTCCTAGGTCCTCTCTTCCCAACTAATATTCTGGCTGAGACAGGTTACACATTTCAGGGTTCAATGATCATCTTTGTGCTGATGACTCCCAAATTTATAACTGCCATTGTAGATTCTCTTCTGAGCTCCAGACACTTAAATCTAGACTGTCTCCTAGCCAGCTGCACCTGGCAGCTCAGACGCCTCACTCAGCGCATATCAAAGTAACTGGTTCTCTTCCAGCTGAAACCTGCCCCCACCCCAGTGAGCACCACCACCTGGGAACCACGCCCAGACCCCTCCCTCTCCTTTTTCCCTCATGCATTTAGTCCCTGAGCCCTGCTGATTTCCCCCACTTCTATCTCCACTCTCTCCACCATATCTCAAGTCACTACCATCTCCTGGGGGGCCTGCTGCCCCTGGCTGGGCTCTCTGTTCCTCTCTTGCTCCCTCCACAAGTCAGCTGAAAGGCTCTTCCTAGCTTCCCAGCACCCTCTTCTTAAAGTCCAACCTCCTCTATGTGGCTCTCAAGACCCAGCAAGCTTTGGTCTATGCTTACCTGTCGAGCTTCATCTTTCACTAGCCTGCAGTTTCTACTCTTCCAGGTGATGAAATGCATTCATTCCTAGGGAGCCATGCTCCCTCTCACCTGAAGCCTTTGAATGCTGTTCCCTGTCTGAAGATACAGCCTCCCACCAGCCCCGCTCCATGCCTCCTAACCCCTGATACGCAAACTGCACTGCACCCAGCTAGCTTTCTTCCCTGCTCCCAGGCCCTCATATGATGTCATCCTTGGGTCGCCTCCCTGACACTATGCACAAGGTGAGTTTGGTCCCTTCCCCTCAAGTCTTAACTATGACTGCCCATTCAAACTTCCAGCTTGGCCCTTCCCTCCTGCAGCCAAAGTCTCAGTGCCTGGCACAGTGCATGGTATACAGCAGGCACTCACAACCTGTTGAAGGAATGAATGGATGTATGAGTTGGGAAATCCCAACCCCAAATCTACTCCTTTCTGGCTCTGGGAAGAGCGAAGGGCCTTCCTAACAGTGCAGAAGACTGAGCTTAACTGTAAGCAAGTTTTTCTCCAGGTCCCACAGGAGCGCTGGGAAGTGGGCACCTTTGGGAGGGCCTCTTGGGGCAGAGGAAGGCCTGGAGGGACAAGCCCCAGCTCGTGTCCCGGGGGTGCGCGGGCCCTTACTTTCCGTCAAGGCACTCCTAGCCTGCCGGCCCGCCCTGCCCTACCCATCCTGCAGGGAGGAGGGTGAAGGGAGGCTTTTTTCTACCAGAGCCTCGGCCCTCACGACTGCACCCAAGTGTCTGCTGAGTGGCCCGGCAGACTTCCCATCTCCTCGCACCCGGCGCCCCACCCTTCCCGCAGCCGCGGCGGTGAGATTTGGGGTCTCGTACTCTGCCCGCCCCCAGCACCCACTGCCTCGCATCACCCCTCATCCCTCACCATCGCGCCAGGAAGCCCGCGCCCAAGACTTCCACTTTCCGGTCGCGCCGGGTCAGGTGATGTGGCGGTCACGTGACGCTGGGGCGCGGGGGCGGAGGCCTCCTCGGATCGGGGCGGGAGCAAGTCGGCCAGCTCCGAGCTGTTGGGGCGGAATACCGGGTCCCTTTCTCAGTCCCCAGAACCTTTCCCTGGAAAGGGCCAGCGCCAACCCCCAGGTTAACTGAGAACAGAACCAAAGCAGTAGGAAGAGGTAGTAGAAACCGTTTAATTTGTTCTCCTTAAGGGAGCGGGAGCCTTCCGTTCTGCCGGGGTATTTCAGGTCGTCTCCGTGTTTTGCGTCAGTAAGCAATGCCATTACATACAGCTGTGGGCTGTGGCAAAAGACGTATTTTAAAAATTTATTGGAATAGAATGCACATACAGGAAATTGTACGTAGTGTAAACACAGAGCTTAATGAATTTTCTTTTTTTAATTAATTATTTATTGGCTGCGTTGGGTCTTCCGTTGCTGTGCGCGGGCTTTCTCTAGTTGCGGCGAGTAGGGTCTACTCTTTGTTGTGGTGCGCGGGCTTCTCATTGCGATGGCTTCTCTTGCTCCAGAGCACAGGCTCTAGGCACGCGGGCTTCAGTAGTTGTGCCTCGTGGGCTCAGTAGTTGTGGCTTGCGGGCTCTAGAGCGCAGGCTCAGTAGTGTGGCGCACGTGCAGAGCTGCTCCGCGGCATGTGGAATCTTCCCGGACCAGGGATGGAACCCGTGTCCCCTGCATTGGCAGGCGGATTCTTAACCACTGCACCACCAAGGAAGCCCCTTAATGAATTTTCATAAACCATACACCCCATGTAACCAGCACCCAAATAAGGAAACATTACCAGTACCCCAGATATCTCCTTCAAGTGCCTAGGTATTTTATTTCATTTTGATGAATCCCTTAAGGTGCCTAGCAAAAAGGCCTGGAACAGTTGACACCCTCAGGAGAACTGTTTTGCAGCTTCACCAACATCGGATGTTTGTCTTAATTTTTCCCAACTTAATGGGAGAAAAATAGGTTGCTTTAAATTGCATTAGTCTGCTTACTTGTGAGTTTGAGCTAATGGCTTGTCTAGGAAAACTAAGTTTCCCATGTTCACTTGAAGAGGAAAAAACAAAAAAACCCAAAATAGCAACAACAAAAATACACTAGAGAATAGACTAATAACCAAAGAAGAAATTGAACAGTTTGAGATCTGTCTTCAATTCCATGCCCCTCACCCATACACTAGGCCCTGCTTGTTTTATTGTTGCAGGCTTTCAAAGTACAGATGGAGCCTATGGCAATTAAACTGCTCCCTAAATAGAAAGAGATGGAACGCTAATTCCTGCTAAAATTGATCTCACTTATAAAGAGCTTTCTAAAAATCATAAACATCATCATGTTGAAGTCAAGAGTGTGTTACAATACACCATATCAATAAAAAATTTTAAGAGTATAAGAATAGTTCCATTTGTATTTCATCATCTCAGTAGGTTAAAGAAAAGAACTGATACATTTGGGAAACCATTTTTTTTTATTAAAAAGAAAAAAAATAGTAATAGATGAAAACTGCCTTAAGTTGATAGAGTATTTGCAAAACAAAACCGCAAACATCAAAGGGACATATTATTTAAATTTGGAAATAAGGCAAAAAGGTGGGTGGCCTGTCCTTTTAATGTCATACCGGAGCATTGGCTCACAGATTTGTTTCACAAATAAAGATGATTTGCCTATTTAGGGCAGTGGTTCTCGGACTTTACAGCGTATCAGGATCATCTGCTGGGCTTGTTAAAACAGTGTTGGGCCCCACCCCCAGAGTTTTTAATTAAATAGGTCTCGGGTGGGACTTGAAAATCTGCATTTCCAACAAGTTCCAGGTGTGCTGAGATTTCCAGTTTGGGGACTACACTTTGAAAACCACTCATGTAGGAAAATGTACCTGAGAAATTATGTTAACTCACAGATTTCTGTCCAATAGAAAAGTTAACCCCAAAGATTAGAGTTTTATTGCCCCATGGGAAATTAGCAGGTTTTGTCTCTAACTTAGCACACACTTCAAAGTGCCTTTGCCAGTGCACTAGAAATACTTCTCAGAATGTTCTTCGAGTTAGCTTTACCATCTTACTGTTCCCTCATTAATTGAATAAAATATTTGACATGCATTCCTTCACTTGTATGAAAGTCACGTTTTTCATTTTTTCAAATTAAACTTTGATAGAGTATACTTGTGTACTAGTCCTGGACAGGAGTATACAGATACTAGTGTATATGTTTTTAAATATTTTATTTATTTAGCTGCGCAAGGTCTTAGTTGCGGCACAATGGGATCTTCCTTGCCACGTGCGGGATCTTCAGTTGCAGCATATGGGATCTAGTTCCCTGACCGGGGACCGAACCAGGGCCCCCTGCATTAGGAAGTCTTAGCCACTGGACCACCAGGGAAGTCCCACTAGTGTATATTTTAATACTAGACGTATTCCTGTTAAAGTCAGAATCAGTAACGCACTCTCATTGTGACCCAACATTGTCCTAGAGGTGTTAAGGCCAGGGGTTCTCAACTGGGGGTGATTTTGTATTCCGGGGGGATATTTGGCAATGTCTGGAGATACTCTTAGTTGTCACAACTAGGGAGTGTTGCTGACGTCCAGAGGGCAGAGGGCAGAAGCCAGGGATACTGCTAAACATCCTACAAGGTGTAGGACGGTCCCCAGTAACAAAGAATTAAAAGGTGGTCGGTGGCTAGTGGAATGTGCTGGAGCACTGTATGTAGACCAGGCTCTCCAGGCCCACCTGGTGCAGAGGAGTCAGCGGTCCACAGGTGAGCGCCTGCTCGTCCCAGCCCCACACACCTCACAGGTGGAGAGAGGAAGGCTTCGTAAGGAGGTGGAGGCAAGCAGGGGAGCCCAGGCCTCATCTGTCTGACCTCCTCCCTGCCTGAGAGAAAGCCCCAGGTCAGCGCTGGGAGGGTCAGCCCAAGTTACTGAGCCCATAAGGGGAGAGCCCTGACCGGAGCCCTGGGACCCTGGGCTAGTTGAAGACCCTATCCTTTTGCCCCACAGATCATCATGGGAGTCCGGTCCAGCCTCTGGCCAGGATGTGATTTTTTGGCTTCAAATGCCCAGGCCCTCACCTTTCTCTCTTGCCTGCCACACTCGTGCAGCCCCACAGCGGAGGTGAGTGTCTCCTTGAGGGGGTCTGAGGGGCTGGGGGTGCAGGCCCATGGTCCAGGGTCAGTTCCTCGGGCTGGACCAGGGGGCCAGTCCCAGACAAGTCCCTGTGCATCTTCACCCTCAGCCAGGACTTCCCACACCGCACAGTACAGCCACAGCTGCGGGCAAGGGGGGGACCCAAGGACTGACCTCCGTGAGACTGGCAACCTCCTAGCGGCCCTGCAGCAGCTCTGCCCCCACCCAGACCCCACCTCAAGCCCTGTGTCCATCCGGTCTGCCTCCCCAGGCTTCAGAAAACATTGGGCTTTGGGGACTTCCCTGGTGGCGAAATGGTTAAGAATCCGCCTGCCAGTTCAGGGAACATAGGTTCGAGCCCTGGTCCGGGAAGATCCCACATGACGCGGAGCAACTAAGCCCATGCGCCACAACTACTGAGCCTGCGCTCTAGAGCCCGTGAGCCACAACTACTGAAGCCCACGCGCCTGGAGCCCATGCTCTGCAACAAGAGAAGCCACCCAATGAGAAGCCCGTGCACCGCAACGAAGAGTAGCCCCCGCTCACCGCAACTAGAGAAAGGCTGCGCGCAGCAACGAAGACCCGATGCAGCCAAAAATAAATAAATAATTTTTAAAAAGCCAACAAACATTGGGCTTTGTACCCGCTACTCCTCACACTAGGTTCCCTGTCCAGGAGGCTGCTGAAAGGGGAACTGGTCGCACCTGTTGGAGAAAGGTCTTAGGAAATCACCTTCTTTGGGATTAGTTCCACCTTCATTCACTCATTTACCAAATACTCACTGTCTCTTTCTCTATGTCAGGCTCTGGGGTGATAGGTCAAGCAGGGTGCCCACCCTGAGGAGTTCCCCCAACTCTGTTGGTTGTTTTATTTTTTTTAATATTTATTTATTTGACTGTGCCGGGTCTTAGTTGTGGCGCATGGGACTTTTTGTTGCAGCATGCGGGATCTGGTCCCCTGACCAGGGAATGAACCCAGGCCCCCCGCATTGGGAGCGTGGAGGCTTAACCACTGGACCACCAGGGAAGTCCCTTCCCTCTCTGTTTAGAGACAGACAGACAGGCAGACTCATATGTCTTCTGATTGTATGGGCACCCAGGGTTGAGAAGAGGAAGGCCTCATTCACAGGAGGTGATGGTAGGTGTGAATGTGGAAGGGGTGTGGGCGACCATAGGGCAAGGGTGTCCAGGCAGAGCCCAGCTTTTGAAACTGGGGTGGGGACAGGCCCTGCTCTATCTGGAAGGCTTCCTGACCCTGCCAACGGCAGGCCCTGGCTGGATCACAGGTAATGGTTTCATGTTGATTTTTCAAAATGATAGTTGGTACATTTTAATTATATAACTAAACATTATTGCAATAAAAATCACAAAATAGAAGTTAAACAAACAAAAATCAGTAAACCCCTTCTCTCCCCAAATAACTACTCTAACAGCCCTTTCTGACTTTTTTCCCATGCATACGCAACTCTGACCCAGTAAGAAATGTACATTTGGTCTTCACCGTGGGTTCCTGACACAGAGCTCCTAAATCCCTTGGAGTTTCCTGGGCAATAGGAGCCGCTTTTGTTCTAAAGAGGTGACTCTGGGTGGGCTCCTGGGTAGCTCCAGGATGGGGGCTGGTCGCCAGGAAGACCAAGCCATGATTAGAAGCTTGGAGAGGGGCTGCAGAGTGAATTAACTGTTGATTCTGCCTACATGATGAAGCCTCTATAATGATCTTTGAACCACACCCCAACTCCACGGGGACAGAAGCTCCTGTGCTCGGGACCCCCTCAGCCTTTGCCCTATGTGTCTCTTCATCTGGCTGTTTATCTGTGTCCTTTATCATATCCTTTAATGAGCCATTCGCAGTTTCACTGTACCAGCCGTGCGTACTTAGACATGCATGGCTTAATCTTTGAGACAAGCATATGCTACTGGCAGGATTACAGCTGGAATTACCGTGGGTGCTGGCACCAGACTTGCCCTCCAATGGATCCTCGCGAAAGGATTTACATATCCTTTATTATATAGTAAATTGGTGAGCGTAAGTGTTTGCCTAGCTTCTGTGAGCTGTTGTAGTAAATTATCTAACCCAAGGAAGGGGTGGTGAGGACCCTGATTTGCAGTCAAGTTGGACCGACCGGGGGACCGACTACTTGGCGATTGGTGTCTGAAGTAAGGGGCAGTCTTGTGGGACTGAGCCTTATCCTGTGTGGTCTGATGCTATCTTCTGGTAGACAGTGTCAGAACTGAATTGAATTGTAGGACACTCAGCTGGAGAATTGGTTGGTGTGGGGAGAAACCCACACGTTTGATGTCAGAGTATTCAGTGTGGAAGAATAGCGTTTTTCCTTTTAGCAAATGTGAAAATAAGCTTTATAAAATAGTATCCTACCCTATATTCTGTTTTGGAACCTAATTTTTCACTCAGTGGTGACTAGTGGCAGGCTTTGAATAGGCCAGGAATTGTGCGGATCCTGCCCTGGGTTCCAGCAGCGGTGAGAGCACTGGAAGAGGAGCCTAACCAGGCTGCTGGGTGACCTTGGGTAAGTCTCTGCCCTCCTCAGAGCCTCGATTTTCTTGGTCAAATTAAGGGTGTGGGTAGTACTGGATCAGTGTCTGAAAGTCAGAGCTGCCACCTAAAGCTGGGCAGGCTGTGCACTGCACAGCTCCAGGGGGAGGAGGAGGGGTATTCTTGTCATAATCTGTGTGAATGGCGTGCCCAGAGTTGAGTAATGAATGGGCCCTGCCCGAAATGTGGTGTGTGAACCTGGTGGTACACAAGATGATTTTAGGTGGCATGCAAATGCATTCAGTTTTATAGTTACCTTCTATTTGTAGTAAATGATACCGATTTTCCACTTGAAGAGCTTATTAAACCACACTTGTTGTTTTTTGTTTGTTTTGGCCGTGCTGTGTGGCTTGCGGGATCTTAGCTTCCCAACCAGGGATCAAACCCGGGCCCTCGGTAGTGAAAGCGCTGAGTCCTAACCACTGTACTGCCAGGGAATTCCCTCCCCAGAGTTTCTGATTCAGTAGATCTGAGGTGGAGCCTGATAATGTGCATTTCTAACAAGTTCCCAGGTGGTGTTGCTGCTGCTGGTTCAGGGATCACACTTTGATAATCACTTACCAAATTGCCTTTTTATTATTTTTTTATATGATAAAATATAATAAAAATAGATTTATTATAAGGAATTGGTTCACAAGATTATGGAGGCTGACAAGTCCCAAGATCTACAGAGTGAGTCAGCAAGTTGGAGACCCAGGTGATGTGATGGTGTTGTTCCAATATGAGGATGGCAGGCTTCAGACCAAGGAAGAGCTGAGGTTTCAGTTTGAGTCTGATGGCAGGAAAAAGTCGGTGTCCCAGCTTGAAGGCAGTCAGGCAGGAGGAATTCTCTCTTTCTGGGGGAGGATCATCCTTTCTGTTATCAGGCCTTCAGTGGGTTGGATGAGCCCTCCCTGCTTCCAACCCCAGCCCACCCCGACCCACCCGTATTAGGGAGGGCTTTACTCAGACTATTGATTTAAATGTTAACCTCACCCCAAAACACTCTCACAGAAACACCCAGAAAAATGTTTGACCAAATATCTGCAAATTGCCTTTTTAAATACATTTGTTTAGGTTTTAAAAATGAGTAGATGTTCAACATCACTAACCATTAGGGAAATGCAAATTCAGACCATGGTAAGAGAACACTACATACTTATTAGAACAGCTGAACTAAAAAGTAGTGAACTAAAAAGTAGTGACAATATCAATACATATGAAACTGGATCTCTCATATGTTGCTGATAGGAATATAAAATGGTACAAACACTCTGGGAAATAGTTTGACAGTTTCTTTTAAAAACTAAACATATACCTAATATGACCTAGCAATTGTACTCCTGGTTATTTATCACAGAAAGATAAAAACTTATGCCTGCACAAAACCCTATATATGATTGTTCATGGCAGATTTATTTGTAAGAGCCCCAAACTGGAAACAGCCCAATATCCCTCGAATGATGGTGAAGCAAACTGTTTTATATCCATACTGCAAACTACTATTGTTGACCTTAGAAATAAAGTTATTTTACTAGCAAAAATGAGTTTGTTTGGAAATGGCAGAGGAATTGCAATTCTGGATAAGCAAGCTACAGCAAAAGTCATAAGCCAGTCCAACAAACAAAGGAGAGGAATATTATAGAGTAAAAGGAGGAAGTTAAGAGGGTTTGTTCTGAATGAAAGTCCGTTGGAGAAAAGTGAGAGTTCAGGGTGATGGTGGTTTCTGTTTGGCTGAGTTGGGGAGGTAGTCAATGTCTTGTAGAAGATGCAATGTACATCTTTTCCTGTTGGGGTCTGTAATTAACAATTCTTCCTGTAATTGACATGGAGTGGTACTGCACAAGAGCTCCCCCTTCTGGCCTTCTGACTCCATTTTTAGTGAGATTTCCCTTTATTTTCACACTATTCAGCAATAAATAGGGAGAAGCTATTGATACAGGCAACAACTTGGATGGGTCTCAAGGGTATTGTGCTGAATAGAAAAAAAAGCCAATCTCAAAAGGTCAATAGCATATGATTCCGTTTATATAGCAGTCTTGAAATGACAAAATTATAGAGATGGAAAGCAGATCAGTGGTTGCCAGGGGATAGGGATGGTGGGAGGGTGGAAGGTAAGGTGTGACTACAAACCAGTAGCAGGGGGAGCTCTATGTATTGATGGAATAGTTCTGAATCTTGATCATAGGTGGTTACACGAATCTACATGTGATAAAATGACATAGAACTATACATTTGGTATTGTTTTGATATTGGACTATACTTATATGTAACCATTGGAGGAAACAGAGTGAAGGGTACACAGAACCTCGTTGCAATATCTTCGAAATCGCTGAATCTGTAATGATTTCAAATAAGTTAAAAAATGAAAAAGAATTGATTTAAATGAAAATATTAAGTAAAAAAAAATCAGCAGTACACAGGTCTGGCAAAAATTGACATAGTAAATGACTGAGCATCTCAAATCCATCCAATGTACAATTGCCCCCCAGCAGGCCACCTGCAGGAGGCTGGGGCTTTGAACTCTTCTCCTGCTTGGCATTGGGGTAGGGTTGCTAGGTAAAATACAGAATGCACAGTGAAATTTAGAATTCTAATAAACAAGGAATATTTTTTTTTAGTATAACTGTGTCCCATGCATTATTTGGGACATACTTAAGCTAAAATAAATTATTCCTCTAAATTCTTAAATGTGTTTAATGTGATTATTTTTCTATGCCCTTGTCTCCTAATTCTAATATCTCAGCCATTTATGAATCTGCTTGTGTGGACTGGCTTTTCTCTTAATCTTAGGATACATTTTCTTGCTGCTTCACATGTCTAGTAAATTTTATTTATTTATTTATTTGTTTGTTTTATAGTGGTTGCGCCGGGTCTTAGTTACAGCACTTGGGCTCCTTAGTTGCAGCATGTGGGCTCCTTAGTTGTGGTTCGCCAGCTCCTTAATTGTAGCATGTGAACTCTTAGTTGCAGCATGCATGTGGGATCTACTTCCCTGACCAGGGATTGAACCTGGGCCCCCTGCATTGGGAGCATGGGGTCTTAATCACTGCGCCACCAAGGAAGTCCCATAAATATTTTTTTATATGCTGGACATTGAACATACATTGTAGAGATTTGGATTGTGTTATTGTACTCTAAATAGTGCTGAGTTTTGTTCTGGCCAGCAATTAAATTACTAATGGATTAACTTGACCATGTATGTCAAGGCTTGGTTTTAGGTTTTGTTAGGGTGTGTCTTTTCCCATTTTTTCCTTATGCCTAGGGAATCTTCCTTACTCCCAAAGCATAGCCTTTGAGGCCCTCATGTCAGTTTCTGGGAATGTCCTTCCTTGATTCTTTGGGAAAGTAGTTATATGATCTCCACCTAATTTACTGCAGCAAATGTCATGTCCGGGCTTCAAGGAGCCATTCCAGCAGCATGTTAGAGCTCCAGGTGTTGTTGACAGGGCATTAAATTCTTAGTCATGGGAGAGTGCTCCCAGGTCAATAAATCCTCATGTATACAACCTTTTATTCAACTCTTGGCCCAACACCCTTGTCTTCTCTTATACCTCCTCTCCCAAATTCTTCCAGTATATATTAGCTCCTGCAACTCTTTTGGTGAATAAACTGTTTCGCCCAGAGCAGGACTGTACTTGTGATCTTGGGCTGTGATGATGACTGACCCTAGTTATTGGTCTGGTGGCAATGTGGGGCAGCAATGAGAAGGGCACACTTTATCATTCTGTAAGGTACCCACCTCAGGGAAGTTCTTCACCTAGTCTCCAGGCAGCAGGAGGCTGTTCTGCTTTTAAGGGTTTGGGGTGGGGGGCTGCTTCTAGCCTAGCACGTTCAGGGAAAACTGGAGGTTCAAGGTTCTCGAGTATATCCATTCAAATTTTCCCATACCAGGTACCTGGATCCCATTACTTTTCTATCAGGGACCCTGCATTTAGGATAGGAGATCAATTACGGTTGATCATGCAGCCTCCTTTGCAGTTCTGCCATCCTTATGATTCAATTCTGCGTCTGATTTTCTGCCTATTCTACTTTCCAGGGGCAGGAGAAGAGGGTTTCTTTAAATCCTGTCTTTGAAGAGCCTCTCACTGGACAAAATATAATATTTCAAGCATCAAAAAGAGCTGCAATGAATTGAAACACATCAACTGTGTTAAGCTATGAGAGCTCTGAGTTGATAGTTATCTAGGTCAAGCCTGTCGTTCTATTTGTTTAGAAGACATAAGTTGATCATCTTTGGAGGATGTTAATGATTCAACTTTTATTCTAAACCTGGTAAGGGAAAGAATCAAGTTTTTTTTTTGCCTTTCTTTTTTTTAAAATTAATTAATTAATTTATTTTTGGCTGCATTGAGTCTTCGTTGCTGCATGAGGCTTTCTCTAGTTGCAGTGAGCGGGGGTTACTCTTTGTTGCGGTGTGCGGGCTTCTCATTGTGGTGGCTTCTCTTGTTGCAGAGCACGGGCTCTAGGCACGCGGGCTTTCATAGTTGTGGCACGAAGGCTTCAGTAGTTGTGGCTCATGGGCTCTAGAGCGCAGGCTCAGTAGTTGTGTAGCACAGGCTTAGGTGCTCCACGGCATGTGGGATCTTCCTGGAACCAGGGCTCAAACCCGTGTCCCCTGCATTGGCAGATGGATTCTTAACCACTGCGCCACCGGGAAGTCCTTTCTTTCTTTTTTTTTTTTTTTTTTGCAATACGCGGGCCTCTCACTGTTGTGGCCTCTCCCGTTGCGGAGCACAGGCTCCATATGCGCAGGCTCAGCGGCCATGGCTCACAGGCCCAGCCGCTCCGCGGCATGTGGGATCTTCCCTGACCGGGGCACGAACCCGTGTCCCCTGCATCGGCAGGTGTACTCTCAACCACTGCACCACCAGGGAAGCCCCTTTCTGCCTTTCTTAAACAAACTCTAGGGTTACCAAATATAAGAGTTGAGAAGGGAAAATTCTTTTTCATTGTGGTAAAATACAGAAACATAAAATTTACCATTTACCCATTTTTAAAGTATATAATTCTGTGGTATTAAATACCATCACGTTGTTGTGCACCCATCATCAGCATCCATCCCCATGACCCTGTTCATCTTACAAAACAAACTCTCTACCCATTAAACAAAATCTCCCCATTCTCCCCTTCCCCCAGCCCCTATCAACCACCATTCTACTTTCTGTCTTTATAATTTTTACTACTCTAAGTGTTGCCGAGTCCAAGCTTGTGCTGCTTGCTGCACGACAGGTCAGTAAATCAAGAGACAGGTTGTTGGGGCAAGGAATAGTGACTTTATTTGGAAAGCCAGCAGACTGAGAAGATGACGGACTAGTGTCCCAAAGAACCATCTTACCCAGATTTGGACGCTAGTTTCTTTCACAGAATGAAGAGGGAGAGGTGAGGAGGTAAAGTAAAAGGGTGATGAGTTGTTGCAGATATTTCCTGATTCTGGCCAGGTGCCTGAGGGGAATGGCTTCTTTACTGCAGCCATTCACAGGTGAGTCTGATCAGAATGTTTTCTGTGAGATAAACAAAGGTATTTTAGCTTAATGCTCATTGCATGGGAGGCAGGGTTCCCCGTGATGCGCCATTATGTATACTTTAAGCTATAGGCAACATCCCTTTAGTGATTAACTTGTAGCAAAAGCAATAGAACACAAAGTGAAAGAAACTTTTACAAAGTAAAAGAAACAGATCCAATATGGAGTCAGATTTGTTTTCCCTATTATGTAAGTACCTCATGTAAGTGGAATCATACAGTATTTGCCTTTTTGTGACTGGCTTATTTCACTTAGCATAATGTCCTCAAGTTTCACCCACATTGTAGCATATTGCAGAATTTCCTTCCTTTTTTTTTAACATCTTTATTGGAGTATAATTGCTTTACAATGGTGTGTTAGTTTCTGCTTTATAACAAAGTGAATCAGCTATACATGTACATATATCCCCATATCTCTTCCCTCTTGCATCTACCTCCCTCCCACCCTCCCTATCCCACCCCTCTAGGTGGTCACAAAGCACTGAGCTGATCTCTCTGTGCTATGCGGCTGCTTCCCACTAGCTATCGGTTTTACATTTGGTAGCGTATATATGTACATGCCACTCTCTCACTTTGTTCCACCTTACCCTTCCCCCTCCCCGTGTCCTCAAGTGCATTCTCTAGTAGGTCTACATCTTTATTCCTGTCCTGCCCCTAGATTCTTCATGACCATTTTTTTTTTTTTTAGATTCCATATTTATGTGTTAGCATATGGTATGTGGTTTTCTCTTTCTGACTTACTTCACTCTGTGTGACAGACTCTAGGTCCATTCACCTCACTACAAGTAACTCAATTTCGTTTCTTTTTTGGCTCAATAATATTCCATTGTATATATGTGCCACGTCTTCTTTATCCATTCATCTCTCGATGGACACTTAGGTTGCTTCCATGTCCTGGCTATTGTAAATAGAACTGCAATGAACATTATGGTACATGACTCTTTTTGTTTTTGTTTTTGTTTTTGCGGCACGCGGGCCTCTCACTGCTGTGACCTCTCCCGTTGCGGAGCACAGGCTCCGGACGCGCAGGCCCAGCAGCCATGGCTCACGGGCCCAGCCGCTCCGCGACATGTGGGATCCTCCCGGACCGGAGCACGAACCCGTGTCCCCTGCATTGGCAGGCGGACTCCCAACCACTGCGCCACCAGGAAAGCCCATGACTCTTTTTGAATTATGGTTTTCTCAGGGTATATGCCCAGTAGTGGGATTGCTGGGTCATATGGTAGTTCTATTTTTAGTTTTTTAAGGAACCTCCATACTGTTCTCCAAAGTGGCTGTATCAATTTACATTCCCACCAACAGTGCAAGAGTGTTCCCTTTTCTCCACACCCTCTGCAGCATTTATTGTTTGTAGATTTTTTGATGATGGCCATTCTGACTGGTGTGAGGTGATATCTTATTGTAGTTTTGATTTGAATTTCTCTAATGATTAGTGATGTTGAGCGTCCTTTCATGTGTTTGTTGACAATCTGTATGTCTTCTTTGGAGAAATGTCTGTTTAGGTCTTCTGCCCATTTTTGGATTGGGGTGTTTGGTTTTTTTTTATATTGAGCTGCATGAGCTGCTTGTAAATTTTGGAGATTAATCCTTTGTCCGTTGCTTCCTTTGTAAATATTTTCTCCCATTCTGTGGTTTGTCTTTTTGTCTTGTTTATGGTTTTCCTTTGCTGTGAAAAAGCTATTAAGTTTCATTAGGTTCTCTTTGTTTATTTTTGTTTTTATCTCCATTTCTCTAGGAGTTGGGTCACAAAGGATCTTGGTGTGATTTATGTCATAGAGTGTTCTGCCTATGTTTTCCTCTAAGAGTTTTATAGTGTCTGGCCTTACATTTAGGTCTTTAATCCATTTGGAGTTTATTTTTGTGTATGGTGTTAGCAGGTGTTCTAATTTCATTCTTTTACATGTAGCTGTCCAGTTTTCCCAGCACCACTTATGGAAGAGACTGTCTTTTCTCATTCTTGCCTCCTTTATCAAAAATAAGGTGACCATATGTGCGTGGGTTTATCTCTGGGCTTTCTATCCTGTTCCATTGATCTATATTTCTGTTTTTGTGCCAGTACCATATTGTCTTGATTACTGTAGCTTTGTAGTACAGTCTGAAGTCAGGGAGCCTGATTCCTCCAGCTCTGTTTTTTTTCTCAAGATTGCTTTGGCTATTCGGGGTCTTTTGTGTTTCCATACAAATTGTGAAAATTTTTGTTCTAGTTCTATGAAAAATGCCAGTGGTAGTTTGATAGGGATTGCATTGAATCTGTAGCTTGCTTTGGGTAGTATAGTTATTTTCACAATGTTGAGTCTTCCAGTCCAAGAACATGGTATATCTCTCCACCTGTTTGTATCATCTTTAATTTCTTTCATCAGTGTCTTATAGTTTTCTGCATACAGGTCTTTTGTCTCCTTAGGTAGGTTTTTGTTTGTTTGTTTTTGCGGTACGGGGGCCTCTCACTGTTGTGGCCTTTCCCGTTGTGGAGCACAGGCTCCGGTCGTGCAGGCTCAGCGGCCATGGCTCACAGGACCAGCTGCTCCGCGGCATGTGGGATCTTCCCAGACCAGGGCACGAACCCGTGTCCCCTGCATCGGCAGGCAGACTCTCAACCACTGCGCCACCAGGGAAGCCCACCTTAGGTAGGTTTATTCCTAGGTATTTTATTCTTTTTGTTGCAGTGTTAAATGGGAGTGTTTCCTTAATTTCTCTTTCAGATTTTTCATCTTTAGTATATAGGAATGCAAGAGATTTCTGTCCATTAATTTTGTATCCTGCTACTTTTCTGAATTCATTGATTAGCTCTAGTTTTCTGGTAGCATGTTTAGGATTCTGTATGTATAGTATCATGTCATCTGCAAACAGTGACAGGGTTACTTCTTCTTTTCCAATTTGGATTCTTTTTATTTCTTTTTCTTATATGATACCTGTGGCTAAAACTTCCAAAACTATGTTGAATAATAGTGGTGAGAGTGGGCAACCTTGTCTTTTTCCTGATCTTAGAGGAAATGGTTTCAGTTTTTCACCATTGAGGATGATGTTGGCTGTGGGTTTGTCATATATGGCCTTTATTATGTTAAGGTAAGTTCCCTCTATGCCTATTTTCTGGAGGGTTTTTATCATAAATGGGTGTTGAATTTTGTTGAAAGCTTTTTCTGCATCTATTGAGATGATCATATGGTTTTTATTCTTCAGTTTGTTAATATGGTGTTTCACATTGATTTGCGTATATTGAAGAATCCTTGCATTCCTGGGTTAAAACCCACTTGATCATGGTGTACGATCCTTTTAATGTGCTGTTGGATTCTGTTTACTAGTATTTTGTTGAGGATTTTTGCCTCTATGTTCATCAGTGATATTGGCCTGTAGTTTTCTTTCTTTGTGACATCTTTGTCTGGTTTTGGTATCAGGGTGATGGTGGTCTCGTAGAATGAGTTTGGGAGTGTTCCTCCCTCTGCTATATTTTGGAAGAGTTTGAGAAGGTTAGGTGTTAGCTCTTCTCTAAATGTTTGATAGAATTCACCTGTGAAGCCATCTGGTCCTGGGCTTTTGCTTGTTGGAAGATTTTTAATCACAGTTTCAATTTCAGTGCTTGTGATTCGTCTGTTTATATTTTCTACTTCTTCCTGGTTCAGTCTCGGAAGGTTGTGCTTTTCTAAGAATTCGCCTATTTCTTCCAGGTTGTCCATTTTATTGTCATATAGTTGCTTGTAGTGATCTCTCATGATCCTTTGTATTTCTGCAGTGTCAGTTGTTACTTCTCCTTTTTCATTTCTAACTCTATTGATTTGAGTCTTCTCCCTTTTTTTCTCAGTGCGTCTGGCTAATGGTTTAGCAATTTTGTTTATCTTCTCAAAGAACCAGCTTTAAGTTTTATTGGTCTTTGCTATTGTTTCCTTCATTTGTTTTTCATTTATTTCTGATCTCATCTTTATGATTTCTTTCCTTCTGCTAACTTTGGGATTTTTTTGTCCTTCTTTCTCTAATTGCTTTAGGTGTAAGGTTAGGTTGTTTATTTGAGATGTTTCTTGTTTCTTAAGGTAGGATTGTATTGCTATAAACTTCCCTCTTAGAACTGCTTTTGCTGCATCCCATAGGTTTTGGGTTGTCGTGTTTTCATTGTCATTTGTTTCTAGGTATTTTTTGATTCCCTCTTTGACTTCTTCAGTGATATCTTCGTTATTAAGTAATGTATTGTTTAGCCTCCATGTGTTTGTATTTTTTACAGATTTTTTCCTGTAATTGATATCTAGTCTCATAGCATTGTGGTCAGAAAAGATACTTGATATGATTTCAATTTTCTTAAATTTACCAAGGCTTGATTTGTGGCCCAAGATATGATCTATCCTGGAGAATGTTCCATGAGCACTTGAGAAGAAAGTGTATTCTGGTTTTTTTTGGATGTAATGTCCTATAAATATCAAGTAAGTCCATCTTGTTTAATGTATCATTTAAAGCTTGTGTTTCCTTATTTATTTTCATTTTGGATGATCTGCCCATTGGTGAAAGTGGGGTGTTAAAGTCCCCTACTATGATTGTGTTACTATTGATTTCCCCTTTTATGGCTGTTAGCATTTGCCTTATGTATTGAGGTGCTCCTATGTTGGGTGCATAAATATTTACAATTGTTATATCTTCTTCTTGGACTGATCCCTTGATCATTATGTAGTGTCCTTCTTTGTCTCTTATAATAGTCTTTGTTTTAAAGTCTATTTTGTCTGTTACGAGAATTGCTACTCCAGCTTTCTTTTGGTTTCCATTTGCATGGAATATCTTTTTCCATCCCCTCACTTTCAGTCTGTATGTGTCCCTAGGTCTGAAGTGGGTCTCTTGTAGACAGCATATATACGGGACTTGTTTTTATATCCATTCAGCCAGTCTATGTCTTTTCCTTGGAGCATTTAATCCATTTATATTTAAGGTAGTTATCGATATGTATGTTCCTATTACCATTTTCTTAATTGTTTTGGGTTTTTTTATTGTAGGTCTTTTCCTTCTCTTGTGTTTCCTGCCTAGAGAAGTTCCTTTAGCATTTGTTGTAAAGCTGGTTTGGTGGTGCTGAATTCTTTTAGCTTTTGCTTATCCGTAAAGGTTTTAATTTCTCCATTGAATCTGAATGAGATCCTTGCTGGGTAGAGTAATCTTGGTTGTAGGTTTTTCCCTTTCATCATTTTAAGTATGTCCTGCCACTCCCGCCTGGCTTGCAGAGTTTCTGCTGAAAGATCAGCTGTTAACCTTATGGGGATTCCCTTCTGTGTTATTTGTTTTTTTTCCCTTGCTGCTTTTAATATTTTTTCTTTGTATTTAATTTTTGATAATTTGATTAGTATGTGTCTTGGCATGTTTCTCCTTGGATTTATCCTGTATGGGACTCTCTGCTCTTCCTGGACTTGATTAACTATTTCCTTTCGCATATTAGGGAAGTTTTCAACTATAATCTCTTCAAATATTTTCTCAGTCCGTTTCTTTTTCTCTTCTTCTTCTGGGACCCCTATAATTCGAATGTTGGTGTGTTTAATGTTGTCCCAGAGGTCTCTGAGACTGTCCTCAATTCTTTTCATTCTTTTTTCTTTATTCTGCTCTGCGGTAGTTATTTCCACTATTTTATCTTCCAGGTCATTTATCCGTTCTTCTGCCTCAGTTATTCTGCTATTGATTCCTTCTAGAGTATTTTTAGTTTCATTTATTGTGTTGTTCATCACCATTTGTTTACTCTTTAGTTCTTCTAGGTCCTTGCTAAATGTTTCTTGTACTTTCTCCATTCTATTTCCAAGATTTTGGATCATCTTTACTATCATTATTCTGAATTCTTTTTCAGGTAGACTGCCTATTTCCTCTTCATTTGTTAGGTCTGGTGGGTTTTTATCTTGCTCCTTCATCTGCTGTGTGTTTCTCTGTCTTCTCATTTTGCTTACCTTACTGTGTTTGGGGGCTCCTTTTTGCAGACTGCAGGTTCGTAGTTCCTGTTGTCTTTGGTGACCCCAGTGGCTAAGGTTGTTTCAGTGGGTTGTGTAGGCTTCCTGGTGGAGGGGACTAGTGCCTGTGTTCTGGTGGATGAGGCTGTATCTTGTCTTTCTGGTGGGCAGGTCCGTGTCTGGTCGTGTGTTTTGGGGTGTCTGTGACCTTATCATGATTTTAGGGAACCTCTCTGCTAATGGGTGGGGTTGTGTTCCTGTCTTGCTAGTTGTTTGGAATAGGGTGTCCAGCACTGTAGTTTGCTGGTCGTTGAGTGGAGCTGGGTCGTGACCTTGAGATGGAGATCTCTGGGAGATTTTTGCTGTTTTATATTACATGGAGCTGGGAGGTGTCTAGTGGGCCAGTGTCCTGAACTCGGCTCTCCCACCTCAGAGGCACAGTCCTGACACCCGGCCATGGCACCAAGACCCTGTCATCCACACAGAAAAAGAGAAAAAGGAAAAGAATATATATATATTTGCTCCCAAAGTCCACCGCCTGAGTTTTGGGATGATTCGTTGTCTATTCAGGTATTCCAGAGATGCAGGGTACATCAAGTTGATTGCGGGGATTTAATCCCCTGCTCCTGAGGCTGCTGGGAGAGGTTTCCCTTTCTCTTCTTTGTTCGCACAGCTCCTGGGGTTCAGCTTTGGATTTGGCCCCACCTCTGCGTGTAGGTCGCCTGAGGGCATCTGTTCCCCACTCAGACAGGACGGGGTTAAAGGAGCAGCTGATTCGGGGGCTCTGGCTCACTCAGGCCGGGGGGAGGAGGGGTATGGTTGCGGGGCGAGCCTGTGGCAGCAGAGGCTGGTGTGACGTTGCACCAGCCTGAGGCGTGCCGTGCGTTCTCCCGGTGAAGTTGTCCCTGGATCCCGGGACCCTGGCAGTGGCAGGCTGCACAGGCTCCCGGGAGGGGAGGTGTAGATAGTGACCTGTGCTCGCACACAGGCTTCTTGGTGGCGGCAGCAGCAGCCTTAGCGTCTCATGCCTGTCTCTGGTGTCCGCGCTGATAGCCGCAGCTCGCGCCCGTCTCTGGAGCTCGTTTAGGCTGTGCTATTAATCCCCTCTCCTCGTGCACTGTGAAACAAAGAGGCGAGGAAAAGTCTCTTGCCTCTTTGGCTGTTCCAGACCTTTTCCCGGACATACTCCCGGTTAGCCGTGGCGCACTAGCCCCCTTCAGGCTGTGTTCACGCAGCCAACCCCAGTCCTCTCCCTGGGGTCTGACCTCCGAAGCCGGAGCCTCAGCTCCCAGCCCCAACCTGTCCCGGCAAGTGAGCAGACAAACCTCTCGGGCTGGTGAGTGCTGGTCAGCACCGATCCTCTGTGCGGGAATCTCTCCGCTTTGCCATCCGCACCCCTGTTGCTGCACTCTCCTCTGTGGCTCCGAAGCTTCCCCGCTCCGCCACCCACTGTCTCCGCCCGCGAAGGGGCTTCTGGTGTGTGGAAACCTTTCCTCCTTCACGTCTCCCTCCCACTGGTGCAGGTCCCGTTCCTATTTTATTTGTCTCTGTTTTTTCTCTTTTCTTTTGCTGTACTCAGGTGCATGGGAAGTTTCTTGCCTTTTGGGAGGTCTGAGGTCTTCTGCCAGCATTCAGTAGGTGTTCTGTGGGAGTTGTTCCTCATGTAGATGTACTTCTGATGTATTTGTGGGGAGGAAGGTGATCTCCGCTTCTTACTCTTCCACCGTCTTTCTTTCCTTCCTTTTTAAGGCTGAATAATATTCCACTGTATGCATATACCAATTTTTCTTATTTATCCATCTGTCAATGGACACTTAGGTTGCTTTCACATTTTAGCTATTGTTTAATAGCAGCATTATTCACATGGGTGTATGAATATCTCTTTGAGAACCTGCTTTAAATTCTTTTGTGTATATACCCAGAAGTAGAATTGCTGAGTCATGTGGTAATTCTATTTTTAATATTTTGAGGAACCACCATACTATTTTCCACAGTGGCTGTACCATTTTACATTCCCACCAACAGTGCACAAGGGCTCCAAATTCTTCACATCCTAAAAGGGAACTCTCCTACATTGTTGGTGGGAATGTAAACTGGTGTAGCCACTATGGAAAACAGTATGGAGGTTCCTTAAAAAACTAAAAAAAGAGTTGCCATATGATCCATCAATCCCACTCCTGGGCCTATATCCAGAGAAAACTCTAATTCAAAAAGATACATGCACGCCAGTGTTCATAGCAGCACTATTTACAATAGCCAAGACATGGAAGCAACCTAAATGTCCATCAACAGATGAACGGATAAAGAAGATGCAGTATATATATACTATGGAATACTACTCAGCCATAAAAAAGGAATGAAATAATGCCATTTGCAGCAACATGGATAGCCCTAGAGATTATCATACTAAATGAAGTAAGTCAGAAAGACAAATGTCATATGATATCACTTATCTGTGGAATGTAAAATATGATACAAATGAACTTATTTAACAAAACAGAAACAGACTCACAGGCATAGAAAACAAACATGATTACCAAAGGGGACAAAGTGGGGTAGGGATAAATTAGGAGTTTGGTATTAGCAGATACAAACTACTATATATTAAATAGATAAACAACACTGTATAGCACTACTATACTGTTCCCTACTGTAGGGAATGATATTCAATATCCTGTAATAAGCCATAATGGAAAAGAATATGAAAAAGAATATATATGCATGTATAAGTGAATCACTTTGCTGTACAGCAGAAACTAACACGACTTTGGGACTTCCCTTGTGGTGCAGTGGTTAAGAATCCACCTGTCAATGCAGGGATTTGAGCCCTGGTCAGGAAGATCCCACATGCTATGGAGCAACTAAGCCCATGTGCCACAACTACTGAGCCTGAGCTCTAGAGCCTATGAGCCACAACTACTGAGCCCACACACCTAGAGCCTGTGCTCTGCAGCAAGAGAAGCCACAGCAATGGGAAGCTGCTTGCCGCAACTAGAGAAAGCCCGTGCACAGCAATGAAGACCCAATGCAGCCATAAATAAATAAATAAATTTATAAAAAAAGAAACTAACACAACTTTATAAATCAACTATACTTCAATAAAAAAAATTCTCCACATCCTTGCCAACACTTGTATTTTTTTTTTTTTTTTTGCAGTACGCGGGCCTCTCACTGTTGTGGCCTCTCCCGTTGCGGAGCACAGGCTCCGGACGCGCAGGCTCAGCAGCCATGGCTCACGGGCCCAGCCGCTCTGCGGCATGTGGGATCTTCCCGGACTGGGGCAAGAACCTGTGTCCCCTGCATCGGCAGGTGGACTGTCAATCACTGCGCCACCAGGGAAGCCCCTGTATATATTTTTTAATAATAGCCATCCTAATGGGTGTGAGGTAGTATCTCATTATAGTTTTGATTTGTGTTTCACTAATGATTAGTGAGGTTGAGCATGTTTCATATGCTTGTTGGCCAGTTGTATATGTTCTCTGGAGAAATGTCTATTCAATTCCTTTGCCCATTTCCAAATCCGGCTGTTTTTTTTGTTGTTGTTGTTGCGTTTTGGGAGTTTTCTATGTATTCTGGATATTAATCCCTCATCACATGTATGATTTGCAAATATTTTCTCCCATTCTGTGGTTTGCCTTTTTATTTTGTGGATAGTGTCCTCTGACACTTTTAATTTTCATGAAGTTCAACTTGTCTATTTTTTCTTTTGTTACTTGTACCTTTGGTGTTATATCTAAGAAATCATTGCCAAATCCAATGTTGTGAAACTTCTATGTTGTCTTCTAAGAGTTTATTGTTTTAGGTCTTACATTTATGTCCTTGATCCATTTTTAGCTAACTTCATTTTTTGCATATGAATTTTTTTTGCATATGAATTTTCCCAGCACTATTTGTTGAAAAGACTGTCTTTTCCCCATTGAATAGTCTTGGCTCCCATGTTAAAAATCATTTTACCATATGTGAAAGGATTTATTTCTGGGTTTTCTATTCTATTCCAGTAGTCTATATGTCTGTCTTTATGCCAGTACTACCCTGTTTTGATTACTGTAGCTTTATAGTAGGTTTTGAAATCAGAGTGTGAATCCTCCAACTTTGTTCTTCTTTTTCAAGATTGTCTTGGTTATTTGGGGTTCCTTGAGATTCCTTACGAATTTTAGGATGGGTTTTTCTATCTCTGCAAAAAAAAGTCATTGAAATTTTGATAGGGATTGCATTGAATCTGTAGATCACTTTGGGTAGTATTGACATTTTAACAATACGAAGTCTTCCAATCCATGAATATGGGATGTGTTTTTATTTATTTATATCTCTTTAATTTCTTTCAGCTGTGTTTTGTATGTTTCATTGTACAAGTCTTTCACCTCCTTGGTTAAATCGAGTTCTAAGTATTTTATTCTTTTTGATGCTACTGTAAATGGAATTGCTTTTATAATTTTCTTTTCAGATTGCACATTGCGTATAGAAATGCAACTGATTTTATGCATTGACTTAGTATCCTGCTACTTTGCTGAATTCGTTTATTAGTTCTAACAGGGTTTTTTGGTGGAAGCTTTAGGATTTTCAACTTATAAGATTATTTGCAAAGAGAGATAATGGTACTTCTTCCTTTCCAACTTAGATGCCTTTTATTTTTTTTTCTTGTCAAATTGCTCTGCCTAGAACTTCTAGTACTATGTTGAGTAGAATTGGTGAAAGTGGGCATCCTTGCCTTATTCTTACAGGAAAAGCTTTTAGTCTCTTACCATTGAGTATTATGTTTGCTGTGGGTTTTTCATATATGGCTTTTGTTATGTGTAAATACTTTCCCTCTATTCCCATTTTCTTAAGTGTTTCTATTATGAAAGCATGTTTGAACTTTGTCTAATGCTTTTATGTTTTCTGTTTATTTTTGCATCAATTAAGATGATCGTGTGGTTTTTCTCCCTTCATTCTGTTGATGTGGCTTATTGATTGATTTTATATGTTGAATGATCCTTGCATTCCATGAGTAAATCCTTTGTGGTCTTAGTGTATAATTCTTTCAGTATGCTGCTGAATTCTGTTTGCTAGTGTTTTGTTGAGGATTTTTTTAAAATAAATTTGTTTATTTTATTTATTTCTTATTCTTGGATGCGCTGGGTCTTAGTTGCTGCGCACGGGCTTGCCACTCTTCGTTACGGTGTGTGGGCTTCTCATTGCGGTGGCTTCTTTTGTTGCAGAGCACAGGCTCTAGGCACACAGGCTTCAGTAGTTGTGGCTCGCGGGCTTTAGTAGTTGTGGCTCGCAGGCTCTAGAGCACAGGCTCAGTAGTTGCGGTGCACGGGCTTAGTTGCTTCACGGCATGTGGGATCTTCCTGGACCAGGGCTCGAACCCATGTCCCCTGCATTGGCAGGCTGATTCTTATCCACTGCGCCACCAGGGAAACCCCTTGTTGAGGATTTTTGCATCAGTGTTCACAAGCAATTCCACTTCTGGGTCTGTGGTTTTTTATAGTGTCTTTTGTATCAGGGTAGTGCTGGCCTCAGAATGAGTTAGGAAGTATCCCTCCTGTTCAATTTTTTGGAAAAGTTTAAGATTGGCATTACTTCTTCTTTACATGTTTGGGAGCATTCACCAGTGAATCCATCAGGTCCAAGGCTTTTCTTTGTTGTTAGATTTTTGATTCCTGATTCAATCCCCTTACTAGTTGTAGGTCTGTTCAGATTTTCTATTTCTTAATGATTTAATCTTGGTAGGTTTTGTGTTTCTAGGAAATTTTCCATTTCATCTAGGTTATCCAATTTTTTGGCATACAATTTTTCATAATAGTTTTATAATCTTTTTTATTTCTGCAGAATTAGTAATGTCACCACTTTCATTTCCAATTTTAGTAATTTGAGTCTTTTTTTCTTGGTCCACTAGCTAAAGGTTTGTCAATTTTGTTGATTATTTTGAGGAATCAACTTTTTAGTTTCATCGATTTTTCTCTATTGTTTTTCTAATCTGTATTTCAGTTATTTTAACAGCAGGGAAGGGTCGGGGGAAGGGATAGTTAGGGAGTTTGGGATTGACACGTACACGCTGCTATATTTAAAATGGATAACCAACAAAGACCTACTGTATAGCACAGGGAGCTCTGCTCAATATTACGTAGCAACCTACATGGGAAAAGAATTTGAAAAAGAATAGATACAAGTATATGTATAACTGAATCACTTTGCTGTACACCTGAAACTATCAAAACATTGTTAATCAACTATACTCCAATATAAAATAAAAAGTTAAAAAATATATTTTTCCCTAGAAAAAAATCTAGTTGAAATTAGATTCTGGTCCTAATTATATCACCTGCTGAATTCTGTGATCTTGGGCAAAACTCCAGACCTGGAACTAATGTATTTCAGTTATTTCTGCTCCATCTTTATTTTTCTTTTCTTTCCTTTTCTTTTCCTTCCTTTCCTTCCTTCTATTTAGTTTGTTCTTTTTCTAGTTTCTTACGTTGTAAAGTTAGGTTATTGATTTGAGATCTTTCTTGTTTGTTTTTTTTTCTGGCTGCATGGCATGTGGGATCTTAGTTCCAGTGGAAGCTTGGAGTCTTAACCGCTGGATTGCCAGGGAAGTCCATTTTTCTTGTTTTTTATTTTTTTTAATATTTATTTATTTATTTTTGGCTGCATTGGGTCTTAGTTGTGGCACGTGGGCTCTTCATTGTGGTGCACAGGCATCTCTCTTGTTGTGGCGCACAGGCTCTACAGCACGCAGGCTCAGTAGTTGCAGCGCGTGGGCTCTCTAGTTGTGATGCATGGGCTCAGTAATTGCAGTGCATGGACTTAGTTGCCCCACAGCATGTGGGATCTTAGTTCCCTGACCAGAGATCGAACCCGTGTCCCTTGCATTGGGAGGCAGATTCTTAATCCCTGGACCACCAGGGAAGTCCCATAAATTTTTATAATTGTTATATCTTTTTGCTGTATTGAATGTTTTATTAACATATAATGTCCTTCTTTGCTTCTTGTAAACTTGTTTTATTTAAAGTCTATGTTGTCTGATATTTGTATAGCCAGTCCTGCTCTCTTTTGTTTACTATTTGCACAGAATATCTTTTTCTATCTTTTTACTTTCAACCTGTTTGTGTCTTTGAATTTCAAGTGAGTCCCTTGTATAATTGGGCCATGTGTTTTTTTCCCAATCTTCCAATCTGTCTTTTCATTGGAGAATTTAATCTACTTACATTTAAAGTAATTACTGATAAGGAGGGACTTATTTCTGTTATTGTGTTATTTGTTTTCTATATGCCCTAAGCCTTTTTGTCCCTCATTTCCTGAATTCCTGTCTTTTGTTCTTTAGTCAAATTTTGGAGCGAAATGTTTAAATTCCTTTCTCATTTCCTTTTGTGTATATACTTTAGCTATTTTCTTTGTGACTACCATGGGGATTATATTTAACATCATAAAGTTATAACACTCTAACTTGAATTTGTACAAGGTTAACCTCAATAACATGCAAAATCTCTGTTTTTTAAAAAAATTATTTATTATTTTATTTATTTTTGGCTGTGCTGGGTCTTCATTGCTGTGTGCGGGCTTTCTCTAGTTGTGGCAAGTGGGGGCTACTCTTCCTTGTGGTATGCAGGCTTCTCACTGCAGTGGCTTCTCTTGTTGCTGAGCACAACCTCTAGAGTGCAGGCTCAGTAGTCGTGGTGCATGGACTTAGTTGCTCCGCAGCATGTGGGATCTTCCCAGACCAGGGCTTGAACCCGTGTTCCCTGCATTGGCAGGTGGATTCTTAAACACTGCGCCACCAGGGAAGCCCAAAATCTCTTTTCTTTTACAGCTCTGTCCCTACCTCTTTTGGTTGTTGTCACAAAATGACATCTGTGTACATTGTGTGCCCCAAAACAAAAAGCTAATAATTCTTTTAAATACATTAGTCTCTTAAATCTTGTACAAAACAAGAAGTGCAGTTGCAAACCACTGTTACAATAATACTAGGTTTTATAATTGCCTATATATTTACTTATATTGTGATCTTTATTTATCCCTATGGCTTTGAGTTACTGTCTAGTGTCTTTTCATTTCACTTTGCAGGACTCTCTTGAGCATTTCTTGAGCAAGCCAGGTCTAGCAGTCACAAACTCCCTCAGCTTTTGTTTATCTGGGATTGTCATGATTTGTCCCTCCCTTTTTTTTCTCTCTCTCTTTTTTCTGCTGTGCTGCACAGCTTGCAGGATCTCAGTTCCCCAACCAGGAATTGAACCTGGGCCACGGTAGTGAAAGCCCAGAATCCTAACCACTAGACCACCAGGGAACTCCCTCTCCCTCCCTTTTGAAGGACCATTTTTGTGGATATAGGATTCTTCATTGACAGTTTTTTTTTTTTTTTCTTTTAGCACTTTGAGTATATTGGCCAACTGTCTTCTTTGGCTCCAATTCTTCTTTTTTTTAAAAAAATTATTTAATTACTTTATTTTATTTTTTAATTTTTGGCTACGTTGGGTCTTTGTTGCTGCACATGGGCTTTCTCTAGTTGCGGCAAGCAGGGGCTACTCTTTGTTGCAATGCTCAGGCTTCTCATTGTGGTGGCTTCTCTTGTGTGGAGCACAGGCTCTAGACAGGTAGGCCTCATTAGCTGCAGCACGCGGGCTCAGTAGTTGTGGCTCACAGGCTCTAGAGCACAGACTCAGTAGTTACGGCACACGGGGCTTAGTTGCTTCATGGCATGTGGGATCTTCCCAGACCAGGGCTCCAACCCGTGTCCCCTGCATTGCCAGGCGGATTCTTAACAACTGTGCCATCAGGGAAGCCCATTGGCTCCAATTTTTCTGATGAGAAATCTGCAGATAATCTTTTTGAGAATCCCATGTATTTATTTGCATCTCTTTTGCAGTTTTCAGGATTCACTTTGTCTTTTGAAATTTGGTTATAATGTGTCTCCATGTGGGTCTTCTTGGAGTTCATCTTACTTGGAGTTCATTGAGCTTCGTGGACACTTATATTCACTTCTTTCATCAAATTTGTGAAGCTTTCAGTCATTATTTCTCCAAATATTCTCTTGGCTGTTTTGCCTCCCTCTTCTCCTTCTGTGACTCCCACAATATATATGATATACACTTGATGGTATCTCATGGGTCCTTTGGGCTATGTTCACTCTTCTTCATATTTTTTTCCTTTCTTTTCCTCAGCCTTGATAATTTCCTTTGTCCTATCTTCAAGTTCACAAGTTTTTTCTTCTGCCTGTTCAAATCTGCCTTTGAATCGCTCTAGTGAATTTTTCATTTTGGTTTTTTTACTTACAGCTCCAGAATTTCTTGGCTCCTTTTTAGGTTTTCTATCTCTTTATTGATATTTCCATTTTATTCACACATCATTTTCTTGACTTTCTCCCATCTTCCTTTGTTCTTTGAGCATCTTTAAGACAGTTGTTTTAAAGTCTTTGTCTAGTATATTTGCCATTATGTCTTTCTTAGAGATAGTTTCTGTTGAGTTCTTTTTTCTCCTTTGAATGGGTCATACTTTCCAGTTTCTTTTTATGCATTGCAATTTTTTTGTTGTTGAACACTGAACATTTGAATCTAATAATGTGGTAACCCTGGAAATCGGATTCTTTCCCTTCCTCAGGGCTGTTTTTTGTTTTTGATTTTCTTTATTGTGTGTATGGTTTTTTAAAAAATTGATGTAGCCTGTCTCTGTGCTGAGGATCAGCCTGAGGTATACATTTAATGTCTTCTTAGGTCTTTTCTGAGCCTTTCCTTGGGCATGCATAGTAACTTTCTAATTTTCCCCGTATATGCAGTTGTTTTTGAGCAGCCTAGTTTTCTAGTTGTTTTTGAATGTCTGGCTCCTAAAAGGGGAAAAATGAAAAATGAAGAGAGTGAAAATGGTGCTAGCCTTCTGTATCTCTTGGAAGTCACTTCATCAGATGGGGTGGGGTTGCAACAATGGGGGAAGGTGCAACAACAATGGCTGCCCACTTCTCTTTCTGCACCTCTGTGGTCAGAAGCAACAATCAGCAATCATAAAAGATCTCCAGGAATTCCCTGGTGGTCCAGTGGTTAGGACTCTGTGATTTCACTGCCAAGGGCCCAGGTTAAATCCCTGGTCAGGGAAGTAAGCTGCATGGCATGGCCAAAAGAAAAAAAGAAAAAAAATAATCTCCAACATTCGGAGGTCAGGGTCCTTTTACCCATCCTAGCTCCCACTAGGTCCATTATACTATTTTCTTCCTTTTGTTCATATTTGAAAATTTTAAAACAAAAAGAGGGTTTTTTTTAATTTTTAAATTAATTTTTGAAAAACAGACACAAGAAACACATTAGTCAAATATAATAAAATGGTATTTTAAGACTCTTCATTTGAACATCCATCTGAAAAAAAAGACAAAAAATTGGACTTTGAATGATGGACTGACTGGACATTTGATGATTTTAAGGAATTATTATTCATTTTACTTTTCAGGTCTCATAATAGTCCCAGGCTTTTGTTAAAAAAAAAAAATCCTTATCTTGAAGATATACAAACTAAATTATCTATAGGTGATGTTATATGAAGTTTAGGGTTTGATTAAAATAATCCAGTGTAAGCAGAGTGTGGAGAGTATAGAGGAAGCAGGAATGTCTATATGTCAATAATTATTGAAGATGAATAATGGTGTTATTATATTTTCTTCTATATAGATAGAAAATTTCCATTAAAATGGGGTAAAAATATTCATTTAGATGTACATGTGTGTGAATTTATAAATAAATCTTTATATCTATCTATCTATCTCTTTATTTCCTATTCCATACCTGACCTTCAACTTGGATAGGTTTCCTTCTGCCTGAAAGTACCTCTTAGGTCTGCTAGTGACAGATTATCTCAGTTTTTATATGTCTGCAAGTATCTTCATCTTGCCTCCTTTTCTGACATATATTTTTGCTATGTCTTGAATGTGAAGCTGCAGTCATTTTCTTTTAGCCCATTGAAGGTGTCATTCTATGGTCTTCTGGTTCCTGCTGTTTCTGTTGAGAAGTCAGCTTTCAACCTCATTCTTGCTCCTTTGAAGGCAAGCTGACTTTTTTCCTCAAATTCTTCTAAGGTTTAAAAAAATGTGTCTTTGATTTTCTGATGTTTTACCATAATTTAGCTAGGTGTATAATTAATTTTATTTATCCTGCTTGGAATTTGTACGACTTTATTATTTGAAAAACATTCTCAGTCATTATTTTTAAAATATTGCTTCAACCTCATTACCTCTTTCCCCTCTTTGACTCCAACTGAAGGCATATTTGCTATACTCAGTGTATCCTCTGTATCTCCTGCTCTCCCTTCTGCATATTTTATTCTTTTGTCTCTTCATGTTTAATTCGAATATTTTCTTCTGACCTATCTACCAGCTCACTAATTCTCTCTTCATTTTTGTCTAATTGACTATGAAAACCATCCATGGGGTTATTAATTATTGTGCTTTTCTACTTCAAATTTTTTTCCAATCTGCTGTGCCATTTTTTTTTGTAGTTTTGTAGTTTTTAAAGTTTTCTCAGTCTTTTATCTCCTTGAATATAGTAAGCATGGTTATTTTTTAGTCTGTGTCTGTTTCTGTTGATTCCAATATCTGGAATCTCTGGGGGTGTTTCTTTTTTCTTTTCTCTCTCTTTTTTTTTTAAACCATGCTGACTGGCTTGTTTTATTAGAGAAGAGGATGTGGAGTTAACAATGTGAAGACAGTTGGTACTGATCTCAGAGAGACAGCAGTGAGTGGTGCTGAAGAGAGATCTTAGTTCCCTGCCCAGGAATTGAACCTGGGTAGCCTGGATGAAAACCAGGAATCCTAGCCAGTAGCCCACCAGAGGCTAGAGGCTAGAAGCAAAGTTCCCCTGGCTCTTACCCCATTGAAAGCAAGAATGTTTCAGCGAGGCACAAACTGTAAGAACAGGTACAAAGTTTATTATTAGAGACACAGCACAACAAGTGGGAGAGCACACAGAGAAACAGTTTGTTCATTTAAGAAGAAGCAGGCAGAAATACACACCTGAAGAGAAAGGGTATAGGCATCCTTCCTAATGAGGAGCGCAGTAAAGAGGTGATTCAAATCACTTAAATAGGGCAGTTCTTCTGAGTGTTTGTTTACCTTTGGCCAATTATCTTGTTTCCTTTTTCACACCTGACTGGTTTTAGGACCCTTTCCAACTTGCGTGCACAACTTTTTGCTAAGATGGATTCCATTGCAGAGGCCTGTGGCGGTATGCCACACTTATTATGGGGTGGCACCCTCTCCCTTTTTGACCCCCGAGGAGCCTTCCTGTGCATGTGCAGACAGGGAAGTTTTCCTTGACCTCAGGAGCGGTCATCTTATCTCTTTACTTCAGCAGAGCTCAGCTTCTGCCACTAGCTTTGTCCTTGGAGCGTCTGGGTGAGAACAAAGCTTCAATTTTACTCCACTTGACAAACACCAGCTGTCCAGCCCAGGGGCCCATCTATCTCCTACCTCAGTATCTGAGGTTGGGAAAAACATCCTCCCCTCCCCATACATGCCCATTGCTACAAATAAAAAATAACCAACTATGAGGGAGCAGCTGAGACAGTGACCGGGCTTCAGGGGAAGGAGACGTGGAAGTCAAGGGCAGCAGAAGAGACCATGCATGGGCTGGGAGGGCCCAGAGGCAGCAGCTGCATGAATAACATGAGTACAAGTCTCTGTATCTTCCACATAGGTCTGCATAAGTACGGAGAGATAAGTTGTCCCTTTCCCCCACCTTCTCTCCCTTCTGCTTCATGCTGCTTGCTGCAATCCCAGCTCCTTTTTCCACATGAGGGCGAAAGGGAAGGGAATGACGAGTACGTCATCACTAAATTGCAGTCAGACTCATATCCATGATCTGGATCTTCCATGCTATTACAAGATTCTCCAATGTCCACTGAGTGTCTAGGGGTAATTCTTTTTTTAAACAATTTTATTGAAGCATAGTTGATTTAAAATGTTGTGTTAATTTCTTATGTACAGCAAAGTGACTCAGTTATACGTATGTTACAGACCAGGGTTCTTGGCCTCCTTAATCAATAGAAATTGATTAGAGGACAGACAAGAAATTCAAGTAAGGCTTTATTGGGGCCCCTGCTGTAGCAGAGGGGAGCAAGAACAAGTAACAGTTTCCCTTGCTAGCTCCCTCCCTCAAGGTGGTGTGAGCTGATTCCTTATATGGGGTGAGGGTAGGGGTGTGTCCAGGGTTCTGGCCGGTGGGGTGGCTTAGATGGTGTGCCCGGCCCTTAGGTGGTGCTGTGTGCTGGGGGCATGCGCAGTACCCTGCCTTTGCCCCGGGCTCTTTAGAAGGGCCACTTGGGCTTTTTGGTCTCTTTGTATCTTGTTGTCCAGAATTTGCCCCAACTGCGCATGCACACAGTTATTTTTAGTCCCTTATAGTTTCTTTGTATTTTGTTGCTCAAGGTGATGTTTGACCAGGTGCAAGCACTGCAGCACTGTGGCACTGCAGCAAAGGGTCCCGGGTCCCAGCCTGTCTCATTTCCCCCAAGGGACTCTACACCTTTATTCTTAAGGGGTAAGGGGCTGAAGGTCTCTTCTTCTGAAACTCTTCCTTCTGGTTGGGCTGCAGACCCTAGCCTACCCTAGAGGTGTAGAAATCCCTCGCTGATTGTTTCAAGGACTTGTGGGGACCTGGGCCACTCTCCGCTGGAATGGGTTGAATGCCTTGAGCCGTCATGAGCCTTACTTCAGACTGTTGGAGCATAGAAGACACAACCTTAACCAGAAGGTTAAACAAACAAGGGCTAAAAAGGGGAAGAACAACAATAGCCATTAAAGGGCCTAGAAAGGGAAGGAACCAGGTTAACTTTGGGAGGGCTTCCTTAACTGTTGACCAGACAGCTGAGGCGGTATCACCCCTGCTAAAATTGTGAAGCCACTTTGCTCGGGCATATATTTCCTTAATATTAACTTCTGCCTGTCCTGTCGCATTGATCCAGGTGCAGCAGAAAGTATTAGTTATCACACAGACTATCTGTCGATGGTGCCTGACTTTTGAATAGATATCTCAGATCTTCCACTGGCTCACAGGTGTATTGTTCTTCTGTTGTGACCTGCGGGGCTTCTGGAGGTAAAAACTTTAGTGTGGACAAATGTACCCAACTAGATATCCTTTGAGTTTGACAGCAGTGGGAGTGGCTAAAATTACTTTATAGGGGACCTTCCATTTTGGCAATAGTTGGTCTTCGGGGATCCAACTTTCCAGGTTTTACGCACTTGGTCCCTGGGGTTTATTTGTGAAGGAACTGCTCCTTCCTCTGTATTTTTAGTGGGAGCTGGCCGTACTTTGTGGGCACAGTCCTGGATTGCCTTCTGAACGTGTCCTAGGTTAATAGTATATCTCAGGGCCTGGTTTACTTCCTCACCCAGTACAATGTCAGTAGTAAGAATAGGCCTCCCATAGGTCGTTTCAAATGGCTGAAGCCTCAGACCACTCCTGGGGGTTACACGGACCCTGAGGGGTGCAGTAGGAAGCCAGCTGGTCCAGGGTTCATGAGTGTCTTGGCAGAGCTTTGCTAAGGTTTTCTTTAAAGTATGGTTCATTTTCTCTACCTTCCCTTTCTCTACCTTTCCTTGGCACTGGGGGTGCCAAGAGGTGTGTAGCTTGTAATCTATCCCTAGGGCCACTGTGAACCCCGGTGTGATTATGGTTATAAAGGGGCTGTTATCACTCTGCAGGGACTTTGGAAGTCCAAACCAAGGAATTATTTCTTTTTAAAGGGACATACAGACTGCCATAGTCTTTTCAGATCGGGTAGGGGAAGGCTTCAGCCCATCCTGTGAAAGTATCAACAAACACCAGAAGATATTTATATCCTCATCGTGGGGACATTGGGTGAAATCTAACTGCCAGTCTTCCCCCGGGTGTGTCCCTCGGCATTGAATTGGCCTGAGTAACGAAGGGGGGATTGGATGGGTCTGTGGGTTATTACAGGCACATAAATCACAGGCAAGTGTTACTTGTTTTACTGTTCTTTTAAGCCCGTTCCCTGAAAAAGCCTTTTGCATCAAGTCCCATAGCGCATCCTCCCACAGTGGGTGGCATCATGTAAGCTCTTAGTGAGTTTCCACTGTTGGGCCTCAGGGATTAGAACCTTATCCTCCTTTTTATACCAGCCAGTGCTTCCTTTCTCATAGTCCCATTTCTCAGCATTTTCTTGTTCCTGTGGGGAATACTGGGGAAGGCTAGGGAGTTCAGGGGGCCATAATTTGTTCAGGTTTCTGAAATCAAGCTGCCTGTTTTGCAATTTGATCAGCTTTGCTCTTCCCTTGGCTCACAGAAAATCCACCCCTCTGATGGACCCTACAGTGGGCTACTGCTACCTGGGTCAGGAGCTGCATTGCTTCTAAAAGAGCCAGAATCAAATCTTTATGTTTTATGGGGGAATTTCTAGGGGTTAACATTCCCCTTTCTTTCCAAATGGCAGCGTGAGCCTGTAGCACATGGAATCCATAATTAGAGTCAGTAAAAATATTTAATTTCTTATCCTTCCCTAATTGCAAAGCTCTCATTAATGCAATTAGTTCAGCCTTCTGGGCTGACGCCTGGGGTGGCAGGGCCTTGGCTTCTATAACTTCATCTAGATTAACTATGGCATACCCTGCCTTTCAGGTTCCCATTTCTACAAAACTGCTCCCATCAGTAAACCATTCGACCTCAGGGCTGTCAAGAGGCTCATCTAGAAGATCAGACGTGCTGGAGTAAGTTTGTTCTATGGTCTCAATACACAGATGCACTGAGTCTCCACTCTCGACTGCTGGAAACAGAGTTGCTGGGTTCTTCAGGGTTTGGCATACCTTTAAGGGAATGTCAGGGGTACCCATTAGGAGGGCCTGGTATCTTGTTAACCTTCCGCCAGCCAACCAATGATGTCCCTTGGCTTCCAGCACAGATTGTACCTCATGAGGGGTTAACACATCTAAGTGTTGTCCCAGGATGAGTTTGGAAGCCTCATTAACCCACAGGGCTGTGGCTGCTACTGCCCACAGGCAGCTTGGCCATCCCAGGGCCACTGAATCCAGTTGTTTTGAAAAGTAAGCCACTGGTCTTTGATCCAGTCCCAGCTTTTGGGTCAGGACTCCTAGTGCTGTCCCTGACCTCTGTGATCATATAGGGTGAAGGGCTTGTCCAGATTTGGAAGCCCCAATGCTGGTGCTCTGCTCAACTCAGGCTTTCGAGTCTCAAAGGCCTGTTGGTAGTCCTTATTCCATTGAAGGGGTTCCCTTTCTTCTCCCTTCAGAGCCTCATATAGAGGTTTGGCTATAAGGCCATAATTTGGAATCCAGATACAACAGAACTCAGCCATCCTGAGAAAGCCTCGGAGTTGCCTCTGTGGTTGGAGATGGTAATGCACTAATTGCTGTTTTCTATCTATGGCCAGGGCTCATGCCCCTGGGCTCAAAAGAAATCCTAAATATTGAATCTGTTGCTGTGAGATCTGAGCCCTGGTTGAAGAGACTTTATATCCCCTTTTTGCCAGAAAATTTGGGACCCTAACAGTATTTTGATCTGAATCTTGTTTGGTCTCACTATTTATCAATAAATCACATCAACATATTGTAGCAGAGTTCCCTTCTCAAGGCCCAGTTTCCTCAGTTGTCTTGTTAACATGTTTCCCAAAAGATGGGGGCTGTCCTGAAAACCCTGAGGAAGCACTGTCCAGGTATACTGGGTAGCCTCCAGGGTGTCAGCATCCATCCAACTCAAAGGCAAAAAGGATGTAGGGGAATACAGAAAAACGCATCTGCGAGGTCCAAAACAGAAATACTGAGCGCTCCCCGGCACATGGGTGAGGGTGTATGGGTCTGGCACCAGTGGGTGAATAGGGATGGCTGCCTCATTCACTGCTCGTAAGCTCGTAAGTCTTGCACAAACAGATATTCCCCGTTAGGCTTCTGAATGGGGAGGATGGGGGTAATGCAAGGGGATTGGTAGGGCCTAATGTGTCAGTGTTTTAGGAATTTGCTGAGCAGCAGTTGGGTTCCCCTCAGGGCTTCAGGCTTTAAAGGCTATTGCCTTTTCCAGGAGTATTTTTCCCCAGGCCTTAAACTTTTTTTTTATTGGGGGAACGTGTTTTGCCCTTTCTGGCACCGATGTATTCCAAACTTCAGGATCTACTCATTCTCTAACACCTTGGGGGATGTTTTGAGGAGAATTATAATGACCAGCAGGTGGGTCATCTGGGGCTACTAATAGATGGCATTCTGTTTGAATTCTCTACCTCGTTGGACTTCACTCTGTCCTAAGAATATACTAGCTCCTAACTTATTTAGCACATCTCTCCCGAGGAGAGGGACAGGGCATCCTGGCATACACAAAAAGGAGTAAGTAATACTAATGGACCCGATGCTGCAGGCAAGGGGAGATGTAAATCGCCTTACTTTTGGCTGTCCATCATCTCCCATCCCAGTACACTCGGTTGGAGAGGGGGACAGCTGGCCAAGTCAGAACAGAGCAGGCGGCTCCAGTGTCTACAAGAAATTTAGTTCTTCTACCTGCCACATCAAGGGTCACCTGAGGCTCCGCTGGAGTAATGAGGATCGATCGAGTGCGATCTGGAGCCGGGCAGGTGCTCAGTCGGTGTGTGGGAATCTCTCATCAGAGACATTCACAAGGAACTGGGGCCAGTCAGAGTTGCCCCTCGGGCATCCCACTAGAGGGCGCTCAGGACATTCCCCCTCCCAGTGCCCCCCTTCCGACAAAAAGCACACTGGTTCGGGCCCAGGCAGCTTCTTGGTGGTCTGTCCAGCCTTCTCAGCCCTCCAGGGTCCCCTCGAGGTGGTGCGTGGATCAGAGCAGCCTAAAGCTGCATTTTCTTTATTAGCCTCTTACCGTTATTGGCCTCCTCCGTTAAGTCTCGGTTGTTATAGGCCTTGAAGGCCTCCTCTACCAAGGTTTACAATGGGGTTTGGGGCCCAGCCTCAAGCTTTTGTAATTTTCTCTGGATATCAGGACTAGCCTGGGTGATAAAACGCATGGCCAAGAGTGTCCTTCCTTCTGAGGACTCAGGGTCTGTATTGGTGTTCTTCCGGAATGCGTCTGTCACCCAGCTCAGGAAGACTGCCAGGTTTTCATCTTTTTCCTGTGTAACCTCTAGGACCTTATCGTAATTTACAGGCTTCACCCTACACCTTTTCATTCCTTCTGATAGACAAGTGATGTAATGTCTCATCCTACCCCGGCCTAGATGATCTTCATCGTCCCACTGGGGATCGTGTTCTGGGATTGTGTTCTCACCTGCCTGATAAATATGGTGTAGATTGGTTGCCAGTAGGCCATCTCCATGTTCCCTGGCCTTCCTCAGTATACGCTCCTTTTCATCTGGGGTGTGACAGTGGGCCAGAATAACCATGATGTCCTGCCAGGTGAGAGAGAATGTCAACCCCAACCTGATAAATTCATCCCTAAAGTTGTCAGGGTTCTCTGAGAACCTGCCAAACATCTCCTTACAGATTCCTGTCTCCCATTGAGAAGGGGACATGCACTCTAGTAATCCCTCTGTCCTGAAGGGGGTAAAGGCCTTGTGGGGCAGAGGTAGGGGCTAACTCTGAACCTGATTCGGAGTGACAGGAAGTTCCACTGCAGGTTACCCTGGAGGGACTAGTCTCTCCCTCCTGGGGCAATGGAAGATATAAAGGGACATAGCGAGGCGGAGTTTGGGATTGGTCAGAGGGACCCAGAGAAGTAGGTGGCTCCGGGGAAGTAGGTGGGGCTTGATTTCCCCCCTGAGAGTTGGGGAAGCTTAGAATGGGGTCATCTAAAACATCAGGAGTGTTTTCTGATTCCCCAGGCTTTTGATTACAGGAGCTGCATAGAGCTGGGTAAAGGATCATGAACGCTTGAACGCAGGGAACCCCAGACCATCTTCCCATCTTGTGACAGTAAAGATCCAATTGCAAGATGGTATTATAATTTAGAGACCCATTTTCAGGCCATTTTTCTCCATTCCCCAGCTTATATAAGGGCCAGGTAATGTTACAGTAGAATTTGGTTTTCCCTTTTCATCCCGTCAATTTTGAAAATTTTCCAATTTTTCTTTTGGTGTATTTTTAAAAAATTAAATAAAATTTATTTTTTTGTACAGCAGGTCCTTATTAGTTATCCATTTTATACATATTAGTGTATACATGTCAATCCCAATCTCCCAGTTCATCCCACCACACCCCCTCCCCGCCACTTTCCCCCATGGTGTCCATATGTTAGTCCTCTACATCTGTGTCTCAATTTCTGCCCTGCAAACTGGTTCATCTGTACCATTTTTCTAGGTTCCACATATACGTGTTAATATATGATATTTGTTTTTCTCTTTCTGACTTACTTCACTCTGTATGACAGTCTCTAGATCAATCCACATCTCTACAAATGACCCAATTTCGTTCCTTTTTATGGCTGAGTAATATTCCATTGTATATATGTACCACACCTTATTTATCCATTCATCTGTCGATGGGCATTTAGGTTGCTTCCATGTCCCGGCTATTGTAAATAGTGCTGCAATAAACATTGGGGTGCATGTGTCTTTTTTTTTTCTTTTTTAAAATAAATTTATTTATTTATTTATTTTTGGCTGTGTTGGGTCTTCGTTGCTGTGCACGGGCTTTCTCTAGTTGCGGTGAGCAGGGGCTACTCTTCATTGCAGTGTGCAGGCTTCTCATTGCCATGGCTTCTCTTGTTGCGGAGCATGGGCTCTAGGCGCACAGGCTTCAATAGTTGTGGCATGTGGGCTCAGTAGTTGTGGCTCGCGGGCTCTAGAGCTCAGGTTCAGTAGTTGTGGCGCACAGGCTTAGTTGCTCCGCGGCATGTGGGATCTTCCCGGGCCAGGGCTCAAACCCATGTCCCCTGCATTGGCAGGCGGATTCTTAACCACTGTGCCACCAGGGAAGCCCTGCATGTGTCTTTTTGAATTATGGTTTTCTCTGGGTATATGCCCAGTAGTGGGATTGCTGAGTCATATGGCAATTCCATTTTTAGTTTTTTAAGGAACCTCCATACTGTTCTCCATAGTGGCTCTATCAATTTACATTCCCACCAACAGTGCAAGAGGCTTCCCTTTTCTCCACACCCTCTCCAGTGTTTGTTGTTTGTAGATTTTCTGATGATGCCCATTCTACCTGGTGTGAGGTGATACCTCATTGTAGTTTTAATTTGCATTTCTCTAATAATTAGTGATGTTGAGCAGCTTTTCATGTGCTTCTTGGCCATCTGTATGTCTTCTTTGGAGAAATGTCTATTTAGGTCTTCTGCGCATTTTTGGATTGGGGTGTTTGTTTTTTTTAATATTGAGCTGCATGAGCTGTTTATATATTTTGGAGATTAATCCTTTGTCTGTTGATTCGTTTGCAAATATTTTCTGAGGGTTGTCTTTTTGTCTTGTTTGTAGTTTCCTTTGCTGTGCAAAAGCTTTTGAGTTTCATTAGGTCCCATTTGTTTATTTTTGTTTTTATTTCCATTGCTCTAGGAGATGGATGAAAAAAGATCTTGCTGTGATTTATGTCAAAGTGTGTTCTTCCTATGTTTTTCTCTAAGAGTTTTATAGTGTCTGGTCTTACATTTAGGTCTCTAATCCATTTTGAGTTTATTTTTGTGTATGGTGTTAGGGAGTGTTCTAATTTCATTCTTTTACATGTAGCTGTCCAGTTTTCCTAGCACCACTTATGGAAGAGACTGTCTTTCCTCCATTGTATATCCTTGCCTCCTTTGTCATAGATCAGTTCACCATAGGTGTGTGGGTTTATCTCTGGACTTTCTATCCTGTTCCATTGATCTATATTTCTGCTTTTGTGCCAGTACCATATTGTCTTGGTGACTGTAGCTTTGTAGTATAGTCTGAAGTCAGGGAGCCTGATTCCTCCAGCTCCGTTTTTTTCCCTCAAGACTGCTTTGGCTATTCGGGGTCTTTTGTGTCTCCATACAAATTTTAAGATTTTTTGTTCTAGCTCTGTAAAAAATGCCATTGGTAATTTGATAGGGATTGCATTGAATCTGTAGATTGCTTTGGGTAGTGTAGTCATTTTCACAATATTGATTCTTCCAATCCAAGAACATGGTATATCTCTCCATCTGTTTGTATCATCTTTAATTTCTTTCATCAGTGTCTTATAGTTTTCTGCATACAGGTCTTTTGTCCCTAGGTAGGTTTATTCCTAGGTAGTTTCTTCTTTTTGTTGCAATGGTAAATGGGAGTGTTTCTTTAATTTCTCTTTCAGATGTTTCATCATTAGTGTACAGGAATGCAAGAGATTTCTGTCCATTAATTTTGTATCCTGCAACTTTACCAGTTTTATTCATTAGCTGTAGTAGTTTTCTGGTGGCATCTTTAGGATTCTCTCTGTATAGTATCATGTCATCTGCAAACAGTGACAGTTTTACTTCTTCTTCTCCAATTTGTATTCCTTTTATTTCTTTTTCTTCTCTGATTGCTGTGGCTAGGACTTCCAAAACTATGTTGAATAATAGTGGTGAGAGTGGGCAACCTTGTCTTGTTGCTGATCTTAGAGGAAATGCTTTCAGTTTTTCACCATTGAGAATGGTGTTTGCTGTGGGCTTGTCGTATATACCCTTTATTATGTTGAGGTAGGTTCCCTCTATGCCCACTTTCTGGAGAGTTTTTATCATAAATGGTGTTGAATTTTGTCAAAAGCTTTTTCTGCATCTATTGAGATGATCATATGGTTTTTATTCTTCAGTTTGTTAATATGGTGTTTTACATTGATTGATTTGCGTATATTGAAGAATCCTTGCATCCCTGGGATAAATCCCACTTGATCATGGTGTATGATCCTTTTAATATGTTGTTGGATTCTGTTTGCTAGTATTTTGTTGAGGATTTTTGCATCTATATTTATCAGTGATATTAATCTGTTGTTTTCTTTTTTATAGTATCTTTGTCTGATTTTGGTATCAGGGTGATGGTGGCCTCATAGAATGACTTTGGGAATTTTCCTTCCTCTGCAATTTTTTGAAAGAATTTGAGAAGGATGGGTATTAGCTCTTCTGTAAATGTTTGATAGAATTCACCTGTGAAGCCATCTGGTTCTGGACTTTTGTTTGTTGGAAGATTTTTAATCACAGTTTCAATTTCAGTGCTTGTGATTGGTCTGTTCATATTTTCTATTTCTTCCTGGTTCAGTCTTGGAAGGTTATACCTTTCTGAGAATTTGTCCATTTCTTCCAGGTTGTCCATTTTATTGGCATAGAGTTGCTTGTAGTAGTCTCTTAGGATGCTTTGTATTTCTGCGGTGTCTTTTGTAACTTCTCCTTTTTCATTTCTAATTTTATTGATTTGAGTCCTCTCCCTCTTTTTCTTGATGAGTCTGGCTAATGGTTTATCAATTTTGTTTATCTTCTCAAAGAACCAGCTTTTAGTTTTATTGATCTTTGCTATTGTTTTCTTTGTCTCTATTTCATTTATTTCTGCTCTGATCTTTATGATTTCCTTCCTTCTACTAACTTTGGGTTTTGTTTGTTCTTCTTTCTCTAGTTCGTTTAGGCGTAAGGTTAGATTGTTTATTTGAGATATTTGTTGTTTTTTGAGGTAGGATAGTATTGCTATAAACTTCCCTCTTAGAACTGCTTTTGCTGCATCCCATAGGTTTTGGATTTTCGTGTTTTCATTGTCATTTGTCTCTAGGTATTTTTTGATTTCCTCTTTGGTTTCTTCAGTGATCTCTTGGTTATTTAGTAACGTATTGCTTAGCCTCTATGTGTTTCTGTTTTTTACGTTTTTTTCCCTGTAATTGATATCTAGTCTCATAGCATTGTGGTCAGAAAAGATGCTTGATATGATTTCAATTTTCTTAAATTTACTGAGGCTTGATTTGTGACCCAAGATGTGATCTATCCTGGAGAATGTTCCATGCACACTTGAGAAGAAAGTGTAATCTGCTGCTTTTGGATGGAATGTCCTATAAATATCAATTAAATCTGTCTGGTCTATTGTGTCATTTAAAGCTTGTGTTTCCTTATTAATTTTCCATCTGGATAATCTGTCCATTGGTATAAGTGAGGTGTTAAAGTCCCCCACTATTATTGTGTTACTATTGATTTCCTCTTTTAGAGCTGTTAGCAGCTGCCTTATGTATTGAGGTGCTCCTATGTTGGGTGCATATATATTCATAATTGTTATATCTTCTTCTTGGATTGATCCCTTGATCATTATGTAGTGTCCTTCCTGTCTCTTGTAACATTCTTTATTTTAAAATCTATTTTATCTGATATGAGTATTGCTACTCCAGCTTTCTTTTGATTTCCATTTGCATGGAATATCTTTTCCCATCCCCTCACTTTCAGTCTGTATGTGTCCCTAGATCTGAAGTGGGTCTCTTGTAGACCGCATATATATGGGTCTTGTTTTTGTATGCATTCAGCAAGCCTGTGTCTTTTGGGTAGAGCATTTAATCCATTCACGTTTAAGATAATTATCAATATATATGTTCCTATTACCATTTTCTTAATTGTTTTGGGTTTGTTTTTGTAGGTCTTTTTCTTCTCTTGTGTTTCCCACTTAGAGAAGTTCCTTTAGCATTTGTTGTAGAGCTGGTTTGGTGGTGCTGAATTCTCTTAGCTTTTGCTTGTCTGTAAAGTTTTTGATTTCTCCATCGAATCTGAATAAGATCCTTGCTGAGCAGAATAATCTTGGTTTTAGGTTCTTCCCTTTCATCACTTTAAATATGTCGTGCCACTCCCTTCTGGCTTGCAGAGTTTCTGCTGAGAAATCATCTGTTAACCTTATGGGAGTTTCCTGGTATGTTATTTGTCATTTTTCCCTTGCTGCTTTCAGTGATTTTTCCTTCTCTTTAATTTTTGCCAATTTGATTACTATGTGTCTCAGCATGTTTCTCCTTGGGTTTGTCCTGTATGGGACTGTCTGCACTTCCTGGACGTGGGTGGATATTTCCTTTCCCATGTTAAGGAAGTTTTTGACTGTAATCTCTTCAAATATTTTCTAGGGTCCTTTATCTCTCTCTTCTCCTTCTGGGACCCCTATAATGTGAATGTTGTTACGTTTAATGTTGTCCCAGAGGTCTCTTAGGCTGTCTTCATTTCTTTTCATTCTTTTTTCTTTATTGTGTTCCATGGCAGTGAATTCCACCATTCTGTCTTCCAGGTCACTTATCCGTTCTTCTGCCTCAGTTATTCTGCTATTGATTCCTTCTAGTGTATTTTTCATTTCAGTTATTGTATTGTTCATCTCTGTTTGTTTGTTCTTTAATTCTTCTAGGTCTTTGTTAAACATTTCTTGCATATTTTCGATCTTTGCCTCCATTCTTTTTCCGAGGTCCTGGATCATCTCCACTATCATTATTCTGAATTCTTTTTCTGGAAGGTTGCCTATCTCCAATTCATTTAGTTGTTTTTCTGGGGTTTTATCTTGTTCCTTCATCTGGTACGTAGCCCGCTGCCTTTTCATCTTGTCTATCTTTCTGTGATGTGGTTTTTGTTCCACAGGCTGCAGGACTGTAATTCTTCTTGCTTATGCTGTCTGCCCTCTGGTGGATGAAGCTATACAAGAGGCTTGTGCAAGTTTCTTGATGGGAGGGACTGGTGGTGGGTAGAGCTGGCTGTTGCTCTGGTGGGCAGAGCTGAGTAAAACTTTACTCCATTTGTCTCCTGATGGGTGGAGCTGGGTTCCTTCTCTGTTGGTTGTTTGGCCTGAGGTGACCCAACACTGGAGCCTACCTGGGCTCTTTGCTGGGGCTAATGGCGGACTCTGGGAGGGCTCACGCCAAGGAGTACTTCCCAGAACTTCTGCTGCCAGTGTCCTTGTCCCCACAGTGAGACACAGCCACACCCCACCTCTGCAGGAGACCCTCCAACACCAGCAGGTAGGTCTTGTTCAGTCCTATGGGGTCACTGCTCCTTCCCCTGGGTCCCGACGTGCACACTACTTTGTGTGTGCCCTCCAAGAGTGGAGTCTCTGTTTCCACCAGTCCTGTCAAAGTCCTGCAATCAAATCCCACTGGCCTTCATCGTCTGATTCTCTAGGAATTCCTCCTCCCATTGCCGGACCCCCAGGTTGGGAAGCCTGACGTGGGGCTCCGAACCTTCATTCCAGTGGGTGGACTTCTGTGGTATAAGTGTTCTCCAGTTTGTGACTCACCCAGCCAGCAGTTATGGGATTTGATTCTATTGTGATTGCACCCCTCCTACCGTCTCATTTTGGCTCTCCTTTGTCTCTGGATGTGGGGTATCCTCCTTGGTGAGTTCCAGTGTCTTCCTGTCAATAACCACTCAGCAGTTAGTTGTGATTCTGGTGCTCTCGCAAGAGGGAGTGAGAGCACGTCTTTCTACTCCGCCATCTTGAGCCAATCGAAAATTTCCCAATTTTTAAGGATACACTCCAGAGATGTTTCTTCTGGCTTAGAAGAGGATCGTCCCACGTTGAGTAAGCTTCAACCAAGAGCACTTTTAGAAATGAAGTCCAACATCCCAGAGACATTTTACCAGGAAGCTTTTGTCAGAAGGGGGTCGGAGTGTCCTCCGAAATCCCTCTTGCCTAATGGGATTTTGAGTGTCCTCTACTCTCCCATCACCCAACCAGTCCCTCAAGCAAGGGGTCCCCAATAAGGGACATTTGAACCAGTTCCAGTGCATTGCCGGGGCTCTCCCTTGAGGGGGATCTGTTGTCTATAAGCTTATGTCCTATAACAAGGTTCCCTATGTTAGGGTATATTCCTCCAAATTGAGCATCTATAAAGACTAGGATGTGGACTGCTTGGAGTTGGCCAGCCCAATAGGTAGTTTGTAAAAAGGTATGGGCTGCCAAGACCTGGAGTGAAGGGAGTCCTAGAGGTGCAAAAAGGAACTCCTGGAAGAATCGGAGTTGGGCACAATGGAAGATGCCATGGGGGTCAGGACCTGAGGGCCTAGAGGTGGGAGTATTCCCACAGGGGATTTTTTGGACATAGAGTAAGGTGAGAGACTAGACAGCAGAAGAACCCCAAACCCTTTCCCCTATCTGTTTGGTGGCTATGATAAAATTGAGGAGAGTCTGATGATTCTATCTGACACAGGCAGCAGCAAGTTTGGACAGTGTTTCCCATGTAATTTAACATACCAAATGAACCCAGTTAGTTTAGGATCTCTCTTTGGGGTGCTCCAGGGGCTGTTTGAAGCATCCAAAAGTTAGCTGGAGGTCAAAAGAACTTTAATTAGAATTTCATATTTGGGAAGTCTGTCAAAACTTTTGAGAAGTTTTAAAACACCTTGTTGGATAGAATTGTAGGTCGCTGTGAAACAATTATTCCTTGAGCTAAGGTGAAAAAAAGATTTCAAAAGTAAAAACAGGGACTTCCCTGGTGGCGCAGTGGTTAAGAATCCTCCTGACAGTGCAGGGGACACGGGTTCGAGCCCTGGTCCAGGAAGATCCCACATGCCGTGGAGCAACTAAGCCCATGCGTCACAACTACTGAGCCTGCACTCTAGAGCCTGCGAGCCACAACTACTGAGCCCGAGTGCCACAACTACTGAAGCCCGTGCACCTAGATCCCGTGCTCTGCAACAAGAGAAGCCACCCAGTAAGAAGCCTGCGAACTGCAACGAAGAGCAGCCCCCACTCGCCACAACTAGAGAAAAGCCCGCATGCAGCAACAAAGACCCAAGGCAGCCAAAAATAAAAATAAATTTTTAAAAAATTATTTTAAAAAATAAATAAAAACAGATCACTTAAAGGCACAGAAACTCACACAATCTGTTATCAAAAGCAGCATTCCAGGAAAGCTTTGTTCTCTTATGAGAGAGAGAATCCAAATCCAGTCTTGCATCAGCCTACGCTTAATAAAATCCATTTACCTAATTAAATTTAATCCAACCTTAGAAAATCCTGACCACATACAAAATTCTTTTCTCAATGTTCCTCTTCCACAAGCATTCTGCAACTTTCTGTAGCCATACTTTGTCCTTTATTCTTTCCCCATTCAGAAATAGCCAGCTCTAGGACAAAATCACACTTTTTCCTTTAACGAAATATATTTCCATTCCTCATACCTTCTTTTCTGAAAACACACATCCTACTTTCCTGAAGCAACCATGAACTGTCTTTTACAGTAGCATTCTGTAGATTGGTAGAGAACATCTCAAGGCGGCACCAAACAGCTTTAGTTTCTCTCTCACAAGAAGAGAAAAGTAGGTAAATTTAGACCTGTTTAGCAATTAATATTCCAATATTTCATCTTATTTGAAATGGCCTGGATACTCAATGAGTTCCTATCATTTAACTTAATTTAGTTTCACCCTACCAAAATTTGGAGAGACTATTTAGATGGACATTTCCAAAACATAATTATTCCTATAGAGTTTACCAAAAAGCTGTTATCTCAGTTACCTTTACTTAAAAATTTAATCATATGAGATTATTTTCCCTGTTGACAAATTTCATAACAGAAACAATATGCACTTATTAACTTTCAGTAACCCTACATACTGGGACTCCTGGGACTTCCCTGCTGACCCAGTGGTTAAGAATCCACGTGCCAATGCAGGGGACACGGGTTCGAACCCTGGTCAGGAAGATCCCACATGCCGCGGAGTAACTAAGCCCGTGCACCACAACTACTGAGCCTGCACTCTAGAGCCCACGAGCCAAAACTACTGAAGCCCACGCGCCTAGAGCCCATGCTCCGCAGCAAGAGAAGCCACTGCAATGAGAAGCCCATGCACTGCAATGACGAACAGCCCCTGCTCACCGCAACTAGAGAAAGCCCGCAGGCAACAACGAAGACCCAATGTAGCCAAAAATAAATAAATAATGTTGATGACTCTAAAGACAGGTCTGTATTAATTAAACCCATAAGCTTAAGCTAGCTCTAATATCGGATATTAATTCAATATTGAATATTTCCCAGATCACATGAACCTGAAATATATTCTGGTGAGTTTTCTTTTAAATTTCTGAGAATGTATATAAGTACTCAATTTTCTTTAAGTTAATTAAATACAGCTTATTTACAAGTTAGTTTTTACATAAAGACAGAACCAGAGATCTCAGAGTTTTCCCGCTTGAATTTAAAAACCCTCTTCTTTCTTTTCACCTCAGTCTGGGGGACTACAGATGAATCAGGTGGTTCCTGAGAGCCCAGGCAGAGTTAGGTTACAAAGGCAGAGGAGAGAGAGGCAAGCTCCTCTCTTCCTTTTTTGCTCTTTAAAATCTAAGTAGGGCTTCCCTGGTGGCGCAGTGGTTGAGAGTCCGCCTGCCGATGCAGGGGACACGGTTTCGTGCCCTGGTCCGGGAAGATCCCACATGCTGCAGAGTGGCTGGGCCCGTGAGCCATGGCCGCTGAGCCTGTGCGTCTGGAGCCTGTGCTCTGCAACAGGAGAGGCCACAATAGTGAGGGGCCCGCGTACCGCAAAAAAATAAAATAAAATCTCACTAAGTAGGACTTCCCTGGTGGCGCAGTGGATAAGACTCCACGCTCCCAATGCAGGGGCCCTGGGTTCGATCCTTGATCAGGGAACTAGATCCCACATGCATGCCACAACTAAGAGTTCACACGCCATAACTGAGGAATCCGCCTGCCGCAACTAAGACCCAGCACAACCAAATTAATTAATTAATTAAAAAAACAAAAATCTCACTAAGTAACCCAAGGCTGGAGTCTCAGTTTATGTGGGCTGCATTTTCATTTCAAGGTTTAAATGCTCCACCATGCTCACAATGTTGGCAGAGACTTGCACGAGCAGTTAGACAAAACTACATAAAACAAAGGTCCTTTCAAAAACATGTACCAGGGGGCTTCCTTGGTGGCACAATGGTTGGGAATCCGCCTGCCAATGCAGGGGACATGGGTTTGAGTCCTGGTCCAGGAGGATCCCACATGCTGCAGGGCAACTAAGCCCGTGCGCACCCGTGTGCCACAACCACTGAGCCTGCACTGTAGAGCCCACGAGCCACAACTACTGAGCCTGTGTGCCACAACTACTGAAGCCTGCTCTCTAGAGCCCGTGAGCCATAACTACGGAGCCTGTGTGCCACAACTACTGAAGTCTGTGTGCCTAGAGCCCGAGCTCCACAACAAGAGAAGCCACTGCAATGAGAAGCCCATGCACCACAATGAAGAGTAGCCCCCGCTTGCCACAACTAGAGAATGCCTGCACACAGCAACAAAGACCCAATGCAGCCAAAAAAAACATGTATCAATGACAGAAACTTAAAGATACAAACAAGGAGTCTTCAGGATGAAGGGAGATGGAAGTATAAGGGTGAGGACCAAAGGAGAGGTAAAGGGAGGAGGGACAGAAAAGACTGAAAAAGAGAAAGAGACAGAAAGAGATTGCTATTTCAACCTTCCCCCGTCGGTGTCTATTCAGGCAACAATCTGTGCGCTTCCAGAAAGGGCCAGTGAAGGAGGGAGCACCCCGTCCACTGCCCACCAGGTGATCAAGCCCGGAAACCAGCCAGTTGTACGTCATCTGTGGGTCCCCAACCCACAGGTGGGACTCTCACCCACGTGTACACCAGTATATAGAAATCTGCTGCTTCAGCCCGTTCCCAACAGGACTTCTCTTGGAGGCAGGAAAATAAAGGCAAGAATATTGGGACGATCAGACTTCCAGATGCTACACGATATGAGGTTTGAACCTCTATCACTCACAAATCTCCAGTCGGGGAGAGCCCACTGGACCAAGGTGTGAGGTGGGCCTCTCCCACCTCTGCTTGTCACCTGTCAAGGTGAGCCATTGCCAGCCAGAGGGAGCAGGTCTCACAGGCTGAGAGGAGTGATGCTGTAGCTGCCTGCTATCCACTCTCTTGGAAGGAAAGGACAGAAGTAAGAGAGGACAGAGAGAGAAGTAGAGAGATTTCAGGAGAGGGAAAGGGACAAAGGGGAAAGAGAAAGTGGTGAGGGAAAAAGAACGAGAGGGGAAAAACGTTGCCTGAATGAGGGTACTGAGGCTCTCAGGGACCAGGAAGGCAGACTTAACCAAACGTGGTGACGCTGAAACAAGAGGTTCAGGCGGCCGCTTGTCACCACAGGGTAGCTGCGTTCAGTGGTTCCAGAGGTGCCCAGATCCTCTCCTGGGAAGGGGACAATAGTCTCTTCGTGGTGTCACCACAAACTATGTTACTGATCAGGGTTCTTGGCCCACAAAGTATGTTACCGATCAGGGTTCTTGGCCTCCTTAATCAATAGAAGTTGATCAGAGGCCAGACAAGAAATTCAGGCAAGGCTTTATTGGGGCTCCTGCCACAGCAGTGGGGGAGCGAGAACAAACAACAGGTTCCCTTACTTGCTCACTCTGAGGTGGGGCGAGCAGGTCCCTAATATGGGGTGAGGGTAGGGGTGTGACCAGGGGTCGGGCCAGAGGGGTGGCTTAGGAGGTTTGCCCATCCCTTTGGTGGTGTTGTGTGCAGGGGGCATGTGCAGTCCCCTGCTTTTGCTGTCAGCTCTTCAGAAGTGGCAGTTGGGCTTTTTGGTCTCTTTGTATCTCGTTGTCCAGAATTTGCCCCAACTGTGCATGCATGCAGTTATTTTTAGTCCCTTATATTGATACTTCCTTTGTATTTTGTTGCTCGAGGAGATGTGTGTCCAGGTGCAAGCATTGCAGCACTGAAGCAAAGGGGCCCAGGTCCCATATATATATGTGTGTGTGTGTGGTGTGTGTGTGTATATATATATATATTCTTTTCCATTATGGTTTGTCACAGGATATTTCTTTTCCATTATTTTTTTTTTCATATTCTTTTCCATTATGGTTTGTCACAGGATATTGAATATAGTTCCCTGTGCTCTACAGTAGGACCTTGTTGTTTATCCATCCTGTATATAATAGTTTGCCTCTGCTAATCCCAAACTCCCAATCCTTCCTTCTCCTACCCACCCCACTTCAGCAACCACAAGTCTGTTCTTTATATCTGTGAGTTTGTTTTTGTTTTGTAGATATGTTGATTTGTATCATATTTTAGATTCCACATATAAGTGATATCGTATGGTATTTGTCTTTCTCTGTCTGACTTACTTCACTTAGTATGATAATCTCCAGGTCCATCCATGTCGCTACAAATGGCATTATTTCATTCTTTTTTATGGCTGAGTAATATTCCATTGTGTATATGTACCACCTCTCCTTTATCCATTCATCTGTCGGTGGACATTTAGGTTGTTTCCATGTCTTGGCTACTGTAAATAGTTCTTCTATGAACATAGGGGTGCATGTTTTTCAAATTATGGTTTTGTCTGGATGTATGCCCAGGAGTGGAATTGCTGGATCATATGGCAACTCTTTTTTTGTTTTTTGAGGAACCTCCATGCTGTTTTCCATAGTGGCTGCACCAATTTACATTCCTAGGGGTACTTCTGCACCTGTTCCAGGATGAGCTGCATGGCCGGGTCATTCATTATCTGCTGCACCTCAAGGCAGCCACGGCCCATCACTTCACATCTTCAGGCTGTCGTGTTGGTTGTACTGGGCCATGAGGTAGCATTGGTAACCATCTGCTGCTTCCTTTACAGTTGGCGTCCAGGTCTGATGCCTTCTGGTAGACATTTGTGGCCTTTGGGTAGTCTTCCGTCACTTCTAGGGCAGCTGCTTTCCATGTATAGCCCTTGATGAACGTTGGCTCTAGCCGGATACATTCCTCACAGTCCTTGAGTGCCATCTGAAACTCCAAGAGTTTGCTATAGCAGGAAGCTTGATTGCTGTACAATTTAGCATCTTTTGAGTTCTGTTTGATGCTTCCATTTAATGTTTCCTGGCCTGGGGATAGTTCCTTTTCAGAAAACATGCATTGCCTTTGTTCTTCTCCTCTAAAGCCCACTCAGGGTTTATGTAGGCCAGTCACTCTTGCTCCTGCAGGATTTTCTCTTCCTGTTGGCATTTCTTGAGCACATCTGTGGTTCAATGCTCTGCCAGAGACTTGTTGTAGAAATGGATGGCATCCTTGTACTTTTCTTTGAAATAGGCGTTGCCAATTTGAGCATAAGCTCTGGTAGTCTGTCGGTAGTCTTCTGGGCCAACTTCAATGGCCTTCTCAAAAAGCTCCCGGAATTCACTGTAGTTGCCCTTTTCAATGTACACGGCTGCTTGGTTGGTCACGAAAGTAATGTTGGTGGGGTCCAGGCCTGTGGCTCTGTCACAGAGCTTCAAGGTTGCGTCAGAATCTTTCTTCTTACAAGCATCATTCCCCAATTCTTTTCCTTTCAGTGCCTGCTTCTTACTCTCCTGAAGATCTTTTTCCATTGGCTCTGGCTTGGTCTCCTTTTTGGGAGGAGGTGGTGGTGGAGGTATTGTCCTGGGATCACGCTCCAGCTTCTGGTACAGACTGGACATGTTGGAAGGGGTCGTGACTTTCCTGTCTGCCGGCCAGGCCTCCATATACTCTGTAAACACTCTTTGAGCCGAGGATTGTTTGCTTTGTGTTTTAAACCCTCCTCATACGTTCGCTTGGCTTCTTCAAACAGGTTTAAGAACTCAAGAGCTTCTGCTTTTCATGAATAGCCCTTGCCCCAGTCAGGCTTGAAGGCAAGAGTTTTGCAACCATCCTCTGAGAGTGTTTCTTTTCTTTTTTTTTTTTTTTGCGGTACGCGGGCCTCTCACTGTTGTGGCCTCTCCCGTTGCGGAGCACAGGCTCCGGACGCGCAGGCTCAGCGGCCATGGCTCACGGGCCCAGCCGCTCTGTGGCATGTGGGATCTTCCCGGACTGGGGCACGAACCCGTATCCCCTGCATCGGCAGGTGGACTCTCAACCACTGCGCCACCAGGGAAGCCCCTGTCTGTTGTTTCTGCTAGCTCTTGGTTCAATTGTCTGGTCTCCTCCTGTGCCTGGCTGCCTTAGTTGTGTGCCAAATATTAAAAAAAAAAAATTAGTTTGTAACATGTTTTGAGGATTAACACAATGTTATCTTCCTGCAGAGACAATTTTGTTTTCCTGTCCCGGTCCCTGAACTCACTAGAAATTAAAGATCATTTTAATCCAATTTTAGGGATTGAGACTCAAAGCTGGGCTACAGTCTCTGTGAGGTCTGCCTTCCACATCACCCTTACTCCCAAGGTACAGCCTTCCAGGGTCTCAAACAAGTGGTCTGTGGATTTATAAGAGCCATTCACACACCCTGTCCCAAACTTTGGCAGGCCCCGGGCTCCTACTTTTGTCTCTGTAGTAATCTAGAAGCTGTTCAAAGTACTGCTCAGCCTCCCAGCTGCCTTTTTAGGATTGGCGACACCCCCCGCCCCCGCTACCTACCATGGGAAAGCAGCTCCAAATGCCGAGCCTCCCTCTCTGAATTTTTGTCTCCTCCTGTATCTTGCTCTAGGAATTCTTCACTATTGTGTTGACCCTCTGACAGCTTCAAGCAGATTTTTGTTTCTCGGCAGCCAGAGTTTTTATTAAAGGTAAAAATTGCACTTTTTCCAATTTCTTCCTTGGTTAATGGGCAGTTCATACTGCCTACTCCTTCTTGAGGCAGGAGCAAAAGCATGGAGTTGGAAATGAACCTGGAAAGGATGAGGGTTCCCACTTAGCCCAAGTGGAGGGTGCTTGCTGGGGAGACATGGAGAAGGGTGAAGAGAGGAAAATCATGAAGGGCTAAGAGCGCCTAAAAGACTGGGCTGCCTGAAAGAGATGCACGCCCCAAAGACGTCCACTGCCCCCACTGAGGGAGCCCCGCTCAGGTTGGCTGAGTTGGGGGCTGCTGAGTCAGAGAAGGGAGGCCGTGCAAAGTTTCTACCCAACACAGGTGTAAAGTCAGGGCTAGGACAGTAAAAAAAAAAACAACAACCCAGGAAACCCCAAATAACAGTGGTTTGAATAAGACAGACATTTATTTCTCTCTCACACCAAACAAGTTTGGAGGTGGGTAGTCCACGGTCGGTCAGGTGACTTTACAAGGATGTCTAGGACCTTCCTTTTTTGTTCCACCATGTTCCACTCACAGCCTCTACTTCATGGTCCAAGAGCTTGAGTTTCACATTTCAGTCGGCAAGAAGGAGAAGGACAAAGAGTAACACCTTTTCCTTTTGGGGACACTTACCCTACATCCCTCACGGCACTCATCCTATTGGCCAGAACGGGGTCACATGGTCATACCCACTACAAGGGAGGCTAGGAAATACAGTCTTTATTCTGGACCACCCCATGCCCAGCTAAGAATAAGGGATAGTGGGGACTTCCCTAGTGGTCCAGTGGTTAAGACTCCACGCTCCCAATGCAGGGGGCACGGGTTCGATCCCTGGTCGGGGAACTGAGAAACTAAGATCCCACATGCTGCACGGCACAGCCAAAAAATAAATTAAAAAAAATAAGGGATTGTATTAGTAATGAAGAACGGGAGGAGGAATATTCAGGGAGGAGGAATATTCAGGGACAACTAGTGGTCTCTGCTAGTGCCCTCCCCTTTCCTATCCTGTCGTCCCCCCTCTCCTGCCTTCCCTGACATCTCCAGTACTTACAGGTGTAAAGTCACTCCCCCATACTCTTCTCTCTGTTCCTCCTGTGAGCCCCCTATTCTGTCCTGGTCAAGTGGCTGGAGCCCTTGGGCCATCATAGCAACACTTCTCTGAGGAGCAAGGTAACAGACGGTGTGGGGGTGGCGGGGGGCGGCGGGAATAAGGTCTGGATCCGGCAGGCACATGACAAGGGGCACATGAGGAGTGTAAGCTGATCCCTCACCCCACCCCCACTCCTCCACCAGAGGGCTGGGAGCCCGGGAGAGAGAGCCAGGAAGGGGAGGCCCACCTTCAAAGCTGGCGAGGCCTTACCTCCGGAAGGTACATAGGCGAAGCTGAGCATCTGCCAGCCCCGCTGCCGCTGTGTCTAGGCAAATGTCTGCCTGGTCAGCCCTGGGACCACCTGTCCTGTTCCTCCCTTTGGGGTCCCACCTTGCCCACTGCTGTCATGTTCTCCAGGACTCTTTGGGTCTCCACACACCCTCTCTTCTGGTGCTGGACTAGGGTCACAGGATGACCCCCAGTGCAGACCCTCCTCCTGCTCCAGGAAGCCACCACTCGCGATGATCACAGAGAGAGAGGGTTCCCCTCTGTACTCCGCTGTGTTAGGAATGGGGCATGGGGGCGGTGCAGAGCTCTTACGCAGAACAGTCAGACTATAATCGCGCTAGACTGTGGTCCTCTCAGGGCTGTGGAACTCAGGAGGAGGAGGGAGGCACTGGCACCGGCTGCAGTGCCAGGGAAGGGCCTGGTTGAGGGGCTTGAGCTGCTCCACAAGAAGAGGAATACTAACCAGCCCTTGGTACCAGATCCCCATCCTGCCCCAGACGCTGTGAATCTTCTAAAAGTTCTTGTATTGAAATCCTTGATCTCAAGCTAGAATTCCCACTCAATTTATTTCAGGTACGAGGAAGAGTTTATTTCAGGTGTTGGGATGGACATCCTGTTGGAGTGCAAGGGAAGAGCAGCGAGACCCCAGGTCTAGCCCAGCTCATGTGCAAATTCCAGTACCAGCCCTGTCATAGACTGAGCCCCATCCTTGTGCGTAACCTAAGCCCTGATCCTAGACACAGGCTGAGCCCTGATCTCTAGCTCTTGATTGAGCTTTCTCTGCAAAATTGTTCTTGATCAGCAGGGGCTTGAATGAGGAGAGTGAGCATGTGCTCATCTCCCACCACTGGAGCCTGAACCCAGAGCCCTTGCCCGGTGGTGTGCAGTGGTCTTCAGGCATGTTTCTGTCCCTCATCCCTCTCCTGTCCCTGGGAGCTCCTGCTTTGACCATCGCTGTTAAGCCGGCCTCAGAGCTGAGAGAATCTTCAGCCCTGCCCGCAGCTTTGGCCCCAGCCTCGCCTAGACTGGCCTGGCCTGGCCAGGAGGGGCGCTGAAGGGGCCGGGAGATGAGGATCCAGTGTCCTAGGGTGTGAGTGGCCTTTGCTCTTGGACTGGAGCCATCAGAAATCAAATCTTCCTGGCCCTGAGGGTGCCTGGGAAGGGGGCGGACCTGCCAGCCTGGCCAGAGGTTGGGGTTTCTGCAATCACTCCCTCCTTTGTGGAACACTGACACCTCCGGAGACAGAGGCTTCCTGGCATCACCAGGTAAGACCTGGGCATCCTGGGAGCACAGGCAAGGGAGATGGAATGGGGGTGCCAGAGTGGGTTGGCTGGCCTGGGAGATGGGGTCACAGGCCAGAGTCGGGGCGGGGGGGCCGCTTATGGAAGGGCAGGTGGGAGAATGCGGGTAATGGAACTAGGACTGGAGGTATAAGTTGTCAAAGACCAAAGCCTGCCCTGAGGAGGGCATCCACCCCACAACCTGGCCAGGCCTGGACTCTTAACCTCTTCACCCCGAAGGGGCTGGGGTGCAGACGGCAGCCTCTGGGTGTGCAGACACAGGAGTGCAGGTTTACAAAGCAGTTGAGCTGTGATTGAGCAGAGGGAAAGGGCTGGGCTGAGGGGTTTGCCTGATCCTGGGATGATATATGTGTTAGGGCTGGGTCGGACCATGGAGGATTTTTCCCTTAGAGGAAAGAGTGCCTCCAGGTAGGAGTTGCTGGGTGGTGGCAAGAGGCAGGTGAGGAGGGCGGGAGTTTCCAGCCTGATTTCCTGCTGTGAAGGGTTCTAGGGATTATCTCCCCTTAAGGGGTTTCTGCGGTCTGCCTGTCATGAGTGACCTGGGACAGACAGGTCACTGACCCTCTCGGAGGTCACACACAGGCCAGGAGCCTGGTGGGAGAGGCTTTGAAAGAGCTGAAAACCCCCGGGGGTGGGGTTGGTGGGGGAGGGATGCAGAGCGCGGTCTGAGCCCCAAGCCGAGCTGGCTCCCGTGAAGGCACCAGACCCCTGCCCTTCCTGCCCTCCGCAGCTCAACGCTTCTTAGGGCCGCCCTGGTCCTTCTCCTCCTGCGTCTGCAGGGGCAGGGGGAGGAAGGTGGGTGGCAAGCGGAAAGCAGGAAGGACTGCAGCAACGACCAGGAGGAGGCTCTGGTTGAGACTCCACACCGTTCCGGGTCTGCCCAGAATGCCAGGTCTGCGGGGGTACCAGGGAAGGCCCCCTCAACCTAAAGTCCACCCATCGCCACACCCAACATCCCCAGTCCAGGTCTCTGGCCAGGATTCCACAGGGGCCCAGTGGGGGCAGGCAAGATGGGGACTGTTCTCTGATCTGCCCTCCTCCAGACTCCCCTCCTAGCCTAAGGTGGTGGGAGCAGGGACCAAAGTGCCTCAGGAGCTGGGGCAGGGGATGGGGCATGGCTGTCAGTGTCACTGCCCTCCCCTAAGTCCCATTCTACCTGGACACCAGCAGAGCTCCCACCACGGTTAGCACCTCTGCCATCATCACAGCTCTACCGTGACTGCCGCTGTCGCCACAGCCACCCCACCCCACCGTCAGCACCACTAACACCCCCACCCGCGCCCGGATCATCTGCACCACTGAGACCCTCACCACGTCCATGAAGAGCACCCACCTCACGTTTGAAGACTGGACAGAACTTTTCATTCTTCTTCAATAAGTTTTCAGGCCTATAACTTCTCGGGCTGTGGGGCTGGCACATTCAACAGAGTCTGCAGCCCAAAGGGAGAAGGACTTTGCTGGAGGGTCAGGCAGCAGCGCCTGGCAGCTGAGCTGCAGGGCAGAAGTGTGGAAAGGGGCCGGGCAGACGCAGCTCAGGGAGTGGCTGTAGGCTTCAGCTAACCAGAGCTCACAGCTGGGCAACCTTCCTTTTCTGAAGGGGGATCCGAGCGGAGTCTTCCCTCTGCCACCTTGCATCTGGTCCTGGAGGCTGGGCAGCCTGAGCCGGAGCCATCAGCATGAACGGGCAGTGGCTTCCAGCCGCTGGGCTTCTCCTGGCTGGTAAGTGAAGGTGCGGCCCCTGGGGGTGGGGGGCCTGTCCTAGACCCCGCCCACTCACCTGGGGGACTTCCATGGCTCCCACATCAGGGCTGACCTTCCTTGTCTTCGTGTCAGCCTGGCTTTGGTCAGCTCGGAGGATCCTGAGACGGGGCCAGGATCCCCTGCTCAGTCCCCCACACTTGGGGCTCCATGAGGGCACTCAGCGTCACCCACTTGGGGGAACCTGGCATGGGGCTGGCCCCCAAGGGGCTCAGTGCACCCTTGTAGCCAGGTGTGGTATTACAGCTTTCAGAGATGGGTCCCCTCCCCATCCCCCACCCCCCTTCAGCCCTCCAGAAGCATCCTGTGTTCTGGGAATGGAATAAGGTAATTGCCTTGTTTCCTTGCTGGAGGTTGAACAGCACTTCCCAGCATCCTCAAGCAGCCTGGGTCTCACCAGAAAAGACTCCTTTGAGGAGGGGTCCTGCCATGGGGTGGAGCTGGGATGGGAGAGAAGAGAGGGACCCTTGAGGTATGCCCCTTTACCCTCACTGTCCCCCTTTCTGGTGGCAGGGCAGAGTTCCCGTGTCTCTGGTGGGCTAGGGCCAGAGAAAGGAAGTTTCTCCAGAGGTAGCCCAGTGGTTTGGGGCAGAGCCGGGGCCAGGGTTTGGGTCTCCTCAGGCGCCCTAAAGGAGGGAGGAGGCAGGGAGGGCCGGCATCTAAGAGGCTGTGGGCCAATCCCACCCCCTAGCGGCTGGCAAAACGGGCCTCTCCTGTTTTGCAGCTGTCCCGGTGGTCTCGGCTTCCGCCCTGCCCCGTCTTCCTCCTCACAAAGACCTGGGTCCATCTCCCTTGGCTTCTGGCACATCTGCTTTGCAGGGGGACAGCAAGAAGATAGTCCTCCCATCATTAAACGCCTTGGTGGAGTCTTTCCCGCAGCCAAGAGGCCAGGGGAGGCTCCTGGCAGGAAGGGAGGAGCCCTTTCTCCAGAGGCACCTGGGGACCAGCAGGCTCTTCTAGGCTCGCTCCTGGACTTGCCTCTCCACTCGGACCAGCCTGCCCCTTTGGGAACCACGGGGGTCTCAGGCAGGGCCACACCCAGACCAGCTCCATCAGCAGTGGCTGAGCCTGCAGCCCACAGGGCCCCTGAGTCCCAGCCAGTGTCCTACGTGGCTGGACCTGGAGAGGAGATCTTGGTCACCGGGTCTCCAGAGATAGCTGCCACGTCACCATCGCAGGCTTCTCCACAACCTCTGGCCTGGCCCGTGGGCAGGCACACCTTCAGCCCCAATGCTTGGGTGCCTTCTGCATCAGGGGCCAGCAACTTCAGCCCAGGGGCCGCCCCACTTCTGACATTGGCTCCAAAGGCCCCAGAGAAGGCCGTGTCCTCAGCACCCCAGGGCCCACTTGCATTTACATCGATCAGTAACACGTTGGCTGCCACAGAGCCTCTTCTCCCTGTAGCAACAGTGTGGTCAGGGCTGGACACGGCCTCCACAGCGCTCACAGCGGGCTCAGGCTCACCCAGAGGTGGTCTGGCATCCAGTGTGGGCCCAGCACCCAGTGGTCCTTCAATGTTGCCATTGCCCTCAGCGGTACCCTCTTCACAGTCGTCATCAGCATCACTGCCACTGTCGTCCCCACCCTCATCCCCGTCACCTGCACTAACATCACCATCACCAGTCCTGGCCCCAGTTTCCCCCTTCACCACCGGAGCCAGAACCTCTCCGGAGATGCTTCTGCATCTGAGCTCCCACCTACAACCTCAGGCCTTATCTTCAGTGTTTCCAGCGTCCCACCTGCCCTGCCATCTCTGGTGGTTACAGGGATGGCTGCTCTTCAGTGGACAGTCCAGCCTGGGCCGGTGGTCCCTGCCAACCCAGCCCCCTTGACCACCCGCTCCCTCGGATGTGTCTCTGGCCTTCCCACCGGCTGCCCCAGCGTCCCTGGAGGTGCCGCCTCCTCCCAGTTGTCTTTCCTGCCTCACCCTGGCCAGGCTGTCTCATTGCAGGACTCAGGCTCCCCCTCCCCAGGACCCAGTCGAGTGACTCACTCTGTGACCTTCACGATCACCAATGAAGCCTTCTCAGCGGCACTCGGGAACCCTGCCTCCCTGGAGTACCAGCTGCTGAGTGAAAACATCCGACATCAGGTGCGGGCTTCTTCCTCCGTCTGCTCAGGCGTGCTGACCCCAGCCCACCCCCTACCCCACTTACCTCTGAGCACCCAGGCCCGTCCCACCTCTGTGCTTTGGCATGGGCTGTTCCTCCACCCTGGGCCACCTCGCGCCCTCCGCTGCCCTTGCTGCCTGGCGAAGGCTGCCTCCTTGGAGAGGCCTCCCCTGGTGACTCAGAGCCCCTGCCCTGCAGAATCGGCATCCCTCCCTCTGTGAGCTGCCTTTCCCACACCATCCCACCCCAACCTGTGGCTCTCCATAGACCTCAGCTCCCTGAGGGCAGCCGGGCACAGGGCTGGGTGCCCACAGGGGCTCTGGAAGTGTGGAGTCAATGAAACTCACCCTGTGCCTCTCCTCAGTGTGGGGAGGAGCATGTGGGGTGCAAGGTGGGAGCCCAAAAGGTAGAAAACTGACCCTGTCCCGTGAGTGGCTCCAGCAGGAAGGGAGAGCCAGGCAGAGACCCTTACAGAGAGTGGGTGTGGAGAAAGCGCTCTCCCAGGAGGGCGGGGAGCTGTTACGGAATAAACAGAAGACTGATTTAGATTGCCAGGGTTAAGGGGTTGCCCAGAGAACACCTTTCTTTCTTTTTTTTTTTTTTTAGTATAAATTTATTTATTTATTGGCTGCATTGGGTCTTCGTTGCTGCGCACGGGCTTTCTCTAGTTGCGGCGAGCGGGGGCTGCTCTTCGTTGTGGTGCACGGGCTTCTCACTGCGGTGGCTTCTCTTGTTGTAGAGCATGGGCTCTTGGCACGTGGGCTTCAGTAGTTGTAGTACGCGGGCTTAGTTGCTCCGCGGCATGTAGGACCTTCCCAGACCAGGGCTCGAACCCGTGTCCCCTGCATTGGCAGGCAGATTCTTAACCACTGCGCCACCAGGGAAGTCCAGGAACACCTTTCTGAGAAAGGGGAATTTTAACTGGGATGGAGAGAAGGCAGCCAGATAAAATGGGGAGGGGCTTTCTAGACAGAGGGAACAGCGTGTGTGAGGACCCTGAGGTGAAAAGGTGGGCAGATGCTGAGGCCCAGGGCCACGGGACAGAGGGGCTGCATGGAGAAGACAAGAAACCCAGGGTGGGAGGGGGAGAATTAGGAGGAGGGGCTGTCGTCCAGGTGTGATGGCAGGGTGGCGGCTGTAGGGATACAGGACAATTGGATTGGAGAGTGATTTTCAATAAAACGACAGAGAAGGAAAGGCCTGGGGAGGCTGTGTGTTTGCTGGACAGCTGGAGGCGCCCTGCGGTTCTCAGTAGAGGGTGATGGGCAGGTGGTCCCTGGCAGCCACGCGGGAAAGTCTTGGGTGGCCCCCGGCAGTCCAGGTGGCCAGTGGGGCCATTGCAGGGGCCAGACCAGAGATAATGAGAGTGGACGAGGGTGGGCTGATGCTGTGGAGAAGTGGGGGGCCACGATGACCCTCAAATGCCTCTGTCTGTCCTCAGCTCCAGTCCGTCTGTCACGAGGCCTTCTCCAGCTTCGAGGGTGTCGGTGTCCTGCTCTTTAGGTAAGTGAGCGAGTCTTTCAGGGTCCACCACCTGCCTGCCAGCCGGTCTGTGTCTTCTCAGGCCGCAAGAGCACTTGCCCAGGCTGCCCCGCCGTGCCCAGCCCCACCAAGGCCAGAAGCACCTTAGGGGCCAGGAAAAGCCCTGAGTGGGCGGGCAGGAGGCCCACATCTGGTTCTGCCCCTGGCTGCGTGACCTCAGGTGACCTCCTGCCTGCTCTGAGCCCCAATTCCAGCTGCAGAATTTGGGCAGGGGTGCCAGGCATTGCCTGAATGTGGTGGGAAAGGCAGAGGACTTCCCTGGGGCCAGGAGCCCATAAATGACATGTAAATAGATGCAAATCCCCTCTCTGGTTCTGAGCCCCTGGGGATACTGGGGGGACCTAAAGCCAGATTTGCAAGCCGATGCCAGCCCTGCAATCTCATAAAAAAGGTTGAGAAGGTCCAAATCATCACATGTGAACTGTGAGCTCGGTGTAGACCTTGATAGAGGCTTGACTATACCTAGTGACGGGATTTAGATCGCCAGGGTTAAGGGGTTGCCCAGAGAACACCACCACTATCTTTCCAGGCCTTGAGCCAAGTTGGTTAGAAAGTTTCCCCTTTTAATGCACTGAGATCTCTCTCTGAATTCCCTGCCCTGGGTCTGAACAGAAGCTTTGTCTCCCCAGCCCCAGGACGGCACAGCAGAAAACGGGTCCTCAGGGGAAGGATGAAGGAAATCTGGATCCCGAGGCTGCTCGTTTTCAGATCTCTCCCCACAAACCCCTTCAACCCCATGCTCAGGCCAGGCTGCCTCCTCAGGACATGGCCAGTTGGTCCACCTCCTACAGGCTTTCAGAGATTCCTCAGGCCTGTCACCTCCCTCTCTCCAGATCCCCTGCTCCTGTGATGCCACCAAAGATGTTTTTCTCAGTCTGGCTCAGGTTGACTTCCTGATTGCTCACAGCGGCCGTCTCCCTGGGCGGGATTCCCAGTGTTCCCGTTAGAGCCAGTTTGTTGGGGTGTCCGAGGGAACCTGCTTTCCCGAGCACCTGCTTTGTGCTCTGCCGGCTGCACCATTAGTCATCACACAACCCTACAGCAAAGGAATCATTCTCCGCATTTTAGCAAGGAGGCAGCTGAGACCCAGAGGGGTGCTGTCACACAGGGACTCAGTCCACGGCTCCCCCGGTGGATTCCCCTTCCTCGGGACACTGGCCTACTTGTGCACCAGCCAGGTCCTCATCCAGCCCCCAGGGCCCTCCCTGCTCCCACTGGACCCCTGGTAAGGATGTGTCTCTGTCCCCAGGCCGGACTCTGCAGCTGTGAATGCCTCCCTTGTGTTTGGGGGCCTCACCCCGGGCCCCTCTGCCCGTGAAGTCCTCTGGACTCTGTACCGCAAAGTGAAGGCCGCAGGGAAGTTGTTGGGGACCCTGTCCCTGGATGAGAGCAGTCTCGCCTCTGATGGTGAGTCTCCGCCCGCCCCCCGCAACCCCCTACCTCAGCGCCTCCTCGCCTGCCCACAGATGGCTGGGGGTGCTCCCTAGAGGGGCCCAGCTCCTGCCCTGGCCATGAGGCAGCGCATGGTGGGTCAGGAGGCTCCTGGGGCCTCCTGAAGTCCCAGCCATGGCTCTGCAGGGTCCGACCTGACCGACCTGGCCCTGGAGACCACCAGCAACCATCTCATGGCCATGAGGCCCTTCCAGCCCCCGCTCCTCCTGCCTGGCTCTGCCCGCTTTGTCCTGCTGGAAAAGACGATCCTCCGACAGGTGAGGTGGCCTCTTGACCTCCCTCCGAAGCCTGGGACACCCACTTTGCCTTCCTTGACTGCAGGCCTCCATGGCTTGGGGGTGAGGCGTGGGGCGGCACCCAGCCACGGCCCTGTGGGGGGACGCAGGCATGGAGGGCACACAGCCCTGCCTGATGGGCCCCCATTTGAGGGGTGACACCCCGCCCGGGGGTGGAGAGGTTGCCTGAGGGAGGTGACAGCTCTGTCCCAGGGGCATATGGTCAGGCTCTGTAACCAGACACCCCTATCCAGGGCCAGCACTAGGGTAGGAAGTGAGACACCCAGGACGCAATATTTAAGGAGGTGCTCAGTTGCCTCACCCCAGCCCTGCCCCCACCCCATCCCACACTGGGTCTCAGGAGTGACAGTCCCCAGGCCTGCTCTGACCTCCAGGACTCCCCACAGGTCACACCCGTGCTGTCAGGATTCTATACAGCGCGTCCCCAGGAAGAGCCCCTGCTCCTCTTCAGGTGGGTTGGGCTCTTCCCCTGCTGCCCAGCCTGCCCTGCTCCTCTCCTGGGGGCCACCCTGGGGCAGAGGGGGGCGTGACTCCGAGCCAGGCCATGGGAGCCATGGGCTGGGGGCCACCAGGGGAGGGCTTTGTCCCAGATAGCTCCAGCTGGCCCTATAAGGTTCTGCCCTAGGAGGTAGGGAGCCCTAGTGCCTGAGGCTGTGCTGGGGTGGGAGGGTGGATACCTGCTTCTAGAAACATGTGCTGGCGGAGCCTGTAACCCCTGCACTCCCCTCTTGTACTCACCCTAGTAATGCGGACCAGTGGGCGGGCGTTTACATCGAATACAAGTTCCAGACCCCCATCGGTACCCACCTCCCAGGCTTGGCCAATCACCTGGCCCGGAACATAATGGATCCTACTGTCCAGAAATCCAGCATCATGGCCAATGGTGAGTCAAGGCTGGGATCCCTGTGTGTCTCTGGCCAGCAGCCTCTTAATCTGAGTCTCAATGTTCCTCCTCTGGAGAATGGACAGAATTTCATTTCAACCACGAATACTCTTGTGCTGGGGCCACCGAGAAGAATCAGTTACGGAGCCTCAGATGGGGAGCTGGATAGATAAGCTCTGTGGGCCATCGTACCTGTCACAGCTACTCGACTGCTCCCTTATAGCTAGAAGGCAGCCCCAGACACTATGTAGACAGATGGGCATGGCTGTGTGCCAATACAACTTGATGGATACAGAAACCTGTATATCACGTAACTTTGATGTGCCACACAATACTATCCTTTTGATGTTTTTCAACTATTTAAAAATGTAAAAACTATTCTTAGCTCGTGGGCTATACGTAAACAGGCAGCGGGAGGGACTGAGCCTCAGACTGGATGGGGCTGACTGCTGGCTGAGAGCACAGAGGTCGGGGTGAGCAGCCCTGCGGCAGGGCTTGGGCCTCTCCCAGGGCTCCCGGGAGAGGGGGTTTAGGCTGATGCCCACCCACCTCTCCGCCCCTGTAGCGGGGAAAGCAGAGCTGGTGCAGTGTGAAGTGTGGCTGCCGATCCTGGACCAACCCCTCGCCAAGGGCTCGCGGGACCAAAGCAGCCCTAAGTCCCAGAAACTTCGGGGGATGCTGATGAGATGGGTGAAGCGGGGGCGGGGGGAGAGAAGGGAGGAGCAGGAGGCTGGAGGCTTCATGTGTGGGGACCCAACAAGGCTGCCGTACAGCTGTGACCCTCTTCCTCCTCTCTGCTCCCCAGCTGACCACCGTCCTCAGGCCTCTGCAGAACTCCGGCCAAGTGGTGGTGAAGTTCCAGTAAGGCCGTGGTGGCTCTGGGTGGCCTGGGGCCCAGGGCTGAACTCTAGCGGTGGGGCCAGTGGCTCAGAGAAACGGCCTTCCTGAGACCCCCGGGCTGTCTAGCGTCCTGACACTGGTGAAGATCTTCCCGCCAGGCCCGACCCACTGACTGCCAGGGTGGGTGCCACCTTCTTCAGGGCCGCGCCGGCCCGAGCCCTCGTGCAGGACTGCGTGCTCCGGGGTCTGCATGACCTGCAGGAAGCTGAGGGCCTCTCCGTGGAGATGGTCAGCCCAGACCTCGGTCAGTGCCTCTCTCCTGGCTTCCCTCTCTGTATCTGTGTCATCCGGCCGTTTGCATCCTGCCTCAGGCTCGTTGCCTTGCTGCCCCTGCTCCCCGCTCCTGCCCTCCCTTCCTCCTGGACTAGCCCCCAGCGGGCTGCTCTTTAGGGTCCAGGCCCGGCTCCTCCTCTTCCCGGGAGCCCTCCAAGGTGGCCCCAGCTCTACAGCTCTATTCCTGTAGCTCCTTCTGGGCCAGGACCCCTCGCCTGGGACGCCTCTGCAGGCCTGGCTTTGCCTTCTCAGGGGTCTGTGGTCTGGAATAACGGGGACCCACCCAGCCATCATCTGCGCACTTTGTTCTGAAGCCTCGGGTCAGCTTCACACCCCCACCCCCAGCTACGCTGTGGCGCTCATCGTCCTGGGGCTTCTGCTTCTTGCATTCACCCTCGTCCTGGTGAGCGTCTGACTGGGCCAGGGTCTCTTTCCCGGGAGACAGGCTGGGCCCTTGACCCTCTGAGTCAGGCTGAGGGGTCACTCCCCACCCCAGGAACTGAGGGGCTTCCAGCCAGGGAGCTTGGCCTGACCCCACCCTTCCCGTCCCAGGTGCTGACGCGGAAGGCCTGCTTCGGAGTGTCCAGGTACAGAGGTCAGTTCTCCCTGCTCCCCGGGACGTTTACCCTGGATGGGGTCGGCCTCCCAGCCACCAAGGCCTCGTGCAAACATTTCCCAGTGGGTGTTGACAGAGCCTGGGCGGTACAGTCACTGTGCCCCAAAAGCTCACCCCTCTGTCATGGAGGGTGAACCCGGGGTGGTCGAGCAGAACCGTCTAAATGCGCTCCACTGAGCCCCAGAAATGCTGCAGAGAGTGGGTGGACAGAGGCAGAACTTAGGGCCCCCCGTGGCCGGGAGAGCTGGAGCAGGGAAGGCGATCTGGGGAGGGGAGCTTGCCTCTACCACCGGAGGACCAGGCAGTGACTCCTCCACGCCCCGGAGGAAGTGGGGACACGCGCCCCAACTCAGTGTCCCCTTTGACCCCAAAGCCAGGAGGACGTGGGGGAGGGCAGGTAGCACCATTCTGGGTACACTGTTGTTCCTGACTCCTGGCTTTTGTCCTTTCCCCACCCCTCAGGCGCCCCTTCCCGATGCTGCTCCTGCCACTGAAACTGCACCCCAAACCTCTCCTCCTCCCGGCCCCGCCCCCAGCCTAACACAGTCAGCGCCTCAACCCTGACAACGAGAGCCAGAGCAGCAAGGCACCACCTGAGGTCACACAGCAAAGGGGGCTTCTTCCCTCCTAGCTCATCCAAGGACTAAACGCCCAGGGCCACGACAGAGGCAGGGTGCGGGGGACAGCACCTCACCACCCCACACCAGGGACACCAGGCATGCTCTAACCACGGCGGCACCCACCTCCCCCCGGAAGGTCTGGAAAACTACTCGATACCATCGTCATACTCAGGTCAGGCTCTGGGGAGCGGAACAGGGCAAGATGAAGGCCTGCAGAAGATGCGGGCAGGGGAAGAGAGCTGGCGCCCTCACACCTGACCTGACACGGTGGTGGGGCTGGAGGTATCATTGGTCTCAAGCCAAACCGGTCTTTTTGGGGTACGGGAAATTAAATGACGCAGCGCAATCAGAAGCTGGTACAAAAGACTGCTTTTGTTTCTAGGCAGTCATCCAACAGGAGAGGTTCAGAGCAGAGCCCACAGGAGGAGGAGGTGGGGGCAGAAGACTGACAGGGTCAAGGGTGGGAATGGGGACTCTTGGGGGCAAGGCCTGGTCCCAGCCCCACCTCCGCCTTAGGCCCGGCCACCCTCAGACCAAAGGCCTTGGGGTGCTGGTGGCCGAGGTGAGGCCCGGCTGTGTGCCAGGGAAGGTTGGCGCCGCGGGGCAAGCCGGGCTCAGAGAACAGACCGCCTGGCTGGGGAAGGTCTAGGACGGAAGCTAAGCTGACCACCTCTCAGGGGCGGAGGGTGGGGCTTTGGAGGGGGAGGCAGCTTTCCTGGACCACAGCCAGGGAGGGGAAGGCCTTGGCCCACAAACCTCCAGCGACTGCTGGGCCCGCTGGGACGTGAGCGATGTGGTGGCACAGGGTGATGGCCTTTGAAACCTTTGAACCCATGACTTAGAAGGGAAGGGGACTCAAGTGTAGTCTTACCCCAAAGGCTCCCTCGACCTACAGAAGAGCCGGCAGGCCCGGTGAGGGGACCCAGGAGCCCAGGGCCCAGATAGCAGCGAGCACCAAGATGCCAGAGAGGGTCAGCAGGAAGGTCACCACGTAGAGGTTGGCTGCAGCTGGTGGCCGAGTCCTCTGCACTTCTGGAATACGTAAGCTTTCATTCCTACTCCTGAAGGGCCCCTGCCCCCCAAGCCTCTACCCCTTGGTACCCGGAAAGTAACCTGATATCTGCACCTATCTTGGGTCAGCCCCCTCTCTCCACGACTTCTGACTCAAGGGCCACGGCAGGCCAGGGACTAGGAGGCGGCCCTGCAAGGTGCTCCCCCAGCCGTCAGGATGCCGAAAACATCCCTGCTAGTGTTTTTCTTAGGGAGGGAGGGTTATGCCAGCCTTGTTCTCCCGAGCTGCCCCCCTTACCATGAGAGTCCCTGTAGGTGATACAGGAGAGAAGGGGGTGGGATAAGCAGGAAAGAGCCTGAGGGCCAAGGCTGGCCAGTGAACACTGAGCCCCTCTTCTCTTCAGGCTTTGGTCGCCTGGCCCTCCACAAGCCAGGCTGTCGAGCATCACGTGAGGCCTCGCGTGAAGATACAGTTCAGACACACCTGGTGACCTCTGTGGGTTTGAAGGAGAAGGTACAGGGAAGGAAACCCACACGTGGGGACCTAGCATGGTCTCTCTGGAGGTGAAGTGACAGTATACCTGCAACACATAAGGAGAAAGGGTCTACCTGGCAAGGTGAGCCAGCCATGCGGACACCAGGCTGGACAGACATCACCAGGGTCTACAGGATGGCGGAGGGGCCTGGCAAACCAGCACCCTCACGCAGACGAGTCTTTCCTAAGCAGGTCTTCCCCATGGGCCAGATGGGGCCTGCAGGACACTTCCCACGGCCCACCGTTACGCGGACTTTAATTCTCAGCAGCTCTGGAACTGCGCAGTCCCATTCTCCAGCTGAATAAACAGAGGCTCAGAGATGAACACGCAGTGCTACCTTGATCCCTCCGCCTGCTGCCTCCTCCAGAACTCAGTTCATTCTAAAAACCTAACACTCATCAAGCACCTGTGACTAGGTGCTATTCTCCCCATCTCGCAGCCGAGGAGAGGGAAGCAGAGGAGTTAAGTGACTTGCCCAAGGTCACAGTCACAGGGCTCCAGAGCCTGCATTCTTGACGACCACATGCCCACAGCAGGGCGGTGCTAGCATCTGCACCTGAAAGGTGGGAACTCTGCTGCCTTCTTGGACAGGGCGTGCAGCCCCAGGTTTTGGGAGGTGGCAGTGCAGGAAACAAGCCGGCCCATTGGGCCAGTGGTTCTCCAGGGTCTGAGGGGCAGGGAGAGTGCTGTGAGCCACTCCCCCACCCACCCCAGCGACACTCACTGGGAACCTTGAATCAGCACCTGCCAGAGGGTGGGGAAGAGGCTCAGCCCCCGCTGCACCTGGAGTGGGAGGTGGGCAGGGATGGGCACTCTGCCTCCAAGCAGCCTCAGGCGGATGAGAGAGGACCAGATCTCTTGCCTCACCCTTTCCCCCCACCCCAAGGTGCCCTGCAGGGGAGAAGGGGCAGCTGCCCACCAGGCCATTGCTCAGATGGAGAAGAGCCTATGGGAACCATGGGGGCTGTATTCTAGAAGGAGAGCATGACCTCCTGGTTACTCCAAGGCCAGGCCCAGGCCTACCAAGGTGGCCACGTCTCCAAGGAGGGCCTGGTAGATAAGAGACGCAATGTCCCTGAGTGGTTCTATAAACTTCCTGTTAAGGACAGATGAGGAAATGGGCAAGACAGTCATGTTCAGTGAGAGCCTGGCAGGTAAAGGAGGGGCCAGAAGCAGACAGAGGTCAGCTGGGCCCAGGCCTGGACCCTGGAGGGACAGCAGGCTGGGGGAGGGGTGTCACTCACCAGCCACAGCGAGGGAGCTCAGGTCCATGAGCAGCTGGGCAAGGCCATCAGCACCTGGGGACCGTCTGCCGGACCCGGCTCTGTACTCGGGCTTCTGCCTGGAACCACAGGTGCCTGACACTGGCCTGAGGTAGGGAGGGTGGCAGGAGAGGCACCTGTGGCCAAATGCAGGCACCTCAGCACGGGGGCGGGGGGATGACATGCCCAAAAGAGACTACCGGGGTCACGAGCTTAAGCGAGTGTCATCCTGGGACATCTTGTCCACGTAAGTCAGAACTTATCCCCACCCTCAGCTCACAGTCTGGTTGGGGCTTGACAAACAGATGTCAGTGCTGTGGAGAGGGGGCCTAGCCAGCGTGGGACATCCAGCAAAGATGTGTTTTGAATCTGCCAAGAAGATCCATCCACAACAGGACCCTCAGGTCCAAGTCCAGGGCCCAAGAGCTAGGGGCTAGGTGTTCACCAAGGGGCTGGAAGGTGGCAAGGCGATGGCCCAAGGCTCCAGCAGGAAACTGCAGCGGCCAGAGCCTGTCTTGGTGGGGCAGCCCTGGGGATGACTGTGCCCGGCATCCCCCAGGGCCGGGATAGGGGACTGCCCAGGGGAGGGGTCTGAGGACCTCTAGGGAGACAGACTCAAGGTGTCCTGGGCACCTGGATCAGGAAGCATGTGAGGGCACCCTGCCCAAGGCCAGCTAAGAACCTGGGAAATGCCTTTCTAGTCTAAGCCACTCATGCTGCAGCCCAGATGCCATCTCTCCTCAAATAGGAGATGAGTTGGCAGGGAAGGCACCCTATTCCCTCCCTCCCCCCAACCAGATGTGAAGGGAGGTGAAAGGCTGTTGCAGGACCCAGCCCGCCTGGGTTCTCTAGCACCTGGAGTGGGTGGGGAGAGAAAGTGCAGCTGAGTGAGAAAAGCCAAGGTCCCACCGCCCCCTCTCTGCAGGGTGACCTTGGACAAGCTGCTTGCTGTCTCTGGGGTCCGGAGACTCACAGGGGAAGGGCCAGGTTTGGAGGTCCCGATCCTGGAGCCCAGAGCTACCCCTAGAGAGGACAGCCTACGGAGCCCTGTCCTCCCGATTCTGCCCCCGCCCCTGGGAACAGCATCCTCCCAGCTCAGAGGCCCTGGAGGTGGAGGGGCTGCACCTGCTTTCAGATTGCTCCATAGTGTGAGTTGGCCTTCGTCCTGAGCAGGGTGCTGATCCCACGGTCACCCAGGTGATGGGCAGCTTCTCAGGCTACAGGTGCTCCGAGGTATACCCTGCAGGGCACAACACCGGGAGGGTGTAGGTACATTGAACAGGGCCCCCAGGCCACTCTGGGCCAAGACCTGAGCTCTGTTTGTCCATGGAGACTCTGACCTGTGGCAACCCCTGCTGGGCCTCAGTTTTCCCCGCTATCTCATGAGGATGACAGTATTGCCTTGGAAGGCAAACAAGGGCAACCTTAGCTCCCAGCAGGCCCAAGACCAAAGGAAGCAGGGTTCTGGGTTGTTCTAGAAGGTGAGGCTGGGGCAGATGAGGGCCTTGCTCCAAGGGAATCACAGCCATCTGGGTCCTAGTCTAGACCCTCATAGGCCATCCCATAAAACCCAACCCTAATATGAACCCCTACGGAAAGCGTTAAAGTGTGGGGTCAGGAGGGTGGGGGATGACCCTCCAGGAGAAGGTTCTTAGGCCTAGGGGAAGGTTTGAGCTGGCCCACAGAGCAGTCAGAAGGGTAGGTGACAGGCATCCTCACAAGATCAGCCAGGGAACCCAGGAGGGACAAAGGTGTGGTGGTGGGCATGTTCCAGAAGAGAGCGGGCATCCCCCCACTCACCGCTGGGGCTGAGTGAGGCCAGGCCCGTGCACCAGGGGCAGCAGGTACCCTTGCGCTGGCGCGCCTTGGCTACCACGGTGCTCGGGAAGTCTGCGTTGGCGAGCAGAATCTGCCTCCAGCCTCCAGCTGGCTCTGCACCCATACCGACCTCTGGCTGCAGGGAGCCGGTGCAGTGAGGACTCAGCTGGCACGCTAGCCACCACCGGAGGCCGGGGCCCCTCCCCAGCCTGGAAGGGGCCTGAGAGGCGGGCAGGGCCCCTAGGCTTAGCAGCCCACGCAACACCATGGAGCCGAGAAGACTTACTAGAAACAGACTGGATTTTAGGAAGCAGGCATGGAGGACAGCAAGCACCTGAACCGAGGAGAGGGAAGCCTCTAAGCGTGGACTCCATCGGGCATGACCACCCGGGAAGGGCTGGGCTCCACTCCACCATTAAGAGCTGGGGCCGTGGGGGAACCGTCCACCTCGCTGCCTCAGTTGGCCCCCTTTGCTGAGGAAAGGAGGGATAACTGCCTCTCACGTGGAACCTAGGACAAAACAAAGCGTCAGTCCCACATGGGTACATTCTAGGGAGGGAGAGGCCAGGGGCAGCATTGTGTGTGCTTGGGGCAGGGTAGGAGATACGGAGAAAACTGCCTTCTTTGAGGGCCTAGGAGAAAGGAAGATAAGCAGAGAGGAACTCCCAGACATTCTGCCTCAGGCCCTTTTCCAGCCACCCTCTAAGCAGCTCCGCCGTAACTTGGGTGGCACTATTCTTACCGTCAGTATGGTTTCCAGGCTGAGCCGGGGGTGAGGGAGAAGCAGTGCATAGGTGACGTGCGTGAGATAGAAGTGGAGAGGAGCATGGTTGCCTTGGAGGCCTGGCCTGGGGCTTCCGCCACGGTACCTGCCTTGCCCGTGCTGGAGCAACCTGCCAGCTGTGGCTTCCCACTCAAAGGTACCCAAGTGCCAGGACCGGAGCCAGACTCCCCTCAGGGGCAAGAGACAGAGTGGGATGGGACACAGGCCACCCAGCCATTATTGGGGTTTAGGGCCTGCTTGCCAGCTGGAAAGACAGAGGGACTCTGCTTGAGGGAAGGACTGGGCCTGGGCCACTCAGACCTACCTCTGCGACAGGGGCAGTCCCATCCTCCGGTTAGACTCATAAGCTGACCAGAGGGGACCTGTAGTCCCCCCAAAGTCCCTACCCCCTCCCGCCCAAGTGTTCACCATAAAAAGGGGTGCAGAAACACCAGGCACTCCTCCCAGCTGGCTGTGGCTTCCTGGGTCAGGACCCCTGAGTGAGTCGAGTTGGGGGTCCCAGCAGCCAAGGTGGGAGGAGAGCCGGGTCCCCCCGATGGATACTAGATGGGAACACAGCAGAAGCTGTGAGAGCTGGTTCCTCAGGACTGAGCACCTCTGCCCAGATGTCCTCAGAGACACTCCCGCTGCCCAGTTCAGCCCAGAGAGCCAGGGCCCGGTGCCACATAGGCTCTCTGCTTGAGAGGAACGTCCCGGGAGTCATTACATCTCTCTGCCCAGAGGCTCAGGTATCCAGGCTCTGGGTGGGCCAGCAGGCAAAAAGAAGGGGGCTGTGGGTCCCCCAGCAGTCAGAGGCCTTGGTGGCCACAGAGCCAATGGGTAAGGGAGAAGGGGGACTGGGCTCTGCCCCACTGAAGTCGGTGGCACCAGGCTCCCGAAGGGTCCCTGGGAGGAAGACCAGCGTGAGAGGAAGTATTGCAGAAACCTTAGGCACCTCCTCTGCAGGGTGGGCCCGGCTGGAGGGCCCATATCAGGGAGGTGGGCCTTGGGGCTACAAGAGAAAGGAGCGGCTGGTGCCGCATGGAAGGCAAGCCTGGTGTACAGAACGTGGCATCAGCTGAGCAGGGTGAGGTCTCCCTGAGACAGGCTTGCACCTGGACACAAGCCTCCTCCAGCAAGAAAATACAAAGGAAGTATCAATATAAGGGACTAAAGATAACTGCGTGCATGCGCAGTTGGGGCAAATTCTGGACAACGCGATACAAAGAGACCAAGGTGTGGGCACACCACCTGAGCCACCCCTCCGCCCGACCCCTGGACACACCCCCACATAAGGAACTGGCTCACCCCACCTCAGCTGGCGAGCAAGCAATGGAACCTGTTACTTGTCACTTGTTCTCGCTCCCCGCTGCTACAACAGGGGCCCGAATAAAGCCTTGCCTGAATTTCTTTTCTGGCCTCTGATCCATTTTTACTGATTAAGGAGGCCAAGGACCCAGTCGGCAACATCCCCACCAGTCCTGAGGAACGCGGGAAGAGCCCGGGATGCCAGGGGCTGGGGCCAGAGGCGCCCGCGACCAGGAGAGGGGTCTGAGCTACCTCCAGATGGAGCAGCACCGGGTCCGGAGAGGCTCCAAGCTGGACAACCGGCCAGGGCTGGGGCACCACAAGCTGGGGGCCTGGGATGCACACTGGGCTGGAAGGCAGTGTTGGGGAAGCACCAGGCAGATCTGGTGGGGACCTGGTTTAGTGGCTGGGACTCGTGCCACCTGCTAGGCTTGGCTTTACCAGGGTGGTGATGGACAGGGCTGGGGAAGATGCCCCTGGAAGCTGGCGTCCTCAGGACCAACAGGTGGCAAGCTGAGGGGTGGCAGGCAAGGCTGGTCAGGGCTACCCTGGCTCTCCCACACTGAGGAGGCGCCAAGCTTTGCGGAAAGGCAGGCAGGGCCGAGGACTGCCGGGGCACCCAGGCCTCCCGGAGCAGGGTCTCTTGCCCACTCACAGCGGATGGGAGCCCAGGCCTCACTGAGGCCACTTCAGAAGGAAGGGCCAAGGCCTCAGCAGGCAAGAGGCTGGCGGAAGCCCCTAGCTTCTCTGCCGTGAGGCCCCAAGCCAAAGCCCCAGTCCCTCTGACAGCGGGGCTTGGGGAAGGGAGGTTGGTAGGGTCTGAGGACAAACAGCCGCCAAGTTGGAATCGCAGGCTGTGAACTATGGGGAGGAGAGAAGACCGCCCCGGGCTCACCACCCGCACCTGAGAAGGAGAGGGGCTTGTAGATGATTTTATCTGATGGCTGGTGGAGAAAGGAGCAAGGGACACCCCCTGCCAGGCCTAGTAATCATTGGAGAGGCCTCTTGAGGTCCTTCCAAGGAGCACAGGGGCTCAGCACATCATTCCCAGGAGCCCAGGTTCTCGCTGCCCTGAGAAGGCACAGGGGCCTGGGGGTGGGGTCCCTAGAGGACAGAGGCAGCGGTGCAGGAGGCAGAGTGACCAGTTCAGGCTGAGGCTGCGGAGGGGTGGAGGGGGTGTCAGATGGGGTGGATAGCTCCATCGACAGACGTACGAGCCTCTGGGTGGGCAGCGGCTAGGACGCCCAGAGTTGGGATCCCCAAGGAGGCAGCAGTGTACCCAAGGAGCCCCCCATCTACCTGCCAACCTCAGTCCAGCCAGGGGAGCGAGAGGAGGGGCTCTGCAGCACCTCCCCTGCCCTGGGGACTGGAAGGGCTGCATTAGACTGGGCTGCGGCACCCCCTGGGCCGGGGGCTGGGGGAGCTGCCCGAGGACAACAGCTAGAGCAGAGCCCAGCGCTCACCGGCGGAGCGCCCCTGCGGCCTTCCTCACACCCACGCCCTCCCCAGGCTTCTTCAGCTGGGGCCGGGCCTAAGGGGCAGCAGGCACCACTCCCACTTCCAGAGGGGCCTGGGGGGTCAGAAGAGGCACATTCAGTCAGGTGGGAGTTGGGCCCTCCTCCATTTCTCCTGCAAGGGGCGGAGGGAGAGCAGCCCGGTCACTCCAACCCCCTCAGTGACAAGCCAGGGAGGAAGCCGTGGAGGTTACCGAGGGGAAGGGGGTGTCCTCGTACCCCTCAACCCCTGCATAGCCTCGCTCTCCTCCTCCCCACGACACCCGCTCGAGACAGAGCTTCCCCCTCACTCACCTCTTTGCAGGCTTAACTCCCGGCAGCAAAACTAGCTGGTTGGGCCCCTCAGCCTTTTGTACTGGGCTGGGGAGCCAGGTGGGGCAGCCAGGGGGCAGGGCCTCACTCAAGCTGGAGGCTCACCTGAGCGCCCTCCTCCATTTATTAGGGCAAGAGGTGCACGTGATGTCTAGAAAGCCCACCTGGGTGGGGAGAGAAGCCCAGCCAGGGCAGGTCTGAGCCAGGCCAACAGGGGGCGGAGCGGAGCCAGGTACAAAGGCTCCTGGCCTCCCCGCTGGCCCAGAACCCTCAGGACTGGCTCTAGGTGTTAACACAGGCCCCGACTTGATGTGACCATCAGCAAGTTCCTGTACCAGTTTCCCCATCTGTAATCTAGTGGGAGTAGTAGTCCGTGTTACTGGAACACCTGACTCAGCATCACCTTCAATTAAAACCCAGGTTCCTGGGGCTTCCCTGGTGGCGCAGTGGTTGAGAGGCCGCCTGCCAACGCAGGGGACACAGGTTCGTGCCCCGGTCTGGGAAGATCCCACATGCCGCGGAGCGGCTGGGCCCATGAGCCATGGCCGCTGAGCCTGCGCGTCCGGAGCCTGTGCTCCGCAACGGGAGAGGCCACAACAGTGAGAGGCCCGAGTACCGCAAAAAAAAAAAACAAAAAAACCCCCCAGGTTCCTGGGCTCTGCCCAAGACCCTTCTCAATGGGGCCCGGGAAACCATTATCCCAGGAGCCTTAGCCGGTTACAGGGAACGGTGGGGTCAGAACCGAAGCAGAGTGGGCCCCACTCCAGTTTCCTTGAGGGCTGGGGGGCACCCAGCACACTCAGCTCCACACCCCACCACCCCCTCCTTGCCCTCAGCTCTTAGCCATCGATATCCCCACCAAAGAATGGAACAGGCTTTCTGAAAAACTGTGAGGGGTGATAACACTGCCTCCCTGACAAGAGTCCCGGGGCAGAGTTCTGTTCCCGTCCCCTCCACCTTAGGCTGGGCTCCTTAGGATGCTGTCATATCTCCTCCCTTAACAGATCCCTCAGGCCAGGGCCAGGTCTCTCCCCTCAGACTGGGCTCCCAGGACACAGTTGTCCCAAGGGACGCAGCCGCCTCCCCCTACCAGCTCCAGCTCTGCACTGCTCTCATCCAGCCTCTGCACCATTACGGTCCTCTAAGGCCGCAGGCGGACTCGGGTGCGGAGTCCTATCTCGAGGCCTCAGATCCTGCCAGGTAACTGTGAGCAAGATGCACGCCTGGCACGTGACAGGGACACAGCAGGTGTACAAGGAAGGCAGGAAAGGAGGGAAGAGGGCAGAGGAAAGAAGGAAGGAAAAGAAAATTAAAAGCAAAGAAGGGAAGAATCACAGCCAAATCCAGCAAGGCCCTAGTAGCCGGGTGGGTGAGGCTGACAGGCTGCAGAAGCCCAGGGCCCGGGGGTTCAGTGACCTCGCCTACGTTGCAATCCTGTCTCTCCCTGCCTACGCTAGTAGCCCGGAGTGATTCAAACTCTCCAACACTTCAGCTTTCTGTAAACATGAACCACACCCCAGCTCTTCAGGTTGCAAGAGAGAGTTGACGTGGTAGGAGCAGACTGGATTTGAGCCTTGTTTCCGGGCCCCGCCTCCTCCCATCTCGTTCAGGCACTCCAGCCACACCTATTTCCTCTGGGACCCTGCACATGCTGTTCACCTGACTCAGGAAGCACTTGGCACTCATTTACCCACATCTTCCTACTTGGCTCCAAGGCCCACTTCAGGCAGCACCTCTTCTGGGACCCAAGGACACCTCCTCACACCCCGGTTAGGCCAGGTCCCTTCTGAGCTTCCATGGCACCCTTCCCCCAGGTTCTGCACTGCAGTCACCACGTGTGTTGGAGTTACCCATCTCCTGGCCTGGGAAGGACTCCAAGGGCCTGTGTGGATAGAGTACTGGGGGCAATGGGTCTCCACAAATAGTGTAGCTGAGCTCAGCGAAGACCCACAGATATTAGGATAGATGCTGGTAGGTGTGACCAGCCCTCACAGACTGGCTCTGCCCAGACTGAGTGGGAAACCACGGCCAGGAGGCAACCTCAGCAGCCCTGAGAACAAACCTCTGGGAATACATGCCAGCAGAGGCAGGGTGTCTGGAGGGAACCTAAGCCCAGCTAAGGTTGTAAGAGGGGCCGGCCCTCAGTGGAGAGATGGGGACAGCTCTGTTTTACCCAGCCCTTGGCAGGCACATCCTCGGTCCTGGCAGAGGGGCACACAATAGGGTCCAGTGACCAGCATTTCTCACTGGGCAGTGGGCTACATACCAGCGACCACCAGGACCCACATGGGTCTCAGGAAGGAGAGGCTTTGCCTGAGCAGGGAAACAGCTGCACCGTGGGCATGTGGTGAGGGCCCGTGTGGCCGGAGCTAGCGGGCACAGCGTGCTTGTCGGCCTCAGCATCTTCTGGGCTGGGAGCAGGGAGAGCTGCAGCCTCTGAGTGAAGGGCTAGCGAGGACATCACCTGGCGATGACATATGAAATCTATGACCTCCCCCCAAGACACAGTCAGGCCCCAGGTCCAAACACAACCCAAATGCTTTTATGTTTAATGGCCTGCCTCCAGGGCCCACAGCCTTATTACAGACCTTAACTAGGCCAAGGGCCTGGCTTGCCAGCCTCTGGCTCAGTTCAGCACTCTGCAAGAAGGTACCCCACAGCAGGCCTGGCTGATGCGGCCCTGGCTTGGGGAGGGCCAAGGTCCTTAGTCGACATCTTCGGAGACCTCCCAGGACCGAGTTGTCACTCAGCCTGTTCCTTTTTTAGTCCCTGAGTCCCTGCAGCTGCTTGGCTTCCGGCAAACACACAACTTTCCTGGGAAAATGCACCAGGTTGGGGCGGCACCTCAGGGAAGTCACTGGTGTCAATTCAGCACAGGCTGGGGCCTCCCAGGGGTGAAAGCAGCAGGCCCAGGACAAGGATGCCAGCCCCAGGCTGTATCCCTGCACCCCCTGTAGCAGGGGATGGGAGGGGAAGGCTCCCTCAAGGAGCTCCAGACTCGGGGGTTAGGGCCCAACCCCAAATGCTGGGGCTGTATGTAGCCCTAGGCTTTCCTGGGAAATGACTCTAGAAAGTGTGTGAGCCATATACACTGGACAACATACCACTCTAAGATGACCAAGTCCTATGACACATCAAGACTTTCTAGAGGAAGGTTCTGCGGGCCTCAGCCTCCTATTCCAGGCCCTGGCTGAGATCTAGGCTCCTGTCCTGGGCAGGAAGCAGAGAGCAAACCGTGATGGGTGTGTGTCAGGCATCACCCCACAACAACCCTGTGAGGTAGGCTGTGTTGTCCTATTTTACAAATGGGGAACTGAGGGCGCAAGAGAGGAAGTGGCCTGCCCGTTTACACAGCAAGGAACAGGAGCCAGGATTCAAGCCCAAGTCTGTCGGGCTCCAAAGCCCACACGTTTTCTCTAAGGAAGAAATAGGAAGTAGTCCTTTCTGATAAAGGCCCTCAAGTTAAAAGTTCAGGGGCTCTCAGCCCAGCCTGGGGTGGGGGGCGGGGGCAGGGTAAGAGCTGGAGAAACCCCAAGGCCATGTCCGCTCCTGGCCCTCAGCAGCTGGACCGGCAGAAGCGGGGCACAGAGAGTGATCCCCAGATCTCCAAACAGCAGAGGCGACCAAGGCTACAGCTGATGACTCTGGCTGCCCAACAGCTGCGGGCGGGGCGCGGTCCGGTCGGGTCCTGAGGCCTTGTGGCCCCAAGTGGGCAGAGCCAGGCCATTGAGCCAGGCGGATTCGAGCAGGCTGCGGAAGCGCGCCCTCATCGCGGGGCCGGGCAAGCTGGCACCAGCAGCAGGGGTGGGTGAGGCACCTCGGGACCCTCCTCCAGCAGTTGCCTCTGCTTTCTCCAGGCCAGGGGTTGGTGGCTTCCTCCCCGGCTTTTTGGCTTTGGGGGCAGACAACTTCCAAGCCAGGTCTAGGCTCTCTGGCTCCTCTCTGGCCACGGTGGGCTCTGAGGAGGACACAGATCCAGCCTCAGTGTCAAAGTCACCTGGAAAATGAACATACCGTCAGGCTGCAGACCCCCAACACCCTCAAGTCCCATCTCCAGGCCTCCAAAGCCATCTAGACCGGTGGTTCTACTGTCCCAGGTCAGGGCGGCCCTGGCAGGGTCACAGACATCATGACCCTTTCCCAGCATGTGCACACTGGCCAGACCGTCATGCCCGTCAAGCCGAAAGGGTGTGCTTCTCCTCAGGTGATACCAGCACTCTATCTAATGGGGGCACCCCCCAGGAACCCTTTGGGTGCAAGGACAAGAGGAAAGGGCTCAACAGGCCAGAAACCATTGGTCTGATCCAAAGGCTCACTGAACAGGTGGGGAAACTGAGGCACAGAGAGAGAGGACCCTGCCACATATAAGGGTACCATCATTCTTCTGTCACATCACCCCCAGAACCGGAACAAGAGCCAGGCAGGGACTGCCCAGACAGCAGTGCCCGGAGGGAGGGAGGGAGTGGAGGAAGGGGTGGAGGGAATGGGAGGGGCCTTCTGACCAAGAGCACACCTACCTGGAAGGGGGGCTGTCAGGGGAGCACTGTCTAAGGACACCACTGAGGAGTGGCCCCATAAGGATACGGGAGGGAATGGGGACGGGGGCACCACAATGCAGCCAGTGGTAGGAGGCTGGGCCCCAGACTCTCGTAGGCTTGGTCAGAGCAGGAGGGGTCTGTGATGTGCCTGTGACCCACTGTCCAGAGGACCTGTCCCTCTCTGGGCCCCAGAGAGCCCAAATGTATAGAGAGAAGACTGGCTGGGGGGCTTGTGAGTGAGGCATGACACCCACCTTCACTCTTTCTCACCCAGGAATAGAATGCTTGTACTTGCATTTTCTTTGCACCCCATTAGGGCAAATGCCCCAACTTTGTAAGTGCTCAGCAATGCTCATCACCCACACCCCAAACTCCACATCAGCACCTCGCTGCCTCAGGCCCCCTCTCCACCCCGATATGGAGTCTGGACCAGGGCAAGACTGCCAGGATGGGAAGGGGACAAGAAAGTTTCTGTGGAGACACAACCAGAGGCCTGGTGGACGTAAGGCAGGGGGACTACAGAGCGGGCCTCTGGCCTCAGTGCCAGATGTCCTGAAGTAGGACAGGCAACGACAGACACCACTTGACACCATCACCAAAGCCGCGGCTGAAGAAGAGTGATCCTGATGGTACCCGCCGTAAGGCACTACAGCCACTCCCCAGAGCAAGGTCCAGCTACCTGAACTGAGGCAGAAGATGCTCCCAGACACAAAAACAGCACATTGGAGAACACCGTGCACAGATTATTTGGTAGGGAGAAGCAAACCACAAAATGACGCTCCGACTTACAGGCAATTTCTGTGTGTGTAAATATCTGGGAGGACTGGGGAATTACACATTTAAAAGTGTTCCGGGAGGGAGGGTGGGACCCCTCCCCCTCCCAGGTTTGGGGTACGAGGTGCTGGATGAATGCAGTGCTGCTGAGACGGGAAAGACGGGGATGGGAAGCGAGCTCAGGGGAAAGGTCAGGAGCGTGGTTTGGGAGGAGTTAAGGGTTGAAGAGCCCCCAGGTGCAGAAGCCCAGCACGCAGTCAGGTATCTGGGGCTTGAGCTCGGAAGAGGGGAGCGGGGCGGGACAGACACGGGGAGATGACCTCAGACAGGCACAACGGAGGATGAGGGGGGAACCTGGGAGGGTGCTGCGCCAGGGAAGGCCAAGTTTTCCTGGGGACAGAGCAGTTGGCATGTTCAGAGACTTACAAAGGAGGCTGTGCAGGCACTCATTGATGCTGGGGGTGAAGAGGGATGCGGGCATCCACAGAGCCTACCCTGGAAGGCCAGCCCCCTCCCCAGGCACGAGCTCTTTCCAGAAGCCCGGGAATCCCTCAGCCCCTGGCTGTGACCACTCACACAGCCCACACACCTGTCACTCGCTCACACAGCTCCGGTGGCTACTGGGGCTGCCCCATGCTCACCCAGCTGGCGGCGTACACAGTCTCGCCACTGAAGGCCCAGCAGGTCAGGGTAGATGTCGGGCAGCTGGCGCAGCGCCAGCAGCTTCAGCATGCGCGACGTGCAGCCGTGCAGGGCGCGCTCCCGCAGGGCCCGCTCCTCCGACAGCGTGGTGGGCCGCAGCTCCACGCGATGCTCCTGCAGCACGTGGTCCACGGAAGCGGGTGGCAGCCGCGGGAAGAGCCGCTCCTTCACCAGGTGGATGGGCACGAAGATGGCCCCGGCCCGCACCACGTGGGGGAAGGGGCACTGCTGCGTGCACACGAAGCTCTGCAGCTGGGACAGCAGCTTGCTCAGCAGCCCCTGCACACCCTGGCAGTCCTGCCACGCCGCCCGGCCCCAAGGCCCAGACGTCTCAAGCCACTCGCGCAGCTTTTCCGGCGGGGAGTGGGCCACTGAGCCCGAGATGGCGTCACACAGGGAGGCATGCAGTCCTGCAAAGTGTTGCTCTGGGGAGTCTGCTGTGGCGGGAGTAGATGCTGGAGCGGGGCCTACAACTGGAGCCGGAGCCGGAGCCGGAGCCGGTGCAGGTGATGGAGCTGGAGCAGGGGCCGAGGCGGGGGAGGTCATGGCTACAGCTGGAGGGCTGGGCAGCGCCAGGTTGAAGCAGGCCACGGGCAAGGGCTGGGTGAGAATCTGTAGTCCAGCAGGCACAGGTGTGGGGGTGGGTGCAGGCTGAGCAGGGGCTGAGGTGGGCACAGCTGGGACCACGGCTGGAACCACAGTTGCAGGCAAGGGTGCTGGCCGGAGGATCTTGAATTTTCGGAACATGAAGGCTACAGAGCTGTGGAAGTTGGTCCTTGGGGTCGCCTCTGTGGTCACTGGCACCCCAGGCAGGTCCGGTGCCCCTGTGACTACCTTTTTCAGGACTTGCCGATCTGAGACTATGTCCCCCACACCTGGCATGTCGGAGATTGTGTTTCCCGCACCTGGCACATCCACAGCTGCGGTGGGCTTGGCATGCCCTGCGGGATGAGGGACCTTGGTAGGGGGGGCCTCTGCCGCGGTCTTCTTCACACTCAAGTCCAGTGCCACCTCCTCCTTAAGTGAGGCGTGCACACTCGAGGGGGCTTCCCGGCCAGGCAGAGATGCCCTGCAGTCTTTGTCATGGCTCTCACTGGGGGCTGGGGCCGGGTCTGGCTCAGCTGTGGCCTCAGGTGCCTGCACGTCCAGGTAGTCACGGTAGGGGGCCAAGCTGAAGACGTTGTCGATAATGGGCATGGGTGGGGAGCTGGGTGGCAGTGTGCCCTCGTTCTGCATAAGAGATTGGCGCTCCTGGGCACAGGGCGGGAGTGCCGGTGGGGTGCGTGGAACTGGACTATCTCCAATGATGATGGGTGCCCCAGGGTGCTCATCGAGGTGGGGCTGGGGCTGCTCTCTCCTGCAGCTGGGCAGCCACATCTTCTCCTCAGCTTCCTGCACTGGCTTCTCTGCAGGCCTTGCGGGTTCTAAGCATGGCTGGCTGGCAGGCAGAGGCTGGCATGCCCGCTGGAAGGCACCGGGCTGTGGCACAGCCTGCACACTGTTCTGGGAAGGTGGCGTCCCTCCGAGCCCTGGGGATGCTCCATAGAGAGAGAGGTCATCCCGGGCGTAAGGAAAGCCCAGCGTCTGGGGGGCAAAGTCCACTGGGCAGCGTGGGGCGAGAGGTGGCTCCAGCCTGAGGCCTGGCGAGGGTGCTGGGAGGGGGGCAGAGGGGTAGGAATAAGTGTCCAACCCCACTGGGGGCATATAGGGTGTCTGAGCTGCCTGCTGCCTCAGGTAGGGGCTGCTTAGCCCACCAGCTGGGTACCCGGCCCCCTTGTGGGCTCCCAGAGGCTGCGGTGGAAGCACTGAGCCATAGCTGCCCTGCTTCTCTGGGTGGCGACAGGCTGGAGGGCAAGGGAGGGCCTGTGCGGGATGGGGCAGCGGATAGTGGGTGGGCACTGCATCCTGGCAGGCTGGTCCCAGAGGTTGGGCCAGCTGCGTCCAAGGACTGGGGGGTCCCTCGGACAATGCCTGCTTGGGGTCCCCAGAGTAAGGACCTGCATACTTGGAGGCCAGGAAGCCCGTGCTGTGGATGGTCCGATACTTCTCCAAGAATGCCTGGCACGGGGAGAAGCTCACCGAGGAGTCTTTGCCAGATGTCCCAGCTGGCACCCCACGCAAGAAGGTACCATCCAGGGACTGGCCCTTGCCAGGAGCTGGGGGCAGAGAACAAGATGGGTCGGCGGGGGGTAACAGGGATCCAGTCACCAGCGTCCAATCAACATCCAGGGGCCTCTTTGCTGCCCCTTCCCCCAGGCAGGTTGAGAGCCCATAACACAGAGGGTTGCGGTAGACAGGTTTGGGTGCCGCCAGTGGTGGGCCTGGGTAGGAGTGAGCCTGGGCACCGAAGGGTAGGAGCTCAACCGGGCCAGAGTCCTGTACTTTCTCGGAGCTTTCTGTGGGTGGGCGGTAGAGCAGGCAGCTGGTCAGAAGGTTGTCTGCCCGAAGTGGGGGTCCTGCCATGCTGGTGGGGTACAAGGGTGGGTATGGGGTCCAGGATGCCAACCGCTCAGACCCTGTCTTCGGAGGACCCCCCATGGGGCAGGAGAAGTAGGCACCTTTGTAGCTGCAGGGCTCCTGGTTACCAGCAGAGGGGGGCAGGCTGTGCCCGGGCCCAGAGTCTGCCTCTAGGCGGGGCAGCTTGCCATATATCACAGGCCCCAGGGTCCCCAGCGGCCGCTTCTCCGCCATCACTGTGAAGGCTTCAAGCCCTCCAGGGCCCCAGCTACTCAACTGCTGACCTGGGAGAGAGAGGGAGAGGCAGGGGCTGTCAGAGAAACAGGTTACAGGCAAGCAACAGAAGGCTGTTGCTCTTGCTGGCTCACTGCCATGCCCAAGAACTTGGCACTTAGTAAATGCTCAGTAAAGACTGGATGGATGAATGAATGAAGGCATGAGCCAACTTTATTTTGTAAGCTGCAGAACGCTCTGTTTAGTGAATTCTTGTACAGCAGCCCTAATGTACCCCCGCCCCCACTCCAGGAGCCCCTTCTGTTCAGCTTTCCTCCACATGACTCCCAAGACCCCTTCCACAATTTCAGACTTTGTAGAACACAGTCTGAGGATCGCTTCGCTTGGCTACTCCTCCTGCCCACACCTCCACCCATTTACAGATGAGGAGACCCATTCATCCCAAAGTCACTGATGAAAGACATGGGAGGAGAGGCAGGCTTCCTGCCTCTCACTACAAGTTCTTATTCCAAGATGCCACAGTGATCTCTAGATGCCTACAGCAGCCAAGACGTGGAATCAGGCACTGTCTACAAATTCGGATTTCCTGTGATACTCTAGATCTCACTTTCTGACCCGCCAGTCTCATCGAAAATAGCAGAGCCAGGCCTGGAACCCGGGTCCCTAGGCCCAGGAGGACAGATACTGGGCTTAGTTTTAGAGGGCAGTACCCCAGCACAACCCTTTGTATAAGCCCCACCCCAGACCCACCCCCAGGAGGAGAGCAAAGGCTGTCCAGCAGATGGTGCTGTGGCGCCAACAGGAAGCTCCCAAAAGGGGAGGGGAGGAGAACCTGTGCCCATCCCAGCCCCCAAACTGCAGCTATTCCAAGAACATGGGGGCAGCACAGGACCATGGAGCAGGTGGGGAGGCGAGAGGATGTGAATATGCAGGGAAGGAGCTTCCAGGGGTCACAAAGTGCTAGTTGGCAACGACCCCCATTGTATTGATGGAAAAACTGAGTACCAGAGAAAGACTAAGGTCCTCAAGCAAGGCCAAGCAAGGACTGGGACCTATAGGCTCAGAGAGGTCAAGTGTGGCTTTCCTCAAGGCAGCAGGCACCCAATGGCACAGGAGGGGGTCATCTGAGGCCAGTCTACTAGGACCACATTGACCTGCTTCTACCTCCCCCAGTGCCCTGTTCCCCGAAACCCTCAGGTGGCTTAGAAAGGATGAATCAGCTCAATCTTGCTATCATTAGGCCATGGGACAGGTGTCACAAGTTTCTATCACCAAGCCAAGATCTGCCCCCCCTCTCAGTCTTCTCCCTTCCGGCTGGTGGCCAACGACACCCACACGCTCAGAGTTAGACCAGCACATTTTGGGGACAGAAAAAGCCGAGGGTAATATGGGGGCCAATGCCTACTCTCATCCCAGCCTAAGTGCACCAAGGAAGCCAGACACGACTCAGAAAGAAAGCTATCTCATCTCCGGGCCAGAATCCAACACCTCTGGCCAGCCTGGAGAAGTGGGTGCTCCGAGAAGACAGGAAGGAGCATCAGAGCCACAATACCGACAGCAGCGCCCTATGACAGGGCCCTGCACCCCAAGCGGAAAGCCCCCACCCTGCTGCACAGCAACTTGGCAAGAAGGGGTTGTATGGTTTGGGGAGTGCTGAGCCCCCCTGCCCTTGGGGGGCTCTGGGTTAATAAGTGCTGGCTCTAGTCTCACCTCCCGACACACTCCTTGGGGCCTTCTCCATACCCACCCCCAAGAGCCCTTCTCTCCTAGGCTCTGCCCATTGCATGCCCTTGACCCTGGAGACTTCCTGAGACACTCCCCTGGGACTTAGCCCAATAAAGGTGAGGCCACTTGGGACCCCCAAGAGTCTTTGGGGGAGAGATGGGGGCTCCAGGGAGCCGGCAGAGGACTATGAAAGGTATGGGGGTAACATTACCTCCGGCTCTTAGGAGATGGGGAGAGCCCAATATTTTATACACTCCACTCTAAACGGCAGCCAACATGTAGGTGCCTCCTTCCCCCCCACACACGCAGCAAGAGGCAAGCAATTGTTCGGAGATGGGCGGGACCCCAGGGGGCAGGGTCACATCACCCTTTGGGCCACCGAGCTGCTTGCTGGCTGAGGTTGCAGCTGGGCTGGGAGGATCAACCTCGAGCAGCGCCCAGAAGAGCCCAGCACCGCTGTGCCATCCCTGCCCTACGCAGCAGGGGGAGCAAACAGCTCCGTGGCTCAATTCCCTCTTCCAACGCCTAAGGGGTCTCCGGATGGACGCTGGGCAAGACCAGGAAGAGAGCGATCCTGCCCAGCTGTGGCCAGCGCTTGGACTCTCTGAGAGGGCTGAATCGGCTCCCCTTCCCGTGTTCTCACACCTCCCCCAGCTGAGGCTCTGGGCCCTGCCCACGCTACAACCGCATCTAGGGGCAGCCCAGGCTCCCGTGGTGGGGGAAGGGTCGCGGGATCCGCTCCACCCCCTTTCCCCTACCTGCTTGGCCCATAACTCCGGTGCCTGGGGCCCTCAGTCGACCTAGCTTTGGGGCTGCCGCCACACCCGACCCCGGCGGCTTCCGGGTGTCCCCATGCCCTGACCTGCGGCGCTGGGGCGCACGTGCACCCCAGCAGGCCGATACACAGGCCGCCGCCACCCATGCAAACCCGTGCCTGCAAGTACGTGCCTGGCCCATATCTGCACACACGCCCCTCCAGAACTGCGTTCTCCCCTCGTTCGGGCCCCCGCGCACCCAGCCCCACGGACCGACACCCAAAGACTGGCGGGAGGGCGGGGGCAGGGGGCGGCCCGGCAGCAGAGTCCGGGCAGCCACCGCCTCGGGGCGATCCCGCCAGCCTGGGCTGCGGCCAGAGGGTGAGTCAAGCCGTAGCGAGGAAACCGCAGGGCCGTCCCGTCCCAGTAGGGCGCGTCCAGGGCCCCGCGGCGCCTCAGTGCCAGACGCCCCCCAGGCCAGCCCCCCGCCGCCCCCCCATCTCCGCCCGGGCAGTCCACGTGAGCCGGGCCCCGCGGGAGGCCCGAGGGCTCGGCCTGAGCGCCTCTTCGCCAGCCCCACGCCGGAGGATCGGGTGCCGGGGCCCCGCCGGGGCTCCAGAGAGCTACCAGGCCCCGGGGGCCTCGAAGTCCGGGGAAAGTTGGGGCAGCGGCGCGACCCCTGCCCCGCAGCCCGCCAGCCGGGCGTCCGCGGCAGCCAGGAGCCAAGCCACCTCAGCCCAGGCCCAGCGCGCTCCATCCCCGGGCCGGCCGGCAGGGGCGCCCTGGGGCAGCGCCACCCGCCCCTTCCCCACGCGCCGCTCGCAAACTCGGCCCAAGTTTCCGCGCCCGCCGAGTGGGCGAGCTCCTACCTGCAGGGCACCGGGGTTCCCGCTGCTGCTGCCCGGGGCCGCGGCCGCATCCTCCAGCGCCGCCGAGGCCGCGGGTCCTTGTCCTGCCGGGCCCTGCACGGGAAGTCGCGGTGAGCACCGAGCCCGGAGCCACCCTCCTCGCTGCCTTTCGCGCCGCCGCCGGGCGCCGTCTGCGGTCCCAGGCGGGGCGGGCTGGGGGCGGAGCGGGGGCGGGGCGGCCCGCGCGGTTGGGGCAGAGCCCGGCCGCGCCTCTGGGAGCTTGCGCTCCCCTGAGCCCCGGGGTGCGAAAGGCCTGCCTCCGCCAGACCTCTGGGGGCCGGGCCGCGGGCGCTGTGCACAGTCTGTACCCACCGCACTCTGCGAACCATCGCCTGGCGCGCCCATCCCACGCCTTCATTCAGTCACTCCGTTAGATCATTCATTCATTGTCACTTTCTAGCTGTGCGGCCTTGCGCCCGCCACTTGACCTCATGATCTTTAGTTTCCTTATTTTAGTAAAACTGGGATTATATCATAGTGGTTGTGTCGTAAGGCTTAGAAGAGTTTGTATTAAAATATCTGGCTCTCAAAAATATAAAATAAAGGGCTTCCCTGGTGGCGCAGTGGTTGAGAGTCCGCCTGCAGATGCAGGGTACGCGAGTTCGTGCCCCGGTCCGGGAAGATCCAATTTGCCGCAGAACGGCTAGGCCCGTGAGCCATGGCCGCCGAGCCTGCGCGTCCGGAGCCTGTGCTCCGCAACGGGAGCGGCCACAACAGTGAGAGGCCCGTGTACCGCAAAAAAATAAAAAATAAAATAAAATATCTGGCTCTCTTGGGCTAGTACAGTTGCATTAGGAGGCTGGAGAAGGGCTCCTTAGTCTGTCCCCTCATCTCGGTGCAACCAGTGAGGGCAAATTCCAAACAAATGTATCTCAACTCCTGTTAGGGCACCATACCTGTCTGAGGAAGGGGTGATTTCCCCATCTCTGGAGTGAGCCAGGAATGAGGATGCTGGGAGGTTTGTTAAGTGGCCTCTGAACCTTTAGGACAAATCTCCCTCAAGCCTGAGCACGTGTAGCCTGGGAGGTGGGATGGGGTGGAGCATCTCCAGCCAGGAATGGTCTGTTACCAAGAGAGGGGCTGGAGTGGTGGAAGGGCTTTCTCTATTTGCCCTCTCTGGGCCATCTGATGTTGGATGAGAAGCCCCTTGGTGCTGCTACCTTCTCTGAAAAACCTGGTCCCTCACATTTCCTGGGCTTCCCAAGGACTGGGGACAGGTGTGTGCAGTGGAAGGAGGGAACGGGTGAACATGCCAAAGGTCAGAGCAAGTTCATGGGGCAAAACCACCCAGGCCACTTGCTCAGATCCCAAAGGTCAGGCCTGCCTGAGTCAAAGGGCAGAGCAAGCGTAAGGCCACAGGTTCCAAGAGTAAGGAAGCAGCTAGAGCAGCAGGGGCTGGGCACTGCAGGGAGGAAGAGGAAGTGAAGGTCACCTGGGGGCAGCAGAGAGGGTGTCACTTAACTGAGAGCTGGAGGGTTCTTAGAAATAGAGTTCGGAGAGAGCTGGCAAGCAGAGACTCAGAGAAGGTTGGGGCTTTCCCGAAGTCACACAGCAGTCTGGGATCAGGAAAGTGCTTCTGTGTGCTGACAAGTAGGAGTCATGGCCAAGCCTCAGCTCACAGGCTGTTCTTCCCCACTTTTGCTCTTCACCAACCTGGCCTCCCCTCCACGACACCCATTCCCCCGCCTCTGCCCTGTAATTAGGGGTTGGGTGGAGGGCAGTGTTCTCAGCTCTTAGGGTCTAGTCTCAGAACTCTCGGGTTGTATGCTCAGTGGGCTGGGTGTTCCCTTCAATCTCTCTGAGCCTGAACGGAGCCCACCCCGGCCAAGATGAACCTGACGAGACCCCAAGGGGGCCAATTAAGAATCTTCAGCCCAGGACTTCCCTGGTGGCACAGTGGTTAAGAATCCGCCTGCCAATTCAGGGACACAGGTTCGAGCCCTGGGCCTGGAAGATCCCACATGTCGCAGAGCAACTAAGCCCGTGTGCCACAACTACTGAGCCTGTGCTCTAGAGCCCGTGAGCCACGACTACTGAGCCCACGTGCCACAACTCCTGAAGCCTGCATGCCTAGAGCCTGTGCTCTGCAACAAAAGAAGCCACTGCAAGGAGATGCCCATGCACTGCAACGAAGAGTAGCCCCCACTCGCTGCAACTAGAGAAAGCCCGCACGCAGCAACAAAGACCCAACACAGTCAAATAAATAAATAAATTTATTAAAAAAAAAAAAAAGATTCTGCGGCCCCACTGAGTCTTGTCTTAATTCAGAGACCACTTCACAAAGTATCTTCACTTAATCATTGTCTTTTCCATTCCTTTTAGGCATCACTTAGACACCTTGGACTACAAAAGAGATATCACAGGGCAGGGGACTTGGGAGCCACTTTGTAACTTTCTGAGACTCAGTTTCCTTACCTGCAAAACAGGGACCATGAAACCTGCCTCACAGACTGCAGTGAGTGTTGAATGAACAAAATCAGTGTGGGAAATTGCTTGTAAACCATAAAAAGTTTGTAGAGTATCAGCTGACTATGAGCTCCTGAAGGCGTGACCTTGCCCTCTTCTTCTCTATCCCAAGGTCATGTGCAGAGCCTGGGAGAGGTGCCTATCAAGCCTTTGTTGGATAAAAGAAGGTAATCAGTACAAGGTGGCTGCCTTGGGAACCCCCCCCTCCTCGCCCCGCACTGTGTGTTTATTAGGCTGCGGTCTTGGAGAGGAGGAATGGTATTGTGGCTGGAAGAAACAGTGTGAGCAAAAACAGAGAAGGGAAGAGTCTGCCCTTATGTGGGCTTCCTGGCTGGTGTTAACAAAGAACAGTGGCATAGAGAAGGCTGGAAGGGAGGTTTCACACTCACCACCCCCCCTCCAACACACACACCAGGGCTCCACAGGCTCCACAGGCAGATTCTCCCCCTCCACGCCACCCCAGACAGACACTGATTACTCCTCCTGGCTCCCTGGGAAGGCGAGGTAAGAGGTCAGCTTCCTGAACCTATGCTTGTTACCTACACATGGCTATTAATAACAATGCCATTCTCTCTAATGAGGCCACCCCTGCTATTTACAAATTTCTTTCCTCAGAGGAGCTCCTTCTCACCCCAGGGGAGGGAGATGTGGTGCTGGTAGCCACCCTACAGGCAGAGAAACAGAGAAGTGTGGTGCCTTTTCCCAAGACACACAGCAATGCTCTCCCCAATCCTTTCAGACCTGGCTATAGACGTTGCCTCCTTCAGGGAGGCCCCCGGATTGCTGTTATGGCACTCTCTGTCCTCTCTACTTCCTCTTCCCTTCCCTCCTCCTGCCCAGCAGAGGAACATCTCAGTGCTGGTGGGTGGGCAAGGCAAGAAGGCAAGGAGCTCCGCCTTGAACGTGGCCCTGCCGTCCATCGCTTGATAGACATGATCTCATTTAATTCTTACAACAAACATATGAGGCAGGGGTGTGAAAAACAAGTGAACTGAGGTGTGACCTACTGAGCTGAGTCACCTTAGACAAACCCCGTAACCTCTCAGTTTGCTCATCAGTCAAATGGGCATGATTAGAACATGTCACAGGGCTCATGCAGATCCAAGGAGTTCACAGCTTGTTTTTTATAGGAAGTCCTCAACCCGTGGTAGCTCTAGAGGTGGAGGGGGAAGCGGCTTGCCCACATAGCCAAGAAATGGAGGAGCTGGGACTCTCCCCCCTGCCCAGGACTCTGTGACCCCAAACCCTTCTGAGAGAAGGGTGGTCAGGAAGCCTCTGCCACTCAAGCAAGCAGAGCCTGAGGGGTCCCCTGAACCAGGGGCTGTCAGCCTGGGCTCAGGGCCTCTCAGGGGGTCTGGATTAGATAGGACCTGGGGTGGGGCAGGTTCATAGCATCTGATCAGCGTGTGGTGAACCACTTCCCAGAGATGTGCTGGAAAACCAGGGTTTCCTTCTGCAGGGAGGGCCAGGTTTGGGGAGGGGGGAACCTGCTACTCCTCCTGGGTGAGCAGGGAGTGGGGACCCTCCCCCTGCAAACTCTGGAGGAGCCCGACCCCACCTCCAGAGGAAATCAGTCTCTCAGAGGGGGATCCCAAAGACCAAGAAAGGGAGAAGACTTTTCACTAGGCCACTCTGAAGACCATGCCTGCCTTCTGGCTAGAAAAAAAAGCCTGCACACAATAATTTGGGGACCTTACTGCAGGAGAGGGAGGACGCTCTGATTAATTAACAGCCAGGGTGGATTGACTGTCCTTCCCTTCCTTCCTTCCACCAACTCCTGAGGACCCACAGGCTTTATGCTGGCAGTGAGTGGGACCCTGGTGCTGTTTCCCCGGCCAGTGAGAGAGATGGATAAAAAATAGACCGTGACACTCCAGTGTGATGTTTGCTTGTGTGGGGATGGGGCTGCTGTGGCCTGATAGAGGCCTGAGGGATAGGGTACTGGGCCTTGAGTCAGGGGAGGGTCCCCCATTCTGGCTATGATAGAGCCCAGCCACTGGCAGGTGGGGTGGGGTAGGGGGTCTGGCTAGGTGCTGGAAGCAGTGGGAAACATTCCCTTCCTGACTCCAAAGAGGTCTTTCTAATGCCCACATCTGACCCTGTCATCCTCCCTGCCCCCAGCTTGGAGTCTCCCATGGCTCCCCAGTGCCTTCAGGATCCAGTTTCCCACTCTGGCTTCTGCCTGCCTCCTGACTGACCCTCCCCAACCGGCCTGCCACTGCAGCCCCCAGAGCCAAAGCCGGGTCACACCTCCATGCTTTGGAATATGCTCTCCCTGAGCTTTGGCTGCCTGTCCAGCTCTTTCTTTGCTAACTCCTGTTGGTCTTCAAGGCTCAGCTCAGACCCCTTCCTCCAAGAAGCCTTCCAGAGCTCCAGGCTCAGTCTGGTCACCTCTTCTGAGGCCTCATAGCATTCTGAACTTATCTCCATGCTAGCCATGAACTTATCTCCATTACCTAGTTGCAAGCCTGGCTCCCATACTAGCCTGGGTCTGCCTGAGCACTGGGACTCCAGTGCCCAGCACAAGGCTAAGTCAGGCCGTGGTTGTGGAGTGAAGGGTTCATGGCAAAGGGGGACTGTGCACATCTGAAAGGGAAGAAAGGCAGAAAAACCTCCCCAGGCCCAGAGGTGAGAGCCTAAGAGGAGCCTCTGCTGCCAAAATCTTCCCTGAAGCCCCTGCATTTCCCCTCTCAGCCTCTCAGGACCCAAGACCGCAAACCCGAGGCCAGCGGCAGCCTGCCGGCCAACATAGGAAAACTGAGGCCCAGGGAGGGGGAGCCCCTGAGAGAAGGGGAGAGGCTGATGCATCTCCCCCTCGGTGTCGCAGGAGGCTGCTCCCCCCATCCTGAGCCTGGACTCCTGCCAGCCTCCCTAATCACCTCCTTTCCTTCCCCAGCCAGGGCCATTCTCTGGGGATCCCCTCCCCCGGGCCTCTGTGCCCTGGGCAGAGCAGCCAGCTGTTTCCAGGATGGTGGTTTGGGCCTGGGCAAGCTGTACCCACAACCCTGACTCCTGCCCAGTGCCCACCGCGCTTTGTCAGGCTTTGGCCTCCATAGGGAATTACCTTCCCCCAGCTCCCCAGTTCAAAGGTCTTGGGAGGCTGCCAACCCAGCTCCTCCTGGCCCTGCCTGGACCCCGTCCCCCAGTGCCGGAGCACCCTCCTGTCCTACCATGGGCAGGCTGGGTAGACTGCCCATTGAAGCCTTCCTAAGGCCGGCTGGGGCAGTGGGGTTTGGGCCAGGTGGTTAGCGCTGCCCCCACGTTAGTGGCCCCCTGGGGTTTCCATCACTTAGGGCTGGTTACCAGGCAACTGCATCCGAGGGCTCGGCTCTGGCTTTGGGCTGGCACAGCTGCTGCTGCTGAGCGGGGAGGCTTGCAGTCAGGCCAGCTCGGGTCATGGTCAGGAGGCCTCATGTGCCTGGGCGGGATGGGGGTGGTGCCTCAGATCTGTAACCTCAGAAACTCCTTATCATTTTCTCAGCTTAGACCCATAGCCCTGCCCCACGAAAGAGGTCTCCAGGGTCTTCCACACATACACCCACACTCAGAGCCTTCAGGTTTCTGGGAGGTTGAGGGGAGGCTGAGTGGGAGCAGAGAGGGGCACTTTTCCCTCTTTAGGGACTGGGGGTGCAGCCCTGTGGCCTTACTGACCAACACTCTGTGGCCTGAGGTGGGGTCCATGAGGGGAATGATTTCCCAGGTTACAGGCCTTGGGCTTTGGGTCTAAATCCTGCTCTGCCTCTCAGTGGTTGTGTGACCTTGGACATGCTGATTGCCTGTCTGAGCCTCGGGTTGCCTCGTCTGTAGAATGGGATGGTAACCCCTGTCTCATTAGGCAGTGTTTAGCCTGTAAAATGCTAATTAAAACTTTGGTTCCCCTGGTCCAGGAAGATCCCACATGCCGCAGAGCAACTAAGCCCATGTGCCACAACTACTGAGCCTGCGCTCTAGAGCCCGTGAGCCACAACTACTGAGCCTGCGTGCCACAACTACCGAAGCCCACGTGCCTAGAGCCTGTGCTCCGCAACAAGAGAAGCCACCACAATGAGAAGCCTGCACACCGCAACGAAGACTCAATGCAGCCAAAAATAAATAAATAAAATAAATAAATTAAAAAAAAAAAATTTTGGCTCAGGGAGGCCCCCTTGGGGCAGGGATTGCCTCAGTCAGCTCCTTTGGGGAGGTCCCCTAATTGGACCCCTGAGCCCTAGTAATGATGCAAACTCACCAGGCAGAGGATAACAGGCAGGGAGGGAGGGGAAAGGGGGAAGGAAACAGGTTGGCAAAAAAATAATAACAACCCCCCTCCCATTGTGAGGGGAGGGACTCGAGAGTCCCCAGATTGTCACTTAGTTGCTGTGTAACTTTGGATGGGTTGCTTGACCTCTCTGAGCCTCCAATTCCTCATTGACAAGTGGAGATAATAGAAACTCCAGCCCCAGAGTGTTGCTGTGAGAAGATATTCAAGGAAAGTACCTAGCACAATGCCTGGCTCAGAAGTAGGGACTCAGAAAATTGGGACAATTATCATCATGTTATTAAACCTGTATTACTACCAATGACTGTTCATACCCATTATCTCATTGAGTTCTGAGAGGACCCTGAGAGGAAGGAGAGTGGGGGCAGGCATTCACCTGGGGGAGGTGTTTAGCCTCCCAGCTTTGTCTCCTGATTTCCTGGTCTGGGGGTCCTGGGCCCCCTGAGGGGTGTGGAGGGGCTGGGGCTGCAGATCAAGCAGAAGGTCACAGAGCAGTCTGGGATGCAGATGGAACCAGAGCCTGCAGAGTGGGGAGGACTTAACTAGGCAGAAAGGAGCAGAGAGGGTATGCTTGGTGGGGGAACAGCCTTGACAAAGGCCTGGAGACCAGAGAGAGTGCAGAGCGTGGTCAGGAGCCACGGGAGCCAATGGCGGGGTGGGCTGAGACACCTAGGCCGATGTGAGCGACAGTCACATACTGCCCTGCTGAGGCCTGGGGTCTGGCCCTAGGCAACCAAAGACCCCCTTGCTCCAGGGTGCTGAGAATGACTGTGCCAGAAAGGTGGGCTGTGAAGAGGGGAATCCTTTCTGGTTGCATCAAGGTGGCCACACTAACTCGCCTGCCCTCTGTCTGGAGGTCAATCTCATCCCCCGTCTGTGAGCCTCCATCATCACAGAGCACAGATCCATCTCCCTGGGCTCTCCAGCCCCCTCGGGAGGCCACACAGGCCTGTTCTTGAGGGACAGAGCCCAGGCCAAGGTCCAGAAAGAGCCAGGGCTGGCATGGCATGAGCCCGGGCCCTGCCAGGATGACCCAGCTCAGTGATGTCACCGCTGTTCTCACAGGCAGCCTCAAGGGCCCCCAGCCCCACATCTGCCACCCCAGAACAGGGGTGTCCTCCCTCCTCCTCCAGTCTCCCCTGGAGCACAGCACTCTGCCCCCCAGTGCTCAGTGAACCCTTCCAACAAGTGTGGCCTCAGAACACAAGTCTTCTGGTGGCAAGAGAGCCAGGGCTGAGGTGTGGAGGAGACCAGGACGTTGCAGGACAGCTGGCCAGTGCTAGTAAATCAACAATTCCTGAGCAAACACAGCCCGCTCTGAACCCGGGCCTCCTTCCTCACCCTCTGCGGGCAGCCCCCTCCCCTCGTGCAATCCCTACAATCAGGCCATCTGTAGCTGACTCCGCTCCAATTAGCTCAGTAATTAGCACCTCATCGGCCTGTCTGCCTTTGAACAGCTCCCCTGGGAAGGGGTTTGAGGAGGTCTCCATGACCTCAGGGCCCAGGGCTGGGGCAAGTTCATGCAGGCCCAGGGGCCAGGCTGCAAGGCCCCTGTCAGTCTCCCTGCACCCACAGGTGGCCCCAGCATTCACTGACGTGGCATTCCCAGCACAGGGCAGCGGAGCCAACTGAAGAACCCCTCTGGGATTGGAGTAGGGGGCTGGGAGGCAGAGGAGCCCCTCCCAGGACAAGCCTTCTCCCCGCAATCGCTGGGACACTTCCCAGCACCCCCACACACCTCCTCACCAACTCTGCTTACTCAGGGACCCCTGGCTGCCAGGGATATCAGGGTGACAGGCAGGGGAAGCGTGAGAGGACAGCCAAGTCCCCAAAGGAAGGAAGCAAAACCGGTTGGGGTCAGATGAGGGAGCTGAGGTTGGGGTGGGGGGGTGGGATGGCCTGTGGCTGGTGGGGTCAGAGAGGGCCTCCTGCAAGAGACAAAAGGAAGTGGAGAGATGTGAGAGGTTGTCAGAGTGTGTGAGGCCACAGCACAGCGCAGGGGCTCTGGCGTGAGGGGCAGGCCAAGATGTCCCCTGACTGACCTCAATTTCCTCATCTTTTTTTTTTTGGCTGTGTTGGGTCTTCGTTGCTGCACATGGGCTTTTCTCTAGTTGCGGTGAGCGGGGGCTACTGTTCGTTGCGGTGCATGGGCTTCTCATTGCGGTGACTTCCTTTGTTGCTGAGCACGGGCTCTGGGCGCGCGGGCTTCCATAGTTGCAGTACGCAGGCTCTAGGGTGCATGGGCTTCAGTAGCTGTGGCTCGCGGGCTCTAGAGCGCAGGCTCAGTAGTTGTGGCGCACAGGCTTCGTTGCTCCGCAGCATGTGGGATCTTCCCGGACCAGGGCTCGAACCCGTGTCCCCTGCATTGGCAGGCAGATTCTTAACCTCTGCGTCACCAGGGAAGCCCTCCACATCTTTAACAGAGGGACAGTCATAGTAACAGCCCCCAGGTTCCGGGGAGAATTACGAGATGTGGGGTGTGGGGCGGAGCAGCAGTGCTACGGAGGTGAGAGGCAGGTGGCAGCGGCACCCAGGCTGTGGGGCAGGAGGTGAGCATCACAGGAAGCCAGCTTTTGTCTCCCTCCCCAGAGTCAGAGAAACACTGGCCCAGGGAGAGAGGCCTTGACAGGGCTGCGGGTGCCCCCAAGGTACGGCTCAGGCTTGGGGGAGGGTGTGAGGGAGGGCATGTCAGGCCCAGGTAAGCAACCAGTGTGAACGGCGCAGGAGACCCAGACAGGCGGGAAGTCAGCCCCACCCCAAGCCAAAACCCACAGATCGGGGCGACCTGGGGCTGACATCAGTCTGTGGTCAGCCACGAGACTGGAGCCCTAGCAGCTGCAAGGGCAAACAGGGTGCAGCCGGGGAGGACACTTGGCCAGGGCAGGGTCTGCCCCTGCAGTGAGTCTCCTCCGGTTCAGTCCAGAAAAATCCCATTGCTGCCTCACTGTTCTGGTGCCAGAAGTCCCTGTAAGTGTCTCCTTCCCTGGGATAAGCATTACCTTATTAAAGATGCTCTGGTGAAAATATGCCACCAGCCACTTAACCCAGTCCCAAATCCCAACTTGCCACTCATGGCTGTGGGACCTCAGGCAGGGCTCTTCACCTCTCTGAGCTACACGGTCCTTGACTGTGGGATGCTGATCCTGCCCCAAGTTCATGGTGAGGCTCAAGCGGCCAGTGTTCTCAGGCACTTGATTGGGCCTGGCAGGCAGTAAGCACTCCGCGAGCCTGTGTTCCCCCTCCTTTCTCAGGCCAGTTCCTGAGAAGGCCTTGGGACCCTGAGAAAGTCGAGGTCTGCTTTCCCTTCTCTAGAAAGGAGAAGTTCTGTGAGTCATGGCGGAAAGGCCAGAAAGACAAAACTGCCTCCCCAGTCCCTTCTCCCCCCAGAGGCTCCATGCTGGAGGGGAGCGGGCAGGCAAGTCCCTCCAGTAACATCTCCTGCTTTCAAGCCTCCAGCTCCCGGCCCAGCTTCACCCAATCCTGGCTCCCAGTTCCAGTTCTATCCCCATTCCTATCCCAGTTCTGAGGCAGCAACCAGGAAACACAGCAGGACCCTATCCTAATAGGGTGAAAGGCCTTGAGGTGGGTTTGTTCAATTAAGGGAAAGGGACTCGGAAACCATGGCTCCTTGCCTCCAGTGGGCAATGAGGGGCACCTGCTGCCTCTGGCCTGGTCCTCCTTGCCCACAATGATCTTCTGAGTGTCAAACTCAAGTCCACGGGGGCTTCCTGTGACCCACACCACGGGTGCTGACGGTGGGGGGCAGAAGTATCAGGCTCTGGTCAGCCTGAGCCCCGCCTGTGACCATGGTCCCTGTCTGTCCCCAGAAGGGGCATCATAAAGCCTTGAGGGCAAAGCGTTTGTGAAGTCATTTAGGGGCAACTGTGGAGACTGTACTTCTCAGCTGGGAAGGGGGTGCTGAGGGAAGCAGCAGGGGAAGCTGGTGAACCCAGGAAGTGGATCTGGCTTGGACGTGAAAGGCCTGGGCCTCTCCCTGGGGCCCACGTGACCACAGCCATGATCAGTCTTCTTTACTTCTCAGTCAGGGTCTGCCCAGAACCAGGGCCACCTCTCATCCACTCCTGCAGCCCCTTCGGTCCCAAGCACCCCTGTGGACTTTGAGGGGCTCCCTGATTGGCTGACTCCGTCAGCGCGGGTAGAGTGCTAATCACCCCCCAGGGCTGTGGCTGGGAGCCAGTCCCTGGGGAGCCAGGACTGTCACCGTGACCTGATAGGCTTCTACCAGGATGCTGGCCTCCCCACCCCGTGACAAGTCGAGACAGGCCTCACAGGGCAGAATGAGAGCCCTCCCTGAGCTTGAGAATGTGCTTCCGGGGCCACGGGACTGGAGGGCAGGGGCCCACACTCTGGGCTGGAGAGGCTGGGGGGAGATGGGTGCCCTGTCCTCAGCTCAAATTCTTAGCTATGTTGCCTTAGGCAGGTCACTTCATCTCCCTGTAGCACAGCTTCTGCAGGTATATTATTAGGATAATTGTCACCCACCTTGTGGGACAATCAGGCAGACTAAGTGAGGTTGTGAATGTGAGGAACCCAGCGTGAGCTGGGGCTCAGCAATGCTCAGTGCTTCCTGGAGGTGAACCCGACGGGTGGAGTGGACCGAGCTGGGCTGTGCAGCCGGAGGTGCATGTGCATGTGGGGGACTGGCCTGGGACAACCAAGAGAGCCCCCTCTCCCAGTACAGGCCTGCACCGGGGTGTCCACTGCCCCCCTCCCCAGCCCTCATTCAGCCGGACGCATTCCCTCCTCTACCCGTCCCCATTTCCTGTCCAATCTCCTGTCCACCTGGCTGCCTGTGGACTCTGTCCAGGACTATTGACTCTTCTCGTAATGAGGACAACATCAGCCCAGAGCCTCACAGTTCATGAAGCTTAGCAGACTGTAGTGGACGGGAGTCTCCCGAGCTGTGGGTTAGTAGGCCAGTCGTGCAGAGGCAGAAGCCCGGGTGAAGTGACCTGCTCAGGCTCTCACTGCCAGGAAGCAGCAGATCCGGAAGCAGACCCCAAGCTGTGGTTCCTCACTCCCAGCCCTGTGCTCCTGCCACTGCGCCTGGAATGGAGCTCTCCCAGCCAGGCCAGACTCACAGGAAGGAGCTCAGAGGACCAGGAGGAGAAGATGTTGCAACCACACAGGAGCACAGCCCCTCACAGACAGACACACCTCGGAACATGGCTTTTCATTCATTCTTTCCCCCGTTCATTCATTCATTCATTGGCTCACTCCTTGGTTTTTTTTGGCTGTGCTGCATGGCATGCAGGATCTTAGCATCTTAGTTCCCCGACCAGGGACCGAACCCGTGCCCCCTGCAGTGGAAGCGCGGAATCCTACTGGACTGCCAGGGAATTCCCCCCTTGTTCTTTGTGTCCTGCACTCTGCCAGGCCTGTTATGCCAGGGTATGCGTGCCCTCTGTGTGTGCTCACAGGACCCACTAGTCACCCAGGGCCCTAAAAGCCCCCCTGGCCTCTCCTTTCTGGTCCAGAATAAAGAGGTGTTGGGGGGAGGGTGTTCAATCACCCACTGCCCCCGACTCTGGTTTTGCTCCCCCACCTCCGCCCCCCACACTCCCTCATCCCCAGCCCCTGTCCCTGAACTCGCTGAGTTCCTCCACCAGACTAGCAAAGGCAAGTTTGCATCCTGGCTGCACCCCAGCCGAGCTTTGTGACCTCAGGCTAGTCACTGGACAAGGCTGGCCAGTTTTCTCATCTCTGAGATGGGGCTCATACGCCTTTCTTCCTTTTTCATCGTGGAAGCAAACGAAAAGCACTAGCACAGCCCTCACTGGCTCACCCTCTCCCACTTGAAGCCCAGGCTGCCACCACCCCACCCCTACCAAACGGGAAGACCTGTACCATCTAGACAGGGGCTGGGTCGCAGCTATTCTTTGCCTCTCAGTTTCCTCATCTGTAATTTAAGAATAAAAACACCTAATGGTATGTTGTGAGGCTAAATTAGAAAATCAATGTATCTGGTGTACAGATTCATTATAAACAACAGGAATGAACGGATAAATAAATAAACAAACCTTTGAGTCTGCTCTATCTTCTTCAAAACCAAACCAAACCAAACGCTGATTAGCAAACTCAGATGCTCTATTGCTCATAGCGTATCACTCGGGACTCCCATCGTGGGCCCCATCTCTGTGTCTTTGAGGTCCCACAGCCTGGACGCATTTGCAGAGGCAGGCTGCCCAGACGAGGTTGGCCTAGGGTGGCCCCAGAAAGAGGCAGGAGGCTGAGTCTGAAGTCAGGATGAGGCCCTACGGGTCTTTCTCTGACTCAGGACGATCTAGCAGCAGTCCAGGGCCTGCACTATGGGCAGGACCCAGGCGGCTACTGTCCGAGGGGCCTCAAGTCTTTAGCTTTCAGCAGAGGCTCCACACAGGGCTGCTGCCAGCCCACCTGGACTGGGAAAAGGCACCACTCGGGGCAGAGAGAGCCCTGTGCCAGGGCGCCTGACGGGGGAGCAGAGCATGTGCTGGATTTCAGGGGCTGGACACCCTTGTGCATTGCCCAACCTGCAACTGGCAGGGACCCAGTGACCCTCCAGTAACTCTGAGGCTGGCGGAGTGGCTTCTGTTTTTCCAGGCAGACTTCCCACCCAGCAGCTCGCCCTGCGCCTGTGGCCTCCAGCCCACTCCTCCCCATGCTGGACCCCCACCCCCTCTCCAGCCCTTAGCCCCTCAGCACTGACCGGCGCAAAGCAGCGTTGGTGTTAGGTTTTGACCAAAGGTCGGGACGATGCAGAGGAGCAACGTCACAGCTAAGCAGGTCAGACAATGAAACGGTGGCCATCTTGTCTTCAAACCCATCAGCTGCTCCCGACTCAGGTCACAGCTTGCTGACATCTTCCAGGGATTCTCCCCCAACCCCCATCTGAAATGCTTGTTCTCCCATCCTCATTCCTAGCAATTTAGCACCCCACCCCAGCAAACCAGCTATGTCTCCCCATTTCTGAGCCCGCCTAGGCAGCTTGCTAAACTAAGGGCACCTATCAGCCCAGCCCCACAACCTTCCACTGCAGTGTCTCTTTTAACAAGCTACACCCGTTCTCAGACAGGGCTTTCTTGCCCACCCACGTAGAGAAATGGACAAAGAATGATAGGAAGATTTATTCCTCGGGCATTGTTTTTCTTCTTCCCCATGAGTTTGGTCACTTTTCTACCTCATCATTTTTAATCTGTGAAAGCCAATCTCAGACAGGTTTTAGATGGTGAGCACGTGTTACAGGTTTATCATAAACTGGTTAGCAAAGGAACCAGTCAAGGAAAACAAAACACAATAGATTCCTCCAGTATCCTGGAAGAAGTTGTGTAATAAAGTGACTTGCAGCACAAACACTAAAGCCAGACTACCTGGTTTCAATCCAAGTTTCGTCCCTTTCTAGCTGTGTGACCTTGAGCAAGGTGATTTAACATCTCTGTGCCTCGATTTCCTCACCCGTGAACAATGGATAATAATAGCACTTACGTCAGAGCAAACGTTGTTGTTGTGCCTGAAATCTAATTGAATTCAAATTACATGATTTGTGTAAGCTACTATCACAGTGCCTGGCACACAATAAGCATGAAACACTGTTAGCTATTGTTATTATGAGCAAGTTTATATAGGAGAAGATAAAGGAATGTTAGATAAGGTTGTTTAACTATGTACAGGTCTGGTTAGCTTTACCGGGCCCGTAAAGCTGTCACATTCACATCAGCTGCGTGGGTTAAACCTGGGTCATATCAACTAGGACAGCCCTCAAATTACCAGGTGTGGACTGTTAATCAGAAATACCAGCTGCAGAAGTTGCGTGGGGTTTTGTGTGTGTGTGTGTGTGTGTGTGTGTGTGAGTCTGGGATATCTTTCTTTCCCAGACTTCAGCCTGCAGCCCTGTGATTATCAGGAACATCTTTTAATCAAGCAGAGCCTGGGGAATGGGAGGTGGCAGAGGAGAGAGCTGGGGAGCCTGTTCCATCACTGCCAGGTGGTACTGGCAGGGCTTGTAGAGGGCTTTGCTGCCACTAAGAGATGGCCAGGAGGTGCTGCTGTGCAGTGAAGCCTGGGACTGGGCAGCTGAAAGGCTCCTCTGTGGTCCTGGCTATGGGAACACATCTCAAGGGCCAGCCGTGGTTTCTGGCCACTGGCCACACTGTCTTCTGAACCCTTGGCCTGTGTGGAGCGCCTTCCCTGAGTTCCCAGAGGCCTGTCAGGCTCCAGAATCCTCTGCCCAGCATTCTGCTGGCCTGAGTGTCCTGTGGAGGAGGGGAGGCAGGACTGCAGGAGGACCCAGCCAGGCTGAGCTGGGAGCCAAGAGGTGCTTGGCAACTTGTCGAGAACTGGCACAGTGCCTCCGTGGCAGCCCCCTACTCCACCCAACCCGCCGGAGCCGCTCAGGACCTGACACAGCATTCAGTTAATGAAGCCGTGTTGATGTTGCCTGGTAAAAGTAAACCCAAGACACAAGGTCACCTGACATTTAGTAGTTCTATCCAATAGAAATATAATACCAGCCATATGTTTTTAAAAAATTTTCCAGTGGACACGAAAAGAAGAAGAAAACAGGTGAAATTAAATTTTAATATATTTAATTTAACCCAATTTATCCAAAATATTGTTTCATATGTAATCAGTATATGAAGTTCTTAATGACATATTTTACGTTCTTTTACTTCAAGCTAAATCTTTAAAGTACCCACAGGATTTCACAGTTCTTGCACATATTCATGCCAACTAGCCACTGCACGGGAGGGAAAAGATCTTCCTCTACCCTCCCAGGTTCAGCAGCAGAGGCCAGAGAATTAAACGGACAAAGGACAGATTAACAGGAGAAAAAAGTGTATTTCATATGCACACAGGAGCCAACAAAGGAAGTAACTGGCTCATTAAATGATTAAAGTTAAAGGTTTACAAACCTAACTTACGGAAAATGGGGGGAAATAATAGCTTCTATGGGGAAAAAAATAGATTTCTTTAGGAATGATAAATGGGTTTTTAGGAGAACCAACATAAGAAAGTTTGTGATAATATTTGTCTATACAAGTGTGAAAGGTCTCTCGTCTTCTTCAGGGCCGTGAAACTCCCCTGGAGAGGGGATTTATGGTAGCTTCGTTTTCCCAGAAGTTGCTGCTTTTCGTCAGATAAGAGAAGCTCCCAGGAGGCTTTTTTCTGCATCTGCTGAATCTCAAATATCTTCAGCTTAAAATGACCTTCATGCCAACTCTGGGGTTCCAAGTGAGTCCCCAAACTACAAGTGTTCAACGGGCACAAGTGTCTAGTGGTTACCTTATTGGACAGCGCAGGTGCAGAATCACCAAATCGCTGGGTGCCGGGACCGGGCAGCTCCTAGAGATCGGGCAAGCATCCCTTCTGCTGCCTCCGTGACCTGTTCTGGCCCACGCTCTGCTTGAGTGTCCCAGGGGCGGGGGCCCACAGCCTCCTCAGGCAGCCTGTTGCTCGGATCAGGCTCCGAGGTGCAAGCTGTCGATATTGAGCGGCAATCTCCCCCACTGGTTGTGCAACCCAATACCTTTTCCAAAGCGCTGGCACAAACCCGCTGTGAGGGTGGCGGGCAGGTCTTCCTGTTACCCAGAGGGTCGGTGTCCCACAGCAAGTCGGGAGAGGGAGATGCTAGGATACTACAGAGTCATCCTTGCTCTGCGCGGCTGAGTGGTCCCCCAGACCCCTTGGAGGGGAGGGTCTGCGTTCTGGGACACCTGGCTTTGCGAGCACCCACTACACCGCTAAAGTAGAAAGCCCGGCTCCAAGCCACAGCCAGCTCGGTCGGGGGCGGCCCCTCGCCCTGGGCTCAGGGCGCACCTCTTCTTCCCCCAGCTGGGAGGCACAGAACCCTAACGCAGCCCCCTGGTTTCACAGGTGGGGAAACTGGGGAGCAGTTCTTGTGCTGCCACGGCGTAGTTCCTTCCCTCTAGCTGAACCGGTGTCAACGAAGTCCCAGGGGCCTCCGGAGAAAACCTGGAGGCCTTCCTGGCCTGGGGGGGCCCGGGGAGGGAGGCTCCTCGCCGGCCCACTGCTCCTCGGACACAGGCGGCGGGCAAGCGAGGGCCGCGGGGACCTGGCGGCCGGGGCGGGAAGCTCCCGGGAACCGTGATGTAACTCGGCGCCCGGCTTGTAGGCGAAGCCCCAGGCGTCGCCTAGGCTTGTTTACCCGAGTCCGGAGTTTACCGGGGGTGGAGCCATAGCTGCCTCGGCCCCGCCCCCGGCGTGCCCCGCCCCGCGGAGCCCCCATACCCCTTGCCGGGCGAGCGAGGCTCCCTCCTCCTTGGGATTCCGAGGGTCCGGAGCCTCGGAACTGAGATACAGGTCTTTGGTCTTCTTTCAGTCTTAGACGTTTGAAGACCCGACGCAGTGGCGGTGCCAAAGGGGTGACTCTGAAAGGGCCTGAGCCCCCAAAGCAACTCAGAATAGCATTAAAACTAAGTAAAAAGCGGGAGCTTGCTCTGCCCACAACTTCAAGAAGACGGCCCGTCTACCTGAACGTACTAGCGTCTCCCCTACAGTGGTAGCAAGTCCCCGCATCTCTCTAGGTGTCAAGTCTCCTCATTTCTACGATGGGGAGCAGGCTTCTTCCATATGATGCATCGCCATGACAGTCTCTGATTCTAGGCATTGTGGCAAGCGCTTCTTTGGGCCTTCCAAAAGTCGGCCTCCGGAGGAAAAAAACCTCCAGTATTTCTCGGGCGCCCTTCCTAATTTTGCTGCCATGGAGATAGAGTTTGCTCTTGATTGGGAAAAGTTGCTAACACCCTGGAGGACTGAAGGGCAGGACTGCCTAGGGGCTGGGACTCAAGGTGGCCTCCAACCTCTCTAGCTGCAGCCCCTCCAGCCCCATTCCCAGGCCTGGCTCGCTGGGGCCAGTGGAGTGCCTGTGTGCCCAGCACCCAGCCCAGCTGAGCTCTCAGGCCAGACTCAGGCCTCCCACCCCCAGAGGAGAGGCAGAAGTCGAGACAGTGTGTGGCTGGATGACAGTGGGTCTGGATGGAGCCCAAGGTTGGGGTACTGCTGATGCCAACAAGAACTCCAGCAGCTGTGACCTGTGCTCACTGCCAAGGTTTTCCCACCCATACTCTCAGTTCCCTGGTGAGGCAGGCAAGCTGAGTCCAGATAAGGCAGCTGAGGCTCAGAGAGAACAGGGTAGCCCCACAACACCCAGTGAGCTGGTGCCAGAACTGCAACTAGGCCTCAAACCCCTGTTTTACTCCCACTCCTGAGAAGGACCCAGACCCCTCATGCCCCCACTCCTGAGAGGGCATGAGCCCTGTGAACAGGAGCAGTCCAGGAGGGCTTCCTGGACTGGAGGCTGGGTCTGAGCTAGGTAAGGTAGGAGGGTCAAGATTTGAGGAGGGTGTGAGATAGGAAGTGCTCCCTGAGCTGGGAAGTAAGAAGAGAGGGGAGGTTCCCCTGGGGAGAGAGCAGCCCTCGGGAGCTGTAAGAAGCGAGGGAATGGGAGGTCTGGCCAGAGAGGAGGGTCTGGGGGTCAGTCGGGGACTAGCAAGTAACAGTCCAGGCCAGTGAAGTTCAAGGGCAGTTCTTGAGTAGGGCCGGGCAGCAGACCAGATGCAGGATCGAGAATGTCGGTGTTGGGGGTAAGCTTTACCATCCTGCCTCCACTTCAGGCTCTCCCATTTCCCAGCCCTTGGGTGTGTTCTCCTCCCTCTGTGGGCCTCAGTTTCCTCATCTATAAAATGGGGGTCACCTCCCGATTCAGCTCACAGCTGAGAAGGTGCTTTGTGATTGGACTTTACATACTTGAGGGTGTGAGGGACTTGTATACAAAAGTGACAAGGCAAATGGGGTCAGGGAGGACTCTCTGAGGGGCTTCTCCTTCTCCTGGATTCCCCGGCTCCACAGGAAGAGGCTCCATACACTTGCTTCCCTGAACCCTGCCAGCATGTCTGGGAGGCCCCTGGGCTTAGCAAATATTTGTGCCTCTGATCTAGTCGGTGGCTGCCAGAACATTCTGTCCTGCCGCCCATTCGTCTAGGCCTCTGCCTCAGGCCATGAGGATCCTGAAAGAGGACAAAAGTGTAGGGTTGGGACTTCTGGGTCCTTCCCCCTCACCCCTCCTGCCTTATCCTCCTGAGCCCCTCATCCCAGTTTAGTCTTGAAGTTCATAACCCTGTGCTAGGCACTGTGCAAGGGACAGGGGACAGGTGGCTCTAAAGAGCCTCTCCTAAGAGCTAGGACCACAGGCCCAAATTTGAACTCAGTAGCTGTTCTGCTGTGTGGTCTTGGGTGAGTCCATTACCTCTCTGAGCTTGTTTCTTCATACCTGAAATGGTGGTGAAATGGTTTGGGTCAGTGCCTGGACACTTAGTAAGTTGTTTTCTTCCCTAGCCTTCCTTCCCTGGCTCTGTATTGTCCCCCTAGAAGTTTGGGCCTGCCCAGTTTAGCCAATAATAATAACAAGAGTAAGACGTTTCCAACATGATTGAGTGCTGTGTGCAGTGGTGTGCTGGTAAATGTTTAACAACCAGCTCTAAGAAAAAAGGTCCTGGTTTGCAGCATTTGCCTGATTTCTGTCTTGTTAATATTATCACCAGGCCGCTTTCAAGCTTCCAACATGACATCACTGAACACGGAGCTGGGAGCCGGTGAGAGCTGGCTCCAGCACAACACTGCATACAGGATTAGCTACGTTATTCGCCAGGCTCAGTGCAAAATGAAAAAATCACAGGGTCCCTTGTTCGAAAAGCAGGGAACAAGCTAACGCTTTTTCCCTTCTTTCTGCGATTTCTCTCTCAACCCATCCTAATGCTCTTTTTTTAAATTTAATGTCACACTCCTTCCAGCATGGGGATACTCACAGGACAAGTGCAGACCCTCACAGGTGGGCGGTGGGGTAGGCAAGTCCCAAGACTTGGCACACACGTATAGGATCCACCGACTACCAGGTTGTCCCTCACATCAGCCACCAGGCACGTGCTCCAGGAAGTCCAGTCAGGCATGTTGCCTTCCCACAGGCCCCACCCACATCCCAACCTTCAAGCCAGGCTATGCGAGGCACCCATATGGGAATGGGAAAGAGGCTTGTCCTGGCCAAGCCACCCCACGGAATGCACCATATTGCTGCCTGACCAGAGAAAGGTGGCCAGTGGTTGCAGGGTAGAGAGGAGGAGAAGGCCAGGTGAGGCCAGGTGTACCAGAGGATAAGAACACGTTCTAAAGAGGCGGGAAGGTAGCAGGAGTTAGGACAGTGCTGTGAGCAGGAAGCCCCAAGCCCCTGGCACTGGCTCCATTACCCCCCTGGACTTTCCTTACTAGACACAAATTCAAAGATAAAATTATGAAAAATTTCAAGATGCCGATCAATCTCAGTGCATTTAACCCAGCTAGGTGTCCTTCTGAGTGCAGGGCCCTGTGGGCTGTCCTGGTCTCAGACCCATGAAGCCAGCTCTGACTGTACGTGTCATCCAAGTGAGAGAGGAATGGCCCTACAGGGTCCTCCCTCAGGAACTTCAGTCCTCAAGTCAAGAGATACCTGGGGATCCTGGGCCAAAGAGAGGCCAAGGAGACTCGCAAACCCTCCCTCTTCAGAGAGAAATCTCCACCACCTTGGGGGAAGCTTCACAGGGCGTTGCAACTGGGCAAAAACTTGTTCAACAACAGCAAAAATACAGCCTGTTATGGAACATTTACCATCAATGATCTGCATGTCTCTTATATTTGCCTTGTGCCACTTTCCTCTTTTTGTAAAGACTTTATAAAAATGTGTCTTTTGCTTCTAAGCAAGTGAAAGATAACATTTTCAAACATCCAATTCACCGCCCATCTGAACAACATATATTTGGTTGCATTCATTGATCTGTGGAGCACCCACAACTGTAAAAGTTTTCTCTATACTGACATTTGACCTGGGGATTGAAGCCAAATATTGACTCAGTTTTAGCAAATTTAGAGCAGCAGCTTCTCGGCTTAAAAAAATATTTCCAAAAAAAAAAAAAAAAAATATTTCCACTTATCAAGAATGGTTGCTTGTTCCTTTAAGGAGAATGACCATGGGGTCCCAGGCCTCTACTTCCTGCTGATGAGAATTTGGAAGGGGCACTTTTCACACCACACCAGCCTCAGACGAGGGTGTTATGGTTTAATTTCTCAGGAGTGGCCATATGCCCCAGGGGGCGGCTGCTGGAGGGCACATCTCACCAGGGAGGAGGGCCGCAAAGTGAGGGCAAAGGATGAGAGGACCCCACAGCTCTGTCCAGGTGATGCCCCATCATGGGGGCCATGAGCTCTCAGGCTACGCTGCACTGAGGAGGGGCAAGGGGGCCTCACTGTTCCAGGTGAGCCCTCACATGCACGCACAAATACAGGCAGGAAGCCACCCAGATACCTTAGCCTGAAGTGCATTGTGGTGTATCGGCTATAAACTATAGCATATTGAGAAAACCTGACGATTAAGGAACAATGGGCATCACTCCTAGCATGTTCTTCGATTGACCTCCTCATAGAAATTCAAACCATAGTGTTTTGAGTCTAACCCAGGGCCCTCTTAACACATTCGTGTTCTTGGGCAAGGTCCAGAACACATCTGAGCCCGTTTCTCCATCTGTAAAATGGAAAAGTGATGCATGTCTTCAAGGTTGTGGTCAGAATTAAACAAGATGCATGTGTGTGTGTGTGTGTGTGTGTGTGTGTGTGTGTGCACGTTTATGTTTATATGCCAGACACAAAGCTGGTGCTACAATAAAAGATGGCAATACGGGTGGCTATTATTATTATTACTATTGGCAATCAAATAGTAAAGACAGGGTCTGATTCACTTCTGGGTCCCTGGTACACCATAGGTGGTACTGGGGAATGTGAATTCAACTACTGGGCTTTGGCTGGGCTACGACTTGAGAATGGCTCACGGGGGTGTGGTCACAGGCAGCAGAAGATGGAGGTGTGAGTGAGCTGTGCTGGGCCACCAGCGGCCTTTCCCCCCTAAGAAACAGTCAGAACTGGAGTAAGGAGGCCTATAGGGGAAAGGTCATCCTCAGCAAGCGCTCTCATTTCACAGATGGAGAAACTGTGTCAATCTGCCATGAATGTATTACACTAATTCCACTGGCTTCAAAGTAACTTTGGAATCCAAACAGAATAGCATCTGGGGGTACAAATCTTGGGTGCTTGCTCAGATTCCCCTAACAATCTGCTTTATTCCACTTTTCCCAGCCTTACTTCTCTTTTCTTCACCCTTGCTACCCTGGGCTTGCACCTCCCAAATAAAGTATTAGCATCTTAATCCTTGCATCAAGCTCTGTTTTTCAGAGGACCCAGGATAAGATGGGCAGCATTTCCAAATTATTTGTATTTATTATAGGATTATTCAACATAAAAGATCCCCAGATAGAATTATTCCATCTATTCAGATAAAAGTCTCTATGAATACGTACACCACACATACACATTTCTTTGAGCAAGAGTAGAAAGACCACAGTACCTTAAGCTCCAGGTGGGTGCCTGTGGTGATGCACTTGCTGGTACAGATGCTCTCTCATCAACAGTGGTGGCTGCCTACAATGTTATTCTGCATCAGATCTCATTTGAAGCTCTTCACAGCAATACGCAGAGCCTCCTGCCAGAGATCTGCCTTTTATTTCAAACTTTTTTTGCATATTTCTGATAAATAGAGCAAGGGGGTAAGAAAGCTCTGGGTCCTTATACTCTGCAGTTGGGAACTCTCTTTTTGTAATTGGTTCCTATGGAGTTTTTTCCACACCACCACCAAATTCTCCAATGCCAACCGGGTGCCCAACAATTTAATGCAATTCTGACACTATCTACCTGGAGTTAGTGTCAGATCCTACAATTGAAGGGCTTAGTCCTATAAGATTAACCTACTTGAGATGTCAGTTGCAAATGGGGTGCCTGGGGGTACCCATACTTCTGCTGGGCTGACTACAAATTCAGGAGTTCCCACAACTCCTCTCTCCCAAGTTCAATAATTTGCTAGAATGACTCACAGAACTAAGGTTTATTTTAAAGGAGCAAATAAACCAAATGGAAGAGATGCATAGAGCAAGGTATGGGGCGGGGCGGGGCGGGGGGTGGGGGTGGGGGTGAGATGAGAGCTTCCATGCCCTGTCCAGGGTTGTCACCCTGCCACACCTTGATGTATTTACCAACTTGGAAGTCCTCTGAACCTCACTGGGTAAGAGGTTTTATAATCCAATCACCAGGGCCCCTTCCCCTTCCTGGAGGTCGAATGAGGTGGGTGGAGTGGAAAATTCCCATTTCCTAATCACATATTTGATCTTTCTGGTGACTAGTCCCCATCCTGAAATTATCTAGAGGCCCCACACTGAGTCACCGCATTAACCTGAATTCAGGTAAAGTCAAAGTAGCTTGTTATGAATAATAAAAGACATTCCTATCACTCAGGAAATACAAGGGTTTTAGGAGCTCTATGCCAGGAATAAATAAATATATAGATATATTTAAATTTATATGTACATTTATATAAAAATATATTTAAATAATAAATATATATAATTTAGAGATATATTACATGTATATTATACATAGAATATTATTTCACATATAAAATATATTCTATAATATTATATGTTATAGTATAAATATCATATATAATACATAGTATTTTTATCATACCACAGTTCCCCTCAGGGCACTGCCATTCATTTGTTTGCTGGATTGGCTACATGCAAATTAACTAAGCTTTTAAGTGTGGCTCTTGACAGGTTTAGCGAATATATGCTGGTTCTGCAACCCCTTCACATTTGGCTGTAGGTCTGATAGATATGCAGATTAGGCAGCCCTCATATGTTGATGCTGATAAGATGTTGTGATCACCATATCACTGGAACTTGGGAGTCATAATTCATGAAATCTTATAGTCCACATTTCGAGTATACTCTATACAGTTTACACCCTCTCCTTGGATCCTCTAGGCTGAGGATCAGGTAGATGAGAGATGAAGGCACTGAGACTCAGAGAAAGCAAGCAACTGGCCCAAAGGCCCACAGCAAGGCAGTGGCAGAGATGGGTGGAACACAGCCCAGAAGCCCTCCCTCTGCTGCCAGTGGCTTTTTTCTGTCGCATGACATTCCCTCTGCTAGCCATGTAGACGGGTCACACTCGAGCTGGTCTCCTTCTTGACAGCCCATGTCTTGTGATTGAGAACTGTCAGAGCTAGGAGAGACCTTACCAATCTGCTGTGAAGACAGGGAAACAGGCCAGTGGAGGCGGAGCCAGAAGTGGGACTCCCAGCGCCTGTGGCTTAGCCCCCGCTCATAGGCTTGAGCTCCGGGAGTATGACTAGGTTCAAATCCCAACTTCACCACTTATTCTCTGGGCCTTAGGCAGATTAACCTCAATTTTTGCATTTATAAAGTGGGACTAACAGCAGAACTCACCTCAAAAGGTTACTGGGGGGCTTCCCTGGTGGCGCAGTGGTTGGGAGTCCGCCTGCCGATGCAGGGGACGCGGATCCGTGCCCCGGTCCGGGAACACCCCACGTGCCGCGGAGCGTCTGGGCCCGTGGCCCATGGCCGCTGGGCCTGCGCGTCTGGAGTCGGTGCTCCGCAGCGGGAGGGGCCGCAGCGGTGAGAGGCCCGCGCACCGCAAAAAAAAAAAAAGAAAGGTTACTGGGAGTGGGCTTCCCTGGTGGCGCAGTGGTTGAGAGTCCGCCTGCCGATGCAGGGGACACGGGTTCATGCCCCAGTCCGGGAAGATCCCACATGCCGCAGAGCGGCTGGGCCCGTGAGCCATGGCCGCTGAGCCTGTGCGTCCGGAGCCTGTGCTCCGCAACGGGAGAGGCCACAACAGTGAGAGGCCCGCGTACCGCAAAAAAGAAAAAAAGAAAAAAAAAGGTTACTGGGAGGAGGATTAAATTAGGTAACACATATAAAGCTTTATAATAGGGCTGGCACACAGTACACACTCAATATATTTTTATTTTTAGTACTATTTTTATTAGAATCACGGTGGGGAGGACAAACTTTTCCTCTGCCCACTGAGATTAAGTGACTGGGCACCTGTGAGTTAAACTAACAAAAGACAGGTTAACATAAGAAAAGGTAAAAGTTCATTTACATACATACAAAGGAGCTCACAGAAAATGTGGCTCAAAGAAGCAGTTAGAATTTGGGGCTTATATACCATCTTATTTTGTTTCCCGACTTTATTGAGATATAATTGACATAACACTGTATAAGTTTAAGGTGTACAATGTGTTGACACATACATTGAAAATGATTACCATGCAGCGTTAGCTAACACCTCCATTACGTCACACAACTACCATTTCTTTTTTTGTGGTGAGAACATTTAAGATCTACTCTCCTAGCAACTTTTCAGTATGTAACACAGCATTATTAACTATAATCATCATGCTCTACAGTAGACTCCCCATAACTTATTCATCTTATACAGGGAAGTTTGTACGCTTTGACCATCATCTGCCCATTTCCTCCACCCTCCCAGGCCCTGGCAACCACCACTCCACTCTGTTTCTATGAGTGCAACTTTTTTTTTTTTTTGCGGTACGCGGGCCTCTCACCGCTGTGGCCTCTCCCGTTGCGGAGCACAGGCTCCGGATGCGCAGGCTCAGCGGCCATGGCTCACAGGCCCAGCCGCTCACGGGCCTAGCCGCTCCGCGGCATGTGGGATTCCCCCGGACCGGGACACGAACCCGCGTCCCCTGCATCGGCAGGTGGACTCTCAACCACTGCGCCACCAGGGAAGCCCGAGTGCAACTTTTTTAGATTCCACGCATAAGCGATATCGTATAGTATTTTTCTTTCGCCATCTCTTCCACTTAAGCATAATGTCCTCGAGGTCCGTCCTTGCTGTCACAAATGGCAGGATTTTCTTCTGTCTCATAGCTGAATTATATTCCATGGTGTGTATACACATACACCACATCTTCTTCATCCATTCATCTGTTGATAGACACTTAGATTATTTCCATGTCTTGGCTATTGTGACTAACACTGCAGTGAACATGGGGCTGCAGCTATCTCTTCAAAATCTCACTTTCATTTCCTTTGGATATATGCCAAGAAGTGGAATTGCTGGATCTTATGGTAGTTTTGTTTTAATTTTGTGAGGAACCTCTAGACGGTTTTCCACCAATTTATATTCCCAAGAACAGTGTACAGGGGCTCCCTTTCCTCCACATCCTCACCAACACTTGTTATTTCTTGTCTTCTTCTTTTTTTTTTTTTTTGGTGGTATGCGGGCCTCTCACTGTTGCGGCCTCTCCCATTGCGGAGCACAGGCTCCGGACGCACAGGCTCAGCGGCCATGGCTCACGGGCCCAGCCACTCCGCGGCATGTGGGATCTTCCCGGACCGGGGCACAAACCCGTGTCCCCTGCATCAGCAGGCGGACTCTCAACCACTGCGCCACCAGGGAAGCCCTATTTCTTGTCTTTTTGATGACAGCCCTTCTAACAACTGTGAGGTGATATCTCATTGTGATTTGGATTTGCATTTCCCTGAAGATCAGTGATGTCCAAGCACCTTCTCATGTACCTTTTGGCCATTTGTATGTCTTTTCTGGGAAAATATCTATTCAGTTCTTCTGACCATTTTTAAATTGGACTGTTTGGTATTTTCCGTTTGCTTTGGGTTGTATGAGTTCTTTGTATATTTTGGATATTAAGCCCTTATCAGATATTATATACCACCTTAATAGGGAAAGAGGAGAAAGGGCACTTATGGGAAAACAAACAGCTTTTAGGAAAGATAAGTGGGCCCTTAGGAGAATAGCTGGGAGATGTGAGAGGTGTTGTGATAAGGTCTGTTTAGGTGAATTCTTATCCGGGTCTCAGGTGACCGGAGTCCGTCTTCTCTGGTTGTGAAACTCCCAGGAGGGAATTTATGACATGTGAATTCTTTTGGGAGGCTCTGCTTTTAGGCAGATAAGGGGAGGTTCAGAGAAAGGCCTCCTCCTGCATCTGTTGATTCTCAAATATCTTCAGCTCAAAATAATCCTTAGGACACAGTGGTAGATTTTGTACCCCTCCACTCATTACAGGAGAGAGGGTGGGGAGGATGGGAGATGCAGGCCTAGGTTGGAGGGCACCTGTCGGTTTTCAGGACACCTTCCAGACTCTTGTCCCTGGCTGAGGACTGGGGCACTGGTGGCCTCTGCTCCTTATCAGAGCTTGCTCAGGGCTAAGCTGGAGCCATTCCATCCTCCGCCCCTCCCACCTGGGGCAATGGGGTGGCTGCAGGCTACACGAGGGAACTTCATCCACAGGTGAATAAAGCTGGGATGGGGGAGGGGCACCACTGCTGGGCTGCAAAAGTCCCCAGGCCATCCCTCTACGAGGGATGTGGCTACTTGACAGGTTTAGTGAATATATGCTGGTTCTGCAACCCCTTCACATTTGGCTGTAGGTCGGATAGATATGCAGATTAGGCAGCCTGCCCCATGACGTCAAGGTCCTCCAGGGTAGAGAACTTGCCTGGTCCCCCCTCTGCAGAGCTGCACGAGCCAGCGGCGTACTGAGCACATTTGACTCATGGTGGACCGTTCTTTAACACTTCCCTCCTTTGCATTTATCAAACAAAAATATTACACCTCCTACTTGGCTCTAATTTCACAAATAAGACCTCCAAGCTGTCACACAGCGTGGCAGAATGGAAACAGAACCCTCAAGTTCTGTTTCTTTGCCTTTACAATCACTGTGCTGTCCTTGCTTATTGAGAATCCACTGTTTAAATGCAGGAATTTGTGCTGCAGGGACTGGAGATGGGGTGGCCCGGTGAGGAATGACAAATGAACTGTGCTTGGAGCTTGGCTGGCCTGTGTGTAACAGGGAATTCTCTGAGTGAGCTTTCCTGTAGAACCCAACATTTATTGATGAATATGCAGTAAAAGTGGTAATTTGAAGCTTATTTATTATAAAAATTACAGTAATTGGAATAATTGTTTAGAAAATCAACTAATAGAAGACTTTCAGAGGGGAGTATTTTGCCACTGACGGGGTTTAGGACTGCCAGCACATGGGAGAATAAAAGGCGGATAGACTTTATTCTGTTACTGTTTTAAAGTTCTCTGCATACATCCCCCTCCCCGCTTATTGCCTACACTTGGAGTATACAGCGTCCACCATCCTGACCTTTGCATATCAATAGCACAAGCTGTCTCCACCCTCACGACCACCCTCAGGCTCATCCTCTCACCCTTGAGCCAGAAGTTGGCTGGCCACATTGCTGGGATGTTACACCTCAAGGCCAAGATGGCTTCCTACTTTCTCTGGCCTCCAAGACCTCCCCATCCTCTACTCCACCCCAACCCAGTTCTGGCTGGACAGCCTCCTAGACCTCAGTTCACTCGAAACAAGCTCTTAGACATAATTCAAGTGGGCAAACTGAGGCTGCAGGAGGGAAAGAACCTCTCCCGGCGTGAAGCTGAGGGTCCCAGCCCCCTTAGTGACTGCTCAGCCCCAGCGTGGCTTCCCTGCAACAGTCAGGCAGGAGGAACGTGAAGGGAGGCCCTGGGATGGGCTGGGGCACCGCAGGGTTGATTTGCATCTCATCTGAATAGGCCCCTGTATCTCACACCCAGAGCAGCCCCACTTATAGAATCCCAGGGCTCAGGAAGATCCCTTCTGGCCCCCACCACCTCCCCTGTGCAGTGTCACTGAACCCCATTCCCTATCGGTGCCCATCCATGGGTGCCCAGACACAGCCTCGCCCTTCCTGTGCCTGGTTGTGAAGCAGTTCTCTCTGGGAGAGGTGAGCAGCACGGGAGGGGCAAGGTCTATTGGTTCAACCCCAGACGCCTCACCTGAGCAGCAAGCAGGTCTGGGCCTTGAGAAGGAAAACCCATCACTCACCTGGGTCCAAGAGGCACTAGAGGGAGGTAAGGCCCAGCCCTGAAGAGCCTGAGGGGACTGTGGTGCTTTGGTCTGATGCTGGGCAGAGATGACCTTTGGACGTCAGTCCTGCTTTCACCTGGCTGTGAGAATGAGTTGAGTCACATGACAGGAGCTGGGACAGAAACAGAGCTGGGGGAGGAAGCTAAGGGCCAACTACTGATGCCCACAGGAGAAGCCCATCCTGAGAATGGGATATTCAGGCAATGCCCAACCCTCCAGTCCCCAGCCTTTGCTCAGACAGCCTGGCTGGAAGATATCCTTCCTGGCCATGCTCCCAGAGAAGAGTCTCATCCCATCACCTGGGGCCCCTCTGGGGGCCCTTCTGGAAGCCATCACAGCCCTGCTGATGCCCACTGTCTACTTGTACTCCTCCAGTGACAGAAAGCTTATTAGTTGCCCGAAATCGTGATCACGGCCCCTAGGGCCCTAGTGAAACTGCGCAGGTCCCTATGGGGCTCCTGGGCACGGAAGCTTTTCAGACAGTTGCTAATCAGGGAAGGAAGGGGATGCAGAGACAAGGGAGGAGCAGCAAAGAAACAATAGTGTAGCCTTGGGGCAGGGTCCTGGTTCCACCTCAAGGGATACACATAACAACATCTTTGAGCTCTTTACAGAGCTAAAACCCCCAACAAATGGAAGATGTTAGCATTCTTCATTCCAGAAGAGCTCATCAAGGGACTACCTGAGGCCAGATTAAAGGAGTACAGGCCCTACACACACCCTAATCCTTATTAGCAATCCCTCCCTTGAGCCATTGCTATAAAACTCCTCACCAAATCCTCCCAGATTGGGACACACGGTTTTTGAGGGCACAGAGCCCGCTGTGTCCCCCTTTGCCTGGCAAAGCAATAAAGCTATTCTTTTCTACGTCACCCAAAACTCTATCTCCGAGATTCGATTCAGCACCGGTGCACAGAGGTCAAGTTTTTGGCATCACTAGCTCTGCTGGGAAAAGTTTCTTCTTTTTGAGCTGGAACTTCTCTCCCTGGAACTCACCCCATTGGCTGGCCTGGCCCCAGACACTGCTGTAGGGGCAGAAAACTTTTCCCTTTTTCCCTTCTAGGCTCTTTGGCTGGATTAATAATTAAATTGACATAGGACAGATTAATAGGAGAAAAACAAATTTCATACATGTGGGAGCCCCATAAAAATATGAGACTCCCAAGGGCAGTCAGGAGTAATTGAGGCTTACATACCATCCTGAGCTAAGGAGAAGGGGGTAGGGGTCGGGGATAAGTCTTCCTGATGTGAAAAGTTATCCTTCCTGGGTCAGGCCCCTCTAAATTCTTTTAGGCAGTTAGGGAGGAGGTAAAAACTCTTCCTGAGCCCTCCGGGACCCCACTGTCTTCAGTTCAAAATAATCCACATGCGAAATTGACACCTCCTGGGGTGGCATATTCTGTTTCCCCTCACTGTCAAACCTGCCAGTGGTGTGGGGTGTGCCCCACAGGTTCTGATTTACGATCAGTTCCCTCCAGCCTCCCCACGCCACCACTTCTAGTCCAGTCTCGAAGTCTGTTCTGTTTTGTATCACCTCATACTCTCTGGGGGGCATAAGTCACTAGAGGGTTGCAAGCCAAGGCTACAGGCCTGCCTATCAGAGGTCTCATAAGTGTCAGGAACCTCCTGGGTTCCCCAGCCCTGGGGGAGGTGGGAGGAGAAATATGGGAGCGGGGAGTTTGGAATCACTTCACACTTGGGGAGGTGAGGCTCAGAACCATTAGTCAACTCCTTCTTGTCTTTGCTTTCACCTTTCCCAAAAGGAAGTGAGGAAATACCTCCTGAAAACAATGGCCTGCCTGCCACCTGCCAGGGTTGTGTTTGTCCAGTGAGCTCAGGCCTCTCAGACATGCAGGGAATGCAGAAGACCCAGCCTGGAATAATCCAGGAGCACCTACACACACACACACACACACACACACACACACACACACACACACACACACACACACACAAACCCCTGGCTCGGCACCTCGCCACACACGGGAGGGCGCTCACCCTGCACTTAATTTACCCCCCATTCTGCCCACGTGGGCTTGTGGACCACCGCCACCCAACTGCTAGAAGAGGCCAGTGAGCCGGGGCACGCTCTCCTCCAGGTAGACTTAAGGAAACACTTTTTTTTTTTTTGGCCACGCCACACGGCTTGCAGGATTTTAGTTCCCCAACCAGGGATTGAACCTGGGCCACAGCAGTGAAAGCGCCAAGTCCTACCCACTGGACCACCACGGAATTTCCAAGAAAACACTTCCTGAGGCCGCAAACAGTGACTCAGGCACTATGGGGTTCCAGGCTCTGGATGAGCTTTGAAAGCAGGATGGATGCCCAAGGGGTCAGGCAGGATAAAGCTCTCTGCAGAGTGAGGAACAGGCAGGGCCGAGAGAGGGGGAAGGTCGCCCAGTGCCTGAGCAGGTACTGAGGCCTAAGCATGGAGATGGGGGCACACGCCCACACCCACTGACAATGCACGCCACCCCCAGGTCCTCCACAACACAAGCAGATCTTTTACTGCCTTGTCTCTCCTGGTCTCACAACAGTCCTCCTTCACAGCTAATTCCTATCAGAGACCTGGAGACCTGGAGTTTAAACCTCATGCTTCAGCCCGGCCTTCCCCAGAGCCTTTCAGACCTCTCTGGGAAGGGCCAGGTAATCCCCAGGATAGGCTGTGCAGGGGTCAAGTTCAGCTCAGGGTTCTGGGTTTCACATCAGCATTTAGTCCCAATCACTGGCCTGCTTGGTTGCCTCTGAGGGCATGTCACTCCAAGATTCCTTCAATGTGGTTTCAGTTCCTGGGGTGGGTGGGTGGGGCGTCCCCTCTGATTCTTGATCCTGACATTGATCTCACAGTCCCACCTATCTCAGACCCCTTCTTATCTCTTCTAGCTTCCCCTCCAAGAGGGGTAAGGGGCCAGGGAAGGGGGTGCCTAGGTCAGCTCAAGGACAGACTCAGAATTAACAGCTTTTAGGGCATATTTGATAAGATTTGATTTCAGACTCCAGGGGCCTGAACACTCCCAGCAGGGGCTCCAGTAAGGCAAGTGAGGCATCTAGGGGGCAAAAGTTTAGGAGGCTCTCACCCTCAGCGTCCTGAAAGTGCAGGGTCAGCACGGAAGAGTGAGTGTCTCTTCAAAACAGTCTCTGACATAAATTGTACCAATCTTTTCTTAGGTCAGTCTCCCAGGCAATAGAAATAAAAACAAAAATAAACAAATGGGACCTAATCAAACTTACAAGCTTTTGCACAGCAAAGGAAGCCATTAAAAAAGTGAAAAGACAACCTACGGAACAGGAGAAAATATTTGCAAATGATGCAACCGACAAGGGCTTAATCTCCAAAATATACAAACAGCTCATACAACTCAACAACAACAAAAACAAACAGCCCAATCGAAAAATGGGCAGAAGACCTTAATAGACATTTCTCCAAAGAAGACATACAGATGGCCAGTAGGCACATGAAAAGATGCTCAACATCACTAATTATTAGAGAAATGCAAATCAAAACTACAATGAGGTACCACCTCACACCAGTCAGAATGGCCATCATTAAAACGTCTACAAATAACAGCTGCTGGAGAGAGTGTGGACAAAAGGGAACCCTCCTACACTGTTGGTGGGGATGTAAGTTGGTACAGCCACTATGGAAAACAGTATGGAGGTTCCTCAGAAAACTAAAAATACAACTACCATGTTATCCAGCAATCCCACTCCTGGGCATATACCTGGACAAAACTATAATTCAAAAAGATACATGCATCCCTATGTGCATAGCAGCACTATTTACAATAGCCAGGACATGGAAACAACCTAAAGTTCCATCTACAGATGAATGGATAAAGAAGATGTGGTACATATATACAATGCAATACTACTCAGCCATAAAAAAGAATGAAATAATGCCATTTGCAGCAACATGGATGCAACTAGAGATTATCATACTAAGTGAAGTAAGTCAGAAAGAGAAAGACGAATACCATATGTTATTACTTATATGTGGAATCTCAAATCTAAAATATGGCACAAATGAACCTATCTACAAAACAGAAGCAGATTCACAGACATAGAGAACAGACTTGTGGTTGCCAAGGGGGAGGGGAGAGGGAGGGATGGACTGGGAGTTTGGGGTTACTAGATACAAACAATTACATTTAGAATGGATAAACAGCAAGGTCCTACTGTATAGTATAGGGAACTATAGCCAATCTCCTGGGATAAACCATAATGGAAAAGAATATAAAAAAAAATATGTCTATGTGTATATAACCGAGTCACTTTGCTGTACAGCAGAAACTAGCACAACATTGTAAATCAACTACATCTCAATTAAAAAAAATAAGGGGGGAATTCCCTGGCGGTCCAGTGGTTAGGGTTAGGTGTTTCCACTGCCGGGGGCCAGTTTCTATTCCTGGTTGGGGAACTAAGACCTGGCAAGGCGTGTGGTGTGGTGCCCACCTCCCCCCCCGAAAAAGAGTATCTCTTTATTTTATTATTATTATTATTATTATTGGTGTAGGCACTTTGCTGGCCTTACTTTAGCCCCAGATTAACATCAGGGGAGAAGAATTGAGGAAGGTGGTCCTTCTGCAGGCAGGCAGGCATGAAGGAACAGAGCTCCTTGCAGCCAGAACCCAGGAGTTCCAGGCTGGCTCCAAAAGGAGAGAGGAGCCACCACGCAAACACAGGCAAAATGTTATGCAAATCAGCCTTTTGGAGGTTTGCATGGGGGTGAGGGTGGGAGGCTGAAGGAAGGAGCACCAGTAGGCAGTCTGCAGGGAGGGCACCTGGGTGGGTGCTGCACCCATTGCACAAGGGGAGGTCCAAAATCACTTCAAACTCCCAACCAGACTAGGACTTAGTAAAGCACAACTTATTGAGATAGTTGGTTGCCACTTTAGGTCTATTCCAGTGAATGAAAAAGACACCTTAATGTATTTCATTTACTCAGTGAAGGGGAGGTGCAGAGACAGGTGTTTGTGGGGAGGAGAAGAGTGGGGCAAAGCAGACAGGGGACACAGAATCTTCTCAGAGGCTGATTCTGCTTATCGTACCAGCCACTCAGAGTGCCCCAACCAGACCTCCTTCAGGCCATCCCAGGCCCCTCTTCCAAGAAGCTCACAGAAGCTCTCCTCCTGGGGGTCCTGCCTTGGGCTCACCCTGTAACCAAGCAGGACCCTCTGTGGCCTTCCCAGGACAGACACCCTCCCCCATATCCTCTGCTGTAGCTCCTCTCTGAAGTACCCAGATAATAGTATCTCATGCATATTTCCTGAGTTTTTCAGATGCTAAAATCCACCGCCAAATGGAAGAAATTAACTACTTGACGATCCTGAGCATGGTGCTCCCAGACCTACTGGTGCCTAAGGACTGATGATGTTAACCACTCTGTTACCTCAACATCAACCAGAGAATTGTTCATGAGCTGATCACATACCCCGGCATGCCCCTCCCTCTCCTGGTCTTTAAAAATGCTTTGCTGAAATCCTCTGGGAGTTCAGGGGTTTTCTGAGCACAAGCCACCCATTCTCCTTGCAAGGCTCTGTAATAAATCTTTCTCTGCTTCAAACTCTGACATTTTGATTTGGTTTGTTTGGCCTCTGTGTGTCGGGCACACGAACTTGCGTTTGGTAACAACCCCATCAGCGGTTTAGCCTGAGGGATACTGGGGGACAGGACTGGGAGAAGATGGAAAGGAGAAGCTGTGTTGTCCTCTTCGTTTCCCTGACACGAAGTGCTGGCGAGTAATGTGAGCGTGACTGGGGAAGGCATTCTAGTCCCCTGAACGTCACTTCCATTGGGAAGCCCTCCTTGACTTACCCTCCCCACCCTCCTCAGTACCTCCTGGGCCAGGAAGAGGGGCCTGGCTGAGTGAGACTTGGGAGATCCAGAGTTGTTTTGCTGATTGCTCTTAGGTGTCCTGCCTTCTCCATCAGACCATGTCACTCCAATCAGATGTGATGTCATCTCCCCATCCATCAGTGTCCCTTTCAGAGCAGCCCTGGGAGAGCTGGGCTGTGTCTGCCCGTGGATCTCCCTTAGGCTGAGCCCGGCTCCCCCACCTGTGGGGTCCCACAGAGGATCTTGTGAAGATACCCCATACACACACTCTCTCTCCCCAGTTCTTAAGACATCACTGGGGAAAGAAGAGGACAGGATTATGGAGAAGTGGCCCAGAGGTCCAGAAACCGCCGGTCACACTGGGACACGTGTTCTGAGTGCAAGTCTCCCCCGGCCACCCCATATGTATATGAAACAATGAAGCTGTATTTATTACTTGCAAAAAGAAAAAAACAAAACTGTACTTGCTATGAAAGCACAAAATCTGTGCAACGCAAGAGCTGATCTTACACAGGGTATGGAAAGCATTCTGTTCAGCAATTGGCTGACTTTCAGAAGCCAGACTGTTTGCAGACTGGCTGACTTTCAACCTTAAAGTTTAGGAATTGGTTGCCTTTCAGAAGCGGTAGCGCTGGGGAATAAGGCTGTTGCTGATTGGCTGGCTCTCAGAAGCGTGGTCACTGGAATGAGACCACCACTGATTGGTTGGCTCTCAGCGTACTGCCGTAAGGCTGTCAATGGTTCTGCCAGGTTTAAAATGGATCTGTTCGTGGCTTAGGGCTTGGCCCCAGAAGTCTTTTCTTTTCTTGAATTTAGAGAATAGAAACGTTTTATTTTCACCTCTCCCACACTCCTGACTTCTTCCCTCTCTGACCAGCCAAGCATTGATCATCTGTGCCCCAACTTTGTCCAGAAGTTAGTCTGCCCAGGCCTGGCCATTCATTCCTTCAACACCTCTTTCTCGGGTGCCCACAATGGGGACCAGAGCTCTAGAAAGCAGACCAGATCCCTTCCCTCCTGGGGCTGGATACACCCTCCTGAGCCCAGAGCTGGGCACCCAGAGGGTGTTTAAATATTTGTTGAGGGGAGGCATGGTCAGTTCTACCTCCCAGGCCTCCAGGGCAGGCAGAGGAGACCTTGTGGCTCCGGGTCTGGCTTCCACTAGGGTCCAATCAGATGGGGCCTAGAGCAGCTGGGTGAGAACTCAGCTAAGGGAGGAGAGAGGGGCCCTGGGGAAGTTGGGGAAGTTCAGCGCACAGCACAGTGCTGCCTGTTGCATGCTCAGATAACCACTGGCTTGGGCCTGGGTCCCAGAATAAGGAGAGGGCTGCCTTTAAAGACAGTAAAAGCCCAGGAGGTGCGTCTGTGGAACCTCTGTCCAGTGCAGAGAGCCAGGTGGGGACCAATGGCTTGTTTCCCCCATATTATTTATAGACTCTGCTTTGTTCCAAAGAAGATTGGAACCTAAGCATTAAAAAGATTGGAATCTGTCAGTCTTCCTCACTAGACATCCCCTGCGTGAGTGGTTGAATGAATGAATGAACGAATGAATGAAAGGCTGTAAGGGGATTGCATGGTGGATTTGGCAGAACTGGTGTAAGCTATACCCTTCGGTTGTTTTGCTCCTGTATAATCTAGCCTCAGCACTTGCCACTCCCCTTGTTCACAGCTTACTGGTTCCTCATATCTGGGACCTGGTTTGAGTCCCTTCTGGCCCAGCAGGAGTCTTAGTCCTCTTTGGGTGGTATTTTGGTCCTCACTCTGACTCTACTCCACCCAGCACTGGAGAGTTGAGGGTGTTCTGACGGTCTGGATTAGTTGGCTTTAACTCTTCTAGAAAATGGTGAGTACCTTTGGGAAAAAACAAAATACATTAATTTGGGTCCTAGGTCAGAAAAACAAGTTTATGTTTGGCTTTGGTCTGGGTTGGTTTTGGCCTTTGGCCACTGGTCAGGAGAGCAAGAGGGCAGGGAAGATTGTCTTGGCCCCAAAGCAGGAGAAGTGGGTCAAAGCCCAGCTCTAGCCAGAATCACATAAGGAACTGGGCCAAGCCTTCCCCTCGACTATTTATGTTAACACACATTTACTGAGTACCTGCCATGTACTAAGTATGGTGTGGGACTCACATAGACTCTGCCCCAGCCCTCAGGGGGTTCAGAGTCTAGTGGGGAGACAGATAAGTGAGTAGGGCTTTCAGCGTAGAGTGATCGGGGAGTGAGCAGAGGGACTGTCTGAGTGCAGTGGAGGCCCCAGATTCAGCTTAGGGTGAGAGATGACATCAGAAAGATGTTATGGAAGCAGGACTGGCTACATAACCTGTATGGCCCCATGCAAAATGAAAATGCAAGGCCCTTTGCTCAGATTTTGAGATGGCGATGGCAGAGCATTAAACCAAGCACTGGGCCCTTCTCAGCACAGGGCCTGTGTGACCGCACACATCCTACACCCACAGTGCAGGCCTTACTTAGAGGAGGAGACACCTGGGCTGTGTCTGAAGCATGAGTGTGAGTGTGAGGGAGGGGATGGGGGTGCCTCACAGGCAAGGGTGCTATGCAGGCCATGAAACAGCCCTATGTGTACAAGGACCTGGCAGCTCTGTGGAATTCCCAGAGCCTTGTTTCCTCAGATCTGGGTCTTAATACCTATCCAGGAGCTGATGCAACCCAGACAAGGTTTTCCCAGGCCTCAGGGATTATATGAGGCTGCCAGCATCCTTTCTTGTCAGGGGATAGGGCTGGGAGTGGGGGGACACCATCATTTTAATCTGACATTATTGGGCGGTGTTTTTTGTTTGTTTTTTGGCTACGCTGCATGGCTTACAGGGTCCTAGTTCCCCGACCAGGTATTGAACCCGGGCCCTCTTGGCAGTGAGAGCACAGAGTCCTAACCACTGGACCGCCAGGGAATCCCCCTCATCCTTTCTTAAGAAATAGAAGTTACTTTTTGTAATGTATTTGGCAAATAAATAAACATACAAAAGTGAAGTGAGAAGCCTACATTGGTTTTCCTAAAAAAACTAAAAGTGGCTGCTCTGTGAACTCCCCAAATCTAGGCTCCATGGGGCTTGCCCTCTTGATGTCATATGTCCCTGGAGAAGCCATAAGTGACACACAGCCAGCCTTGCTGAGCGCGCAGCTGGACGAGGGGCAGACAAGTTCCAGGAGTTAGCATTCAGGAAGGACCGGCTGGAAGGCTCCTGCCCCGCCAGTTCTCTAGTCTCTGCAGGGTAAGGCACCAGCTCAGGCCAGGAGCTGCTGAGAGGGCAGCCTTGAAAGCCAGCAGGGAGATAACAGGAGATGGAGAAACCAAAGCCTCCCCCTGATAACCCACCAGGAAGCCAACACAGAACAAAACAGAGAGATAAGGGGCAGACTGCCTTTCTCAAGGCCAAACGGTTTTAAAAGACACTCCTTGGGGTGGACATCGGGTTTAAAGACTGGGCTGATAAAGAGGTCCTTTGGTGGGGAGCTACAGAGATAAATGAGTCTCCACCAGCTGGTTTGGTGACCTCCAACAGGACTGGGCTCCTGGATGGACGGCAGCTGGACGCCTCCAGCACTCTGAGTTCCGGCCTCATCCCCCACGGTCAAGGCTGGGTTCTCCTATTTCAGGCTCCTCGGGCCTCCCGTTTTAGTCTAAAGTGGGTACAGTTTTGTTTGGTTTTTAAACAAAGGTAGGTAGACTGTATGTCTGAGAAATGCTCAATCAAGTGTCTTGGAGCCAAGGAGGGCCTTGGGGGCCATGTGGTATGACAAAGGCCACCATGTGACCTTGGCTGCTACTGGTGTGCCTGTGCCCTGTGGCTGACTTTCTGTGAGCCTCTGTGTTCTTGTGGGCAACGAAGACAACGAGCCCAGTGGGGCAGGGCTGGGGGAGGAACAAGAGACAGTAGATATAAAGTACTCCGCCAGTACTGCCCCTGCCTGGGCGCTGGCCTTTAGAAGCCCTCACTCTGGTCCTGCCCTCCCTGCTCCACTGGGACCAAGAGTAGAAGCCACACTCCATTCTAGACTATACTCTGGGTCCCCTGCCTACAAGGCCCCCAGCCCACTTTCCAGACCTGAACTGGTTTCTGCCCACCTTATCTTCCCGAGAGCTGGCCAATGGTGCTGTTGTGCAAGAGGACATAGGGAGAGTGTAGAGAGTTTGAACAGACGTTCTGGGGGTGCCAACACACATGAGTCCTAGGCTACTCATGGTGCAGGATGGAGCCTGTGATAGAATATGTCCCAGTCACTACTGTATTTCCAACCACCCCACAACTTAGTGGTGTGAAACAGGAACAATCATTTTATCGTTATCTCTTACGGTTCTGGAGTTTGACCGGACTCAAGATGGACTGTTCTCTTTTCGGGTCTCTTATGTGGTGGCAGTCAGATGCTGGCTGTGGGCACTGCACCTCCACCTATGCTGCTGTGCGCCTGGACTTCCTTGCGGCGTAGCAGCTGGGGTCTAAGAACAAGAGTCCTGAAAAGGATCAGGCAGAAGCTGTATCACCTTTCGTGATTTCTATAACTTTGGGTTATAGAAATCATATAGCATCGTTTCTGCTGCAGTCATAAGGCTGCCCAAATGAGAGGGCAGGGCACACAGGCTCCACATCTTAATGGGACATGTGTCAAAGTACATTGTAAGAAGGTACTTGGATATATTGTGGTGGCCACCTCTGAAATATGCGACATGCCCCCAAAGAGAAGGGAAGCCAGCCACGGGTAGGAGCCTCTGTATGTTCTCTTGCCCCAGGCCTGCAAGTGATACAGGCGGTGGCAGTCTTTTGTCACCCAGGTTCCTCTGATCTAGGTGTCCACACCTGTGGGAAGCCATTCTGTTTAAACCAGAAGGTGTCCAGCCAGGACCCCATAGCCAGTCTCCCTGACCTTGTGAGTCCAACAGCAGCAGCTAGGATACAGGCCTCAGAGGGGAGGAATGATTGAATTAGTCCCGAGAGTTCTTTCTGGCACAAGACTCACCAGGAAACCCCACCCTTTCCCCTCCAGGAGCAGAGGGAGGGAGAATCTGCCACCTGGCCATGAGGTCTCCTGTCCCGATGGAGAGCCCAAAGCCCTAAGTTCTAGGCCTCAGTCACTCTGTGATCTCGGACAACTCACTTGCCTTCCAGCCTCACTCTCTCCTCCCCTGTGAATCGGAATGGCGGGCTGGGCTGGCCCTAAAGCCTCTGCCCACTCCTCCACACCCAGCAACAGTGACCACCTGCTCACACAAGTCCCAGCTCTCCCGTTACCTCCTTAGGAGAACACATCACCCCTTCCAGAATATACCCATCCCTGGCTCCACGGGGGCAAACCTGCTCTGATTTTGATCACAGCTATTTTCCAGATCAGTGCCCAACAACAGGAGATGTTTGCTGCGTCTGACTTCACACAGCCCCTCCTAGGGACTGGCCCATGGCTGGGGCCGCCTCATCCAAATCTCTCCCTCTGTGGTCTTCTTCTCAGAGAGGAGCCCTGGGCTGGAGGAGAGGGCAGATTTGCACCATCCAATCGGGTGGTGCAGCAGCAAGCATTTTCAGTTTCTAGGACGTGCAGCCCAGCAGGAGGGAAAGGCATCTTCAGCTTAATAAGGTGGGGGCTGTACTCTCAGCAGGGAAAAGGGTCAAGGTCAGGTTAATGAGGAAAATCAGGGCCTCATGCAAGCTAGAGGGTGCATCCCCCACTCTGTGATCTTCAGGAGGAAGAAGTCCAGCAGGGAGGAGAGTTTGCTTTCAGGTCCTTAAAGGGAGAAAATGCAAGCAGCTGGGGCTGGTGGAGAGCAATGGGCTGAGAGGGAGGACCCATCACCACCCCCAACCTCAGAGCAGAGCCCGCCTGCCAGGGAAATCATACACACCCAGGGGGCCGTCTGGGAGGTAGAGCTGGGTTTCAGTGCTCTGTGGGGAGCGGTGGTCAGTCTTATGGGGGGAGAGTTTGCAGAGACACCAGTCCTGGAAGGTTAGAGAGAGGACTGATGGGACTGTGGGGAGAAGAGGTGGCTTAAGAAAGGAGGTTGTGGGCTTCCCTCGTGGTGCAGTGGATAAGAATCCACCTGCCAATGCAGGGGATGCAGGTTCGATCCCTGGTCTGGGAAGATACCACATGCTAAGGAGTAACTAAGCATGTGTGCCACAACTACTGAGCCTGTGCTCTAGAGCCCACAAGCCACAACTACTGAGCCTGTGTGCCACAACTACTGAAGCCTGCAGGCCTAGAGCCTGTGCTCCACAAGAGAAGCCACCGCAATGAGAAGCCCGTGCACCGCAATGAAAAGTAGCCCCCGCTCGCCAAAACTAGACAAAGCCTGCACATAGCGATGAAGACCCAACACAGCCAAAAATAAATAAATAAAAGGAGGTTGTGACCAAGCTGAAATGGAGAGCCCCCCCAACCCTTTACAGGAAGAGACGTGCCCTTACCCCTAGTATCCATCCCAGCCCACGGTTTGCCTCTGTCCCCTGTGTCTGGGCAGTTTGGGAACTGAAAGTATTCATTTCAGTAAGCTGTTTAAGCTTCCCATGGAGGCGGCAAGGACTAACAAAGACAGAGGTGACATTGTTTATAAAAAGGGGTTTACCTTGCGTGGGGTGCTGAAGAGTAATGGCTTGCCTAAGGTTGCCAGATCGAGCAAATAAAAATACAGGACTCCTGTTACCAAAGGCAAGTTGGTGTGCTCGACACACAATGAGGCCAAACAAACCAAAAAGTTGGAAGAGCCAAGAAAGGTTTGTTGCAGGGCCAAGCAAGGGGGACAGGTGGCTTGTGCTCAGAACCCAGCGAAGTCCCTGATGGTTTTCAGGGAGAAGTATTTATAGGCAAAATTTGGGGGTGGGGCTGCAGGGTGTGGCGTTCTTCAGATTGGTTGCTGGTGAGGTAACAGGGTGGTTTTCCAGGAATCTTGTGCTCAGCCTGAAGTTACCATCGTCCACCTGGGTGGGGGCCTTAGTCCCAGTAGAAGATCAAAGATTCTGTTATGTATATTCCTTGAGCAGGAACCGGGATCCTGCTTTAATAGCTGCACTATAGTTTCTTGATTGCTCCTCCTTTGTTTCTGCATTCCCTTCCTTCCTTGATTAGCAACTGTTTAAATCTGTTCCCTGGAACTCAGGGAAATCTAGGAGGCTGAAGCCTTTATCCTGCAAATAAGGAACAAGGAGTGAGGGTGGGGGGCAGATCACAGAAAGGCTTTTGTGCCCAGGAGGGCCCCACAGGGTCCTGCTCGGTTACAATAATACTAAGACATTATTTACCCTTTTCATTATGTTATCATTTGACTGATCATTCAAAAGAATGGTGGGTAAATCTGTTAATGCCTTAGCACAAATTAAGGCAGTGGCACACGAAGGGATCAGGATATGCCACCCCAAAGTATACCATTTTGGCATAAGGATTATTGTGACCTGAAGGCAACTGAGGATCAACAGATGCAGGTAGAGTTCTTTATCCTCGCTTTATCTACCTAAAAGTAGGGCATTGATTTCCCTTTGCGGAGGTGTTTCCCTCAGTACCAGGAAGAGAGGAGGGACTCATCACTGGAGATGAAGAGTGAACATAAAGATGAGTCTATGTAGACAGACCTTACTAGAATAACCCTTATCTTCCATCAGTTCCTTCATATATTTCCTAGCCACTTCCCCATGGTTTACTATTCCTCAAAGCTCAAACCCCCTTTCCTTTGTTAGAATGATATATAAGCTCTCAACCCTAATAACTTCTTTGAGGTTCAGTTCTTTTCTGTAAACTCCCATACATGTAAATATTAATAAAAATTGTATGCTTTTCTCCTGTAAATCTGTCTTTTGTTTGTTTAATCCACAGGCCCCCAGATTCTGAACCTAAGAGGGTAGAGGAAAAGTTTTTCCTCCCCACCACACCAAACTATACTGGTAGTCATTGTAGGCTTCATTGCTGTGTATTTGTCATATGAATGCCCTTGATGGAGCAGTAAAAAATATTAATTTTATTAAATCTCAATCTGTGAGTAGTACATGTCTGTCTGTCTTTTTAATATTCTGTGTGAGAAAGGGGAAAGTATGCATGAAGCACTTCAACATCCAAAGTATGTTGGTTGTCTCAAGGAAACGCACTTGTGTGATTCTTTGAGTTGCCAGCCGAACTAGCTGTTTTCATGGAATACCATTTTTACTTGAAAAAATGAGTGACAAACACTGATGATTCAGACTCTGATAGTTGGACAGACATTTTCTTGAAAATGAATGTAGTGAACCTGTCACTTCATGGAAAACGACGGACACTATTTGTTGCTTACAGTAAAATTTGAACTTTCAAGCAAAAGTTAGAATTTTGGAAAACTTGTATTCATCACTGTGAGCTTCACAGCTTCCTACTGCGATACTGAAACCAAGCAGGACCCTGTGGGCCACCTGGGCATGGAAGTCTTTCAAACAGTTGCTAATCAGGGAAGGGAGAGGATGAAGAGACAAGGGAGGAGCAGCCAAGAAACAGTAGTGCAGCCTTGGGGCAGGGTCCTGTTTCTGCTTCAAGGGTTATACATAACAATGTTTTTGAGTGCTTTTTTTTTTTTTATCATTTAAAGCTACATTTAACTCTTGTACAACCATCTTTGTATTTTTGGATTATTTTCTTTCTATTTTTTGTTTTTTGAATTTTATTTATTTTTTTATACAGCAGGTTCTTATTAGTTATCCATTTTATATATATTAGTGTATATATGTCAATCCCAATCTCCCAGTTCATCACACCACCACCCCACCTCTTTGAGCTCTTTACAGAACTAAAACCCTGAACAAATGGAAAATGTTAGCATTCTTCATTCTGGAGAAGATCATAGTTTAATAACCTTGAGAACTTCATCAAGAGACTGCTTGAGGCCAGATTAAAGGAACCAGAGAAGCTCATTAGAAGGAGACCACCTGAGGCCAGATTAAATGAGTGCAGACCCTGAACACAGCCTAATCCTTATCAGCAACCTGCCCTTGAACCATTGCTATAAAACTCCTCACCAAATCCTCCTAGGCTGGGACACACAGTTTTGAGGGACACAAGCCTGCTGTGTCCCCCTTTGCCTGGCAAAGCAATGAAGTTATCCTTTTCTACATCACCCAAATCTCTGTCTCCAAGATTCGATTCAGCACAGAGGCCGAGTTTTTGGCATCAAAACTGGGATATAATAAGAAATATGTATTTGGTTTTCCTCCATTTATTTGCACAGAGCTCCTATAACCCTTGGAAGTTCCAGAGTCATAGGGGTGAGAGAAGGTCTTTTGTTATTCATCATAAGCCCCTTTCAACCACACCTGAATTTATGCTAATAGGATGACTTCTGAAGGATGCTGGGCTGGTTGCCAGAGGAACTAATCATAAGATTAGAGGGGACTGTGAAACCGTGCAACTCGGATTGGGACTTGAACCCACGTGCTTGGATTTGAAGCAAGCCAAAACCCAGACTGGGACTTGAACTCATGTTCTTTTTCTTTTTTTTGGCTGCACCACGCAGGATGTGGGATCTTAGCTCCCTGACCATGGATCGAACCTGCACCTCCTGCATTGGAAGCATGGATTCTCTACCACTGGACCACTACGGGAAGTCTCGAACCCACCTTCTTTTAACTGAGATCACACACCTAGTCTCAGGACTTAATGAAGCTCAGGTTCTTGATGTCTCACCACAGAAAGAATTCAGTGAGAGACAAAGTGATAGGTAAGAAGTGGATTTAGAGAGAAACACATTCCACAGACAGAGTGTGGGCCATCTCAGAAGGCGAGAGCAGCGCTAGGGTATGGGGTTGTCAGTTTTTATAGTGTGGGTAATTTCATTGACTAATGAGTGGGAGGAGTATTCCAGTTATTTTGGGGAAAGGGTGGGGATTTCCAGAAATTGGGCCACCGCCCACTTTTTGATCTTTGGTGGTCAGGGAGACTAGAGAGGAGTGGGGCTCCTAGCAATACTCCTGAGGCTGGCCTGGCCTCACTCCTCGCTCTGATTGAATCTGCAGGGCTGGGCACTTACTGCTCTTTCCCACCAGGAGCCTGGAGGACGAGGGGGAAGATGGGAGGGCTGAGGCCACTTGGTGCCCACTGCCTTTGATCAGCCTGTGGTCCCTTCCCCCTCCCAGGGCACTCCTCTCAGGGGTTAGGGTGACCAGAGACTTGCTGCCCCAAGTTACCGTTAGCTTCTAGGACCAAGATGACTCTACTAAGTAGAGCTCACCCCACTCTCTCCAAGGAAGCTCTTGGCTCCAAGAAACAGAGACTTCACCTGTGTTTTCTTCCCTTCCTCAGGCTGTTTTGCCCTGATCCCTGGTGGCCCCTGAGGCTGCCACTCTGAATTGAATGTCCTGACCTAGAATGCCTTGGCTGCTCCAGTGACTTAAGAACCATATGTGAGTCCTGGCTCCCACCTTGAGCAAGTTACTCTACCTCCCTGGGCCTCAATTTTTCCAGCTGTATAATAGGGAGGGTAGTATCAACTCCTGGCTGGCCTCAGAACTGTCATGGTGCTGGTGGGTGTGTCACTTAGCTTATGCTAATATGTTACAATGAGCACATAATGAGGCTCAAGTTCCACTGGAAGTCAAGTCTTCCACCATCTTGGATCTAGTTAGTTCTAACCAGTCTTTGTCATGTCCTGTGGCTGTGTCATTGTTTTAAAGGTTGTGCCCTGCCCCCTTCCCTCCAGTTTCAGTTGGATCTTTTGGTCCATCCCTTACCTCTGGGGAGGAGAGCAGGACTTGAGGCTGACTTAATCATCAATGGTCAGTGATTTAATCAATCTTGCCTCTGTAATGAAGCCTTCATAAAATCCCTTAACCAAAGGGATTTGGAGAGCTTCTGGGTTGGTAAAAATATCCATGTGCTGGGAGATGGTGCACCCCAACTCCATGTGGATGGAACTCCTGCACTCAGGACCCTCCCAGATCTTGCTTTACGTATGTCTTTATCTGGCTTTTTATCTCTGTCCTTTATTTTATCCTTTATAACAAACCGGTAAATTTAAGTGTCTCCTTGAGTTCTGTGAACCATTATAGCAAATTCTCTAAAAGGGGGTTGTGGGAACCCCAGCCTTAATAACTGATTAGTTGTCAGTACAAGTGACAACTTGGGACTTGTAGCTGGCATCTGAAGTGGTGGCGGTCTGTGGGACTGAGCCCTTAACCTGGGGGTCTGCTGTACCTCCAAGTAGTTAGTGTCAGTTGGTGTCTAGAAAACTGGTTGATGTAGAAAAAAAAAATCCATACATTGGGTATCATAAGTGTTGTGAAAAACAGCAGTTTTTTCTTTTACTGGTACTTAAAGGCTTTTCTGATGAGATTAGTAGTGACAGTAACAAATGTGATTTTTCAATATTGTATACTTAAATGTGTTAAAATTTGGAAGATCTGTATAACTCAATCAGTATTTTCCAAATGACAAACGTATGATGTTACAAAGTCATGCACATATAAAAGATTCATTCAAAGTGCAAGACAAGACAATAGATTTTAAGGTAACAGAGTATGAAAAATGTTCTTGCTATGGTTTCAGATTTACATTGCAACTAACCTTTAAGAAAATGCCACTTGTCGAATTTTGATGTGCTATCAGAAAAGAATAACCACAAAAGGCTATTAGAAGTTTCCTCCTTTTTCTAGCTATATATCTTTGTGACACTGAGTTTTCTTCACTTACTTCAACCAAAAAAATGCATTGCAATAGAGTGAATGCAGAAGCAGATATGAGAATCAAGCTGTTTTCTATTAAGCCAGGGATTAAAGAGGCTCTCAAAAAATGCAAAACAAAGCCATTCTTCTCACTAAATTTTTTTGTTTTGGAAAAAATAGTTTCTTTTCATAAAAATATGTTCTTTACATTAATATATAATTGGTTTATTATAGTTATTTTTAAATGAATTAATATATAAATATTTAAAATTTTTCTTAGTCTTAATTTCTAATAGCCCTCATTAATAAAAGTGCTTTGGAGTCCTCAATAATTTTGAGTATAAAAGGGTCCAAAATTAAAAAGTCTGAGAACCGCTGCAAAACAAAGTGAATGTCTTCATCTCACTCCTGAATCTCAGCCTACTGTTTGCTTCTCTCCAAAGACCACTGCTGTGGACAATGTCTTACCTATCCTTCCCTACATTCTCTGTCTTTATACCCAAAAGGTACTCACTATTCTGCACCTGGATCTTCTCAGTAGCAAAATAATGGACCACAGGAACTAGTCTATATCAGTATATATACGGTTACTATGTTCTTTTTTTTTTTTTTTTTTTTTTTTTTTGCTGTACGCGGGCCTCTCACTGTTGTGGCCTCTCCCGTTGCGGAGCACACGCTCCGGACGCGCAGGCTCAGCGGCCATGGCTCATGGGCCCAGCCGCTCCGCAGCATGTGGGATCCTCCCGGACCAGAACACGAACCTGTGTCCCCTGCATCAGCAGGCGGACTCTCAACCACTGCGCCACCAGGGAAGCCCGCTATGTTCTTTTTAATGGCTGCATTATATGCCTATTATAAGAATGTAATGTAATCAATTAAACCGTTTCTCTGTTGCTGAACATTTCGGATTGTTTCTAATTTTTATTTTATTTTTTAAATAATTAAAACAATGATGCAATGAACATACTTAGAAAAGTTTTAAACAGGGAAGTGATATGATCAGATTCACCTGTTTAAAAAATCATGCAAACTGCTGAAATCTGAAGTAGACTGGTGGATTGTATCAATGTCAATTTCCAGGCTGTAGCTATTATTACTATTACAAGATGTCATCACTGGTGAAAGCTGGGGGATGGGAACCAAACGAAGGGAATCTCTATTATTTCTTATAACTGCATGTGACTACAATTATTACAAAATAAAAAGTTTAATTAAAAAGAACCCTAACACCCATTAGGATGGATGCTATCAAAAACAAACAAACAACAAAACAAAACAGAAAATAACAAGTGTTGGTGAGGATGCAAAGAAATTGGAACTTTTGTGCACTGCTTGTAGGAATGTAAAATGGTACAGCCATGGTGGGAAACAGTATAGAAGTTACTCAAAAAATTAAAAATAGAATTACCATATTCCCCTTCTGGGTATGTACTAAAAAGAATTTAAAGCAGGGTCTCAAAGAGATATTTGTATATCCATGTTCATAGCAGCATTATTTAAAATAGCTAAAACATGGAAGCAATTCAAGTGTCCGTCAACGGGTGAATGGATAGGCAAAATGTGGTATATATATCCAAAGGAGTGTTACTCAGCCTTAAAACAGAAGGAAATTCTGACATATCCTACAACTTGGATGAACTACGCTAAGTGAAATAGGCCAGTCACAAAAAGACAAATACTATGTGATTCCACTTATATGGGGTTTCTAGAGTAGTCAAATTAATAGAAACAGAAAAAATTGTCGTTGCCAGGGACTGGGTGGGGGGTAGGAAAGGGGGAGTTGTTGTTTAATGGGTATACAGTTTTGGTTTTGCAAGCTGAAAAAATTTTGGAGACTGGTAGCACAACAACGTAAATACACTTAACACTACTGAGCTGTATACTTGGAAATGGTTAAGTTGGTCAGTTTTATGTTATGTGTTTTTTACCACAATTAGGAAAAAAAAACTGGAGGAGGACTACTGAGAAAACAATCACCCTGGCTGCAGCAAGGTTTGGAACGGCCAGACAAGAGGCAGGCAGGGCTCCTAGCAGAATGTTCCTATTGTCTAATGCTAGGGCTTGAACCAAGCAAGTGGCATGGAGCTGAAGCGGCTGTGATAATTGAATTATTGGTCCAAATCTTTGCTCCCTGTAAAAGAATTCTCCATCCATACCCTTGTCATAGTGGACAGAGAATACTTTCCCACCTTTTGACTTTGTGTTTGGCTATGTGACTTGCTTTGGCCATTAGGAAGTTTGTGAATCTGACAAGAGAAGCTTTGAAATATGCTTGCTCACAGGACATGCCCTCTTGTGCTGCAGTAATCTGTCATGATAAAAACATTCCCGGACAGCCACTGCTCCTTCAGTCTGGGTCCTGGAATGAGTGTCCAGGAACAGACCATATGCCCTGGGTAGCCACTGGTCCAAGGAGAATGAGAGACATGTAGAGCACACCTGAACTCAACCTGGTTTGGAGCCTGAAGCTAGATGATTCAAGGTACAGCTGACTCACAGACCCACGAGCATGACAATGTGTGGTTATTATTTTAAGCTTCTGAGTGGTTTTTGTTTTGTTTTGTTTTTGGTATAGCACAAGTAATCATTTTACAATGGCACTTTAGGTACACCTTGAACTTTATACAGTGTTGTATGTCAGTTATATCTCAATAAAGCTAGAAAAAAAATAATGGCATTTAGCAGGCTTTTATAAACTCAACCATCATTTTGCTGACAGCAAAGCTTACCATCAAGCAACATTCAACCCCCAAACACAGAAGACATTCCAAAGGCAGTCAGGAGAGCGCTGAGATGGTTCAAGTTCATGCACAGACTGCTAGTGAAAGCACAGAGTAAAGAATCCCAGGAGATCATTTCACAGATGGGAGTATAGAAGACTAAGACCTTAGCTATAGTTCATAGCAGGGTGTTGGTATAATTGCTGTAGGAAAATACAATCAATACCTCTTAGCATAATCTTTCTGGAGTGACTTGAGTCTGGGAATTGAAATGAATATATTCTTACTGGTTGGGATTATTTGGTTAAGATGCTATTTGGAATAAACATTATCCTGTGATAATGAATCACTGGTCCTTGCAGGACGGAAGGGGCCCAGAATAGTTAACTTGCCCCCAGGTTAACTTGCCACCAAGGAGGCAACTGGTCTTCTGGAGAAATGGTATTAAATGGGGGACTGGTGTTCATCTCTGTTGCTGGCAGCTGGGACACTCGTTAGCAACAGTAGCTAAGTCAGCCTTGGTTAGTGGGAACCTACACTGTTTGTTGGGTTCATGCATGGCCTCCATCCCTCTGACTGTGGCTACTTCCTTCATGTGTCCATTGTGACAGCACCAGAGTGACCAATGACTGAAGCTGGCTGATGTCAGATGGCCAAGTCATCTTGGTGTCTAGTACCTTTTCCATGGTAAATAAGCTTCTGAGTTTTGGGGGGGGGGGTCATTTATTACACAGCCACATTTTAGCTCTTAACAGACTAATATAGAGGAATTAAAAACTTATTATGGAAAATTTCAGACATATACAAAAGTAGGGGAAATAGTATGGTGAGCCTCTGGGTACCTGTGTGTCATATGGCCAATCTTGTTTCACCTATACCCTTGCCCACTCCTCCCTCAACTCCTGGATTATCTTGAAGCAAGCTCAAGAGATCATATTATTTCATCTGTAAATATTTCAGTATGTAGCTCCAAAAGATAAGGAATTAAAATAAGACAATACATTATACAAAAAATCATTAATAATTCATTAACAGAAACAGCAATCCAGTCAGCGTTTATATTTCTTTGATTATCTTATAATTTTCTTCTCTTTCATTTTCTTTTTTATTTTCTTTTTAAAATTAATTAATTAATTAAGTTATTTATGGCTATGTTGGGTCTTCGTTGCTGCGCGCGGGCTTTCTCTAGTTGCGGCGAGCAGGGGCTACTCTTCGTTTTGTTGTGCGGGCTTCTCACTGCAGTGGCTTCTCTTGCTGCAGAGCACGGGCTCTAGGTGCATGGGCTTCAATAGTTGTGGCAAGCCGGCTTAGTAGTTGCGGCTTGCGGGCTTTGTTGCTCCGCGGCATGTGGGATCTTCCTGGACCAGGGCTCGAACCCGTGTCTCCTGCATTGGCAGGCAGACTCCTAACCACTGTGCTGCCAGGGAAGTCCCTTGTAACACTGTTTTGTGAAAGAAATTGGATCATTCATCATTGTAGTTCGCCACAGTCTGGACTTGGCTGATTTCATCCCTGTGGTACCATTTAGTATGTTCTTTTGTCTTCTGTATTTTCTGTAAATTGAGCAAATTCAGATTCAACTTTTTTTTTTAAGCACTGCTTCTTAGGCGGTGATGTGTGCTTCCATCAGGAGCACCTAATCTCTGGTTGGCTCTCTTTTTGTGACATTTGCAGCCATTGATGTTCATTGCCTGTATTCATGAGGGGCTGTGATATTTTCACCACATCATTTATTCTTCTTTTATTAGCAGGCATACTTCTACAAAGTGACACTTCCCCTCATTGATTATTTACTTACCCTGAGGGAGAGATCATATATAAAAGACAGGCTAAATATTTGATGCTTTCCTTTTATTTACCGGTTGCCTAGCAGCCTCCTAAAGGGACAAATGAGTTACTTTTAAAAATGCATATGAATCAGTGGATTTAAACATGTTTGATGGGTGTCAATCAGTCTATTGCAGTTATTATTCTTACTGATGCTCAAGGAATCCTTCCTTTGGCTAGTGGAAGTGTATTCAGGTTGGCTCCTGTGTTTTGTTTTGTTTTGTTTTAGGCCGGGCCGTGTGGCATGCGGGATCTTAGCTCCCGAACCAGGGGTCGAACCTGTTTCCCCTGCATTGGGAGCTGGAGCCCCAACCACTGGCCCGCCAAGGAAATCCCAGCTCCTATGTTCTTTTGACACAATCCTGGTAGTGTTTCACAGATCCTTATGACATGACAAGATGTGAGTTATCTACTTTTCAGAAGCACACTTGCATCGGCAGTGCTTGATGACTGATTGCATGTCAGTGGCAGCGGGAGGCAGACTCACTCCTACTTTTGTTTGTTTGCTTGTGTTGGCTGCACCACACAGTTTGTGGGATCTTAGTTCCCTGACCAGGGATTGAACCCAGGCCCATGGCAGTGAAAGCGCAGAGTCCTAACCACTGGACCGCCAGGGAATTCCCTCGTTCCCAGTTTTATGACGTGTAAACCTATGTGGACAGTGGTGTCACTCGCTGCTTGAGAAGAAGGAGCAGGTTTGGGGTCAAGGTTGAGGCTGAGACACCTGGGGCAGAGGCATGCTCTGTGGCTCTGCAGCTCTGCTTTCTACCCTTCCATCCCATCCTGTTTTAGTCACACATTTATCAACCCATCCTTGATAAAATGCCAGGTCTGTGGGGGCCATGAGAGAAGTGATTCTTGCCCCTGAGAGCTCCAGGTCCAGATGCAGAGACAAGCTTCTTTCTCCTGAAATAACAAGGGCTGGGGGGCAGGAGACCAGATTGGTCAGAGAAGACTCAGAGGGCACTGTGGGGAGGACAGACATCTCCGGCCATCCCTCAGGGCCTTGGGGACTTGAGCACTACAGCCCTAGCACACAGGAAGGGCAATGGCCATCACTGCAGACGCCATGGGGTGGCTGAAGACAATGGTACTCCAAGGCCCCAGCCAGCTGCAATCTTCCACATGGCCCATGGCACAAGTCAGCACAGCCAGGAAGGGCAGCCACGAGGGGTCACTTTCCTCGCCTGGTGTCTGGGCATGAGAAAGCACTGGTCTTCTCCAAACATGGCTTGGGCTTCAAAGAGGGATGTGTGTCTTGTTGTTGCAGTGTGCTCAGCTTGGTTATATAACCCTCCCAGCCGCTGACATATACACACACTTGTGCATTCACTCGTGGTACACAAAGCACATGAGTTCAAATTAATAAACTTGCCTCACGTGTACAGTCACGCACAGCCACCGACTGCCACATACACATACAGAGGAAGTGCAGAAGAGGAGAGCTGGCCCTTTTCAGAGGGTGAGAAGACTGTGTTTGAATCTGGCTCCTTCACTAGGCCCCTGGTCTGTAGACCTCAGCTTACTGATCTGTAAAGCAAGATGTTGGCCTTAATGTCCCTGCCCCCGAGGTCCTTGCTCATGCTGACAATCAGGTTCTATGGTTTTCAACGCACATATGCATTCCTAGGAACTCTGGGGACCCCCTGACCAAGCCAGAGGATTACCGCAGAGATGCTCTAATTTCCCTAGAATATTTAAGTGTGCTGTCCCCCCATCACAAAGGCACATTTTAGCCAGAAGGAGCCCTACACCTTCTGACTCCCCAAGCCCTCAGGCTGAACCTTTCTTTTTCCCTGAGTACATCAACCAGAGGAGAGTGAAATGCTCACCCGGTGGCCCCCAGCTGGAATGGAGGGGCAGCTGGCTCTAGCTCTGTACCTGCTCCCTGGGCCTGGATTCCCCCCACCCACTTCCCCAGAGCTCCAGCAGTGACAGTAACCAGTCTGTAAGGTTAGCGGGGGAGGGGGTGGGGGGGGCGGGTCACTATTTGCCTATGGAATTGGGATTTGCCAGCCTTCGAAGGCCTATGGGGCCCTGGTAGGTTTCCTGGGTGGATAGGAGAGCTCTGTGTGTGCCTCATGGCTCCCTCAAGCTCAGTTTGCTCACTCCCAGGCAGCTGCCAAGGGACCCTGAAGCTTAAGGGATCCTCTAGGTTGAATGTAGGTTTTCGGAGAAGTCCTGTGGGGAGAAGGGAAGACTTTTCCACAGAAAGGCAGACTATGTAGTGAAATTGGGGAAGCTCTGAACTAAATCAACAACTTATACACTATGTGCCTTTGGGCAACCTCTAGGCCTCAGTTTACTCATCTATAAAATGGGAACCAAAGTGACTATCCTAGTACTGTCTGAAGGATTCACTGAGAAACTGCCTATAAAGCACTCAGCATGGTGTCTGGCACATAGTAAGTGTTCAAAATCTAGTAGCTGTTGTTATTATTATTATCGACTGAACTGTCTTTCAAAAAAGGGCACAAAGGTAGGTTCTGGGAACTCCAGAAAGGGATGCTTGATTTCCATATTCAACAAACTTTGAAAGGAATATTAAAGTACATTATAAGCATTTTGAAAATAATGACTTTTACTTCTGTATCTGGCACTATGCAGACAAATTGAGTAGTGAAATCCCTCTCTAAAAATGCTGAATATCGAAAATGGGCATGTTAAAGCACAGATGAACTAGCGTTAAGTAAGAGAAACAGGCTGAAGCCAGAATAATGAGAGAGCATGATCCTAGCGGGGTAAGCCTAAACTAGAGCAGGTGCTCCCCTGAGGGACTGGGCTGTAGATGGACCTCCTGGGCACCACGTCAGTACTTCTGACCCCCACTCTGATTCTAGCCACTGCAGAGGTGACCATTTTCATGTGGACCTCGACCAGCCTCATGTAGGTGTCACCTCATCTTGGGCACTTGTGATCTACCTCTTGTTCCTGTCTGAGACTATTTGACTCTGCAGGGTAGGATGACCTTGGGAATCTCTTGGACCTTCATACACGTACAACCCCTAAGTTCAGAGGACTTAATATCTGTAGGGCCACTCTTGATCAGTGGGGGACAGGAGCAAATAATAAATGCTTCTGCCTTTAGTCTCCATGTCACAAGGCTCCTCAGAAGATCCTGTGAGAATCAAGAACATATCACAGGTCCCCTTGATAAGGCGATCTTGTACTGGCTTTTGTTTCTTTGTTTCACTTTTCCCAACCCTCACTCCTGTTCCCTAGGGTCAAATTAACTGCATCCAAGTTTTGTCTGAAGCTCTGCCTTAGGAGAAACAAAACAGCAGGAAAGAGAAAGAAAAGGTCTTAAGTCTGGGCCTGGGAAGGAGGTTATCAAAGACCCCTCCCCTCCCCCCAATTTGGGACTTCTCAAAAGTCAATGCTCTAGGGGAGAAACAGGGGGAAAAATACCAACTCACCCACAGAAGACTTTCCCATATTCGCTTAGCTCTGGGTGGAGTAGGAACACAGGGGATTAAAAAAAAGTCCACTAGGATTCCTGATATAAAACAACATTCACGGGCTTCCCTGGTGGCGCAGTGGTTGAGAGTCCGCCTGCCGATGCAGGGGACACGGGTTCGTGCCCCGGTCCTGGAAGATCCCACATGCCGCGAAGCGGCTAGGCCCGTGAACCATGGCCACTGAGCCTGCGCGTCCGGAGCCTGTGCTCCGCAAGGGGAGAGGCCACAACAGTGAGAGGCCCGCATACCGCAAAAAAAACAAAAACCAAAACCAAACAAACAAACAAAAAACCCATTCATGTGGAGGGAAGCCCTAAATCATATTCTTTGTGAGACTGGAAAAACTCCAAGCCAAAAATATATTTAAAAGTTGTTCTGGGGCTTCCCTGATGGCACAGTGGTTAAGAATCCACCTGCCAATGCAAGGGACATGGGTCCGAGCCGTGATCCAGGAAGATCCCACATGCCGCGGAGCAACTAAGCCCGTTTGCCACAACAATTGAGTCTGTGCTCTAGAGCCCACAAGCCACAACTACTGAGCCTATGTGCCACAACTACTGAAGCCTGCACACCTAGAACCTGTGCTCTGCAACAAGAGAAGCCACCACAATGAGAGGCCCCCACACACCGCAACGAAGAGTAGCCCCCGCTCACCGCAACTAGAGAAAAGCCCGCACGCAACGAAGACCCAACGCAGCCAAAAATAAAATAAATAAATTTATGAAAAAAGAAAAGAGAGTATAGTATTGACAAAAGGGTTGATACATATGTCAGTGGAGCTGTTAGTAATTAAACAAGGAGGCCTTCAGACTGAGGTGGCTCTAATGTGCTGTAAGCAAACCAAAACCTAATCCAGAGTAAATTCCTATAAATGCCCCAAGGTTAAGAAATTGAAACTGAAGAACAACCAGTCACAAACAGTCAACTAGGCTTTTCCAAATAAGGCAACTGCTTAAGGTATAGCAAATCAAATAATTTCCTTGCTTTGCTTCCATGTCTGCTCTATAAAAGCCTTTTCCCGCAGCTCCTGCTGGTAGAGTGCTCCTAATCACTCCTGGTTTGCTGCTGCCCAGTTTGAATCCATGTTTGCTGAAATAAACTCTTCCAAATTTTAATGTACTTTAGTTTATCTTTTAAGAGATCAGAATTGAGATCCTAAAGGTACGCTCATGCGTATATGGTCAATTGATTTTTGATAAAGGTGTCAAGTCAATTCAATGGACAAATAATATTCTTTTCAACAAATTGTACTGGGATAATTGGACAGTCAGTAAAAAAAAAAGAAGAAGAAGCTCAGCCCATAAATCACACCATATTAAAAAATTAACTCAAAATGGACCATAGACAAAAATGTAAAACCTAAAACTATAAACCTAAAACACAGTAGAAAAATCTTTGTGACCATGGGTCAGGCAAAGCTTTCTTAGATATTCTACCAAAAGCACAATCCATAAAGAAAAAAATCATTAAACTATATTTCATAAAAGTTTTTAAGGTTTTGCTCTTCAAACACTATTAAGTAGATGAAAAGGCAAGTCTCAGCTGGAGAGAAAATATTTGCAATACACATATCTGATATAGGACTAGTATCCAGAATGTACAAACAATTCCCAAAAGTCAATAATAGGAAGGGGAACTTCTGACCGAGGTGGCATGAAGAGGTTGGCAAATACTTCCCTCCCAAAACAAGTATAAAACTGGACACATAAAAAAAACAAAAACCAAAAACAAAATAAAAAAACCTTTGCAGTGTTTTGGAAATTAGCCAAAGGCAAACAACAAATTGAGAAGCATTTATTCATGAAAAAATGCTAGAACTTTGAGCAAAAACAGTGGAATTTTGCAATCTTTTTGCCTAGGGTTGCTCCCATTACCCCCCAGCTTGGTCATTGACAATGACAGTGTTAACAGGGTGTGGATGAAAACCAGAAGTATATCCACAAGAGGGGATACACTTGAATTGAAATAGGCAAAAACAAATTTTTTTTAAATGTATTTGTTCATTTTGACTGTGCCAGGTCTTAGCTGCTGCACACGGGATCTTTGCTGCTGCATGCGGATCTTAGTTGTGGCAGGCAGACTCCCGGCTGCAGCATGCATGCAGGATCCAGTTCCCCAACCAGGGATCAAATGAAGTCCCCCTGCATTGGGAGCGTGGAGTCTCACCCACTGGACCACCAGGGAAGTCCCCAAATAGACAAAAACGTAAGCCAGCAGCATCATCTGTAAAACTAGGAAACAAATGAAAAAACCCTGCAGTTTTGCTAGCCTGGCTGGGAGAGCAGCACACCAGCAAGAAACTTAATGGGGAGATCCTGGAAATCAGACAGCCACAGAAAGGCTAGATCAGCTCTCCGTGCATGCCTGGCTGACTGGGAAAGTATGAACATTCAGAGAGGAGATCTACAAGAGCCCTAGCAGAAAGTGAAGGCCAAGGCAGTCTTGAGAACTAGATGAACTTTGAATAAACTCTACAACCCACATACAGATCAACTGGCAGAATACAGAGTCAAGGTATTTGAGCACAACCTCATATAAGTGGAATCAGACAGTATTTGTCCTTTTGTGACCAACTCATTTCACTTAATTTCTTTTAGAAAGCATAAAATTATATAAAGCAATAATTATAACATAACACTGTATTGTTTAAGTTCATAACATATATAAATTACATATGAAACTAATAGCACCAAAGAGGGGAGAAGAAATGGAGCTGTATTGGAGGAAAGTTGCTATATTTAAGCAGAATTAAATCAATATAAAAGTAGATAGTGGGGGCTTCCCTGGTGGCACAGTGGTTGAGAGTCCGCCTGCCGATGTAGGGGACATGGGTTCGTGCCCCGGTCCGGGAAGATCCCACATGCCGTGGAGCAGCTGGGCCCGTGAGCCATGGCTGCTGAGCCTGCGTGTCCGGAGCCTGTGCTCCACAACAGGAGAGGCCACAACAGTGAGAGGCCCGCGTACCGCCAAAAAAAAAAAAAAAAAAGTAGATAGTGGGACTTCCCAGGCAGTCCAGTGGTTAAGACTTCACTTTCCAATGCAGGGGGTGTGGGTTCGACCCCTGGTTGTGGAGCTAAGATCCCACAAGCCTCGTGGCCAGGAAACCAAAACATAAAACGGAGGCAATGTTGTGGCAAATTCAATAAAGACTTTAAGAAAAAAATGGTCCACATCAAAAAAAATCTTAAAAAATAAAAGTAGATAGTGATGTTAGGATTTTAATCCTTAAGCAACTACTAAGAAAATAACATTTAAAATATAGTTAAGTGGCTTCCCTGGTGGCGCAGTGGTTGAGAGTCCGCCTGCTGATTCAGGGAACACAGGTTCGTGCCCCGGTCCGGGAAGATCCCACATGCTGTGGAGCAGCTAGGCCCGTGAGCCATGGCCGCTGAGCCTGCGCGTCCGGAGCCTGTGCTCTGCAACGGGAGAGGCCACAACAGTGAGAGGCCTGTGTACCACAAAAAAAAAAAAAAATATATATATATATATATATATATATATATATAGTTAAAACAATCTACAGAGGCATGAAGGTAGTACACTAGAAATATTTATTTAACACAAATGAAGGCAATAAAGGAGGAACAGAGGAACAAAAAGGACATGAGACATAAGAAAATAAATAGCAAGATGGATTGACATAAATCAAATCATATCAATACTTACATTAAATATGAATGGTCTAAACATTCCAGTAAAAAGACATAGACTGTCAGAATGTCTGATAAAGCAAGATCCAACTATATGTTGTCTACGAGAGGCACATCTTAAATTCAGAAGTATGAACAGGTTGAATGTAAAAAGGATGGAAAATCATATATCATGTAAACAGTAACCATAAAAGAGTGGGAGTAATTATATTAATGTCAGGCAAAATTAGACTTTAAAGCAAGAAACACTACTACAGACAAAGGGATACTCCATAATGATAAAAGAATCAATGCATCAAGAAGATAAAACAGTTATAAACAAACAAATAAATAAGCAGTTAATAACAGAGCCCCAACACTTATGAAGCAAAAGCAGACAGAATTGAAAGGAGATATAGACAGTTCAACAACTATAGTAGGAGATTTCAATACACCTCTATTGGTAACTGATGAGCAAATGATCAGAAAATCAGTAAGGATATAAGAGACTTGAACAATGCTCTCAAGCAATTTGACCTAACTTTGACACAAAATTCAAACCAATAACAGTTCAATACACAGTATTTCCAAGCAAACATGTAACATTCTCTAGTCTCTAAGACTCTCTAAATTTTAGGCCAGAAAACAAGACTCAAGAAATTTAAAAAGACTTAGATCACACAAGGTATGTTCTCTATACACATTTTTTTGATTAAATTAGAAATCTAAAAGAGAAGAAAATTGAGAAATCTCCAAATATTTGGAAATTAAGACACTTCTCAATAACTCATGGATCAAAAAAGAAGACAAAGTAGAAATTAGAGAATAAATTGAACTGAATGAAAATTCAAACACAGCATATCTATATTTATTGGATGTCATTAAATCAATGCTTAAAGAAAAATTTACAATTTTAAATGCTTAGGTTAGAATGGGAGAAATATCAATAATCTAAGCTTTTGTTTCAGAGTTTGAAAAAGAAAAGCAAATCAAACCCAAAGTAAGAAGAAGGGAGGGAATAATAAAGATAAAAGCAGAAAGCTATGAAATAGGAAAAAAAAAAAAAAAGAAAGAAAAACATAATCAGTGAGGGCTTCCCTGGTGGCGCAGTGGTTGAGAGTCCGCCTGCCGATGCACGGGACACGGGTTTGTGCCCTGGTCCGGGAAGATCCCACATGCCGCGGAGTGGCTGGGTCCGTGAGCCATGGCTGTTGAGCCTGCATGTCCGGAGCCTGTGCTCCGCAACGGGAGAGGCCACAACAGTGAGAGGACCGCGTACCGAAAAAAAAAAAAATCAGTGAAACCAAAAGTGGTTCTTTAAAAAGATCAACAAAACGGATAAAGCTTACTGGTCTAACCAAGAAAAAAAGAGAATACACAAATTACCAAAACCAGCAATGAAAGAGGAGACATCACAATACACCATTTACAAAAAGCCTGCAGCTGACTTGATACTTAATAGTGCAAACAGAATGCTTTCCCCCGAAGATCAGGAATAAGGGAAAGATATTCTCTCTCCCTCCCTTCTATTCAGCCTTGTACTGGAGTTCCTAGCCAGTGCAAACAAGAGAAGAAAAAGAAATTAAAGGCATGCAGATTGGAAAGTAATAAGTAAAACTGTCTTTAACCACAGAGGTCATGATTCTGAATGTAGATAATTCTAAGGAGTGTACTTTAAAAATTAGTAGAATTAGGACTTCCCTAGTGGTCCAGTGGTTAAGAATCCACCTTCCTATGCCGGGGACACGGGTTTGATCCCTGGTCGGGGAACCTAGTTCCCACATGCCGTGGGGCAACTAAGCCCACGTGCAGCAACTACTGAGCCCACATGCTCTGGAGCCCATGCACCACAACTAGAGAGAAGCCTGCGCACCACAACTAGAGAGAAGCCTGCACGCCACAACTAAGAGCCTGTGTGCCGCAACTAAGAGCCAACACAGCCAAAAATAAACAAACAAAATAAAGTAAATACTTTTTTAAATTAGTAGCATTAATAAGCAAGTTTAGCAGGGTCATGGTATGCAAGATAATTATGCATAATAAAATACCTCCCATAAATAAAAGCCAAGGCACAGGTGACTTCACTGGTGAATTCAATCAAACATCTAAAGAAGGATTAACACCAATTCTCCACAAACTCTTCCAAAAGTTATAAGAGGAGGGAACACTTACAACTCATTTTATGAGGCCAGAACCAAAGACATCACAAGGGAAAAAAACAAAACAAAACAAAAACAAAAAAACTATATACCAATATCTCTTATGAATATAGATGCAAAAATCTTCAACAAAATACTATCAAACTGAACCCAGAAACATCTGAAAAAGATTATACACCATAACGGAGTAAGATTTTTCCCAAGAGTGCAAGGTTGACTCAACCTATGAAAATCAATCATGGAGTGGTCAAGATGGTGAAGTAGGAAGACCTTAAATGCACTCCTCCCACAAGCACACCAAAATTACAACTATTTACAGAGCAACAATTGATGAGAAAAACTGGAAAACTAGCAGAAAAGATCTTCTACAACTAAATATATACAGGAAAAATCACAACAAGATGGGTAGGAGGGTGAAGATGCAGTATAGTCAAGACCCATACCCCCAGGTGGGCAACCCACAAATGGAGGATAATTACAATTACAGAGGTTCTCCCCAAGGAGCAAGTGATATCTGAATCCCACATCAGACTCCACAGCCCAGGGGTCTTGGACTGGGAAGATGAGTCCCCAGAAGGTTTGACTTGGAAGGCCAGCAGGGCTTACCTTCAGGAGAGCCAGAGGGCTGTGGGAAATAGACTCCACTCTTAATAAGTGCACACAAAATCTCACATGCTCCAGGACCCAGGGCAGAAATAATCATTTGAAAAGAGCCTGGATCAGACCCACCTGCTGATCTTGGAGAGCCTCCTAGAGAGGCAGGAGGCAACTGGAGCTCACACTGGACACAGACACTGGCAGCAGCCATTTCTGGGAGTTTGTTCTATCACTTGGACATTGGTGCTGGCAAGCGATATTTTGGAATCCTCGCTGGAGCTTATTAGAACCAGGACCTGGCCTCACCCACCAGCCTTTCTGGCATTAGTCCTGGGATGCCTCAGGCCAAGCAACTAGCCAGGAAGGGATGCAGCCCCACCCATCAGCAGGCCTCCTGCCTTAAGACTCCCTGAGTCCATCCCAGGTCCTGGCTCTGTCCACCAGAGGCCCAGTACCCAGACCTGCACACAATGCACAGGCACTAGACCTGGGACCCCCGGGGTCCTGCAGCCAGAGACCCTGGGACTCAGTTCTGCCCACCAGTGAGCTGGTACTAGCCCCAGGGCCCCCTGGACCCCAGGACAACACCAGCTGTGGGAACACCAGGCCCTGCAGCTAGAGACCCAGGAAACTAGCTCCACCCACCAGTGAGCCAGCACTAGCCCCAGGACCCCCTGGGCCCCAGCCCCACACACCAGCAGGCCAATACCAGCTCCAAGACACCTTGGACCCTTCAGTCAGGATCTAGCTTCACTCACCAGTGGTCCAACACCAGCTTTGGGTCACCCCAGACTCCACAGCCAGCTGTGTCAGGAACAGCCCACCAGAGGGCTGACACTAGATTTGGGACCCCCAGCGCCATAACCACCCACTCCAGAACTGAGCTTCACATATCAGTGGGCTAGCACTAGTCCCGGGTCCCCCCCAGAGCCCGAAAGCCAGCAGCCTCGTGACCCGGCCCTGCCAACCAGTGGCTGGCAGCCTTTGCACAAGGCAGAGCCTGGCAACCAACCTGACTGGGGGCCAGCCACAACTGCCATACTGCCCATTATAGTTAGCCTGCCACAACAGAAGGACCCATGCAGCCAAAATAGGGGGTACCCCTAGAGCATATAGCTCTGGTAATCAGAGGGGAGTGTGCTGCAGGGACGCATAGGACATCTCCTAGACGTAGGACACTTTTCCAAAGTTGGGAAACATAATCGACTTACCAGATACATAGAACTAAAAACAGCAAATTAGGCAAAATGAGGTGACAGAGTAATATCTTCCAAATGAAGGAACAAGATAAAACTCCAGAAGAACTAAGTGAAGTGTAGATAGGCTATCTACCTTATAGAGAGTTCAAGGAAATGACAGTAAAGATGTTCAAAGAACTCAGGAGAAGATTGGGTGAACAGAGTGAGAAGTTAGAAGTTTAACAAAGGGTTAGAAAATATAAAGAAGAACCAAACAGAGATGAAAAATACAATAAATGAAATGAAAAAGACACTAGGGGCTTCCCTGGTGGCACAGTGGTTGAGAAACTGCCTGCCAACGCAGGGGACACAGGTTCGAGCCCTGGTCTGGGAAGATCCCACATGCCGCAGAGCAACTAGGCCCGTGAGCCACAACTACTGAGCCTGCGCGTCTGGAGCCTGTGCTCTGCAACAAGAGAGGCCGCGATAGTGAGAGGCCCGTGCACCGCGATGAAGAGTGGTCCCCGCTTGCCGCAACTAGAGAAAGCCCTCGCATAGAAACGAAGACCCAACGCAGTCAAAAATAAATATAAATAAATAAAAATTTAAAAAAGAAAAATACACTAGATACACTAGAAGGAATCAACAGTAGATTAAATGATACAGAGGAACAGATCAGCAAGCTGGAAGACAGAGTAGTAGAAATCACTGAAGTTGAACAGAAAAAAGAATAAAAAGAAAAGAGAACAGTTTAAGAGACCTCTGGGACAATATCAAGTGTACTAACAGTCACATTATAGGGGTCCCAGAAGGAGAAGAGAGAAAGGAGTAGAGAACATATTTAAAGACACAATAGCTGACAACTTTCCTAACTTAGGAAAGGAAACAGACTTTCAGGTTCAGGAAGCACAGAGAATCCCAAACAGGATCAACCCAAAGAGGACTACACCAAGACACACTGTAATTAAAATGGTAAATATTAAAGATAAAGAGAGAATATTAAAAGCAGCAAGGAAAAAGCAACAAATTACATACAAGGGAGCTCCCATAAGCCTCTCAGCTGACTTTTGAGCAGAAACTCTGCAGACCACAAGGGAGTGGCATGATATATTTAAAATGATGAAAGGGAAAAACATACAACCAAGAATATTCTACCCAGCAAGGCTTTTGTTCAGATTTTATGGAGAAATCAAAAGTTTTACAGACAAGCAAAAGCTAAAAGAGTTCAGCACCACCAAATCAGCTTTACAGGAAATGATAAAGGGAATTTTCTAAGTGAGAAAGAAAAGGCCACAACTAGAAACAGGAAAATTATGAAAGGAAAAATCCATCAGTAAAGACAAATATACAGTAAAGGTAGTAAATTAGCCACGTATAAAGCTAGTAGGGAGGTCGAAAGAGAAAAATAGTAAAATCATCTATATCCGCAATAAGTTGTTAAGGGATACACAAAACAGAAAGATGTAAAATACAATGTCAAAAACAGTAAATAGGGGAGGGGAGGAGTAAAAATGCATGGTTGTTAAAATGTGTTTTGAACTTAAGAGATCAGCAACTTAAAATAATCAAATATATATAATGCTATGTACAGTGTGGGAAAGATAGTCAAAACTATGTAATATCTTTGTATGGTGACATAGCATATCTAGACTTATCATGGTGATCATTTTGACATGTATAGAAATACCAAATCACTATGTTGTGTTACAGGAACTAACACAGTGTTGTAGTTATACTTCAAAAAACAAACAAACTCATAGAAAAAGAGATCAGATTTGTGGCTACCAGATGCAGGGTGGGGAGGGAGAAATGGATGAAGGTGGTCAAAAGGTACAAACCTTAACTTCCAGTTATAAGATAAATAAGTACTAGGGATGTAATGTACAACATAATAAATATAATTAACACTGCTGTATGTTTTATAGGAAAATTGTTAAGAGAGTAAAGTCTGAGAGTTCTCATCACAAGAAAAAAATTTTTTCTATTTCTTTAATTTTGTATCTATATGAGATGATGGATGGTCACTAAACTAATTGTGATAATCTTTTCATGATATATGTAAGTCAAATCATTGTGCTGTACATTTTAAATTTATACAGTGCTGGGACTTCCCTGGTGGCGCAGTGGTTAAGGATCCACCTGCCAATGCAGGGGACATGGGTTCGATCCCTGGTCCAGGAAGATCCCACATGTCATGGGACAACTAAGCCTGTGTGCCACAACTACTGAGCCTGCATTCTAGAGCCCGCAAGCCACAACTACTGAGCTCACGTGCCACAACTACTGAAGCTCGCATGCCTAGAGCCTGTGCTCTGCAACAAGAGAAGCCACAGCAATGAGAAGTCTGCACACCACAACGCAGGGTAGCCCCCGCTCTCCGCAACTAGAGAAAGACCGCGCACAGCAACAAAGACCCAATGCAGCCAAAAATAAATAAAATAAAATAAATTAATTTTAAAAATAATAAACGTATACAGTGCTGTATGTCAATTATATCTCAAAAAAACTGGATAAAAAAATCAATCAGTGTAATACAATGTATTAATAGAAAAATGAACAAAAACCATATGATCATTTCAATGATGCAGAAAAAGCATTTGACAAAATCCAACACCCTTTCATGATAAAAACACTCAGAAAACTAGGAATAGAAGGGAACTTCCTCAATCTGATAAAGGGCATCTATGAAAAGCCCATAATTAGTGGTAAAAGACTGAAGGCTTTCCCCTTAAGATCAGGAACAAGACAAAGATGTTCAATGTCACCACTCCTATTCAAACGTGTACTAGAGATAATAGCCAGGATAATTACAAAAGAAAAGAGAGGAAAAAAAAAGAGGATTCATATTGGAAAGGAAGAAAGTAAGACTATCTCTATTTTCAGATAACATGATCTTGTATATAAAAAAATCCTATGGAAGCCACAGTAAAACCTATTAGAAATAATAAATAAATTCAGCAGATTTGCCTTGAACAAAACTCAAGTGCATACAATAGCAATGACCAATCCAAAAGTGAAATTAAGAAAACAATTCCATAAAAAAGAATAAATTACTTGGGAATAAATTTAACAGCAGAGTGCAAGACTTGCACACTGAAATCTACAGAACATCACTGAAAGAAATTAAAGAAGACGTTTATATATTTATAGAAAGATATCTCATGTCTGTGGATTGAAAGACTTAATATTGTTAAGATGGCAATACTCCCCAAATTGGTCTACAGATGTAGTGGAATCCCAATCAAAATCCCAGCTGCCTTTTTTTTGCAGAAATTGAAAAGCTGATTCTAAAATTCATATGGAAATGCAAGAGACCCAGAATAGTCAAAACAATCTTGAAGAAGACGAACAAAGTTGGAGGAATCACACTTCCTGATGTCAAAACTTACAACAAAGCTACAGTAAGCAGGACTGTGTAGTATGGAATGAGAATAGACATGTAGGTCAATGACATAGAATTGAGAGTCCAGAAATAAACCCTGACATTTGTGGTCAATTGATTTTCAGCAAGGGTGCCAGAACAATTGATTTTCAGCAAGGGTGCCAGGACAATTCAGTGTGGAAAAAATAGTCTTTTAAAAAAATGATACTGGGATACTGGATAACTACATGCAAAAGAATGAAGTTAACCTCTTCCTTACATCATACACAAAAATTAACTCCAAATAGATTATATTCCTAAATGTAAGAGCTTAAAAATCTAAAACTCTTAGAAGAAAACATGGGCATAAACTTTCATGACCTTGGGTTAGGCAAAGCCTTCTAAGATTCAACAGCAAAAGCAAAAGCAACAAAAGAAGAAATAAATAAATTGTACTTCATCAAATTTTAAAACTTTGGGCTTCAAAGGATACTGTTAATTAAGTGAAAAGATAACCCAGAAAGAAAAATTTTTTGCAAATCATGTAACTGCTAAGGTACTTGTATCCAGAATACATAAAAGCTCTTACAACTCAACAACAGGAAGACAAACAACCCAATTAAAATTTTGGCAAAAGGTTGAATAGATATTTCATCAAAGAAAGCTTTTTAAAAATTAAACATGTACCTACTATACAATCAAGCAATTCTACTCCTAGTGATCTGCCCAAGAGAAATGAAAGCATACATTTACCAGACAAAAACTTGTTTATGAACATTCATAGTAGCATTATTTATAATAGTCTAAAACTGGAACAATCCAAATGTTTATCAATTGGTAGGTGGATAAAAAATGTGATATATCCTTATAATGTAATACTATATATCAATAAAAAAGGAACAAACTATTGGTAAATGCTATAACATTAAAGAATCTCAAAAACATTATGCTAAATGGAAAAGAACAGAAATAAAATATTACATAGTGAATCATTTTATTCATACAAAATTCAAATAATGTAACTCTATAAAGATATAAAACAGATCACCAGTTGCCTTGGGTTGGGAGCAGAGACTGAGAACAAATGGGCACAAGGGAATTTTTGAAGTGATGAAAATTTTCTAAAACTATATTGTGGTGATGGTAGTACGAATTTATTTATTTTCTTTTCCTCTTTTTCTTTTTGTGGTTGTACAACTTTAAACTTAAAACGAGTGAGTTTGATGGCATGTAAATTAAAAATCCTCAATCACAAGACAAAAAAGCCCACAGCTTAAAAAATATGGAAAAGATTTTAACAGAAACCTCACCAAAGAAGATACATAGATGACAATAAGCACATTCTAAATGCTCAATATCATTCATCATTAAGAAAATGAAAGTTAAAACTACAATATGATACCATTACATACCTATTAGAACAGCTAAAAGAAAAATGGAGAGAAAGGAGAGTACCTGGAGTTCTTATGCATTACTGGGTGAGACTGTAAAACAGCGCAATCATTTTGCTGGATGGAATTATACAATGGTACAGCCACTTGGAAGACAATTTGGCAGTCTCTCATAAGGTAAAACATATACTTACCATATGCCCCAGCAATCTGACTCGTAGGTGTTTACTCATGAGAAGTGAAAACATATACCTACCCCTCAAAATCTGTATATTAACGTTTATACCAGAGTTGAGGAGACAGAGTTGAGAATTCGAGAAAGAGAGGTGGCTAGAATTTGCAGGGCAGAGTATTGGAAAGAGAAAACTTTACAGAGAAAGGGAGCTCCAGTAATCTTTAGTCTTCAGCTGAGTACTGAATAGCACATATGTGTGAGAATACTACCAAGGCCAGGGAAAGAGCCACTGAAAAGGACAGGAGGAACAATTACCAGAACTGACAAAACCGGGAATAGTTCATGTTCCCAACAGCTGTGTGCAAGGACCTCCTGACAAAGTACACAACAGAGAGAGGCTTCAGAAAGGTATTGCCAATGAGCGCTAGAATAAAGACTACTCTGGAGCCATGTAAAAAAAAAGCTCATAAGCAAGTCTCAAAAGGGTCACATTGTTTCCAAATAACTGCATGTAAGATCAAAGATCAAAATCAAAGAAATACAAAAAACTCCAGAACACAATTTAAAATGACAATATCTAGTATCCAATAAAAAAAGTACCAGGTATAGAGGAAGATTCTGGGAAGATATCAGAGTAGGAAGCACCAGGAATCTGTCTCCCCACCTGGAATTGCATTGGCAGAATCTGTCTGATGTAACTGTTTTGGAAATCTGGAGTCTATTGAAGGTTTGCAGCTTCCAGGGGAAGACTTGGATGGTGAATTGTAGCTAATTTCAGCCAACTTCAGTTCTTAGCACAGTAGCAGCTACCCATCTTCCACCCCCACGGCCACATGGCAGGCAGCTGTGTACATATTCCTGCAACAGCTTACATGCAGTATGTGGAAGCAAGGGGGTACAAAAAGGACCCTGTCCTCCAAATACCAGGGATCTCTTTTCTGATGGCTGATTGCTGCTTCTGTTACAGAGGTGGAGACAAAGAGGTGGGCAGCCATTGTTGTTGCACCTCTCCCATTGTTGCAAGCTCCTCCCTCTCTAGCTGAAATGACTTCCATGGAATTTAAAGGGATGGCACTTTTCATCCACCCTTCATTTTTATCTTTTTCCCCTTTCAGGAACCAGACATTGAAGACTAGGACATTCAAAAACAAATTCATATACAGGGAAAATTAGAAAGTGACCGTGAATGCCCAGGAAAAGTCTCAGGAAAGACATGAGAAGACATTAAATTCATAACTCAGGCTGATCTTCAGCACAAAGCCTGCCTACAACAATCAAAAAAAGAAAACAATAAAACAAAACCCAGTAAACTCTGGGGAAGGGGATAATCTGATTTCCAAAATTACCATATTATTAGATTCAAATATCCAGTCTTCACAAAAAATGACAAGCCATACCAAGAAACAGGAAAGGAAAAAAATTAAATCAACAGAAACTATCTCTGAAAAAGACATAATCATAGATATACTACACAAATACTTTAAAACAACTATCTTAAAGATGCTCAGAGAACTGAAGGAAGATGAGATAAAGTCAAGAAAATGATGTGTGCACAAAATGGAAATATCAGTAAAGAGATAGAAAACTTACGAAGGAACCAAAATGAAATTTTGGAGCTATAAAGTACAAAAACTGAAATGAAAAACTCACTAGAGTGATTCAAAGGCAGATTTGAGCAGGTAGAAGAAAGAATTAGCCAACTTGAAGATAGAAAAATGAAAATTATTGAGTCTGAGGAAAAGGAAGAAAAGAGATTGAAGAAAAGTAAACAGATCCTAAGACACCTATGGGACACCATCAAGAGGACCAAAATAAGCACTGTGGCAGTCCCAGAAGGAGATGAGAGAGAGAAAGGGATAGAGAGCATATTTGAAGATATAATGACTGAAAACTTAATAAATTCGATGAAAGACATAAATATGAACATCCAGGAAGCTCAATAAACTCCAAGTAAGAGGAACTCAAAGAGATTCACACCAAGACTCATAATCAAACTATCAAAAGCCAGACAAAGAGAATCCTAAGAGCAGCAAGAGAGAAGTGAAAAATCACACCCAAAGGATCCTTAATAAGATAATTGTCAGATTTCTCATTAGAAATTTTTGAGGCCAAAAAACAGTGGGCCCCTATATTTGAAGTACTAAAAGAAAAAAAAAGTCAACCAAGAGTCCTATATACACCAAAACTGTTCTCCAAAAGTGAGGGAGAAATCAAGAAATTCCCAGATAGATAAAAGCTGAGGGAGATTGTGACCAATAGACCTGCCCTGCAAAAAATGCTCAAGGCAGTCCTGCAAGCTGAAAAAAAAGGATACTAGGCAGTAACTCAAAGTCATATATAGAAAAAAGATATCAGTAAAGGTAAATACATGGGCAAATAAGATGCTAGTGTTATTGTAACAATGGTTTGTAACTGCACTTTTTGTTTTCTACTAAAATATTCAAAGAAAAAAAGCAATTAGTATAAATGCTAGTATTACTGTAACTTTGGTTTGTAACTCCAAATCTTGTTTGCTGGATAATTCAAGAGATTAATGCATTTAAAGAATTATTAGTTTATGTTTTGGGGCACACAATTTATAAAAATGTCATTTTGTGACATGAGTACCTGAAAGGGGTGGGGATGGAGCTATAAAGGAACAGAGTTTTTGTATGTTATTGAAGTTAAGCTGGTATAAATTCAAATCAGAGTTGTTCTTTTTTGTTCTTTTTTTGCAGTACACGGGCCTCTCACTGTTGTGGCCTCTCCCATTGCAGAGCACAGGCTCCGGACACGCAGGCTCAGTGGCCATGGCTCACGGGCCTAGCCGCTCCGCGGCATGTGGGATCTTCCTGGACCGGGACACGAATCCGTGTCCCCTGCATCGGCAGGCAGACTCTCAACCACTGCGCCACCAGGGAAGCCCAAATCAAAGTATTTTAACTTTAAAATGTTAAATGTAATCCCCATGGTAATCACAAAAAAATAGCTATAAAATATACACAAAAGGAAATGAGAAAGGAATTCAAACATTTTACTACAAAAAAAGAACTCAACACAAAAGACAAGAATGCATAAAATAAGAAACAAAAAGGCTGTAAGGCATATAGAAAACAAATAGCACAATGACAAGTAATTCCCTCTTATAATTACATTAATATAAACACTCCAATCAAAGACAGAGATTGGCAGAATGGATAAAAACACATGATCCAACCATGCTGTCTATAAGAGACTCGCTTGAGATCCAAAGACACAAACAGGTTACAACTGAAAGGATGGATGGGCTTCCCTGGTGGCATGGTGGTTAAGTATCTGCCTGACAATGCAGGGGACACGGGTTCGAGCCCTGGCCCGGGAAGATCCCACATGCCTCGGAGCAACTAAGTCCGTGTGCCACAACTACTAAGCCTGCGCTCTAGAGCCCGCAAGCCACAACTACTGAGCCCATGTGCCACAACAACTGAAGCCCACGCACTTAGAGCCCGTGCTCCACAACAAGAGAAGCCACTGCAATGAGAAGCCTGTGCACTGCAATGAAGAGTAGCCCCCGCTCGCCACAACTAGAGAAAGCCTGCGCACAGCAACGAAGACCCAATGCAGCCAAAAATAAATAAATAAAATAAATAAATTTATTTTAAAAAAAGAAAAAACAAAACTGAAAGGATTGAAAAAGATTTTCCGTGCAAATTGTAACCAAAAGAGAGCAAGAGTGGCAATACTAATATCATACAAAATAGATTTTAAATCAAAAAAGTTTATAAGAGCAAATGTAGGATATTATGTAATAATAAATGATTCAATGCAGCAAGAATATGCAAGCAGTATAAACATTTAGGCACCTAATGACAGACCATCAAAATATATGAAGCAAGAACTGACAGAATTGAAGGGAGAAATAGGCACGATTACAAGAATTGGAGGTTTCAATATCTTCTTCACGATAATGGATAGAACAACCAGACAGAACATAAGTAAGGAAATAAAGGACTTAAACAACATAATAAACCAACTAGATCTAACACACATATACAGAACACTCTACCTAACAACAGAATACACATTCTTCTCAAATGCACATGGGACATTTTCAGGGTAGACTATATGTTAGGCCACAAATTGTCTCAATAGATTTGAAAAATAGATATCATACAAAGTATCTTCTCTGATCAAAATGGGATGAAGTTAGAAATCAATAAAAAGGAAATTTCACAAATTGTGGAAATTAAACAACATACTTCTTAAAATAAATTTATTTATTTATTTACGGCTGCGTTGGGTCTTCGTTGCTGTGCACGGGCTTTCTCTAGTTGCGGCGAGCAGTAGCTACTCTTCATTGTAGTGCATGGGCCTCTCACTGCAGTGGCTTCTCTTGTTGCAGAGCACGGGAACTAGGCACACAGGCTTCAGCAGTTGTGGCATACAGGCTCAGTAGCTGTGACTCGTGGGCTCTAGAGCGCAGGCTCAGTAGTTGCAGTGTACGGGCTTAGTTACTCTGCAGCATGTGGGATCTTCCCAGACCAGGGCTCAAACTCGTGTGCCCTGCAATGGCAGGCAGATTCTTAACCAATGCACCACCAGGGAAGTCCTTAAACCACACACCTTTAAACAACCAATGTATCAAAGAAGAAATCACAAGGAAAATTAGAAAATACTTAGAGATGAATGAAAATGAAAATACAACATACAAAAACTTATAGGAGGCAGCAAAAGCAGAGCTAAGGGGGAATTTGTAGCTATGAATGATTACATTAAAAAAACAAGAAAGATCTCAAAACAACCTAACTTTACAACTTAAGGAACTAGAAAAAGAAGAACAAACTAAACCCAAAGCTAGCAGAAGGAAGAAAATAATAAAGATTATCACAGAGATAAACAAAATAGAGAATAGAAAAATAACAGAAAAAGCAATGAAACCAAAAGTTGGCTCTTTGAAAAAAATCAACAAAATTGACAAACTTTTAGCTAGATGGACTAAGAAAAAAATAGAGGACATTCAAATTACTAAAATCAGTAATGAAAGTAGAGATAACTAACAATTCTACAGAAAAAACAAAAAGGATCATAAGAGAGTACAATTACAATTGTACACCAACAAATTGGATAACCTAGATGAAATGGAAAATTTCCTAGAAACAGAAAACCTAACAAGACAAAAGCATGAAGAAATAGAAATCTGAATAGACCCATACCTAGTAAGGGGATTGAATCAGGAATCCAAAATCTACCAATAAAGAAAAGCCCTAGACCTGATGGATTCACTGGTGAATTCCATCAAAGATTTAAAGAGGAACTAATACCAATCCTTCAAACCTTTCCAAAAAAGTGAACAGGAGGGACATTTCCTAACTCATTCTATGAGATCAGCATAACCCTGATACCAAAGAGATACAACGACACTATAAGAAAAGAAAACTACATCAACATCCCTTATGAACACTGCTGCAAAAAATCCTCAGCAAAATACTAGCAAACAGAATTCAGCAGCATATTAAAAAGATTATACAGAATGAACAAGTGGAATTTATTCCTGGAATGCAAGGATGGTCCAACATAGCAAAATCAATCAATGTAATATCCCACATCAACAGAATGAAGGAAAAAAACACATGATTATCTCAACTGATGCAGAAAAGAATTTGAAAAACTTCAAGACCCTTTTATAATGAAAACAGTCAACAAACTAAGAAACTACCTCGACATAATAAAAGCCATATATGAAAAACCCACAGTGAACATCATACTCAATCGTGAAAGAAAGCTTTTCCTCTAAGATCAAGAATAAAGCAAGGGGGACTTCCCTGTGGTCCAGTGGTTAAGAATCTGTGACCTACTAGAGAATGGACTTGAGGATATGGGGAGGGGGAAGGGTAAGCTGTGACAAAGTGACAGCGTGGCATGGACATATATACACTACCAAACGTAAAATAGGTAGCTAGTGGGAAGCAGCTGCATAGCACAGGGAGATCAGCTCGGTGCTTTGTGACCACCTAGAGGGGTGGGATAGGGAGGCTGGGAGGGAGGGAGACACAAGAGGGAAGAGATATGGGAACATATGTATATGTATAACTGATTCACTTTGTTATAAAACAGAAACTAACACACCATTGTAAAGCAATTATACTCCAATAAAGATGTAAAAAAAAAAAAAGTGTGTAACCTAAGTCTAATCATAAGGAAACATTTGACAAGCCAAACTGAGGGATAGTCTACAAAATAACTGATCTGTATTCATTAAAAAAAAAAAGAATCTGCCTTCCAATGCAGGGGAGGTGGGTTCGATCCCTGGTCAGGGAACTAAGATCCCACATGCCATGGAGCAACTAAGCCCACACGCTCTGGAGCCTGCCCACCACAACTAGAGAGAAGCCTGTGCACCGCAATGAAAGATCCTGTGTGCCGCAGCTAAGTCCCAATGCAGCCAAAAATAAAAATAAATAAATAAATATTAAGAAAACATCTAATATGATTTAAAAAAAAAGAATAAAGAAAGGATGTCTGCTTTCATCACTTCTGTTCAACATAGCATTGGAACTTCTAGCCAGATCAATTAGACAAGAAAAAGAAATAAAAGCATCCAAATTGAAAAGAAAGAAGTAAAATTATCACTGTTTACAGATAATATGATTGTACATGTTGAAAACCCTAAAGATTTCACAACAACAAAAGAAACATGATAGATCTAATAAATTAATTCAATAAAACAGGATACAAAGTCAACACACAAAAATCAGCTGCATTTTTATACACAAACAATGACCAATCTGAAAAAAAAGTTATAAAAATAATTCCATCTACAATTGCTTCAAAAAGAATAAAATACTTAGGAATTTCCTTAACCAAGGAGGTGAAAGATTTGTATGATGAAAACTATAAAACATTGATGAAATAAATTTAACATATAAATAAATGCAAATACATCTCATACTCAAGGATTGGAAGACTTTATATTGTTAAAATGTCAATACTATCTAAAACAATCTACAGATTCAATGCAATGCCTATCAAAATCCCAATAACTTCTTTGTGAAAATAGAAAAAAAAAATCCTAAAATTCATATGCAAACTCAAAAGACCTCGAATGCCCGAAACAATCTTGAAAAAGAAAAACAAAACTGGAGGGCTCACAGTTCCTGATTTCAAAACTTACAACAAAGCTACAGTCATCAAAACATGTGGTATTGGCATAAAGATAGACATATAGACCAATGGAATAGGATAGAGACCCCAGAAATAAACTGTCACATATATGGTCAATGATTTTTGACAAAGGTGCCAACACCATTCAATGAGGGAAAGTACAGTCTTTTCAACAAATGATGCTGAGAAAATTGGATATCCACATGCAAAAGAATGAAGGTGGATCCTTAACACCATATGTAAAAACTCACTCAAAGTGGATGGAGGACCTAAATGTAAGGCCTAAAACAACAAAACTCTTGGAAGAAAGCATAGGACCAAAACTTCACAACACTGGATTTGGCAATGATTTCTTGGATATGACACCAACAGTACAGGTAACAAAAGAAAAAAATAGACAAATTAGACTTCATGAAAATTAAAAATTTTTGTGCATCAAAGACACTATCCACAGAGTAAAAAGGCAACCCACAGAATGGGAGAAAATGTTTGCAAATCATACATCTTATAAGGGATTATTTTCCAGAATACATAGAGAACTCAACAACAACAACAAAACCATCTGATTCAGAAACAGGCAAAGGAGTTGAGTAAACAGACATTTCTCTGAAGAAGATATATGAATGGCTAACAAGCACATAAAGATGCTCAATATCACTGGTAATTAGGAAAATGCAAATCAAAACTACAATGAGATACCACCTCACACCCATTAGGATGGCTACTATTAAAAAAAAACAACAACAGAAAACAAGTGTTGGTGAGGATGTGGAGAGATTGGAACACTTGTGCACTGTTGGTGGGAATGTCAAATGGTACAACTCCTGTGGAAAACAGTATGATGGTTCCTCAAAAAATTAAAAATAGAGTTACCATATAACCCAGCAATTCTACTTCTGGGTATATATCCAAAATAATTGAAAGTAGGGTGTCAAAAACATATTTGTACACACATGTTCACAGCAGCTTTATTTACAACAGCTGAAACACAGAAGCAAACCAAATGTGCATTGATGAATGAGTGGATGAACAAAATGTAGCATATACACACAATGGAATATTATTCAGCCTTAAAAAGGAAGGAAATTCTGCAATATGCTATAACATAGATAAACCTTGAGGACATTACACTAAGTGAAATAAGCCAATCACAAAAAGAAAAATACTGTATGATTCCACTTAGATGAGGTACTTAGTGGAGTCAAATCCATAGAGACAGAAAGTAAAATGGTGGTTACCAGGGGCTGGGGCTAGGGGAGAATGAGGAGTTATTGTTTAATGGGTCTAGAGTTTCAGTTTTACAAGATGAAAAGAGTTATGTGGATGGACGGTGGTGATGGTTACACAACAACACGAATGTATTTTAGTATCACTGAACTGTGCACTTAAACATGGTTAAAATAATAAATGTTATGTTATGGGTATTTTACCACAATGAAGAAATGAAAAAACTAGAGAACATTGGGGGCTACACTGTATGACTACAAGCACAATGGGGTTCATAGAAGACTTCCATGTGGGTCTGGAAGGATAACTCAGTAATGGTGAGAAGGAGAAAAAGAGCCTGGCTCCTAGGGAAACTGGGAGGAGGCCAGGCTGACAGGAACAGAGGTAAGGCTGGAAAGCATCAGAAAAATTCCATGGCATAGTCAGAGCAAAACCGTACTGCAGACATGATTAGTAGTCATATATATATATTTTTTTTGAATGGATCATTTTATTTTTTGGCCTCAGGGCATGTGGGATCTTAGTATTTTAGTTCCCCGACCAGGGATCGAACCCACGTCCCCTGCATTGGAAACACAAGAGTCCCAACCACTGGACCACCAGGGAAGTCCCAGTAGTGATATTTTTTAAAAGGTCATCAGGAGTATAGCATGTAAGGTGGAGTGGAGGGGGAAACCTGTTAGAAGCTGAGCACAAAGAACCTGAACTAAGGCATAGAGGCAGAAGTAGGAAAAGGGGGGAAGGAAAGAAAGGAGGGAGAAGGGAAGGCAAGCAGTGTGAAAGAGGGATTGATTTAGTGAGAGAAGAAATGGTAGGCCTGAAGAAGAAAAAGGCAGACAGGAATCAAGGTTTCTCAGGTGGGATCATCACCAACAGAAGAGGGCCTTAGGAATAGTAATAAATCATCCTACATATGCTCATCAAATCCTACTCTCCCAACAAGAGTTCAAAAGAGAAGCTGTTCATATAATATCATAGTAAAAGCATTTCTCCCTCTTCCCTTGTCCACTCACTAAATACTTAGAATGGGCAGGTACTGTACCACCAGGTCTGCTGGCTGGGGCCCGAGATAGGGCCTCGGGGTAGGTGGAAGGGATCACGCGAGGAAAGGCAGGGGGTCCAGTGCCAAGAGACTGCACACTGCTGGGAACGTGGGAAGGACGCACTGGGAGAGAGACACTGTATCCGGGCTGCAGCCAGACTCAGAGGAGGCTTCAATGCCATCACCCTGAAAGTGGTGGCGGACCACAGAGGGCTGCCAGCAAGTAAGCCACATAGAGGCGAAACGGACTAAAGCGGGCTGCTGCAGTGCATCAGAGGCCTCTCCAACACGCCCACACTGGGAATTCCAGCTAAGAAATGAAGTTGCACAGGAAGATCTGCTTGTCTGCAAACTAAGGGATGGGTAACCTGCATACACTGCATCCTCTGAGGTTGAGAAAATGCACTGGGGGTGGCCTGCCTGTTTATCATTCCCTCTTGTTGCTCTGAGGCTGGCTGTTTGTCTGGGGTGACACTGTTTCCTGCCTTCTGCTAATTGGCCAGTGAGACACACCTTGGGGGCGATGAATCTTGTGGTTTCAATTCACACACAAATGTGTCCTGGTCATGTGTTTCTGCTCCTGATTACAGGTACCTCAGGCCGCTTTCCACAAAGGCCCTCTCTGTAACAATTGATAAAATGATAGAGACCTAATGTTGCTACCATCTTGCCAAAAGACCTCATTTTCTTTCCTGCTTAGGCAACATTCCATTTAGACAAATGATCTGTGTCTATACTATCTCACTACTCCTCCTCATACCCTCTCTGAAGCAGCATACTTTGGTCACCTTGCTACTTCCTTGCTTGCAAGTTAATAAAATTGACTTATTCTCAAGAAAACAAATTAACAGGTATATGTAGAAGTACGAAAATGTGACCCATAATGTAAGAAAAATAAATCAGTAGAGACAGACTCAAAAATGACAGAGATGATAGAATTAGTAGACAAGGACATTAAAACTGCAGTTATAAATATATTGCATGTCTTCAAAAAAGTAGACAAAGCCTGAGCATAGTGAGTCATGAAAAGTATTTTTTCAAATGCAAATTTAGGGACTTCCCTTGTGGTGCAGTAGTTAAGACTCCACACTCCCAATGCAGGGGGCCTGGGTTCAATCTCTGGTCAGGGAACTAGATCCCACATGCATGCTGCAACTAAGGAGCCAGCAAGCCGCACTAAAGAGCCTGCCTGCCGCAACTAAGAACCAGTGCAACCAAATAAATAAATATTTTTAATGCAAATTTAATTACTAGATAATAAAAATATGCTATGTGAGATTACAAATGCATTAGTTGTGGTTAGTAGTAGACTAGACACTGAAGAAGAAAAGATTAGTGAATTTGAAGACATAGCAGTAGAAACTATCCAAAATGAAATATATATAGAAAAAAAAGACTGAAAAAAAAAGGAGTTGAGCAAAAGTGAGCTGTGGGACAACACCAAGAAACCTAATATATATGTAATTGCAGTTCCAGAAGAAGAGGAGGGAGAAAGCAGGACAGAAAAACATTTGAAGAATCCAAATTTGTTGACAATTACCAACAGTTACAAAAAAGCTCAATGAACCCCAAACAGAAGAAACATGAAGGAAACCACACCAAGGTACATCATAAACAAATTGCTTAAAATCAGTGATCTTCAAAAGACACTGTTTACAAAATGAAAAGGCAATCTACAGCCTGGGAGAAAATATCAATTCAGTGTCCAATAAATATGTCTAATGAATTTATAAACATCAGCAATAAAGTCAGAAAATGCAATTAAAAATTTACAATAGCAATGAAAAATATAAGGTCATTGAAAATAAATCTAACAAAAGATGTGCAAAATATTTATGTAGAAAACTATAGCACTTTATTGAAAGGCAATAAGAAAACCAAACACAGCAACACCATGTTCATGGATAGAAAGATTCAATATTGTAAAGTTGTTATTTCTCCCCAAATTGTCCTATAGCTGTATTACTTTTCCAATCAAGTCCTAACAGAATTTTTTACACATAAAGCCAAAAAAAGATTAGTAGCCAAATCCTATAAATCAATCAGGAAGACAAAATATCCAATAGAAAAATTTTCAGAAGCACAAACAGGCATTTGCATTTTTCACAGAAAACACAAACGGCCCATTAAATTTATCAAAATATACTTAACCTTGTTAGTAGAAAGGGAAATGCAAATAAAAACACAAATTACCATTTCATGCCCACTGGTTTGGAAACATTTTTAAAGATTGACAAAATGTTGGCAAAATGTAACTATTAAACTGCTGTGGGACTAAAAATTAGTACACTCACTTTGAAGAACAATTTTACATTATTTGGTGAAGGTGAATATTCACATACGCTTTGATCCAGCAATTCCACTCCTGCAGGCATGAACAGAATATTCCCAGAACACTGTTTAAAATAGCAATAAAAATGGAAACAACCTAAATGTCCATTACAATAGAATGAATAAAAACTTATGGGGCTTCCCTGGTGACGCAGTGGTTGAGAATCTGCCTGCCAATGCAGGGGACACGGGCTCGAGCCCTGGTCTGGGAAGATCCCACATGCCGTGGAGCAACTAGGCCCGTGAGCCACAACTACTGAGCCTGCACGTCTGGAGCCTGTGCTCCGCAACAAGAGAGGCCGCGATAGTGAGAGGCCCGTGCACCGCGATGAAGAGTGGCCCCCACTTGCTGCAACTAGAGAAAGCCCTCGCACAGAAATGAAGACCCAACACAGCCAAAAATAAATAAATAAACAAAATGACGGAGGAATTATGTTTAAAAAAAACAAAAAAAACCCTTATGGTTCAATCACACAATAGAATATTGAAGTGAAATAAAAAACTATACCTCCATGAAACATGGATTGTATTTTCTAAAGATGACCATCACAATATATCCCATCCTACATATTCTTCTCTCCTTCTTAGATGCCAGTGACACGAATATTAGATCTTTTTTTATAGTCCCCTGGGTCCCTGGGGTTCTGTTCACTTTTTTTTTCCCAGTTTTTTCTCTCTGCTGTCCAGATTGGGTAATTTCTAGTGTTCTATTTTTCAGTTCATGGATTCTTTCTTCTGTCCCCCTCCATTTTGCTGTTGAGCACATTCACCAAGTTGTTTTGTTTTTTTTTTTTCACCAAGTTTTTTATTTGGTTATTGAATTTTTCAGTTCTAAAATGTCCATTTGGTTCTTCTTTATAACTTATATTTCTTTGCTGAGACTTTCTCTGTTTTAATTTGTTTCAAGTGTGTTGCAGTTGCTTACTGAAGCATTGTATGATGGCTGCTTTTAAATCTTCATCAGATAATTCTAACATCTCTGACATCTCGAGTTTGGCATCTATTTCTTTCTTTTTTCCTTCAGTGTGAGGTCTTCTTGGCTATTGGTATGACAAGTAATTTTCTACCCAAACCTGGGTATTTTAGCTATTATGTCATGAGACTCTGGATCTTATTTAAATGTTTTGTTTTAGCTGGCTTCCTCTGACACTGGTCCAGCAGAGGAAGGGAGGTGCTACCTCATTATGGCAAGGCAGGGTTTGACATCCAGGTTCCCCACTCAGCCTCCATATTAGTCATCTCAGGCTTCCATAACTAAACACCACAGACTGGGTGGCTTAAATGATAGAAATTTATTGTCTCACATTCTGGAGGCTGGAAAGTCCAAGATCAAGATGTTGGCATTTGCTTTCTAGTGAGACCTCTCTCCTTGGCTTGCAGTTGGCCACCTATTCCCTCTGTCCTCATATGGCCTTTTCTCTGTGCACTTGCATCCCACGTGTCTCTTCCTCTTCTTATAAGGACATCTATCGGATTAGGACCTCACCCTTATGACCTCGTTTAACCTTACCCCCTTAACAGCCCTATCTCTAAACATTGTATCATCAGGGGTTACAGCTTTAACTTATGAATGGGGGAGGGCACAATTCAGTTCATAACAGCCTCCACTGACTCTTGAGTGGGGAGTATTATGTGTTATTTCTGGGAGGGCATGGGAATTCTGGCTCCCATTACACCTCCCTGGCTGTGAGGAGTAGGTGTGTCTCCTACTGCCCCCTGTATTTATGACCTCTACTTACACTATACTATTCAGGATAGTAGTAACCTCTGGAGTCGTGAGAGCAGATATGATTTGGGAAGAGACATAGAAGGCTCCAAGGAATTGGATGTGTTTTATTTTCTAGTTGGGAATTAAGTATGTTGGTATTAATTATACTATTATTATTTAAACTTGTACATATATGTTATATAAGGCATATTCTTTTGTATATATGATATATTCCAGAATTCAAAAAATAAAAAGATAGAAAAACCCAGCCACAACAAAATAGAAATATGGTCTCTCTACTTAGAATATTTATAACCTAGCTGAGGTCCTCAGAAATAACAATCTACCATCTGTGGTATTAAGCATTATCTATGTGCCAGGCATTATACTAAGCACTTCATAAACATCATCTTACTTATTCCACACAACTCTCCTAGGAGGTAGATATTAATCAATTTCACCGATGAGGAAACTCAGGCTCAAAGAGGTCAGAATCACAGAGATGGAATTCAAGCCCAGGCCAGTCTGCAGAGCCCATACTCTTCAGCCCCTTAGCCCCCTGAATGAGGTTAAAACTAATTAATATCATTCATCCCAGTTGTCATGTGCCATACACCTGCCACAGCTAATAAAATCTCACAGAGAACATTAGACTCCAACAAGACAGATAATGTCTCTTGAGAGAACATTGTGGACAAGGTGACTACTAGTGGTGGCTCTACCAAAACTAGCCCAGGTTATGAGCTGGAGTGGGTCAGGATCTGCCCAGGTGAGCAGGGGTAGGGACTAGCCAGGCAGGCAAAAGCTGTTGCTGAGGCCTGTCAAACCATATGGGCAGGGCCTTGAAAGTTTGCAGAATTAGGAGGAAGGGGAGCCATAAATGGAGAACCATGAAAGGCATCTTACCTCCTCTTTCAAATGGAGGGATCCCAACAGTGGGGCAGGAGCAGTTGGAGCTGGAGGGAGATGGAATGGTGCCTGAAGGAGGAAAGTGCTAAAGATTAGAGCTAGTAATTGAGGCAGGAGCCAGGCATACGGCCACAGACAGACCCAGCCATAGTGTGGCCTACCCTGTCCCACTGCTTTCTCTGTGGCATAGAAGGGAGGTCACAGAAATTGAGAGATTATTGTTTAGGTATATTAGCCATGAACTGTGGCCCTGTTGGGGAGCTGCATGTCCTGCCCTATGCAGCCTGCCCAACATGTTGGTAGCAAAGACCTGCCTGTACACTGGGGTGAGGGAAGAGGCTGAGCCACAGTCATGAGCCCACATGGTCACTGTCCATGAGAACGGTGGCTAAGGCCAAACAAGATAGGATTTTCCAGGGACTGTCAACTCCCACCATAAGGCCACAGGCTCTGGGACGGGGATCCTGGCAGGACTGCAGCTCAAAGTCAAGCTTGGAGTGTTGTACACCCCAGATTCAGACTGAGATCCTAGTAACTGAGCACTTGCCTAGGATGAAGGAAGCATGGTCAGTCACACCTGGGTACCCTTTTGGACATTAAACACAGAGAAGTTAGGAGCAAACCAGAAGGAGTGGCAAGGGGCCCACACCTTCCTCCTTAGAGCTGCTGAAAGGGCAGCTCTCCTTAACACCAGTACATCCTGGGGATGGGAAAGGGCAGTCAGTTCACAGCTAGTGGCTTATAACCTGGCCTGGCTGTACTAGTTGGGCCAAATAGATAGTACCTTAGGAATTTGATTATTATGACATAGTCTTCTTTTTCTCTCATAATACTTATTAACTTGAAATTTCTAATGTTCATGTGTCCATATCAGCTTTTTGGGGGTTAGTATTTATATGACATTGCTTTCTAACCTTTAACTTTTCTGTCTCCTTCTATTTAAAGTGAGCCTTTTGTAAACAGCAGAGTTAGATTTTGTTTTTTACCTAGTCTAATAATCCTTGTCTTTTAATTGACATATTTATACTATTCACATTAATTGTAATTACTGGCATAGTTGGGTTTACCTTGCTATTTATTTTCTATTTATCCTTTGTACTTTTATTCCTCCCTTTTGATTTTCCTTTGGGTTAATCAAGTTTTTTAATTTTTATTATTTCATTTTGCTCTACTATTAGCTTTTTAATTGCATCTTATTTTATTATGATTTTAGTGATCATCCTAGATATTACAATATGCATCCTTGATTTATGTCAATTTACTTTAAATTAGTATTTTTATAGTTAGTACTTAATGCAAATACCTTAGAACTGTTAATCCCCATCTTTGGTGCTATTGCTGACATATATTTACTTTTATGTTAAAAATCTTATGAGATATTATTCTTTTTAAGTTGGTTTTTATTTATTTTTAAATTTTATTTATTTATTTATTGGCTGTGCAGTTTGTGGGATCTTAGTTCCCAACCAAGATTGAACCTGGGCCCTTGGCAGTGGACGCATGGAGTCCTAACCACTGGACCACCAAGGAATTCTCTATTGTTGTTTTAAATAGTCAATATTCATTTATAATTATATACATTTGTATCTTTTGCTATGCCTTTCATTCCTTCCTGCAGTTCCCACAGGGATCATTTTTCTTCAGCCAGAAGAACTCCCTTAAGAATTTCCTGTACTGCTGATGTGTACTAGTGACAAACCAAATTCTTTGAATTTTTGTCCACTTGAACATGTTTATTTTGCCTTCTTTTTTTTTTTTTTTTTTGCGGTACACGGGCATCTCACTGTTGTGGCCTCTCCCATTGTAGAGCACAGGCTCCAGACGCACAGGCTCAGCGGCCATGGCTCATGGGCCCAGCCACTCCGTGGCATGTGGGGTCCCCCCGGACCAGGGCATGAACCCGTGTCCCCTGCATCGGCAGGCAGACTCTCAACCACTGCGCCACCAGGGAATTCCTTGCCTTCAATTTTGAAAGATATTTTTCTGGGCATAGAATTCTAGATTGGTAGGGTTTTTTTCTTTCAGCATTTTAATAATGTCATTTCATTGTCTTCTGGCTTCCATAATCAGTCATCAGTGCTGTTAACTGATAACTAACTCCCTCTCTCTCTCCCTCTCCTTCTTTCTTTAAAAATATGGTTGCTTTTAGGATTTTCTGCTTTGTCTTTGATTTTCAGCACTTTACCTATGATAGGCCTAGGTGTAGTTTTCTTTATACTTATCCTTCTGGAGCTCACTGATATTCTTGAATCTGTGGCTTGATGCCTTTCATCATATTTGGAAAATTGTCAGTCATTATTTATTCAAGTATTTGAGCATGTCCCGCATATCTCTTATGCTCAGCTCTGTTTATTCCTCAATTCTTTTTCACTCTTGCTTCAGTCTGGATAAGTTCTATTGATTGGTCACTAATCTTGTCTTCTGCTGTATACAGTCTCCTGTTAAACCCATTCAGTGAGTTCTTAATTTCAGATATTGTATTTTGCAGTCTAGAATGCCAATTTTTTTCATTCTTATAGATTCAAATTTTCTGTTTAAATACTCAAGCTTTTCACCCATTTGGTCCATCTTTTGCTCTATTCTCTTTAACATATTATTCTTACTTATTTTAAAACATTTGTTTGAGGGCTTCCCTGGTGGCGCAGTGGTTGAGAGTCTGCCTGCTGATGCAGGGGACACGGGTTTGTGCCCTGGTCTGGGAAGATCCCACATGCTGTGGAGTGGCTGGGCCTGTGAGCCATGGCCACTGAGCCTGTGCGTCCGGAGCCTGTGCTCCGCAACGGGAGAGGCCACAACAGTGAGAGGCCCGCGTACCGCAAAACAAAACAAAACAAAACAAAACATTTGTTTGAGATGTCACCTCCTGCTTGGTCTAGCTCCCTGCATCTCAGTTTGGAAAATGGCCTCAGGAAGAAAAGTGGGTAAATATGGGGCTCACCTTGTGTACCCTCCATCTGCCAAAGATCATAGCCCTGCTTTGCCTGCTGCCTAGTCCCTGCAAACTGTTGTCACATATATTTTGCTCACATTCATAGTTGTTTACCATGGAAGATTCTATCTAAAACCAATGACCCTACCATGACTAGAAGTTCCTCCCTTAGGGATTTGAGAGGTTGAGGCTAAGTTGAAAGGGTGCATGTCAAAGAGGCCATGAAGCTATCTGGACTCTGAGGTCATGCCCAGCAATCTAAGAGATTAAGAGGTAGAAACAATGAGTTTGCAGAAGCTGTGAGGAAGAGAACAGCTGAACATATGGTGTGGGGGCAGGGAGGGGGCTGTGTAAGAGAAGGAACAGACCGTGAAGGAGATCAGGGAGTGCCACAGAACCATCCACCATGCCCTGTTGTCCTGACTCCATAGTGCCCTGAATCCAGTGCCACACTCCATCCCCAGGGTCCATGCAGCAGGGAGAGCAGAGTGAGCAGGCAGTGGCAGGGGGCCTGGAGTGCCAAGTCTTAGGGTTCCAGTGGGCCACAGGGGCCTCTGCAGATGACTGGAAGAGGGAACAAGGAAGCAAGAACAGCCTTTGGGCCTGAGTCTCCCAGCCAGAGGGGCCATGTGGCCCCTGGGAAGAGGATGGGGCAGCTCTCTTGGAACTACCTTCCAACCAGAGGAAGCCAGTATCCCATGTCTACCAGGAGCACTGGGGCCCTCATTACTGTCCCCATTTATTTGCATCTTTTTGCATGTCATTTGTCATTTGCATGGGGTCTCATTTTATGTCAAATTCACAGTCTCTGCTTATTCCTCCCTATTTGGGTGTAGGGAAAAGTGGACCTTCAGCTAAATCCCCCTTGGGGAATTTTATTTTAACTCTCAGTATACCATCAGAGTCCTTTAAACCTAATTTTAATTTTTAAGTTTCTTTTTTGAGCAGTTTTAACTCTTCATAAGGATTGATATTTTATGACTTTTATCCTTTCACAGGGGTCTTCCAAAACCCAAAGAGAAATTTCAATTATCTTTTTAATAGAATAAAGCTTGTTCTATCTTACAATTGCCATAACAATCCATTGGATCCTTTATATATCCAAAATGTATCAATTACCATATTGATCCATTGAATCCTGGATAAATTCAAAATTTATCCTGGGGCTTCCCTGGTGGCACAGTGGTTGAGAGTCCGCCTGCTGATGTAGGGGACGTGGGTTCGTGCCCCGGTCCAGGAAGATCCCACATGCCGTGGAGCGGCTGGGCCCGTGAGCCATGGCCGCTGAGCCTGTGTGTCCGGAGCCTGTGCTCCGCGACAGGAGAGGCCACAACAGTGAGAGGCCCGCGTACCGCAAAAAAAAAATTTATCCTGATCTTAAAACATTTTGCTATTTCATCCTCCTAGGAACTATATTTCATCATTACTCATTAATTATTCTCAACCATGCTTTTTAAAAACAGAGACTAAAATAATAAAAAAAACAGAAGAATGATGGAATTACCTGGAAGGATGATTCAATAGTGATATGAATCATTACTATTCCACCATCTTTCAATTTTCTTATTGTTTTGTCCAAAGCATTAGACATCTTTCAAGAAGATGGAAACAAGAAGTCTGGAAACGTCTTTGTTTGTTTTAGCTTTCATTGTAGAAGATGAGAATTCAGAATATTTCATTTTCCTACAAAGAAGAAAGAGAAAAACAGACATTTCATAGTTACTGAGGAATCATTAGATGAATGCAATGTGACAGATAGCAGCCACTCTAGACTACAATGATGATGGTAAAATTATATATAAGCAAAGTTGTGGACTATGAGTCTTCAGATATCTTAGATGAATTTTCTCAAATTCAAGAGTTGTCCCCATCTTCCCAGAGAGTGGAGAGCTAGAGACCAGAGAGGGATAGTTCTTTTCTAGGGTCACCCAGCTCTTGCTCTGTTCTGTTGCACAGAGATGTGCCACCGAGCCAGCCTTTCTCATGGCAGGCATACGGTAGGTGCTTCCCTGCAAGCCTGAACAGGGCTGGCCCTTGAAGTAAGGAGGCTGTCCAAATCCCCGCTCCTGAGACCTGGCACTTGCCCAGCTCATCTGCCACTCTTCCTTGGGCCTTGGGGCTCTTGAAGCTGTGGTTTTCCTCTGGGTGGTGACTCAGTGCCCGCAGCCCACCCTGCATGTGAACCTCCCTTCCCCTGGGCCTCACTGACCGCCCTAAACCACAGGCAGCTGTGGTTTTCCTTAAAACAGCAACCACTAACTGCCAAGCCCACCCCACCTACCCTCCACTCCCCACTCCACCCGTCAGTGCCCTAGCCCCAACCTCAGGGCATCAACTGAAAGAGAACTGAAGGGAGTTGCATACGTCCATGGGACATGGTGTTTATAATGAGCTTTGCCTTTTATAGCATAAGTGTAAAAGATATACCCATATAATAGACAGGGAGAACAAGGCGAAAATGTTTTAGGGGCTTCTTTCAAAGCAATCTATGCATTCCTTCAACTAGCATTCCTTAAAAGCCCGCTAAAACACAGGACAGTAGACACTGAGATGCGATGCCCATTTTCCCCTTCAGGGAAGGACTTGGTACCCAGGGGCAGGAGTATTGTGGGCTGTCAGCCCCTTGAGGGATTGCTTCAGCTGCAGATACTTGCTTTACCAGAGGTCATGTCCTTCTCTGGGTGTTCTATACACAAAGACTAATCTAGTTGGGGTATAAAGGCCCAGCTATTTCAACCCAGTGCGGGACTGTGACAGGCCATTCTGCTCCAAGCTCCCAGTGAGGCAACCAAAGCTGGGGTGGGGCCTGCAGTGCAGCTCTGCCCAGTTCTGCCTCTTCCCCCTCCCTTCTACAGGCATCAATCTCAAGACGTCTCCTTAAAGAACATCCAGCATGCTAAACTTTGAGTCATAGTCTGCTTCCCGGAGAACCCACCCGCAATACTTGGCTTTCAAAGAGCTGTCAGCCTAGTGGCAGAGAGACACATAAACAACGAAAGTGGAGAAAGGATGGCCCCAGGGTGACACAGCCACCAGAGGCCCCCAAAAACAGGCTTTGGTGCACAGGCAGGGAGGATCTGGGAGGCACTGGGTAGCAGCATTGAGGCAAGAGCCTAAGCACCTCTTGCCACCCTAAAGCTGCAGCACAGACCCTTGGCTTGGAGGAGGGACAGGGTTCCCACCTGCTACCATGATTTTCTCGGACCTAGTCTGCTCCCATAAGCAACACCCCCCAGGGTGGCCCTCTCCCAACTTTCCTCCTCAAATACATATTCTTACTATGTTGGGTCCAGGTGCTTCTTACAGCCCCAGTGCCTTGTGGCCAGCCAGAGGCAGCTGCAGAGCTCCAGGGTTGCTCAAGGGAGCTGTTCTGGACCTTGAGGGCTCAGAAAGGAGAGCAGACCCTTAGGTCAAGCAAAGGAACCCCAGGATTGTGGGGAACACAACTTGGTTCCAGTCCCACAAAAAGAAACATGGCCAAAGGAGCAAGCAAGCTCCCCTCACTGTGGGCACATCCTCATACTACGGTCCAGCCTGTGCTTGCTATGCTTCTGATGACAAGGAACTCTGACCCTACGTCCCCTCCAACCAGAGGTCCCAGGGGCTGGACAACTCAGATAATAAGGAAGATCTTCCTTCCCTGGAGCCCTTCCCTCTGTCTCCCTAGGCCTTCTGCAAGAGTCCTCTTCTGGCCTTAGGGGCCATGGAGTCTGCCCCCTCTGCCCGAGGCTAATCTTCAGCGCAAAAAATCGTTTGGGCCCCCAATCTGATCCCAAGTCATTGTGGGATCTTGGGAACATTCCTCTTCCAGGGACCTCATTTCTCCATCTGTTTGACACAGGGGCAGGAGAGGAAGTCTTTCAGCTTCCTGACTGCCCTGACATTTGTGACCCAGTGGTATATCAAGACCATGATCCTATGCCTGGCCCCCACTCCACCCCTTTGTCTTCTCCCCTCCAACTTTCCCAGACCCAGCATCTGCCACTGCCCCTTCCCTGACCTTCCACCTCTCCTGGGACTGACAAGAGATGAGAGGGTTAAAAGTCAGCCTTGCCTCCCAACTGACCCTAGAGGACTGCTCGGAGGGCGTGCCGGTCACTAAGCGCAGGGCAGCAGCTGCAACAAGCCAGTGTTCTGGCAACTCCTGGAAATCATGTTGGAGAAATGCTGCCCTGGTGAGGGATGGGAGTGAAGAGCTCAGGGTGGGAAACAGCCAGTTCAAGGCTGTACTTGAACATATGTGTTGGTGAGTTTACTCCCTTGCAGCAGAGAAGTCAGAAAAAGTACTGTCCATGTTAGACTCCTCTGTTGTGAGGAAGGATGACTCATCACAGACAATCTCTGCTCAAAGTGTACCATGGGCCCCACAATCCCCCACCCGCACAAGGAACAGCAGTGGGAGGGGACAGAAATGGACTGGGCACAGGCTGTGGCTTTGAGTCTAGTCCAGGATGGAGGGAAAACATGTCACAGACTTTAGCCTGGCCACAGCTGCACCAACCCTGACCCTGAGACAGCACTGGAGAGGGATGGAATCCAGCCATCCATGTCTTCTAGGCCAGGCCCAGCTTATGTTTGGTTGTAAATATTGTTAAGGGATTTAGTGGCAAGGGATGAGGGGCTCAGTGTGCAACCAGCATCAGGGATCAGTCTATGACCAGGATCAGGGCTCAGAGTGTGACCAGAATGAGAACTCAGTCCTGATGACAAGGGCCCTCACATTAATCACCCTCCAGGTGGGGCTCAGAGCCAGGGAAGTTGTGGAAAGTGTCTGAGGGCAAGGGTGGGGTCAGCTGGGAGAGAGGGGAGGTGGGGAAGCATGATTGCTAAGAGGTCCCTGGGCCTGATGCCAGCTGAGTGAAAGCCAGACAGGGAGTCAGAACTCCAGCTCTGCCAGCTGTGCGATTTGGGGGACTACTTCCATTTTGGGGTGGGGGGGTCTCTGTTTTCCTGTGTGTAACATGGGGCTATTTCTTTCTGTCCTGCCTGATAACAACCTTTTAAACCACATGCAACTTCATGTTTTACGAAGCAGCATCTCTTTTGGCCCTCACAAGAACCCTTATCATACCTGCCTCACAGGGTGAGAATGTACTTTATGAGATGGCTGAAAAGACGGATGGGGTTGTTTGCTCAGGGTTTTTTGTTGTTGTTGTTGTTGTTGTTGCGGTACTCGGGCCTCTCACTGTTGTGGCCTCTCCCGTTGCGGAGCACAGGCTCCGGACGCGCAGGCTCAGCGGCCATGGCTCATGGGCCCAGCCGCTCCATGGCATGTGGGATCCTCCCGGACCAGGGCACGAACCCATGTCCCCTGCATCGGCAGGCGGACTCTCAACCACTGCGCCACCAGGGAAGCCCTCAATTAATTTTTATCTTCCCAAACTCATGTGCGAAAATTGTTTACAGAGTCAAACTGTGCTAAAGGGTTAGAACAAAGACAGCACTCTCCTACGTCACTCCACCCTGCTCTCCAGAAGTGACCACCTCAACTCATTCTGTTATTTCTTCTGGTTTTTATCTCCTGAATAAAGCATTTGTTGCTACTATTGCTATCTCCAGAGAGGTCCAATTTAGATACTGTCTCTTGGCCTTCCTCTCATGATAAATGAGGTTTACTTACACCCTTTTCCCTCTCCTTTCAATATCACGACACCACATTTCTTGGTTACATTCACAGTCAATCACTAGTGCTCACGGCTGAGCCAAGTAGTATGCTGTAACTACCTTTCCTTTCTTTGTAAACTTCTTTCTCTCTTCAGGGTAATCGTTGACTCATTTTTTCATTTGTTTTTTTTTTTTTTTTTTGACCCTTCCCACACCCTGCAAAAGCCCTGTAAAATGATTCTTGATACACATTTTCATTATCAGTTCCAATTCCTTATTTCTTTTTTCCCTCTGAGACACCTCTACTGGAGTCTCTGGTTCTCCTGCCTCCATCTGAACTAATAGCTCTAGATCAGCCACAGAGCTGTCATCCTGGGACTTCTCCTGGCCAACATACTGAAACTTCTTTCTTTAATTATCTCTGGTTTTCCTGGATTCAATTTTTTCTTTCTTGTTTTATGCCCTTCTAGGGGGTGGAGCACATCCTTCAGTAGCTTCCCAGGAAGTCTGCATGGGAGATAAAGTTTTTCAAACTTTGCATATCTGAAAATATCTACATTCTACTCTCACATTGTATTGATACTTTGGCTGGGTATATAATTCTCAGTTGAAAGTACTTTTCCTTCAGCATCTTTAAGGCATTGCTTTGAGGACTTCTAGCTTCAAATGTTGTTATTAAGAGGTCTGATTCTGATCTGATTCCTGATCCTTTGTATAAAATCTGATGTCACTTTCTGGAATCTTCTCTCCATTAAAAAAAATAATATATTTATGTATTTTATTTTTGGCTGTGTTAGGTCTTTGTTGCTGCACGCGGGCTTTCTCTAGTTGCGGTGAGCAAGGGCTACTCTTCATTGTGGTGCGTGGGCTTCTCATTGCAGTGGCTTCTCTTGTTGCAGAGCATGGGCTCTAAGCACACGGGCTTCAGTAGCTGTGGCACATGGGCTTCAGTAGTTGTGGCTCGCAGGCTTCAGTAGTTGTGGCTCATGGGCTCTAGAGCACAGGCTCAGTTGTTGTGGTGCACGGACTTTGTTGCTCCACAGCATGTGGGATCTGCCCAGACCAGGGCTTGAACCCATGTCCCCTGCATTGGCAGGCAGATTCTTAACCACTGTGCCACCAGGGAAGCCCTCCATTCTTCAAAACGGTTTTTTGAGGTACAATTCACATACCATATGATTCACTTATTATTTTTTTTTTTTGCGTGGCACGCGGGCCTCTCACCGTTGTGGCCTCTCCTGTTGCAGAGCACAGGCTCTGGATGCGCAGGCTCAGCGGCCATGGCTCACGGGCCCAGCCGCTCTGCAGCATGTGGGATCCTCCTGGGCCGGGGCACGAACCCGCGTCCCCTGCATCGGCAGGCGGACCCCCAACCACTGCACCACCAGGGAAGTCCCAATTCACTTATTTAAACTGTACAATTCAATGGTTTTTTAGTGTATTCATAGAGTTGAACAACTATCACTATAATTGATTTTAGAATATTTTCATCACCCACAAAAGAAACTCTGTATATTACCAGTCACTCTCCACCTCCCCGCAAATCACTCAGCCCTAGGCAACCACTAATCTATCTCTCTATATATAGATTTTCCTGTTCTGGACATTCAAATAAATGAAATCATATAATATGTGGTCTTTTGTGACTGGCTACTTTCACTTAGCACAATGTTTTCAAGGTTCGTTCACATTGTGTTATGTATCAGCACTTCATTCCATTTTATGGCTGGATAATATTGCCTTGTATGGATACACCACATTTTGTTTATTTATCTATCAATTGATTGACATCTGAGTTTTTCAACTTTTTGGCTATTATAAATAATGGTGCTATGAGCATCTTTGTACAAGTTTTTGTATGAACATATGTTTTCATTTCTCTTGGGTATATACCTAGGAGTAGAATTGGCTGGCTTATATGGTAACTCTATGTTTAACCATTGGAGGAACAGCCAGACCATTTTCCAAAGCAAGTGTACCGTTTTACATTGCCACCAGCACTATATGAGGGTCCCAATTTCTTTACATCCATCACAACACTCGTTATTACCTTTTTTATTATACGTGGATGTAAAGTGGTATCTCATTGTGGTTTTGATTTTCATTTTCCTAATGGTTAATGATGTTGAACATGTTTTCATGTTGGCCATTTGTATACCTTCCTTAGAGAAATGTCTGTTCATCTCCTTTGCCCGTTTTATTTTATTATTATTATTTTTTTGGCCATGCCATGTGGCCTGTGGGATCTTAGTTCCCTGATCAGGGATTGACCCGAGCCCTAGGCAGCAAAAGCACAGAGTGCCAACAACTGGACTGCCAGGGAATTCCCTCCTTTGCCCGTTTAAAAATGGGGTTAAATTACGCACTTCCCTGGCAGTCCAGTGGTTAATACTCCACACTTCCGCTGCAGGGGGCATGGGTTCGACCCCTGGTGGGAGAACTAACATCCAACATGCCACATGGTGCGGCCAAAAAAAAAAAAAAAAAAAAATTGGGTTAAATTGTCTTTATTACTGGGTTGTTAAGAGTTCTTTATATATTCTAAATACAAGTCCCTTATCAGATACATAATTTATAAGTACTTTCTCACATTCTATGGGTTGTCTTTTCACTTCTGATAGTGTCTGTTATGAGTTGAATTATGTTTCCCAAAAAGATCTGTTGAAGTCCTAACCCCCCAGTGTCTCAGAATGTGACCTTATTTGCAAATAGAGTCATTGCAGATGTAATTAATTAAGCTAGGGTCAAACTGGAATACAGTGGGCCTTAATTCAATATGACTGGTATCCTTATAAGAAGGTGTTGTGAAGATACACATGGAAACCCTGTGTCTATTACCAGTCACTGTGATGTCAGAGAACACCATGTTATGACAGAGGTGGAGGTTGGAATTATGCAGCTGTAAGTCAAGGAATGCCAAGGATTGACGACTATCACCAGAAGCTAGGAAGTGGCAAGGAAGGATTCTCTCCTACAGATTTCAGAGGGAATGGTTTTGTCAATACCCTGATTTTGGACTTCCAGCCTCCAGAACTGTGACAAGATAAATTTCTATTGTTTTAAGCCACTCAGTTTGTGGTACTTTGTTATGGCAGCCGTAGGAAATTAATATAGTGTCCTTGTAGTATAAATGCCTGACATTAAGGTTTTATGTATTGTAATGTAAGTGCCTGGCATTAAGTTTTTGATTTCTGAGGCATCCATTTCAAGACATCCATCTCAAATAAACATGTTGCCAGCTGTATGACATAACTTCTAGTTAAACAAATAGATAAGTAGCCAGGCGACCCCACCCATGAAGTTCTCCTTTCAGAAAGCCCTGGAGTAACTGAACTCTTGATTGACTCTGCTTTTCCCTTCCCACACCCTAATTCCCACTCTTATGCTTTAAATTTGCCAGTAAAGAGTGAACCCACAAAATCCCAGGCACCCCACCCTCAACCCCAAGGGCAGAACCCCGGTCCACACTTTCTCTCTCTCTCTCCCCACAACCTCACTGTGTGACCCTTGGGGATGCCCTGTACCTTCCAGGACCTGTGAATAATAAACCTTGATTTTTCAAAGTTCTCTGATAGTTGTTGCTGAGGTGCATCTTGCAATCATAATAGAACCACAAGGGCCAGTCCAACCTCAACACTGGCTCCAGTCTGGGAAATGTCTATGGAGGCTTGCCACAAGTAGTATGAGGCCAGGAGAATGCCTAAGGCATTTTTAGCCAATAGCATCACTACTGATAGGCTGAAACCAACACAAAACAGTTCTTTGAAGCAAAAAGGATTTTAATTTTGATTAATGTATCTATTTTTCCTTTTGTTGGTCATGCTTTTAGTGTCATTTCTAAGAATACTTTGCCAAATTCATGGTCATGAAGGTTTACCCTAAATTTTCTTCTATGAGTTTTTTAGTTTTAGGTCTTACATTTAGGTCTTTGATCCATTTTGAGTTAATTTTTGTATATGGTGTGAGATAAGGATTCAACTTCATCCTTCACATGTGGATACTCAGTTGTCCCAGAACCATTTGTTGAAAAGACTATTCTTTCCCCATTGGATGGTCTTGGCACCCTTGTTGAAAGTCAGTTGACCATAGATGTGTGGGTTTATTTCTGGACTGTCAGTTCAATTCCATTGATCTGTACGTCTATTCTTGGGCCAGTACCACACTGTCTTGATTACCATTGATTTGTGGTAAGTTTTAAAATCAGGAAGTGAGTTCTCCAACTTTGTTTTTTTTTGTGGTACGCGGGCCTCTCACTGTTGTGGCCTCTCCCGTTGTGGAGCACAGGCTCCGGACGCGCAGGCTCAGTGGCCATGGCCCACAGGCCCAGCCGCTCCGCGGCATGTGGGATCCTCCCGGACCGGGGCACGAACCCGTGTCCCCTGCATCGGCAGGTGGACTCTCAACCACTGCACCACCAGGGAAGCCCCCAACTTTGCTTTTTTTTCAAGATTGTTTGGCTATTCAGGATTCTTGAATTTTCATATGAATTTTTTCATCAGTTTATCAGTTTCTGCAAAGAAGCCAGCTGAGATTTTGATAAAGACTGTATTAATCTGTAGATTAGTTTGGAGAATGTTGCTATCTTAATATTTTCCTTCAATTCACAAGCACAAATACCTTTCTATCTATTTAGGTCATCTTTAATTTCTTTCAACAATGTTTGAGTATTCAGAATATAAGTTTTGAACTTCTTTTTAAAAATTTACTCCTAAATATTTTATTCTTTTTGATGCTATAGTAAATGGAATTGTTTTCTTAATTTCATCTTCATATCATTCACTGCTAATGTGTAAATATACAGTTGATTTTTGTATATAGATATTATACTCTGAACTTGTTGAACCTGTTTATTGGTTCTAGCAATTTTTTAGGATTTTCAATATTCAAGATCATGTCCTCTGCAAATAGAAATTCCTTTTCAATTTTAATGTCTTTTATTTCTTCTTCTTGGCTAATTGCCCTGGATAAAACCTTCAGTACCTTGTTGAATAGAAGTGGTGAGAGTGGACATCCTTGTCTTGTTCCTGATTGTAGGGGGAAGTTTTCAGGCTTTTGCCATTAAGTATGATGTTAGCAATAGATTTTTCATAGATCCCTTGTATCAGGTTGATGCAGTTCCCTTCTATTCCTAGTTTACTGAGTTTTTTTTTTTCTTTCTTTTTTTTTAATCATGAAAGGGTGTTGGATTTTGTCAAATTTTTTTTTCATCTATTGAAATGATTGTGTGGTTTTTGTCCTTTATTATATTACCATGGTGTATTATATTGATCAATTTTTGTATGTTGAGCCTTGTATTTCTGGAGAATATTCCACTTGGTTGTGGTGAAAATTCTTTTCATCTTGCTAGATTTAGTTTGCTAATATTTTGATGTTTTTATGCATATATATTCATAAAAGATATTGTTTCATAATTTTATTTTCTTGTGATGTCTTTGTCTGGTTTTGTCTCATAGAAGAAGACAAGAAGTTTTCCCTCTTCCATTTTTTGTAAGAGTTTGTGAAGAATTGGTATTAATTCTTCTTCAAATGTTTAGTAGAATTCACCAGTGAATTCTGGGTCTGGTCTCTTCTTGTTGAAAGTTTTAAAATTACTAATTTAATTTCCTGTTATAGGTCTATTCATATTTTCTATTTCCTCTTGAATCAGTTTTAGTAGTTTTTGTCTTTCTAGGAATTTGTCCATTTCATCTAAATTATCCAATTTGCTGGTATAAGTTGTTCATAATATTCATTTATAATCCTTTTTTAAAATTTATTTATTTATTTTTGGCTGTGTTGGGTCCTTCTTGCTGCACACAGGCTTTCTCTAGTTGCAGTGAGTGGGGGCTGCTCTTCATTGCAGTGCACAGGATTCTCCTTGCAGAGGCTTCTCTTGTTGCGGAGCATGGGCTCTAGGTGCGCAGGCTTTAGTGGTTGTGGCTCACAGCCTCAGTAGTTGTGGCTCGTGGGCTCAGTAGTTGTGGTGCATGGGCTTAGTTGCTCTGCAGCATGTGGGATCTTCCTGGACCCGGGCTTGAACCCGTGTCCCCTGAATTGGCAGGCAGTTTCTTAACCACTGCGCCACCAGGGAAGTCCTATAATCCTTTTTATATCTCTAAAATCAGTAGTGATGTTTTCTCTTTCATTCCCGATTTTAGTATTTTGAGTCTCCTTTCTCTTTTCTTTTGGTCAGTCTAGCTAAAAGTTTGTTCAATTTTGTTTGTCATTTCAAAGAATTGACTTTTTGTTTCATTTATATTATCTTTGTTTTTCTACTCTTATTTCATTAAATTTCACTCTAATCTCTATTATTTTCTTCCTTTGCTTGCTTTAGATTTGGTTTGCACTCCTTTCCAGTGTCTTAAGGTGATAAGTGGTGTTATAGATTCGTAATCATTCTTATCTTATAATAGACACATTTGAAGCTATAAATTTTCCTTGAAGCACTGCCTTAGCTGCATGCCATCAATTTTGATATGGTGTGTCTTCATTTTTATTTACTTCAAAGTATTTTCTACTTTGCCTTGTGATTTCTTCTTTGGCCTATTGCTTTTTTAGAAGTATGCTCCTATTTTCCACATATTTGTAAAATTCTCAAATTTCTTTCTGTTATTGATTTGTAATTGAATTCCACTGTAGTCAGAGAACATGCTTTTTATAATTTCAATCTTTTTACAATTATTGAGGTTTGTTTTATGGCCTAACATATGGTTTATATCAGAGGATGCTCTATGTGAATTTGAGAAGAATATGTATTCTGCTGTTTGAGTGGAGAGTTCCCTAGATATCTGTTAGGTCTGTTTGGCTTATAGTGTTATTCAGCTCTTCCATTTCCTTGCTGATCTTCTTTCTAGTTGTACTACCCATTATTTAGAGTGGGATATTGAAGTCTCTGAGTATTACTGCTGAATCGTCTATTTATCCCTTCAAGTCTGTCAGTTTTAGCTTAATGCATGTTGGTGTTGTCTTTTCAGACATAACAATTATATGTTTATAATTGTTATGTCTTCTGATGGACTGGCCCTTTTATCACTATAAAATGTTCTTCTTTATCTCTTGTTGCAAGTTTTGTTTTAAAGTCTATTTTGTCTGTTATTAGTAGAGCCACTCCAGCTTACTTTTGTTTTGTTTTTTTACATAAGAGACCTTCATCTATACTTTTACTTTCGATCTATTAGTATCTTTGAATCTGAAATATTTATCTTTTAGATATCATAGGGTTGGATCTTGTTTTTTTAGTTCAGTATGACCCTCTCTGCCTTTTGACCAGATTGTGTAATATACTCACGTATAGTGTTGTATTGTTATAGCTGGATTTATGTCTCCTATTTTATTTTTTGTTTTCTATATGTTTTACATCTTTTTTGTTCCTTTCTCCTTCCTTTACTGCTTAATTTTATACTAAGTGAATACCTTCTGATATAACATTTTAATTTCTTTAATAATTTTTTCACTATTTTTTGAGTTATTTTCTTAGTGCTTATCAGAGTCTGATTCAAATTTATTTTAATTTAATTCCAGTGAGCTGTAAAAATATTACTCCTACACATTTATTTATATACTCCTGTATATTTATTCCCTTTTCCTTGTGCTATTGTTATTATAGTTATTTATTATTAATTATTACTAATTTATAAAATAAATAGTATACAGTGTATTTGTATATGTCTATATGTTATAAATCCAATAATAAATTCTTATAATTCTTACTTTTTTAATATTTGTGTGTCTTTTAAAGAAGCTGAGAGAAGAAGGGAGAGGATATATAATTATAGAGTTTGTTATTTACCAATTCTGGCTCTCTTCATTTGTTCCTGTGGATCCAAATTACAATCTGTTGTCATTTCTTTATTCTAATACAAATTTGTTTCCACCCACCTCCTTTGTGCTGTTATTGTCAAATACACTGCATTTCTATATGTTATATAACCAACAATACAATTATAGACATATTGTTTTATATAATTGCTTTTTAAATCAGTTAAGAGAAAAAGGAGAAATATACACATATACTATCTTATAAATTACCTAATTGTCTTTAACACTCTTTGTTTTCTCATATAGTTTCGAATTATTGCCTGAGGTCACTTGCTTTCAGTCTCAAGAACTTCCTTTAGTATATCTTGTAAGGTAGGTCTGCTAGCAATGAATTCTCTCAAGTTTTGTTTACAGTAAGTCCCCTACATATGAACCTTCAAATTTCACACTTTCAAAGATGTGAACGTGCATTCCATCAATGTCAGGCATGAGTGAAATTGCAGCTTGCCCTCCATCTCCTATTGCGATGATCCTTCAACTCCACTATCTCCCACCTCCTCTCCCTCCTCCAGTCAGTAACTCTTCTTGTCTGTTCACTCGATGCCAGCCCCTGTATGCCAGCTGTTGTACTGTACTACTGTACTTTTCAAAGTACTGTACTGTAACATTAAAAATGTTTCCTTTATTTTGTGTGTTTGTTTTTTATGTATTATTTGTGTGAAAAGTATTATTAACCTATTACAGTACAGTACTACATAGCCGATTGTGTTGGGTACCTAGGCTAACTTTGTTGGACTTACGAACAAATTGAACATAAGAATGCGCTCTCAGAACGGGACTGGTTCGTATGTAGGGGACTTACTGTACTTGGAAATGTCTTTATTTCACTTTCATTTCTGAAAGCTAGTTTTGCTGAAAGAAGATTTGGTTGACAGTTTTTTCTCTCAGCATTTCGAATATGTCATCCCTCTGCCTTCTGGCTTCCATTGTTTCTGATGAGAAGGCAGCTGTTATTTTTATTAGGGTTTCTTTGGACATGACAAATCATTTTTCTCTTGCTGTTTTCAATATTTTCTCTTTGTCCTTGACTTTCAAAATTTTACTACAATGTGTATGGGTGTGGATCTCTTCATATTTATCTTACCTGGAGTTCACTGAGCTTCTTAGATGTGTAGATGAATGTTTTTCATCAAATTTGGGAAGTTTTCAGCCATTACTTCTTCAAATATTTTAAATTTTCTCTTCCTCCTCTTTTTCTGGTACTCCTATTATGCTTATATTGGTACACTTAACAGTATCTCACTTTTCTCTAAAGCTCTGTTCTTTTTTCTTCATTCTTTTTTCTCTCTGTTCTTCATATTACATATTCGCTATCAACCTGTCTTCAAGTTTGCCGATTCTTTCTTCTGCCAGCTCAAGTCTACTGCTGAGTCCATCTATTGGACTTTTCTTTTAAATTCTTATATTTTTCAACTTCAGAATTTCCAATTGTATCTTAATGTCTTTCTCTTTATTGATATTATCTATTTGATGAGATACGAATGAAACTGAGCAGGGCCCTATGGGGCTCCCAAGTACGTAGGAATTTTTGTCCCCCATTTCTTGTAGGCAAGACTCCAGCCTCCATGACCTTCCTTGAGTTCCAAAGGGCAGATTGCAAATCAAGGGAGGAGCAGCCAGAAAACCATCTGAGGCAAGATTAAAGGGACCAGAGAAGCTCATCAAGATAGGAGACTGACCACCTGAGACCCTGCACACACCCTAATCTTGTCAGCAACCCCACCCTTTTGAAACTCTGCAGAAGAAAGAAGAATGCAGGACTGTTACTGCCTTAATCCTTATTGCATACCCCTGACCACGAGCCCCAACTATAAGACTTCTCCCTATTCCCCAGGGAGGAGGGCACAGTTCTTGAGCTGCTAGCCTCCTGTGTTCCCCTCTTTGCCTGGCAAAGAATAAAGCCACCCTTTCTTTCTCCTCCAAAACTCTGTCTCTGTATCTCATTTCAGCATCAGTGTACAGGCAGCCAAGATTTTGGCAACACTATCATCATACTTTACTTCTTTATGCATGGTTCCCTTTGGTTCTTTGAACATATTTGCTGTGAAATCTTTGCCTGCTAAGTCTGATATCTGGACTCTCTCAAAAGCATCTCTGTTGACTGTTTTTTTTTTTTTTTCTTGTGTATTGGTCACATTTTCCTGTTTCTTCGCATGTTTCATAATTTTTTGTTGAAAACCGTGTGTGTATAATTTTATTATATTTGTAATAGAATTTTAGATAATACATTGCAGCAACTCTGGATACTAGCCATCCTCCTCTCCCCCTAGCTTCTTCTTGCTGTTTGTTTATTTATTTTGTGATCTGGCTAGACTATTTTGAAATTTACTTCCCCCCCCGCAGTGTGTAGACTGATTTCACTCCTAAACTGCATAGCCTTGGATATGTGCCATCACCCTGGAATGACAGTGGTTTTAAAAGGGCTCTGTTCATCTCTTTCCTTGACCATTCTGTTAAGCTGTCTCTATTGGTATCACACCCAGCTGTTAGCCTCCACTAATTGCTGACTAATTCCTCTATTGTTTTCAACAATGCCCTGGGGCATAAATTGCTCCACAGTCTGATCCAATGAAATGAAGACCCTTTGCCGGAGTAGTCTTTGAGGTCAGTCTCTGAAGTTTGTTCTGACCTCAAGAGGGCTCTTTAGTTATCTCTTTGCCTGCTTCTCTCTGGCAAACTTCTACTTAGTCTAATTTTTAGCTTGTTTTTCTCAAAGCACTACCAGACTTTGCTTACCATCAATATCTCCATTGTTTTTGAGAGCACCCATGTGCTTGTATTTCCCCACACTCTGTTGCAAATAAGTCAGTTCCCTTGGGGAGAGCATCAGAGTTCTTATGCTCTTATGGACTCCCTCTTATGGACTTCCTCTCTCCCTGTACAAAACTTCTGTGCCACTGCTCTGAAGCTGGTGTCTTGGAGTTACACTCCTGCTTTACAAGGGTGCTGGGTTGTGGCAGTAGCCTTTGGTCTTCTAAACTGGCCTCTCCCAGAATGGAACCTGCACTCTGTAAGTGAACCAGGGTGAGGGAGATCAAGGCCTCAGTATCCTCAGGCTTCCATGCCTAGGGTAGAGGTTCCACCCTATAAGTTGGGAATGGGTTGAGGAAGAGAGCCCCAGCCCTCTCAGCTACTCTTACCTGGAATACAGCTTCTGCAACACAGAGGTGAGGGAGATGAGAAATGCTGGTGGTCTGCCACTCTCAGGGAGGTACCTTAGCTCTCAACTGGGCCCTGGGGATAGAGAGAACCCTGTGTTCTTGGCTGTAACTGCCTAGAGCAGAGCTTCTTTCACAATGACCTGGAAGGGGAGAGAGAGAAAGAAGATCATAGCTCAATTGCCATGGCCTCTAACTCTTCTTACTGTTACCGAAAGCTCGGCCTCTCTGTACACTGGTGCCAAATCAAATCTCAGAGACAGAGTTTTGGGTGAAGTAGAAAAGGATAGCTTTATTACTTTGCCAGGCAAAGGGGGACACACCGGCTTTCTTATCTCTTTCATCCTATTATCCATCTCAGTTTCTTTCTGTTTAACTTTCTGAAAGGTTTCCTTGACTTTATCTTTCTACCACTTGGTTATCACATTTTAAATTTCTTACTTGTTTGCTGATTGTTCCCTTTTTATGGCATCCTGTTCTTGTTTCAGGATGCAATATCTCTTCCAGTCTAAGATTATGAACAATAGTTTCTTTGAAGTTTTCATCTGCTCTTTGCAGCATCTTTGTTTCTGAGTTCCCTTTTTCTATTGTTTTGGCCTCTCTTACATGTTAAAGACTCTCCTCAGGGACTTCCCTGGTGGTCCAGTGGTAAAGAATCTGCCTTACAATGCAGGGGACATGGGTTCGAACCCTGGTCAGGGAACTAAGATCCCACATGCTGCGGGGCAACTTAGCCCATGCACCACAACTACTGAGCTCATGCACCTCAACTAGAGAGCCTGCGTGCTGCAAACTACAGAGCCCACGGGTTCTGGAACCCATGTGCCACAATTACAGAGCCCACATGCCCTGGAGCCTGCGCGCCACAACTAGAGGAAAAAAACCCCACATTCCACAACTAGAGAGAAACCTAAGTGCTGCAATGAAAGATCCTGCATGCCTCAACGAAGATCCTGCGTGATGCAACTAAGACCCGACGCAGCGAAAAATAAATAATTAAAAAAAAAAAAAGACTTCCTTGGGCTTCCCTGGTGGCGCAGTGGTTGAGAGTCCACCTGCTGATGCAGGGGACACAGATTTGTGCCCTGGTCCGGGAAGATCCCACATGCCGTGGAGCGGCTAGGCCTGTGAGCCATGGCTGCTGAGCCTGTGCGTCCGGAGCCTGTGCTCCGCAACGGGAGAGGCCACAACAGTGAGAGGCCCGCGTACTGCAAAAAAAAAAAAAAAAAAGACTTCCCTCAAATGTCTGAAAACTGGCTGTTTATTTCAGGGCTGACATCCCAGCCCGAAGGTATGCTCATATCACCTGGAGATCACGTTCTGTGGAGGAGAAAGAGGGCCAACCATGGAGGTGGACACACCTGGCTCAAAACCCGTCTCCACATTTTTTTACTCTGATTGGGTAAATCCCCTGAGCATCAGCTTCCCTTTTAGTAAAATAAGGATAATAATATACCCTTGCAGATCACACATAAGCAAGTGCTGGGCACACAACAGATACTCAGGAAATGTTAAGATCCCAGCCTTCCCCATTCAGAAGTTTGTCTAAGATACCTCAGTCAGTCCTTATCCTCTGCATTGACTGACGTGCACTTACTCTTCCTTCTGTCTCTCCCTTCCGATTAACATCATATGCTCATGATCATGCCTCTACCAACCATGGAGGGACAGCCCATCCCTGATAATAAGACTATGCCACCATGATGCCTTAAAACAAATTTGGTGTCAGGTGGACCTGGGATCCAAGCTCTGTACTGAGCCTTGAAATAACAGATATCATGTAAAATCAGAGGTTCACCCAGTGTCCCCAAGCCTTGGATGAGACCCCTATTTACTACAGTCAAAGAGACTGTGCAGTGGTTTAGAATCCGCCTGCCAATGCAGGGGACACAGGTTCGATCCCTGGTCTGGGAAGATCCCACATGTTGCAGAGCAACTAAGCCTGTGTGCCACAACTACTGAGCCTGCGCTCTACAGCCCATGAGCCACAACTACTGAGTCTGCATGCGACAACTACTGAAGCCTGCGTGCCTAGAGCCCGTGCTCCACAATGAGAGAAGCCACTACAATGAGAAGCCCGCACACCACAATGAAGAGTAGCCCGCACTCACCGCAACTAAAGAAAGCCCACACGCAGCAACGAAGACCCAACGCAGCCCAAAAACACAAGAGAGAGATAAGAGGACACAGGAACAATATGGTCTGAGGGACTCAGAACATACCCAAGAGGAAGACCCTCAGTGACAACTGGCATCTGGACCTCAGAAAAGAGGTTCTTCTCTGCTTAGAGCAAATAGGGTGTCTTCAAATCTTCCAACAGTCCGGATTCACAATTTTTCAGGACAGCTGTTAGACTTCATGTACCACATCCCCACACTACCCTGCGTCCCCACCGCCCTCCAGCCCCTTCCTGCTGCACCCATTTTGCTGCTCAAGCCCAGGCCACGGCTCTATTTCCTTGAGGATACCACCTCCTAAGCAAGGCCGTAAAGCAAGAGGAGAAAAGGGATAGCCTCTCCTAAGCCAGCAGGGGAGGTCTTGGCCTCCAACTGAGAATCTGTGTGCTCTGGCCTCCTTCAGAGCATTCTGCACCAGGCATCTGACTTCAAAGGCTCCCTGAGCTGGGTCTGGCCCTATTCCTTCAGCTCTCTGACCCTGCCATGGTGAGTGCTCAAACCTGAAGTTCCTGGGGCCAGGATAAGAGCTTGGCCAGCTCCATGCTATAGCCAGTGCCCTTTAGGAAGGGCATTCCACACAAGGGGTTCTACACACCTGAGCCCTCTGCTGGGAATGTGTGCAGCTCCAGGCCTGCACACATCATCCTGGGGGTGACCGGTCACCTGAGCAAAACCAGCACACTTGGTGCTCAGGGCTTTTCCTGCACTCTGGTGATCGCATCCTGCATCTGTCGCCTCTCCTGCATTTCTGAGGGGCAACTGAACACGCTAAAACACACTTGGGAAATTCCACACCCTTCCATCTAATGGACCTAAAGGGGCACCTCCTACGGGCCCTACACTGTGCTAGGTCAGGTGGAGAGAGGCAAAAATGGCGCACAGGATGCTTCCCTCTCCTCCAACTAGCTGGCATGAAAGGTAAAACCTGCCAGGTGTCCAATAATAAAGCTGTAGGAGACTAGAGGAAGGAACCATTTTAAAAGGATGGACCTGAAAGTATTCTCTAGCTTGATCTGGGTGGTATAATATATGTTATTCTTCAATTAAAAAAAAAAATTGTGATTGGCCCTAGCCCCCAGAACTCAGCAGAGACTAGACAGGCCAAGTGCAGAGAAGACAGAGGATAGAAACATTGGGGGACCCAGGTCTGGAGGCTGGTGGATGGCAGTGGGAAGTTGCAGAGGGCATGGGTTGGAGCCCTTGTCAAAAAAATGTCTAGGGACTAACAGAATGTCAGAGACAGAGAGGATCAAGAGTGAGAGTTCTGATGTATGAGAGCCAGGGCAGCCCTCTCTTTAGGGAAACCAAGGAGTTCTGGGAAGTCTCAGTATACACACAGTTGATGGGGAGGTGGGGAGACGTTTGCTGGCTTCTCCTAGGTTCTGATTGAGTGGTGACTCCATGATGGACGGCTAGAAGGTCCAGGGTACCAGAAAACACTCAGGATTCTGGAAAAGGTGCCCTGGGAAGCGACCTCAGATAGTGACCAGCAGCTGCCAGCCCACAGGTCCAAGACCTCCACCATTCCCAATGCCTGGTTTCCCCAAAGCAGTCTAAGTAGAACAAACCCAGAGCCCACCCCATGCTAGTCAGGGTCAGCCTCACCATCTGCATGGCCCAAGACCCTGTGTTTTGGGGACATGTGTGGTGAGCCTCCAGCTCAGAGGTGGAAGGGAGAAGGCAGACACTATGTGCTCAGTCAATGCCAAGGACTGAACCTCCACCACACGTTAAGCTAAGCAGGGGTCCTCTCCACATCTCTGGTCCTCTGGCATCTGCTCCCCAGCACGAGAGGCTCACTACCTCACACTTTCACTCCATATTTCATAAGCCCTAACTGCCAGGATGTTTCTCCCTCTATGGGGTTGAACTTGGCCTCTAGGAGATTCCTTAGCGGTCCAGGACATACTCCTGTCTCCTGAGGCTGCTCTTCCCTTCCCATCCAGTCTGGTTTTTGTACACCTGTTCGGTGCTCTGGCTCTTCTTCTGCAGATGTTGGGCAGCGGGGGCCCTGAAAGGATCACAACACTTCAGGTGCAGTCTGAGTCAGAGGGAGGAATAATCTCCTCCTTTGACCTGCATGTTATGCAGCCATTAATGCAGCCCAAACTTTTGGGGAAGCTCCGTGCATTGTATGTTCACTGTAGCTCACGAGAAAGAAAGTTCTCATTTCATAGGCACCTGCCTTGGTTTCCCACAGTCACTTGCTGTGGCCCCCAGGCCCTGTCCCACTGGGCCTCTGCCCACCTTATCCCGCTTTAAACCACTACCCTCTCCTATTCACAGCCCTTCTTTCAGTTCCCCCAGCTAGCCCTCTCCTTCCTTCCTTTTCACATACAGTAGCCTCAGCCTGGAACGTTCTGGTTCATCTTTCCCTGGATAACTCCTGCTCACTCATCTTTCTTCTGATCACTTCCTCCAGGAAGTCTTCGCTTGAAGCTCCCCTCTCCCCCTCACTAAACTAGGCCCCATGGTTACCCCTCTCATAGCACTCCTTACCTTTCTTCCATGGTACTTATTGGAGTGTCTCCTCTTCCTTGTCTGATAAAGGTCTATCCCTCCCACTAGACAGCTAGCCCTGAGAGCAGGGAGCACATCTGCTTCTGCTCCTCACTGTATCCCCAACACTGAGCACAGTTCCTGGCTTGGGATATACACAGAACAAAGTTGGATCAAGTGAATGAATGCATGACTGAGGCACAGGGTTATTTTGTCTAATTAGGCCAAGCCCCTTCATTACCACACCACTCCATCCTGCCCAAATGGAGCAAGACGATGAAGAGCAGAGGGTGGGCTGTGGAGATAGGCAGACCTGGGCCTGAGTTCCAGCACTGCCACTCACCAGATTGTGCCTGAGTCACTTCACCTCCCCCAGCTTCGGTTTACTCACCAGTAAAATGGGGATGGTAATGGTGGGCACCTCACACGATGATGGATGAAGTACAAATCATGTATGCAAAGGGTCTAGCACACAATGCTCAGAACATGTGAGTCTTCTCCCCCAGAAGCTTGTGAGAGGGGTGTGTTCACATCCCAAGACTTCTAACGGGCAGGTAGGTTCTCATCACCTGGGTGGGGCTCCTCTGCCGCAGGCAGAGCAGTGGGAACAGGGAAGAGGTTTGTCTCTCACCACCAGATCACTCTGGGAATTCTCTAATTGGGTCTGGGACCATCTTTGCTCTCTGATGGCCTCAGAGCCCCTCATCTTCATCTCACTTTCAGAGTCACAGGGAAAGGGCACACTTTACTGTCTCCATTTTCTAAACAAGCAAGCAGAGGCTCTGAGCCTCGGCTGCATGGGGCACTCTCACCTACTCTAGTCCTGGCTGCTGCCCCTCCCAGGGGGCTCAGGCTCTGCTTCTGGCATGCTGGAGTGAGGGGTCCAAGTCCTTGCCCTCCCTGTGCCTTGGTCAGCTTGTCTATTAGAAAAGAGTTCCTTTTTCTCATACCCCTCTTCCCTTGGAACCACCACCAGGGATGAATAAATGGAGAAAACCTGACATGACTTTCGCCAGGTGGGCGTCGTCTGCTTCTTTGTGAGATGCGAGACGGTTACCCAAGGCTATATCTGGGCAGAAGTGAAGCAGGCGTTAGCACCCAGCCATCAGAAAAATGGTCCTGTCCTCAAGGGCCTGGCACTTGAGGCATCAGTGAAAACCCCTGAAGCATCTTCAGGACACATTTAAAGCCATAACTGCACAATCCAGCACCTGAGCTTTCCAACTCTTTCAAGGGCCATTGCTGGCCCCGCCCACACTGGTAAGCCCCTCCTGCCTGCTCTGGCCCAACTGGACCCTTCCTCCTCAGACTAAACCCCTTGGCTTTGGGCTCTGCAGGACGAGGTTCCTCCCGCCTCCACCTACCATGTCCAACTTCAGAGCCAGACTCAGAACCCGGTTCAGGTGTGCCATCTGCCCCCAGGCCTTTGCACACATTGCACCCCACTCCTGCCATTCCTACTCTTTGCTAGTGCCCACACCACCTTTAGAATTCAGCCCAGGTAGAACCTCCTCTGAGGTCCTTCCTCGTTCCTCAGACCTCCCCTGCAGGGTGGGTGGGCTGTCCTGCTGGTTCACTTGGCACCCTAGGCCTACTTACCGCCATCCCTTCCTCCCTCCCTGGGCTGGTCTTTCTGCTCTGCTGTCTATTCACTGAACTGGAAGTGCCTTGATGACAGGGCTGGGTCTTTGGTCCAGGACACTGTCTGGAACACAGACTTTGAAAAATGTGAATATGGGGAGGTTGTGCATGTGTGGGGTGGGTGGTATGTGGGAACTCTCTGTACTTTCCACTCAATTTTTCTGAGAACTTAAAACTGCTCTAAAAAATAAAGTTTATTAATTAAAAAAAATTTTTTTTAATGAATGAAGAAACATGATCAGCCTTTGATTATGCAACATTGGCTTGCAGAGGCCACAAGCTACTGTATTTGAGGGAGGTACCCCAGGCAGACCTGCCATCCCTGAGGGCAGGGACTTCCCTTCCCTTATCAGCCCTGCCAGCCTTGTTAGCCCATGTCTGAGTGCGCACAGGTGGTGTGGTCTGACTGGCTGGATGACCAGCGACCAATTCCCTGCCCATCCACCTGTGATGCAACAAGTTAAGGCGCCTGCAAAGGCCATATGAGGTTTCAGCTGGGCCCTCCATTGTCAGCGCTATGGCCGCTGACCCATTCCTGGAAGGTCAGGCTGGCTGGTGAACGTAGCAGGAACTAACCCCAAGGTTCACAAACCCTCCATATGTGTGTGACCTTGCAGACTTTTTACCCCTGACCTAAAATATTCCTGTATCGCAGACCTGCACAGTCTCTCCAGGAGCCCCAGAGGGACTGAGCTGGAGCCAGAACAGGCTCTGTAGACCAGAGGGGACAGTCCTGACTCCAGGATACGTGCCATTCGATTTCTCAGTGTTCCTGTTCACCAGTCATAGACATGGGGCAACACAATGACGATTTATTTTCCTAGAAATTCCCGGCCTTGGCCACTGCTCCCCTGGAGGTCCAGGAAGATCAGAGAAGGCTGCAGAAGTCTTTGGAGCCTCCACCCTTCCCCAGCCCCCTGCCACACACTCACCCACCTTCCTCAGCCACTGCTCGCATGCCAATCCTGGGAGAGGCCACAAAGAGACTATCACATGGTCTGCCACACTCCAGCTCTGTTTCTCCATTTGGTCTCTTTCTCTGGTCTTCCTCCAAAGGCCCTGAGCCTGGGAGGCAGCATGACCCACTGGAAGAACCAGGGCATGGAGCCAGCCAGAGCTTCCCTGCTTAAAAGCTGTGGGACCTTGAGAACATTAAGTAACATCTCTGAGCCTCAGTCTGCTCATCTGTCAAATGGGGATAATAAGCTCCCCCTTAGGGACTGCTAAGAGGATTATGTTACAAATGGTAGCTGTTACTTCACAGAGCATGGCTTCTGAGCAGTACTTCCCTCTGGTGCTCTGTGGCAGGGTGGCAACACATCCTGGTTTTCCCAGGACAGTCTCAGTTGATGCCTATTGTCCTGGCATATTTACTGCCCCTTTTCACTCTCAGAAGAGCCCACTTTCTTTTTATTTATTTATTTATTTATTGGCTGTGTTGGGTCTTGGTTGCAGCACGTGGGATCTTCGTTGCGGCATGCAGGATCTTTCATTACGGCCTGTGGGCTCTCTAGTTGTGGAGCGGGGGATATTGAGCACACGGGCTCTCTAGTTGTGGCGCACTGGCTCTAAAGCGTGCAGGCTCAGTAGTTGTGGCACACGGGCTTAGTTGCCCCACGGCATGTGGGATCTTAATTCCCTGACCAGGGATTGAACTCTCGTCCCCTGCATTGGAAGGCGGATTCCTAACCACTGGACCACCAGGTAAGTTCCAGAAGGGCCCACTTTCGACAACAAAATACATGGTCAGCCTACCTGCACCTCTCTCCATTCCCAACTTAGGTCCAGCCTGTGTGAGCAGCACCCTCACCCATTTCTACCCTCCCCTCTAAGAGGCCATGTCTTGGTTTACCGTTAGGAGGATTTTTATAACCTTCTCTCTGAGCTTCAGGTTATTTTTTTTTTAATGGAGATAGCAATGCCTATCTTGAAGGCTGCTTAGAGGATTGAATGAGATAAGGTATGCAAAGCACTTGTCTGGCATAGGCCAGGTGCCAGATAAACATGAGTCCCCTTCCATGGCCTTCTCTCCCTGGTTCCCATCATGCTGGCTTCCCCCCAAGAGTGGGGCTCCAGAGCTAAACTTCTCCCCTACCAAGAGAGTGATTTTTAGAAGTTCCAAGTGACGTATGAGCTCCCAATCCATGATCTCTCCTGAGAGCAAGAAACGATCTTCACCTCCACCCTCCACTGCAGGCCCCGAGGAGCATTCCAGCCTCTCCTTCCTGCGTGCAACCACGTGTTTCTGCTGGCAGCTTCCAAGCCCATCGCTATAGCTGGAAACCCTTCAGCCCTCAGCTACCTTGCCCACATGAACAGAAGGCACCTTTGAACTCTCCCCACTCTTCCAGGAATCCAGAGGCCCAAAAAGGAGTCCGCTGGGCCTCCAATCCCCAGGGACCTGCTATCTGGGCCAGCAGGCAAAGGGTAATCATGTAATCTCAGCAGATAAAGCCACCATGAGACCAGCCTGTTGCAGCAAGGGGATAACATGCTCCCAGATCACACCTGGATTAGCAACACGTCCTCCAAAGACCCTGAAGCTCAAATCTCCCATCTGCCTTTTGCCCTCACACCCACCTGCTCCTGGCATTCCTTTGCTCTTAGACAGCTATAGCAGTTCTCCTGGCCTACTCCTTCCCCTTGCCTTGCCCCAGGTGGCACGAAGCCTGCCTCAAATATTATAGAATATTCTGTTCCACCAGGAAGCTCTCGGTGTAAACAACCTGTCAGTCACTGGGATCTGACTCTAGGGTTCTTTGTTCAGAGGCAGTTGCGTGACATTTCAGATTTTCATGCTGCCCTAGAAACAATATATGTATGAAGGAAGCTACAGGAAGAAAAACGTAATGAAGCAGCTGCTAAATTGGGACTAAAAAAAGGTATCGGGTGGTGGTGGCGTGTGGTGGAGGGGGTGTTTCAACAGATCGCAGGGAGGTAAATGCTAATGAGGGTGGGAGCTCTGGTTCTGCAGGGGCAGCCTATTTGGAGGCAGCTTTAGGGCAGAAAGAGACACTGGCTGGGTGACCCTCACTTTCCCATCTATAAAATGGAATTAAATATACTAGTTGATTCTGTCATGAGGCTTTATGTTAGGAGGGTGAAGTGAAATCAAGGAAACTCTCAGCAGTATAAGGAACGCATAACACATATACATAACCCAGACACAATCTAGGGCTCCCTATGGCTCAATCCTGCACAGAGTCACACTCCAGGAAGCACACACTGGCAAAGGAATTTGAAAGACCCGATATTCTAGTGATTGCCAGTGGGGAGAGGGAAGGGGGGAGGGGAAAGATACGGATAGGGGATTAGGAGGTACAAAGTACGATGTAGAAAATAAACGAGCCACAAGGATATATTGTACAGCACATGGAATATAGCCAATATTTTATAGTAGCCTTAAATGGAGTATAATCTATAAAAATATTGACTCACTGTGTTGTATACCTGAAACCAATATAGTATTGTAGATCAACTATACTTCAATATAATTAATTAATTAATTTAAAAGAAGATCCAATATTTACTTGGGCTTCTCGAAGAACATTAAAGTATGTCAAACTCACAATCCTCAGCAGTATTCCTCAAAAATCCTTTTACTCCCCATCCCCATCTTCTGGTACCTCTTAGCAGCTTGGAGACTCTGTTAAGCCAGTTCCCAGAATGTACCCCAACTTCTGGCCAGCCTGCATGGCTCTGCTGCCATCCCTCCACTCGGGCCCCTCTCAGCTCTTTAGGATGGAGTTAACCAAGTCTATGCTCCATGCTTTACTTTTTTTCTCCTTTACGCATTACCAGAATTTGTCACAATAAAGGAGACTCTGGGACCAACCCAAAAAGTAAGATTCCTCCCCTTTTCCTCCCATCTTCTCAGTTCAATATCTCAATCTTTTTTTTCAAATTCTACACCACAAAATGTCCGGGAACCATGAGGGCAGGCTGAACAATCCTGAAAGAAAAGACTGTGGTAAGCAAAGCAAAATTCTTTTTAGTGGGTGGGACTGGGAACCATTAATAAGTCTTGCACCACCATGCACACAATTGTCATCAAGATCTCCTTCCCCCCATTTGCCACAGGACTGTGGCTTTTACACTTTCTAATATTTTCCTTCACGTCATCACTCACTTTTGCATCCCTTCCCTTTCTAGAACCATGGGTGTGGCCAAGGCCTTCAGCACAGCCTGGCTTCCCTGACTTAGCATCTGGCTTCCTCCCTGACTCCAGCTTCTCAAGTCTCCCATCTGTTCTGCACGTACCACGCAGCTGATCTTTACTGCACTCCATACTCACCATGTGGCTCCCCTGCTGTACAGCTCCGACTTCAGCACATGGAGTCTAAGATCCCATCCAGGTATCCCACATCGAGCACGTGACAGTGCATCTCCACCTTTGCCTGCACTCTAACTACGCTGGCCCGCCAGTGAGCACCAGCCTGAGTGCCACTCCCTCCAAAGGGCCCACCCTGGCTTCTTCTCAATTCTGAATCACGGCACTCACAGAGTCTGTGCCACACAGTCTCACTTTTGATTTTCTCTGTCACTTGATTGTTTTAAAGCCTAGAGTCTTCTTCCCATAAGACCATAAGCTCCTTGAGATCAGAGACCTCAAAGGCTTATAGGGAGCACCCAGGGATACTCAGAAGTCATCTTCCTCTATGAGCTCCTGACGAGAAAAACAAACCGTTTCTACTCCAAAGGCCTTGATGGAAATCTCCAGATGCCCCTGCCAAGTCATTCTTAAGAACTTCTGGATAAAGGGCAGAGGGAACCCTTTAAAAAATGTATGTAATTGTGGCTTTTGTGGTGGATAATATATTCATCTGGCTCAAAACTTAAAATGAAGTCAGCCTCCCACCTTTGTTTCTCAACCACCCAGTTCCCCCACTGAAAGGCAAACAATGGACTGGATTCTTATTTATTTTTCAATAAGTATTCCAGCAAATACAAGCCAATACAAATAGATCCTCCTTTTCTCCCCTCATTTTTTTAATACACAAGCTAACATGCAATACACATTTTTCTCCATCTTGCATTTTGTTTAACAATGTATCTCAGACATCATCCTGTATCAGGCCTAGAGACCTTCCTCACTCTGTCTTGCGGCTGTGTGGTGTTCCAGTGCAGGGATGACCCTGATTTATTTAACCAACCTTCAGTTGTTAGATGGGGAGAGTGTTTCCAGTCTTTTACGACCATATGCAATGCTGCAAAGAATAGCCTTGTTCAGACTTAATGTCATATATGTGAGTGTATATCTGTGGGACAAATCCCTAGAAGCAGAATTGCTGGGCCAAAAGGTAAGGTGAATATGTAATTTTGATTGTTCTCCAAAGAGGTTGTATCATTTTACACTCCGACAAGCAAAGTACGAGGGTGCGATTTCCTAACACCCTTACCAACCTAGTATGTGAAAACTTTCATTTCAGTGTAGTTTGATTTGTACCACTCTCCTCGTGAAGGTGACTGAATAGCTTTTATAGTCGTGTGTGTGTGTGTGTGTGTGTGTGTGTGTGTGTGTGTGTGTTTATGTGGACTCTGTTTTTATCCTCTGCTCACTTTTCTTTTGTGTTCTTCGCCTTCTTCTAATCAATGTAGAGGAACTCTTTGTATATTAAGGGATTTAGCCCTTTGTTATATGACCTGTAGATAATTTCCCCAGTTTGTTGTCTTTTGACCTTGCCTTTGGGCTGTTTCTAGGTGGAATTGTTTATTTTTCTATAGTCAAATTTATCAATCTTTGCTTTTATGGCTCCTAGGTTGGATGCCTGGCTCAGAAACGAGCAAGACACCCCCCAACCCCCCAAGTACACACACACACACACACACACACACGCACACACACACACACACACACATACACACACACACATACACACAAAAAGCTTTTAAAAATTCTGTCAGTACAAAAAAGCTTGGAATGACTTGCCAGGTTTTGTGAGGAACAGGACAACTCCTGCCCTCCAGGAGATACCAGTTTTAGGGAGACATAAACCGACTAATTCCATGGTATAATAAGAGGGGGCACAATGGGAGCCTGGGCTAGGACCACCTAATCCAGCCTGAGTTGGCCAGGCAAGGCTTTCCAAAGGCAGTGGCACCCAGGTACATCCAGAGGCATGCGTAGGAGGCAGCCAGGGGAAGAATGGTCTTCCAGTAAAAGCGGCAGCATGTGCAAAGGCAAGAAGCAACAGGGCTCGGTCAAAGTTGTCCAGTCTGGCAAGAGGACAAGGAGCCCTGCAGGGTTGGTGTGTGGTAAGGGGTGGAGCTAGGAAAGTAGACAGGGGCCAGATTACCGAGGGCCAAGAGGATACTGCCCCGAAGTCAGGGCCTTACCCTGAGGCAGTGGGGAGGTGGCAGGGGGACACATCAGCCGTGTGGAGGAAGAGCTGGCGACGATCCAGTGTGGAGGCTGGGCCCTGGCTCTAAGGCTTCCGCCTCTTGCCCAGCAGCAGCCACGGCAGCCTAGAGGCTCCAGGCTGCCAAACAAGACTGAGAATTTCAGACCCAAATGTTCTGTTCTGTCAAACTTCCAGAATTCTATAAAAATCATCAGGGAAGCTAGCACCTTCTCTGAGAAACACTTCTACCCAAGATGATGACAACTACAAGAGCTCTGACTTTGACTGTTATCAGTGGTTATCACGCCCACCTCAGCACCCCGCTGGCAGATGGGGCCAGGTAAATGCAGCTCAGATACTACCCGCCCTCCCCTCAGCTTCAGCCTGGCTCAGGAAATAGCTGGGCTCTTCAGCCCCCGCCCATTCATCCAGACCCTCATTCAGAGTGGGCGACAGGATGCGGGACTGTCGTGATGGAGGGGTGGACCCCAGCTGGCCCGTGTCCATGGGGACATCTCTTTCCTTCTAGCCAACAAGGCTCAGTCCCACTATGAGCAGCCACAGACAGGCCTACGAACTTCTCTGCTCCTGTGACTTTTTAAAACAGGCATTTTGTAGCAGGTCTCCTGAGCAACTGTCCTCGCTAAAGTGCCCAGCACAGAGCCTCGCACACAGCAAGCACTCAGCAGCAGTTTCTGTTAAAACTGGAAGCCTCACCATTCATTAGGAGGTTGCTGAGGGAAAGGAAGGGCGATGTGGACAGAAGGAGGGAAGTTGGAAAACACTTAAACGGAACTTTGGGTTTGCCTCTGGATTTCAGTTGTCCAGGCCCTCACCATGCCCGACCCCCAAACCAGCCAAAGAAGTTGGCTCTTGATGCTACCATTTTAGTTATATTTTCTTTAGTGCCCTAAGACAATTTTATCCCAAAGGATCACTTGATTAAGTCAAGTGCTATAGAGATAAAGGCTCTTAGAGGCTGCTGGAGGCTTGGTTCCAGCCAGCAGGCTTCCTGGGCCCTTCTAAGGCGCCTCTATCCTCCAGTGGTCCGAGAGCATGCAAGGGGTACCCACTCACCCCGGCCTGGAAGGCAAGAGGGCAGGAAGGCAGCCCCAACCTCAGCTCTAAACAGTCAAACAAGCCCCAATCCACAGCAGCCATCAAACAGCAGTAGGTCAAAGGCAGGGTAGCGGAGGGTTTCTAGGGCAGAACATGTGTCTCTCTGGAGTCTACTTCCCCCATCCATGTGTGCCACTGTTGGGGCAGGGGGAGGTACAGACACCGAGGTCCCCATCTCAGGCACAGAAAAGCTGATGAGGACGACACCAGGAAGCAAGGGGTCTGGGTTCCAGGTCAGGTTCCAACCCTGCTGGCTGTGTGCCTGTCACTTGTATAAAGTGCATGTCAGCTTAGGGTCGGGGATTTTATTTTTCCCAAAATGAGACAGTCTATTTCAGTAAACGTTAGAAAAGCTCACTGGTATGAATACATATCTAGCTTTAACTTCCATTTTATTTGACATTTACTATGTGAGAGGTAGTAGGGTAGGCATTTTGCATACATTATCTCATTTAATCCTCTCAACAATTCCACGAGGAAAGTGAGGGTCAGAAAGGCTGAGCCCTGAGCCCTAGTCCCACTGCTAGTATGCGGGAGAGCTGGATTTGAACTAGGGACTGTCTGGCTTCTGAACCCTTTGCCCTTACCTGCCATATGATATAGGAACTAAGGACAGTCAGTCAGTTGCCAGCCTAGACCCTTCCCCGGCCCCGGATCTCTAAGACAACAGAGAGGCTCTAAAGGAAGGACAGAGTCTCCCAAAGAGTCACTTTTCTTTATTCTCAGTACCCCCAATCTCACAGCACGGTCTGTGGGAAATCTCAGGGCCTTGCCTCCTCGCAGTCTTCCTTGCACCCCACCAAGAAGCTGAAGCTCCAAAGGTCTGGGGATCTCCCGCTGTGGCTCTTTCTAAAAGCAGTTCCTGGGCACAACGTTGGATGAAGGTTTCTCGGTCATTCCTAAGTCCCCTTCCCAGAGCACAGGAACAATACAGCAGCTTGCTCCCCTGGCTTGCTGTGCCCATCCCAGGAAAAGGTGGGGAGAAACTCCAGAAAGCAGGTGTCTCTTGGTTGAAAGAAGTTGGGACCTGGACCTAAACTAGACCTGGTCTAGTTTAACCTGGGGCAGGTCACGCTCCTGGGGAGGCTCCCGAGCAGGCCCAGGCCAGACCACTACTCAGCAAATGCAGAAGTCTTCACCATATTTTGCCAAAGTCCACCTTCTTCACCAACTTGGCCTGAAAACACCTGAGTTCAGAGGGACACGCGTGACAGAAATCCCCGGGTTCAATTCTGCTGGAAGCCACCATGCTGGGAGAGGACTTCTTTCACTTTGTCCACAATGGTGCCCACCTCAGCCATGGCCCCCAGACCTAGGGAGCAGAGTTCGGCTATGACCCTGCAGACTGAAGCAGGGGACCATCCCCCACCCACCCTCACCCACTGCTCCCCGAGTGTCCCACCCAGAGCCCAGTGCCTGAGAAGGCCAGGACCAGGCCTGAGCCAGACCCAGCAAGTCCCTTCTGAGACGCCCCCAGGACAGGCCCCAGGAATAGTTACAGCAGCCATCTTGAACTGTATGGGCTGCATGCCAGGGAGGATACCAGGCAGTTTACCTAACAACTCTGAGAGACAGGAATTACCATTTCCATTTCCCAGATAAGAAAGCTGAGCTGGAGGTCACAACAGGCTGGGATCTGAAGCTGAGCCCTGCCGCGGCCCCAGGCTGTGGGAATGAGCTGTGAGCCTGGCCAGACACCCACCTTGGTCTCCACAGACCAGCTTCTTGGCCACACAGGGGATCTCGACATAGCCGAAGGCCTTGAGCTGGCCCACCTGCTGCTCCGTGATGGGGTGCTCCCACATGGCGGTGTTCATCGCCGGGCAGAAGAGCAGGGGCTTGCTGTGGTCCCAGGCCCGGATGACACAGGTCTGTGAAGAAGGTAGGGGGTGCCTGCTGCTCTGCCTGCCACCCCTCCCCGGCCTTCCCGAATCCTACCCTCTGCTTCTGGGCCACAGCCAGCTGAGGACTTGGGATGACTGGGAGCCCCTGTCTGAAGGGAGCTGTCTCATACTTTGAGGGTGGGGCTGTCTCCTGGTCCCTCTCACCTCCCCATAGGCTCTGTCACAGGGCCCTACACACAGGAGGTGCTCTACCAATGCTAGCAATGGCCTAGCCACCTCCAAGCAGACCTCCCTTGCTGTGCAGAAAGGGCTCCCTCTGCCCAAGCCTCTGTCTTCCTCAGTCAGCCACACCTCACAGACTGAAGCAACCCTGGGAAGCAGGGGGCAGGCCTGCGGTTCCCACAAAGCTAAGGACCAGACTGCCCAGCAGGTGGGCTCATCTATCCTGACACCAGCTCTACTTGAGGCCAACTAAAGCTTGGCCATGAAAACAACATCTTCCACATGACAAAACCCTCTCCCACGTGTTATCTCATGAACCCTCACTGCAACCCTGTAAAGAAGTTGCTGTCCCATTTCACGGAGGGGAAGCTGTACTTCCCAGAGGTGAGCCATTACCCAAGGACACACCAGACGATGATCCAGGGCAAGGCTTTGCACACCGCCCATGCCATCCTCCACTGCATCGTGCAACCTCACTACCTCCTGATGTCCAGGCCATCCCACCAAGTCACATACCAGAGCAGCTATGAAAGGGACAGACCAGCTCACAGAGTCTTTAGCGCTGTGAACTTTGCAGTCACGTGGACCTGGGTTCAAATCTTGCTGTGCTATCTGCTGTTACTAGCCATGAGAACTTGAACAAGTTCTTTCATGCCGGGAGTATCAGCTTCCTCTCTGCAAAGCCCTCTCACTGGGTGGTCTTGAGGGCAGAGGGTGAGAATACTTTTAAAGCTCTTTGCACAAGGCCTGGCACAAAGTACAGGCTCCAGAAATAGTAGCTCCTGTTATTATTACAGGCATAGCCTCCCTGGGCCAGGGGCTGCCTCGGGGAGAAATAAGCTCTGGGGCCCGCAGGAGTGTGCTCCCCTGGGCTCTGACTGTTTCAGGCGCCTCCGCCTAGGCTGTGGGCCCCTCAGGGAGACAGCGGTTGGCACACCCCTTCCCTGAAGTGGAGCCTGTCTGCAAAAAGAGGGGGAGTCCAGAGAACAATGCCACGAACAGGCCAGGGAAAATGCCTGCCCTCCTCAGTGCCCCTGCCCTCTCCTGGGGACAGGAAGGAAGTTGGTCAGCACACAGCCTCAGGATCTGGGGGCTTGCGTCATCCCAGACACAGCGTTTGTTTCCCACCAAGTCCTCACAATGAGGCAACCTGGCTATGAGTGGACAGTTTCAGTCCACACTTCCTCTTGGCCCTGTGCCACCTGCTGCTTCTGCAGAAGTCATGAGCATACCTAGAAGAGTCCCTTGACTGCGTGTGGGGCGGGTGTTGGCAGGGCTGGGGTTCTCAATGATCTCTAAGGGAAGCACAGCAACTGGAGCAGAAACTCAACATCTCCATGCCCCACACCTCTCTAGCTTTTCCCACCTCATCTCAAAACTCAGCGCTTCCTGGACAAACCACAGCTCCTCCAAACCTTCCAGCACAAGAGGGCCGGAAGGAGGCATCAGTTCCCACGGTCACTTCTGTTTGGCCCATGTTGTGTGCAGCACCTCAGGCTCTGCCCCTGGGAATCCGCTTGGGTGGAGAGAAGGCTTGGATCCGGGTCAGGAGACCAGCTGCCAGCTATACTGGTGACCCAGGGAAGTCACCTCCTCTTTCTGGATCTGCTTGGTTATTTAGCACAAAAAAGGGCTAGAGCCTGAGTGGGCCAGAGGGCAGACAGAGATGCACATCACCCAGGCCAAGGGCCCTGAGACTGGGAACACAGGTTCATACCTAGCGCACTGCTCTAATGGCACCCCAAGTTCTGGACACTGGAAAGGGAGACGATCTGAAGGAGGGAGGAAGCAGGGCAAGCTTCTTTTGGGGAATATAAGGACAAAACATCTTTTTTTTTTTTTTTTTTGCGGTATGCGGGCCTCTCACTGTTGTGGCCTCTCCCATCGTGGAGCACAGGCTCCGGACGCGCAGGCTCAGCGGCCATGGCTCACGGGCCCAGCCGCTCTGCGGCATGTGGTATCTTCCCGGACCGGGGCACGAACCCGTGTCCCTTGCACTGGGAGGCGGACTCTCAACCACTGCGCCACCAGGGAAGCCCCAAAACATCTTTTGAGAGAGCACAGAGCCACAGACCATGATGACAGCAGTGTAAGATTTGCAGTTCTTTGAAATACTTGCACCTTCAAGGGAAACTTTTGAGGCAAAGGGCCTCAGGGCTGGTCCTGGGAACATATTCCACTGCTCAGCCAACTCAGTAGGAGGGAACCCCAAAGATTTCAGGGAGTGGTGGCAGCATTGAAGAAAAGAGGGAAGCAGAGCTTTCAGGAGTAAGGAAGGAGCCCTCAGAGAACCGGCCCGGGCCGGGGCTTAGCTCCTAGAGGTCGGCGTGCTTTGCCACATCAGCTGGCTACTGACCGACCAGTGGGAAGCCTGGAGATCTGGTGAGATGGTGCTGGTTACACACAATGCTGACACACTTAGATGAAAGTGGCCAGGAGCCTGACCTGCTCTGCCGTCCTGTCAGCCAGGCACTAGCCCCACCAGGAAGCCTTCTTGATAACACTGCTCCTAGGCCTGCCCTCCTCTGCACTCCCCCACCCCTGCACCTGCCACACAATCTGTGTGCTGCTCTTCTTCTGATCACCTGTGCTCTATTTCAAATGATGCTTAAATCACTAGCAACTTCTTCGAGAAGTACCTTAAGCACAAATCAACAAGCATATGAGGAGACTAACCTCCTATCTAAGCCCCAAAACCTTGACCCAGCTTCGTTAGTCACTTCATTTACTTTGGCTGTTAGCCAAAGTAAAATGACTGATTGCCTCATACATACAATAAGCATTTCCTGAATGCCTACTACATGCCCAGTACTGTGCAAGGTGGTGACGCCATTGTCAAAGGACTGACTGTACCACACACCAGAGCATACTCTAAAAATCCTCTCCTTCCAGACTGTCAGCTCCCTGTGTCCTCTGTGTCCCTCCACACAGGGCCTGACACATGGCAAGTTAAAGCTCAATGGATGAGGGAAGAGGGATGATAAGGGAGAGGGAGGGGGACCACACCCAGTCTTCCCAGGATGATCATGTAAACAAAGGCTCTTTAAGGACAACAGCTCCCTGGAGGTCCCCCAGGCCTAAGACAATCCCCACTCTGTACAGCTGGACTTCTCTTCCTCTCCTCCACCTTGGGCCTCTCGTCCTTTCTCCTTTCTTCCCCTTTAAGCTTTCCATAATATACAGGAAAACCACATCTCAGCTTTGTGGCTAAAGCTACAGGAGAGATAAGTGTGCCTGAGAGATCCATGCGGAAGTAAACGCTCTTATCCCGATTACCCATGTGGATATCCAGGTCCTGGTGGGAAGGCAGAGCTAAGGTGGGCAGGCAACGGGGCTGGGCAGGGAGACCAGCAGAAGAGCATGTTGAGGGCAGCCCATGAACTATGGACAAAGAAAGAGCAGCTGAGCATCGGGGGGCAGGTGAGAGGTGGACACCCTCAGAGGGCACCCGCAAGTCGAGTCAACCCATCAGAACCAGGCCTTCTACCCACTTGCTGGAGCACAGGTGAGGCCAGGTGGAGGGTTGTCCAGGGAACTGTGTTCCGAGCAAACAGGCCCACCATAAAGGGATTCCAAGGTGAGAACAGAAGCAGTCTGCAGCTCAGCCAACTGGGAGTGAGGCCCAGGGAGGGAGGAGGGCCCAGGGAGTCACTCACAAGCAAGTTGTCACAGATGCCACTGGCCACCTTTCCCAGCGTGTTGGCATCGAGAGGAGATACCAGCATGAGGTCTGCCCACCTCCGCAGGTCAATGTGGAGAACTGGGTCGGATCGGCACTTCCACACCTGGCAGAGGGAAGGAAGTGGGGTCACCGGGCCGGCCATTCTCTCAGTGTGGAGGGAGGAGCGGCAGGTGGGGTGAGGGCCAACACAGACCAGGTACACTAAGTCAGGAACCCAAGGGAGACCACCTGAGAGACCCCCGCCCAAGTTCACTGCCACCCCTCTTGCAGCTAAGCTGGTGAACATTGGCTATAGAGCCAACAGCCTGAGAGAAACCAGCCCTGAGGAAACAAACGCCCCTTGTCTCTCTGAGCTATTCCCTTTATGGTTTGGTTTTCAAGAGAACTGACATCTGGCAGGGAACTCCTGGCCTGTCTGCTTGAGGCGGATGCTTGGGTTGTCCAAGCCAGTGGAAAGGCTCTGGGCGGTGAGAAATGGAGGGGGCGGGGTGGGGAAGACGGGCCAGCCAGAAATGTTCTAGGCTGAGAATGTTTAAAAATGCCTGGCAGGGCACCCCTGTGAGGCCCACACTCGATGTCTAGTGAATCGGCCAGTGCCCGCCCCTCTGCAGGAGAGCAAAAGCAGAGCCCGGCAGCCGTGGGAAGTGAGGCACTCTCCACAGCCCCGACGCTGGGAGCCGCGTGGACAAGGGTGGTGGGAACAGAGCTCCTCTGTGGTTTCATCAGCCCAGATAAATACAAGGACACTCAACCTCAGGCACAGGGCCAAAGCTGAGGTCTGCCTGAGGTGGGAGGAGACTGTGGGCCTCCTGCAGGCCAGAGCTAGACAGATGTTTTCCTCATTGCCTCTGCCCAGAGAGCCCTGACCGCTGACTTGAGCCTGGCCTGTCTGCTCCGGCCACCAGAACCATTGGCTGCAGGGAGGATGGTCCTGTCCTGTTGGTACAAACACGATGGAACTCAGCCCTGGGGCCCCCAGCACTGACCTCCCATTCATCAGCGTCGCTGTAGAGGGTGACAGGAACATCCTGGGGACTGTAGAAATGTTTGGCTCTCTCAGTTGTGACCACTGCTACTTCCAGCTGTCACCAAGAAAAAGTGGAGTGGGGGTGGAGAAAGAAAGAGAAACTTACCAGAGCCACCGGCCTGGAGGCCACACGGGGCCAGGCCAGCAAGAGCTTTCCTCACAGCCTGGCTGTGCAGAGGACTTCTCCCTCCGAGGCAGCGAGCCCCATGTTTGCATAGCTACTTCCGCTGTCACCCGAAGGTCAGGCCTCACCAGGTGCAGCTGTTTCACTTCCCTATCTGAGGCGCTGCCGAGGAATGAGTCACCAACTGCCCAGCGTATATAAAGCTGCAGTCTCCTGCCGCTCAGGCAGAGACAGACAGGAAGGGAAATTAGGGCAAGAAGGCCACGCAGGCCATGGCAGGCAGGAGGGGCCACCCCAAGGAGGCTCACAGGTCCTGAGCTCTGGGCCACACCACAGATCTGCCCTCTGCAGGCAAGGCACTGGGGAGCTGGGGTCCTGCATGTGGTGTCTGCAGCCATGGCCCAGAGAGAAAGCAGGCAGAGTCCCTTGCCGTACTTCTAGGAACAAGGCTTCGTGGGCTCTGGCTGCAGACAGGCTCCAGGAAAAGCAAATCTGTGTGCCCTACACTCATGGGGCAAGAGTGATATTTACCTTCACACTACTCATTTAGCAGATAAATTAATAACGCAAACAAGAGGGATGGTTAAGGTGCTTAACAGACAGAAATAGCACATGATAGGGTGAACAGCACTAGACCAGTTCCCATTACTTGTAAAACGAGATGTCAGACTAACAAGCATGCAGATTAAAGGGGCCCAGAAGAGGTGGCTGGGAGGGGAGGGGTGTAGGAAATCACATCTTTGGGGGACATTTATCCAGGAGGGAAAAAAGTCAAGGGTGACAAGGACAGAATCATCAACTAACCAGAGCAAGGGTCATGTGTGGCAGTGTCTGGGCTAGATGTGCTCTTTGGCCTGCACGGGGTTACAAACTTTTTTTTTTTTTTTTGCTGTGCCAGGCAACATGTGGTACCTTAGTTCCCCGATCAGGGATCGAACCTGCGCCCCCTGCAATGGAAGCATGGAGTCTTAGCCACTGGACCACAAGGCAAGCCCCAGGTTATAAACATTTTTAAGCCAAAATATACAAATTGGGAGATTTCACACAGAAAATCCAATTTCCTGGCTCCTTTTAAAAAACTGAGTGGGACTTCCCTGGTGGCGCAGTGGTTGGGAATCTGCCTGCCAATGCAGGGGACACGGGTTCAAGCCCTGGTCCAGGAAGATCCCACATGCCGCAGAGCAACTAAGCCTGTGAGCCACAACTACTGAGCCTGTGCTCTAGAGCCCGTGAGCCACAACTACTGAGCCTAAGAGCCACAACTACTGAAGCCGGTGCACCTAGAGCCCATGCTCCGCAACAGGAGAAGCTACCGCAATGAGAAGCCTGCTCGCCGCAACCAGAGAAGGCCCACGCGCAGCAACGAAGACCAGACTCAACCAAAAATAAGTAAAATAAATAAATTTATAAAAAAACAAAACAAAACTGAGTGCTCTGGCACTGCTGGGCCCACATTCCTGCTTGAGAATGACTTGGTGGGACTTGGTGGAGCTGCCTCTTTGGATGGGCTGTGCCCATGCCATTTCAAACTAGTCCCTGCCCCTCCCTACAGTCTCACCAAGGCTCCCTCTCCTCATTTGTTTCCTGCCTTTTGTGGGTTGTCAGACACTGTTCTGCACAGTACCTAGGAATAAAGCTGGAACCAGGGAGTAGAAATCTCAGAGAGGCAGACTGCAGAAGAACTTCAAAAGGTCTGGTGCTCCCAGCTCTGCTGAAGAGCTCTCAGATTTGTCCATTCTCCCACTCACTCCCTCTTGGAACCTATCATCCCCCAAACTTGCACAAAACCTGAGGGACCTCTTTAATGGTCATTTAAACCAAACTCCTGCTGAGCCGGGGAGTCCCTTCTAGGATAGTCCTGAATGAGCCTGGTCCAGTTCTGAACAAGATGGCAAATGAACAGGGCTGCTGTCCCTCCATGGAACCCAGCCCTGAAGATGTCACAGGACGAGCACAGGGAGAGCAGTGAAAGGCAGGATGGTGCTGAGACTCTTAAGACACAAGACAGTAATGACGTAAGGTGTAGGGCATAGTAAGTTAGAACTAACCACAAGAAGAAGAATATATAACTTTCGAACCAGCAGAAGAAAATTCAATCTACACAATAAAGGATAGGGAAAGGAAAAAAAAAAAAAGCAGAGAGAACACATGATAAGCAGAAAGCATTAAATAAGATGGAAGAAGTCCTAATAGAATAGCAATTATAATAATTATATAATTGGCTAAACTCCCTGATCAAAATTCAGACTCTCATACTGGATGTTTTAAGATCCATCAATCACATCAAAATGTGTCTGAAAAGACACATTTAAGACAAAAAGATATATAAAACTTAAATAAAAGAATAAACTTTCAGTTAAATAAAGTGGATTAAACTCTACTCCCTCTCAAAAGCCCACTGAAATAAAAGTAAAGGGACTTTTTTAAAGGTATGAATCACCAGAACAAAGAGAAGAGGGCAAAAACATAAACAAAAACCCAGCAGTTAAGATATATCAATACATAAGATATGGAAGTGGAAGGAAGCATTAACAGATCAGATTAGATCAGACAGGATCAGATTTTTTTTTTTTTTAATGAACATTCCAGGAACAAAAAGGAACTCTTGGAAATTAAAATTATAAATAGTCAAATAAAAAATTCAATATAAGTTTAGAAGAAATTTTCCAAAAAGTAGAAGAGAAAGATAAAGAGATGGATAATACTATTAAAAAAGATGAGGTGGTCCAATGGTTAAGAGTCCACGATTCCACTGAAGGGGGCAAGGGTTTGATCCCTGGTTGGGGAACTAAGATCCCACATGCCGCATGGCACAGTCCAAAAAAAAAAAAAAAAAAAAAGATGAGATCAGAAGACCAACTCAAGAGGTCCAAAATCTGACTAATAATGAGTTCCTGAAAGGGAGAACAGAAAAATAGAGGGGTGAAAATTACAAAAGAAATAAAATGAAATTTCCCCAAACTGAAGAACTCAGAGGTAGGAGCCATCTCTTCTGCCTACAGAGCTCTGAGAAGGTGGCAACCTGTTAGGCTCAGGGAACCTGAAGTCTCATGTCCCTGGCATCCACCAAGTGTAAATCAATGGAGCCTGAGCCCACATCAGCTCTCCTGGAAGCCACATCCTCCTACTGAAGTATATGGGGTTTGCAATCAGCAAAACCTCACAAGTTCTTTTCACCCATGTTGCTACTAAACCACAAGCCCCAAACTGTACTTGCGTTGTTACTTTCCCAAATGTAGCCCCTCACATTTCCCTGGTGAATTCCACCTTTCCAGAGTTGGCCCAGTGTTTGCTCAGTCTATGTAAAGAGCTCCAAAAATTTCAATCCTGTTCCTCCTGGCCTGTTCTCAGCCAGTACCACCATCAGTAGCCCCAAGACACAAATCCAAATGATGAAAAGGACAAGGTCAAGAGCAGAGCCCTTCACCAAGGTTCACAGGTTGGGGGGCTGGGGTGGGAAAGTATCAAGAATGAACCCTTTCCAAGTAGGATCTTTCCCTGATTATAAACATGCTGATAACATTACCAGGTGGTCCAGGGGGATGTCCTAAGATTCCATCAAAGCCCTCACCAAATCCAAAAATACTCTAATATCCAAAATAAAATAAAATAAAATTGATATGGCTTTTCCCCAGTGAGCCCAATCAAACTCCAGTAACAACCATTTTCTAAGTGCTTTTCTAAGGGCTCACAAGCTTTTTCTAATTTGTGGAGCCTACCTCTTCCGCCTTTTTGATAAATGGACATTAGTCATCTCCAGCCTCTAGCCCCTCTGCTGTTTCCCACACATCCTGTAGGTCACCAACCACAACCTCAGCACCCCAGGACAGAACTTGCCAAGTTCAGGAGATGAATCACCCAACTTGGGTTCAAGTCTCTTCTGCCACCATTGGTCCTTTTTCAAACTCAAAAGAAAAAAATGGAAGCCAAGTGGACTCAAGAGTCCCTGCCATTTCTTTCTGTCCCCCCACTAATGTTATACCATTGGCCTCCAGGACCAGGCATTGTTCCATTGCTCTTTTTCTAAATATAGGTAAGAGCCCTCTTGGTCGTTCTGAGTTTCACTGCAGGCTTCAGCTCACTCTGGTGACCTCTGGACCATATTCTACCTTTATCTTTGGTTATATGTCCTCCTTTCCATTTAACTGCTTTCCAGTCTCCTTCAACAGATGGCTTCCCAGGTAGCCATATCAGTTTCTGGTCACTGCCTTCTTTTCCTTAAGAGGACTACTTTCTTTCATTTCTAAGAGCTTCCTGACCATCCTGAACAATTTGCCACTTAAGATCACCCCAGTTCATCCTCTCTCTATTCTGAAATTTGGAAAGCTGCTTCCTGAAGATCAAGTTCCCCTACTCTCCCCAACTCCCAAACGGCCTGCCAGTTCTCAAAGTGAGGATTGTGCCTAGGGCCAGCCTTCAGAAACATTCCCAGTTTGGTGATGGCCCTGTTCAGGGGCTCCCTCCTCCCTCTCAGCTCTACCTTTTCCTTCCCTCTGCATCCCCCTCACAGTCTCCCCCTGGCTCCTGGGGAATTCCAACCAGGGGTCCAAGTAGGCCTCCCACCCTGGTCCATAGCTGCAGCTTGAGATCTTCCCCTTAAGATCTTCCCCTAGTCTCTCAATCTATCTGTCTCTGGCTACCCTCCCAGGTTACACTGTCATTGTTAGGGAGCTTCTTGGGGTCAATGTCTTTCCTAAAGAGTGATGTGAAGAGTATGTAATAAGCCCATCCTTCCCAATGTCCCTCCCTTGACCCCTATCAAGCAGCCACCTCTCCTTGGCAGTGACCCTGACCCCAGTGTTGTCTGGCAGGCCCAGGCTAGTTTTTCTGGTTTTAGAAGTATGTCACTTGATCTGATTCTTCAGTCCTGTGGGCTTTGTTCTTTCATTTTCATTCACTCTGTAAAAAGGTCCTGGGAGCCAAGAGCTAGGCCCTGGGTTGGCACACATTAAAAAAAAGAAGGCATGTTGTGTTACCTTCTGAGATACTAAATAACTTGGACTAGTCACTCATTCACCCTGACCTTTCCCTCAGCAAATGCTAAGGAGTCTTGGCAGAGCAGAAAACTCCTGAGGACAGGAACCCTCCTTGGCTTTCTCTTACACCCTCCTGGGTCATCGTAGAAGCCGGGCTGGACATTAAAACAATCTCTCACACACATCAGAGTTCCTGAAAGGCAGCTCTGTGCTTGGCCCCCTGGCGAGACCCTGGCCAACAGTTTTTATGTCTTAATATTTTTAACCTGAACTTCTGTGTGATGTGACCAAGGCTTGGCCAGACCCTATTACATAAGCTGCCTGCATTTTGCTTAGCATTTATAGAGATTTCTTCCTGAAACCAGTTGGCAAGTGTGGTGTTCCTTTCTCTGTTGAAAATACATCAGCAATCCCATCTGGGGCTCCTGGGGAGTCAGGGAGGGGAAATGGAAAACAGAATTTGGGGCAATACTTCCATTTTTACTTTTAGGCCCCTGGTCTGGCCCAGGCTGCTTCTGAGGCAGATATCAAAGGGATCTGTGGAGAAGCACTTTCACAGCCACAGGATGAGATAAATCCCATGGCTTGAATGTCCACCTCCAACCTCATCTCTGGCCTCTATCCATTACAACCATGAGCCAGTAGCACCCTCTCCTCAAGTATGACAACCAAATGACATTGTCCAGTGTTCCCTAGGAGGCAAAACTGCCCCAGTTGAGAACCACTACTCTACAGAATCATCCAATAGAACTCTCTGCAGTGAAGGAAACATGTCACACCTGTGCTGTCCAGTATGGCAGCCTCTAGCCACATGTTGCTATTGAGCACTTGAGGTGTGGTTGGTGTGACAAAGGAACTGAACTTTTGGTTTTATTTAATTTTAATAATTTAAATTTAAATTTGAATGTGGCTAGTGGCTACCGTGTTAGATAGCACAGCTCTGGCACATACAAGGAAAGAAGAGCCCCAGCTGGAACCCCCAGCTCAGTGGCTAGAAAAGAGCAGGTGTTTCTAGTAGGGCATGTGATGATGGCTCCACAGGAGACTGATGAGGACTCTAAAGAGGAAACACCGGCTATGACTTAACCCGGCACAAGGCAAGGAACCCAGAGTTTTAGTGGCTTAGTCCTCTGGGCTGACACACACAGCAGAAGACCCCGACATTGGGCCTCCCAGTGTTGACACTGGTAGTGCCTGGGGCCTGGGGGCCAGCCAAGAAGCTGGCATGACTCTGAGCATGGGGGTGGTGGGCATACTCTAGAAAAAAGGACTCTGGGTGCCGTCAGCACATGGGGTTGGGGTGGGGGGAAGCTGTGGAGGAGGTGGCCTCATTAACAAATCCCTGAGGGAGTTCCGGTTGGCTGAGTGGGTGTCCCAATGGCTCACAATGATGTCTCCACTTGACAAACATTTACTGAGCCTACTACACACATGGGAGCCAGAGCTGGTAAGGGCTCAGTGTGTCTAACAAGTGGGTGGGGTATACATGACCCCTGACTATAAAGCAAGACAGACCAGGCAGGAGTCCACAACTGCCTGGGGCTTCTCAGCCTCATGGCCGTGTTTAGGTGGAGTAGAGAATGCCCATAATCTGAGCTCAAGTCCACTTGCTGATGGTAGTCAGGAAACTGGCCTTGAGCCCCAGTTCCGCCAGCCCACTGGCTGGGGGAATCTCTGGCAAATTCTTCCTCTCTGGCCTGGTTTCTCCTCCGGAGCCATGAGCCATCTGGACCACAGGGCCTCCAGGGGCCCCTCCAGCTCGCTGCACCTCCCAGCCCTACTGTGACCCTTGTCCTTTCCCAGCAGGCTCTGCCGTTCTGTCCTCTGCCTCCAAACCGGCCTCCTGGGGGAGCTGGTATTCTAGTCGCATGGCCCATCCTGCCATTCAAGCAGGGCATAGCTGCTAATCCCTCCCCAACTAGAGAAATTTCTAAAGAATGAAACTAGAGAAGCAGACTGCAGAGGCTCTCCATAGGGACGCTATTCGGGAGTAGCAGGGAAGGACCCTGGGTGCAAGAGCCCTTGGCCCAGGGCTGGCTGCCTCCAACCAGTGGCCTGCAGAGGTCACTCCCTGGGGGAGCAAGCCAGGGAAGGATGGGGCTAGCCAAGCCAGTGCAGGTCCAGAAAAATGCCTCAGAGTGCTACTGCTGAGTAGATTAGTTTCCACAGCAGGAACACAGAGCAGGCAGGTGGCCCCTGCCTGGAAAGAAAGAAAAACCTCAAATCAGGCCATGTTTCTCCTGCTCTCCTTTCCTCAATGAGCATTATTAAAAAAAAAAAAAAAAGCATAAAATTACAAAGAACATTCCATGATATCCCTACTAAAAGCCCCACTGACTTTAAAAAATAAAATAAAATAAAATAAGGGGACCTCCCTGGTGGCGCAGTGGTTAAGAATCCACCTGCCAGTGAAGGGGACATGGTCCGGGAAGATCCCACATGCCACAGAGCAACTAGGCCCGTGTGCCACAACTACTGAAGCCCATGCGCCTAGAGCCCGTGCTCCACAACAAGAGAAGCCACCGCAGTGAGAAGCCTACACACCGCAACGAAGAGTAGCCCTCGCTCGCCACAACTAGAGAAAGCCCATGCACAGCAACGAAGACCCAACGCAGCCAAAAATAAATAAATAAATTTATTTAAAAATAAATAAAAAATTAAAAAATGAAACAAAATAAGTACACAGAGAGGTTAGAAAATCAAAACTGAACAGAATGACACAAAATGCAAATCTCCCTTCCTGCCTCCATCTCTCCACAAGGGTAACCACCTCCAGGGGGAGGACCACAGGCAGTAACTTTGATACGTGAACACACAAAAGGAATCATACTATATGCCAGCAGTTGGCAAACCTTTTCTATAAAGGGCCAGATACTATTTTAGGCTTTGTCACAACTACTCTACTCTATAGTAGCAAGACTGTAGCCATAGGCAATACTTAAATGAATGGGTATGGATGTGTTCCAATAAAATGTTACAGACACTGAAACCTGAATTTTATATAATTTTATATGGCACAAAATAATCTTCTTTTGATTTTTTTCAACCATTTAAAAATGTAAATAGTTTACATATGTATGGTTCGTAGGCCATACAAAAACAGACAACAAGAATTTGGCCTGTGGGCCACACTTACTAACTTCAGCACCTTGCTCATTTCACTTATATCTTGAGGACTGTCCCATATCAGCACACAAGATCCACCCATTCTTCTGAACTGCTGCCTCCGAATCCATCAAGAGGCTGAACCACAACTGCACCACAGCTCTATTGTTGGATATTTTGTTTGTTTCAGTTTTCTTTTAAAATTATAAACAGTGCTAAAATGAACATGCTTGTACATTTGGTGAACTTTTGTACCCTATAGCGGCGGTCCCCAACCTTTTTTGGCACCAGGGACTGGTTTCATGGAAGACAATTTTTCCACGGGGCGGGGGGGCGGGGGGATGGCTCAGGCAGTAATTCGAGCGATGGGGAGAGGCAGGCAGATGAAGCTCTGCTCAGTCGCCCGCCGCTCACCTCCTGCTGTGCGGCCCGGTTCCTAACAGGCCGCAGACCAGTATCGGTCCATGGCCCCGGAGTTGGGGACTCCTGCCCTATAGGGTTCAATCCTATGGGTGAAGCAAGGGCTGTGACCATTTTTGCTTTCTCTAGATATTGCCACAACAGTCCTCCGGAAAAGCAGAATTTACTTCATTCTGCATACGAGCAGGGCCCTCTTCCTGCACCCTTAACAGTCCTGAATGTCCTCACAGGCATTCTGGAAACAGCCTTTTCTAAGGCCAAGGCCTGCCAACTCCCTGGGTGGGAGATTTTTTCCACTTTTAGAAATCCTCTTCTGGCTCTCAGTCCTGCTGACACCTACCCAGCAAAAGCTAGAGAGGTGTTCTGTTTTCTCCTCCATAGTGAGGAGGGTACCAACCAAAGGGCAGAAACTGACTAAGCTAACTGCTCAGACGTAAGTGCCACTCAATTACATGACGATCACAGAACTGCAAAACAGCCACAGCTCCTACACCCCAGGACCTTCTCTCAGGCTGCCTTTGGTCCTAGTGCTTTTTGTCCTCACATCTAGAATCTTCTACCACTCATGCCAGAAGAGGCCTTGGAGATGCATCATTTGGGTACCTGGCCCCCACTTTATTGCAGGGATAAGAAAACTGAGGCCATAAAAAAGACCTGACTTGCCCAGAGTCCCAGCGTGAGAAATCCTCTATGTGCAACGCCTCTTTTGAGGGAGGGCTGGCCCCCACTGTCCAGCTCCTCCCACCTCACACAAAGCCTCCAAGGCTTCTTTGCTGGTGGCCACTCTCTCCAGCTGCTGGTGACTGAGGCAGAAAACCAAATCTACCCCTCCCCATCACTCCCCCATAGTCTCCTTGGTCTGGCTCCAGGTCAATGGTCCTCCTGGGAAGCCTCAACACACTGGTGGGTCAGGAGTAATCCTGAGCCAGGTCTGTAGAATCACCCAGCTCCCTGCCGCCCATATCCCAGCTGCTCGTTTGCTAGTCAAAATCTAGGGATCCCTAAAGGAGCTCAGCAAAGCCTCAAGCATGTGAATCCATGACTTAGGCAAAGAGCTGAGAAGGACTGCTCCAAGGGACAAAGACTACTCTTGGAGGTGACCCAGAGGGGGGCACTGGGGAGATCAGTACCATCAGGGAGTGTGGGGAAGAGCCAGGGGAAAGGCCACCCCCCTGGGGCCAACACAAGGCAAGCAGGGATTCCCCCTTTGGTTACCAACACCTCACAAGGACTCCACTGAGCAAATCCAGGCTCTCTGGAGAGCTGTCTACCCGCAGGATGAGAGGGGTGCGGGCCCCTCCACATAAGCGGATGGACGGTGGCTCCATGGCTCTTCCCACACGGGCCGTCTACCAACCCCAACACCCCACACCACGTGTGGCTGCCCCAAAGGACAGGACAACAAGGGAAAAGGAGAGGGGGACGGACAGGAAACAAACAGTGTTAAGCGCTTCCGTGTGCCAGGAGCTGCGCCTAGTTGTGGGCACAAGATGGCAGTTTCATCTGTGTCCCCCTCCCCCAGCCTTGCAAACATTCCCGAGGGGATGGGTGGCAGCCATCATCTTTATTTTAAAATGAGAAAGGCAGGCTCCTAGAGGCTAAGTCAGACAGTCCTCTCTCCTTGTCACTGCCCTTCTGACTGCCTGACCTTCAGCTTCAACTCCAGCCAGAGACGGACAGCCAAGTCCCATTCCACATGTGGCCTGTCCCCCACAGAGGCTGGACTAAAAGGCCTAGGGTAGGCTGGAGAGCCTCCCTGCTTCAGGCAACCCTTTCCTCACACCCGCATAAATGCTGGCTGTGTGGGATGGCAGGAAGCGGTGGAGCTGCCATTTCCCTCTGCTCGGAGGCTGCTCATCTGTTTCCTGGGATAGGACTCCCTGCCCCCACTTACCCCAAGTCCGGAAATTCACTTGCTCTGGGGCTATGGGAAAAGGGAACTGCATGGTTCCCTCCCTCCCCAGAGGGCGGTGGCAGAGGCTGTTGCTGCAGCAACGCTTCCAGGCTTCCCGCCCTCAAGGCTCTAGCTGGCCAGCTCCTACCAACGGTTCTGGGCACACGAGGCGGGGGCAGGCCGAAGGGGTTACTGCCCCAAAGCACCAGTGCCCAGCCTCAGAGCAGCCACAACACTCTCCTCCCTTCCCTCTTCTGGCCTGACTGGCATCCCTGGCTGCCTGGAGGGTGGGGTAAGGGGGTGACTTTCTGGGTATAAGTTTGTGGAAAGTTGGAAAAAAAAAAAAAGCAGCTTTCCCGCCCTTGCCTGTGACTCCCGACACAGTCATCTGCAAGTGAGCACTGCTCCCTGCTGGACACTTAGGGTACACCCGCCTGCGCCACCCTGAGTTAGGTGCTATGTTTGTATCAAGCAAGGAAAAAAGCACATCCTGGGCCTCAACGGCTTAACACTCCACAAAACTAGTGTCTGACAACACAGGCAGTGTCAAAGCTAACCTATGGTTCCACAGCTTGGTCAAGATTCTCTTCTTAACCAAACTTTAGTCAGGCTCCTTGGAGCCACTTTTTCAACTAGGCCCGTCTTTGGGTTTCGTCCTCCAGAACAAGATTCCTGCTAAGTTGGTTTAGCCAGAATCCCCTACGCTCCATATGTGATCAGCCTGGATATCTCATCAGGCTCCTCATCCCCCAACAGCCCCCAGATCACCCTGGGCTGCCTTCAGCAAGAATCCGGTCAGGACAGTTTTGCTAAAATCTCCCTTACCCCTGATGTTTCGTCTTAGTAATTTTCCATCCACTCACACACACACACACACACACACACACACACACACGCGCGCGCGCGCGCGCGCGCACACACACACACGCACACACGCACACACACACACACACACACACACACACACTGCACCTTGGCTACAAATCTCCACTTTTCCTTGTTGTATTCAGAATTAAACCCAGTTCTATACTGAGATCTATTTTCCCCTATTGCAACAGTTTTTCTGAATAAAACCTGCTTTTACCACTTTACTTCTAGCTTTTCTTTAATATATCAAATGAGTTTTAAAAGGAAGGGAGCAGGGACTTCCCTGGTGGTCCAGTGGTTAAGACTTTGCCTTCCAGTGCAGGGGGTACACAGTTCGATCCCTGGTCGGGGAGCTAAAATCCCACATGCCTCGCAGCCAAAAAACAATAAAACAATCACCAAAAAAAAAAAAAAAAAAAAGGAAGGGAGCAAAACCACATGGGCTGAGGCAGGCCTGAGGCAGGCCAGGAAGGCTTTTACATGAAGTGTTTGTGGAGAATTTGAAAAGGCAGGGAAAAGTAGGCAGGGCAGCACAGCCTGGAAGGGGCTGGGCCAAAGCAAAGGCCATCAGGGTGGAGCGTGGGATAGCTGGAGAGTGGCAGACCAGTGAAGGGCCTAGGTTACCAAACGAAGAAGTGGGGTTATCACCAGCTGGCTTTCACATTTTTTAAAGCCTTGAAATTTTCCCGCAAAAGAATATGCCCCAGAACCCCTACATATAAAACTGATCAAAGTTGAGGTGATCTGACCAAAGGCAGGGGGCTAAGCCCCCCACCTCCAACACACTGTGGTGGCCCCTGGGCATCTCTGAACACCTGAAGGAGCAGAGTTTGAAACCAGAGCTGCGGGCAGCGGGGAGCCCCTAAGGTTCCAGTGCATTTGGACTGACAGGACACCCATGGTGTCTAACAAGGAGGGAGGACAGAGCCACAATGTCCAGAATGGGGTGAAAGCAGAGGCAGGGAGCACAAGGCACCCAGGGGGCGCTGAGAACTTGCCACACTTCTCCAGCCAGCTCTTCTCTCATGCTAGGACTTCAGGGAATTCAAAGCAAATGTTTGGGAACCCAACACCTCCGTTCACCACAGCGTTCCCTTCGCAGTCTCCCCTCACTCTCTGTCTACTACCTAATCTAGCTCCTGGTTATACTGTCACACTGGTCTCTGTCTCCACGTCCCCCACATACCAATGCACACAGAGGACTTCCACAAACACCATGATTAAGAAAAAGAAAACCCTGTGCACTGCACAAAAACAGGCTGGCCCCAGAGCATCAGCCCTCCAATGCCCGAGGCTGTCTAGTAAGCATACTCACGCCAGGAATGTCCAAAAGCCTTGACACCAGAAGAGGCAACTTCAGGGCTGCAACACTCCCAGTGACACCAACAAGAACACGGAACGGTCTCTTCACCAAGGGTGCAGCAGCTGAACACGTGGCCCTGGGTTCCATGTGCGGTCTGGTGGCTTCGAGTCCTGGGAGCCTGCCAGAACTGGGCTCCATAAAGCTCTGCCAGGATTTAGGATCTAAAAGCAGAACAGGGGGTGCCTGCTTCATTCATACATTCAACCAAAATGTATTGAGCACCCTGTATTAGACCCTGGGCCAGATGCTAGGGTTCCTGAGGGGTCAACAGTCCCAGCTTCTGGGAGCACACAGTGTGATAAGAAGGTCAGACACGCTCATCCCACGTGGGTCAGTCACAATGTAATGCGGCCAGTGTCATGAGGCTGTGCTGCCTAGGAGTTAGTGTCTGAGTAAGTCAGAGACCAAAAAAATAACATTCAGGTTGAGTCCTGCAGGACGAGGAAGTTTTTCAGAGAAGCAAGAAAATAACTTTGCAAGAAGAAGCAATCTTGCAGAGGTGAAGAGGCCTGAAGGAGGGTGGCAGGTCTGGGGAACAGAAAGCAGCTTAGCAGTGAGGCTAAAGCGTGATGGAAGTGGGGGGCAGTGGGGCGGGCAGGAGGTAAGGCTGTAAAATCAGGTCAAGGACTAAGTGTCAAGAGCAGTGAGGGCTATGGTGCGTTTTCACTTTAGAAAGACGGTGCTGGTGAGAAGTGTGGAGGGGGCCTTGGTGGTGAAGAGACTGGAGGGGGCAGACAAAGGAGCCACTGCAGTGGGCTAGGCTGGCTGAAGAGAGTGGCAGGGCAGGGTAGGTTCCAGGGATGCCTGTGGGGTAGAACCCTATGCAACAAAGGGGTTTGGGTGCTCCAGGGAGCTGAGAGATTTGCCCCTCTGTCCCTCCCTGTGGATCAGGCACCACCCTACAAATCCAAGGCCGAGAAGAGACAAGCATAAAAAGGATAAAGGCCACCCCGTGAGACTAGCTGCTTGGTTTCTTCCTCTGGCCCTCAGATGTTGCTAGAAGTGAGTGTTCATAATATGGCTGATGAACACATCAAAACCTACATTCTGGCAGACTGGGCCAGCAAAACATACTCCATCAGCAACAATTATCAAGGACCAACTACATCTAGCACTGGCAAAGAAATTGGGGAAGAGACAGCCGCTGCCTTTAGGGGATCTGTGCATGAATTGAGAAGACAAGAGTCACACCTGAAATCACTTGAGATGGGTCATTCTCTGGGATGCACCTTTTTGGCGATCACTGATTCAATCTGTACATTGGTTTCCTTGCCTTTCCCTCTCCACTTTCCCATGACCACCAACACCCCCAGCAAGCTCCCTGAATGTGCGACCTGGTCTAAACACCAACTGCCAGACGGGTATCGGGCCTGTAGTAGGTCCTGAACATCTGCCGAATAAGTAATAAACTGTACCCTCTGAAGTAGAGGGGGGCAGAGAACAGAAGCCTGGGCTATGAATCAGGAGCCCTGGGCCCTGGCCATGGTTGTGCTCCTGACCTGGTATGTGACCTTGGCTCAGGGTCATTCCCTCCCTGGACATGTCTCTTCATCTGAAAAATGCAAAGATAGGACCAGGTGATCTCTGAAGCTCCTTCCATCAGAAAACTTCTGAGTCAATGCATGAAAGACAGAGGTAAGGGACTCTCTCTACAAGGGGTCCTGGGAGATGTACTCAAAAAGGGTAGAATCAACAAGGGGAAGGGAGACCAAGGCAGACCCCGAGGAGGAAGTCCAGTGAGTCACCCAATGGCTATCTATGTGGCTGCACACCCATAAGGGCTCCCTCTTCACTCCACAGGCCCCTTGGCTCCTTAGGGTCTCTTTGCCCATTTTTTGCCTTCAAGACTCAGGCACATAACCACATGAGCTGAGGATCATGTTTGGGTCTATTATTCCACTTCTACCTGGAAGGGTCTCCGAGCGGCCCAGACCCTTCTCAACAGGCGTTAAGCACAGGCCAGTTCCCTAGAACAGAACTTCCCCCAAAGTTCCATTTGCCAGCGATCTCAACCTCTACGTCAGGGCCTCAGCCAGGGCCATGCTTGCCCAGAGCAGAACTGAGTCTACTCTAGGGCCTCGAGAGCCCTGTTAACAACTGACAAGGTCTAGAGGGCCTATCAGCCAGCTTCCCAGAACTAATCAGTGTGCGAGTGAGCACCCACAGTAGGCGATAGAGGCACATTCTGCACTCTCCAGGGAAACCCGCCTGCCAAATCCCAAACCTGGACCCTGTCCTACCCCAGCCAACTGGTGCAAGGACATGGAGATTCCTGCAAAACCAGAAGCTGAATTTAAAACCTCCTCCAGGGAACTCCCCGGTGGTCCAGTGGTTAGGACTTGGCCCTCTCATTGCCGAGCGCCCAGGTTCAACCCCTGGTCAGGGAACTAAGATCCCACAAGCTGCGCAGTGCAACAAAAAAAAAAAAACCCAAAAATTTAAAAATTAAAAAAAATAAAATAAAACCTCCTCCACATCAAATTGATATCATTCCTAGGGAATAGGTTACTGAAAGCAATCAGTTAAACTTGGGGCAGGAATCCATGCTGGTGACTTCAGCTGCTATCCCACAGCAGGTGGTACAGCCCAAGATTTACTACTTAGCCTGCTGAGCGATCTTTGTTAAGGACCAAAGCCTACCTATCTTTCTAGAAGGCGGGTGTGGGGGGGATATGTACTTGAGGATGAGAAAGTGGAAAATTTAACCAACATCTGAAAGCAAGGTCAAATCAGTTCAATCTGACAGTCCCATGTAGGGTGACAGTTGGCAGGAGTTCTTTTTTTTTTTTAACATGTATTTATTTATTTATTTTTAATTCTTTTTTTGGTGGTACGCGGGCCTCTCACTGTTGTGGCCTCTCCCGCTGTGGAGCACAGGTTCTGGACGCGCAGGCTCAGCAGCCATGGCTCACGGGCCCAGCCGCTCCGCAGCATGTGGGATCTGCCCGGACCGGGGCACGAACCCGTGTCCCCTGCATCAGCAAGCGGACTCTCAACCACTGTGCCACCAGGGAAGCCCTTTAATTCTTTTTTTTTTTTTTGGCCATGCAACGTGGCATACGGGACCTTAGTTCTCTGACCAGGGACAGAACCTGGGTCCACTGCATTGGGAGCACAGAGTCTTAGCCACTGGACCACCAGGGAAGTCCCTTTTTAAAAAAATATTTATTTATTTGGTTGCACTGGGTCTTAGTTGCAGCAGGCGGGCTCCTTAATTGCAGCACGTGGGCTCCTTAGTTGTGGCAAGTGAACTCTTAGTTGTGGCATGCATGTGGGATCTAGTTCCCTGACCAAGGATTGAACCCAGGCCCCCTGCATTGGGAGCACGGAGCCATATCCACTGCACCTCCAGGGAAGTCCCAGCAGTTCTTTATGTTTACTCTCAAAAATAGATCAAATCCCAAACCAGTAAGTCTATTACTCTACCCAGTCCCTGTTAGAACCATCTATTTGCACAGCCAAGGTAGCTGTAGACAGCACCTCATTTTCCTGAGCTCTGCTCTACTCATAGGAACTCCTGAGCAGCAGAAAGAGTTGGCAGGCAGAGAGGTTATAGGGCTGAAGGCTGTGATTACTGAGCCTCAAGCTCCCAGGGCACTAGCCATGCAGGTAGCCACATGCACAGTCACAGCCAGAAAAATGACAGTTTCTCTGTCCTTTAGAAAGACAAGGCCAGACAGAGTAAAGAGCCTCAGCTGTGGCAGACTTGTGATATGTAAGTCTCCTTCTCTGATGAGTTTAGTTAGGACAGAGTTAAGTAAAAGTTTCAGGAATACTTGCCAGTCACAATATGGGCAGGTGTGCAGCCAGGGCAGGACCAGGGCTAAAAAAAAAGCCAGATGGGGTATGAGCCCAGCACAGCACAGGAATGATGAGGAACTGGGGCCTAGGAAAAAGCAGAACCAAATTTGGGTGGGTGGGCAGGGATCCAGGATCCATTAAGAGCTTGAATCCTTTAGCCTGACGTCAAAGTTCCTATTACTGGCCCCAAGAGTCTGCTCTGGCCTCATCTCCCACCAGTCAATACAACTCTGCCCCAGTAATAATGAAACACCTATAGTTCCCCATAGCGGTACTCTTCCCCCAAACCCAGTCATTAAAAGGAGTCACGTGGCCACAGGGGCACTTTAAACCCCTTCCTCCAAGGAAAGGCAAGGAACTCTTCAGGGAGAGCTCAAGGTCTTGACATTCTGCTAAGACTGCTCTTCTCTCAGGACGTCTCTGGCGGGCCAGTGGTTAAGACGCCGAGCTTCGAATGCAAGGGGCTCAGGTTTGATCCCTGGCTGGGGAGCTAAGATCCCATGTGCTGCCACTGCAGCCAAGAAAATTAAAAACAAACAAACAAACAAACAAAAAGACTGCTTTTCTCTCAAACCAGAAGCAGGCATGCTTCCAGAGTCTGCTACTCCTCGAATCCCATTAGGCACCCCTCCTCAAGGCCACATGTTGGGGATATATAGATACATATTACATACACACGCAGTGACTACTAGTGAGGGAGTGACTGAGAACTGCCATCTCTCAGTCACTTGGAGAGATGTGGAAAACTCCTGCCCCAAGATACCCACCACTTCCCCAGCTTGGGAATCTCCCCTGCCTATTACCTGGCACAGGCCTCCAACACTTCAAAGTACAGCACGAAGTTTTTCTCTGACAAAATTTGGCCTCACTTTCATTTTTAATGCCATTCGGCACTTTTAGGTGGAGCCAGGGGACAACTGCAATATCCCAGGGCTTTCCTTTTTCTATTTTACCAACTTGTAAAATACAGTTTGTACTTTGGGCCATCCCCATTCCTTTCTGGAGGCAGGCTCATGGATTTTGTTTTTGTTTCTTTAAGGCAAAAGGTTAAGTGTGGGTAACCGATAGGACCAACTTTCAAACTAGATTAAATAGTACTAGTTAATTGCAGAGCAGTACAAAGCCGGGATGGGAGCGTGTATATATATATATAAATGCTCCACTTCAGGATGGAGACGGGAAGGGGTCCATAGCGCTCCGGCCCCACAGGTTCCACAGGCCCTACACACACACACACACACACACACACACACACACAGCCGCAGACCCGCAGCAAAGCTTCTCGGGCACCGATAGGAGGGAGAGAACAGACACACACACACACACACACACACACACACACACAGCCGCAGACCCGCAGCAAAGCTTCTCGGGCACCGATAGGAGGGAGAGAACAGACACACACACACACACACACACACACACACACAGCCGCAGACCCGCAGCAAAGCTTCTCGGGCACCGATAGGAGGGAGAGAACAGACACACACACACACACACACACACACACACACACTGAGGTCACACACAGAGCCACAGACCCAAAATCGCGAATGAAGCTTTTCCAGCCTCCCTCCGGCCCCACCGCGTGAAACCAGCCTCCAGAGGGCCCCCCAGACTCCTCACCCGCGTCAGACGCGTCTCGGAGCAGCCCCCAAAATATCGCGATACCTCGGTCGCCCCTCCCACAGATTCTGACTGGCACGCAACGCTACTACAGTCGCTGGCAGCCTCCGCGACTGCGCAGACTTCTGGGAGTTGCAGTCCACTTCTCAGCCTTCTGGGAACTGTAGTCCATTCCGGGGAGTCCTGTCGGGAACACCAGCTTCCAAGTTCTTGGTATTTCCTGTGCTCATCTGGGCCTGGCCCAGATTGTCTGACCTACTTACCCCCGCCCCAGCCCCATCGTACACTGCTCATCACTGCAGCACTTAATACTTAACATTTACTGAGCCTCTTGTATGTTTTAAGTGCCCAGGATACAGAGCTAAATCAGACTCTTCCCTGCTCTTGAGACAAAGAGGGACACAAAAAATTACAGAATAAGGTCCATGAGGAAGGAGAGGGTCCTAAGTAACAATTAGAGGCAGAGAAGCCCTCTCAGAGAAGGAGCCACTCAAGGTGAATCTTGAAGGATGACCAGGAGCTTAAATAAAAAGTGCCAGAACGGCCCTCCAAGTGGAGGACACAGCATTGGCAAAGGGAAAGCAGCAGAGGAAAGCACGTTGGATACACCTCCCTGCCTCCTTCATTCTCCAGCATCCACAGGCCCCTGGGTCCTCAATCAGCTGCCAGTCTCCTTCAATGAGAGCTGAGGTTGGGCCCTCTGTGCTCTACCCCTGCCCCTGCCTACAGTGACCATCTGAACCAAACCACCTCTCACCCACTGATCCAACCTTCTACTTCTTCCTCAGGGAACTCAGAACTCCTCCTCCTAACAGGCAGAAGGCCTCTGTGGCAATTTCGAGGCTGCCTCAGAGAAAGAACCACACAGAGGTGTGTGACTTTTGGCCTCTGGGAATGACAGACCCACTCAAACCACCCTATCCCCATTGCCTACAGCCCATGGTGAGGCTCCACACAGGCCCACATGAAGACACATGACACAGCAGGACACAGAGGGCCAAATGTTCCCCTTTATTATGGTTCATTCAGTTACCACTGACAGACACATTGGCTCAGGCAGGTCAACTGCCAGTTGGAGAATGGTCTGTGTCTCCCAGAAACAAGGAGGGGCAGGGGGCACCAGCAGAATGCAAAAGCAGGTGACTGGCTGGCCAAAGACCTGAGGATTTCCAGACTGACCTGGGCCTTCTTCCACCCGACCCTCAAGCCAGACCATCCAGCAGAGATGTATCTGTGCCCAGCCCCCACTTCTCATACTGGCTCCCTCCCCAGGAAAGTGCATAGTTGCCTGGAGATGCAGCATCCCAGGGCCTGGACAAGCTGGGCCACACACAGGTAGCAGGTCTTCCTAAGGGCAGAGCCAGGGCATGGCCATACAGGTCTGAGCCAGGAAAGAGAAAGGGCAGGTAGGACAGGAGTCGACTGGAGGTGGCATCCAACAGGTCAAGGATGCTGGGCTGGCAGCAGGCCTCCTGGAGTTACCAGAGAGACAAAGAGAAAGGGAGCCAGAGGTCTGGGAGGGGAGAAAGGAAACGGGAGGAAGAACCTAGACCTAGGGTCTCTTTTCAGGTACTAGGGCCTGTGACAACTGCTTTCTGCAGAGAAAGTGGTGGAGGAGAGAGCCAATCACATTCTGGCCCAAGCCTAAGGGACCATTAGGAAGATAACTTCCCAGAGGTCCTAGCTCCCCTTTTAGGAAAATGAAGTACCTGGCGCTCAAAGCTCAGGACGGCACCTGGAAATCCAGGTGTTGGATTCTAAGCTGGAGCCGCCCAGAGTGGCCAGGCGGGGTTTGGTTTTTCAAGCTAAATAGCCCAGGTGGGAGGTGGGGGCAGTGAGTGAGAAATGGGCAGCTGCTCCTTGGGTGAGAACCCACTCCCCTCCAGGCCTCCGAGAGAGCCAGGGCCTCTACGAACAACATTCTCACAATGTCTGGCACACAACGGGCCTGCAGTCACTGGCCTGGAAAGGAAAGGGGTTGCTGACAAGGTGAGGAAGGGCCAAAAATCAAGTCTAGTAGGCAGAGGGAAGCAAGTAATCTTGATTTGAAAAAAAACAAGAGCCAGAGAATCGCCCCTCCCACCCGACCTAAACTGAAATCACATTCCAGCCATTGTGCTTCCACATAGGATTGGGCCTGTGCTTCTTCCTGGGCCTTGAGCTCAAGTGCCCAGAACTGCCCTATGACCAAGAGTGAGCTGGGGTGGGGGGGATGCATGATCCCCTCTCACCGGGCCCTGCCTGCCTTCTCCTCTGATCTTCCCTCCAGAACCAGCCCTCTGAGCCTATCCCTTCTATCAGACCCAGACAGAACAGCTATCGCTCCCAGGAATCCAGTGGTCATTCAGAGACACCTAGCACCTGCCCAGTGGGCTTGGGCCAACCAAACGACACCCAGGGACCAGTAGTTATTTACATACCCTCTGCTCCAGCTGCACCTTTACACCTGAAAATTGCCTGGACACTACCTAGCTCTTCAGGGAAGGCAGTGGAATCTGCCCTTATGGATGGCAGATGCCACCTAGAACACAGTAGGGGTAGGGTAGGAGAATCAGGCCACAGCCGGGACATAGGCAGACGGGGCTCAACGGGGCTCTGGGAAGAGAAGGAGGGGAAGGCAAGGCAGGGAAGAGAGGAGCCTGCCTTGCATTTCCACCCCCTGGATTCAGGTACCCAGGTGGGCTCCGCATCTCCGGCTGTGGGCCCTCCCACATCAGGGCTAAGGCTCAGCTCCCCTGTCTGCTTCCTGGATCTGGGAAGGGGCTCAGTCTCAGGAGCAGATACAACTGGGACACTCAACCTTGGAGAAGACAAAGAAAAGCCACAGAGAGAAGAGAGAGACCCTGGGCAGGAGAAGGAACCACAGGAATCTGACAGCAGGAAGAGAGGAGGGGAGGAGGAGGTTGGGAGTGGTGGCAGGGAGAGACCTGGATCAGAAGGAGCAGAAGAAGATCCTCTGCGGGTCTCCACTCTCCCCGCTACCATCCCCATGAGTTCTAAATACTGCTGCTCCCCAGTAAGACCAAAAGTGGAAACAGTTTCAGCTCATAACCCTTGGGAGGGGGCCAGGCTCTTCTGCTATGCCTCCCTCTGCCCCATGAAGGGTCCCTGGGCCAAGGTCAGAGGGGGCAGCCTGGTGGAGGGTGGGGGGCTGGTTTAGTTCTAAACATACATCTAGCACCACAACAACAGAGACCTTCACTGCACACTATTCACAAGGGGACACAGACACAGCTATCACCGCACGGGACAGCTCCACGTGAATCCAAGGGTGTGGGGGAGAGGATATACATATATATGTATATATATATATAACTCTGATTCTTTGTACAAAGTGGAGGAGGAGAAAAAGGGAAGGGGGAACCCTGCTTGGTCACCACAACGTGTGGCTTGAGCCCCCGTTCCACCGGCCCCCAGCCAGCTTCTGGGAGGCTTGGCTCGTTCACATCTCATTGGAGTATGTGTAGTTGGGGGTGGCAGAATACTGAGTCTGCGGCTGATTCATGGCACCCTGCGCTGCCCCCATGGCTGCATTCTGGGCCGCCTGCTGCACGTGCGGGTTCTTCCATGCCCCCGTGGTCCACTCCTCCTGAGCTTTGCTGAAACTCCCCCCGCTGCCCCGATAGAATTTATGAACCTGTAGAATGAGGAGCACAAGGAAGGGTTAATCAAAGGGAAGAGGCAACCTATCCAGAAAAGACATGGGAGCCAGAGAAAAGTCACCGTAAAAGCCAGTCCTCCCACCCATGCCCTGTGCACTGGGAGCAAAGTCCACCAAGCCATTCCAGAGTGAGTCCCTTGGAAGACCCCTGGGTCCTCTTGTAACTTGGGAGAAGGGTTGTTACAGATCACAGTCCCTTCCCAACACCACCCTCTAACCCTTGAGGTGACCACATACCATGCTGAGGGCAATGAAGGAAAAGACAGCCATGACCGTGAACATGACAGTGGGAATGAGCATCACCACCGCTGAGCCAACGTTCGTTCCGAAGAAGGAAATGGTAGCGATCCAGCCGCTGCAGAAATAGGCCAGCTGTGGGGCTGCCTTGCATGGTGAGGGGTACCCAGGAGCCACCCCACTAGAGTAAGGGACCATCTCATTGTCACAGGGAGAGACGATATCATTGGATGCAAAGGGCCTGTGTCAGTGGTCAGAAAGAACCCTTGGCTCAGGAAACAAGCTCCTCAGACATAAGGCTTCCTTCCCTCAGTTTAATCTCATGACGCTTGATACCCCTCAGCACTCCTAAAAACCACTGCAAGGTTCTCATTCCCCTCTGATGCTATGGCTCTGTCTACTATAAACTATCCTGAATCCTTTCACACTTCCAATAACTCATGGTATTCCCACAGGCTAGGCAGCTTAGCCCACAGAAGTAAGCAAAGGACACACCCCAGGTGCCACCCTGCTAGCCCTGGGTCAGTCCCAGACACCCCAGTCTCTTACCAGACACCCCAGCCTGGGATGCCCACAGCCTGGATGATGCTGATGACCAGCTGGGCCATGAAGGTGAAGAAGAATGCCATGAAGCTGAAGGAGCTGTCAGTCCTGCAACAGAGGAGATGGCTTCCATCACCTGGGTAGAGGGCCAGGGCTTCCCTGCCTTCAAGACTTCTAAGTCCTTCCAAGTTTAAGTGGGTACACAATAGACAGAAGACATTTAAAGGCCTTAGTTAAGAGGCCAAAATAGGACAGCGTTTACCCATGGATCTTTGCAAGTTTCCATGTGTTAGGCCTGTGTGTACAGCATTACATAGGGAGAGATCTCCTTATGAATGCACCACTCACTGGTACATGGATGGTTGGCCCCATTGGCACAGAAATAGATGGGTCCACTGTGGCAGAAATAAACAAACCTATTGTCAAAGGGTTGGACAGCCCTACTGGCACCAAGACATCCAGGTACATGGATGGATGGTCCCATAAGATAGAAACTGTCATTGGCACAAGAACAGACACATTACTGGCACCAAGATTATAGCCTAATTGGCACATACATGGATGGGCCCAATAGGCAAAGATATTTGAGATCACACTGGCACTGAGAGGGACGCTCCATTGGCACAAAGATTGAAGATCCCACTTGACACAAGGCAGACACCCATTGGCACTAAGACAGCTAGCCCTACTGATACATGGGTGGGTAATCCCTTTGGCACAGAGTTGGATGCCCTCATTAGCACATAGTGTCAGTGGCACATGGATGGCTTGTTCCGTTGGCACGTGGATAGATGGTCCACTTGGCGCCAAATCAGCTAGCCCCACGGGTACAGGGATGGACAGCTCCGTCAAGACAGGTGGCCCCATTGGCAAAACTTATCATGCAGCTAGCTGCCTGGGGGAGGGAAAACAAGAACAGGCCCGGTTTCTATGTTGCCCCCACCCAAGGGTAGAGTGAGGAAGGAAGGAACTAAGAGAAAGGTTCTAACTTCCAGCCCTCTCACCCCAGCCTAGAGCTCCCAGGAAGCCTAAATCCTACCTGGCAGTCTGAGCTGAGGGTAAACAAAGGGGAAGTGAGTTTGCAGGATGGCAAAAAAAAAAAAAATTAAAATTAAAAATATGTAGAGAAGAGACAGTGGAGATGGGCAAAGAGACAGGGTTAGGAGCTGGAGTTCAGCACCCATCACTTACTTGAAGGCCTTGTAAATGGGCCGAAACCAGCAGACGTAGGAGCAGGGTGTGAAGAGGATGAGCCAGAGAAAGGCGAGGCCAAAGTTGGTAGCTCCCCCGCCTCCGATCAGCCACGCGAGACAGCCCACCAGGTTCACGGCCAGCGTTACGCTATTCACTGCAGACCCAGGAGCACATGCACACACAGAGACAGACACCAGACACACACGCAGACACCAAGGCCCATGCAGAAATATATGAGCACCCAGACACACACACATCCCCCACAACTCAACACAGACCCACAGTCAAACACAGGCAAACGGCACAAGCACAGAAAGATGAAGACACATACAAACACATGCAAACCGCATTTGTACAGATTCACACCCACAAGTCACATCAGTGAATACACACACACAGTTACACAAGACACACGTATACATACACACACACAGGGAGTACAGACTGTGAGAAAGAAAACTGGGAGCTCAGACCAACCCTCTCCCACACCCATTCCTGGGGATCTGAGAAATCCAGAGAACGAAGCGTCTCCAGATCGGGAACTCAGAGCCTCAGCCCAGCAAGCCCTGTTGAAGGGCCCCAAAGCCTCAGCCTGGGAGAAATGCTCTTCTCCTGATAAGAATTTCTCCTTGTAAGAATGGCCTCAGCCCCTGGCCATCCCAGACCCACAGCAATCACCAAGCCCAAGGCACAGGAAACCCATCTTCCATCTTCTCTTGCAAGGTAGGGCATGAAAAAGGGAAAGTAAAAGGTAACATCTCTTTAAGCCATTGTACCATCCGCTCCACACTTAAATGGGGCAGGCAGCAGTGGCTGGGATCTCTCTTTCTTTTATCCATTTCTTAGACAACTATTATGCCACCTCCTCCAAGAAGCCTTCTTTCACTACTGCAGCCTTATTCATCTCCCATCCCTCTGACCTCCTGAAGACTTGGGCGCTCTCATGCTTCCCCAAGTACAAATCCCAGCCAAACTAGAAGCTCCCCGAGAGTGACACCCAGGCTCCCCCTCCTCTGTGCCCACATAATCTAGCTAAACCTTGGAATCACTGTATCCTTGAGTCACAGCCAGCAGGGACCTCAAGTCTCCTCATCTGACGCTGTCACTCACACACACCCAGGTCATCTGACATAAGGGTGCTCCTTTCCTCGAACATTAGACTGAGTCCATTTAAGGCCCCACAAAGACTTACTGAATAAATAAAGGAAGGCAGGCTTAATCTTGGCCTCAAACAGCCAGGTATCTATGATCCTGGCTTCTGAATAGAACCCTGAAGCATCTCAAGGGTTATATACACTTCCTTGGGAACACAGCATCTGGCGGGCACCTAGTGAGGACTTAGGAAGATATTTATAGCCCTTAAATCCAGCTCCTGGATGAGATCTTCTCAGGGGCAGAGTTCCCAGAGCCCAGGGCCAGTGCTCCCCAAGTCTGGCCTGACAACGCTGTCACCTGTGAAGGTACACCCTTCTCAGGGCCCCTCACCATGAGGGTAAGCATTTCTTTCTGTGAGTTTCAGCTGTATTTCCTCCATCCCTGTTTATTGCCCCCAGATTTCCTGGAACCTTGGTGTTCTCACTGATTTTATTTGCTCTTTACATAGAACAGACATTAAACTGCTTTTATATTGGTTTACATCTCTCTTCCCAGTCCCACCTCTCTCCAGCTCACTTGATCTAGTGCCCCGGCCGCAATTATTCTACTGCCACAGACCATGAGAATTGGGGCTTTTAAACTCTCAACCTCAAAATCTTAGAACATTAAAACTCTAGACTCAATGCGAGCTACGTGGAACCACAGCGATCACTGAGACAATACCCTCTTTCCTATAAATGAGGAACCTGCCACTTGGGAAGTGGAGTGACCAGCCCAGCCTCCTCCCATATCTCCTAAATCCCAGCTGAATGTTCTTTTTGAGCAATTTTCCAGAGAAAGCAAGAAAAATGTGGCTTTGAGGGGAGGATTCCTCTCCAAATCCAGAATCCTGAGGCAGTCATCAGAGGTTCCCTGGAAAACTACTCCAGTGAAAAGGAGAAGGAGAGGAAGAAATGAGGAATTACACCGCAGACAGAGACCCCCCCACCCGGCTGCTCTGTGACTGGGAGATGGGGAGAGGCCTAGATGGGAGGTTGAGGGAAACTGAGGCCCAGCTGGGGAGTCGGCCCAGGAGAGGAGCCTGCAGGAGTCAGGCAGGGAAAGGCTTACTGGCCCACACAGATGCTGCAAGTGAGGCTGAAGGACACCGAGCCTGTGGGGACCCTGTCCCAATGCCCAGCACCCGCCAGCCTTCCCCCTCCCCCATTCCCCAGCTATGGCCCACCCCCATCCCACAGCACTCACGCATCCAGAGGTAGTAGAGGCGCTTGGTCATGCTGAGATGCTGAGGAGGGATATCCGCCTCAAAGTCTTGGTAGAAACATGGCTTCAGCGGGATGAATTTGGGCAATGGTGGGAAGTTGTTCACTTTCTCTGTGGGCGAGGCACATCATATGGTATCACCCTGAATGTTCCCCTCCCTGATGATCCAATATGATCACTCTTTCCCTGGCCTGGGCTGCCCTCTTGGCCCCTGTGGGCACAGACCACTTTGCTATCCCCACCCAGCTATCCCCACTGCCTCAGGTCTCCCAAAGTAGCCCTGAGGCAGTGTCACTGTCTCTCAGAAGAATAAAAACAATAAACACTGTCCATCAGGGGTGCAGCACCCTCTTCAGTGGGGGACCAGTTCCAGGTAGAGGAAGCAGCATGGTGAGTCTGGGTACGTGGGTTCTATCTAGCCTCCACTCCAACACTTATGCTCTTGGGTGAGTCACTACCCCTCTCCAGACCTCAGTTTATCCAGTGGGGTGGGGGTCAAACTCAATAGTCCCTACAGGTCCCTCCAGCTCTAAGCCTTTGGAAACCAGCCAACTCAGAAACCAGAATGAAAAGGTCTCAGAGTATTAGAGAGTAATGGTGACAGAGAGGATGGAGACTGAGACACCCATGCCACTTATCAGTCAGACAGCCGGTAGGACCAGAGCATCAGGATGCGCTACCCCTGGTCCCCAGGGTCAGAGGTCTGACAGAGGGCTAGACAGTGAGGGTCTTGGATAAATAGGCCTCAGTGGGGAACCAGGGGCAATCCAGGGGCAAGAGGACAGAAAGAACCTGACCTTCAAAAACTAGGGGGCGTAAAGGGACCCCTACCCTAAGTTCACCGTTACATCCTACCCAAGTGGCCCACCCTCTCCTTACCTGACATGATGGCACCAGCCGGCCCAGCGGCCTGTCCACTCCTCTTTGTCCTGAACTGGAAGGAAAAAGAGCCAGAGAAGGTTGAACATCATGGCTCACCCAACCTAGTCCTTCTCTTAGTCCCAGCCAGGCTGGAAACTCCCTGGAGCAGGAATCATCTCACATTTCCATGGTGGAATGAACCGGAAGCAGCTCCCACCTCACAGAGCAGCAACAAAGACCCAATGCAGCCAAAAATAAATAAATAAATAAATAGATAAATAAATAAATAAAATCTGTCAAAAAATTTTAAAAAAAATACTGATATGGAAAGAACTCCACAATTACAAGTAGTTGAAAAAAATGCAAGACATAGAATAGTTTATGCTACCTTTCATATTGAAAAAAAGGAAAAAAAGGAGGGGAGAGGAGAATAAAAATATATTTTGCTTTTATCCCCAGAATCCTACTTCTAGTTATTTACCCACAAGTAAGAAACAACAAATACATGTTATTCAACATGACACTATTTTACAATAGCAAAATGTTAGAAACAACCTAAATGCAACTGTTTGAATAGACTATGGTACATCAGTCAATGGAGTAATATATAGATGTAAAAAAGAATGAAGATGATCTCTATGAACTGCTATGGAATGATTTCCAGGATATACTGTTAAGTAAAAAAAGCAGGGAATTCCCTGGTGGTCCAGTGGTTAGGACTTGGCACTTTCACTCACAGGGCTGGGTTTGATCCTTGGTCTGTGAACTAAGAACCCACAAGCCTTGAAATGCTGCCAAAAACAGAAACAAACAAAAAAGAAATTGGAGAGAACCATTAAAATTGAAATAAACAAAACCAAATGAAGCTATCTATACTGTGAATTGATAACACAATCACACAGGAAAAAGAATTGGCCAAGTGACTTCATCTCAGTACTCTGTGTTCTCTTAGAGGGATATATCTCAAGAGCAAAAACAACTGGAAAGAAATCTGAAATCTTAGCGGGTTTACTGTTACTGTTTGTACTAGTGTGATGATTCTGAAACTCTGTCATGTGAACTGTAGCAGACAGCATATGAGAGAATGTGTTCATGTTGTTGGAACCTGGGTTCTCAGTGTTAGGTATGGAGACAGAATATGGAATATAGGAAGGTAAGACAGAGTCCTGTGATGTTGGATTTGAATTGGAGGCATCAATATGAACTCATGACTTTAAAAATATGTGGCTGGTCCCAAGCCAGGACAAGGAAATACAACGTTAGCCTAAAACATCTTGTGGTGCCAGAAGCAAGAAGGAATTCAACTAATTGGTGTCAAGAGGACACCAGCTTGAAGGAGCTACCAACAGCCAAATTTGGGAGAATTAAGAGCATCAAAAATAATGACAGTAATATAACATTATTAAAAAATAATCCATGAGTCCAAAGTGACACTCTTATTTTTAAAAAGAAGAGGGAGGAAGGAAGAAAGCAAGCTATTCTTTTCAGAAGAATGCTAGCACTAAGTGTAGGAGTGACAGAATTAGAAAATCTCCTAATTTTGCAATCATGAATGTAATAGCTGATTCAGACAAGGATCCTCAGTGGCTGCTAAATCTTTCACTGGATGAAAGATTGTTGGGGAATTCCCTGGTGGTCTAGTGCAGCGGTCCCTGACCTTTCTGGCACCAGGGACCAGTTTCGCGGAAGACAATTTTTCCATGCACGGTGCAGGGGTGGGGGGGTGGGGGTGGTTCAGGCGGTAATGCAAGCGATGGGGAGTGGCAGATGAATCTTCGCTCTCTCACTGTGCGGCCCGGCTCCTAACAGGCCTTGGCTTGCAGACTGATGGGGGAGGGGGGTTGGGGACCCCTGGTCTAGTGGATAAGACTCTGCACTCCCAGTGCAGGGGACCCAGGTTCGATCCCTGGTCAGGGAACTAGATCCCACATGCATGCCGCAACTAAGAGTTCACATGTCACAACTAAAGAGCCCAAGCACTGCAACTAAAGATTCTGTGTGCCGCAACTAAGACCTGGTGCAGCCAAATAAATAAATAAAATATTAAAAAAAAAAAAAGCTACATGGCAACAAAAACTGATGTGTCAACCTTGACTGAATCCTGGTTCAAGAGGGAAACACTGGGATATCAGAGGAAACTTGAATATAGACTCTAGATAATATTATTATGTCTATGTTACATTTCTTGGGTGTGATAATGGTATTGAGGTTATGTAGGAAAATGTCCTTTTTCTTAGGAAATATGTGCTCAAGTGCTTAGGGATAAAGTATCGTGATATCTCAAACTTGCTTCAAATAGTTCAGAAAAATAAGAAATAATGAATGGATAGATATAGACAGAATCAAAGCAAATGTGGCAAATGCTAACAATTGGTGAATCTGAGTGAAGTTATATGAGTGTCCCTTGTATTCTTTCAACTTTAAAGTTTTCAAAATAAAAAGCTGGAGAAAAAATATGAGTAATGTCAGTAATGGATCATAACACACTGAAAAGAATGCATAAGTGAACTATAATACACAAAAGAAAGGGAGGCGGGAAAGAAAAGTTCTAATATAGAAGGAATGACATAATTTTTTAAATCATTATTTTGCAACCCCTATGTCAGAACTGATACAGGGAAGGATTATCAATGGCTGCTTAAACCACTGGGTGGAAGGTGGTTAGGGAAGAGGGGAGTCACACAGTCTGTCACCCCCCCAGATTATTTATTCATCACAAGAGAGAAAAGGTACTTCTATAATGAGAGGATCTGGCAGACCAAGTGACCAAACTTAGCATTTCTGATAATGGGACAAAAGGACATTATGTGCCTCATGATGTGATACACACAGAAGGACATAAGATCATCAATGCAGTATTATTGCCAAAATCTTTAATCTGAAAATAATTATTAAGAAAAAGAATCTGACAAATCCAGACTGTGGGAAATTCTCCAAGATAAACGTTAATGTCATGAAAGATAAAAATTGGTAAAGGGACTCATCTAAATTAAAGGAGACTAAAGAGACATGCAACCAACTGCAATGACTGGTCCTGGATTTTTAAATCACAGCTATAAAGGACATTTTTAGGACAAGTAGAGAAATCTGAATATAGACTGAACAGTAGATATCATTGTTCAATGTTAAATTTCTTAGGTGTTGTGGTTACATAGGAGAATATCTTTGTTCTTAGGAGATAACATGCTGACATATTTAGGAATACAGTGTCTTGTCTGCTACTTACTTTCAAATGGTTCTGCAAAAAAATAAGATAGGGAATTCCCTGGTGGTCCAGTGGTTAGGACTCGGCGCTTTCACTGCTGTGGGCCCAGGTTCAATCCCTGGTCGGGGAGCTAAGATCCCTCAAGCCACGCGGCACAGCCAAAAAAAAAAAAAAAAAATCAGAGATATTGATAGACAAAGCAAATGTCACAAAATGTTAACAGCTGCTGAATCTAGGTGAAGTACCCTAGTACAGGCATTCATTGCACTGTTCTTTAAACTTTTTGTAGCTTTGAAATTTTTCAAAATAAAAAGTTGGGGAAATAGACATACAGATGGCCAACGGGTATCAATACATGAAAAGATGCGCAACATCACTAATCATCAGGGAAATGCAAATCAAAAGCACAATGAGATATCACCTCACACATGTCAGAATGGCTGTTATAAGAAGGATGAGATACCAAAGGTTGGTGAATGAAATCTTGCCGTTTGTGACAACATGAATGGACCTTGAGAGCATTATGCTAAGTGAAATAAGTCAGACAAGGAAAGACAAATACTGTATGACCTCACTTATTTGTGGAATCTAAAACAAAAAAAAATTTTAAAAAGCAAACAAACAAAAAACCAAGCTCATCCACAGAGAAGAGATTGGTGGTTTCCAGAGGCGGGGGCTGAGGGGTGAGTGAAATGGGTGAAGGGGGTCAAAAGGTACAGACTTCCAGTTCTAAATAAATAAATCACAGGGATGTAAGGTACAGCATGGTGACTACAGTTAATAACACTGTATTGCATATTTGAAAGTTGCTAAGAGAGTAAATCTTAAAAGTTCTCATTACAAGGAAAAGAAATTCTGTAACTATGTGTGGCAGTGGATGTTAACTAGCCTTATTGTGGTGATCATTTCACAATATATACAAATATTATGTTGTATAAATATCATTATGTTGTACACTTGAAAGTAATGTATGTCAATTATACTTCATAAAAATAAATAAAGGGACCTGGTGGCACAGTGGATAAGACTTGGCGCTCCCAACGCAGGGGGCCTGGGTTCAATCCCTGGTCGGGGAACTAGATCCCACATGCATGCTGCAACTAAGAGTTTGCATGCCACAACTAAGAAGCCTGGAGCTATAACTAAGGAGCCCACCTGCAGTAACTAAGGAGCCCATGTGCTGCAACTAAGGAGCTGGCGAGCCGCAGCTAAGACCTGGTGCTACCAAATAAATAAATAAATAAATATTTAAAAAAATAATAAAATAAAATTTTAAAAATAAATAAATAAATACTTTTAAGTCAGGAGGGGGATATACACAGTTGCATTTGGCAATATATACACAAAGAATCTCTAGTAGGACATCAAGAAAAAAATAATTGTGGTTCCTGGGGGCCAGAGGAACTGAATACATGTGGAGTAGGGGAGTAGGTGGGAGGAAATTTTTACTATGTATCTTTATACCATCAAATCCAAGACACCATCAATTTTAAGATAGATCATTATCTTATTGAACAAAAGAAAGAAAAAAATGCCACCAACTTATAATGATAAGATGCCAAAATTTTAAAGACACAGACATTAAAATGTTTTCGGAAATATCAAAATGTTCATCTTAGAATTGATGAAATTTAGGACATCTTTTTGAATTATGAATCAGGTAAATGTATAACCTGTTTTAAAAAAAAAAAGAAAAGTCAGGCAGAAGAGGATGAGCTGGCAAAGAATGAGTAGGAGCAGCTGATGAGGCAGGAGGAAAACCAGGAGAGTGTGAAGTCTCCAAAGCCAGGAGTAGAGAGTGGACAAATATGACAGATGCCACTGAGAGGTCCAGCATGGAAAGGGCTGGACTGAAAAATGTTCAGTACACTCAGCAACAGCAAGTCACCTGTGACCCCAACAAGAACTACTTTGGTGGTCGTGGCAGCTGGGAGTTGGGGGGAGGGGTGGGAGTGGGTAGTAGCAGCCAAATTACATAGTTGAGCACATAAGCTGAGAGCAGGTGTAGACAGCACGTTGAAGAAGCCTGCCTTGGAAGAGAACAGAGACAGGGTACTACCTGGGTGGGCTATGGGGTCCAGGGAGGACTATGTCTGAGGGTTGTTTGTTTAGGATCTTAATAAGCTAGAGATGTGACAGATCCAGGGAAGAGTTGCAATTACAGTAGAGACAGAGGTTAATTAATGGAGCAAACCCCTGAAAGGGGGAGAAGCATGAGGTCCAGTGCAAAGAGGTGGCACAAGCCTCAATCCTAACAGGTGGGAAGGAGAACATGACGCAAGCAGATGGGGGAGGTTTGAGGCCTTGGAAAGGACAGTGCACGTCCCACATATCTGCTTCAATTTTCTCTGTAATAGGGGAGACACGTTTGAGTTGAAAGTGAGGTGGTAAGCGTAGAGGATGCAGCTAAATCAAGGGGCAATTACACCACAGCCTGAGAAGTGCTCCAGGAAAGCAAGTACACAAAGCTGTGGGAACACAGAGGAGCACCTCCCTGGTCCATCCTGGAAAAGCCAGGGAGGGCTTTATAGAGGAAGCGATATCAGAGCTGAATCCTGGAGGATGAATAAGAGTTGGCCAGGAAAGGAAAGAACCAGGAAAGCACATGCAAAGGGAAGGTCAGGAGAGTAACAGCATGGCGAATTCAAGGAACAGAAAGTAGAGCACACACAGATAAAGTCCAAAGTGGAAGGAAGGAAGAAAAGGCAACAATAGGGTTGAAAGGTGGGAGGGGCCCGTCATCCTGGCCTTGAAGGCCATGAGCAGGATTTGAGCTTTATCCTGAGACTTGCGAGCCACCGAAGATTTCTATTCTTCCTCTTCTCCTTTTAAAAAATATAACCTCAAAGTTTGTTTTTTAATAAAATGAAATTATGTTGCTTTTTAGTAACATGTATAAAAATATCTGCAAGTTAAAAAAAAAAATCAAAGTGCATAAAGTAGAAAATACAAGTTCTTCCAAAATCCACCTTCTCAGTGGTCACCCCTTTAACAGTCTGACCTTTAGGTTTTTGGTTTTTATGTATACATAAGCATATATGACAAAAGTGAGATCATTTTATACACACTCTTTTATAACCTGTTTTTTTCCACTCAATATCTCATGAAAATGTTTAATGTCAATGAATACAGGTTATCTCAACCTTTTTAATGACTGGTCAACCAGGTCAACAACGTCCGTGGCCACAGAGTGGTCAGGTGTGACATGGGCTGATTTGGCAATTAGGAGGTCACAGCTTCAGGAAGTGGTGGGGTAGAGGCCAGCTGCCCAGAAATGAGGGAACATGAGGAGAGGAAGAAAAGGCCGACTAATCTTTCAAAAAACTCAGCTGAGGGACACCCCTGGCGGTCCAGTGGTTAAGACTGCACCTTCCAATGCAGGGGGTGTGGGTCTGATCCCTGGTCGGGGAGCTAAGATCCCACATGCCTCGCAGCCAAAAAACCAAAACTTAAAAAAACAGAAGCAATATTGTAACAAATTAAATAAAGACCTAAAAACAATTTTTTTAAATCAAAAAACTCAGCTGAGACTTTAATATAATATACAGGATATTAGTGTCAACAAAGAAACACCATAAAGGATTAATAGTAGCGATCTCTTGATAGTGACATTACAAGTTATTTGTTGTCTTTCTTTTATCTTTATTTTCTAAAATTTCTGCAACAGTCATATATCACTTTTCTAGCGAGACAAAGCCATAGGTTTAAAACAGCAGCAGCTAGAGGAAGACATACAGTTAGAAAGGATTTTCCAGATAGGAGACTTGAGCATATATATAAGCCGGGAGGAAGGTATTATTAAGGAAAACGGTGGAGAGGCTGAAGATACAGTAGAGGGGGAAAGAGCTGACAGACACTGGTATCTCAGGAGATACGTAGGGCCAGCATCCATAGCACAGAGCGGGTATGTTAGATTAGGAGCCCTCCTTCTACTGGGATTCAAGAAGTGGAGAAACATAAGTGTGGTTCCAACTCCTACATACAACCCCCACCCACCCCCGCCCAACTAACCCTCTCCATGAGTAAAGGGCTTTGGGATAATAGTCCAAGTTTGGAATACTCCTCCCATAGAATAGAATGGAGAGCTGATGGGAAGAGGAAAGGGGTTTCTAGAAGTGATGGAGGGACAGCTGAGGCTGGAGACCCTCCACGGAAGCAGAACCAGACTGCCCTGGTATGTGATGGCCACCAGAAGCTTTCCACATTCTGAGTGTAGAATCCAGAATTGGGGGATCTGCTGCTAGGGTGGGACACACAGGCAAAGTGGCATGGTCATTGAAGGTATGAGCCAGAGGATGGTTAAAATCCTGGACCATGGAGTCCAGGAAGGACACAGAAGGTGTCATGCTCATGAGATAGAGAAAATGGAGGTGTCAGAGAACTTGAGGTCTCCTTGAGGTCCCAAAGTAGGTAAAGCAGAATTTGGACTGTGGTCAGAGAATGATACTGGAGTTTAAGATTTTGGAGGTGGCCACATGCCAATGATGACCAGACTCAGGTGTAGCTAGTAGAAAGGGTGGCCAAAGGAGGCACTGCCCTCCATGTGACAATGGGATGTGGAAAGGGAGACTGTGGTCCAGCACTAATGTCCTCCAGGGAAACAAAGAAGAGAGGCAGGGGGAGAGTGGGCAATAACTAGATTGTAAGAGCCTCAAGGAAGGAGGCTCTAACCCTGGCTCCAATCTGACCCCCGTCTGGTCCCAGGCTGTCTCCCAAAGGTGTGCCCATGGTTACAGAGAAGTCAGTGTAGCAAAGTATGGATGGTGGGAAAGCCAGCACTCAGGGCCAGAGCACAGAGCAAGGCTGCCTTGTTTGTACATGGTTAGCCCAGAGAGAATTTAGGCTTGGGAGGGCTACAGGAGGCTGAGGTCACAAAAATGGAAGGTTCCAGGCTCTCTGCTCTTTATACTTGTGTTGGGGGAGAGGGGAGCAGCAATGACTGGCCTCTGCAAACCAAAGTTCTTAAACTGAAAAATGGGAGAAGTAGCAATTTCGTCCTCAACTGAGAGTCTTTCATAACGCTGGGAGGCATTGGGGGTGTTACATATCCCCCCAAAGAGGTAGGCCTAAGGAAGCACCTCCTTAGTTATCAATAAGACAGCAAATACTAACTGAATTTTGTTCAAAAAAAACAGACTATAATTTATTCCATTTCTAACTGTGAAGTTGGGAGGACAGAAGGTCCCACAGTAAAGAGAGTAAGGTCCATGGCAGAGAGAGGGGAGTCAAGTCTGGCCTCAGATCAGGCTAGGGACCTGGGCTTAGTTCCAGAACTCCCTACTCATCAGCCCTCCCTCCTCCAAGGCATAGAAATCCTTGGCATAGAAATGGTCATTTTCTTGCTGTCTGCCCAGAGCCTATCTGCTAAGATGGAAGTTTTCCCCTCTTGCTCTACCTCTGGTCTCCTTATCCCACACCCAATCCCATATCTCCGGCCCTGATGTCCCCAAACTATGAATATTCCTCAGAGAACAGTACACTCCTAGCATTGCTATCACCGTCCTATGATGACTCTTCAGTAGCCCCTACTGATCCTGTGCTTGGCAATCAAAACCTTGTGTCAATCAGCTACAAACCTCCAACCCACCATCTTTTGCTTCTCTACCACAGGCTGACCTGCTTCCCACACAACCCAGCTTCATGCAGATCATATCAAGCCATCCCGTCTGCTTCCATTGACCCTAAACCAGAGCCCCATCAGCGCCTCTGAGTCCTTCTATTTTTCTCACATCCCACCTCTTCTGGGAAGCCCTTCCAGACATCCCACTGCTTAAATTCTGAACCAGTTATTGGGCACCAAGTGCTCACTCATTCTCATCCAATCTCTTCCTTGTTCCGTCATGGATGGGGCTTCCAGGAGGGACCCAGCACAGGGCAGGGCACAGAGAATGGTCAATCATGTTCTTCCTTAAGCCTTGGACACCCTCCCGGGGTAGGAGTGGAGCAACTGATGCCCTCCCCAAGTCAGGCTAAGCCCACAGCTTCTGTGAACCCTGCTGTACCACACTTCCTCCAGGAGACCTTCAGAGACTCCGGGCTGTCAGCAAGGAAGGAAGTGCAGCCTGTAGAGGAACTGCTGTGGGGAGGGGGCAGGGACAGGGAGAGGAAGGCAGAGGGAGGGGGGAGAAAAGGAAAAGGAAGAGGTAGAAGAACTGAGAAGGACGCTCTAAACTAGAACAAGCAGCTTCCTCAAGGGAGGTCGGTACTTAGTCCTATTATTTCATCCCTAGAGAAAGGTGCTGGCAAAGAGATACCCAGAGAGAGGAATCAATTTGTTAAGAGGTGGCCAGCCAGCCCACCAGAGAAAGGGTTAAAGAAACAGGAACAGAGCCCAAGGCCCCTAACCAGAGCTCCCCTCCCAGGACACTGCTAACTCTCCATGGGTTTGCTAGACCTAAGAAGACCCTCTTTCTGTGGCCCATGACCAGTCAATCCTCTCTCAGCAACTCAGGCTCATCAAACCCAGATCAAATCTCAACTAGCACGATCTGTGCAGCCCCAGACAAAATCTCTCTGCCAGTCATGCCCCTGCAAGAACCATTTCCCTGTCTCAGAGGCCTGCCCCTTGGAGGCAGAACAGTTAGGGCACAGGCTGCAAAATTCTCCAGACTTCTCCACCCCATGCGCACAGTCACACGGCTGGACTCACAGGCCAGGCTCCCCAACAGCTATGCTTAATTCCCACCTCTACGCCTTTGCCCAGACTATTCCCCGAAAATGCCCTCTGTTACCTCTCCTCTCATCCCAATCTCACTGCCTCCAAGAAGCCTCCTATTCACTGCCTCTTGCCTCCCTTTCTCCTTGTGCTCCTAGTGTCCACGGGAAAGTCTGCCCAGCCCTCCCTCAACTCCTTATCCTGGAGCTGGGGCATTGCCGGTTTGAACTGCCTGAGATAGTGTATTCTCAGTCCAGACTATACTTGGTTTTTCCAACCTTTGGATCACGAGCTCCCAGAGGCAGGGGCAGAGACGGGTTCCCAAACATCTCACCCCAATCCTCGTGACTGACTCCTGTCAGCGTTGGAATGAGCTTCTTCTGGCGCCCCCAACACACCACCCTAAAGCCCTGGCGGCCCACAGGCTTAAGCCAATGCACCCATCCCATGAAACACTGAGGCGGTTCAGACGAGCTGTCCAAAGGTCTGCCGCCTTGCTTAGGCGGAGTCTGGGAGGTGGGGAGTACAACCTGCACCCACCTGCAGGCGCCTCTTGTGAGGAAGGACCCAAAGGAGGCCACAGTCACCCCGCCTCCAGACGCCCCCATCCCAGGCCGCGTGCGCCGTCCCCAGGAGGAGGAGGAGGCCTGTTTCCAGGGAACGCCAGGTGGGGCTGAGGGGGTATGGAGGGCCCAAGGCCCAGGCTCCAGAATCCAGGGGTCTGACGTCATCCAAGACTGGGATCCTTCTGTGGGAGCCGGGAATGGGGATGGCGGGGGTTGGGGGGGTCTGGGGCACCCGAGATTCTCTTCCCCCGCCCCAACAGGGAAGGTCACCTCGACTCTGCGCCTCTCCAGCTCGACCTGCCCCCGGCATCCAAAGGTGAAGCGTAGGGTGTACAAAGCTGGAGATGGGGTGACCCCCTCTCGCCCTGCGCCCAACTTCCCTACAAAGCCCTTTTCTGGCCCTTTAGGCCCGGGACTCACCCGCTGCTGTCGCTCGGCTGCGGAAAGGCCGCCGCGCTGCGCTGCTATGCACCCAACGATGCGGCGCGGAGCCGGCCGCGAGCGGCTCCGGGTCTGGGGACTGGGTGCGCGAGCGTGCGCGCGCCTCGGGGCCAGTTCCTCGCGCGCCCGCGCCGGCCTGCCTGCAGCAGCCACTCTCGCGAGATTCCCGAGCTTCCTCTAGGGCTGCTTCTCCTGAACTCGCGAGAAGGAAGGCCTGGCCATCCCCTCACCTTCCAGGAGCTGTCCGAGGTGCTGAGTTCCAGGGACAGGGCCAGATCAGGTGGTCGGCAGGCACGGGGACAAGAGCAAAGCGAGAACGTCGAGGAAGAGACCCAGAAATGGGAGTCTGGTACCAACAATCAGAGCCTCAGCTTCCAAATCTGTAAACTGGGGAAAACAACCTCCCATGCCAGTCCCAGGAGCCACTGGGACGTACCAGAAAGTAAGAATGAGAAGGAGCTTTGTGAGCAGGAGTGTGATGACTGGGGAAAGCCCTTCAGATCCACAGACCCAAAGTGACAGAGAGGGGATGGAGGATGGAAGATCAGAGATGAAACATAAAGAGACAAAAACGAGACATAGACAAGGACACACAAATCCAAAAAAGATAGACATAGAAAGACAAGAGAGGAGAGCCATGAGCATAGAGACATAGAAACACGAAGAGACAGAGACATGGAGAGATCAAGATTTGGAGAGGGGAGAAAAAAGACAAAGAAAGATAGAGGGGAGAGAGCATGAGGAAGTGAAAAAGAGATAAGAAACAGGGACTGACAAACTACCCAGAGGGATAGAAAGGGAGAGGCCTAGGAAGAAAAACAGAAAAAGAAAGAGAGAGAGAGAGGAAGGGAGAGAGAAAGAAAGAAACTGTGTTATGCAGAGATGAACACTGAAAGTGAGTAGAAATCAGGCTAAATGTTAAAAAACCCAGAACCAATGAGGGTTGAGAGAGACCCACTTGGAGAGATGGGGCTGGGAGTGAAAGACAGCCTGGCTTTTATTGTGAGCGATGTTTACATTGTAAACTTCCTGTGGGATATCTACAACCAGGGCCACCCTCTGTCCTGCCAGCCAATGGCTCCTGCCCTCCACAGTGCCCTCCGCCTACACCATCCTGGGCCTGGAAGGGAGCCTCAGTGGGTGGGAGACACTGAGGGGATTCTTTGCCCAGAATAAGGGCCCATTGTCTGGTCTCAGCCTGCTGGGAGTGGGGCCTCACTCCCACAGCTGGGATAGAAAGGGGGCCAGAGTGAAGAAAGGCAGACAAGAATTAGTGCAGGAGAGGCAAGGAAAGGGAGGGAGCCTCAGGGGCTATGGAGTGTTGTGCAGGAAGCATAATCTATGCCAATCAGAACAGAAGAGTCATGGGCTACAGGGAAGGACAAAGAGGTTCTGCTTTTGATCCTGTCCCTGGTTCACTTTCATAATAACTGCCCTCTATCCTGCTATAAGACAAGCTTTAGCTGACTTACAGAATTGTGAGAGGACCCAATGAAATGAACATGACCCTGAGGAGGTTATCAAACATGACTCCTGCAGGAGAGATGTTGGGAGTCCATCGGGGCCTCAGGAAAGATACAGTGTTCATATCAGCCTCCAGGAGAGGGGTCTGAGGTCCATGTTGAAATCTACAGTGGAGATGTCTGGGATCCACAAGGAATTTACAGGAGATATCTTGTGGTCCATGTGGGTCCTACAGGAGAAATATTTGGATTCCCATCTGATATCCACAGATGACTTTTCCCGAATCAAGAGAAGTAGAAGGGCCTCCTATTTAGCTAACAACTGAGGCAGGAAAAGTGCCGAGGTCCAAAGTCAGAAACCCATCTTTGTCCCAGGGAATTGTATGTTCAGAATCTGGATAAAGAGAAGGAAACAATGCTTCAGGAGTTACAGTCATTTGAACAAACTTTTACTCAACAAGCATTTGTTGATTAACTATGAGAAACAGCATAGTGCAGTCATTAAGAGTATGGACCTAGAGGGGCTTCCCTGGTGGCGCAGTGGTTAAGAATCTGCCTGCCAATGCAGGGGACACGGGTGCAAGCCCTGATCCGGGAAGATCCCACATGCCGCGGAGCAACTAAGCCCGTGCACCACAACTACTGAGCCTGCGCTCTAGAGCCCATGAGCCACAACTACTGAAGCCTGCGAGCCACAACTACTGAAGCCCATGTGCCACAACTACTGAAGTCTGCGCGTCTAGAGCCTGTGCTCTGCAACAAGAGAAGCCACCGCGATGAGAAGCCCTCACACCACAACGAAGAGTAGCCCCCACTCGCCACAACTAGAGAAGCCCGCGCGCAGCAACAAAGACACAACACAGCCAATAAATAAATAAATAAATAAATAAGTAAAATCTAAAAAACAAAAAAAAGAATATAGACCTGGAAGGCAGACTGCCTGCCCCTTCCCAATTGTGTACGTTTGAGCAAGGCATTCACCCGTACTGAATCTTAGTTTTCCACGTATGTAAAATAAGGATGATAATAATACCTATGTCTTAGAGTTCCTGTGAGGATTAAACAAATTAACACGTGTAGACATAGGTAACAATTGAGACAGTGCCTGGTACACATAAGTGTCTAATAAGTGCTGGCTCATACTGTGTGCCAGGCTCTGGGGACACATCTTTCTCATGGTGGAGAGCAGGAGTAAAAGAGCCAGAGCCAAACCATGCAATAACTGTTAAAGCTTCTTCTCAAATGGGGTGGATGTCACATCTGCTCACATGCCACTCACCAACGCATGTCCTATGGCTAATGCCAGGGCAACAGGGAGACTTGCTCCCTCTAGAGGATGCAAGACATGACAAACAGTGAGGATGTTTAATCCTATAGCAGGGAGAAAGCAAATGACTGGGAACAGTAATCCAGTCACCTACAGGGCCAGTTGCAGGCTGCTTATCTTTTCCTGCACAGCTATGGTAGGAGGCATGTTGAGGCATGTCCACCCAACAGTCTCTGGGAGGATATCTATTTACAGGACAGTAAACAACTGGAAAGAAAAGAGGATTAGCATTTACTGAACCCTATATATATCTGAGGGAGATGTTAAGCCTCGTGACTATCCTATGAAGTAAATGCTTTTATCTCCATTTTGTAGATAAGGAAAGTGAGGTTCAGAGAGGTAAGGTGATCTGCTCAAGAAAATAGAATTGATTTATCTAAGAAGTGGAAGAACCAGTATCTTTAGGTTGGGTTTCCCCAGAAGCAAACCCTGCTGTTATTTGAGAGATGATCCCCGGAAGCACTAGTAGAGGAGTGGAGGAAGTTGAAACAAAGAAATGAAAGGAACTCAGTTCAGGGTGCAGTAATGAGCAGGTTACCACTGTGGGCAATTCTACTGGGGACCTCCAAGACACAATGCAGAATGCAATGAGTTATCCCACCAAAAGAATGAGGAAACTAAGGGTTGAGGGCTGCTCCTGGAACTTGCAGATTTCTTTGTGTACCTTCTAAGCAGAGAAAACCCTTAGGCAGAGAATCCCAGGGGCTCACATACAGTAAGAATATAAGCATATAAGCATATATATGGAAAGAAGATAAGAATAAGAATATAAAAAGCCATCAGGAATGGCTAAAGGGACACTATGTAGTAGTATCGACTACAGCCAAGATCTAAATCCAAGCCTGTCTGGCTCTTAAGCAACTCTTGCTGCTTCTAATGTCACCCATTAGTCCTGTGGAAGTTTGCAGCCATGGCAATGTCAGAGCAGCTCATCCACTCACTACCTAGGTGGGCAACCTGAAGCTCAGAGAGTTCACCCTAGACCTCCCCTACAATGCCTCTCCCCTCCACACCACCTTCCCACCACCTCACCCCTCCATGTTTGTCTTCTTTCCCCAAGCAGACTGGAACCTCCCCAAGGCAACCCACAGAATGGGAGAAAGTATTTTCAAGTCATATATCTGATAAGAGACTTCCATAGAGAATTTATGAAGAATTCTTTTTTTTTTAAGGGATATTTATGGCTGCATTGGGTCTTCATTGCTGCGCCACCAGGGAAGTCCTATGAAGAATTCTTACAACTCAATAATAAAAAGACAAACAATCCACTATAAAAATATAAAAAGGATCTGAATAGAAATTTCTCCAGAGAAGATATACAGATGGCTGATAAGCACTTGAAAACATACTCAACATCTTTAGTCATCAGGGAAATACAAGTCAAAACCATAATGTGATACCATTTCACATCCACTAGAATGGCTATAATCAAAAAGACAAATAATAATAAGTATCAACAGGGATGGGGGGACTTCCCTGGTAGTCCAGTTGTTAAGAATCCGCCTTCTAATACAGAGGACTCAGGTTCGGTCCCTGGTCAGGGAACTAAGATCCCACATGCCGCGGGGCAACTAAGCCCACGTGCCGCAACTACTGAGTCAGAGTGCTCTGGAGTCCTCGCGCCACAACTAGAGAGAATCCTATGCACTGCAACGAAGTACCCACGTGCTGCAACTAATACCGGATGCAGCCTAATTAATTAATTTTTTTAAAAAATAGGGATGAGGAGGGACTTCCCTGGTGGTCCAGTGGGTAAAACTCCATGCTTCCCAATGCAGGGGCCCAGCTTTGTGGTCGGGGAACTAGATCCCACATGCATGCATGCTGCAACTAAGAAGTCCACATGCCACAACTAAAGATCTCACATGCCACAACAAAGATCCTGCTTGCCACAACTAAGACCTGGTGCAGGCAAAATAAATAAATAAATAAATAAATAATATTTTAAAAAAACAAGGATGGGGAGAAATTGGAACCATTATACAGTGCTGGAAGGAAGGTAGATGGTGCAGCCACTTTGGAAAACAGTCGGCAGTTCATTAAAGAGTTAAACATAGTTAAACCTATCAGTTCTATTCCTAGCTATATACCCAAGAGAAATAAAAACATATATTCACAAAAAACTTGCAAATTCATTGCAATTTTATTCGTAGTAGCTAAAACCCAGAAACAGCCATCAACAAGAGAATGGATAAACAAATTATTGTATATTCAAACAATGGAATATCAATCAAAAATAAAAATGAATGAGCAATTAATAACTACAACACGAGGGAATCTCAAAAGCGTTATGTTGAGCAAAATAAGGCAGATCAAAAAATACATGCTAGGAGGAATTCTCTGGTGGTCTAGTGGTTAGGACTCCAGGCTTCCACTGCAGGGGGCCCAGGTTCGATCCCTGGTTGGGGAACTAAGATCTTGCAAGCTGCGCACGCAGCCAAAAAAACAAACAAACAAAAACCATACTATATGATTCCACTTACATTAAGTTCAAAACCAGGAAAATTAATGTGATAGAAGGCAGAATCGTGGTTCCTGGTTGGCTATGGGGGTAGATTAGATTGACTGGAAAGGGACAGAAAAGAAATTTCTGGGTGGTGGAAATATTCTAGATCTTGTTTGGGGTGATAGTTAAAAGGTATATAAAACTGTCAAAACTTACCAAACTGAAAACTTATTGATTATAACTCAGTAAAGGACTGTTAGCTTAAAAAAATGGGGATCCCTGAGGCAGCTTGAATCTAGAGAACAAAGGTGATTCCAGACCTCCAACCTCTTGCCTATACATGAAACCCAGGTCAATGACCACCTCTCATTGCTTCTCTTCTACCAGCAGTGCCCCCCATAGACCACTTGGGGGCGCCCACGCCCGCACTTGCACTTGGCATCCACTAACACTTGCAGAGCTAATTCTCTGCAGGCAGCTAGAAGTGCTGGGCGTTGGGTAGCCTGCTGGCTGCTGGGTAGCTCATTTTCATCACCACCACCTCTTGCAGCCTTGCCAGCAGCTCTGAACATGCAACACCCACTGCTCACTTGTCGAGTTAGAACGGGAGTGCCCCTCCCAACCTGCTCCAGCTAACTGTCAGAGAGAAAAAATACCTTTCACAAGTCCCAGCTTGGGCCTGGCCTGGTAAACAGTGGCCTTGGTCACTGGCTGGGCCCATGGATACCAAAACCACAGGACATGTTCCAGTCCTCACCTGCCTGAAAAGTTATATTGCAAGCCAGTCTTGCTTCTACCTCCTCATCCTGATACCTTCTTCCCCTGGCAACCTTGCCCCCTGCAAAGTCCTCCACTACCTCTAAGGAGCCCAGGGCTCCCAGAGCTCTGTCTCTGGTCTGAATTCTCTTCTGCATTCCAGCCCCATCCCAAGCTGGAACCCCAGATATTTTCCCTATATTTGTTGCTCCTCCTGTGATCCTGCCTCCAAAAATGGCCCTATCATCAGTGATAAGACATGTTGACATCATGTACCTCCTGATAGGCTTCACTGACTTCTGTGATTTTCTTGCCCCCAAAAATGCATAACCTCAATTTAATCATGAGGAAAACATCAGACAAACCGAAGTTGAGGAACATTCTACAAAATAACTGACCAGTACTCAAAAAAACGATTGTGTCAACCCTCAGTTACCCAAGCCCGACCCCTGGAAATTAAGTCCTATCAATTCTGTTTCCCCATACCCACTACCCAATTCCATCACCACTGCAGTAGTCTCCTCAAAGACATTACATCCTTTAGTGCAGCGGTCCCCAACCTTTTTGGCACCAAGGACCGGTTGTGTGGAACACAATTCTTCCACGGAAGTAGCAGGGGGGATGGTTCAGGCAGTAATGCGAGTGATGGGGAGCGATGAGGAGCAGCAGATGAAGCTTTGCTCATTTGCCTGCCACTCACCTCCTGCTGTGTGGCCCGGTTCCTAAGAGGTCGCGGCCTGGTACCGGTCTGCAGCCTGCGGGTTGGGGACCCCTGCTTTAGTGTTTCCCCACCTGACACCTTCTCGAGCCATTCTCCTCCAAGCAGTCACAGGAATCTTAGTTATATGCCAATTAGTTAAGTAATTAGGACACTCCCGAGGCTCCCCACTGCTGCTGTCACCCAGCACAGCTTGTAGTTCTAAGAATTCAGATTCTCTTTTACCTCCTTGCTTTTGCACATGCTGTTCCATCCTCTCCTCTCCTCACCTGACTCCCATCCCTGTCCCTTTGTCCAGAAATCCTTACTCTTTTTAGGACTGGGGTCCAGAGGACCCTCTCTAGTAGAAACTGCCCTTACTCCACCCTCCAGGTACCACAAGGCCAGGTGGAGCATCCTATAACCTGCTGGTTTCTCCCTGGCAGACACACAATGGCCTGTGTCCCTCGACTTGCCACTCTCTGACATTGTTGCTATCAACAGCTGGGCTTAGCTTGCGTTGTTCCTCTGGCTGGCTGATTCCTACTCATCCTTTGAGTGCCCACATGAGTCTCACTCCTCTGGATGGCTCCCTGGACTAGGTACCTCGGCTTCGTGCTTCTCTCCCTGCCACCCAGTGCTGTGTTGTTATCTAGGTGCCTGACTCCTCATGAGCCTGTGAGTTCTGGAGCAGGAGGGAGGGAGCAGGTCCACATCTGAATTGTTCACCATCACCCCAGTGCCAGTCTCAGGGGAAGGAGACCTTAGTTGAGAGGTGTGTTTGCTAAATGTTTAACAACTAGCTCTTTAGGGGAAAATGTGTACATAAATATACACATATATTTATTATGTTTTACTGATATGTATGTGTAACAAATAACTTTACACATAATAAAATATACAATACTCTCTATTGTAAATTTCATATAGCCAGTTGATTCTCAGAGAATGTTTTCATTGGTTTTTCCTTAACTCTTGTATCTATAGCAAACTTACAGTTACAATTGATGAAGGAGTGTAGATAATCAACAAAACAATAAATCAAACTGTAATTATAGTATTTCTAATTTCTGTGATGTAAATATTTTCACCATGGCTGATTTTGAGCTACCGACATGATGTCACTGAATGCAGAGTTGAGAAAAGATGTACCATAGCACACCATTATGTAGTATTTCCACCCCACAGAGACAAGAAACATAAATAACTTAAAGAGCATGAACAGTAAAATGTTGTAAAGTTATTAGAAAGTGATGAGTTTTTTTTACAGCTCAAAAAATATGATTTATTACTAACATGTTTATTTTAAAGTCTATGGAAAAGCTTTCCTAAGGCATGGTAGAAAGTGAAACAACATATCTGTTTTGTTTTTTCATAATTGAATTTGGTTTTTGAAAGCTACACGTTCTCACAAATTCTTGGCACCAGAGTAATGTTGATAGAGATCATTCCATACAATGAACTTTTTTAAAAAATATATTTATTTATTTTATTTATTTACTTTTGGCTGCATTGGGTCTTTGGTACGCGTGGCTTTCTTTAGCTGCGGCAAGCGGGACCTACTCTTCGCTGCGGTGCGCGGGCTTTTCATTGCAGTGGCCTCTCTTGTCACGGAGCACAGGCTCTAGGTGCGCGGACTTCAGTAGTTGTAGCACGCGGGCTCAGTAGTTTTGGCTTGCGAGCTCTAGAGCGCAGGCTCAGTAGTTGTGACGCTCGGGTTTAGTTGCTCTGCAACATGTGGGATTTTTCCGGACAAGGGCTCAAACCCGTGTCCCCTGCATTGGCAGGCGGATTCTTAATCACTGCGCCACCACAGAAACCCCATATACAATGAACTTTTAAGCAACACCTTTTCCTGGATCATCTATATTTTTATAAACATAAAAAATATATCATCATGAAAATTATCAAGCGGTTGTTTAAAGCTGAGACATGAAAAACAAACATTTTCTACTTTTAGAGCTCTGTATCTTAAACACAACTTGTTGGAGAAGTAATAGTGTGCAGTCATAAAGAGACAAGGTTGGATTTGATTTCTAGCTCTGCCATTCATTAGCTGTGTGACTTTAGGCAAGTTACTTAACTTCTCTGAATCTCTTTTTCCTCATCTGAAAAATAAGGCTAAAAAAATATTTTTCTTTCCATAGTGTGGCCATAAGACGTGAGAAATAATGTATGAAACTCACTTAGCTCAGTGCCCGGTACAGAGGAGAAAAACGTGTGAGAAGCTGAAATTCACATCCTTGCCTCATCCCCCTACGGCCTGTGCTTTCTTCTTCCTCTGTGCCAGCACTACCTTACATATAACTCTACCACACTCAGAATTTAGAATTGTTAACTGTTCTCATGTTTCTTCTCCTTGAAGACAAATAACAAACATGTCTGAAAGTGATGAGTTTTGAATATTTATTACTTTGTTTTAACATAGTTGACTTCATTGTAAGGTAATATAATTAAATTTTTAATAATGGCTGTGTTTACCAAGCAGAACACAAAATTGAAATTTAAGCAATTGGCTCTCGTGAGCCAGTACGAGCTGCTTCCAGCACATCACTGGCCCCCCATTTCTCCTCCAGGCCCAATCTTGCTGCCAGTCTAGAAGACTTCTGAGTTCACTGGGTGACCCACCCAACACCCTGGGCTTATGACTCCTCCTCACTCCAGTGACCTTTGTTTCTCCTTCAGCCATCACCCTGTTCCCATGGTCTCACTATGGGACTTGTCATCCATCACCAGGAACAGTTTTGCCAAAGAATCTCATTCTCCCCTCTTGTCTCTTGGACTATAGCCTGCTCTTCTTCCAGGCCTCTCGGCACTGCCAAACAGGTCCTTCAATCTTGAAGGACATTATTCCCTGAACCCTGTTTATCAGCCTCTTCCTGATGCCTGAAACGTCCTCCCTTCTCTGCTCATCCTCCTGTAGCTATACTCACGCCTTTCACCCTGAGCATATAATAATTGTGCAATAAAGCAATTCACATTTACTATCATTATTTCAGTAGAAGCCCTCTTATCTGATGCAATTGAAACCAGAAGTTGGTCAATTCAACAAAAATCAGCTTAAAAGGAGTATCATAGAAAATCATATGTATTTGGACATGTTTTAACTTAAAACATATAAATGTGTATTAACTTGCCAATCTTTTGATGTAATACTAAGGCTTTTTTTTTTTTAATATGGATCTGCTGATTGGAATTCCTTATTTCTTGTAGAACATACCCATAACAAATTGTCTAGACTTCCAGATTCTATAACATGCATAAGAGTTTTAGGACAATTGCAAAGGAATTTGAGTGCAGACTCTTGAGTTTTTATAGTTTCCCAAATCTTTTACAGTGGTTTCCCCAAGCCAAACTCAAAAGCTATTTTTTAAATTTATTTTTCATTGTGGTAAAAAAAAAACTCACACAAGATAAAATTTACCATCTTTAATTATATGTGTGAAACTTTTGAAAATTGTAAAGCGCTGTAGAATTTAAAGAATCTTTCACTCAATTTAAAAAATTTACTAACACAACATTGTAAATCAACTATACTTTGATAAAAAAAATTTACCATGTTAACCAATTTTAAGTATTTATTTAAGTATTCAGTGTTAAGTATATTCACATTGTTGTACAAAGAACAATTCATCTTGCAAAACTGAAACTTTTTACCCATTAAACAACAATTCCCCATTTCTCCCTCTGCCTCAGCCCTTGGTAACCACCATTCTACTTTCAAAACCAAAATGAATTTGATTACTTTAAATACCTCTTATAAGTGGAATCATATAGTATTTGTCTTTTTGTGAACAGCTTTTTAAAAAAATGACTATATGTTCCAAAAGTTTCCAAAACAGTAAAGTTAGTTTTCATATAAATAATAACTCACTTTCCTTTTGCACTCATATTTCTTTGGTTTAGTTACACTTTATTAAATTATGTATTTACAATAATGAGTACAAAAGGCATAAACAGGTTTGGGAATGTGTTAGTCTGAGTTCCCAGAGAAGCTGACACCAAGATGGGATTAAATACCCAAGATATTTATTAGGGGAAATGATTTGTTAGAGAAAATGAAGAGGGAGCCAGGTGAGCCTAGAAGAACCATCAGACCATGCTACAAGTCTGAGCCTGAGTGAAGGAGAGAGGGAAGGAAGGAAGGTTGGTGAAAGCATTCTAGACTGCGGTGCAGGAAAGTTCAGCAATGCCACTGGGGAGTCCTCCAGCAAAAGCCACCCATCATCCACCTTTTCCCAGGAGTGGGCCTGCTCTAATATCCCATCTGTGCTCATTCATTAGCCAGAAGCAGCCCATGGGGAATTTGGCCTTGTAACAAATGCAGTGATGGATTTCAGAAAGCAGCAGCTGGGTCCCTTGGTCAATTGCGCTCCCTGTCATGAAAGATGTGAGAAGCCATTCTCATGGCCACAAACACAGATGATTCTTGGTGTATTATGTATGGATTTAGCTTGGCTACATATAACAGAAAACTCAAGTAACAGTGGCTTAAACAAGGTAAGTCTTTTTCTCACATAATGTGAAGTCCAGGAATAAGTGAGTTGGCTTGGTGACTTTAAGATTCAGGGTAGAATTCCCTGGAGGTCCAGTGGTTAGGACTCTATGCTTCCACTGCACTGGACACAGGTTCAATACCTGGTTAGGGAACTAAGGTCCTGCATGCTGTGCAGAGCACCCAAAAAAAAAAAAAAAAAGATTCAGGGTAGATAAAGTGGATATAGAGGGAGCATATCTCAATGTAATAAAAGGTATTTATGACAAACCCACAGCCAATATAATACTCAACAGTGAAAAGCCAAAAGCCTTCCCACTAAAATCTGGAACAAGACAAGGATGCCCACTCGCACCACTTCTATTCAACATAGTACTGGAAGTCCTAGCCATAGCTATCAGACAAGAAAAAGAATTAAAATGTATCCAAATTGGAAGATAAGAGGTAAAATTGTCATTATATGCAGATGACATGATATCATATACAGAAAACCCTAAAGACTCCACACAAAAACTACTAGAACTGATAAACAAATTCAGCAAGGTAGCAGGATTCAAGATTTTGGGGGGGGGGGTTTAAGATTGACATACAGAAATCATTTGCATTTCTTTATACTAACAATGAAATATCAGAAAGGGAATTTTAAAAAAATCCAATCACATCCAAAAAAGTTAAAATATTTAGTAATAGACCTGACCAAGGAGGTGAAACACTTATATGCTGAGAACTATAAAACATTAATAAAGGAAATTGATTGCTCTTAGATTGGAAGAATTAATATTATTAAAATGGCCATACTATCCAAAACAATCTACAGATTTAATGTGATCTCTATCAAATTGCCCATGACATTTTTCACAGAACTAGAACAAATAATCCTAAGATTTATATGGAACCATAAAAGACCCAGAATTGCCAAAGCAATCCTGAGGAAAAAGAACAAAGCAGGAGGCATAATCCCCCCAGACTTCAGACAATACTACAAAGCTACAGTAATCAAAACAGTATGGTACTGGCACAAAAACAGACATATGTATCAATGGAACAGAATAGATATCCCAGAAATAAACACTCACAACTATGGTCAATTAATCTTAGACAAAGGAGGCAAGAATATACAATGGGAAAAAGACAGTCTCTTTGGCAAGTGGTGTTGGGAAAGTTGGACAGCCACATGCAAATCAACGAAGTTAGAACACACCCTCACACCATTCACAAAAATAAACTCAAAATGGCTTAAAGACTTAAATATAAGACATGACACCATAAAATTCCTAGAAGAGATCACAGGCAAAACATTCCCTGACATAAATCATACCAGTGTTTTCTTAGGTCAGTCTCCCAAGGCAATAGAAATAAAAGCAAAAAAATAAGGGGACTTCCCTGGCGGTCCAGTGAGTAAGACTCCACACTCCCAATGCAGGGGTCCCAGGTTTGATCCTTGGTTGAGGAACTAGATCCCGCACGCATGTCACAACTAAGAGTTTGCATGCTGTGATTAAAAGATCCTGCATACCGCAACTAAGGATCCCACATGCCACAGCGAAGATCCCGTATGCCACAATGAAGATCCCGCATGCCGCAACTAAGACCCAGCACAGCCAAAATAAAAATAAATAAATATATTTTTTAAATGGGACCTAATCAAACTTACAAGCTTTTGCATAGCAAAGGAAACCATAAACAAAATGAAAAAACAACCTATGGAACAGGAGAAAATATTTGCAAATGATGCAAATCCCTGACAAGGGATTAATTTCTGAAATATACAAACATCTCATACAACTCAACAACAACAAATAACCCAATCAAAAATGGGCAGAAGACCTAAATAGACATTTCTCCAAAGAAGACATATAGATGGCCAATAGGCACATGAAAAGATGTTCAACATTGCTAATTATTAGAGAAATGCAAATCAAAACTACAATGAGATACCACCTCACACTGATCAGAATGGCTATCATTAAAATGTCTACAAATAACAAAGACTGGAGAGGGTGTGTAGAGAAGGGAACCCTCCTACACTGTTGGTGGGAACTTAAGTTGGTGTAGCCGTTATGGAAAACAGTATGGAGGTTCCTCAGAAAAACTAAAAACAGAGTTGCCATATGATCCAGCAATTCCACTACTGGGCGTACATCCAGACAAAACCGTAATTCAAAATACATGCACCCCTATGTTTATAGCAGCACTATTTACAATAGCCAAGACATGGAAACAACCTAAATGTCCGTCAACACTTGAATGGATAAAGAAGATGTGGTACATATATGCAATGGAATACTACTCAACCATAAAAAGGAATGAAATAGTGCCATTTGCAGCAACATGGATGGACCTAGAGATTATCATACTAAGTGAAGTAAGTCAGAAAGACAAATACCATATGATATCACTTATATATGGAATCTAAAATATGACACAAATGAACTTATCTATGAAACAGAAACAGACTTACAGACATAGAGAACAGACTTGTGGTTGCCAAGGGGTAGGGGGGTGGGCAAGCGATGGAGGGGGAGTTTGGGATTAGCAAATGCAAACTAGTATATATAGAATGGGTAAACAACAGGGTCTTACTATCTAGCACAGGGAACTATATTCAATATCCTGTATAAACCGTAATGGAAAAGAATATAAAAAAGAATGTATAGGGAGTTCCCTGATGGCCTAGCAGTTAAGACTCCATGCTTTTACTGCCATGGCCCAGGTTCAGTCCCTGATCGGGGAACTGAGATCCCTTTAGCTGCACGGTGCAGCCAAAAAAAAAAAAAAAAAAAAAAAAGAATGTATATACGTATAACTGAATCACTTTTCTGTTCAGCAGAAATTAACACAACACTATAAATCAACTATACTTCAATTTTAAAGAATGATTCAGGGTAGAAATCTCTGCAAATCTCTTGGCTTTTTCCTCAGACTTTTGAGATGGCTTCTCAACTGCAGCCACCATGGCTGCATTGCAGACAGCTGGAAGGAGGAAGGGCAAAGGGCCAAAGGGCATGCTAGCTGAGTCTGCACCCCTATTTAATGAGCTTTCCATGAAGCCCTACCCAACAATCTCCATTTATCTCTCATTGTCCTGAACTGTCACATAGTCACTCCTATTTGGCAAGGAAGTGACTGTGTGGCACATTTTAACTTTTTAACTGGGAACAATTGTCTCTGCCAATAAAACCAGGGTTGTATTAGTAAGGAAGACGGGGAGAATGGATACTGAGGAGGGTACCAGCATTGTCTGCCACACTTGGTGAGCACCAACTGGGCATATTCAGCGGGCCATGGGCTTCGTTCTGTGTGCTGACTGCAGAGGCAATCAGGAGTTCAGTTCATCTGACAATTCAGCGCCATGGAGGTGGTGATGAGCACATCTACTGGGCTATTTTTATTTCACTAGAACGTGAGCTCCACCGAGCAAGTACTGTTCTTGTGTTGTTCACTGCCGTATCCCCAGCACCTACATCAGTGTCTGTCACATAACAGAGACCCCATACATACTTGGAATGAATCAGTGATCAATAATAGTGTTGCTTTCTTCCCTGGGTATCCTTTCAATGAACTCCTATCAGCTGATGTCCTTGAATGTGGACATTGCAAAAGCCCATTGGGGATAATTCCTCCCAATAGTGCCCACTCCATTTAGTCTCAGCAGGTAACCTCAACTCTTTCGGGGGAAAAGTTAACATGCCCCTATATCTGTTCCTCCTTCCTACTTGTCTCAAAGGAAGAGATGTTGCTATAGGCTGAATATTTGTGCCCCCTCCAAATTCATATGTTGAATCCTGACCCCTTAATGTGATGGTATTAGAAGGTGAGGTCTTTGAGAAGAGACTAGGGATTAGTGTTCTTATAAAAGAGACCCCCAAAGAGCTCCCTAGCCCCTTCCACCATGTGAGGATACAACAAGAAGTCTAGAGCCCAAAAGAAGACCCTCACCCCACCATGAGTGCATCCTGACCTTGGACTTCCAGCCTCCAGAACAGTGAGAAATAAATATCTGTTGTTTATAAGCCACCAAGTCTGTGGTATTTTGTTATAGCAGCCCAAACAGACTGAGACAGATGTCTCCCCATCTTCTCCCAGCCTAAGGACAGCCCCCCAACTTTGCTCTGATTTCCACCCCTCCTTAACTCCTCAGGGATTTTTTTTTTTTTTTTTGGCTGTGCCTCACTGCATGCGGGATCTTAGTTCCCCGACCAGGGATCAAACCTATGCCCCCTGCAGTGGAAGCACAGAGTCTTAACCACTGGACCGCCAGTAAATTTCCTCTTCAGGGATTTTTTTCCTTTTTTTTTTTTCTTATTTTTTTAACATCTTTATTGGAGTATAATTGCTTTACAATGGTGTATTAGTTTCTGCTTTATAACAAAGTGAATCAGCCATACATATACATATGTTCCCATATCTCCTCCCTCTTGCGTCTCCCTCCCACCCTCCCTATCCCACCCCTCTAGGTGGTCACAAAGCACCGAGCTGATCTCCCTGTGCTATGTGGCTGCTTCCCACTAGCTAGCTATTTTACGTTTGGTAGTGTATATATGTCCACGCCATTCTCTTCGTTCCAGCTTACCCTTCCCACTCCCCGTGTGAAGTACATTCTTCATGTCTGCGTCTTTATTCCTGCATGCCCCTAGGTTCTTCAGAACGTTGGGTTTTTTTTAGATTCCATATATATGTGTTGGCACACAGTACTTGTTTTTCTCTTTCTGACTTACTTCACTCTGTATGACAGACTCTAGGTCCATCCACCTCACTACAAATAACTCAATTTCATTTCTTTTTATGGCTGAGTAATATTCCATTGTATATATGTGAAACATCTTCTTTATCCATTCATCTGTCGATGGACATGCTTCCATGTCCTGGCTATTGTAAATAAAGCTGCAATAAACATTGTTGTCTATGACTCTTTTTGAATTATGGTTTTCTCAGGGTATATGCCCAGTAGTGGGATTGCTGGGTTGTATGGTAGTTCTATTTTTAGTTTTTTAAGGAACCTCCATACTGTTCTTTATAGTGGCTGTATCAATTTACATTCCCACCAACAGTGCAAGAGGGGTCCCTTTTCTCCACACCCTCTCCAGCATTTATTGTTTGTAGATTTTTTGCTGATGGCCATTCTGACTGGTGTGAGGTGATACCTCATTGTAGTTTTGATTTGCATTTCTCTAATGATTAGTGATGTTGAGTATCCTTTCATGTGTTTGTTGGCAATCTGTATGTCTTCTTTGGAGAAATGTCTGTTTAGGTCTTCTGCCCATTTTTGGATTGGATTGTTTGTCTTTTTGATATTGAGCTGTATGAGCTGCTTGTAAATTTTGGAGATTAATCCTTTATCGTTTGCTTCATTTGCAAATATTTTCTCCCATTCTGAGGGTTGTCTTTTTGTCTTGTTTATGTTTTCCTTTGCTGTGCAAAAGCTTTTAAGTTTCCTTAGGTCCCATTTGTTTATTTTTGTTTTTATTTCCATTTCTCTAGGAGGTGGGTCAAAAAGGATCTTGCTGTGATTTATGTCATAGAGTGTTCTGCCTATGTTTTCCTCTAAGGGTTTTATAGTGTCTGGCCTTACATTTAGGTCTTTAATCCATTTCAAGTTTATTTTTGTATATGGTGTTAGGGAGTGTTCTAATTTCATTCCTTTACATGTAGCTGTCCAGTTTTTCCAGCACCACTTATTGCCTCTTCAGGGATTTTAATCCATCAATTATCCTCTTCCTTCAGTGCCCTCAACTTCTTCTTTCTTCTATTTATCCTTCAAACATCTCCCAAAAGGAAAAGCAAAATTGTTATTCCTCTGTCCCTAGCGCACTCAAGCTATTGTTTAACTCATATCCCCCGGTGATTTCAGCCACTCCCAAGGCAGTAAGTATCCCATGTGTGTTGAAGATGCTTTGATCAACCAAGGGTTCTTGGCTGTAAATGTGAGGAAGCCAACTCTGGCTAATGTGAGCAGAAAAGGTATTTATTGGAAGGGTAACTGGTAAGTCATATGACAAACTCCCTTGCTCTGACTCAAGAGCCATCAGTCATAACTCTGGTCATTACCTGGCCTCTCATGGACCTTTCTTAGGGGTGTGATCAGTCAGAGGATGTGACTGCCAGACCCTCTGACAGTTCGTGTCTGGTTTATTCATCAGTCTCTTGAGAGCTAGTTTGCTATAAGTCAGCCTTCCTTTCATGAATTGATAATTTTATGGCCACCCATTATTTAATAAGAAATATATATATTACTTTCCTTGCTTGGCTTTTAATTTTAGAAACTGAAAATTTGCACCAGCGTTATGCTTTTCACTTGTGATTTCAAGGATCTGGTTGCTTTATTCTTTTGTTATTATATGTAAATTACTATGAAAATAACAATATTGTATGCATATTCCCCCAAACAAATTAAAATTTTTTGCATCAATTAAAACAATAAACAGTCAATAACATACCTGACTATCTCTAGAACATTTTTGGTCATTCCTGAACTCAGATCCTGATGCCCTGGCCTTGTTCCTCCATGGGTACATGGGTCACCATGATGCTTGGCTCCTTTGCACACTTCAACTCTTCCCTGGGTCGAGACCCCTCGGCCTCCTCCCAGCCCTCATCTCTCTGGAACTGCTGATGATCAGCTCCACATTCCCCAATTCTGTAGTATGGAAAACAATTTAGCTTCTCTGCTTCCTACCCTCTCAAACATTTTAGTCTCAGAACCACTTTTCATTCTTAAAAATTATTAACCCCATAGAACTTTTTTTTTAATCAGTGAATTTTATTTTTAATTTTCTTAAAAATTATTTTTATTTTTTTTCACACACACACACACACTGTATTTTATTTTTACAAGAGATAAATAAACTGACACCAAGCATTGTAAATGGATGACCACAACAAAAGCAACAAGGATTGCAACTACCAAACACGAAACACACTCATACTATGTCATAATATTGACATTCAGTCCAGTAATCCTCCACTGTAACAGCTCCTTTACTTTGCAGTGAAAATTAATTTGTATATTTTTTGCCTCTGAGTCCTTGTGGGATTTTTTTTTATTAATCCCATAGAACTTTAAAAATGTGGGTTATTTACCAATATTTACTGTATTATAACTTAAAACATTAAAAAATTTATGTATTTGTCCATTCAAAATAATAATAATAAATTACATGTTAACATAATTTTATTTAAAATAATTATATTTTCCAAAACAAACACACATAAAAAAGTAGTGAGAAGAGTGGCATTGTGTTTTTGTTTGTTTGTTTTGTTTTGTTTTGGCTTAAACGAGAAATTTATTTCTCACAGTTTTGGAGACTGGAAAGTCTGAGGTCAGGGTGCCAGCACGGTCAAGTTCTGGTGAGGTCCCACTAGCAGAGCGCATTGTTTGGCAATTTTGAAGACATCTTTAGTGTCTGGCTTAATGGAAGACAGCTGGAGTCCCATATCTGCTTCTGCATTTAATTTGTTGCAATATCACATGTCATGCAACCTTTGGAAAATTCCACTGTACATTCATGAGAGAATAAGAATGAAAAAGGCAAATAATATCTTAGTGTTCCCAAAAATGTTTGCTCCCACAGATCCTCCCTCCCTCCATTTCCCCACCAAAATCCAGGGACCTCCAAAGATCTCTGGACCACACTTTAAGAACCACTGTTTTAGACCATGTCCTGGGAGTGAGTGGCTGATTTTTCACACCCAGTGAGGTCCATCATTCATTCACTCAACAAATATTGACCACCTTCTGAGTATCAGACACTGTTTTGGGTGCGGGAGATGAAGGTGAGAACCAAACAAAGTCCCTGCCCTCATGGAGCCTACATTCTAGTGGGAGGAGACAGGTAATAAACCATTTTTAAACTATAATTATGTTAGGCAATAAATGTCACCAAGAAAAATAAAGCCAAAGAAGGGAAAAGAGACTGAAGTAGGGGGATTTGTGTTTGTTTGTTATATTAGGGTGGTCAGGGAAGCCTCTCAGAGGTGGCATTTGGGCAGGGACTGTAGAATATGAGGGAGAGAGCCAGGGGGATATCAGAGGGACAGCATTCCAGGCAGAAGGAGCAGCAAGTACAAAGGCCCTGACATGGAAGTGTGTTCATTGTGTTTGAGGGAAAGCAAGGGAGCTGGTGAAGCTTCAATGGAATGAGTAAAGGGGAGAGTGGTGGGAGATGACGTCAGAGGAGGGAGGAATGCAGATTTTGGATGTAATGGTGGTTTCACTGAATTAATGCCTCTTTAAGGCCATGGCAGATTATATTCTCTAAAAATGCCCACAGCAATATCGCTAGTCCTACATGCTCTTCCAGAACTTTGCCATTCCCCATCTAGAAATGGAGTCTACTTCCTTTGCCCACAAGCCTGGGCAAAGGCTTAGTGACTTCCTTGGTAAACAGAACGTTGCAGAAGTGACATTGTGTGACACTCAAGGCTAGGTCATAAAAAGCAATATGGTTTATGCCTGGCTTTCTCTGTCATTGGATGCTCACCCTGGAATCCAGCCGCCATGCTGTGAGGATGCTCAAACTACTCTAAGCAGAAAGACCACATGAAGAGGCATACATGGAGATCTGAGGCTTTCATCTGACAGCCAGCAAGAACCAACAGACATGCAAGTAAGAAAACTTTCAGATTATTCTGGCCCCCAGCCTTCATATGAGTCTTCTAGCTGAAACCACAGACACGGGCAAGAAAGAGACAAACCACCCTCGCTGCCCTGCCTAAATTCCTGTCCCACTGAATCTGTGAACATAATAAATTATTGCTTTACACAACTCAATTTTGGATAATTTGTCAGGCAGCAGTTGGTAACTGGAACAGAGGCATCTTAGCATCCTAAGTGAGCATTTCAAAGTACTAACCTAATCAAAACAGGCCGGATTAAAATCCTGCAATGATTTCTTAGGCAAAAGCGGATGTACCTGCCAGGGTATTTAAAGAAATCCTAACAATCATTTAGCCTTCTTCCCTCCAGGTTATAACTGGGGAGCTTTGGGATTCAGGCTCATGGATGGAAGTAGTCCCAAAGTAGGTTAATAAGAAGGAAGTAATAATAGTCAGACATGGGCAGTGCCTAGCTTCTGACTTCATCTCCTCCAATGAAAAAAGGCTTCATGAACACCAGAGAAAGCCCAGAGTATCCTTCTCCTGCTAATCCCCACCCTACCTCCTGTCATAAAAAGCCCCTGGTCATGAAGGATTTCCGGTGAATTTCTTAAAAGTTTCAAGTAGAAGTTACATCTGTGGACCACACTGACCTGCAGATATGTGTGTTTTAATGACAGGAGTTAGTTGAGACTGTCCAGAGAGATGGCTCCCGTGCCTGTATATACATGTCAAACCTTCCAGCAAGAGGTGGAATTTATTTTCCTGCACCTTGAATCTGGGCTAGATGTGCATCTTAGTTTGACCAATAGAATGCAAAGGAGGTAATAATGTGTGACTTCTGGGCACAGACCTTAAGAGTCTTTGAAGCCCCCATTTTCATCTTTTTGGGATCAAGCCACTTAAGAAATAAGCCTGGGCTAGAGATCATGTGGAGACAGGTCCAGCCAGCACCCCCAGCCATTCCAGCCACCCCGTCTGAGGCACCAGACATGTGAATGAAACCATCTTGAGTGTTCCAGCCCTGGTCAAGCTCCCCACTGAAGGTCTATGAGTGAGTGACCCAACTGACCCATATGGAGCAGAACGGCCAGCCTGAGCCCAGCCAAACCACAGAAGCATTAGAAACAAGAAATCATTGTTATTTTTAACCACCAAGTTTTAAGGTGATTTGGGGCTTCCCTGGTGGTGCAGTGGTTAAGAATCTGCCTGCCAATGCAAGGGACACAGGTTCGGGCCCTGGCCCAGAAAGATCCCACATGCTGCGGAGCAACTAAGCCCGTGTGCCACAACCACTGAGCCTGCGCTCTAGAGCCCGCGAGCCACAACTACTGAGCCCACGTGCCACAACTACTGAAGCCTGCGCACCTAGAGCCTGTGCTTCTCAACAAGAGAAGCCACAACAATGAGAAGCCCACGCACTGCAACCAAGAGTAGCCCCCGCTCACCGCAAACTAGAGAAAGCCCACACAAAGCAATGAAGACCCAACGCAGCCATAAATAAATAAATAAATTTATTTAAAAAAGAAAGTTTAAAGGTGATTTGTTAGCCAGCAACAGTTAACTGAAACATTTAAAAACCTAAACTGTTACACAAAAATATGAAATTTGGGCTTCTTTTTTGTTTGTGTTTTAATATTTATTTATTTGGCTGTGTTGGGTCTTTGCTGTGGCAAGTGGGATCTTCATTGCAGCATGCAGGGTCTTTTTGTTGTGGCGCACTGGCTTCTCTCTAGTTGTGGTGCTCAGGCTCTCTAGTTGCGGCACACAGGCTCTCTAGTTGTGGGGTGCGGGCTCTAGAGCACACAGGCTCAGTAGCTGTGGCACAAGGGCTTAGCTGCCCCACAGTATGTGAGATCTTCCCCGACCAGGGATCAAACCCACATCCCCTGCATTGAAAGGCAGATTCTTAACCACTGGACCATCAGGGAAGTCCCTGGGCTTCTTTTTTGAAAACACTAGACCTGTGTTGCTCACTTGAACTTCAGGGAAGAATCTGAAAGGTGTGCCAATACCCAGAGTGAAGATCTGTGGATACAACAAGACAACTGCTTTAGAGAGGGGAGTTCTGCCTGTTCCCATGGCTTCCCTGGAGGCAGAAATGATGGGAGCTGGTGACACCCAATCACAACTATTATCTTTCCCAAAGAAGGTTCACTGAGTAGGTCATTCATCAGCAAGTATGCATGATTTCTGGGCAGAGAGAGGGTTCTCCCAGGAATTCTGCAAACAAAATATGCTCTTTTCCCTTGTTGAAATATGTAAAATTTATCTTCTGGGACAGTATGCACAAGGCACCTTGTGATTCAATTCAGAACAATAGAGGGCAGGCACACTTGGTTAACTTCATCTTTTACTCAAGAGAAGGGAAGACAATGAATTACCTGGTGGTGACAGGGGACCCTCATGGCCATAAAGTTGGATTTGACCAACTAGCTCGTTGAACTGGGATGAACCCCAGTTGGGATGAACCCTGGGATGGTGGTGACAGGAGTATTATGTGAAGAGAGCTGCTTCCATTCTCACCACCATGAGGAGGTGGGGAAGGGACAATTGCCAGGAAAAGAGGCGGTGCAGGGAAGAGGACACTATTTCCTGGCTTCTTCCCAGTGCTCCAAATCCTAGGGGCCTCTACAGCAACAAAATTACAGTTTATTATAAGCCTGACTCTGACAGGATGTGATGGGAGAAGGGATCTACGCATGTAACATTCCAAAAAGCTGATACAACCACTCCCCATTGAAATGAAGCAGAAAATGTCAAATCACACAGAAGCAAAACAAAACCACTGGGTCTGCATTCCTACCTGTCAACAAACAGCTGGGGCCCAGCAGCTCTGGCTGCCCCATGAGGGCTGACATTATGCTCTGCCTCTCTCTCTCTTTTTTAATTTTTTTAACCCCACCCACCAGGTTTGCCTACAAGCTTTGCTGCTCAGTAGCTGAGTCTTTGGACAAGGGATTTAGCCTATATCTGCGAAGTGGGAGTGATGATCCCATGGAGGTACTGGGACATAACCTGAGACAATTCCAAGAAGTAAGTCCTATTATCATCCTCATAGGTTCCATTTTACAATAGAGGAAACTGAGGTCCAGAGAAGTCCCATAGCTTGACCAAGAACACAGCTAGCAAACTGCAGAGCTGGGATTCAAACCCAGGCAGTCAGGCTCCAGAGTCCATGCTCTTAACCACCTCACCAGCTGCTCATGTGTGTTAGATAGGCAAGCATTTTGTAAGTTGTAGAAAAACTCAGTGCATCCCTGAAGGATAATTGTAATTCTGGGAAGGCATAAACCAAGCACCCTAGCTGTGGCCCAGGTCAGAGTGGGAGGAGGAAGAGCGGCCCTGGTGCCCCCCACCCCCCCATCCCAGGCAAGCACCTGGCAGAGCAGAATTCTACCCTGGAGTTCCAGGACCTTCGTTGTGGGTAGCTGCGGAGGCCTAGAGCTGGTGGTTTTCTGCCCTGCTTCCCCTTTCTCCTGCAGATGGTCTAATGCCATGATGAAGAGCAGGCTCAAGCCATACTGACTCTGGATCTGGCTCTACCTCACTTATGAAACGGGTAGTGGCTTCACTGTTGTATGAAATGAGTTAATATGTGTGAGTGTCTGGCACAAAGTAAGTGCTAAGTAAGTGTCCGCTAGAGTTGGTAACTATTCCCACACCTTATCAGCTCTATACTTGCCTCCCACCCCAAGGTTCTCAAACATGCTGATTCTTTTGTTTTTGATCAATTCCCACCTTGGAATTAGGAGTATAACCTTATCTTCAGAGGGCAAAACTGACCTAAAGGTGGAAGAAATAACGGGGGATTTCAGGCATCCCAGCAGGCTCTTGGGAAGTCTTTTGGGGACAAGCACTCTCCTGGGAACTCTAACTTTGCCCAGGTGAGTGGCTTTTTACTATACTTGCCTCTGGAATCTGGAAGGAAGGTGGACGACTAGCGGTAGCACCCACTCCTGAAGAGATGGAGAAGGAGCTCCGGTGGCTTCTTTTGCCTCTCTTCTCCCCATCCTACAGACCCCTCTCCTCACTCACTCTAGGTCTCACATACCCCCTCTGACCCCAGGACTCAGGTGACTTGGCCTGTTGGCTAGAAAAGCGAGCGAATTTCATGCTAGGTTAATGGCTCTTGTCCGCAAAGGGAAGCACTCACTTGGTCTGCTATGCAAACCCCTGTTCTCCATCTGTGGGGCCACAGCCAGCACAGCAGGAGGAGTGGCCTGAAGGTAGAGGCTTTGGTGGTGTTGGGACTCCTGGGTCCTATCCTGGCTGGTCCAAGGGGAAAAGCATTGATGGAAGTGAAACATGGTGAGGAGGCTGGACTATGGCGGAGACAAGGAAGGGGAGCTAGAATCAGAGCACTGGCCCAGGGCCCCAGACTCAGTCTAATGGAGGAGGTACCTGTCTGTTATAGCAGAACTCTCTCCCAGGCCACGCTCACCTCCAGGCATCATTGCCCAGCAGTGTTAAATTTACAAAGAGCTCTGATAGCCATAATCCTACTCAACCTCCAGGAGAGCTCTGTAGAGCGGTGACTGCTCTTACGCCCATGACCAAAAACAATCTCGGAAAAGTTGTCACTCTTACATCCATTTAACAATAAACAAATAAATCCAGCTCTCCTGATTCAAAGTCTTTCCACATATTTGCTTCGATATGTTGAGTCCTGATTCCCTCTCCTCCTCAATTTGCCTCCCAAATATTCCCCTTCTGTTGTGGTTTTGAAATGTCTACAAATTCTTTGATACTGCTCCCTTCAAGAATTGGAACCAGATTCCCCTTCAGAGGAGGTGGGGCCATAAAAGGCATTGTGGCTTCGTGCTTGTTCTCTCTCTCTCCCTCCCTCCCTTTCTCTTTCCCCCTCTCTCTCAGCTCCAGGGGAAGCCAGCTGCTTGTCATGAGATCTATGGAGAGATCCATGTGATAAGGAACAGAAGCCTCTGACCAACATGTGAGTAAGCTTGAGAGCAGATGCTCCAGACCCAGCTGACATCTTGGCTGCAACCTCATGAGAGGCCCTGAGCTAGAACCACCACTATAAGCGGCTCTTGGATTTCTAGTCCTCAAAAACTGGGTAAGAGAATGAATGTTTTTGTTTTAAGCTACTGAGTTTTGGGGTAATTTTTATGCAGCCGTAGATAACCAATACATCTTCCCCACTGTAGGAACTGCCTCTCTCCCCAAAACCAACTCACGTTTACTGGGGAGCTCAAATCATTAAGAAGTTTCTTTTTTTCTTAAACTCAGGTGAGGTAGAACACCTGCATTCAGGTATCTGTGATTGCTGCTTTCTAGCTGTGGTATATTGGGCCAGTTACTTAATCTCTCGGGGCTTCAGTTTCCACATCTGTCAAACAATGATAGAAAGGAAGATTTCAAAGGTTAAATCAGGGAATAGATGTGAGGGTACCTGGCCCAATGCTGGGCACTTGGTTGGTGCCTGATAAATCTGACCTCCCTCTGGCCCTCTCTAACTTTCTAGTTTCTGACTCCTTTGCATCCCCCCAAGCCCCTGCCTGGACAAGCTGGGACTAGGACCAGGAGTTTTAGGGGATCCCCATCCTCTTCCTGCCACTGGAGACAGAGAAGGAAGAGACCTGCCCTGCACCAGGGATCTTCTCCCAGTATTGGGGTGACAGGCGACTTGTCCACGAGAGGCGGGATGTACTGCTGGAAAGGTCCCATTGCAGATCAGGGGCTGGTGCTGCATTGGCGAGGCTTGGACTCCAGCCTAGTCACCCCTCCACCTCCTTGGAGGGTGAAAGGAGTCTACTTTGCCACTCACTAGTCCCCAACATATTAGGAAAACTGTTATTTCCAAGGCTTTGCCCATTTCTTTTCCTTTTCACCAGGTTTCTTCCACCCCCTCCCTTTTTAAATTTTTAAAATTTATTTTAATCACAAATAATGTATGAAAAATAACACTAGCCAACATTTCCTGAGAACTTACCAGCCAAGGTTCTAATACTGTTATGTGTCTCACAACCACTTTATGAGGCAGGTTCCTGTATTAGCCCCATTTTACAGCTAAGAAAACCAAGGCATAAGGATTAAGCAAATTGCCCAAGGTCACAAAGAGGCAAAAAGAAACTAATGAAGCTCAGGCTTCAAGATCAGGACCTCACTTACACAGACTGTTCTAAAACACTGGGTTTAATTTTGTATTCATATTTAGTAGTTCTTTCCTTAGAGAGGCCCACAAAATGTGGCTTCAGAGGTAACAGATGCAGTGTGCTGTTTTTTTGCAGATATTTTAAAATTATTTGAAAAATACATTTACATCTATAAACATGCACACACGGAAACAGACTCCCTAACTTTAAGAAAACAATACTTGTGGTCCTACTGTGTGGATAGCTGCCACCCGACTTTTTAACAGAAAGTCTTGACTGTCCACGTTTCTAACTGTCGCGGAGTGTGCGCCACAGATGCTCACATTTATTTACCCACGTTCCCAGATTTGAGCCCTCTACTCCCCTCCCAACCTCTTCCGCCCTGTCCTCCCGGTTCCTCCCTGCCTCCCCCAGCGCATCCTGCCTTCGCCCCTCTCCTCATCCCGGTTTCTCTATCACAGCGCCCCTTCCCCAGCTATCCTCACTACCTCTCCTTCGCCTCCATTCCTAACTGCCTTGTGCATTTCTCCGCTCTCCCCGCCCTGCTCCCGCACGTCACCATCGAGCACACTGGCCCCTTTCCCGCCCTAGCGTCCTCTCTGCCAACCTCGCTCCCCTCATTCACAGTTCCTCCCCCACCTCAAATCTTTCCGCTCCCCTCCTCGAGTCCCCCGCCCCCGCTCCCATCCCTCACTCGTTCCCCACCGGGCCCTGCCACTCCGCGGCCCGGCAGGAGCGCACAGCCGGCTGGCTACGACGCGCGCTGACAGTGTAATGAATGGCTTCAGCGGTAATTAGCGACCCGGCGGCTAATCACGGAGTACATTTACATTTTAAGTGCTGCAGAGGGAGCTGGGAAGGGGAGGGGAGGGACGGGAGGGGATGCGGGCCTTTTCCGCGGTCTCCCTTCACTGACTGGGGAGCGAAGTGAATCGAGACTTCCACAGCTGGCGGCAGTGAAGGGGGATGGCGGTGGGGCGCTTTCCAGGGCAGTGGAGGGGGATGGCGGTGGGGCGCTTCCAGGGCCAACTCCAGGGCCATCCAGGGCGGACGCATAACGGCCTCACTCTCACCCGACGTAAACTGGGAGCTCCCAGGCCCCTTCCTCCAAACTGCAGACCCCCGCGTAATCCCCTCCAAGTGAACGTTCAGCCTAGGCTTGCATACCTGCGTGAATGGAGAGCTCGCTTCTTCCCTAACCAACCCGTTCGAACATAGATTCCAGCTGTTCGGGGACTTTTTCTCAGGCCTAGAGAAACTGATGCCCTTTAAGTCCCACAACTGCCCGAGTCTTACAAAGCTTGAGGTTCCCTGCGCCCCGCCACGCGCTGCAGACTCTTGTGTCTTCTCCGGACTGCTGTGCCTCCAACCCCTACGGCTGCTCCTTGTGGGGCCCGCGGGAGCTGGCGAGACGGAAATACAGGTTCCGAGGGGAACGCGACCTCGAGGGCCCCTGATCCCAGAATGCGAGCAGAAGATCCGAGAGGCGGTTGGTCATTCGTACGCTGGGGCTCAAAGGTCCACCTGCTCCAGTCACTCCCAAGGGGCGGTAATGGGGTCAGCCCCGGGTTCCAAACAGGAAGGCTGGGAGATATAAGATGGGAGCTGGGAGATATAAGATGCTGAGGAGGACGCGAGGGGAGGGAGGGGGACCCCGGCAGCCCCGTCTCAAGACTGGGGCCCAGCTCCCCCGGGCACTGTCATGTCCCCAGCACTTCAAGGGCTTCCCGCCCGCCGCAGCTCTCTGCGCTCCTCCCCGCCAAGCCCCGTCGTAGTCACTCCCGCCGGATCAGGTCTGGCCCACTCTCGGTTCTGTGCGTGCGCGAGGGGTTGGAAGGATGAAGAGCGAGACGCTAGGGCAGTTCTAGGGAGGGTCCAGCTCCTTCTCAAACCCCCTCCCTCTCATCAGCAGTCCATCAGCAGCCCCAACTTCACCTCTCCCTTCACTGTTCATCTCTCCAGGCAGGAGATCCGGGGCCACTCCCTCAGTCCTGCGGAGTTCCCGGGGAGGGGCACCCAGTAGCTTTGTAATGCCCCCGGGGCTTCAACTTCCCACCTACCTCCCTTCTCTCTCAAAACCTCCCCTCACCCAGTCTCCTTTCTGAAAAAGGACCATGCTGGGTCTCAGCGAGCCAGGCTAACAACAAATTCCACTTGAGAAAAAGGGGGGACCCACTTTAGCAGGGAACAATGCCTGGCTTACCCTAAAGCATGCAGCCCTAATACTCGACTTTCAGGCATGGATGGAGGGAGCTTAATTCCCTTTGAGAAAAGGTCTCCTTGCTCTCTTCCCATTCATCTCAGGGAACAGCCTGGCCCAGAGCCTCAGTCCCCACACCCTAGGGGTGTGCGGGCGTCCAGGAGCCTCCAGCCCCAGTCAGGCACGGCGAGGCTGAGACCTCAGTCTCCGGCTGCCCTGCGAGGACCACGCCGCGACGTAGTCCTCGAAGGCAGGCGCGGAGCGGAGCCGGAGACAGCGCCTCCCGCACTCTGCTGACGGTGCACAGGGCTGTCCTTGAGTGGAGAACAGCGGCTCGGGAGCCGAAGGGACGAAGGTGGGGGTGGGGGGTTCCACTGAGGAGTGGGAGAAAGAGGTGCAGCCCCCAGTAGGCCGCTTTGAAATCTCTCCTTGGGAGGGGACAAGGGGTGGCCTTCAGCTGAAACGCGGAAGGGCTCGGGGACCCGGGTCGAAGCGCCGTTTGCCCTGCAGACGCAGTTTTTATTTAGGTTGCCCGTTTATCAGGGTTGGCTCTGGGAGGGCTGATGGCGATTACAGGGAAACGTCACCTCAGAGGTCACCCCCTAGCGCTGCCACGGCGCCCCACGGTGCGCGCAGCTCTCACGCCCGGGTAGCTGACGACCGGACTGGATCCGAGAAGCTGGTGAGGCTGGGGCCCCAGCTGGGCGGGCTGAGTTAGGGGCGGGGCCTGGCGGTAGGGGCGGGGCTCCTAGGCTCTCAGGCGGGGCCTCAGCCAAAGGCGCGGAGAGCGCGGAGTAGAGCAGCGCCCAGTGGAGAGAAGTGGAAGACGAGGATCGCACCGTCCTAGCCCGCCCGCCAGCGTCCACGCAGCTCCCTCACCCTTACCCCGGCCGGCCCTTGCCAGACGCGACCGGCCGCCATGCAGTCCCGGGGCTGAGGCGGCCCAATGGCAAAGCCTGCGTCCCCGCGGTCCCGGCAACGACGGCGCATGGAGAACTTCCGTAAGGTGCACTCAGAGGAGGCGCCGGTGGGGAGCGGGGACGAGGGAGGCGGCCCGGGCTCGGGCCCCTTCGCAGACCTGGCGCCGGGCGCCGTGCACATGCGGGTCAAGGAGGGCAGTAAGATCCGGAACCTGCTGGCCTTCGCCACCGCCAGCATGGCGCAGCCAGCCACGCGCACCATCGTCTTCAGCGGCTGCGGTCGGGCCACCACCAAGACCGTCACGTGCGCCGAGATCCTCAAGCGCCGCCTGGCGGGTCTGCATCAGGTCACGCGGCTGCGCTACCGGAGCGTGCGCGAAGTGTGGCAGAGCCTCCCTCCGGAGCCCACGCCTGGTCAGAAGCCTGGCGAGCCAGCCGCCAGTCTCAGCGTACTTAAGAACGTGCCCAGCCTCGCCATCCTACTTTCCAAGGATTCACTGGATCCGCGCCAACCCGGCTACCAGCCCCCGAACCCCCATCCTGGCCCCTCGTCCCAGCCAGCTGCATCGACGTCCAAGAGGAGTCTAGGGGAACCCGCAGCTGGAGAAGGCTCCGCGAAGCGGTCACAACCTGAGCCAGGTGCTGCTGAAGAGGACCAGACCGCCTGAGAGCTCCGGCCTCTGGGCCACCTAGGTGGGCTGGATCTTACCCCCAGAGCTTCGACCTTGAGATGTACCTCCAGCCTTTCATGCTTTGGTGCTCTGGAACCCACGACCTGGCAGCATGGACCCCAAGGCGACAAGAAGGGGACCCCAGGGAAGCTTCGTGGTGGGGTTGCTCCTTCACCTATGTGGACTGACGACACAGAACTGCACCTTCAGTTTTTCTGAACCATACGGAGACCTTCCTCAGGGGGGGAATGGTGGGCAGTGGGACTCTTGAGCCTTGCTCAGGACCCCCAAGGGTTAAAGGCACCTAGGATTCTTGAAGTGGGCCTGGAGGGTGGAAGCTGAGGAAGGCTCTTGGTATCACCCCACCACTGTCAGCAGAGGGCAAGGGGTTGGAAACCACGCCTGAGGAGGGTGGATTATGAGTTGTGGGGGTGGCCTGTTGTGCCCCTCATCTAGGACACAGTTTCCGTTCTAGTTTCCCTTCCCCTGCTTTTAAGGAGCATCCTGAGATCATGCTGGCAGGGGCATCTCCATAGGTTCTAGCTCTTTTAACATCCCCCTTTCCCAATGCTGGCCCAGAGGGAGAGACCCAGGACAGAACTTCCCATGCTTCCTCCCCTGAGCCCCACAGCTGGAGTCTTGCTTCCAATAAAACAAACACAAAAATGGCTCTGTCCCTGGGTTTTTTCCTAACCAGTTGCCTGTGCAGAGACTGCTCTGGTCTGCCCCCTTGTGTCTCAGTCCCCTCCAGCCTGGATCCTTAGCCTTTGGAGTCTTAGGGGTCAGGCACAGAAACTGGACAGCTTCAAAATGGTTCAGGGGGCACATTACCCAGTCCCCGGCTTCTCCCTCTTTCTCAGCCCTCCCTGGCTGGCTCTAGCTTAAGGGCTTGTGGCCAGAAGGGGACCATTTTCACCTTACACATTACTACTAAGGGAAAGGGAGCAGCACATTGCTTTTCTGGATGGGGAAGGAAGGTGAGCATCGATGAACTCTCCTGTCACTGCCAAGGGTGGCAGATCCAACTGGGGTCCCTAAACCTGCAGCCTCCTGCCAATAGACAGCCTTATCCAGAAAGCTGGCACAGAGCCCCCCCATCCCCATGTATAGGGTCTACCCTTCACTGCTTTCTCTCTCTGAGAAAGGACAGCACACCCTTGGGAGAGGGGGAGGAGAGACGGAGCGCAAATCCACTGCTGGAAATTACTATTCAGCAGAGAAGCTGGGACTTGGGTTGTGAATCACTGCAGGCTCCCTGATAAGCTGCTGCCTCCAGCCCTGCACAGCTGTCTGTTGAGAGATAATGGCCTTATAAGCCTTTCTGCCCAACTCCAAGTAAGGTGGGAGGGTGGAGAGAGTGCTGTGTGTACTGGAAGCACTCTAGCAGGTAGGGCGGCAGCGGCGGGGGGCACATAGCCCTGGGATCTCAGGGGACCTGCCCCCTTGCAACTTAACAGCATCCTTGCAAAGGAGGAGATGGGGAAGTATGTAAGTCACTTGGTAGGCAGAAACCTGAAATAAATCCTGCTGGTAACAAGAGGTAGGTTTCTGCAGTTGACAGAAGGGGCTCTTTGGGGAGTCCACCCCCACCCCCCTATCTCGGCTTCAGCTTTGGATCAGAGAGCCCTGCCATACAGATTCTGACACTGGTTGCCCTCCCCAATTTCTTGTTCTTGATAAGTCCCTAGGAGGGCCAAGGGGTTTGTGTGTGCTTGTCTGACTCTCAGTGGTGGCCCAAGAAGTGTGGAGAGAACGTAAACTATCCTGACAGCTAAGGTGCCCTGGGCTGGCACTGGGCGTCTGCATCTAAAGTACATGATAAAACTTGGAAGAGGTCCTGCATGGTAGGATCTTAAGAGAGACTGGTCTTGGTTCTGGAAAATGGCCAACTTTCCAAGACCACCAGTGTCTGAAGTCCTGATTGCCGGGTCACCAGGACTATGCAAGAAGAGACTTTCTCTTTTGATGCCTTGGGTCAGGTAAGTCCCCTTCATGTTGTTTCCCAACCTTCAGAGCGTTAACCTGTTCACATGTGGGCTGTTTCTGCCCCCATGCTAGAAAGCAGGTTATGAAACTGGCTTTCTTTTGTGCACCTCTACTCTACCCCAGCAGCTTCAGTTCCCAGGATTTTGATAGGTGCTCATGGGTGCCAATGGAACCCAGCACCTGTGAGCTCCCCACCCCTGCTTTACTGGACCCTCTGGCCCTGCTGACCCAGGAGCAGGCTCCAAAGGAAGGTGACAGATATCCCTATACATCCCCACGCCCAAGGCTAAGGTGGGAACCTGAGAAGTGCTGGAGTAAGGCAAGGAGTGGCAAGGGGAGCATCTCAAGAGACGCTCACTTTGAGAACTGACTAGTGGCAGAATGGGAGGGAGTGGGAAACCCCACTACCACCACCACAACCGTGAGACCTCATCTTTCCAATAGTGGCCTCTAACCAAGAGCTTCCTGGGCCCTGCCTTGGGGCACCTCCAGGCTAGGGGTGACAGTGAAAACTCACACCCACAAAACTGTCCCGTCACACAGGCAAAATCCATTGGGGAACATAAATGTGTATCATCCAAGGCCAGAGCGTGTGGTCAGACGGGCCGCGGACCGCCAGCTGGACCTCGGGGGACTTCCTTATTATGCCAAGCCTCAGTCGAGGCCCAGGGTGGGACTGGGGTGGAAGAATCAGAATAATCAGACATTGTTTCTGCCGCAACGATGTCCCAGTCTAGGAGAGAGAAAAAAGAAAGTTACAGCACAATGCAGTGATAGCGGGAGAAGGGAGCTCTGAGAAGAGGCATTTAATTCGCTCAGAGGTGTTGATGGAGCCGGTTCCCCAGTGATCAGAAGGAATTAGCCAGCTGGACAGGACTGGACAGGGAATTCCAGGCAGAACGCAGAGAGGTGATGCTTGTCTGGTGTTGAGGCAGCCACAAGTGTCTGAAGGAAGCATGGCAAGAGGCAGGTGGGACTGGAATACCAGGTGGGAGCTGGGTCACAAGGAGCCTCCCTGAATGAAGGGGAGGGGGCAGGGAGTGGAAGCCAGGGAGTGCCCTGGTCTGACTGATGTTTGAGAAGGGTCCCTCTGGCACCTGTGTAGGTGGGAGGTGGATTGGAAGGGGCCTGACTGCATTCCATATACTGCAGGGAGGTAGGAGATGGGACAGTGGGAGTGGGGACAGAGATGGGGACAGATATGAGAGCTACCCAGGCTAGGTAGGATTTCACTGCCATTACAGCCAGGATAGAGAAGGGTTTCTCCTTGTGGCTTTAACCCTAGCTTGGCCAGGACTTAGCCTGCCTTCCTGGCATCAAACAATAGATGGATTTTGGTGGGGAAGGGGAGTGAGGTAGGGGGGTCCACAGCTTTAAATTGGTAAAAGCTTTAGAAGCTCTTGTCCACTGCCCATGAATGTGCCAGGGCATGTTCACTGTACAGTTGGGGGAAGACCTGGGTCAGACACTCCCACCCTGTCACACCCATCTCCTTACCCGCTCCCTTCATGTCCCTGCCCCTACTCCATAGTTCTGCAGTTTGGATCATTGCTATACCCATACTAGCCACTAGGGACTCTCTAGTCCCCTCTATTTCACTGAGATGTTGAAATACCTACAGGTCTCCCAGAGAGAAGGGCAATTGAAGAAAAAGAAGGAGGAAATATAGTCACAGGAAGGTCTCCTTGGTGACACCAGGTTTCTTCCTGTCAGAGCACAGACCTTAGTTTATAATTGTGCCCTCATTATTGTGAACCTCTGGTTGTCAGTCACCCCAGTAAACCATAAGCCATGATTGAATGGATCCTGCCTGCCTTGCTCCCTACCCAGATCTTGGAACACAGGAAGCCCACAGAGAGCTGTTGACTGAGTGAGTAAAGACTGGCTGAACCAGATTTCTGAACTGTTCGGATGCCACATCAAAGTCCTCAACTGTCCAGCGCCATAAACAGTGACCCAATGTTCCCCTTTTCCCCACCACTGCTTATCCCCTGTCCCCACCGTCTGGGCCCTTGGGTTTTACCTTCTCTTTGAAGAAGCTAAGGGTCACCATGGTGATATCAAACTTGAGGATTCTGACATCTGCTGACTATTATAGATACTGCGAGTTGAACTGTGTCCTTCCGAAAGGTATTTTGAAGGCTTAACCCCTGATACCTGTTAATGTGACCTTATTTGGAAATAGGGTCTTTGCAGATGTAATTAATATGTAAGGTGAGGTCATTCTGAAGTAGGACGAGTCCTTAATCCAATATATCCTTATAAGAAGAGGAGAAGGGGGGGTTTTCCCTGGTGGCTCAGTGGTTGGGAGTCCGCCTGCTGATGCAGGGGACGCGGGTTCGTGCCCCGGTCCGGCAGGATCCCACATGCCGCGGAGTGGCTGGGCCCACGAGCCATGGCCGCTGAGCCTGCGCGTCCAGAGCCTGTGCTCCGCAACGGGAGAGGCCACAGCAGAGAGAGGCCCGCATACCGCAAAAAAAAAAAAAAAAGAGGAGAAGAAACAGAGACAGACACGTAGAGGGAAGAATGGCATGTGAAGTTGGAGGCAGAGATTGGAGTTTATGCAGCTGCAAAACAAGGAATGCCAAAGGTCGCCAGCGAACAACAGAAGGTAAGAAAAAGGTACAGAATGGAGTCTTCCCTAGAGCCTTCAGAGAGAGCATGGTCCTGCAGACATCTTGATTTTGGACTTCTAGCTTCCAGAACTATGAGACAATACATTTCTGTTGTTTTAAGTCACCCAGCCTGTGTTACTTTGCTAAAGCAGCCCTAAGAAACTAATACAATAGGTATTCCCACCACCTTCAGTGGGAATAGGGAAAAAGAATATGGGGTGTTTGCCAAGGTCCAGTCTTGCATGGACAGAGGGTCTCTGCAGGTTTCTGCTAGTAAATATGAAGCCTGGTGTCATATTGAACAGGCTTTGCAGGAAATGAGGCTGACTCTGATCTGGAGCAAGTTAATTCTTCTCTGAGCCTCAGCTTTCTCATCTACAAAATGGGACAGATCGCTGTGGGGACAATACCAGGCTTCCCAATCATTCATCATCAGAATCACCTAGGGCACTTGTTAAAAATATAGATTGCATGTTATATGTTAATTATACCTCAATTTTTAAAAAATACAGATTGCCGGGGTTGAACTCCAAAGCAACGGGATCAGAATATCCCAGGAAGGACCTGGAAATGGGCAGTTCAATTAGATCCTCAGGTGATTTTGATGATTAATCAAGGTTGCCTAGTCCCTGAGATAATATATAGAAGAAGTGGCACTCCCACTGGTAAGAGACCCAAAGCTAAATCCCCTTCTCTTTCCCTTCCCATTCAGCCATGGAGAGAAACTCAACTGTTGAAGAACTGTTGAGAGCTGCCCCCTACAGCTGGTGCTGGAAAAGAGAGTCTCTTGGCTCAAGGAGCTGGGGGACACAGGAAGAAACCTTTAGGAGAGCAGCTAATGAACTCAGAACACAAAGTACCCCTGCCCTGGGCTCTGTTTCCTGATTGGAAACTGGGGGTGTGGGGCTCAGTTCAGACAGCTACAAAAACTCAGCTTTGTTTAAAAAAAAAAATTATAAGGATGTGGAAAACATGGAACCTCCTACATTGCTGGCAGGAATGTAAAATGATGTAGGCTGCTTTGGAGCAGCTTGGCGGTTCCTCAAAAAGTTAAACATAGACTTACCTTATAACCCATATAATACTCCTAGATATATATCCAAAATAATGGAACACGTGTCCACACAAAAACATGTCCGCAAATGTTCGCAGCAGCCTTATTCATAATAGCCAAAAAGTGGAAATAGCTCAAATGTCCATAAACTGATGAATAGGCAAACAAAATGTGGAATATCCATATGATGGAGTATAATTCTGCCATAAAAAGGAATGAAGTACTGATTACAACATGGAGGAACCCTGAAAACATTATGCTAAGTGAAAGAAACCAGACGAAATAACATTCATATTTATATGAAATGTACAGCATAGGCAAATCCATAGAGACAGAAAGTAGATTAGTGGTTGCCTAGGGCTGGTGGGGTAGGGGGAATGGGGAGTGACTGCCGTCGGGTATGGAGTTTCTCTTTGGCGTGATGCAAATGTCCTGGAATTAGATAATGATAATGCTTATAAAACATAGTGAGTATACAAAAAAACACTGAATTATACACTTTAAAAGGATGAATTTTATGGTATGTGAGTTATATCTCAATCAAAAATGATATCTTTTAATGATGTTCTGATCATAAAAGAAATAATTTAGGAAATTACATAAGTATTAATTAATTAATTATGAAAAAGTACCATTAGAGCTCTCCTACCCATACTGTATGGTGGCCCCCCACAGGATCACCTTTGAAGGCTCCTGCCACCCTTTCTCCCTGATTCCCAGGTAATCTATATGGTGTGTTTGTCCCCCCCCACCTCCATGCCTTGTCCCTCGTCTCACAACCTGCCATGCCTTGGGAAAGGAACTTTCTATAATTTACAACAGAAGAATACAACACTCACCGTTTACTGAGCTCCATTTATTGAGCTATGTCCAGCCAGGACATAGTATTTTATATGCATTATCTTATATAATCTTCCCAATAACCTATTAAGTAGGTTCTATCGTTATTCTTTTTTTTAATATAAATTTATAAATTTATTGGGACTTCCCTGGTGACACAGCAGTTAAGAATCCGCCTGTCAAAGCAGGGGACACGGGTTTGAGCCCTGGTCCGGGAAGATCCCACATGCCTCAGAGCAACTAAGCCCTTGTGCCACAACTACTGAGCCTGAGCTCTAGAGCCCGTGAGCCACAACTACTGAGTCTGCGTGCCACAACTACTGAAGCCCGCGCGCCTAGAGCCCGTGCTCCACAACGAGAGAAGCCACCGCAATGAGAAGCCCGCTCACAGCAACGAAGAGTAGCCCCCGCTTGCCGCAGCTAGAGAAAGCACCGGCTCTAGGAACACAGGCTTCAGTAGTTGTAGCTCACGGACCCAGTAATCCATTTACTTTGAATTAATCAAAAGAAAGATAACGCTGGATGTGCCTGACCTGATTAGATGAGGTCTTTAAAGGAGGGTGAAGTGTCAGAGATACTCTCCTGCTGGTTTGAAGAAATAAGTGGTGGTATTGTGAGAGGGTCTATGGAGGGTCCATGTGGTAAGGCCCTGAGGGTGGACTCTAGGAGCTGAGAGTGATCCTTGGCTGACAGCAAGAAAAAAATGGGGACTCAGTCCTACCACTGTAAGGAACTGAATTCTGCCAACAACCTAAACAAGCTTGGAAGAGGACTCTGAGCTCCAGATGAGACTACAGTCCTGGCTGACATCTTGATTTCAGTCTTGTCAGAAGACCCTGAGTAGAAAACCAGTTATGCTATGAAGGCATAACTGACCTACAGAAACTGGGAAATAATAAATGGATATTGTTTTAAGCTGCTTAGTTTGTGGTAAATTGGTATGCAGCAACAAAAACAAACCTAAAACAGGTGATGAGGGCTTAGAACTGCCCTCAAAGTAGCAGGGGATTCAGAATTTGCTGGGAAGCCAGCAAAGCCTACCTTTATGGGTGGTGGGGAAAGAAAATTTCTGGAGTCAGACAATACTGGCCTCAAATCTAACTAAGCACTACTGTTTATCAGCTGTGTGATTCTTGGGCAATGTCCTCTGAGTCTATTTCTTCATCCATAAAATAGGGGTAAATACTTATCTCACAACAATGTTATAAGGCTTAGATGGGATAATAAATAGTTTGTAGCATTCAGTGGCACATAATAAATTATGGTCATAATTGTTTCTGAAAACAACAACAACAAAAACACGCAACACTCCTGTAGCCAATCTAAGGTCCTGTAGGCCAAGTGGAGAGACTGACAGCAGAGACCAGTTGGGATTCAGTTGCCATATACCCCAGTGGGTTTTTTGTTTTGTTTTGTTTTTTTGGCTGCGCAAGGCTTCAGGGATCTTAGTTCCCCCACCAGGGACTGAACCCAGGCCATGGCAGTGAAGGCGCTGGGCCCTAACCACTGGACTGCTACGGAACTCCCAGCCCAGTGCTTTCTTTTTTTCTTTTTCAAGTTTTTATAGTTTTTTGTTTTGTTTTTTTAATTCTTATTGGAGTACAGTTGATTTACAGTGTTGTGTTAGCTTCTGCTGCACAGCAAAGTGAATCAGTTACACATATACATATTTACACATATACATATACCCACTTCTTTCTAGATTCTTTTCCCAGTGCTTTCTTAATTATGGGAGTCCTGACCTCATCCTGAGCTTCCAGCTCTTGGAGATTTGATGAATATTAATTGAAATCAAAGAGGCGAAACCTTCCCCAGGTGTCCTTTCGTTAGGTTGGTGGGAGAAGTTGAGGCCAGGTGCTTTGAAAAAAAGCTTTTTTATCATTTTCCCAGCCAGGTTCATACCCCCTAAAGCACTGCTAGGTAGGAAACAGAGAAGGGCCAATACTGACACCCTGGAGACAGGGCCTAGAGTCAGGAAGTGGAGAGTGAATGTCCATCTTTTCTTTCCTCAGATCCAGGGATAGAGAATGAGGGATAACAAGAGATAATGAGACTTGTCTCATTAACTCCTTGTGGCACCGAGATAATTCAGGCCTGGAGAATGTGGTCTCACTGCCCAGGAGCTCAAGGTCAGAATGCAGTTAGTGAAGCCAGATTAGACGTTAAGAGTCTTGGAATTTAATCAACCGCCTCCTGTAGGGACTGGGGGAGGGCCTTTCACCAGAAATATCCAGGTGAGTCCTGGGACTGGGGATTAGGTGAAAAGAGCCTCGATTGCCAGCAAGGAATCTAATTTCTGAGCCCGTTTCTTTCTCTGTAACGTCAAGTGGTTGGACTCATTTTTTGAATGCTTGCGGGTTTGTGGTATAAGAATAGTTACTAATAGGGTCCCTTATAGGTAAGCAGTCGTTCTGTCCCACTCGTTCTCTTATTTTAGGCTCAAACAGGGGGGTAAAGCAAAGAAGGTATTTTTATAATAATTTGTCGTTGTTATTGTTATTGTTCCCATGTTGAGGTGCTAAAGTCGCCTCCCGAGCCAGACTTGAACCACGCTACGGTCCACTGACGGCTCTTCGCCTTCTTCCTTCCATCCTCGCTCCACGATCGCCGCTGCAGTCCATGGGACCAGCGAGTCGGCGGAGAGCGGGGCCGAAATAAATTGTCCTGAGCGCGCCGCCGTAGCCCGCCCGAGGCCGCGTGGTGCCCCCTTCCGCCAAGGCGCGAACGCCGCAGTGGGCGGGCCCTCACGCTCCGCCCGCCGTGCGTCGGTGCGTGTGTCCGGCCCCCACGAGCTCGCGAGCGGTCTTGAGCTCACACCCGGCTTCTCCTCAGCCTTATCCTGCGCGCCGCCATCACCGTCATGCTAGGCGCCGCTGTCCGCCGCTGCTCGGTAGCAGCAGCCGCAGTCGCCCGGACCAGCCCTCGAGGCCTCCTGCACCCCACTCCGGCCCCCGGCCCCGCCGCCGGTAAGGCCCCCGCCTGCCACTGTCCGCGCCCGCGTGTCCTTGCGGTGACCTGGGCCCCCGCTGCCACGCGAGGGCAGGCTCGCCCAGAGGCCTAGCTCCTGCCCTGCGGGCCGGCGGCCGAACCTGGTGACCGCTGGCCGTTCTCTCCGCCGCCTCGAGTTTTGGAGGACTCGAGGGCGCGCCCCTGGGGCCTCCCTCGGCGTGACTTCCTGGTGCGGGCACCGCGGACGGGTCAAGTGTGGACCTGCTGTGGGCGCCAAGGAGGGGGCACAGCGCACCTCCAGCGCCCACCGAACCCCTTCGGTCCCCGGGCCGTGACCTTGCCCCGGCGCTGACCCCGCGGCCACCTGACTGGGAGTGGCCACCGCCGGCCTGCAGCGCTTCGGCGAAGGTGACATTGAGCTCAGGGTAGGGGCGGGGGGGGGGGTGGTCCCTCCGGGGACCCCGGCACCGCCGCCCCCAGCGTCTTCCGAGAATGCGTTATACTTCCGTGTGGAACGCAGTATAGCCGTTTTTTCCGACATTTCTCGGTTAGCGTTTTGTGTGTCACTTTCTCAGACCATTCTGTTCTTTTTAGAGACTGCTGTGCCACGTTCTGATTATTCCATTTTTACGATAGATCGACGTGTGTGGTTGTTTCCTGAGGTCTGGAAGAAAGCCTGACTGTTGATAGGTCTTATGATAAGAATATTACTCTTTCGAAAATTGGGTACCACAGACCCAGGAATACTGGCTTCTACAAACATGGGGAAGCGTTATTTTTGGCTTCCGGTTAGAAGCCTGATTGTTGGAGTATGAAATGGTCTGCTGATTGCTGTCTCTTATTTTGCCTTCCCCTTATATGTGTTCCGGGAAACTTTGTGTCCAGCACGGAACTTCTAATTATTGTAACTGCACTTTGATTTTGGTCCATGATGGTAGTATATGCGACATTATGAAATTTGGCCCCTAAGCATGCATATTTAAACATGTGAACTCAAACTCTTAGTAAGTTTGGACATAGTGATTTATCTTCTAGGCATTCTAGTCACCCTCTTTAGTATAATTCATAAAAAGCTTTATTTTAGGTGTTGTCCTGTAAACCTAAATATTTGCCACAAGGAGGCAGTCTTGGTTACATTTGTGTCAGCTACTTTCTAGCTGTGTGACCAAGGACTTATTAATTAAACCTTAAGACTCAGTTGTCTCATCTGTAAAATTGGGATAATATTTAGTAGTTGTGAGGTTTAACTGAGATAATGTAACTCTTAGCACCTTTCCTGGCACAAATGCTTAATACATATTTGCTTTTTTATAGTGCATTTCATTTTTGCATATTATAGGTGAGGTTTGTTATCAATATGAGATGAAGAGGTTTTATGCAATTAAAAGTCAGAAAGGACTAAGATTCTTGGATGAGGCTATCCAAGGTCAAGTGAAAGAGCTCTGGAGGGGTTACCTGAGGGGCCTCAAGTTTGCTGTAGGTAAGTAGCAACCCAAATTCCATATTTGGTCCCAGGAGAAGTCTCCAACTTGAAACAGAATTGTTTTCCAATAACTGCTGAGTTACATAATTAAATGTTTTGAATAATGGTTAGATTCTCTAGTCAACCGTTAAAAGTTACACAATCCTGGCACCTGTCCTTACCCTGATAGTTCTGAAAAGGTGGGAGGAGTTTCCGCTTTTCCTTTCTTGGTGCAGAGCTAAATTTAAGTAGCACTTTTTATTACCTTCCAACCTTTTCTGCACCACTCCCACATTTATAGATTTCCAGCCTTTGGACCCCAAGGTTCATGACTGCTCTTAAGCCTTACACCTCTGCAACCCTGCCTTTGAGCTTGTTCATGTACCCTCTACATTATTCACTTCTTTCCATTATTCCTAGAATCACCACCACCAAAATGTCCATTCTCTGAGCCTTGTCTGAGCTGATTAGTTATTGAAGGGGATTAATGAGCCCCTTAATTTTTCTAAATATATTGTTAACCCTTTTTTAAAAAAAGATTGCTTAACTGAATGCCAGAAAGCAGTGTTAGAAATAGATTTTTAGATTGTAGCCCTAGAAATGTCCCAATTTTTTACAGTTGCTTCCTTTTCCCTACTCTGGAATCTTTAGTTTATATGAAAGCACTGAGTAATTGTTTTCCAAAATAATTTACCGTACAAGCCTCAAAACTAGGTGGAAATGCTGTACTTAAGTAGGGGTGGTGTGGGGGAGGGAAAAGATGCCTATATAGTTTACCTAAAAATCAAAATGTTAAGCATGTTCATAATAACTACAAGAATAGATCCTGCTCTGCCCATTACTAGAATTAAGAATATAATTTAAACCATGTGGGAGAGTATGTTTTTCCCAACCTGGAAGCTATGTGTGTTCCCAGTGCTTGCTTGGTATTCTAAATACTTGTCTCATACAGGGTTTTTGTTTTTTGTTTTTGAATACAACCAGTTTGTAATTTGGGACTCTCAGAAGGAAAGTGAACAAATTGTCGAAGGTGATCCATTGATCTCCCTGTCTAGGATTTGTAGTTGCTAGCCATCTTTTTCATAGTTAGAAAACAAAACAAAGCCGCGGTCATCCAGTGAAATCCATGCCCATGCCCAGCAGTGAGCAAAAGAAATTTGTTATCATGAAATGCTTTTCTGGGTGGTTGGAGAGAATTATATGCTTCATTTTTCTTGGGTAAATACTTAGAAGTGGAATTACTGGGTATGGTAGGTGTGTATTTAACTTGATAAGGAACTGGTAAACAGTTTATACTTCGATTATATACTTACACTTTATTCTGCTAGGAATAAGTTTAGTTTTTAAAAAAAGTAGTTTACAAATTTTGGTAACAGTGGGCTAAAGCGTTATTTTTGGTATGTTAAGCCTTTAAAAATAACTAGAAATTATACCAAGCTTGTCTAATTCGTATAACAAGAAATGCAATTTGAAGAATGTTTTATTTCTATAAATTAGAATTTCCATAAATAGAAGATCAATTAAGACATTTCTAGATAAGGATTAATTTAAAGCTACCATTCATTGAGTACCTACATACAAAGTACTAAACCCTGGGCAAAGTGTTAGCTTGCTTTCATTTTTAATCATCATACTCTGCTAAGGTAGTAGTATCCTCATTTTATACATAAGGAATATAAAACTTGAGTTAATTTTACCAGGGCCAAACAGTGGGAGAGTGAAGAGCCTAGAAGCATCTGACCACTAGGCTCGGCTGCCTCCTAAAACCCAAAGGTAAAAATGCCTTTTCCCACCTCCTGCTCCATTCAGAGGCTGTTTAGATAGAATTCAGATTTCTTAACTCCCAATTCACTGTCCATTTGATAGGCAGAAACTAAAAATGGGAAGGCTTTTCATATGGTACTAGAAAGGGTATATTGATTGAGAGCAGAATACTAAGTGTTTCCTATTTTCTTGATAGTGTTATATTAATAAATCTCACTTCTTAGAAATCTAGTAAAACTTTTTTCCATTGGGTGTAAGTCACTTTTTTAATTAGAATTTTCAAGGAAGGGGCTGTAGTTTGATAAAACAATTTTTAAATTACCATTGCTTTGTCAGGATGTATAATTTATTTTGGGATATAATTTAATGGAGAGCATAAGTTTTTTTTTTAATTTATCAAGAAAGTGTATCTTATAAATTTGCTTAAGAACTAGAATGGACATTGTTTTATTTTATTTTTGGCCACACCGAGTGGCTTGTGGGATCTTCGTTCCCCGACCAGGGATTGAACCCGGGCCCTCGACAGTGAAAGCGCAGAGTCCTAAGCACTGGACCGCCAGGGAATTCCCAAGAATGGACATTATTTTAAATTAAGAATTAATAATTGCTTATCATAAAACTAAGTGTATAAAGAAATAAAGTTTTTCCTTTCAAAGATAACCGCTGTTAACAATTACATGCCAGCATTACACATTAGTGGGATAAAAGCATGAACGTACACACATAGTACTTTTTGTTCTACTTGCTTTAATGTGCTTAATTTTTAAGATTTTTTTCAAATCAGTACATAAGATTTGTTTCATTTGACCTGCTGAATAATTTTCCTACCATGACATACATAGCTGAGTCAAAACTTCATGCATTGAGTGTATTTAATACCACTGAACTGTACATTTAGAAATGGTTAAGATGGTAAATTTTATGTTATGTGTATTTTAAGACACACCAAAAAAAGAAAAAAACTTTATGTATTGGCAAGATATGTCAAGTACTACTTCTATATATTGAAGTTTTTGCTCTCTCTCCCCTATAGCTATCCAGTCCATTCGCTGCTACTCCCATGGGTCACATGAGACAGATGAGGAGTTTGATGCTCGCTGGGTGACATACTTCAATAGGCCAGATATTGATGCTTGGGAATTGCGTAAAGGTAATTGGAACATAGACATATGTGTCTATTTTCGTATAGAGTTATGAACTGCTATGTAGTCTTCCACTACTTTGTTGAAAGTAACTACAGTTAACCCTTGAAAAACTTGGGGGGTTAGGGACACCAACACACACCCCCACATAGAAAATCCACATATAACTTTGCACTTGGTCCTCTTTATCCACAGTTCTGTGTCCAAGGTTCTCCATCTATGGATTCAGCCAACTTCGGATCATGTAGCACTGTAGTATTTATTGAAAAAAATCCATGTGTAAGTGGGCCTGTACAGTTCAAACCCATGTTGTTCAAGGGTCAACTGTATCATGCAAACTGGGGATTGTCATGCATCTTGCAATTAGGAAAGTTTATAGTTTCCAGAGTAAGTATTTCCTGTAAAGCAGGGTTTTAAAGGAGGCACAGTTGACATTTTGGGCCAGACAGTTCTTTGTTGCAAGGGCTGTCCTTTGCATTGTAGGATATTTAGCAGCATCCTTGGTTTCTACACACTAGATGCCAACACCCTCACACACCCCCAGTTGTGACAACTAAAAATGTCTCCTGGGGGACAAAATCATCACTGCTATAATGATAGGCCGGGGTGAGCAAGATTTAACAGTTGTGTAATTTTTAGATAATTTACGCAAGTAGTCATTTGGTTCTCTTCCTCTCTTGGTAATAGTTTGGGATTTTTGTTATTTTTATTCTCAGTTATGATTTGTCTTGCCCTGAATAAGAGTCCGATCTGAATAAGCTAGAACTTGTTTATCCTAAATTTGTAAGTACACATTTAACATAAGTAAGTAGCATTAATAATAACCAGGCTAGTGACTGGTAGGTAACTAGTTCTAAGTGTAAGAAGTTTATCTCAGACCAAGAGTTCATTCTTTATGACTATATTCTAGCATTGCAGTCACTGGTGTCCTTTGTTTAAATATTTTTAAATAAATAAAAGCAAGAAACCTAAGTGCTTCATACTTTTCTGCAGGAATGTAATGACACCATTTTGCTGCAGCTGGGGAAATTCTTATTGGATAATCTTGAGTAGAAGTAATAAAAAGAACAGCAGTTCTGCATTCCCATTAAGAGAATCTTAAATTTTATGATGTATCATTTTGTGCTGAGCCAAAAGGAATCATGCCCAGTCATTTTCTGGTTGAATGTTTTTGATTGTGTGCTAATGGCTCTCTGTATCTCCTTAATGTCCTCATTTGGGCTTCATTACCTCTCCTTAAGCATTTCTGTGGTGGTTTTTAGATTATTTTCCAATCAGATCTATTTTAAAGCAATCAAAGTACATACATCATACTAAGAGTTAAAGATATAAGTTGAAAATGGCCCTCTTGTTTGAAAAGAAACCAGCTACTTTTGAAAACAGGGTTTGCATTTAAGAAAACTCTTGAGGTTTTTTTCCTTCCGTCTGCATGCTGCTGCATAGTTCTTTTCACTAACTCACTGTGGAAGATCCACTGTGATCTCATTATCTAGAATATATTTTATTTTTGGCTGCACCATGCAGCTTACAGGATCTTAGTTCCCTGACCAGGGATCGAACCCAGGACCCTGGCAGTGGACCCGCTGAGTCCTAACCAGTCCTCCCTAGCCTGGGAATTCCCAGTTATCTCATTTTAGAGATAAGAGAATAGAGGCTCAAACAGACAAGATCACATGTCTATGGTTCAATAAAAATACAGATAACTAACTCATAGTTTAAGTGAGGATATACCAGGTTGATATGACCCCTCTTTTTAATTTGACAGGGATGAACACCCTTGTTGGCTATGATCTGGTTCCAGAACCCAAAATCATTGATGCTGCTTTGCGGGCATGCAGACGCTTAAATGATTTTGCTAGTGCAGTCCGCATCCTAGAGGTTGTTAAGGTCAGTAAAATAACAATGTTTTGGAAGTAGGTGGACTGTTGATTAGGTATTAGCATATTCTGTGTTTCTGAGTTTGTTAAAATACCTAAAATTAGTTCTTATATAGCTAGAGGGAATGTACATTGCGGTTACCGTCTTTTTGGAGGGTGGTTTGGTAGAATTTATTCAGAGACTTAAAAATTATGCTTGATACCCATTTGTTCAGCAATCCCATATGAGAATTTACCTTAAGGAAATAATTAAGAGTGTACAGTTTATCTTTGTGCTGTTTGTGATATGAAATTCAATGTTGCTAGTGGTTTCTTAAGGTGGGACTTCCCAGAAGAGGTTATTATTCATGTTGTAGAAATGTGTTTAACATTAAAGATATTCATAGTATATTAACTGAGGGAAATTATGAAATAATTTTTGCAGTGTATGACCCCATTTTATTAAAAAGTATAGAGAGAATGATCAAAATGTAAGAGGATATATACTTATTCTCCTCCCTCTTACTTGATTATAGTTTCTAATTTTTCTGTAATGAACAAGTTAGTGCATGGAATTTTAAATAAGAATTTTATAATTTAGCAAACAGCTAAGGGACCTAGAGTTTGTTAAAGACAGAAGAGTAATAGCTTGGCATTGTCTTAGTTCATTTGACTTTTTTAATATTTGTCCCTGAGGAACAAATATTATGACAATATAGGTGTGATTATATGTTATGGCGAGTATTCATCAAAACTCTCTTGCCTTGGAAATAAGTATCCTCTAAGTGTGGCTCTCCGTGAAAAGACATTGTGTTCTATAAGAAAGAAATTCAAGGTCTGTAAGAGGGAAAGTATGATATTACTTTATCTAAAATGGGTAAGATAATTAAGGGTTCTGTAGGCTATCAATCCATTCAGCACCAGTAGTTAATTCAGTTAGGGTCTCAAATTGAGGCAAATCAAAAAACTTTTTTCTGTGATAATTTAATTATTACTGTTGCCTGCTAGGCATGTTTAATTGCCTTCACGAAATTCTGTCATCACCACCTTCTTTTCCAGTAACTCAAGGCTTTAAAATGTTTTTTTCCCTTGGGTTTAGACCAGTTGTCTTAGTTAGTCTCCAGGTGTCTTAAAAACCTACCTTTGTTTTGTTTTTTATTTTTGGCTGCGTCGGGTCTTCGTTGCTGCGCGCGGGCTTTCTCTAGTTGCAGCGAGTGGGGGCTACTCTTCGTCGAGGTCCGCGGGCTTCTCGTTGCAGTGGCTTCTATTGTTGCAGAGCACAGGCTCTAGGCGTGTGGGCTTCAGTAGTTGTGGCGCGTGGGCTCAGTAGTTGTGACTCGTGGGCTCTAGAATGCAGGCTCAGTAGTTGTGGCACACGGGCTTAGTTGCTCCACAACATGTGGGATCTTCCTGGACCAGGGCTCAAACCCATGTGTCCCCTGCATTAGCAGGCGGATTCTTAACCACTGCACCACCAGAGAAGTCCCAAGTTGCTGTCTTTTTTGAACAGATATGTTAACTTAAAAGTAGGTGACTTGTATTCTCTGCTACTAGCCTCTGCATATGTGATTAAAAGCATTTTCAAGTTCATTTTGTTAATAGAGACAGCTTTTCAGAGCTAAATGTGACTATTTTCTTTGCCATCAGGACAAAGCAGGACCTCATAAGGAAATCTACCCCTATGTCATCCAGGAACTTAGACCAACTTTAAATGAACTGGGAATCTCCACTCCAGAGGAACTGGGCCTTGACAAAGTATAAACCCCATGGGTAAGCTACATACCTGAAAAGGGCAGGAAAGAATCCAGGGAGGGGTGAGTGAGTGGCATTTCAGTATTCTCAGAGTAAGACCTTTTCGTGGCCTTTTTAGAGGCTGTGAGCTTAGAGATTGAGAGAGTACCTATGATGATTAATTTAAGGAGCTAGAATTGTTGTTTCTAGTTGTCATAATTATTCTTTTACTGGCGTAAAGGCAAGTAAAAGCCTTATTTTAAAATCTATATAAAATATTTCAAGCATAATGAATAGCATAGGGAATAAGTGTAACCACACCCAGATTTTGAGGTATTATTATTTTTGCCATGTGTGCTTTAGTTTTCCCCCTCCCCCAAGAAATGACATGTTTCACATAGAGTTGAAGCCCTCTCTGTACCTCTTCCCTAATTCCAGCCCTTTAACCTCCCCCAGCTAAAGGTAATCTACATAGGTGTTCATCATGCATGCTTTTATACATCTGTTTATTTTTAATAGGGTTTTATTGATTTGATGATTCTGTTTTTTGTGTGCCCATGTTGGAATATGATAGTTAAGTAATATTCATTGATAATAAAAGCTTATTTGATACCTTGTCCTCTATGGAAAGACAGATTAGGTAATAAAACGAGCCACAGGATTGCCTGGGTGGTGAGCAGTACGCAGAAAATCCTTTGTAAAACAGAAAATATATAAGTAAAAAGTCATATATTTATTTTATTTAACAAACACACATAGTGTATATAACTCTTACTATGTGTCAGGTACTGTTTTTTGAGCTTTATAAGTATTAACTCATTTAATCCTCAAACAGTCCTGTGAGGTACTTACTATTATTATAATTATTCCCATTTTACCGTTTTACTGATGAGGAAACTGAGGCACATTGTCCAAGGTCATACAACTAGTAGAGGAACCCACATTTAAACCCAGGCAGTCTGGCTCCAGAGTCCATTGCTTTTACTATGCCACACATCCTTTGCATTGCAGTGCTGAGGCATTTACTAAGGCCATACTCTTACTTCTCAGAGGTAAATGATGAGGCTTAAGTAGAGGGTTTGCTTCCTAAGAGTAAGAAGAAGCTTATTTTTAAAAGATGGAACTAAACTATCTTATAAAAGTTTTAATAAAAGTGGACCCCAAATTATTTAAAGAGCTAGTATCAGACTCCTCACAAGATACAGAACCAGGTTAGGATACCATTAGTCAACATCTAATTTCACACCTAATAAACATTTAAAAATCAGGGCTTCCCTGGTGGCGCACTGATTAAGAATCCACCTGCCAATGCAGGGGACATGGGTTTGAGCCCTGGTTCGGGAAGATCCCACATGCCGTGGAGCAACTAAGCCCGTGCACCACAACTAATGAACCTGCGCTCTAGAGCCCGCGAGCCACAACTACTGAAGCCCGCTCACCTAGAGCCCATGCTCTGCAACAAGGGAAGCCACCGCAGAGAGAAGTCTGCACCATAATGAAGAGTGGCCCCTGCTCGCTGCAGCTAGAGAAAGCCCATGCACAGCAACAAAGACCCAACACAAATGGATGAAGATGTGGCACCTGTATACAATGAAGTATTAGTCAGCCATAAAAAGAAACAAAATTGAGTTATTTGTAGTGAGGTGGATGGACCGAGAGTCTGTCATACAGAGTGAAGTAAGTCAGAAAGAGAAAAACAAATACCGTATGCTAACACACATATATGGAATCTAACAAAAAAAAACAAAGGCCCAACGCAGCCAATAAATAAATAAATTAAATTAAATTAAATTTTTAAAAAATCTTAGAACTCAAAAAGAATCCCTATATTCAATCTTCCTGCTGACAAAGTGAGCAGAAAATGCCTGAGGTTTTGTTTTTGTTTTTTTAAAGGAGCTTTTTTTTTTTTAAATTAACTAATTAATTTTTGGCTGTGTTGGGTCTTCGTTTCTGTGCGAGGGCTTTCTCTAGCTGTAGCAAGCGGGGTCCACTCTTCATCGCGGTGCGTGGGCCTCTCACTATCGCGGCCTCTCTTGTTGCGGAGCACAGGCTCCAGGCGCGCAGGCTCAGTAGTTGTGGCTCACGGGCTTAGTTGCTCCGCGGCATGTGGGATCTTCCCAGACCAGGGCTCGAACCCATGTCCCCTGCATCGGTAGGCAGACTCAACCACAGCGCCACCAGGGAAGCCCTGCCTGAGGTTTTGTAATCCAATTTTGAGGTCTCTTTTCACAGCTTGCTTTGGAGCAAGAGTCTTAATTTTATCTTTGTCCACCCCTATGCCACTACCACCTCCTCCTCCTCCCTGAAGCCAGATAGCACATCTTTGTAAAACGTGGAAAGGCTTTCATTTATCAAGTATTATTCCAAGAAGTCCAGAAGATCTTTGTTATGTAGGATATTTTGTAGCAGCAGTAACACTGTACTCTTTTACTCAAAATTTTTTTAAGAGGGCAACTCCCCAACACTCTTCTGATTGGAAAAGACTACCCCAATAATTACCAGGTGTATGACAACAAAAAACTAAGCAGTACCTGGTGTGTTGATTGCAGGCAGGATTAAGTAAGAGCAGAAGAGACTACACAGAGACAGTGATTTTCTTGGGCTGTTGCTCTAAAGGTTATTTTTAGTAAGATTTCTACCTTTTCTTTATTTCCTAGCTAATTTTTCATGTTTTCTCTTACAGATGGGCTTCCTAAGGATTTATTGATAATGCTACTTGATTGTAAACAATCACCTGGAAATACTGATGAAAACATATTACCTTATTTGAACAAGTTTTCCTTTGTTGAGTACCAAACCATGTAATGTAACTTGGACTTTAATAAAAGGGAAATGAGTTTGAACTGAAATTAGGTATTGTTTCATGTGTTTGCATTGAAAAGCAAAAAAAAAGAACTATTATAGGGTCGTTGGTTTCATTGGTTTCCGTGTTATATGCTGAGAGAACTGCTTCAATTCTCTGGAAACCACCCAACATGAAAGTCAGCTACATAAACATATTTGGGTGCACTGGCTGGTAAATTAGCTAAAAATTAAAAGTCATTTATATAGAATTTTCTTGCTGACAGGCCAGCAAGTACCCTGGACTTAGGGGATTGGATGTCCTTGGGGATAGATCAAATTGTGTACCTTCCCAAAAATGGGTGAAATAAAGTTTTAAAGTGGTCATTAAGATAGTCTTGAGGATGTGCTGATAATAGCCAGCCCCTTAGTGCCTCTTTTTTTCCCTACATGTTCTTCCCTCGCAGTACAGTATTAGCCTTGGACGTCGAAGACTTTGCTGGGGTAGATTTGGAGGCTTTCTGCTTAAAGAACTGAGTAAATGAGGTTTGTTTTTTTTTTAAGTAATTTTATTTATTTATTTATTTTTGGCTGCATTGGGTCTTTGTTGCTGCGTGCAGGCTTTCTGTCTAGTTGCGGCCAGCCGGGACTACTCTTCATTGCGGTGCACAGGCTTCTTATTGCTGTGGAGCGCAGGCTCTAGGCGCATGGGCTTCAGTAGTTGCAGCACGCAGGCTCAGTAGTTGTGGCTCGAGGGCTCTGGTGCACGGGCTTAGTTGCTCTGCAGCATGTGGGATCTTCCTGGACCAGGGCTTGAATCCGTGACCCCCGCGTTGGCAGGCGGATTCTTAACCACTGCGCCACCAGGGAAGTCCAAGTTTACTTGAGAGAATAAAATACACAAATCCTGTCTTACTTTAGAAGCCCCGTAATAATAGAAACCAGCTGCTGGATAAAGAGGTTTTAGGTTTGAGTGACTTATAATACAGACAGTTCAGACTGCAGCCTCAGGCGAATTGGATTAATAGTAGGTTGAAATTTAGATGTCTTCTCTCCTAAAGCCATGTAAGGAAATGTTAGTAAAATCAGTTATCGGGGACTTCCCTGGCGGTCCAGTGGTTTAGACTTCGTGCTTCCACTGCAGGGGGCATGGGTTCGATTCCTGGTCGGGGAAATAAGATCGTGCATGCCACGTGATGTGGCCAAAAAAAGGAAAAAAAAATCAGTTTTGGTGAGATTTAACACAAATGACCTTTTATAAAAGGCTGATTCCCTACCAAAACGTCCCCCTTTCCCCCTTTTTAAGAAGTAGAGATGTGAAACTAACAATATGGTCTACTTTTAGGTAGAGCTAGAACACAGTCATAGCTTGATGATGGCTAGGGCTTCTACCCTAACAGAATGGGGTCTCTAGCTTTTTCTTTCCCTACTCTGTTTTGAAAAATTTCAAACCAATTAATGATTTGCTACATTTGTTTCGTTCTAGTATATACACACACTTTTTTTCCTCAATCAGTTGAAAATGAGTTCCAGACGTGACACTTTACCCGTTAAATGCTTTTTTTTTTTTTTTTTTTTTTTAATGCGGTACGCAGGCCTCTAACTGTTGTGGCCTCTCCTGTTGCGGAGCACAGGCTCTGGACGCGCAGGCTCAGCGGCCATGGCTCACGGGCCCAGCCGCTCCGCGGCATGTGGGATCCTCCCAGACCAGGGCACGAACCCGTGTCCCCTGCATCGGCAGGCGGACTCTCAGCCACTGCGCCACCAGGGAAGCCCCTTAAATACTTTTTTTTAAATAAATTTATTTTATTTATTTATTTTTGTCTGTGTCAGGTCTTCGTTGCTGCACTTGGGCTTTTCTGTAGTTGTGGCTAGCGGGGGCTACTCTTTGTTGGGGTGCGCAGGCTTCTCATTGTGGTGGCTTCTCTTGTTGCAGAGCACGGGCTCTAGGCATGTGGGCTTCAGTAGTTGTGGCACGTGGGCTCAGTAGTTGTGGCTCATGGGCCCTAGAGCACAGGCTCAGTAGTTGTGGCACACGAACTTAGTTGCTCCATAGCACGTGGGATCTTCCCGGACCAGGGCTCAAACCTGTGTCCCCTGCATTGGCAGGCGGATTCTTAACCATTGTGCCACCAGGGAAGCCCCTACCCCTAAATACTTAAGCAACGTTTAAGAGAGAGGCCTTTTCCTCCTAAATAACCACAGTACCATTAACATGCTTCAAGAAGTTTGGCATAAAATACATACAATTGATTTTTCTGAAGAGGCCAGGCCAGTGGTGTAGAATGTCCTACATCTGCATCTTCCTGATTGTTTCCTCATATTAAAATCCAGTTAAATGTTTCTGGCAAGGATATAGTAGTCCCTTCCCTTATCTGCAGTTTTGCTTTCTGCAATTTGTTACCCATAGTAAACTGAGGTACAAAAACATTAAATGGAAAATTCCAGAAATAAACATGTTTTAAATTGAGCACCGTTCTGAATAGCATAATGAAATCTCTCGCTTTCCCTCTCCATCCCATCCATCCCATTAGTCACTTAGTAGCTGTCTTAGTTATCAGGTTGACTATCATGATATCTCAGTGCTTGTGTTTAAATAACTTTTCTTAATAATATCCCCAAAGTGCAAGAGTAGTAATGCTGGCAATTTGCATATGCTAAAGAGAACCTGGAAAGTGCTTCCTTTAAGTGAAAAGGTGAAAGTTCTTGACTTAATAAGGAAAGAAAAAAAAGTCCTATGCTGAGGGTGCTAAGGTCTAAGAACAACTCCAGTCTGTTTTATCGTGAAGAAGGAAAAATATTTGTGCAAGTTTTGCTGTTGAACCTTGAACTGCAAAAGTTACAGCCACAGTGAGATAAACGCTTAGTTAAGATGGAAAGACATTAAATTCGTACAATAAGATATTCTGAGGGAGAGAGAGAGACCACATTCACATAACTTTTATTACACTACATTTTTATTAGTTATTGTTAATCTCTTACTGTGCCTAATTTATAAATTAAACTTTATCATAGGTATGTATAGGAAAAAACATAGTCTTTACAGGGTTCGTTCTGTACTATCCCCAGTTTCAGGCATCCACTGGGGGTCCTGGAATGTATCCTGCATGGGTAAGGGGGTACTACAGTACTACACAGATGATGTGAAATTCCAATTATATCGCCTCAAGAGGGACATGATGTGAGTATGTCCAGCATTTTTTTTTTTTTTTACATCTACCCATCAACCAACAGAAGGCAACACAATGTAGAAATAGGGTGAGAAAATGGTTTGTATTTAGACCTATGTTCAAATCCCATTCTATATAGCAGTTATATGACTATGGATAAGTTAGCCAACCTTCCTGTGCTTCTGTTTTATGATCTGAAAAGCCTAGCCATTCTTTCCTAAGCTTTGCTAGCTGCCAATGCAGTTTCTCTTGTTTGTACAGATGCCAGGGCACTTGTCCTTAGCAGCACATGGAGTCCATCTTCCATGTTTTGCAAAGGCAAGTTCATTTGGCCCAATTTTGCATAATTTTCCTACGTTGGGGAGGTTTGTTCAAAACAAAGAAAAGTGGGAGGGAGGAGGGTAAGCTGGGACGAAATGAGAGAGTGGCATGGACTTATCTATACCAACAAATGTAAAATAGAGAGCTAGTGGGAAGCAGCCACATAGCACAGGGAGATCAGCTTGGTGCTTTGTGACCACCTAGAGGGGTGGGGTAGGGAGGGTGGGAGGGAGACGCAAGAGGGAGGAGATAATGGGGATATATGTATGTGTATAGCTGATTCACTTTGTTATACAGCAGAAACTAACACACCATTGTAAAGCAATTATACTCCAATAAAGATGTTAAAAAAAAAAGTGATGTGATTCTGTGGTAGCCTTGGCTCACCACAGCTGTGGTCATGCTTTTATTTATGATTAGCTTTCTGCCCAGCATTTTAATTCTAAAAGTATCATGTTAGAGCAAGTATTAAGCTCTGGAAGTAAATTCTGAAAATTTGGAGAATGTCATTTGTATTAGTGTACTAGGGCTGCCATAACAATACCACAGGCTTAAAGAACAGAAATTTAGGAGTTCCCTGATGGTCTAGTGGTTAGGATTTGGCACTTTCACTGCCGTGGCCCAGGTTCCATCCCTGGTTGGGAAACTGAGATCCCGCAAGCTGTGCGGCCAAAAAAAAGAAATAAAAATACACAAAAAAACAAATTTATTTCTCACAATTCTGGAGGCTGGAAGTCCAAGATCAAGGTGCCAGCAGGGTTGGTTTCTGATAAGACTGTCTGCCTTGCTTGCAGAGAGCTGCCTTCTCTGTGTTCTCACAAGGCCTTTTTCTCCGTGTGCACACATCTTTGGTATCTCTTTTTTTTTTTTTGGCCACACTGCATGGCATGCAGGATCGTAGTTCCCCGACCAGGGATTGAACCGTGTCCCCTTCAGTGGAAGTGCAGAGTCCTAACCACTGGACTGCCAGGGAATTCCCTGGTGTCTCTTTTCTTAAAAGGACACCAATCCTATTGGATTACAGCTCCACCCTTATGACCTCATTTAACCTTAATCACCCCCTTAAAGGCTTTAGCTCTGAATAAAGGCACATTGGGGATTAGGGCTTCAACATATGAATTTGGGTGGGTGGGGGCACAATTCAGTCCATAACGTTAAAGACATACACCTGACTGGTATAAAAAGAGGTCAGGCCTTTGAGGCAGATAAGGATTCAACTCTTACCTATACAACTTTGTGGCCTTCGGCAAATCAATCCCTGTGACTGTCACTTTCCTTATATATATGTAAGTAGGTATGACAGTACCATATGAGGATGCTATGAGGATCGGGAAATATCTCTTCCCTAGAGGGAGATGACATGAATTAATGTGGGGATTAAGGTGGGGCTGGTGACCTGGAAACCCAGAAAGACCCGCAGATTCATAGGCTCCATTTGTCAGTTATCTGTGCTCTACCAGTAATAGGAAAAGTCAAAAGGTAAAATCTGAAACCTGGTGAGATGGGAAAAGAGAACCTCAGAAAGAAGTAGCAGGATAAAAAATTCACCCCTGATGAACACAGATGCAAAGATCCTCAACAAAATAGGAAACAGAATTCAACAATATATTTAAAGTATACAACATTATCAAGTGGAATTTATTCCAGGAATGCAAGGATGGTTCAATATCCACAAATCAATCAACATGATACAGTAAGTCCCCTACATATGAACCTTCAAGTTGTGAACTTTCAAAGGCGCGAACGTGTGTTCGTATGTCCAATCACTTGAGTTAGTTCACGTGTCTGGCATACTTTTCAAGGTACTTACTTGTAAGATGTAAAATGTTTTCTTTATATTTGTGTTTGTTTTTTATGTATTATTTGCGTGAAAAATACTATAAACCTATTACAGTACAGTACTATATAGCCAATTGTGTTAGTTGGCTACCTAGGCTAACTTTGTTGGACTTACGAACAAATTGGACTTACAAACGTGTTCTCGGAACAGAACTTGGTTGTATGTAGGGGACTTAATGAACATCACATTAACAAAATAAAAGGATGAAAACTGTATGATCATCTCAATAGATGCAGATGTGATGAATTGGGAGATTGGGATTGACATATACACTAATATGTATAAAATGGATAATAAGAACCTGCTGTATAAAAAAATAAAAACATAATAAATAACAAATTCCAGGTTTACCACTTAACTGGTGAATTTGACCAAATCTAAGCCTCATTTGCTTAGTGGGAGTAACAGTGCTTCATTGGGAGGGCAGGAGGATTAAATATTAAGTTGAGCCACATGAAATTGCTGTCTGGAGGTCAAAAACAGCGGTGGAATCTACCCAAATAGTTAGCATTCCTTTGCGCTTCTGATTTTTCAAAAAATTTAGTCCTTTCCTCTTATCCTGTCTGCGGCATACTCCTGCTCAACTCTCTGGGTGGCCCTGGGGGTTCATAAGTTGCACACTGTTGACCTACCCTGTGGAAGCTAATAAAGTCACCTTGGGACAGCCTTGTGAGATTTGGCAATTACTACAAGGATCTGGAGCTACTTTCCAGCCAGCCACAAGCACATCCCTTGGGGTCCAGAAACGTGAAGAGCCATGACAGCTCCATGCCCCGACGCACACAAACACAGCACACTTTCTTTCTTAATATTTAGTTATTATTTATTTGGCTGCGCCGGATCGTCGTTGCTGCCCGTGGGATCTTTAGTTGCCTGGCATGCATGGGGGATCTAGTTCCCTGACCAGGGATGGAACCCGGGTCCCTTGCATTGGGAGCGTGGAGTCTTAACCACTGCACCACTAGGGAAGTCCCAAACAGCGCACTTTTGCTCTTCTTTCCAAGTACTATTTTGTCCTTGTTTATCACTGTAAGACAGGTAGTGACGTTGGTTTCATTTTAAAATGTGTGAACTGAGGCCTAGAGAAGGTCAGGTCTCATCCAAGGTCTCGGGCACAGCGTGGTGTTGGAAATAACGAAGGTTTGGCGTTCCCAAGGCACTGCCTCTAGCTTGTGTGACCTCCACAAGGTCCTTGAACCTTTCTCTCTAGCCTGTTTCCTTTTGTAGAGACGGGAGTTAATACCTCCCTTTGTCAAACCGCTCTTTTCGGTTCAATCCAGCCTCTCCCCGGTCCGCCCTTGGGGAGCTCCAAATGTGGCGAGAGGACCTGTGCGGAAACACTGCGGGGAGCGCGTGCGCGCCAGGGCTTAACGGGCTCTGAGTCTGAGGGCGCGCACCCGCAGCCCCCCGGAAATATCGGTATTTAATTTCGACTAGAGACATAACTTGGCTTGACATCCCCAGGGTCAGGCCGACTACGAGCACCGCAGGGCGCTAGAAAGGAGGGACTGAAACAATCGAGCCCCCGGAAGGGCGGAACAGTTGAGCCAACCCTGCAGCAGGCGCGACCAGAAAGCTCGGGCACTTACGGCCCACACCTGCGCGCCGCCATCTTGCTTGAGGAGGGACCGCCTCTCTCCCGGCTGACAGCTGGTTAGTCAGGAGGCGGGGCTCCGCGACTCGACGGGGCGTGGCCAGGCGATGGCGACCGCGGAGCCCAGCGAACCTGCGGCGAGGGCGTCTCTCCCGGCACCCCGGCCCAGCGGGACCGGAGCTGCAGGGCCGCCCACCGAGCGAAGCGGCATTGGAGTCCCCTGGCTGGGGAAGCGGACCCCGGCGGCTGTGGAGAAGCGGGGGCCGTACATGGTGGCGCGCGCGCCTTCCAGTCAGGCCAAGCTGCGTGAGTGCGGCCCGATGAGGGGTCTCTGCTTGGGCGGGCTGCCGCGTCCCGGGCGGGCTCCGGAGCGCCGCTGGGTCGACCCCGGAGGGGCTCCTACAGCCCGCTCCCGCACCCGGAAGTCTGTTCGGAGAGCGGGCTCCTGGCGTTTGGGAGGCACGGCGGAGTGGGGAACACCCCGCTGACCCGGTCCCTTTGACTTCCAGAGAAGCACCGGGACCTGGCTAAGGCAGTTCTGCGGAGAAAAGGCATGCTGGGGGCCGCGCCGAACCGCCCCGACTCTTCAGGGAAAAGGTCTCAGCAGGCGCCACCTCCTCTGTGCAAGCGTTTCCAGAGAAGGCCTTAGTGTAGTCTGGGAGACAGAGTACCCACGCTTAAGGCCCAGCTAGTGATGCCCCTAAGGCCAACCTGTCCGGTTCACTGTTTTAAAACGGGAAGAGGAACGACCTTGTCTTTCCCTTCCAGGATGTGATGACGTCAGGGAAGGAGGTTTGGAATAAGAGTTTTCGTCAGTGCCTAGGATCATTCACTGTCTAAATTAGGGGGGAGCATAGTGGCTGGGATCCCCAGAAGTGAGGATGGAGAGCAGTGTGGAAACAGCCGGGGCTGTATTTTCTTCTTAACAGACGGTAAACTCTGAGGGCTGGATGGGACCTTATCCAGGGCCTCTTTTACAAAGAAGAGCTAAAGCAGGTGAAGGAATTTGTCTAAGGACTTTGGATTTTCTGTTCTCTGGTTAAATAAGGTGGGGAGATGGGGCTTTTCCTGATTCATGAAAGAGGTGTGCTTTTGCTCAGGAGCAGCAGGGGGAGTGGTGTGGGGAAGTGCACATTCTGAGGAGCTGTGCCCAGATACATGGCAGGCAGTGGTGGCTGTCCAGACAGAAGGCAAGTCAGGAGTAGTGCAGTTTTTTTTTTTTTCCATAAGGGCGAGGACTCTGGCTTTCCTTGTGAAATGCTGGCGTTTCATCTATGCTTGGTCTGTCCCCCCATCTCCCCTCAGGTCAGTGAAGTTTAACAAGGGCTATACTGCTCTTAGTCAGAGTCCAGATGAAAACCTGGTGTCCCTCGACTCTGACAGGTGAGTGCCCTCCTTGAAAATACCCCTTGGGGAGTGACTTGGATAAAATTTCAGATCACTTGCTTCGCTTATTCCCTGTCTCTTCCAAGACCTTTTGTGCATGTTCCAGGGCTGCTGCTTCAGAGCACTATCTCTTCCCAGGATGGCTTGCTTAGAGGACTCATAGGTGATCTTGCTGCTCTTGGATTTGAAGCACCAGCCTTGTCTGGGGGAATCATCCTGCCCTATTATGTCTGCACTGTTAGTGACAGTGACCCTGTCCCTGCTGGAGCCAATGGAAGGAGCCATTTATACTCATGGCAGATTATGGGTTTGAGTTCTATGGTGTGTGGTCTTTGCTTCACAAGTCCTCCAGACTCCTTTGCATGCTGTGCACCTTGCCATTTGTAGCTGTGCTCCACGGGCATCTCCCCGAACTGACTGTCTTCCTTTTCTCCTAGTGATGGGGAGCTGGAATCCAGATACTCCTCCGGGTATTCCTCTGCAGAGGCAAGTCCAGAGCACCTTTCTGTGGTGGGGCCAGGCTGCAGGCAGTGTCACTGCCGCTGCCAAATGCTTGTCTGGTTCCTGCTGTATGCATGGCACTGTGCTAGACTTCCAGTCTGTTCTCCAGTCTTCTACTCTGCCCTCTTCCTCCAGCAGAAGTTTAGGTGTCTGAGGAGTGCTGTTGAAAGTCCAGGAGACCATAGACCCTTAGGGATGGAAATGACCTCACTAGTCTTCTAATCCAGGCCACCACTTAGAAAAGGAATCCTCTTGATAAATCCCAGCTAAGTGTTTACCATCCTCTGCTTGTTTGAATGCTTCTTGTAATTGGGTAGTGAGTAGTGAGTACTACCTTCAAGAAACCTTGCTGCCTGTCTTCCCCCACCGGCACACACAATTCAGGTAGCTCGTAGAGAAGTCTTCCTTGTTAATTGGAAGTGTCTCCTGCAGCCTGGACTTAGTGGTCCTAGTCCTGCCTCCAGCATCACACAGTAATTCTAGTCTCCCTTCTTTTGATTGTCTTTTATCTGAGATTAGCATTTCTGTCCCTCCCCTGGCCATCCTCCACCAAGCTTGCTTTCTTCCAGGCCGACTTCTGTTCCTTCAGTTGTTCCATCTATGGGAACTGAGACAGAGATAGATACTCCTGGGCTGGCCTTTTGGACAGTTTCCAGAGTGACTGGCCCAGACAGAAACACGGGGACGTAAAGTTCTGGCACGTGCGGCTTACTGCCTTTGACAGAGATGAAGTGCTGGGGACCTGACTGTATACCACTGGTATTTCTTCCTTATTCTCCTGGAAACCCTTGGCCGCCCCCTGAGTTTCTGCCAGAGAATACAGGCAGTTTGAAAACTGTATCCTCCTTGAACCTCTGGCTGCCTAAGATTGTTAAAAAAAAAAGAAAAAAAAAATTAGCCAAGAACCAGAGAAAGTCCTACACTCTGCAGTCTCATTTTCCTTCTGCTCAGTGGAATTGGTGAAGCCGGGCTGACAGATGCCACTTTGCAAGGAATGAGCTCTGTTGGCATCAAAGGATGACATGGCTAACTGGCAGTGCAGAATAAGCTATTCCCCACCCCGTTCAACTCTAACCCATATTCCTCTACCCTTCTACCCGATTATTCTGTTATCATTGTTCCATATTCTTCAGCCTTCATAGGGACCAGTCTGGGTTCCCAGTGGGAATGGTCAGGTCTTGACTTTCAAACATAATCTGTAATCTGATATTTATATCAGCTTTCTCAGGATTCTTTAGTGAGGGCAGCTGCCCTGGCAGCTAGTGACAATGCAGCCTGGATAGTACTGGCTCAGGCCCCTGGATGTCCCTCCCTGCTGGGTGAGGCACTTCTTCCTGTAATCCCGGGTTGTGTGGGCTTGGCCTGAGGGTGGAGCATGCATAGTAAGGAAATGCGGGTCTGCCTTTTGGGCAGCAGTTATTTCTGCCTTGTAGCCTGGCTTATAGTTCTCTCCTCTCCTGCTCTTAGCAGGTGAACCAGGATGTGAGCCGGCAGCTGCTCCAGGATGGGTACCACCTGGATGAGATTCCAGATGATGAGGACTTGGACCTCATTCCCCCCAAGCCTATGACTTCCTCCACATGCTCCTGCTGCTGGTGCTGTCTTAGGGATGCTTCCTCCTGTACCCTCCAGTAGACATAACCCCCTAAGATGGGCCCTGCTCACCATGACTGCAGAGTCCTGTTGGCCCTTCATTGGTCACAGAGTGCAGTGGGAACTGCTGTCAACCCCCGAATCACTGGAGACACTGACCCTCTGGGAAAGTCAGTGACCGCAGTTACCCCATACCTGGTGCTTCTCAGGCCAGAGGCCCCCATCTGGGCCAGAGGGGATAGGTGGGATTCTGCAGTTTTCCTCTGCTGTTGGAATGGTTGGAGAAACCACTTTAATAAGGGAAGGAACAGAGGAATTCTGGTTCTTATGGTGAGTGACAAAGTTGGCTAAGAGAAAAACTTGCAGACATCTTTGTCACCATGCCGTATGGAGGGGAAAGGAGAGCTCCTGCGCCCAGGTTGTGCTGGATATGTTGTGTGGAGGCAGAGAACAGCACTTTATGGCTTGCAGCTGGGAGTCTCTGAAAAAGAATTTAACTATTTGGGACCAATCCAGTTCAAGAAATTCCATATGCTCTCCTCCTCTTCCTAGCTCCAAGATGGGTTACCTATTTGACCTTCAAGAGAACATAAAGCAGGGCCCTTTGAAGGCCCTCTTCCAGTTGTTCCTGTTTGACTGTACAGCAGGTTGCTTAATGGCACAACCTGATCAAGGCTTCCAGAATCCCTGGAAGCACAGCATTCCCATCTGGTCCAACTGTCTGGGTGAGCTTAGTAACTTGGTCCGTCCATCCTTAGAGAAAAACTGCTCTACTGTGTAGACAAAATTTGTCTTTCCTTGGTTGCCATTCTTCACCTTGGTCTTAGCTAGTATCTTCACCCAGTCCTTGAGCTAAGGTTGGGTGAAGGTTCTGGAGCTCGCCCCGGAAGCCTGCACTTTTTGCTTACCAGCAGAGGGAGCTGCAGGAGTAGTTAGGTGCCTTCCCATTTGTTTAACTTTATATTTTCCCCCACCCCCGCCACACTGCGGCTTGTGGCAGTGTTGGTTCCCCGTCCAGGGAGGGATGAAACCCAGGCCCCTGCAGTGGAAGCGCGGAGTCCTAACCACTGGACCGCCAGGGAATTCCCCTATTTAACTTTTTACACTTGAGTAGCAGCAATGGGTGAAAAGTATACTGGTGCAGATATGTGGGCTTTGACAGAGACAGAGGCTCACAGACAGGATGAGGAGGAGGGACCTGGGAAAGCTCCCACGCACCCCCCCCCCCCCCCCCCGCCGAGGAAATAATCTTGCCGTTGCAGAGGGCCTCCCTTCACCCTAGGGAAAGCCATTCTGTCGCATCCAGATTCCTCTGACCACAGCATGGGCCTCACAGTGGATACTCAGGATTGGGCTTTACAGTAAACCTCTGGGTTCAATACAGCCTTTCAGTCCCCAGTATGAAAACACCAAAAGGCCGGCATCATCTCCTGTGACCCCCAGTAGATAGCATCTCTTGCTATACCAGACCTCTCTCTGGAATTTAATTTTTTAGTGGTTCTTTTTTTTTTTGGCCTTACCTACAACCAAATGGGACTGAATGGAAGTGGACAGGGTTCCCAGCCTAAGGGGTAGGGTAGTCAGGATTGAGGTGTGACCCCAACTTGGGAACTTGCCCAGTCTGTTGCTTCATTTGGTTAGGACAGAGTAGCCTGAGTGTTTGACAGCTGCTGGGGGTGAGGATGGCAGCAGGACCCCAAGAACCAGGCCCTCCAGTGGTTGCTGTCGTAAAGCCACACTGGTGTATTTGGCCACACCTCTCCCCCGGAATGTTTCAGAGCTGGTTGACCCTGTGTGGAAGGCATTACCTTCGTAGAAAAAGTTGCAGGAACATTGTACAGCAAGGAAGGGTAGAAATGGTCGATTGCTTGGGGCTAGAAGCCACGAATGTCACGAATAAAGGCACCAAGGTGTCTAGAACCAGACTGCCTTAATTAAAAGTGCTGGGTGTGTTGCAGGTGACAGCGCTCTGAGGAGACAGGGAGGTATTCAGGCTTACCTCACAGATGGGAGTGGTACTGTATGGTGTTTACTCTACAGAACTCTTGGCTTAGGCTTCTATAGCTCTGTAAGTTTGTAAGAATAAATACAATCATGCTAGTTGAGCCTGAGTCTCTGTGTTGCAATAGGATTTTTAACAAAGGCCTAGACCACGGTCATTGCCCCTTCTGAATTCTGAAATGAAGAAATAGCCTAATAGCCCCAACCGTTCTTCTGAGGACTGCCTCTCCTTTCTCCTGTTCCCAATAGGCGTAGTTTTCAGGCCTGCTCATTGGAGACCACGGATGGAATAGGCCTTTGCATGTCACTTCTCATTAGAATGAATTCCCTTTGGCAGACCCTTTCTTCCCAGGTTTTGTTTTGTTTTTCAGGGTTTTTTTTTTCAGCTGAAGAAAATTTACTGGAAGCCAAAAAAAGCTGAACAGATTGGCTAGAACTTTTTTGAAGGTAGTTTCCTGGAATTCCATTGTACAGGTCTAGTGTGGGCAGCAGCCCAGAAAGATTCTTTTGTGTGAGATTAATCCCTTACCTACAGGAAGGAGCTACTAGCCTGGGTCTCTGCTTAGTCTGGGGTGATAGCATCTAAGACTGCTAGTCAGAAACTTCAGTGGCAAAACACACAGCTGTGCAATCTCCTGGGTGTGTCCCACCTCTAGAGGGTAGGCACAGGGAGAGTAGATGCCCTCATAGGTACTTCCTGCCATTGTAGGAAAAAAGTAGCTTGATTTCTCTTCACAACACTAATTAGATTGTCCTGTCCTTTAGTCCCTGTATCTACAGTGACTTAATGTGCTCTAGAGAAGTGATTGACAACCTTTGTGAAGGGCCAGTCAGTACATTTGGCTTTGCAGGCCATACAGTTCGGTGCACCTACTCAACTTTGCCATTGTAGCCTGAATGGAGCTGGACAGTATGTAAATGAAAGGGTGTGGCCAGATCCAGCCTGCTGGCCTTAGCCTGATGATCCCTGCGCTAAAGCCAACTAAAGCACTGGAGAGAAGAACCTCTGCACTGACAATGCCTTTCTTTAGACCCATATTCCACTGTGTGCAGGGCTGGAGGGCCCAAGGTTTGCCTGCAAGCTCTGCAGCTGAAGCTACAGCAGGCTATCTCTCCCACACCTTCCTTTATAAGGCCTCTGGAGTTTAGCCTGCCTACCTCAGGAAGCTGTCTGAAACAGGAAGGAATAAAGCAAAAACTGGACAACATCCAGGGAGGGCTCTTTCAGCCCACTTCAGGGACTGGAATGGCAAAGGCTGAGTACTCTTTAGCCCACAGGCCTCAACACAGGTGATCTTTAATTGCTTTGACAGCAACATTAGTCCACAGGCCTACCCTTTTCCCTCCTTCTCTGCACTGAGGAAATGGGCAGTCCCGGGGCCAGAACCCTGTTCTTTCAAATTAATTACCTATCTTGCCGTGACTGATATTGAGCTAATCATAGATTTCACCCCTCTGCCTAATGCTATAGGCTGGAACAGCTGCAGCTTCGTGCATCGAGGAGAGCCTGGCTCAAGGGTGGCAAGAATACAAGGGGAGTATCAGCCCTCAGTTCTCACGTGGGCCCCTCCTACCAGGAAGAAGACGGTTCAGCCTAGGCCTGCTCAGGAGTCACTGACTTCAAGCTCTTCTACCCCAGCTCTTTCAGGGTATACCCAAAGAGCCCGGAACAGGGAAGGGATTTGGGCTGGGCCTGAGGAGGTGAGGCTGGCCAGGATGTAGGGTGACTGGCAGAGAAGAGCCAGGAAGGCTGTGGCCTCTACAGCAGGCAGCAGGCACGGAACATCAGCAGGTCCATAGGCAGCGTGAGCTTCAGTGAGACACTCTCATTGGCCCCAATGAAGAGCACCCCGCCACGCTTCAGGGAGATTGTGGCCTGGGCTGTGCGGGTGCTGGCTGTCACTGTCCCCTGCACCATCAGGAGGATACTTGCAGAGTCCAGCGCCAAGACCCTATATTCAGTGATGGAGCCAGGCACCTGGGCAGAAAGAAACAGCAAGATGGAGCAGGGTTTGAGCTGCTGTTAGCTCACAGGGGTCCCAGGACAACTCCAAGGACAGTGAGAGGGAGAGCTCTGCCACCTTCTCCCCCACGGCTCGGGCTTTTGTCAGCACGGAGGCCCTTGTCTGGTCCCTGGTACAGAGAGCCACAGACAGGCCCTGTGGCCATTCTCCCATCACACGAGCTTGGCAGAAAGGAAACCCAGCCCCAGGTATACTCCACATTGTGGCCCTTGCCAGTGTTCTTCATGCCACACAAAAAACACCCACCACAAAAAAAAAAAAAAAAAAAACACCCACCACAGCCCTCACTCACCTCCATCTTCATAACGGTGAAGTCTGGCACAGGGGGATCATAGATAGAGAGGTAGGGGTCTTCCTGACTCCGTGCTGGAGGAAAAAGCCTGTCCTGGCTGGGGCTGGGGATATAGCTGAGCATTTCACACAAAGTTGGCACATCGATGAACTTGGGTGTCAGGCCAGCACGCACCGTGTTGTCCGAACATGCCATGCACTCCACGCAGTCTGGGGACACACAGTTGTCATGTGGTAAGCTAATGAAGGATGCCTTGGAATTTGGCTCTCCAGGGCAGGGCCTTCTAACTTGAGTGCCATGAGCTCTCTGTAGAATTAGGTAAAAATATGTGAATTGCGTCTTCTGTGAGAATGGGCTGAGATAACAGATACCAAAACAGGTGACACGTCACCCACCATTGTCAAGGGGAGTCGTGTTTATCCCCTGGAGGAGCCCCAACCCTCTAGAGATTTTATAATTTCCCCTTCTACCACAGAATCCTGTCCACGAGTAGATAAATGGCCAACAGTCAAAATGTGACACCGTTCTGTGGCAATGTGTTTTTTTGGGTTTTTTGGTTTTTTTTGCGGTACGCGGGCCTCCCCCTGTTGTGCCTCTCCCGTTGCGGAGCACAGGCTCTGGACGCGCAGGCTCAGCGGCCATGGCTCACGGGTTCAGCCGCTCCGCGGCATGTGGGATCTTCCCGGACCGGGGCACAAACCCGTGTCCCCTGCATCAGCAGGCGGACTCTCAACCATTGCGCCACCAGGGAAGCCCGGCAATGTGTTTTTTAACATAAAATCTCTGCAAAGACAGGACAGACATGTGAAGGCAGGGAAGAGAACAACGGCCTTGATCCAATATAGCCTGGATTCAAACTGTGGTTCCCACACATATTGACAGGTCTTAACATGAGAGCATCATGACCTCACAGGGGTGGTGTGAGGATCCAAGCAGTTGTCCAACTCAAGCTGGCATTCATCGTCCCTATTGGTCACTTCCCTGCTGACCCCAGGAACCTTGGGAGGTCAGAGCTGGATGGGACTTTAAAAGTGGTCTCCTCGACCACCCCCTCCTGTTTTGTCCAGATGGTGAAACAAGGCCTGAGGCGGATGGCAGTGGGGCTCACTGCTGAAATGCGGCTCACCTCCTTTCAGGTAGGCATGGGGCACGTTGGCCTCCAGAAACATGGCCTCCCCCGGCTTCAGGGTAAGCAGGTTCAGGAAGTAGATGGCAAAGCATCCGATATCACCTGGGTACTGCTGGTGCAGCTGCAGCAAGAGTTCCCCATAGATGTCCTCCATGTTGTTTCCAGCAGCCACTGAGGGTCACAGAGCACCCCAAGGCCACTTAGGAACCCTCAGTGGTGTTCACAGCCCCACCCTGGCCAAGGAGAGTCCTGGAGAAGATCCTACCCAAGGAATCCAGAAACTGGTGGGCATATTCTCCTCGTCACATCCCCCACCCTTTGGGGGCAAGCCTTCCTTGATATTCCAGCCTACATAGATGGCCGTTTTCCCCATTTTGACTATCTATATAGATAGTCATATGCCCACCACTCTACTAGGCACTAAAAGGGCTAGAGTGTAGTCCTTTTAGACAGTGTTTCTCAACCTCAGCATTATTGACATTTGGGGACAGGTAATTCTTTGTTGTGGGGACTGTCCTGTGCATTGCAGAATGTTCAGTAGCATCCCTGGCCTCCACCCACGAGATACCACTGGCACCCCAAACCTGGGTTTGACAACCAAAAATGTCTCCAGACTGTCAGTGTCCCCTGGTTGATAACCTCTGCTCTAGGAGTTTAAAATCTAGTTAGGAGATAACCCAAGGGTTCCATGTGGGGTGACCAAATGTCCCAGTTAGCCCAGGCCCTTCCCTTAACACTGAAAATCACTCAGTCCCAGGCAAACTGACATGGTTGGTCACCCCAGATAGCATGAGGCAGGATGCAACCAAGGGCTAAAATGTGTCCTGGAGGCTGAGCAGGGGAGATGAGCTCAGCCTGATCAAGAGTGGTGGCAGAAGGCTTCTTGGGAACTGGGGGGAGGAGGGGAGGGTGGTGAGCTGGGCTTCCTTGACTGTGGAGAGAAGGGGGAGGGTGTCTCTAAGTAAAAGCAGAGTGTGTCAGTGCCACAATGAAGAGACCAGTTGGTCTGGATTGGAGGGTTGTTTCGAGTCTTCATACAGACACGTGCTGAATGCCTACTCTGTGCTAAGCACTGTGGGGACACACGAAGGTCAAGGAGACAGGTCCCTGGCCTAGAGAAAACTCCAGTTTTAACAGGTGTGCATGTGATGATATCTACACACAGGTGTTAAGGGCTATACCTGACGTACGAACAGGGTGCTATGGGAGCTCTGAGCAGAAGTAATCAGCTCTACTGTGAGTGCAAGAAGCCCTAAAGGGAGAGGCATGCAAGCAGAGAAGACAGCAAAAAACAAAACAAAACAAAACAAAACGTAGGATATGCTTGGGTAAAATAAATAGTTCCCTGTGGGTCAAAGGTAGTAGGGGAAATGGGGAGAAACAGAACCAGAAGAGCTCTGGGCTTGCCTGGAAAAGGAGCTGGGGCCTCAGCACATGTGCCATATATGCTCCCAGCAGAAGAGTCCATTCTGCCTTGTTTTTCACTGCTTGTATTGACTCTCCAACCCAAAGGTGACACAACCATACCCATCACAGTCATTTCCTGAACTCTCCTTAGTTAGCACAAGGTTGGGCACAGAGCAGGTATTTAAGGAAAGATCTACTGGTTGAGAGCTCTGGACTTCAGGCCTTTGGAGGAGAGAGAGAATCCCTTCATCTCCTTCCTGCTCTCTAGCCCCAAAGTATGAAACACTCCATGGAGAGCAGCTAGAAGCAGCACTCAACCTAGGGCCTTGTTCCACAAAGACTGGGAAAGAAATGCTAAGTCACTAACAGGCCATCTAAGTCAGGCCCGTTTTGGTGCTGTACTTGAACAAAGGGGTTGAGAACCCTATCCCCACAGCCAGAGGCCCAGGACGGAGCATTGCACCCAGCCCTGAGACACCTACCTTGCTGGGAGATCCGCTTCACCAACAGGTTGAGCTGCTCCGCCACTACCTTCTTCTCGCTCTTCATCAGGTGGGAGAAACAGCTCTGCAGAGCAGAGGCCACAGCCTGGGAGTCACGGCTCAGGCTCTGCTTCAGCTGTGTTGCTGCATCATCTCCAGTTAGAAACTGGAACTCGGGCACCTCTGCAGGAAGGTCAGGCCGGGGCCCATATCAGGAATGGTAAAGATGGAACGGGCAAAAGTGGGAAGCTGGAGGAGGCCTCCCCATCTCATCCCTAACCAAGGAGCCAGGCAATGCTATGCAAGCTTTGCAGTGAAAAGCGACTGCTCACCACCAACCCTCAGCAATCACACCTGAGCCTGGTCTCACGGGCCTGCCCTCGGAGTGTCAAGAATTCATGAGGCCAACCAGCCCCTCAGTTCCTGTGACATTCAGCCTCTGTTCTCTGCCACTGTTCCAGCTCTGCCCTGGGCTGCCCATGCATCCTAGGCCAATATGCATGCTCTCAGCATTTTGCCCAACCTTACTTGTCAGAAAGGTCACAATCTCCTCAACTGGCCGGAAGCCACATAAGCCCTGGAAGGGGGTGAGGGCAATGGCCATCTCTGGCTTATGGTTGGCATCGGGGTAGTGCTGTGGAGCCTGGAGGTGCAGCTTCTCTGCCAGCTCCTGTGGGATGGCCAGGGAAGAGGAGAATGGTTAAGGTGCAGCCATCATCTAGGAAGACACCAGTCTCACCCAGACCTTGCTCTCGACACTCCCCAGTCAGCTTCCTACCTCTGGCACTGAGCCCAGTCAAGGCATAATTCAGAAACTCAGGGCTCAGCCAACCCAAGGCAGGCATGTGGACCAACTGTGGGGGAGAGGTGGGGCAGGCTTTAAGAGGACTGCGAATCAGGAAACCCAAACACCAAGCCAAGCTCTGACACTAACAAGCTGTGTGACTTTGGGTAAATCCCTCTCTTCTCTGGGTCTTACTTTGCTCATCTAGAAATGAGGAGTTTGGACACACACATGCTTAGGCTGTGACTCACAGGCTTGTGCAGGAAGACATGGGAGTGGAGCTGAGGCAATGACTAGGGTACTTGCCCTGCCTTGGAAGGTAAAGTCTTTGAGAGAGCCAGGTGAAAAAATGGCAGATATGAATAGTCCTGGGTTAGCTGAGGAGAGCCCAGGAACAAGTGTGGAGAAGCTCCCCTGGCACAGGCTGGTCAGCTGTCCACTTAAACTTAGCTGCCACGTGTGTCACCAGCAATTGGCTTGGCAGAGCTAAATTGGGAGTTGAAGTCTTGGATTTAATTTGGGGCTGGAGCCTGGCATGGGCAGGGTAAAAGCAGCAGTAAATGTTGTGGGAGGGCCTTGACATAAGTTCTTCTCTACCCTGACCTCTGTGCCCTACCCTGATCCTGTACCTTGTCAGGGTGTGCCTGGATAGACAGGGCCGTTTCGACTGAGAGCACTTTGAAGAGAAAGGGCAGCTTGCCATTAAAGGTGTCCTTGACCTTCGAACCCAAGCAGTCCTGGTTCTCAGCAATCCACTGGCCTAGGGTCTTCTGCAAGATGCTGTTGTCAAGGATCTTGGCATCTCCCCGGGGGTGGGCCCCCATCCACAGCTGTAAAAACAGGAAACTTGGGAGGGAAAAAGGAAGAAGCTGGCACCACCCACTGGCCTGCCCCAATCCGTTACCCTGTGCTATCCACAGGGCAGCCAAGTTCTGAAATGGGACTCCCAAGACTGGGTATAAATGCTCATACCATCACAGACATACATGAGGGCAGCAGACCCAGAACACCAGGAGTCAGGAGACCCAAGCTCTAGTCCAGGCTCTGCCTCCAACCAGCTGTGGAGGCTTGGGCTAGTTATTTCCTGTCTCTGGGTATCAGTTTCTTCATCTGTCCAGTGAGGAGAATGAAACCTGCATTGTCAAGGTCCCTGAAAAGCTCTGACTCTCAGGTGGCTCTGTGAGGGGTTAACATTCATTTAGTCTAGTCTCAGAAGTAGAGGCTAAGCCTTCCTGTGCTTTGGCTTTTTCTCTACTAAATGGGCAGGAAAAAAATATATTTTAGGTTATTAAAAATGTCAAACTTGGGCTTCCCTGGTGGCGCAGTGGTTGAGAGTCTGCCTGCCGATGCAGGGGACACGGGTTCGTGCCCAGGTCCGGGAAGATCCCACATGCCGGGGAGTGGCTGGGCCCGTGAGCCATGGCTGCTGAGCCTGCGCGTCCAGAGCCTGTGCTCTGCAACGGGAGAGGCCACAACAGTGAGAGGCCCACGTACCACAAAAAAAAAAAAAAAAAAAGTCAAACTTAGTCAAAGTAAATTGTCAAGGAGGGCTGAATTAAAATTCAGTAAGTGCTGGGACTTCCCTGGTGGTGCAGTGGTTAAGAATCCGTCTCCATCCAGGGGATGTGGGTTCGATCCCTGGTCCGGGAAGATCCCACATGCCACGGAGCAACTAAGCCTGTGCGCCACAACTACTGAGCCTGTGCTCTAGAGCCCGCGAGCTACAACTACTGAAGCCCATGTGCCACAACTACTGAAGCCCGCGTGCCTAGAGCCCGTGCTCCGCAACAAGAGAAGCCACCGAAATGAGAAGCCCGTGCACCACAACGAAGAGTAGCCCCCACTCACTGCAACTAGAGAAAGCCCGCGCAGCAACGAAGACCCAATGTAGCCATAAATAAATAAATAAAATAAAATAAAAGTCAGTAAGTGCTGACAGTTCTTGGGAAATTCCAGTCTATTATGACAAAACCTCACTTCTTCTAGTGCTACCATGTGGGTTCATCAACCCGCACAGATCTCAAAAGCCAAGGAGGCCTCCTCTCTCTTTCCTGTCTTCCCTTCCCAGCTGATTCACATGACTTGCCTGGGGCCCCTTGAGTGGAGGAGTACCTTGGTCCCACCTGCTGGTAAAGTAGGCTAAAATACAGCCCGGGTCTCACCTCTGCATATGGTTTGTCCTCTGAGATCTGGGCCAGTGGGTCACTGCTAGCCAGCAGCCGAGCCACTTCACTGTTGGAACCCATCTTCCCCCAGGCATACTGCTGCACCACACAGGAAAGTGGGAATACTGGGGGTACAGACAGAGCGTCAGTTTCCACTCCACTCCTGAGGCCTGACCCTCCTGTCCCGGGGAAACTACACCCTAGCTGAGGGAGCTGTCTGGGGGATAGAGTCAAACGAGGGGTTTGTAGGTTGTTAGTTGAGACCCTTCTGCAGGCCTCGATGTTCCCATCTCTAAGACCGGCAGTAAAGATATTCTGCCGACGTGAGGCAGATAGTTGCGTTAAGGTGACGGGGAGAGGGTGGCAGGAATCTATTTCCACCGCACCGGGTCTCGAAGTAACCCACGCGCAGCCCCCTCCCCTCAAGACCCTCCTTCGAGGGCTGCAATTACGGCTCAATTCCCATCGCAGGTGCCCCCTCCTCTGCCCGGCGCCCATCCATCTTTCCGCAGAGCCCCGCGGGTGGGTTCTACCTGGTATATCAAGTCGGGAAGGGTCCGAGGACGCGACCCACCCCCACGCTCGCTGGCACCCCAGCCAACAGCCCACCTCTCTGAGCGGCCATCTTCGCGGCACCAGCCCTGGCTTCTAGCACGTATACTTTTCCCGGCAGCACCCTCGGCCCCTCTGCCCCCAGACCTTCATGGGAAATGTAGTTTCTCGAGAGCCTTTTCGGAGACCCGTGCGCCCGTTGTGGCCACTCCCTGCACTCTGAATCCCTCTCCCACCCTCCAGCTCTCAAGAACGAATACCCTCCAGTCCAGAGGCTTCCAGCCCGCAATCTTAGGTCTCAGTATTCATTTATTCATTCATTCACCAGGCACACATTTATTGAGAACCTGGTAAATGCCACGGACTGTTCTGAGGGCTGGAGATATATCCGAGAAGGAGATGACGATTACCTTGCCTTTGTAGAGCTTACATTCTTGTGAAGGAAAAACAAAGGCCCTAAGGTGGGAACGTGGAAATGTGCCTGTCATTTTACGGAGTAAATAGCAAAGAGGCCAGAGTGGCTGGAGCAGAGTGAGCAGGAAGGGTGGAAGTGAGGTGGTTAGAGAGGAAAGGCAATGGGCAGAACTTCGTAGGCTATTGTCACGACTTCAGGTTTTCATTAGCCGGTTTGAGCAAAGAATTGTTATGATCTAATCAGGAACTCACTAATGCTTGATGATGATGGCAAATGTCACATGCAAGGCCCTTAATCTGAGTTTCAGTTTCTTTCTCTGTAAAATGGGGATAATAATGCTGGACTGACAGGCTTGTTGGAGGGTGAGATGGGATGATGTGGGACTCCGGAAGGCAGTCAGTGCTTGGTGCTCCTCTGATTCTTCCTGTCCTAAGTACTGCAGGACTCAGAACCCTAGCTTCTCCTCCAAGCTGAGCTGTTCACAAGTCACACAGAAGTCAAGGGAAGTCACCAGGAGTCCTGCATTGTGAAGGCTGGGCTTGGCCTTGGCTGTGGAGTAATCTTGCTATATTCTGGACAGAAAGGCTCTGACATACGGATCTCCTCAGTCAACAGCCCAGGAAGAGGGCAGCCAGCTGGAGGGGCCCAGGAGCATAACAGCCAAAGCTCCAGGGAACCTGGAGTAAGGGCCTGTAATCCTGACTCTGCCTCCTCTTTCCTCCCACACTGATTCCCATGGCCTCTACCACACATGTCCAGGGGAAAGAGGGGTACTGTTTTCTCTGCAATGTTCTGCCCAGCTATGGACATCGACCTCCCTAACGGTCCCCTGGCTCAGATAAATCAGCCTGCATTTCAAAGGAAGCTTCACCATACACTAAGGAATAAGAAAATGAACCATACAAACAGCACATCTCACATACCTCCTAACTTTGAATACCTCTCCTTCCTCTCATCCCCACTCCTCCAGCAATATGAACCTTCTGGGAGAAGAATGAGGGATCAGTCTAGGCATAGGGAGTTCTTAGAGCACCTCCCACTATCACCATCACTGAAGTCAAGTTAGAGTCCCTTCCTCACAGTACCTCTGCACAGGGAAGGAAGAACTTAGATTGTTGGGACAGAGCCCCTACCCCTTACCACCCTCCCTACACACAGAAAAATATATCTAGAAGGGAAACTAGGGTGTTTGGAGAACCTAGAACTTTTCACCCTTAACTCTTGCTTGTCTACCTCTAATAGAATTGATCACACTTTGTTATCTAGCGATGATCTACTTTCCTCTCTCTCCTTCTAGACCATACGTCTAATTCAGCTTCTCATTTCTGCCAGTGCCCAGCTGATGCTCAAGCAATAATAGCAGCTAACATTTATTTGTTATGTACTAACGATTATGCTAGCCCTTTTCAAGAATTCTCAGGACAACCCTATGAGATAGGTACTGTCATTAGCCCCATTTTCAAGATGAGAAAAATGGGTCTTGGAGAGTTAACAGGTCCAAGAGCATAGAGTTCCAATCTGGTATACCTCCTCCCTTGTTGAACAAGTTAATGACTGAATAAATGTATGATGTCTCTCTCAGAGGGAAGTAGACAGATCCCAGGGGTCTTCAGAGATAGATGGGTGGACTAGCTTCATGTTGGTGATATCAAATTCCATTCTTTCTTCAACAGTCCAGCAATGTACGAGGCTGGGCAGACAAGGAGGAGGCAGGACAGCCTCATGTTGTGTGGACTGCTCTCCTCTCAGGCTGCAGACAGCAAAGATCTCTGTGTGTTGCCTGTGATACTGTGATAGAATAACTGGCTCCCGGCGAGAGTTCCTAAAACCTTTATAATTTCCTAAGCAGTAAGAGTACTAGGGGCATCTTTTGTTCTAATACTTGGTCTTTGACCCTGGTTCCTGACACGGAGCTCCTAAATCCCTTGGAATTTCCTGGGTGATCAGAGCATCTTTTATCCTAATGAGACAACTGTTGGTGGCCTCCTGGATAGCATCAGGATGGGGGCTGGTCACTAGAAAGACTAAGCCACAATTAGAAGCTTGGAACTTTCAGCCACACCTCCCATCTTACAGAGAAGGGAGAGATCGAATTAACAGTTGATCACGCCTACATGATGATGCCTCCATAAAAATACCTGAGGGCTTCCCTGGTGGCGCAGTGGTTGAGAGTCCGCCTGCCGATGCAGGGGATATGGGTTCGTGCCCCCGTCTGGGAAGATTCCACATGCCGCGGAGCGGCTAAGCCCGTAAGCCATGGCCGCTGAGCCTGCGCGTCCGGAGCCTGTGCTCCACAACGAGAGAGGCCACAACAGTGAGAGGCCCGCGTACCGCAAAAAAAAGCCAAAAAAACAAAAAAACCTGAACTACTGGTTTAGAGAGCTTCCCCGTTGAACACATCTCCTTACCAGAAGGGTGGCAAACCCCAGCTCTACAAGGACAGAAGCTCCTGCGCTCAGAGCCCAGACCTCACCCTATGTATCTCTTCAACTGGCCATTCATCTGAATTCTTTATCATCTCCTTTATTATATAATAAGCCAGTAAATGTGTTTCTCTGAGTTCTGGAAGCCATTCTAGCAAATTATTGAACCTAAGGAGGGGGTAGTGGGAACCCAGGTTTATAGAGGTACAGGTGATGACATGACACCCGGACTTGTAATTGGCCTCTGAAGTGGAGGCAATCTTGTGAGACTGAGTGCTTACTTAACTTGTGGGATCTGACCTTAACTCCAGGTAGATAGTGTCAGACTAAATTGAATGACACCCAGCTGGTATCAGAAAATTGATTAGTGTGGGGAAAAAGACTCCACATGTCTGGTCACAGAAATGTCCTGTGTGACCAGTAAAGGAGAAACATGAGAGGTTTTCCTTATACTGCCCTAAAAGGGGTAGCCATGGCGGGGGGCGGGGGGGGGTTATGGGTAAGTAGTTTCTAAGGGGACACAAACATAGATCCCTACCATTCCCCCACTTCAGGACATTTCCTGAAAAAATCTTGAGCTGGACCCTAAGAAAAGTGGATGAGGGAAATAGTAAAATATTTACTAAATGCTTATCATCTGCTTGGTACTATGTTAGTGCCAGAAATACAACAGTGAGCAAAACAGATGCTGCTTCTGCGCTTGTGGAGATTACAATCTGGTGGGAGGGACAGACATAAATAACCACCTTTACAAGCATGTAATTACAACCTGCAATAGGTATTAATGAGGGAAAAGCACGGGGTAATAGAAGAGCTTACGTTGTGGGGGAAGAGTGCTCTAATCTATGGTGGAGAGAGACCACTCCTGAGCAAGGGGCCTGTATGCCTAGATTTGAAAGATAAGCAGGTGTTAACTAGGGGTTGAGGAGGGCATGGGCTAGGAGCATACCAGGAAGAGGGAAAGGCCAGTACAAAGGCCCTGAGGCAGGGAGGAACAAGGGAAGTTTGAGGAACTGAAAAGCCACTAGCAGAGCTAGAATGCACAGCAGTGTGGGATGTGGTGGTGGGGTAGGCACAAGAAGGAATAGGAAGGATTGATAGGTGGGGCACAGATCTTGCAAGTCCTAGAGGCCAAACGAGGAATTTGGGCCTTCATGGAAAATAACTGAAGGATTTTAAACAGAAAGTTCCGTAGTAATTTTGCCCCCTTTGAATGGATCTCTAGTTACAACATGAACAACAATAGACCAATTAGCAGCCCTGTACTTGTCCAGGGTAAGGGATGACAGTGGCTGGATTCAGAGGCCGCAGAAATATACAAAGATATGAATAAATAACATGGGTTTGCAGAGAGTGAATCAGCCCCCATGCTTGATGGTTCTACTGCTGAACTCCCTCATTCACTTAATAAATGCTTGATGCCCAGGTTAATCCCAGCTCAGGCCCTAAACCTGTCTGGGCTCAGGGATCCTCATCCCTAAAACGATAAAACTTGACATCCGGGGGCAAGGCCTAAGAGAGGCAGGGCTCAGCTAGTGTGGGGGACAGCTGCACGGTCGGTTCTTCCGAAAAGAACCTCTCTGCTCGGCCCCTACCACCAGAACCGTTTCCTAGCTTGGCGAAGTCCTCTCGAGTCAGGAACTCCATTCCCCGCTCCCGCCGTTGGCTCGAACTTCTGTCCCCTGCCTGAACCAGTGCGTGCTTCCCAAACTTGCCCTCCAAGAAAGCAAAGGGGTTAAGTTTCCAACTCCACTTAGGGAGTTCCCAATACCATGTTGGAACCTATCTGACCGAGAGGCAGTTGGGAACGGCTCCAGCCCCTCCTCAGTCTCCCAAATCCCTCGGGGGCTCCCCAACCCCTGAAGCACAGGCACAGCGAAAAAGCGGATGGAAGCGGAACGCCCTCCCGCAGCTCCACAGTGGGCTGAGCAGGAGGGCGGAGCGGACTTCTGTGATGTCACATGACCACGCCCCTCTGAGAGGACGCTGCGCCTGCGCTAGAACGGCTGCCTCGCTCCCGGAAGTGGAGGGTCTACACGCAGAGCGCCGCTGGGTCTGGGTGCCCGGAGGCAGAAGTGCTCTCGGAGCTTCTCCGTCGGTCCCCGACCGCCATGTCGTCTTTCGACACCAACCCCTTCGCGGACCCAGTGGACGTAAACCCCTTCCAGGTAGAGCCCTCATCTTACAGCGCTGTCTAGTGCCGAAGGCCGCCGCCCGGGCCTCTTCGCCACAGCCGGGAGACGTGGCGTAGGAGGGACGGGCCATCTGCCCAATGGGAGAGCGGGCTTTGAGGGATGGCCTATCGTAGCGTCTGGGGGGCGGGACTAGCAGCAGGTGGACTAGCGGAGGGGGCGGGGTGCTGTACTCGGGGAAGAGGTGGGACTGTCTAGCTCTCGGGACGTAGCCCCTCTAACTGGACACTGCTGGGGAAGGGGACTGGCGCAGACACGATCAGGGAGACCCCCAGCTTCAGGGAGAGAAGCGACTTCACCTGAGGGGGATGTGTGGCTACCATGTCCCGCAGTCTTGGAGAGACACCAGCCTTGAGTCACTTTAGGAGAGGGGGTGACAGCAACATAATGAGGAGGTGGAACCCTCTAGTGGGATGGAGAAATGTGAGAAAATCCCAAGAACATCACCCCCCGCAACATACACACAGCCAACTAGTCTATAAGGTATAGGAGAGCCCCTGAGATTTGTCAGGAAAGGAAGGCTGGTAACCCAAGCTGAAATACGGCCTTGATAACAATTTTACACCTTGGCCATGGATCTAGTTTGGACTGGGTTTTGGCTAGATGTGAGAGCCCAGGTTAGGGAGGGAGGAGAGGGTCTTGAAGTGCAATGAATGTTGGTCTGATGCAATGAATGTTGGTCTGATGTATGGTGGCAGGGTAGTTGAGATGCACTGACCTATGAGCTGGCCTCACCTTTTGAACAATAGACCGAGGAAGAAAGAGACTTCCTATTTAAAGCCAAAACTCTTCCGCCTATGAGCTAAGAGCACAAGGCTATTCTTCTCCATGATGAAGGATTGGGACTCCTGTTAGCTCCACAGTTCCTATGCCTCTTGTTTCATGTCTGCTCAAAACCAGTTCTAGGGAAGCTTGCTTGTGCTGACTGGTGATTTATGAGCCCTGAGCTTTCTGCTTTGTCAGGATGTCACCAGGCACATGAACTCATCCTGCTTGTACTTTATTTTGGTCACTGGCAACTGTAAGTTTCCTGCAGGTGTAGGGGAAGTTCTTGGAGGGGTCCTTCCTGCAACTCACAGCATGAGCTTTCCCACCTTGAATCCCTTCAGGAGTTAGAACAAACAAAGGAGACTAGAATGAATGTCTGAGAGTAAAAACTTTATGTCTCTTTCTTGGTCTCAAGGTGACTTAGACACTGGGAGCCCTCAAGGCAAATTTTGATAGCTTTGTAACCTCAGGGAATTCCTAACATTCCTCATGTAGCTTAATGCTTCTTTACAGAACTATTTGGAGGACTTTATCTCTTATGTAATGCAGTCATCTCTATTTCAGTAAAGAAAGAACATTTGCATTTTTTTTCTTCTGTCAGTGTCTTCAGGTAACTGTTTTGCTTTAGTTATAAAACTGCTGTATGTTACTGGAGTTTGAGTTTTAGTGAGGATCTAGTAGCCTTTTGGTATGTGTGCTGTGTAATGATGTGCCTTTTTCTTTCTTCCTTTTTTTTTTTTTGTCCTCTCAGAATCAGAAATAAAATGTCTGCTGCCATCTGACAGAGGCAGTCAGCTGTCCAAAGATGCAGAGAGCTTGTCTTCAGTGCTAGTAGTGGGACAAATAGTTGGCCTAAATTCTGCCCTGTATAAATAGCAGCTTGAAAGTCTTAAACCGTATCTCCAACCCCAGAAATGATTGTGCAAACTGTGGTAGAAGTAACTTCTGCATTCAAGCAAGACAGTCTGTCCATCAGGCAGCCCCAGGATATGGCAGGACAGGAAGCAGCTGTGGTCCTGTAAAGAGCAACATCTGGAGGGGAAGCCTGTGTGGGAAGAAGAGAGCTGGCTGGCTGCGATTCTGCTCCTCCTGCCCTGGGTTGGGTTTTCCCTCTTGGCGCACAGCTGTGTGGGGAGAAGGAGATTAGGGTGTGAGGCCCCAGATCTCCTTCTCCTGGAAAGCTGCCCTCCCTCTCCTTGTGATGGTAGTGTCTGCTTCCCTGACAGCCAGAGCTGGGACATTGGGAGGGTGTAGCCCTTGGGTGACTGGGTGTGAACCCAGCTTCATTTACCTAGGGTGTTGGCACAGAGCTCAGGAGAGAGCAGGTGGAGAGGAGATAGGCTCAGAAACTGTCACACCTAGCCGGCCCTCAGAGCAGAGCCTTTTTGTTTTTCTCCATGGTGGTTTACAAAAATGTACTTAGTGTTTGGAGTCCATGGTTGACTTTTAGAGCTGGGACATCCTCAGAAATCTCTTCTAACCCTTTAGTTTAGAGATGAGGAAACCAAGAACCCAGGGAGGATGGGACATACCAGAGTCACCAGCTAATTTGAAGCAGGAAGGGACTCAGATCCAGGTCTCATTCTCAGGACAGTGCTGTTTTAAAAGTTTTAAACTGCCTTGGTGTTACTTAGTCCAACAAATTAATATTAGGTAAGCTTTTTTGTTGTTGTTCAGTGGGTGGGGCTGGAATAATATGGATTGTATTGTGCTTTTTTAAGATGGTACTTTAATGCAGCATGTGTTCTGAGTAGACCAGTCCTGAAAGGTGCTCAGGGTTCTGTGGTCCAGTACGTTTAGGAATCATTTTTCTTGAAACTTGACCAGGCTTTTTAGTTTGTTAAAGGCTCCAAGAAATCCTACAATAAAGATATTTGCTCAACTTTGTTTGACCCAGCCTTTCTCAGAGTTATTCAGCCATGGAATCCTTTTTCTGCTAACTCTTGTAATATCCCCTGAAGCTCCTGGTGCGCCTTTAAGCTGACTTCCTTATAAATGTTCTTTAGGTATACCCTACTTTCATCCCCACCCCAAACTGTGGGCATGGGTTTTTATGATCCCCTCCTTGTGTATAGTTACAGTGGGATTATTAGAAAACTTCCTGCACAGTAACACTGTGAGTGGAAAATTGTCACAAGAGTGCAGAAGAGGTTTTACCAAACTCCTAGGAGGAAGCAGGAAACTGCAAGCCAAGTGTGGCTGATTTCCCAACCTCCACTGGCACTGCCTAATCCCTCTGTGAATTATGGCACATCTGCTTTGTACCATCTGGGTATGCAGGTCCTTCTTTCCAGCATGTCTGTTGCCAAAATTTTCTCAGAAAGTCTTGGGTGATGAAGAGGTTGAGGGCTACAGGTAGGCATTGTACTCCCCGTTTTCTTTTTCAGCAGTCCACTAACAAGCAGCTCACCCAGGCAAATGCCTGGGCTGCTTTCCTACTTGGCGTATCTGCCAGGTTACCCCAGGCAGTCGGCATTGATCTCAAGGAGGGGGAGTGGACTAGCTGGTGGTGCTGAACAGGGAAAGCCTTTCAGCGTTCATGAGTTGCCAAATCACACCATATCACTTTCACACGTTGCCTCCTTGCAGTTAAAAGATAATCTCAGTGGTGTGGCTGCTTCCAAGGATTTAAAACGTTTCTCTCCTGTGGGAGGAGAAAGTGGTGGCAGAAACGTGATTTGGGTGTGAACAGAGTTACATGAAGTTCCCTGCACAGACACTGAGGGCTTTGTCACTTCCCAGAGAGGGTGGGCTCCAGCTTGACTGTACCTTTGGGAATTCTCAAAACCACCAGTTGGACCTGGTAGAACTTTCCTGTGGAACAGGAGCATTGTCTCGAGAAATTTGAAAATGGCAAGGTTCATATAGTTTAACTGTCCCCAGACAGCTGCCCAGATGGGGGTGGGGGGGTGAGGGCGGTGTCCCTGACTTTATGGTTGGCGCCTGGAGCCAGGCTGGGTGTTCGAAAGCACTTGGCCAGAGACACAGCTGAACTTTGACCCTACACTATTAAGTTTTCTTTGGAGCCACTTGGTGTAGGATGATCCTGGGTTCAGAGAAATGGTAATATTTAACCAGGACAAACAAGGGGTACCTGCTGCGTCTTCAAGAAAAGAGTGCCATGCACATTAATTAGCAAGGTGTGACCCGTCCAGCAGTGCTCCTTTGAGATGCTGACATGTTTTTGCACATCACTGAGCCACTGCTGCTCCAAGATCCTGTGCAGGTGACCAAGATAAATGGGCACATGGTCTGTCAGAGCTTGTAATCTGGCAGGAGAGCTAAGAAATGCTCGCTGTTCATGACAGCATGCCGTGGTGCGTAAAGGGCAGTCAAAACTTGCCAAAAGGATCTGTGAGGGATCTGAGGAGGAACGAGGCAGAGTCCCGTGGTAGGAAGGGCTTGAGCTGAGAGCAGAAAGCCTGGCATATGGCAAGAGAGGGTATCTCAGGTGAAGGAGCGCCAAGAACTTAAAGTCGCTTCCACGCACTGTCACCCCCGCAGTCCCAGGCGCCTCCTCACTCTTGGATCCTGTGGTCTCTCTGGGAGCCATGGGCCCACGATATGCCTGCTGCTTGTGATGCGCAAGCTCATTTGGCCAGTCTCTCTTGAAATTCTCTCTGTCCTTGGCCTCTTTACGCTGGTAACTCTCACCTCCTTCCGCCTGTTTTCTCTTCCTATCTTATACCTTTAAGGGTGTCCTGGAGTTCTGTCCTTGACTTTGTTCTCGCTGTATACCTTTCCAAGTAAGTCTTTCCACTTTTATGGCTTCAGAATAGCATCTGCATACCAGCGGTCCCAGATCTAGAACTCTAGCCCTCACCATTCTCCTGAGCTTCAAACCAGTACTTCCAACTCTCACCTGGACATTTTTACCCATTCCACCCAGATGCATTTTTAAAAATTAATTTATTAATTTATTTATTTTATTTATTTTTTGTCTGTGTTGGGTCTTTGTTTTTGCGTGTTGGCTTTCTCTAGTTGCGGTGAGCAGGGACTACTCTTCATTGCAGTGCGTGGGCTTCTCGTTGCGGTGGCTTCTAGGTGCGCGGGCTTCAGTATTTGTGGCACGTGGGCTCAGTAGTTGTGGCGCATGGGCTTAGTTGCTCCGCAGCATGTGGGATCTTCCTGGACCAGGGCTCAAACCCGTGTCCCCTGCATTGGCAGGTGGATTCTTAACCACTGCGCCACCAGGGAAGTCCCGAGATACATTTTATACGTCTCTCCAGTGTGACACAGTACCTTCTCAGATCCTCTCCCCACTCCCACACACCTGCTCCTGAAAATCCTGTTCCTCTTCTCCCATGACCGCCTTGTTCAGTGGCCCCCTCCCCCTCCCCTCCCCTCCCCTCCCCTCCCCTCCCCTCCCCTCCCCTCCCCTCCCCTCCCCTCCCCTCCCCTCCCCTCCCCCTCCCCTCCCCTCCCCCTCCCCTCCCCTCCCCTCCCCTCCCCTCCCCTCCCCTCCCCTCCCCTCCCCTCCCCTCCCCTCCCCTCCCCTCCCCTCCCCCTCCCCTCCCCTCCCCTCCCCTCCCCTCCCCTCCCCTCCCCTCCCCTCCCCCCTCCCCTCCCCCTCCCCTCCCCTCCCCCCTCCCCTCCCCTCCCCCCTCCCCTCCCCCCTCCCCTCCCCTCCCCCTCCCCTCCCCCCTCCCCCTCCCCTCCCCCTCCCCCTCCCCTCCCCCCTCCCCTCCCCTCCCCCCTCCCCCTCCCCTCCCCTCCCCTCCCCTCCCCCTCCCCTCCCCTCCCCCTCCCCCCCTCCCCTCCCCCTCCCCTCCCCCTCCCCTCCCCTCCCCTCCCCATCTTGTCTTGTCCTGCAGTAACTCCATACCTCGACCATCCCAGGGAGTGGCCAAGCCTGTGCCACCTACCTGAGAAGGGTCTCTGGAGCCCGTACCCTCTTCTCCATCTCCAGAGTCATCCCTTAGTTCAGGCCTTATTATCACCCACGTGGATTCTTGTGTCCCAGCCAGTCTTCCCACCATCCTCCTTCCCTACACATCACACTCTCCTCACTGCTGGCAGAGGTGATCACTGCTCACAATCTCTAGTTGTCCACGTTGCCCACAGGGTGAAGTCTGAACTCCTGCAGTATGGCCTGACCTCTTCTGCAGGCTGGGTCCCTGGTGCTCCTTTCTGTATATACGCACTTCGCCCCACTGCCTCCAGAACCTTCTCCCTGAACACACGCAAGCTCTTTTTAAAGATGCTGTGTCTTTGCAAATGCTGTTCTTCTCTTCCTCTTTAGTGCTTGCTAAATTTCTTTCCTCTTTCAAGATCCAGTTCAGATGCCACCTCAGTGAAGCCTTCCCTGAGTCTCCAGACAGCTTCCTCACTCCCTCCTCTGCGAGCCTATTGCACTTGCCTGCACCTTGTTCAGCACTGATAACGTGCTGTCACTTCTTGCCCTGGCTTCTGTTGTGTTCTCTGTGCTATTTGCTTCTTGGGGGCAGGAACCAAGGCTTTTTCTTTGTGCCCTTGCCCTGTGCTGGTGTGGAATGGTTTGTGTAGGGAGTAAACAGACCGAGGTGGAAGGAGATGGCGGGGGCTCCGTTTGATTGAGGACAGGCTGTGCCGAGAGGAGAGCTGGTGCCAGGTCAGGGAGGGCCTCAACGCCAGGCCGGGGACTTAGACTCACTTTTTTGGGTGCTTCTGTACATCACTGCTGTGGCAGGGAGGGAGGCCCCAAGGTGCATGTTGCTTATTTGGTGGGTTCTCAGGCTCTCTTTTTAAAAATAAGTGTGTACGTGGTGTACGTGTGTGTTTAACATAAACATAACATAATCACATTATAGAAAATTGGTAAAACAAAGTAAATCATCCATATTTCTACCAGTCTTTTACAACCGTTGTTATTTTGATGTATTTTCTATATGAGTACTTCTGACAGAATTGTCATTTGATATTCATATAACCAGGCCTTTTCTCTATTGCTGCCCTGTGTTCATAGCTGTGATTTTTAGTGTCTGTTTAGGCCATTGAGGGGATGTGCACCAAAATGTACTTGTGCTCGCTGTCACTGGATATTTAAGTCGTTCCCTGCTTTTTTTCCCCTGTTGTAAATACTGGTGCAATGAATACATTTGCAGATACAGATTTTTACATATTTTCCTCATGTTTCCTTTGGATGGCTTCTCAGGCTCTGGCTCAGAGAGTACCAAGGTTAACTGTGGCTCTTTGTACACCTGGGACCCAGCCAGCCGATCTGGCGATGACTGCCCCTTCTTGTTCTATGACACACAGCCTTGGCGCTAACGCAAATAGGACTTCACAGAGGTTCCAAAGTATTGGTGACTCTCTGCCTCCCAGAGAAAGTGGCCGAGTTTCTTTTAGTCCATGAGGTATTTATTTAATGTATTTATTTGGAGCCTGAAATAAATCTCACATTGGGAGCCTGGGTGGAGTGTAGGGTGGGAAAGCAAGGAAGAGTCACAGTAAACTCGAGCACAGCCAGGACCTAGGAGATGCATGGAAAGGGGTTGCCAAACTAGTGAAAGCAAGTGCGTTCTTCAAGGCCCTTCCCCGGCAGAGTTGCAGCCTAGCTGTGCTGCGTCTTTTTCTCAGTCCCTCACACCCCAGCTCCACGGAGTGTTCCTTTGCCCCGCAGCTGTGGTGGCCTGAGCTTTCTGACTGGGCCTTTGCTCCCCTTCCTCCCCTCCTCTTGGAACTGTGCCTTTCTCCAAGCCCGCCTGGGCCTCCTCTCCCCTCCCCTCCCCTCCTGTTTTTACTCCCGTGCTGTGTGCACGTGTCTCAGCTACCAGATTTTGGTCTCCAGAAGGGCAATAGCCGCGTCCTTTTCCTCTTGGTGTGTCCCTCACACTGTTTGTGACTGCTTGCTGAGTGAAAAGAACTGAGATCAGGAGCATTCTGTTTGTTATAAATTCAGTAAAGGGCATTAACCAGTTTGAGTCCTTTGGGCACTGAGGGAGTGTCAGGTTACTTCTTTGTAGTTGAAACTTAGCTCTCACCATGCTTTTAAATAACTACTTGACCCACTTGTGAGCCAGCTGATGCTGGGTGAGGGGGAAGTAAGGTTGCTGCTGTTGACTTCTTACTTGTGACTTGGAGTAAAATCTGAGGGTCCTCATTCAGGCCAGTCAGTGTGGTCCTTACTTGCAAGATTCTCTGCCTGTGTCCCACCAGGGGTGTTCGCCAGGAAAGACTGCTCTGAAGTCTGGGAATAAAGAGCCGAGCAGAAGCAGTCGTCCCAGTCACTCACGGTGCCCTTGTCAGCATCCCTCGACCCCTCAACCCCACGTTGACTGAACACCTTCCGTTGGTCAGCCCCCAAGCCAGGCTTTGGGGACGCACTGCCCACTCAGGTTTACCACTCGTGTCTTTGGAGACAGACAGACTTGGATTCAAAATTGGGCTCAGAGACTTCCCTGGTGGCGCAGTAGTTAAGAATCCGCCTGCCAGTGCAGGGGACACGGGTTCGAGCCCTGGTCTGGGAAGATCCCGCATGCCGCGGAGCAACTAAGCCTGTGTGCCACAACTACTGAGCCTGCGCTCTAGAGCCCTTGAGTCACAACTACTGAATCGCGCACCCTAGAGCCCGTGCTCCACAACAAGGGAAGCCACTGCAATGAGAAGCCTGTGCACCACAACAAAGACTAGCCCCCGCTTGCCACAACTAGAGAAAGCCCCAACGCGACCATAACTAACTAACTAACTAACAAAAACAAAATCTGGCTCAGCCACTACAGTCCCTGAGGTCTTGGATGAGCTACTTCCCCTCTCTGAGCTGGGAACTTCCCCTCACAACAGGATGGTTGTGAGGTTGAATGAGGAGGTACGTTGTAGCTTTTCTCAGCCAGTGCTGCTCAGCTGGGCTGTGGAACACAGAAGCTGAGTGGAGCTAGTGTTTTCTCCATTCTCCCAAGGATGGAACATAACCAGGACTGTTCTAGATGTGCAGGAGAGAAGTCAAGTCACTGCAGACAGTGGATGCCTTGGGGCAGTGGGGCTTAATTCTGTCGAGGAACCAGGTTGAAAAAGAACCTGGTAGAACCTTCTTTTCTGGTGGCTTGACACAGTGGCCAGTTCTGGGATGACTAGAATTCCACAGTAGCATCGCTGTGCGATGAGCCTGGCACATGGTAGACACTCAGTAAATGTCTGCTCCCTTGTCTGTCCCTCTTCTTCCCTCCCTCTCTCACCAGGCCTCAGCCTCTCTTGAAGCCATATACATCTTTCAGAAAGAGCCTAGGTCTCCTCAGGTGGAAAGTACCCATGTCTCCCAGAGTGTTCCAGGCTCCTTTTCCCAGGCAAGGTGCCTCTGGGCCCCAGGGCTGCTGCTGTGATGCAAGTGGCCCTCCCCTTCTGTGTGCCCTAGCATTTGGGCAGTAGCTCCTGGAGAAAGCAGAGGAGGGCCTGCAGCATCTAGCACTTATTCTCAGACATTACCTGAGCTTCTGCTTGCATCAGGCTCTCTTCACCAAGCACTGGGGAGCCAGAAATATGAACTAGATCCAGAAACACCTGGTTACAGAGTTTATAGCCTGCTAGAGGAGACAGGATTTGTTTGTGGTGAGCCTGGTGAGGGTCCAGGGCCGATTTTTTTAAGATTTTAGAGAAAGGAGGAGGGGTCACTATGGATAGGGTAGTCAGTCCCCCTGCCTCCCAGAATCCTCTTCTGGCTGACCTTGGTAAAGGAAATGACATCTCTTCATGGCACTGGAGGCTGCCTATTAAACATGCGTACCACAGCCAGGCGTGTACACTGGCTCCTGAAACTGCTGCCAGAGCTGCCCTGCTGTCCTTGTCCTGTAGTGACAGACTCAAGTTCCTTGGACAGTGGATCTGATTTCAGTGACTTCAGCTCACTTTCTCTGCTGTGGCTTGATGTCTGTAGAGTCTGAAAGGGGAACAGATACTGAGCCCCAGATCTTTCATGCAGGAAGGCAGCTCAGTAATTCTGGGATAAATCTGCTAGATGTTCAGCCAACAACCTCAAGGCCAGTTCGCCAACTTCAGGTGGCCTCTCAGGCCTCACCTTGTCACTTTGTCCAAGTTGCAGGAGCCACCAGGCAGGGATGGTGTCCAGCAGAAAGGACACAGCCACACTGCCTCTTTGCAGAGGAGACTGGGTGAGGTGCAGAGGACAAGGACCATCCAGAGACGGGAAGTGAGTTAGGGCTGGGCTAGGCCCTGGGGCCCTGCAGACATAGGCTCACCTTCTAGGAGCTGATGGCCTTGGTAGGAAGTTAGTGTGTGTGAAAAAGGTATGTTCGGTGCTGACCCGTGGCTCTATAAATGTTCAGAATAGCGAGCCAGCTCCCATTTTGAGACCTAGGACAAGTACTGCACTGTGGCGAGTATCCGTTTCCACATCTAAAAATTGAGGGGTGGTTCTCTGAGGGTCTGTCCGTTGTTAACGTTGTGTTTAAGAATCCAATCTATGGAGGCTTCCTGCTGGAGGGGAAGCTGGGCATGAAGGACAGGAGCATCTGGACCAGTAGTGAGGGACTAGGGGTGAGGTGTACAGACAGGGGAGCCTAGGTGAGGCCTTATAACGGGGACCTTGGCAGAGTCTGGTGGCAGCTGTTTCCCTCAGAGGCATCTCTGTCCAGCTGGACCTGAGCCCCATGCTATTTTGTATGGGGAAGGGGAGGGAGTGTACAGGAGCTTTGTTGGGTGAGGGGCAGGATGAAGACAGCCCAGCCTCAGGCCAGCACGGAAGCTGCTCTGGTGGAGAGGGTGGCGGAGATCCCTGCGTGAGGCCCTCAGCATGAAGGGTTGGCCTCGGCAGAGATCAGATGGGAAAGAGAAGATTGAAAACTCGGGAAAAGGCTGTGTTCTGAGGACATTTTTGCATTTTCTGAAAAGAATCTGGAAAAAAAAAAACCCAAAACAATTTCTTGGCTTTTCGTCTGCGTCCTTCATATCTGTATTCCTAGCAAGTGTGCATGATTTAATAAAATTAGCACTGGCAGCCAGCAGCATGTTTTTGTTCCAGAATCTTAAACTGTCCTTTAAAAAATAAGAGGAATAAATGTTTTCTGTAAAATAATAAATAAAACAGTACAGAGAGGTTAGAAAGTGAAAAGTACATATCCATCCACACCACCTCATTTACCCGCCTCCCCCACCTGCTTCCCCTCCAAAAAAAAAAACAAACCCTCCCTGGAGGTAAATACTGTAAACCATTTTAAATTTCTTTGTTTTCTTTTTTTTTTTTGGCTGTGCTGTGTGGCTTGTGGGATCTTAGTTCCCCGATCTTAGTTCACTGGCTTGAACCCGGGCCCCGGCAGTGAAAGCGCCAAGTCCCAACCACTGGAGTGCCAGGGAATTCCCTAACCGTTTTGAATTTCTAAAGGGCACTAATAGGAACTTGTGTGGTGTCTATTCCCATGCCTCAGAGTGTAGACCTTGCTCTGGGTCTCTTCCGGGAAGTCATCTGGGCTGAACTGCTCCTTTTCCAGAAAGGGAAAAGCGATTGCAGCTGTGGTGTGGCAGAGGCTGGGCACAGGAGCCTTCGGGAGAGGCTTTCCAGGGCACTAGGAAGGGCCATCAGCAGCCTTACTTCAGCCAGGTGTCCCTGGGAGGGGCCAAGAGATGGTGATCTCCCTCTGCCTCACCAAGGTTCTCCCTTTTCCCTAGCGTCTAATGGCTCTTTTTCACCTTCTCAGGATCCCTCTGTGACCCAGCTGACCAGTGCGCCACAGGGAGGCCTGGCTGAATTCAACCCCTTCTCCGAGGTTGGTGAGCATGCCCTCTTTCTGAGTCCCTGGGTCCTCTGGGTGGTGCTGGCGTCTCTGGGGTAAGGATACTTGGCAGAGACAGAATAGCTGCAATCCTCAAAGGGACAGTCCTAATGTGAACTCAGGGGGGTGGGGTAAGGATGAGGAACTCATCCATTCACCCCCTGGGGTCCGTGATCTGGGCCCCTCCCAGAACAGGGCCAGGCCATGCTGGGGAGCTCTGGATCCAGCAAGGGTCTGGGTTAGGCATCCCATCGTCCAGAGCCTGAGGCTTGTTGGCCAAGAAGCTGCAGAAGGAGGCCCAGGGAAGGCCCAGAGGGAGTGCCCCTCACAGGCAGGGGCATATCACTCACCCTGCTGTGGGTTTGTCCCCACATGGCCAACTAGTGGAGGCCCACTCACCTCCGTCCTCTGATCTGCCCCATGCAGACAAATGCGGCGACAACGGTTCCTGTCACACAGCACCCTGGGCCCTCGCAGCCGGCAGTTCTCCAGCCCTCAGTGGAGCCAACACAGCCAACCCCCCAGGTACTGTTGACAGGATCCCTGTGACCGCTCCTTTCCAGAAAGGGACACACCCAGACCAGTAGCTGAGCCCTGAGATTGAGGGGTGGGCAGAGGGCTTTCATCCCTGGCTTCCCTTTCAGGGCCCTTTGGATCATCTCTTGGAAGTTGGTCACTTGCAGATGGAGAGTCTGCTCTGCCAACCTATATCCTCTCCCAATATCCTCTCCCCCACCCTACTTCCACCACCCAAAATAAGCTCTACTCACCAGGCCAGGGTCCTTGGTGTCAGAGAGAGCATTTGATCCTGTTGTGCCATTCCACATCCTCCTTGGGCCTTTGGTTTGTTCTCTCTTACACAGGGCCCAGAATCTCTCTTCTCTCCCTCCCTTCCTCTCTCTCTCTCCTCCTTCTTTTTATTTTTTAACCTCATTTATTCCCGCCCACCTTCCTGTTTTCCTTTGTCCCTTCACCAAATACTGTGAATCTTTCTGCTTTGTGCCCGACACTCCCCTCCATGCCTCACTGCCCTACCCCACGCTCCTCACTGCCCCCGGTGAGTATGGCCCACAGTGGAGTTGTATGTTGCAGCTCCTGCTTAGACAGGCCAGCAAGTTCCTGCCTACCAGATTCCTGGCAGTGAGCGAGCTCTCAGAGAGGCAGATGCTACTAGGAGGAGATAGTATTCTCAGAGACGGCTACATGCGAAACCTTCCGAAGGTAGGCAAAGTATAGATGAGCAAGAGTGAGGGCAAGGCCCCTGGAGCCTGCCCAAGCTGGGCTGTGGGCTCTAGCGGGCCCCAGGCTGCCCCTACCGTCTGACTGGACTTGCTCTGAACGTTCTGCCCTGCCTGGGCCCTTGAGCCCCACCCATGGCCCTAGAACCCTGTGGAGGTGAGGCAAGGCTTAGGGGCAGGGGTGACTTTGCTGTTCGGCTGGGTGGTGGGCCGTAGGGACCTGGTCCTACTCAGCTGAAGTTGCAGACTTGGGAGAGGAGGCTAAGCCCCTCCACGTGGTCTCGGGTGGTCAATTCTTCCGCCCCCACTGCTTGAAGTTTACCTCTTGAAGGTAGCCTTAGCTCTTTGGAGAACGCCTTTTGGAGAGAGAGCGCACGCGTGTCGCTACGTATGTACAGGTATGCCTGCCTTGTCATCCTGTGAGATGACCTGTTTGATACCTGCTCCCTAAAGAGGACTGTAGACTTCAGGAGGAACCAGGTCCCAACAGGGGGAGCAGGGCCCTGGGCTGGAACACCAGACCCAAGCCCAGCCGTATTCAGCCTCACGTGTAGTATCCTAGCTGCCTCACTCAGAGGCCCAGCTCTGCCTGGGGAGGGAGAAAGCTTGGACTCTTCATGCCATGAAAGCCAGGCGAGGCAGGGCCACACCTAAAGGGCTGTCCTGGGTTATACTGGGTAACAGTTCAGGTGGACCTCTGGGCAGCTCCTGGGGGTGGGGCAGGGGGTGGTGCTTAAACATAGATCCCCGAGGCTCTGGGTACCCAAGGCTGCGCTCGAGTATCTCCCTTCCCCTCGCACTGCTGGCAGGATTGCACTGTTTCCCCTTCACACACACACACACACACAAACACACACACACACTTCAAGTGAGGTTGGGTCTCTGGGTTTCTGGCTGTAGTTTAGTTTCTTGTGAGGTCTTTTTCCCTTTGCCGTTACTCCAGAAATCACTTTAACTGAACTTTGCCTGGACTCCAATATGGGAAATAACCCTAACCCTAACTCAGGCTCAGGGATGAAGGGGAGAGAAGAGCCTTGGTAATGGCTAAGGGGCCAGAGGTGGTATAGAGGTGGTAGGGGGCAGGTCACCTTGGCCTCTCTACGGTGGTCTCAGGTACCCAAGACACCCTGGGGCTAGGACTCTGGGCTCTCCCTGCATGGGGGCAAGGCCCCTCTGACTTCTGCTCATGCTGACACTGTCTCACTGTCTCTTGTGTCTGGCCACCCGCCACCTCCTCTGTTCCCTCCAGGCTGTGGCCTCTGCAGCCCAGGCAAGCCTGCTCCGGCAGCAGGAAGAACTGGACAGGAAAGCAGCTGAGCTGGAACGCAAGGAGCGGGAGCTGCAGAGCACTGTAACCAACTTACACAGTAAGGGAGGCCACCGTGCTTGGCTTAGGGAGTTCCCCAAGCCCTCTTGTTCTGGGGCAGCCTCGGAGCTTTGCTGAACTCCTGTTCATCTTAGAATGGCATTGGCCTTGGGGAATACCAAGTAAGGTGGAGGTTAGGAGACTTGCCATGTACTCCTAATGGATATAGATTATTTCTACACTCCTTCCCAGCTCTAGAATTCTTAGATAGAGTGGGGGCACTGGTCCCAGGATTCCTTACTCATGACGAGGACCCTTTGCGCTTATGGTCTGGTTGTTAATGAAAATAATCACTTAGGCTGTTGAGCTCTGTGTTTCCCAGTACATTTGGGGTCCATTATCTTGGAGTGAGCTCCTGGGTATTTGTGTCCCATCACTCTTTTCCCATCCCACTCCGTATCCATAGACCCCGAGCCCCGCCTGCTGGTGCCGCTCTGGGAGCCCTGGTTTGACCCATGAATGAGGCCAGTGTGTGCATTCCGCCAAGCTGCTGCTGAGGCTGGGCTCACGTCCTCACCTCTTTCCACACAGTGAGAGAGAACAACTGGCCGCCCCTGCCCGTGTGGTGCCCTGTCAAGCCCTGCTTCTATCAGGATTTCTCCACAGAGATCCCTGCCGACTACCAGCGGATATGCAAGATGCTCTACTATCTCTGGATGTGTGAGTCCCGCTCCTGCCCCTTTGAGCTCCAGGGTGAAATGAGCTGTGACTCAAGAGCCCTATCTCTGCTCTGGCGGCTCCTCCCTGGCGGGCTCCAGCCTTTCTCAGTGCTGGGCTGGGGGGTGCCTTCTGCCCACATAATTGGCCTTCTACAGTCTGCTGCCTGTCCTAGGAACCTCCCCTCAAGGGCCAGTCCAGACCATGGATCGGGTAGAGTGGGACTAGCTGGAGGCTTCTGAGTTCCTGCAGAGCTCACTACACTAAAGGACCCTCCTTAGGTGAAGGCCTCCCCTCCCCACAGTCCCCTCAGCTCCTAGGAGTGAGGATAAAAGACTTCCTGTAGCTCCATTGTGGGCTGTGCAGGACCAGGGGAAAGAGTTGCTGAGAGAAAGACTTCATTCCCCAAGGGTCAGCCCTTGGGTCTGCATCTGCCCCTCCACTGCCATTCCTCATATACCTATGCTGTCCCATCGTCTCTTAGGAACTTGGTTTGGTCCCTGGTTTTAAGGTCGCAGAAAACCAGGATTTGGGAACTAACCCCGCCGGTGTACAGACTGAGGTCCTCTAGTATTTCTGCAGCTGCCCTCATAGCCTGGACTTCTTTTCCTCTGCAGGGGGTGGTTTGCCTTGTTGGGGAAGCCTTCAGTCACCTTGGTACAAGCCTCTCTATCTCTCCCCTCTCCTTTCCCAGTGCATTCAGTGACCCTGTTTTTGAACCTGCTTGCCTGCCTGGCCTGGTTCTTAGTCGACACCTCCAAGGGAGTAGACTTTGGCCTCTCGATCTTGTGGTTTGTGATCTTCACCCCCTGTGCCTTCCTTTGTTGGTACCGACCCGTCTACAAGGCTTTTAGGTGAGTGGGGCTGGGGCAAGGGGTGAAGCTGGCATCCCCGGTCGCAGGCCAAGGGCCATAAGCCCTGGGGCCCCATCCCAGTCTTAGAGCAGAATGGATTGGTGGGGAAATTCACTTTCCCATTTCCACCCATAGTGAGAGCAGACAGGAAAGCTGTTTTCCTCAGTTGTACCTGAGGTCTGCTCTGGGCCCTGTCCTTGGACTAGACACAGGAGACCTAGAGAGGAAATCAGGAGCCTTACTTGCCTTCCCCCTGCTCCCAGTTTGTCTGGTTCGGTGGGATTTTAGTCACTGGGAAGAGGGTGTGCTTCTCTGATAGAAGTGGGACTTCTCTGATAGTCAGAGTCTGACAGATTCGGATAAGCTCTCAATGGCTTACCCCTCCATGCTCATTTCTGCTCCTCCCCCACCTCCCCAATAACTCATGAGCATCGCTGAGTGCCAGTATTTGAGCGGTTGACCTAGAGTCGATTCTGTGGACATGAATGAATCCACCTCACAACCCCCTAGGGCTTTAGAATTGTGCCTCAGAGTTGATGCTTTCAGGACAGAGAGCCCAGCAGGCCCCTGGAAGAGGGGGCGGGGCAAGTGGCTGAACCCTCCCATGCACTCAGCAGGGTTGCACTCACTGAATATGCACTCACTGTATTCTTGCCCCCCAGGACACCGAGATGGAAGTACTCAAAACACCAGTTTTGTCTGATATTCCCTACTCCCCAAATACCTTTTCTTCTGCCCAGGACTACAGTTCTATTATAAAAGATTTATCATCTTTATAACAGGCTTAGATTTTCTTCCCTGTTACAATGCAAATAAGTACTCCAGGAAATGGACTGTTAGGCTGTTTACATTGTCCTTGGGGTGAGCAACTTTATTAGTTCTTTGAGGAAGCAGTCAAGCACTGACCCCTTAAATTGGAAGGCAGTGGAAGGCAAGCCCTTTTTGATTATGGTGGTGAGTGCCTGTGTCCTTATGGACAGTGTGGCTGGCCCGCTGGAGCTCTTTCTACTAGCATCCTACCTCCTGGCTCCTAGCGAGGAAGGTGTCATAGCAAGTGAGGAAGGCTGAGGAATGAGCCCCAAACCCTCTTGTGACTTCTCGTTTCCCCCTCTCTCCACAGGTCTGACAACTCTTTCAGCTTCTTCGTGTTCTTCTTTGTATTCTTTTGTCAAATAGGGATCTACATCATCCAGTTGATCGGCATCCCTAGCTTGGGGGACAGGTGAGAGCTGGGGTAGCACAGAGGGAGTTGTGCCCTGTTTCTCTGCTCCTAGAAAGCCCCCACAGATGACCCATCTTCCACCGTGGCAGGGAGAGGGGACGGTGGGTCAGCTGGGGTCTGCCTTTGTGCCCCCGTCCACTTCTTCACTGGTAACCTACACTCACTGTCTTGCCTTGCTCACCACTTTCTGGGGCATTGTGAGTGGACTTGGCCTGAATCCTTAGGCTACCAGGGCTGTGTCCTGCCCGGGATGGCCTCCTCCTCCTTTTCTCCTGCCATGCCCTCCTAGAGGCTGGTGCTACTCTCATAGGCCCCAGACAAGCCCTGAGGTTTGGGCAGCTGCTGATGGGTGTCCTGGCCTTTGCAAACTGTGAGCTGTGACTTTTTGCAGAGGCCCTGTCATCTCAGGAGATGGAGCCCTTGCCCCTTGTGAATCGGCTCCTTCTGGCTGCTCTCCTTGAGCACAGCTGGCTTGAGTGTCCTGGCTACTGCAGTCTTCAGCTCAGAATTAGTCTCAAAAAGAAAAGCCAATGGCTGATGTTTTCCTTTCTGCTCCAGTGCACAGGGAACATTACAGAAAGGTCAGGCTGGCACTTGGCTGAAAGCCTGAGCCTGGAAGGGCTGTACTATTTTGGTCCCCTCCCTCCAGTGGAGCTGGCAAGTCCAGAGTGGTGGGGAGGGGTGACTCAGCTCGCACTCGGAGCGAATGCACGCTGCCCTCCCCCCACCCCTCTTCCTTCTCACCTTGCTGTTTCTAATCTGGCCCCTTTTCTCTTTGACTGGTGACCCAGTTTCATTACTCATTACCCTAAGTGAGGTCCTGGTAAAAGGCTGTGATTAATAACTGCTGTTTATACCCCGGACTGGGAGCCAGAAGGCTTGAGTTCTGGTCCTGGCTCAGCCACTCACTGCCCTGCCTGGATGAGCTCTGCAGCCTCCAGCCTCCCAGTGCCTTTCTCATCTCACCTCAGAACCGCCCCCCCCATTGGGTGGATATAATCCCCCCTCCCTTTTTTGTTATTGATTGTAAAATACACATGACATAAAATTTATCATTTTATTTACCACTTAAACCATTTTAAAATGTACAATTCAGTGGCATTTAGTACATTCACAGTGTTGTGCAAACATCACCACTGTCTAGTTCCAAAACATTTGCTTCACCCCATAAGGAAACTCCATGCCCATTAAGCAATCACTCCTCATTCCCTCGTTCCCTTGTTCCCTGAGCCCCTGGCAACCACTGAGCTGCTTTCTGTCTCTCTGGATTTGCCTGTTCTGAACATCTCACATAAATGGAAGCATACAACATGTGGCTTTTTGTGCCTGGCTTCTTTCACTTAGCATAATGTTTTCAAGGTTCATGTTATTACTTCATTCCATTTTATGGCTAAATAATATTACATTGTTTTTGGAGATACTGCATTTTGTTTATCCACTCATCGCTTGATAAACATTTGGGTTTCCACCTTTTTGCTGTTGTGAATAGTGCTGCTGTGAACATTTGTGTACAGGTTTTTGAGTACCTGTTTTCAGTTCTTTTGGGTATGTATCCTGGGGTGAAATTGCTGGGTCATATGGTAATTCTGTGTGTAATTTATTGAGGAACTGCCAAACTGCTTCCCACAGAGGCTGAACCATTTCACGTTCCCAATAGCAATGTATGAGAGTTCCGGTCCCTCCATATCCTCACCAGCATTTGTTATTTTCCTCTTTTATTTCCTTTTTTCTATTATAGCCAGTCGAGAAGTGTGGTAATTCATTGTGGTTTTGATTGCTGTTTCCTGAATGATTGTGATGTTGGCCATCTTTTATATGCTTGTTTGGCCATTTGTATATTTTCTTTGGAGAAATGTCTATTCATATCGTTTGCTAATTTAGTAATTGGGTTGTCTATTGTTGAGTTCTTTATATATTCAGCATTGTAGCTGCTTATCAGATATAAATTTTTTTCCTTTCTGTGTGTTGTTTTTCACTCTTGATAGTATCCTTTGATGTACAAAGGTTTTAAATTTTGATGAAATCCAATAGTTTTAGTTATTATTAGGTTTGAGTTAATTTTTGTATGTGGTCAAAGTAGGGTCCCCCGTCATTGTTTTGCATGTGGATATCCAGTTGTCCCTGCACCATTTGTTGAAGAGGCCATTCTTTCCCCATTCAGTGGTCTTGGCATACTTGTCAAAAATCAGTTGACGATTGGGATTTCCCTGGCGGTCCAGTGGTTGGGACTCCACACTTCCGGGGAACTAAGATCCCACATGCCACGTGGCCAAAAAAAAAAAAAAAAAAAATCAGTTGACGATAATATATAGGTTTGTTTCTGGGCTCTCAATTCTATTCCGTTGATCTATACATCTGTCCTGATGCCAGTACCGTACTGTTTTGATAGCTATAGCTTTGTAGTAAGTTTTAAAATCAGAAAATGTGAGGACATCCCCTTTATAGATGAGGACACTGGGGCTCAGGAAGGAGACATGACTGGCTGGAGGCAGAGGGGCTGTCCCTGGGCCGCAGTGGCAGGAGCTGAGGTGAGAGGATGAATGTAGTGGGTTGGCCAGTGGTCCTCCTTCTCAGAGAGGGGCCCTCAGGAGTGAGTAGCCAGGCTTTCCATGTCCCCCCTAACCCCCAGAGCAGCAGGAAAAGGCTCTACCCAGGGCTATTCCTGACTGTGAAGACAGCAGCCACATCCTCCCTTCCAGACCTCACATGGCCCAAAGATTCCCAGTGGGCAGTGTGGGGCCTGATGGCCTTCACAGAGGCATGGCCTCTGCAGGGAGATGCCTGGGCGGTGTTCAGCACACAGTGGCCATTTGGAGAAGAGCCCCTCACGGGGAGCTCTGGGGCCCAATCCCACTACACTCCCTACGGCCTCTTCCTCCCTTGCAGTGGTTGGATCGCAGCCCTGTCTATACTGAAGCAAGACTTGGCTGTGTCGATCATCATGATGGTGGTGGCTGGCTTCTTCACCCTCTGTGCCGTGCTCTCACTCTTCCTCCTAAAGCGGGTGAGTGGTGGGTGCTGGGCCAGCTGCAAGCCCAAGGAAGCAGGCACCTCTCTCCTGCCTTCTCCATGGGGGTGTTCACCACTACAGCAGTTGGGCCTCCTGGGTCCTCAAAGGTCCAGCAGCTTCCTCCAAGGTTCTGGGTGGGAGGTCAGGCAGGCTGGGGTTTGTGGTGGCTCCCTTGGGAATATAACCTGGATGACTTGGTTCCTGGTGGCCCACAGGGCGGGGCTTCTCTCACCACAGCCTCTTTCCGCAGGTGCACTCCCTGTACCGCCGGACGGGGGCCAGCTTCCAGCAGGCCCAAGAGGAGTTTTCCCAGGGCATCTTCAGTAACAGGACCTTCCGCAGCGCCGCCTCATCTGCTGCCCGAGGAGCCTTCCAGGGGAATTAGTCCTCCTGACTCTCTTCCTCTGCCCTGGCCTTTTCTCTCACCTGCCTTCTGAGCTGCACTTTCCGTGGGTGCCTTAAGCAGTGGCTATGCCCAGCACAGACCTGGGGAGGGTCTTGCCCGTGGCTCTTCCTCCTTCCTCAGCAACCAGCTCTCCCTTCCACCCGAGGAAAGTGGCGGGAGGGACAGGGACTGTTTTTTACACAAGAGGAAAAAAAACAGCTGTCTTTCCTTCTCTGGTGGTGGTTTGGTAGGATTTTTTTGTCTCTCTGGAAGCAGCGGGACTGAAGTTCTCTTCTCCCTACACACATACACACACATGTACTCACACACATACAGACACACATGTAAACACTTGGGGTCACTGGCAGCCCTGGGCCCACCCCAGCTGGAGTTTTATTTCTGCTGGAGTCCTGAGATTCCACTCTTTCCCCAACAGGCCTGGCCTGAATCTGGTGTCACAGACCCAGCCTGTGGCTCCCACAGTCCTGCCCTTCTTTCCTGCCCAGGCTGGGGTAGCCTCCTAAGGGCTCCCCTTTAGATGAGTTGCAGTCTGAACTCTGTTCCTCAGATCACTGGAGTGGTCTCCGGGCTTCCAGAGCCTCTAACCTGGTTGCCCCAGCCTCTTTTCCTGCCTCATGTTTCTCACAAACAGTTTCATAGCCCTTTAGGCCCCCTGCACCCTCCCAGTGTGCCCTCTGGGGCCCTTCCCTCTTTAGACTTACTGAACGTGCAATGGGGTTGGTAGGGATTTGCGGATGGAGAGGGATAGAGGACGCCGACCCAAAGTTGTCTTGGCCAGCCTTTGGCTGTCTTCTAGGAAGGTGGGTTTGACTGTTTGCTTGTGGTTTATTTGGTCCTGTCTGTTTTGATTTCTTCTCTTCCAGAGAGATAGCTGCCCTTTCCCTTGGCCTCAGATTCTGCCCCCCCCCACCCCTGCCCCCCACCATCAGCAATATCTAGCTTGTATGACTTAGAGGGAGGGCAGGGGGAATCAGTTCAGAACTGCATCCTACAGGCCACCTTTCTGAGGGTTCCAGACTAATCCTCTAGGGTTCTCCCATACTCCCAAGTAGAGTCTAGGTCACCTTCCACTAGTCCTGGGGATTCCCAAGGAGGTGTGTCACTGTGATGGGTGCTTAGGAGTTCATGGTTAAAACCTGTACCCTGTCCTCCAGAGGCGGTAGGAGTCGGTGGGTGGACTGAGGGGACTTCTCAAAAAGCTGGCCAACCTGCTACCCAGAGACAGCCCTCAAGCTGCCAGCTTACACAGCCCCAGAGCCACTGAATGATAATGGCAGTGACCAAGGTTTTGTAAACTCCTTTCTGGTATTTTTTTCTCCGTGTATAAATGTATATGTTATGTCTCAATTTTGTCCTTAAATAAAAACAAGACATTTTCAGACAATACTGGTCCTCATGTCTGCTGGACTTGGGAGGATGGGAGTGGCCCATAGGGTAGGGGCTGAGGCACGCCAGCCATAGGCGAGAGGAGACAGTGAAGACTCTGCGTCTGGCTGCTCTACTCCCTGGCTGGCCCCGTACTGAGATTGCTTGTTGTCTTACATGGTACTTTCTCGTCCCAGTACTTCCACTTTCAAAGCTGCTGGTCTTGGGTCAGACCTGGTCAGACCTCTTTGAACCCCCCCTCCCCGTCTTACACACCTGCTCAGCCGGGCTTCTCTCTTATCGCCCCTTCACGTGGGCGATCTCTAGGATGCTGTCTGAGCCTGGATGGGATTCCCTAGGTGACCTCGTCTGCCGGCCTCCACTAACTCCCGTTAGGCCCGCGAGCTCCTCAGTATCCCCAAACGGATCTTGCGGGTACTGGCGGGTCATGTGATTTCCAGTGCGGGTGGGGGCGGTGGGGGCGGTGGAGGCGCCCAGGAGCAGCCACTGGAGCCCCTGGAGGGGGCGGGGCTCGGGGGCGGTGGGGAGCCGGCGCCCCGCCCCGCCCCGCCCGCCGCGCTGCACTTTCGGCGGGCTCCGCTGGGGGCAGCGTGGAGTTCTGTCCTACAGCCGCGGGCTGTCCGTTCTGGGCTCCTGGCCGGAACCTGGCGCCGGAAATCAGGAAGCGCCCGGCAGCGGGCGTGCGGCGGTCGGGATGGCGGGCCCTGGCTGGGGCCCCCCGCGGCTGGACGGTTTCATTCTCACCGAGCGCCTGGGCAGTGGCACGTACGCCACGGTGTACAAGGCCTACGCCAAGGTGGGTGCGGGGCGCCCCGGGGCTTCTGTGCGAGGCAGGAATCGGGGGCACGAGAACTTTTGAGGGCCTGGCCCCGGTGCCCGCCAGACCCTGAGCAAGCCCAGGCGGGTGCCGGGCCGGGAAACTAGAAAGGGTTAGAGAGGGTGTGAGAGCCGTTAGCGGCCCACGGCCTGCCCCGTCCCAGGCCGACCTTCCGTGGAGGAGGTGGGTGGTGACCGCCACCAATAGGTTTTCAAAACAAACACACATACACACACCCCTGTTGTGTGAAGAGACAAGTGGAGACCTCGATGGAGCCTCGGTATCAGTGGCTGAAGAACAGGCTCAAAACAGGGAGGATACCTATGGTCTGGGAGGAGTATGGGGCAGGGTTCTAGAAGGCTGGACCCACTTAGGAAGCAGAGTGGGCAGTTTAGAACAGTGAATAACATGCTTTAACAGGGGCACTCTAGAATACAATGAAAGGGATTGTGGAGCAGAGAACACCAGGCTGGTGGGGAAGCCGGGATTCCAGAATCCGGGTGCCTCATTGGCCTGAGAAGGGGCAGCTGGGAAGCCTGGTTGCTAGTGTGAGTGGGTAGGCCCTGTGAGGGGGAGAGGGGCAGAGGGAGCCAGAGCCCTTCTGGCCACACGTAGTCCCTGGTACCCTCAAGGCAGAGCCGTCAAATCTTTCCCCACAGAAGGATACTCGTGAGGTGGTAGCCATAAAGTGCGTGGCCAAGAAGAGTCTGAACAAGGCATCTGTGGAAAACCTCCTGACAGAGATTGAGATCCTCAAGGGCATTCGACACCGCCACATCGTACAGCTGAAAGACTTCCAGGTGTGGGCCTGGGATGGGGCCACCCCTAAAGGGGGCTGGAGAAGAGACACTCTCCTCAAGCCTCCTCTCTGCCTTTAACCACAGTGGGACAGTGACAACATCTACCTCATCATGGAGTTCTGTGCAGGAGGTGACCTATCTCGCTTCATCCATACCCGCAGGATTCTGCCTGAGAAGGTGGCTCGGGTCTTCATGCAGCAGTTGGGTAAAAGCCTCTGACCCCAGCCTGACACCCCTTCCCATGATCTCTGCCCTCTCACACTACCCCTGCCCCAGGCTTAGTGCTCTGACACTCTTAGCAGTCGTCTCCCAGACCAGCTTGGACTTTTAGGGCCCATCCTTCCTATGTGCCCATCCCTGGCTTAAGGATGCTGTGAGAGAGACGGGGAGGAGCCTGATCTGTGGGGAGTGCAGGCTTCCACACGTGGAATGTAATGCAAAGACCTTATAGAACATACCAAAGACCCAAGTGCTTTGCTAAAGAAGAGAGCAAGGACCTAAAGGGCTGGGGCATCTAGGGAAGCTTCTAGGAGGATGGGAGACTTGTGAAGGGGTACAAGGGAGGAAGGAGGTTACTTGAGGTGGGGGTGGGGAAAATTCTTAGCAGAAGGGGGAGCCTGGTGCTTGTATGTAAAGCATTTGGTAGACCAGCCAGGTCAGAACTGGGGTTGTGCAGGCTTGAAGGGGCAGATATAAGGCTGGGGAGGTGAGAGGGTGTGGGAGATGGGCTTCTCTGACCTGTCTCTCTGCATGGGTCCTACTCCCCAGCTAGTGCCCTGCAGTTCCTGCATGAACGGAACATCTCTCACCTGGACCTGAAGCCACAGAACATTCTGCTGAGCTCCTTGGAGAAGCCCCACCTTAAACTGGCAGGTATGAGTCTGGAACAAAAGGCATGGAGGTTTGGAGGGTGGCTCTCATGGAGCCCTCTACTGAGTCATCAAACAGTGACAGACTGGGGAGGTCCAGGGATGGGCCCCATCACCAAAAGGTAGGGCCTTCCTCAGGCTACCCAGGCTCGACTCCAGCAGTGTCATGGGCGGGCTCAGGGCTCAGTGTGTGACCAGAGTCAGGTTTCAGAGTGTGACCAGGGTTAGTACTTTATCTGTCACCAAGATTGGGGCTCAAAGTATGACTCAATCTGTGGTGGTGGTGTTGGAGAGTGTGAGGTGGGAAAGCAGTGGTTGTGGCCCCTGATAAAATTTAGAGGAGAACTGACTTGAAACTGGAGGCCAGAGAGGCACCTTAACCTGAAACTGGAGGTCAGAGAGGCCCATGAACCTGAAACTGCACTGGAGCCCAGGGTGAGGCTGTAAAGGCCAGGAGCAGAAGCAGCTGGAATCTGAGCCCTGCTGCCTGGCCTCTTGCCTGCAGACTTTGGCTTTGCACAGCACATGTCCCCCTGGGATGAGAAGCATGTGCTCCGTGGCTCTCCCCTCTACATGGCTCCCGAGATGGTGTGTCAGCGGCAGTACGATGCCCGTGTGGACCTCTGGTCCGTGGGGGTCATCCTGTATGGTGAGAGCGCTGTCCCCTGCCCCCACCTGGAGGCCTGCACTGCAAGGCCTCTCTGGGCCACTCCTGAAGCGTTTTAATGAGAACGCTGACTCTCCTGGTCTGGGGCTGCTCCCCAGGAGTGGGCCAGGCCAGGCTTGACCCTATCCCCTCCCAGCCTCCCCTCTGCCTCCCTTCCACAGAAGCCCTCTTCGGGCAGCCCCCCTTTGCCTCCAGGTCGTTCTCGGAGCTGGAAGAGAAGATCCGGAGCAACCGGATTATTGAGGTAGGTCTAGCAGGGCCTCGGCACCTGCTGCGGGGCGGAGAGAGTCAGGGCCCTGAGGTAGGAGACCTCACTGCCACCTGCACAGACTGGGGTGTGGTCTCCAGGCCACCTTCGTGGAGCTGGGGCACACTCTAGCCTGGAAGTCGGCTCCATTCAGTTCCAGGGACCCAGATCAGCCACAACAGGGAGCAAAGCCCGCTGCAGGCCCCCCATGTGGAGAAGGCCAAAGCAGGCCTAGGCCCAGCCTTCCCCGAAACATATTCCAGAGAGGGGAAAAGGATCTGGAAACAGGGTTCCATGACAGCTACGGGTTCCAGTGAGGGCGTGGACAGGAGCCTGGGGGAGGAGGCTTGGCTCTCACTGGCTGCGACACTTTGACCCGTCACTGTTCTTCCTGGTCTCACTTTCTCTATCTGTCAAATGTGTATCTCTGGGGCGTCCCAGGACAGGGTGGTCCTGACCGGCGCCTGGGGCTGGGGGCCGAGGTGCCGGAGCCCAGTGTGATCTGTACCTCCCCCACCCCCGCAGCTCCCCCTGCGTCCCGCCCTCTCCCAGGACTGCCGGGACCTGCTGCAGCGGCTTCTGGAGCGGGACCCCAGCCGCCGCATCTCCTTCCAGGACTTCTTTGCCCACCCTTGGGTGGACCTGGAGCACATGCCGAGTGGGGAGAGCCTGGCACAAGCAGTGAGCAACCAATGGAGATGGGTGGGCTGAGGGCAGGTTGGGGGTTTCATCTACCCCTTTCAGTGGTGACCAGGTGACTTGCCCAGCAGGAGGCAGAGGGTGGGCTCAGGGCATCGCCCCTTGTGGTGAGTATGGGGGGTGGGCATGACTTCTCACCTGTCTGTCCCCCAGACCGCCTTGGTGGTGCAGGCTGTGAAGAAGGACCAGGAGGGGGACGCCGCGGCCGCCTTATCTCTCTATTGCAAGGCTCTGGACTTCTTCGTGCCTGCCCTGCACTGTGAGTGCCAGGCCGGGTGCAGCAGGGGTGGGGTCAGCCATAGCTGCAGTGGCTGGATTCCAGAAGCAGCTCCCCTTCCAGAATTTTGTGGGAGACAAGGCAGAGGGTAAATCTGGAACTTAGTGCTTTGGGGGATTCCGGAGGGTTTGGTGTGGGGCAGCCGTCTCCTCGCTCTAGACTCGTATAAACCCGCACTTTCTGCAGATGAAGTGGACACCCAGCGGAAGGAGGCAATTAAGGCAAAGGTGAATGAGAGTCCCCTGAGGAAATGGGTGAGGGATCCCAGGGCCTCTGGGGATTGGCTCTTAGAGGAACCTCTCTCCCTGGGAAGGGGGTCAGGCCAGCCTCAGTGGACCTCTGATGTTACAGTTTGGGGCGGTCCCTGAGGGAGAACCTGCAGGTGGGTGCTGGCGAGGCAGGCAAGGTGAGAGAGCCCTTCCTCGGCCCCTTGCCCTCCTGCAGGTGGGACAGTACGTGTCCCGGGCTGAGGAGCTCAAGGCCATCGTCTCCTCCTCCAATCGGGCCCTGTTGAGGCAGGGGACCTCTGCCCGAGACCTGCTCAGAGGTAGGCCCCAATCCTGGCTGACCATCAGTTCTCAGCAACTTCCCTCCAGCCTGAGGGGGAGGCAGGTTGGGGTCAGCATCCTGAGATGAGAAAGCAGGCTGCTCCCCTCACCCTGAGCCTTTGCGCCTCGTCCCAGAGATGGCCCGGGACAAGCCGCGCCTCCTAGCTGCCCTGGAAGTGGCTTCAGCTGCCATGGCTAAGGTTTGTAGCCAGGGGGAGGGGTCTGGGCAGGGCAGGGAGGAATCCAAGTCATGCCCCTAAATGACCTGGTGTCCCTGTGGCTGCAGGAGGACGAGGCTGGCGGGGAGCAGGATGCTCTGGCCCTGTACCAGCACGGCCTGGGGGAGCTGCTTCTACTGCTGGCAGGTGAGGCCCCATCACCGTACTCCCCTAAGCCTCTGGCTGCCCTGCCCTCACCATGTGCCCTCCCTCTCTCTGCAGCGGAGCCCCCAGGCCGGAGGCGGGAGCTGCTTCACACTGAGGTGCCCACTGGGGTCGGGAGGCTTGGGGGGCTTCCTCTTCCCCGTTTGCCCCGCTCCCATTTGTGGGGACCTCCTTGGGTTCCCTCAGGGTGCTCCAAGTCTGGGAGTTAGACCACACAGACTTGCTAAGTTGGTGGCCCCTCGCACTCTGTCAGGGCTTGGGTGCTCAGGTCAGGGCAAGGGGACAGGCAGGATCTGGGAACTCAGCAGCAATCGGGAGGCTTCCTGGAGGAAGGAGCAGATAAGGACTCAGCGGCAAGTTGTTCTCATGAGGCAGAGGGTTCTGGAGAGCATCGGGAGTGAGGAGGAGCTCAGTTTGGAGGCCTCTCCTCGCCCCACGTCCATGGGCATGTCTTCCCTTGGCAGGTTCAGAATCTCATGGCTCGAGCTGAATACCTCAAGGAGCAGGTCAAGGTGGGCACATGGGGGCCCACACTGGGATGAAGCTGTATGTGTTCTGTTCCTCTCTGCCTGTGGCTGTCTGTCCCCTGCTCCCCGCTGTGTATGTCTTCCTCTCGTCTCTGTCTGAAGGCCTCTCCATCACTGTCTCTGCCCTTTATGTTCTGCAGATGAGGGAGTCTCATTGGGAATCTGAGACCCTGGACAAAGAGGGGCTGTCGGAGTCTGTTCGTAGCTGTGAGTCCTGCCCTGGGGTCTGACCCTCCCCACAAGGAGGGGTGAGAGCTGGGGCAGCCCTGGATTCTGCCTCTTTTGCCAGAGACCTGAGACTGACGCTCCCTACTTTCCCCTCCACAGCTTGTACTCTGCAGTGACGCTGCAGGATGATTGGACAGGTCACTGGGAATTGGGGACACACTCACCCCAGCTGACCCTCAGAATTCTGTGGCCCTCTGCCACCCTGCGGAGCAGACTTCCTGGATGGGCAACTCTGGGACACCCCCACATCCCAGCATCCCCGGCACCACTTGAAAGACTCTTAACCCCCTACCCACTGTGTGTACTGGGAGCACTGGGGTGGGGAGGACTCTGGGAGAAGAGTGTTTCTTTCACGTGACTTCTGTTATTTGGTGGTTGCTGAGCCCTGAGCCTGTTGATTTCTGTTTTTGCTCTGAGACGATCAGGGAGCCCTCTGCAGGGCACTTGTTCTCTTTCCCCTCCTTGCCAGGAGGCAGCTGTGCCCACCCCTTTCCTTCCTGGGAGCCTTTATTGCAACTTACCTCCCTCCTTGCAGTGGAGCAGGGCACTCCAAGACCCCTCAGGGAGCACCCATCCCACCATATGCACTCAGCCCCACAGAACTCACCAGTCTTCCTGGGAGCTGACCCCTGCCCACCCTCTCAATATTTTAAGATAATCCTTCATGCATGAAAATAATATCTTTTGTAGAGGTGAGGCAAATTTGAGAAATCCCATGCCTTGTTCTTGCCCTGGCCTGGGGGGTACAAGGGGAGGGGTCCTCAGTCATTCCTCCCACCTTCATCCCTCTGTGGGGAATGCCCCTACTGGCCTCGGAGCTAGTCCTGGCCTGGGATGGGGAGGCATGGGGGCTGCCTGGCCTTTCAGGCTCCAGGGGACCCAGTGATCCAGGAGACCTGATTCTAGGTCTGACACTGCTGCTACTCCAGTGTGTGACCCCGGGCAAGCTCCTTCCCCTTTCTGGGCCTGGGTCTCCCCATCTCTCCAATGGGACTGCCACTATCTCCTCAACCCCCTACATGGGCTTTCAGGAGAACAAAGTGACTTTAATCTGGAAAGAATATATATACCTAGAGTTATTTAGGGGTTTCTTTTCTAAAAAGTCAGAGAGGGTGTTAGTGATTTCTAACCCTTCTGCCCTGAAATGCCTCCTTGGGGCAGGAGTTGTCTGCCTTCCCTATAGGAGGCTGGGTGTAAAGAATGTAATTCATTGTTTTTCTATTAAATTATTTTCTAAACTTGTTCTTCTCTTCTTGACCTGGGAAAAGCTGGAGGTAGCCCCTGTTCACAGGCTGGGACTAGAGGAGCCCCAGGAAAAGCTGGGTGACATGAGGGAGGGCTGGGGAGGCCCCAGGGTGGGGGAGTGAGAGCCACATCTGCCTCCTGCCCTTAGCCCCTGGGAGATCTGGGAGAGTCAGGTGGACCAGCCACCAGTCCTCCCACCACACAGGAGACCAGCACAGGCCTGGGAGCCCAGGCAAGGCCCTTCCTCTGCGTGTGGAGGAGGGCTCAATGGCAAGAGTGCAGTCCTGTTACCCTCTGTGCTCTGCACTGCACACTCCCTCACCCCAGTCGCTACCCGCTCTTACCCTGGGCCAGTGAGTGGGCAGTGAGCTAGATCAGGGAAAGGGCATCCTCTAGGGTGTGCTGTGTTCATGCTCAGCTCCCCAGACCCCCCAAGTTGGGGTGGTTTCCAGCAGCCCTCACCCCAGCCACTGATGGGGTCTTGGCCTGAATGGCACTCAGGAGCATCTTTGGGGACTTAGGGGAAGGGGAGCTCACCCCCTGGACAGCCACCAAGGCTGCTCAGCCTTCCGTGCAGACCTTAAAGGGCTGCTGTACAGGGAAGGAAACGTTAGGAGGGACCTAATTTCCCTGAAGCCTGGCTGTTGGGAGGCAGTGTAGAGCAGTGGCCCAGAGGGCAGGAGGCATAGCTAAAATTCTGGCCTTGCCATTTGGCCCTGAAGCTTGGGACCCACTGATTAGCCTGTTTCTCAGTAAAATGAGGATGAAGATAAATGCCCCGTGGGAATGTTAAGGATTAAATGAGTCACCGTACGTGAGCCTGGCACACAGAATTCAATAAATGTTATTTTCAGATGGGGAACGGGCTGGACGAAAAAGCCTCAGTGAGTAAAATGAGGGGAAGGAAGGAGGAGAATGAATGGACCCAGCTGGGTGGGTGAGTGGAGAAGAATGGGTGGGAGGGAGAGTGGGAGTGAGGAGGACAGGGTTTGTGAAAGACTAATTGAATAGAAGGATGATGGGATGAAAGGTTGGCCCCTCAGACCCCAGTTTGTTTGTGATGTCTGCATTGGCTGTCTGAGAACAGGGGCCTGGTATTATGATACATGTGGATGTGGAGAGGAGTGGGCCCCCATGGGGGCACTGGGTACAGGAAAGGCCTGGGAGGCTGAGGCAGGTGGAGGAGGCCCTGGGGAAGGGCCCTTCCTGGGCAAGACATTTAGATGTGTCTAAGCCACCTGCCAAGGAGGGAGGCAGCCCAGCCAGAGGAGGTGGGGCTCCCTAGGGCTTTCTTTGAATGACAGAGGCCTATGGGAAATATGCTAATCTGCTTTTTTTAATAATATGGTTTTTCTCCTAGGAGTGAGGGTTGTTTCTGTCTCTCACCTTTAAAACCTTGAAAGTGCCCAAGTAATGTTTGTGATGTATCTATGGTTCTTGACTACCAGTTAGAACTAGGTCTGTAAAAAAAAAAAAAAAAAAAGTGCCCAAGGCAGGGCAGGCCTCCTCCACCCCCTGCTGCCCACCGCCCCCTCCAGCATCTGGGCGCTTACTCTGCCCTGTCCTCCTACCTCCACTAAGTCCCCCAAGCCCAGCCAGCGTTGGGCCCTTCTCCCAAAGGACCAACCCTGGGAGAAGAGCAGGGGAAGGAAGCGGGAGGCGGGGGAGGCCAGCAGAGCCTGGGGACCCCTCAGCCTGCCCTCCATGCCCATCTCTGCCTGAGCCCCAGAGCCAGCTCCTGCCCCAGAGCCTCCACTACCCACCCCCCACCCCGATTCCAGGGACGTGCAGACAGGTCAGAGCTGCTCAGGGTTCTCAGGCTGTGAGGAAGGAACCTGCCGCTCCCTAACCCCAGGCCCCAGCCAGCCCACTGTGTGAGGGTTCAGTGAGTGCTCACCCCCCAGCCTCCCCATGGCCCACATTTCTGCCTCTTTTGCTCTTGGTCCTGAAAACCACTGAGGGGAAAGGGGTCTGTCCAATCCCATTAAGCAGAAGGCCCCGGAGGGTGGAGTGCTGACGTGAGCCTTGCTGCTGACGCTGCCAAGGAGGCCCATGCCCGCCCCCCACACACAGCCTGGGGCCGGGACTTGGTCTCCTCCAGCTCCAGGAAGATCAGGAGGGGTTTTTGTCCAGTGACTACCCCGGGGGGCAGCCTAGGAGCAGCTCAGAGGCCCAGACCCCTTCCCCTGGGATGCTCAAGAGAGAAGGCCCAGCGTGACAGCCTGAGCAGCAGTGCCCAGCTCCTGGGCCTGCGTCCTTCCCTGCCTCCACCCTCCTAACTCCTCGTCCTCTCTCCTCCACCTGTCCCTCCCCACATTACCTATTGCACAGGTTTTATGTTTCTTGTTCTTATTTTACAAAGGAGGCCTAACAGAAGCTTTGCCCTTGAAACCAAACCCTCAGCTCTTCCACCTGTAAATCTTGGCTGGCTTCTCCACAGGCTGGTGTCAAGTGGGGGCACCAGGGTCAGCCTGTAGCACCTTGTTCCTCTCAGGCCCCTGGGGTGGCCTGCTTGTGGACCCTCCTGGTTGGTCTCCTGGATACGCCCCCCCCCCCCACACACACACCAGTGAGCAGGATGAGAGGATGAGATTTGGACTCTTCACTTTTTTTTAAAGAATGGGTTACCGTTTATTGATATGGTCCGTCATGTGCCAAGGGCTTTACAAATGGTCACCTGTTGAAACAGGTATTATTATTGGGTGGGGTGGGGCTCTTAATTTCACAGGGGGGAAAGCAGGTTCAGAGAAGGAAAGGGACCTGCTCAAAGTCACACAGCAGTGCCTGGGCTGGAACACAGTTGCCCTGCCTTCTTTTTGTTACACCTTCCATTTCCAAGGTGTGGAGGGGGATATAGGCACAGGTGCCAGAGACAGCTGTGGTTGAGCCTCAGCCCCTCCTACAGTCTCAGGTAGTGACCCAGCCTTCCTGAGGTGCCGCCCATCCAGATGGCTGCCACAGCCTCCTCAAAGCCCAGAGTTATTTCATCGGGCCACAGGCTGAACCTGGTGCTCAGTCAGTGCGGGGACCCCGCCCCAGCCCAGGGCCCTGAGAGGGCAGAGCTTGAATATCCTATAGGAGCTGGCACTCCTGTGAAGCTGTGGGTGGGAGGGAGAGGACACCCCTCCGAGGGCAGGGTTAGGGGCCTGTGAAACCCAAGACTCCTGGAGGTCAGTAAGAAGTGGGAGAATAGGCAGGTCATCTGGAATTTTTATTTTTCACTGAGCTGAGAGAGGAAATCCAGCTATGGAATCCAGAGAGAGTTCTACAGGAACAGAACAGAAATTGGCTGGGCCCTGGGCCCAGAGAAGGCCCGGAGCCACCTGGGCTGCTGTTCAGTGCCAGCTTCATGCTTGGCACTAGGCCCCTCACAGCATCACTCAGCTTCCGAGAGCCAGAGCCCACGGTGGCAGCCGCTTAAGGCTGTGGCTGCAGCTGCTGCCCTACCCAACGAGGGCTGTGGGGTTGACTCTCAGGGGCCGGGGAGGCCAAGCTAGAAAGTCTTAGAAATCACCCAGTCCACTCCCATTTTACAGATGATGAAATAAGGCCCAGAAAGGACACTGGGTTTTAAGGAGAATAAATGTGGAGACTTGAACTCAGGCCTCCTGACTGCTGAGGGTGTCTGCCTCAAGCCCCTCTCTAAGCGCATCTGAATGTCGGTGTCTAGAGGAGCTAGGCACCCAGGGGAGCTGGCCTGTGTTTGTGTTTGCGTGGGCCAGGATGCATCTGCGGCATATCCCTCTGCACATGCAGGGTCTCTGTGTCCCTCTGTGTGTCCCTCTATGTGTGCTTCTATGTTCAGGAACTTGGGGCCATGGCCAGAGAGGGTCGGGCCTATTCTTACAATCTTGGGAGGCCTTCCCAGGCTGAGTAGGGAGGGTGGGTCCTGAGGGGTAGGGTGAGGAATGGAGACTTGGGTCTCATGGGAGAGGGAGAAAGCAGAAGGCAGATTGGAGCCATGGATGAGAAGGGTCCTGGGGCTGGCCTGGGGCAGGGAAACAAAGCCAAGATGGGCTATGGGTCCCTGGAATTTGAGGCATGCTGTTAGCACTTATGTGGGGCCAGCCCTCTGGTCACCCCCGTGGGCAACCCCAGAGGAAGTAGTCACATGATGCGGCACTTCTCAGCTGATTGCTTGAGGCCCCCCAGTGTGGTCTGGGCCTTGTCCTTAAGTGAGCCAAGGTCCAAGCCAGGGAGACTGGGCAGCTGCCCAAGGACCGAGGCCCTTTCCTCCTCCTCCTCTGTGTCCTCCTCAATCATCTTGGCCAGCTCCCGGGGCAGCTCCACGTCTCCACCTGCCATCTGGATCTGGCTCTCATCTGTCTCATTCTGAAGGGAAGAGGAAAAGGGGTGGGGTGGGGTTGGAGCTCTGTGAGAACCCAGAGTTGAGTGGCAGGGAGGAGGCCTGGGCTGGGTTCCAGGCCCCAAGATTCTGGAGCTCCATGTTCCAGTGAGCTCAGTCCCCCTCCCCCATCCCAGGATCAAGCTTTTGAGGCTGGGATATGGAGACCTTGCACTTTTACACCACCTCACTTCACTCTGAGATGCTGAAGGTAAGACACTAGCATAGTGAGTAATGACAACATGAAAATCCTTCAGAGGCAGACTGAGTCAGCTAAGTCGTGTGTTGACTATCATTAACTACACTGAAGGATGTTACCAATCACAGTGAGGGGTTCCATTCACCAAACACCTATCCTGTGGCTGACACTGAGCTGAGTGCTTTTAATTCTCACAACAACCCTGTGAGGTAGGTATTGTTTTTCCCATTTTACAAAAAAGGAAATTGAGGCTCAGATAACTTAAGTAACTTGCCCAAGGTCACACCACTAGGAAGTGAGGGAGCTAGATTTAAACCTATGTCCCTGATTCCAACATCTGTGCTCTCCTTACACAGCACCTGCCTACTGATTGTCATTGCACTTCCCTGTCCCTTTGGGGGCCCTGGGGCTTTCCACTTTATGTCCTACTGAGTTACAGCCAAGTCTGCTCTCTCCTACTGGACTCAGTGTTCCCCGATGGCAGAGTTGTGTCTCTTATACGCTTAGTGCGAGCATTGGAGGAATGACTCCATTCCTAGCTGAGTTTAACTCTCCCTTTGAGAGATTTTCAAAAGACTAGTGTGCTCTGGGGAGTCAGAGGCAGCCACGGGCTCAGTGAACATTTGTTGAGTGAGTGAATGTGACATTCACATATCTGATCTTCCAATTCAAGTGGAAGATCAAGGTCAGGTGTACCGCAGCCTGTGCTTCTGTATCTCTTCAGAGTCTAGCACAATTCTGGGCACGGGGAGTGGCTTGTGCCTCAGTTCCCTCCTTAGGCAACAGGAGTAGAACACTTACATGGTCCTCTGATGCTGCAGTACCTAGGGGAGACATCCTCCTGGCTGCTTGGCCAACCAAAGGGGTTCCTTTGCTCTCTGCAGACAGACTTCATACTCTGGAAGGCAGCAAGGGGTCCGGGAGCAAGTGCAGGCTCAGCATGCAAGGGCTTGATCTCTGATCCCGGTTCCATCACTCGCTGGCTGTATGGCCTTAGCCAAGTCCCTTAATTTCTCTGAGCCTCAGTTTCCTTATTTGTAGGTGTGCATAGTAGCTACCTGGCAGAGTCACTGAGGGGTTAGGTAAGGATGTGAAGGTCAAGTGCCTGGCCCACAGAAGGTGCTGCCTTCTTTCCACCCACCTCCCTCCCTGGGTGTTCAGAAGCCCCAAGAGATTTCACCTGTGGTAAAATCTACTGCCTTCCAACCCTCCATCTGCCTAGGCCTGACTCTGGGTTGGGTGAGTGGGGGGTTGGAGGAGAGAAGGGGCCTGGAATGGCTCCAGAAACACAAACCTATCAGTCCCCCGAGGACTGGACTACCCCTCAGCGCCAAGCCCTGGCTTGGCGGGCTCCAGTTAACAGTGAATGAATGAACGAGTGAGAGAACCCATGATTTAATCAAACACTCCCTCAGAGCTGCGGCGCCGGGAGCGGCGCAAAGGAGTTCGGGGCCCAGAGCTCAGGGGTCCCGGTGGTGCCTTACAGCCCGGGCTCCTAAGCTTACCTTGGGCAGCCGGTATTTGTCTCGGAAGTGGCTCCGCAGCGTGGCCCGCTCTGCCTTCCTCTGAGTGAACTGCGCGTCCCGCTCCATCCTGTGGGGGCACCGGGGGCGGAATCACTGCCCGGGCTGTGAAAATGGGCGGGGTCTGCGAGGAAGGGGCGGGAAGGGTCTCTGGGTCCTGGCGGCAGTTTGCATCCCTCCTGCCCGAGGGCCTGTATTTTGGGTGCTCGGTGCTCTGACCAGCCGGGATTAGTCTTTACTGCCTCTCCCAGCTATCACAGAGCCCTTTATCGCTTCCGTACCCGTCGCTGGACGGGAGCTATCGGTGCGGGGGTGTCTGTCTGTCTGTCTCTGCGGACCCTAACATATGTCCCTCGCGGTCTCCGACTCGGTCTTTTCCTTTCCTGACAGGTTGTGTCGTGTGGGGCGAAGTATTCAGGACAGACATGGGTTCGCGTCCTGAATCCACTACCACTTTATGTCTTTGAGTAAGTCACTTACCTTCCTCTTTTGTAAAATGGGGATAAGACTTTGCAACTCACAAAACTGTTATCACGATTAAGTGAAATAATAGCTAACATTTAATGATTTGCCATGTTCCAGGTGCTCCGCTAAGCAGTTTATGTGCATTAAGTAATTTAACCCTCATAAATACATAAGGCACGTTTTATTACCATTGCCATTTTACAGAAGAAGAAACCGAGGCACAGAAAGGTTAAGTAACTTGCCTAGGGTCACCCAGATAAAAAGAAACGAAGCCAGGATCTGACCCAAACAGCTTAGCTGTGGAGTTCAGCCCCTAACACCACCCCAGCTCCCTCTCTGTCCCAGCGTCGTCCTCACACAAGTAGCCTCAATTATCTATGAGTGGCCCCATCTCAGGATCTGTCTCCATGACTGATTGCGCCTCAGCTGCACCGCTTTTCTCAGAGCCTCAGGCTCAGAGGAGCTCCAGCTGGAAGACACAGACGGCTGGGACCAGATCGGATTAAGGGATTACTTGTTTCGTCAGAAACAAGTAATGCACGTGCCCTCACCTTGTCCCAGGCCCCTATCTCCCCGTCCCCCACTCCTTCTGGGCCCGAGTGTGGAGCGGGGTTCTGGGTTTGAGATGGGATGGCTCTGGGGGCAGCCTAGAGGGCGCATCCCAGCCTCTCACCTCGTCTAGAAAAGTAGGGGAGGGGCTCGGGGTCTGAGATTGCCCTAAGGGTGGGCCGCGCGGCCCTTGGGGGGTGGGGAGGGCTGCTGGAGCCAGGAAGGGATCCCACTCACTTCTCTTCCACCAGTTGCTTCTGGTACTCCTCATACTCCTCTCGGCTCATGCCCTGCGCTTCGGCGGCCGACTTGTCCCCGTCCCCCTTGTCCTCGCCGCCCCCCAGGCTCCCAGTAAGGTTCTTCAGCTGGCCGCCCACCATGGTCTTCACCATGAACGCCATGGTCTTCGCTGGCCCGGGCACCGGGCGCCGGGTACCACGCGGCGGGCACCCAAGCACGTCCGCGCCTACTTCAGCACTAGGGCTTACGGACAGCTCCTGCCTGCGGCAGGAGCCCCACGCTCTGCACCGCCCACCGCCCGCCCCTGTCCGGGCCCGCCTCCACCTCCCCAAACCCCTCCTCACAGGGGGCGGGGGGCATGCACGGGGCTGAGGAGGCGGGACCACGTGCTCGCTCCTCACACCCGCCTCCCCCACGTGCCTCCTTCAATGCCAAGCTCCTCTGGGCACTGCTGCCAACGAATTGGGGCCGGCCGCGAGGGGTTCGGGGAGGGGGTCGCTCCCCAGGGGAACGAGCTGTGCTGTTATACGCCCAGCACACAGCTCCCTATTCTCCCGCCCACTTCCTCCTCCCCGGGTAGCCAGGATTTCAGCTGGGAATGCGAGTAGCCGTGGTCCCTCCCCAACCTTCTTTCCAACCCACTGCCTCAGCAGCTGCCCAGAGAGCTTGACACTGGGAAAGGCAGGGAGATCAGAGAGCAGGGAATACCAATTATGGCTCCATGGGTTGCCTCTCAGAGTTCTGGGTCACACGCCTGCCCTGCTGACCCCTGGAGCTACAGGGAGCATCGAGAGAGAGTTGTTCGTGGTGATGCTGCCTGGGCTGGACCAGGAGGCACCACTCCTTGTTCTGGCTGAATTTGGGGACAGAATTATACACAGCTGTGACTCCATCTCCCACCATAGCCCAGGGTTCAAGGCCTGTGGGGTAACTGGTCTTTTGTCAGTCAAGCCAGTCCTTGGCCTCCTTGCCTGCTTGGAGCCCACGCTCAGCTACCATCTAGAAGAGGTTGCCTTCAGAGAGATTAAGGTGAAGCTGGAAGGTAAATGACCATATCAAAGCTTGAGGAGAGGGAAATCACCTTTAATAAGGTTGGAGCTCCCCAAAAGCTAAGGTGTGGGTAAGAGCTGGGTACCCAGAGGCAGAGGACACTGGCCAAGCTCTCCACCTCCCAGACATAGAGTGACTTCCTAATAATGAGAAGTGGACATTTCTTCAGGGCATTGAGGTAGGTCACCCATGTATGCTGGGGGAGAGGGGCTGCCTCCTCAGAGCCCCCAGGGTCCTAGGGACTTGTGGTGCAGGACTCAAAGGAAGGCTGCCTGTGGACAAATAGTCCTGAAGGTTCTTGTCCAGCCCCTGCTTGCTGCCAGGGAGAGAAGAAGTTTACTTGGGCTTCTCCCTTCTGGGCTCTTGAGACCAGTCTCCTTATATTTACTACTGGGCTCTTGAGACCAGTCTCCTTATATTTACTACACCCACCTCCCTGCACTCACTGCACCATAGCACCCCCTGCTCTGGGGCCTTCTATGGCTCCCTTGGCCTGCTCCATCAGTACCACACTTTCCTCCTGGCATTCAAGGTCTGTCCAGGTCGTTCCAGCCTTATGGCCACCATTGCACTCATATATAACACATAAGCCTGTCATCATTTCCACCTCATACCTTTGCTGTTCTCCACATCTGCCGGCCATCCCCTCTCCCACTGTGCTTTTAAAACAGCACACTTCACTCCTCCTCCAGGACCACCCGAGCGCGCACTGATTCTTCTCGTCTTGAAATACCAACAAGGACTGTCCCGTTTCTAAGCTCCTTAGCACACCTTACATCTCTAAGCGTTTCATTCATTTACGAACACTCATTAAGCAGAAACGGTGACCTCCCCCCAACCTTTTAAATTCTCTTTGCCCAGTTTCACAAACTGGTCCCACCCTTTGCTCTACAGTATTGAACTTGCCACTTTTTCTCCAGAAGATATATTTTTTCATGCTTCCATGCCTTTTCTCATGCTTTTTCCTCTATATCAATGCCTTTACTTATCTTGTCAGGCTGGAAATCTCCTAGTGGCCTTGAGGACCCATATCAAATGTCCCTTCCAGGTGATTCCCTGATCTCCCCAAGCTGGCTCAAGTACTTTTTCCTGCACTCTTATAGCCCCTGAGCTTCCTGCCATCATGGCATTGACCACAAAGGACATGACTGTCAGTTACTTGTCAGTTTCTCACATTAGAGAGTGAGTTCTGTGAGGGTAGGACCTAGATGGGACCAGGAGATGAGCAGTCAGTCAGTAGTCTCTATTGAAAAAAATGGGTCCTAACTTGGGCGCTGCTTCTTGCCAGCTGGGGGACCATGCAGGTCCCCCGCTGGGCCTCAGTACCCCCTCTCTCAAATTGAAGTGGCTATGGCCCAGACCCAAGAGATGCTAGGTAGGTGTGGGAAGTCCTGCCATGGGAAGGCCCACCTGAAGTGTACATAGCAGAAGAAGACTGCAGTCTGGATGAGGAGGAAGAACAGGAAGATTCCAGGCTGCAGACACGAGGAAACCCCTGGGGGCCGACCAGGTGGGCAGGAGTCCTTGGCTGCCGCTTTCTGAAAGGAGGAGGGAGGAGGGAGGGGACCTAGAATCTGGGCCACTGTTGGCTTTGTTTCCCTCTCCCAGTGTTGGGGTACCTTGACTCTCATCCAGGGAACTTGGAGAGAGGGCAGAGTACAAAGCTGCCTCCCCACCCCAGATCCCATGGCTCCATCTGTGGGAACAGCTGGGAGGGCCTGGGGCCTGGGATCTCCAGGGGGCCGAAGTCTCTAGAGATAAACAAGAGAGAGAAGTAGAGAGCAAAAGACAGAGTGATGGAGAGGGCAAGGAAAAGAGCAAGATGGGGCGGGGCACAAGGAAGAGTGGACTTCACTGCGAAGCTTTGAATGATCTTGGGCACAGCCCATTCCCGTTTATCTTCTGGTCATTGTGGAAGCTGGGCCAAGTGGTCTCCAGGGCCCTGCTGGTACTGAGAGTCTGTGGGACTCTCCAGAGAGCAGAGAAGGCAGAGAGAAGATGATATCTGTGGGCCTGCATGCCTGTGTGCATGCACACACAGACAGACACAGGTGTGCCTGACAGGAGTCCCAGGAGGGGAGGGCAAAGGCAGGAGGGGCCTGGGGCTGCAGAAGTGCTGGAAGAAGGGGGCTGAGCCCCACGGCCCCCGCTTCCTTGCCCCTCCCCACTGGACCCCGCAGGTCCTTCTGCAGAAGGCTCAGGATCTGGGCCAGCTCTAAGAAATGATGCTTGGTGCCCACAGGCAGATAGAAGACCTGGGCTCTTGAGGCCATGTGAGCAGCTGCATCCCTGGTGCAGGGTGAAAACCAAGGGAAAGAGCTCATTATCCCCTCTGATTGCGCCCAAACTGCCTAACCATTTCTCATAATCCCCAAAGGTAGCACCTGGGTGAGAAACAGACGCCATCCATATGGCTCCTTTTGGGGACTGGTCTTTTTAACCCCAGAGCTTCTCCTCAAGACAGCTTTAGCTCAGAGAAGCATCTCCCTAAAGCTGTCTGTCTCCACCCCAGGCTCCCTGGGCTCTGCCTTCAGTCTCTGGCCCCCAGGGATTTAGATCCTCTTCCTCATCCCATCTTCCCTCCCCCAGGCATCTAGATGTAGGGAGGAGGGCTGGGGTTGGGGTGCAGCCACAGCATACAACCTGAAGCCATCCTCCTCCCATGGCATCAAGGTGACCCCCTGCCCCCAGGGCTCTATGGGTAACTGCAGAGGCCTGGCCTAGAGAGGGCTGCTGGGAGGCCGGAGGAGGGTAAAATGAAGTCATGGACTGCCCACCCCCCAGCTGGGCCTGATTTTGGTTGTGCTCCCTCCAAGAACCCCATCAAAATGTTCCCTGCTGGGACTTCCCTGGCAGTCCAGCGGTTAAGACTCCGTGCTGCCAGTGCAAGGGGCGCGGGTTCGATCCTGCATGCCGCGTGGAGCGGCCAAAAAACAAGTTCCCTCCTTCCAGAAGCTATCACTGAAGGAAGGCTCAAATTTACTAACCCTCCTGGGGTGAGAATGTCTCAGGGAGTTGTGCTTAAACTAGGAGTTTCAAAATTTTCACTTGATTTAGTTAATTTCAGGTCAGTTCAACAAACCTAACTCGGCCCGTAGCCCCTCGCTATGCTGCAGACTTTGTGCTGGGTGCTCGGGAAATGATGAAAGGAATAAAGGATTAATGGGGGGGGGGTCTTCAGGCAGAGAAGCCAAGTTGGTGGATGGAGACTTCTCCTTCCTCTCCCCCAGGATCCTCATCTCCCTGTGCCCTTACCTCATCTCTTGCAGGTCTTGGAGCAGAGTCCGCTGTCCACGGAGTAGGGCACTGACCTTAGCTGAGTCCTGCAGGAGTGCCAGCCTCTTCTCTAGGGCCCAGGGCACAGCCCCTCTCTTCTCAGAGTTCACCTTCCCCAGGGATTTGCAGCCCTCTTCCTTCTAGAGGCCTTACCCCATTACCTGGGCCCTCCTCATTTGGGATACCTTAGGTTTATCTAACCCTCTCCACCTGGGCTTCTGACTCCCGCCTCCTCTCAAAGCCTCTCCTTGAGGATGGTGGTTTCCCCCTTGACAGTGGCCAATTGGGAGCTTTCTCAAAGTCCCTCCCCTTTCCAGTAGCGGTTCTGCCCCAAAAGGAGGCCAGTCCTCTCCTCCCCCACTTCCCCCAGGGCACAGTCAACTCCCGGTGCTTGGGTCGTTGGCCATCTCTCTCAGGGGTGGGTAGAACCTGGCAGGGGGAGTCCTGGGCCTGGCCTTGGAGTGTGGCCTCCCTCCCCTCTGCCCCACTCCAGCAGCCCAGCCTCAGCTGCTCTGTCCTGAGGACATGATTCAAAGCTCACAGGAGCCGCTGGCCTCTTCTGCCCAGCGTCTAACATCTTGACTGAGCTCAGCTCTCAGGCCCCAGGCTGGGTCTGCCATGGGACATGACTCCCCAGGGGAGAAGCCAGGATGGCAGTGGAGGGGAAATGAGGATTCTGAGCATTAAGCAAGCGTATGTGAATCAAATCACACGTGGAGCTACATGCAAATAAACACCTGGTCTATTTCTGTCCCTTGTCTGAAGACCCACATCTAAATACGTGGCAACTCGTTTCCCCAGCCCCAGCCGTGGGGCTCTGTGAGCCTTCGCTTGTGCAGAGCCGCCCTCCTGCCCATTCCCCTGCCTGGCAGGTCCACCCCATCGTGCGACCTGCAGCATTTCACCCCTGCCCTCGGTTCCCTCCAGACCCTGGGGGAGACTAGTTCCCCAGTACGGTGCTTGCTCCTCTTTCTGGACAGAGGGAGCACACTGGTGCCATCAGAACCAGTGCCTGCGGGGCTCGGCTTCTCCAGGCCTGCAGGCAGCCCCTTGGATGCCTGAGGGGCCACTCACCCAGGCTTCCTCCCGCCTGGCCTGGCCTGGGGGCACCAGCTGCTTCTTCCGTTGCCTCTCAGCCTGTGCCAAGTGCTTGGAGAGACCCTGGAGAGCCTGCAGAACCTGGCTGTGTCTGTGCAGTGTCTCCTCCAGGGCAAAGCTTCTTCCCCCTGGGGATAGGGGCAGAGCTGGGACAGGCAGCCGGCAGCTGGGGTGGGGCAACAGATCCTATCTTTCGAAGGCTTCTTGGAGGGCCAGAAAGGTGTGGCTTCTGCCTCCAAGACTCTCCCCTGGAAAGAGGTGTTTGGGTGGTGGGGCAGGGACAGGACACATCACCTGGGCCCCAGAGCCTGCTTACATATGGCCTCCTCAGGCCTCCGTGTCCCCACTGGTTAAAGGACTCCTGGTTCGAAGGGAAGAGGATCCTGTGACCCTCAATCGAGCCCTTGCCCCACCTGCCCGTTCCCTGGGTCCCTACCCTCTTCCTGGACTTCACAGTTCGGCTTTGGAATCATGTCCTCCTTGGTGCCCAGGGCCAGCCTTGCCCGCAGCCCTTCCAGCTGCCTTGCCAGGCGGAGCTGCTCTGTCTCCAGGAAGGGCTGCGGGGGAGGCTGGAGGAAGAAGATGAAAACTTAGGCCCCAAACCCATGGGAGATCTGGGGGCCGGGGAGTCTCCTCACAGGGCCTCCCACAAGCCCAGTCCCCCTCCCTGACCAAACATTCACCCCAGGATGGGAAGACACCCCCACCCCGCTGGTTCTCTTTCCCATACAGCTGGTTCTCCTTCTGCCACCAGGCCCAGAACTTTCCAGCCCTCCCAGCCCCACTGCCCTGCCGACCCTCACACCCTTCTCTCCTGCTGCAGCCCAGACCCCAGCAGCTCTCTCAGGCCTCAGGCCTTGGTCCATGCCACTCCCTGTGTTCTTCCAAGCTCATCTTTGCCATGCGGTCTTCCCGGCTCTCCTGGCTGGTTAGGACCCCGCTGTGCTCCCATAGCTCCTAGTCAGGCTGGGAGGTCCTTGAGGACAGACAGGGCCTGGCTCTGGGTCACCTCTGGTCCCCAGCACTGCCTAGCACAAGACTTGGCCTGAGCAGAGCTCCATGAGCCGGTAGAGATAAGGGTTGGAATGACAGGTCCGGTAGCTGGACATGAGAAGAGCATCTGGGGAGGGGAGGGATCCCTGGGCTGCCTCTCCCCCAGCCCTGCCCCCAGGGAAGGCCCAGGGCCAGCGCCACCTCTGCACCCGGCTCACGCAGACTGAAGGTCAGGAAGGACATCATGGTCATCTGGAAAGGGGGGTAGAGAGGGAGGGTAGCTCCCACCCGGCAACTCACTCACTCAGCCCTCTCTCCCCAGCCTCCATTATGTTCCTGGCAGGCAAGAGATCTGGGTGACTTTGGGCAGCTCTGACCCTTGTCTTGTTCACTTCATGGGAAAGGTGTGAGGATCAGACCAGCAGAGACCCACACACAGAGCCAGAGGGGGACCGCCAGTGAGTGAGAAAACTGGACCGTCCTGACCTAGAGCCATGATCACAGGCCAAGCAGCCCAGAGCCTGGCTGCTGCCGGCAGGAGCCACCACACAGAGGCCACTTCCTCCGCGTGGCTCTGACCATGTCACTGTCCTCCTCAGCAACCTTCCATGGCTCCCCAGCCCCAGCTCCCAGAGTGTAAAGACCAAAGCCCTGTCGTTCCAGGACTCCCACCTCTGGTTGCTCCCTGCTCCCCAGCTGAGTTCCTCCACGGGTTCTCTGTTATATCACATCCTTTTGCTCCATTTCTCTAAATGTCCCTTGCAGCTGTCCCTCCTCCTCTTGCCACACAGCTCCCAGCTAGGGGCCCTCACCTGCCAGGGTGCTAGTGGCTGCCGAGACCCCAAAGAAACCTCCAGGGGCCAAAAGCAGGGGCCCCACATCGACACAGACCTCATCCGGGTCGCTGGGAGTGAGGTCACTGTTCAAGGACACCTGAGGGGCACAGAGGGCGTGGGCCCCTTGCAGAGGGAGCCCACTCCTCTCCCCTGACCCCGGTAAGGGGATCGTCCCCACCTGACTCACTGGCTCCCCTGGCCCGGAAGGCGGGCAGCAGCTTGGTGTCAGAGTGGTGCAGAGGGGCTCGCACACCCGGTCTCACGCCAGCCCTGCCAAGCATGTGCTCAGGGCCAGTTAGGAGCCTGTGTAGGGAGGAGGATCCCTGGGGTGCTGCCTGCATGGACCAGGGACAGTGTGTGGTGTCACAGGTATGTCTGTGGGGTCATGGGCATTCATAAAGCTCGAGTCCTGTCATCTGCACTCCCTGCCTGGTGGACCCACAAAAGCAGGAGGGGAGACTCCCACGCAGCCTCTGCCCCCAGTAGGTGATCTGTGCTCTGAAGGGGTAAGGCTGGTTCCGGAAGTCCTGGTGGCAGGAGCCCAGCACCCGGCTGGCTCCATCCCTGTGGGCACTTGGAATCCAGCCAGGCCACACAGGACCCAAGGCCTAACCAGCAGGTGTGGTCCCAGAGGCCGTTCTTCCCAGGCCTGCAGTGCCAGCCACCCCCACTGGTGCAGGACCTGTCCTTGCTGTCTAGCTCGAGCCTCCCTTGCTGTCTTCTGCTCCTGTAGCAGAAGAGAGGGGAGCGGGGAAGCAGGCCTTGCCTGGCAGAATGCTGGGACTCGGCCCTCCCTGGGACTCCTCCCTAGGGGGCAGAGCTCTGGACCAACAGTGGGGTTTCCACCCCCAGTCCCCCGGGCCTCATCCCACGGGCTTCCCTCTGGGTACGGCTTCTCTCTCTTTCCTCTCCCTTCTGCCAAGCTTGGCCTGCAGCAGGACAGACAACACGAGACTCATCCTAGCAGCCAGGGACAGTGTGACCAGCCTGCCTCCCCCGCAGGGGCGGTGCCGCTAGCTCTGGGTGTTTGTTAGGAGTGTTGAGCCTGAGACGTCCTGAGTCTCTCTGGGCTCATGGACACACAGAAGCTGTCACACCAGAGAGCCTGTCACCACTGCCTTCAGCCACGAGGGAGGCGGCGCGGGGCAGGGGAAGAGCCGTGTGACCTGGGGCAAGTTACCTCAGCTTTCCAAACACTAGTTTCCCCACCTTTAAAATGAAGATAATAATTGAGATTCCCTCATAACATTGTTATGAGGGTCAACCAAGTAATGAATGTGAAGTACTTGGCGCTGTGCCTGGCGTACAGTAAGCTCAGGTCATAAACGTTAGCAATTATTCTAATTGTTACGAGCTAGGGGATGCCTGCCGAGAGACACTGACGAGCTGGCCCAGCTACTGAGGAGGCAGCCTGGCTCAGGAGGGATGGGCAGCCACGTCATCTGAGAGAAAGAGACGGTGCAGGCAGGCAGCTGGTGCGGGAAAGGCGTGGACACTCCATGGGCAAATCTGCCCTCGTATCTCAGCTCTGTGCACAATGGTGTGACCTGGGGCAAATCACTTCCCCTCTCTGGGCCTCAGTGTCCTCACCTGTAACTGGGCACTAATGATCCCCACTTCTCAAGAGTGTCAATATGAGATGAGGTGAGTGAAAACACTGAGCATGGGCCCCACCTCGCGTCATTTCTCCGCTCCCGCTGCCTGAGGCTGTTGGGTTGAATGAGTTGAGGACTCAGTGGGGGGTTCCCAGGAACAGCAAGCAAACTCTGGTCCCAGGCCCCGGAGGAGGAGGCACCTCTGGGACCGAGTGGGAGGGAGTCCCAGGGCAGTGCCATCAGCTTAGATGAGAGACCAGAAAGGAGGGCACCGCCCTAGGAGTGGGGCTCCTCGCCAGAGGCCAGGGCAGGGGCATGGTGGGCGGAGCGGGTAACCGCCAAGCCCCTGGCAGCGCAGGAATGGGGTGCGGGGCAGGCCAGGCGGGGCCTTACCCAAGCGCCTCGTAGGGGTTGTGCCCATCACTGGCCAGCACACGGATGGCAGGGCTGTTCTGTGTGGGAGGTGACAAGCCGCCTGGGCCACGGGCACAGGGAGGAGGGGGAGGGTGTGGGCGGGACGGCGGGCAGGAGACCATGACTCACCTGGGTGTCCTCAGCTGAGGAGTCGAAGAGGGTCCCAATGCCGTCCCCCGAGTCCAGCGCCCCCAGGACAGAGCCTACTTGGCCCCTGCCCTGGGTGTACCACACGGCCTGCGGGTCCCCAGCAGCTGCTCAGCTCAAGGGTCCCTGCAGGACACTGGAACCCTGGGCTCACCACCAGCCCCGCTGACTCACCCCCTCTACTGGACCTCGGTGGGGCCACTCACCATGCCCTGGGCTCCCCGGCGCCCCGGCCCAGTCACCCTCATCTGCATTTCCACCTCCCAGGCAGAGAAGAGGACGGGGGTCCTGCTCCACACGGCACCATTCCAGTTCCGCATGGCTGGGGCCAGCCGTACCTCCTCCGGGCCTGGGATGGCATCTGCGGACCAGGGCAGCTCAGGGCCTGGGCCCCACCAGCCCCTGCTCCCCCATCATTCTCTCTCATTGGTCAAGGCTGGGCTCCAGGAGGAGGAAGGAGGTAACATCACAGCCATTAGATAACAGGCTGGCTAGTCCGACGCAGGAATCCACCGAAGAAGTGAGACCCCAGCAGGATGGATGGGCCTTTGCCAGGGGAGGGCAACGGAGGCCAAACCCACTCAGAGTTGCCCCGCATTCTCATGTGAGCCTCACCACAGGTCTGTGTGGCCTGCTTTTATAAGTCCCCCTTTTATAGATGAGGAAGCTGAGGCTCAGAAAAGTTAAGGAGCTAAGTGAATTGGAACTCAGCTCCGTCTGACTCCAAAGTACAAGTTTTTTCCCCCATGAGACAGATTTGTGTCCAACCCTTTGTGTTTCTCAGATGAGGAAACAGAGGCCCTATGAGGGAAAGGACATGCCTGAGACCACAGAACACAGGGGATCACCTGGAGAGAATAACCACGTGGACGGTCAGAACTCTAGACCCTGAACAGACAGTTGGGTGTGTCCAGACGCGGCTGGGCCTTCCTAATGGGGGCACCTAGGGGACATCTCAAGGTGGGGAAAGTATGAAAGCGAAGGTGGGAACTGGTCTGTGGGACTGAGGAAAGGGTGAGGGATGGAGTGAGTGTGAGAATTACCACTGGTGTGGGCGGGGTGGGGGAGGAGGGAAGAAAGGGGTGAGAAACTGAGGCAGGCTTGGCAGGAAAAGGAGAAGGGTGATCAGAGGCCCCGCCCCTGCTGGCTCCCCTCCTCTGCGGCCTGCCAGCCTGGAACGTGGCCCAGGGCCCAGTCCCTGCCAGCCATTCTAGAGACTGATAATCCAGCCTGTTTGCTTGGCAAAGGCCAGAGCTGGGGGCAGGGAGGCTCAGAGGCTGCAAGGCCAGGAGTGCCTCTGGAGTGGCGGGCGGGAGGCAGAGATTGCCCACACCTGCCACCCTTCTGTGCTCTGCCTCATGTGGATTGTTCATGGGACCTCCCCCTAGACTGTGGGCTCCTTGAACCAGACGCAGCTCTATGGCTCTGGGCTGGGCACACAGGGCACCGGGTGAGTCTGATACAAGGAGGAATGAATGAATGGACAGTGAGCATATCACTGGGTGGCCTTGAAGAACATACCTCTGCTCCCCTATATGGCCTGGGACACCCCAGACTTGGCATGGCCCAGAGCGTGAGTGTGGTATGGGCCTTGCCATCTTGGCCCTCAGGCATCCTGGCCCAGAGGCAGGGCCTGGCTCCGGGCTATGAGGAACAGCCCCCTCCTTGGCTTACCTCCTGTGTCTCTGCGAGGGAGGACTGGGCCTAAACCCTGCCGAGAGGGCCGGTCTTCTTAAAGGGATGTTTGTTCTGGTCTCAGTTAGGAATCATGCTGTTTTTCAGAAATTTCATCTCACAGACACGGAAATACACAATGGATCTGCTCTCTCTCTTTGGTTTGTCTGCTAGGAGGCTCTGAACCAGATCCACGGCCCAACTCTGAAGGGTGGGCAGACTTCATAGCTTATGTTTTGGCAACAAGCCACATTCTTGGACTCATTTCAGGACTCAACCCTAAGTCTTATTCTTCTTGCTCACTCCTAATTTAAACTTCTCTGTATTGCATAGGTCCTTATAAGTCCTCCAGAATCTTTTTAGAACAAGACCAAGCAGAAGAGAGATTCTTCGTAGGTCTGGATTTAGAAGGCCCTGGATACAAAGTATGGGCTAAGATGCTCTCATGCTTGCTTCCACCCAACAAACATACAGGGCAGGGCTGGGGCCCTCTCTGGCAAAACAGCTGGCCATGGGGATGCCTCCCTCCAGGCAGCCCCCTAGTTCTCTTGGACAGCCACAGACCCAACAGCGTGGAGCCAAAGTGTAGGTTGCTGCTGGTCCAAGTTGCCTGGTGTCTGTGTGTCTGGGACTCATCCTATGAACGTGTGTGTGTGTGTGTGTGTGTTCACAGGTCCAAGAGGCAGGGTGAGGGGTCCTCCAAGGAGGGGTAAAAAGAGAAGAGAGGGCTTCCCTGGTGGCGCAGTGGCTGAGAGTCTGCCTGCCGATGCAGGGGACACGGTTCGTGCCCCGGTCTGGGAAGATCCCACATGCTGCTGAGAGGCTGGGCCCGTGAGCCATGGCCGCTGAGCCTGCGCGTCTGGAGCCTGTTGCTCCGCAATGGGAGAGGCCACAGCAGTGAGAGGCCCGCGTACCGAAAAAAAAATAAATAAATAAATAAAGAGAGAAGAGAGAAGCCCCAGGGCAAAGAAGAGGAGAAGCAGAGAGGAGAAACTGAGGCTGCTGGGTGGGGGTGGGGCTGTCGTGGAGCAGCAGACAGGTCTGGGAGGGGTCCTGGGCCCCTGGCACTGGCTGCCCAGGCCTGGCCCCATCTTGGGCAGTGGCTGGTACTGGCAGGCCTGCTCCCCACCAAGTCACAGCCACACAGAGCTGGTCGGCCCCTCCAGTGTTCCACCCTGGGCGTGGCTGGCCCCCTTACCTCCGTGATGGCTCCAGAAGGGTATTCCAGCCCCAGGCAATGCCAGCCTTGGTCCTTTGAAGCTGAGCTTGTACTCAAATCTTCGCTGAGGAGGGTGGCCCCACTCAGGGCTGTGAGGGTCCAGGAGTAAGAGGAGGAGGAGAGGCAGAGCAAGGGATCCAGGCCACGGACCACCAGCATTGTGAAAGGATCTGGTAGCTGGGCCCAAGGGTGGATTTGCAGCTGGGAGGCCAGGGAGGGCCTCCTGGGATGGGGCCAGGTGGGGAGGAGCTGGGATGGGCCAGGAGCTGGGTTTTGGCACTGTCCTCTCCCCACCTGCCCAGCACAGACATCCTGTTCCTTCTAGGCTTGACCTCAGGCCCCGCCCGTCACTTCACCTCCAGCCTGACGGGCAGCCCGACCTCTTGCCAACCTGAGCTCTGCCCCTGCTCCTCGTCTCAGGCCATCCTCCTACCTCCCTTCTGCCCCAGTGGCTGTGGGGCCTCAGGGGTCACTGGGATGGGCCACCCTCCGCAGCTCTGACTTTCTTCCCTGCCTGGGATGGGCCCTTACATCCTGCCTCCTTCCCACAGATGGATGTCCCCACTGTCTGGCCATTACCTACCCACCCCATCCTTCCCTATCCTGCTCTCCCTGCTGCAATACTCCGCTCTCTGCCATATTCCCAAACGCTCATGCCTCCAAGCAACCTGGTTTCCTCAACAAATAAAGTATATGAAAATAGAAAGGGAGTCTTAAGAGACAGAGTAAATAAATGCAAATGCATAGACCTTGTTTGGAGCCTAATTTTAACCAACTAAATGTGGGAAAAATGAGACAATTGGGGAAATTTGAACAATGGATATTTGATTAAATTAAGGAATTCTTGTTAGAATTTTTAGGAGTAATAATGGTATTGTGGTAGTTTTTTTTTTTTTTCCTTATGTCTTCTGGAGAAACATACTAAAGCTTTACGGATGAATTGACGTAACATCTAGGATTTGCTTCCAAATATCCCAGAGCTTGAGGGGAACAGGGTGCGCATGGCACAGGATTGACCTTGAGCTGATGACCGATAAAGTTGGGTCGTGGGGACGTGAGGCTTCCTTATATTCTTCTCTCTACTTTTATCTGTTTGATAATTTCCATAATAAAAAAAGTTTTTAAAAAGTAAGAAATCCTATATTTCAAATATTTTCATCCAAGTACATTTTGGTTTTCCAGAGTAGCTCGTTTGCCAAGATTTCTGGGTAGCTGAAGTTTTACTGTACTTTGTAAACCCCCAGTAGGATTACGATTCTGGAGCTCCACAAAGTAATTAAAACCAAGGCTGTAAATGGAAAATTTTAGGACACGCTAAAAGAAGAACTTCATTTCTCTACACTAAGCCCTCAGCTACCTCCACCTGCTCTCCCGCTTCACCTTCACAGCCAAGCTGTGGAAAGGTGGGCTCCCCTCCAGCCCTGCTTCCTTGCCTCCCCCTAAGCCCTTCCAGCTCCTGCCCTCCCCACCTCCGCCTCCCAGGAAAACTGCTCCAGCAAGGCCTGACGATGTCCGTTCTCTGTGCCTAGCAGACAATTCTCAACACGGTCTCTGCAACGTGAAATGCTGTGGACACCCCCTCTCTTCCCCCTGCTCTGAGAACCCCTGCCCCAGGGCTCACCTGCCTCTCTGCTGCCCCGGGCCATCCCAGGAGCCGCTTCTTGGTCACTGTTCTCCCTCCCTGGCCCCTTACGGGTCATGTCTCTCCTCAGGCTCCACGTGCTACCTGGCCAAGCTCGTCCACGTCCATGGCTTCAAGTACCATTGCTGTGCCCATGATCCCCAAATCTCTACTTTCAGCCTGGCTTCTCCTGCAGCCACAGCCCCGAATGAATGTCTAACCCTGGAGTAGACCTCTCTGCTTGGATGTCTCAAAGGCCCCCAGACAACACGTCCAAACCAAACTCCTCTTCTCCAACCCCCAGCACATCCTCCTCCAGGGCTGAGGGGAAATGGGTGGCACCACCCACCTTATCAAGCTGGAGACTGGAATCCCCCCAGATCCCTTCCTCTGCCTCATCCTCGCATCAGCCATCAGCAAGCTCTTCAGTTTGCTCCTGCCACTCTCGTACTGTTACCTGATGCTTCAATCTCCCCAAGCCTCACTTTCCTTATCTGTAAAATGGAGATAATAATAGCGTATATCTCCAAGAGTTGTTTGGAGGGTTACGTGAGGTACTACATCCATTAGAACAAGGCATGACAGAACTCAGCTCAGTAAAACACCAACTGTGTTCATCTTCCTCTCCACTTCCTACCAGCTTCCCTAGTCCAGGCCACCATCAGTCACCTCCTGTCTGGCCTCTCAGCCTCCCCACCATCTCCCTGTCTCCACTCCGGACACCACCACCCTGTGGCCAAAATCTTGGCTCTCTGTGCACCGATGCCGAACAGAAATACGGAGACAGAGTTATGGAGGAGAAAGAGCGAGCGGCTCATAGTTCTTGAGGTGCTAGACTACTGTGTTGCCTCTTTGCCTGGCAAAGAAATAAAGCCACTCTTTCTTTCTCCTCTATAACTCTGTCTCCGTATTTCCGTTCCGCAGCGGTGCACAGAGAGCCAAGATCTTGGCAACAACCTCCTCTAGCCAGACTGCAGCCAGAATGATCTTTCTAAAGTGCAGATCTATGTCACTCTGCCCTAAATCCTTCAATTGCTCTTGGTCATCTTTGCATAAAGTTAAACTCCTTGAGGGGCCTGCAAAGCCAGGTGGGGTCTGGGCCCCGATTTCTCTTCAGCCTCACTTGCTCCCAAACTACACCCCATGGCACCTTATCCCGGCCACACTTAAGCACCTCACCGCCTTTGCCCAGTCAGTGCCCTTCCCTTGCCAGGATCGCCCCACCCCGTACCTGACTGCTCTCCACACGTCTGAGAAGCCGCCCCACGCCTCCGTCCCCTGCCTCACAGCCTCGGTGCTGGTGGTGGGCAACATCCACCAGATTTCTGGGCACAGAGCTGAGCCCTGAGCGGATTCCCCCAGGTCTGTAAGCTCCTTGGGTGAGAACTCTGTCTCGCTCATCTATGACATGCCAGTTGCCAGTAGTTGCCAGTAGAGCACAAGGGGAGGATGAGAGGGAAGAAAGAGGGGGAAAATAAAAAACCATAAACCAAGAGAGAGAGGGGAGAAGTAATGAAGGAATGGGAGCAGGAGGGGGGCTCACATGCCACCAGGTAGAAGGAACATCCCGTTACCTGCGCCTGCATTCCCGCAGCGCCCCATCAGCCGGAACTTGCCCCTTTATTCTTTTTTTTTTTTTTTTTTTCCGGTACGCGGGCCTCTCACTGTTGTGGCCTCTCCCGTCGCGGAGCACAGGCTCCGGACGCGCAGGCTCAGCGGCCATGGCTCACGGGCCCAGCCGCTCCGCGGCATGTGGGATCTTCCCAGACCGGGGCACGAACCCGCGTCCCCTGCATCGGCAGGCGGACTCTCAAAACCACTGCGCCACCAGGGAAGCCCGCCCCTTTATTCTTGCTCCTCACACTTGGTGCAATTCTCCATTATGACGCCTGCCTGGCCCCTCTTGTGGCCTCATGGCCACAGGCAGCTTTGCATGTTTCTGAACCTGAACTGGCTTCCAGACCAGCTAGTGGGAGCCTACTGTCAAAGTCCACCCTGATCCCTGCTTTCAGTGAAGTCAGGTTGGTAGCATGAAATCTACCCTGGCAGAGGGTACACCACGGACACCGGCACACTATACATCAGAGCTCCCTTTCCCCACACCTGCCCTAGACCTGAGTGTCAGACATTTACCACTGCGTGATTCCCTCTCCTTGGCAGTCTCACCAGGACAGTCCCTCTCCCATCGCAGACCCACTGCCCCTTACGGTCTGGATTCCAGCTGCCCGACCTTGCTCTAGGGAAGGTTCCACCTTCAATCACTACCATGACCTCCCCTCTCTATTTTCCGCCTCCCTCTCAGTATGTGGACGCTATCCCAAGGTAAACGTCCTTCCCTTTGGCAGTCAGATTTGCTCAAGCCTCTGCTGCCTTAAATATCCTCTCACCCCCTCTCCTCTTCATTACCGCTAGGCTCCTCCAAAGATTGTCTACCTTCCCGCATTCCTCGCACCTCCTCTAGCCATTGTGATCTGGAATCCACCCCCAGCAAACTCAGGTCTTGCTAAAGTCACCAGCAACCTCCTTGTGGCTAACACCTATGGCAGGCTCAGTTCCCCTCTCCAGTGATTTCTGGGAAGCAGGGACCAGCTGGCTCCTCCCTCTTGGTATGCTGCTACCCACTCCCTTACCCTCCCGTTCATCCTTCTGACACTGCCTCTTCTGGGAAGCCCTCCCTGATCTACAGTCAAGGCCCGATTCCCATGATGTACGTTTCTTTCACAGCACTTATGAGTTTGTAATTGTCTATGTGATTGTCTTCCCCACTGTGAACTCCACGGGGTCTGTTTTACTCACTGCTGAACCCCAGTCCTACACACAGCAGGTATCCAAATATTTGTTGTTGAATGAAGTCTAGTTTTAGAAAAATGAGTCTGGCTGTGTGCAGAGAGAACGGACTCGGGGAGGTGAGGAGTGGCAACACTGGGCTGTGGGAGGTGATGGTGCTGGACCACGGCGGGCCAAGGAGCTGCAGACGCGAGGCGTACTGCCAAGTCAGAACTGCCTGGATTTCAGGGCTTGCTGGCTAGGAAAGGCGGGCACGGAGTGCCAACGACAAGGGGAACCCCACCCCTGCTGCCTGTCTCAGTGAATGAGGTGAGCCTCCCCACAGCCCTCAGAGGTTCCACACTGACCACTGGCCCTGGGGAACCCGAGGGGAGAAAATCCCATGGCTGGTCCGCGTTCTCCATCTGTGCCCCACAAGGTGCGGTGGGGAAGACCCCCCCCCACCTTTGCGTCCTCAGGCACGGGGCTGGGCACACACAGGGCTGGGGACGGGGCGGCAGTGCTACATCTTAGGCGGACTGTGAGAACCACCAGCGTATCAGAGTCTCCCCTTCCCCCTCCCACTCCAGGTCACCATCTCCTCTGAAGCACCAGACGTTTATCCTGCCTCCTACCAAGGGGAGCCCATCTCCAGCTGGTCAGGCCTGGCTTTCTCCCCGGTCCGTGGCTCCAGCCCTCCTCGTGCTGAGGGCCTGAACAACACGGCAGGAGAGGCGGCCGGGATGCCCAGGCATCACCCTGTGGACGGGACCCAAGCCCAGGGTGGCCTCAGGGCCAAACCTGCCTGGCAGCGGGACACTGGGAGAGGCGGGTAGTGAGAGCTCTCCCATGGCAGACACAGGACACTCGCTCGTGCAGCTGACATAAGGCGGCGGCTACATCTGCCCACGGTGCTCCCCACCCCGCCCCACTCACAGGGCAAGCACAGCCTCACTCACAGAGACAGGGGGATGGACAAGATGGCACGGGGATGGGAGGCCGGGTGGGACAGGCAGGCTCGGCGGAGGAAGCGCCGAGACTGGGCGGCGGGGTCCTCATGGAGTGGTTTATTACGATTCCATCTCACAAGGCAGGTGGGTGGGCGGGCGGCAGCGGCACACGGACTCCAAGCCCCTGACAGACGTCTGCCTCGGGCGCATGCAAACAGTGCAACATGGTCAAGCGCAGACACAGGGCGACCGAGGCAACACGGACAAGGAACACGGGGTGGGGAACGAGGCTGGGGCGATGGGTCCCTAGAGAGGGGCCTGGTCTCCCCAACCCTTGTGGGCAGGACAGGAAAAATAAGATTCGTACTTCTTGTAAAATGCCCATTTGCTGGGTACTTTCTTTCTCCTTATCTTGAAAAATAATAAAAAATAAACACACGGAAAAAAATCTCAAAAAAGGAAAGGGATAAAACTCTAAGAAGGCGAGATATGGGAGGCCAGGGGGAGCCTGACCCCAGTAGGGCTCCTCAGCCTCCTCCCTTCTTGGCCCTTGGGCGGGGTTCCCAAAGCCCCACAGGTGGGTCCATGAGAGAAGGTGCCAGGCCTAGGCGGGGTCTCCGGGGGCCAGAAGGGGCACAGGCTGCGACAGAGAAAAGAGGCCCACGGTCCTGCTGGGCTCAGTTCGGGTTTGGGCCCAGCGAGTGGGGCACCAGGTCCGCAATCTCTCTGGGTTCAGTCCCCACAGGCCCCCGACCTGGGCGGAGGCCGGCAGTCACAGGTGCAGCTCGTGGGTTTTGATGTGCTCCAGCTGCTCACGGAGCTGCAGGAAGGAGGGCCGCATGGCGGCGTCCAGGTGCCAGCAGTTCTTCATGACCTCGTAGACTGCAGGTGGGCAGCCATCGGGGGCGTCCATCTTGTAGCCCTTCTCCACCCGCGGGACAACGTCCTTCAGGGGCTGCGGGCAGGTGGGTGGTACGCATCGGTGTAAGGCCTGACCCCGAGGGGACCCCCACTCAGCGTTGCTCTCCAAGAACCCCCCTAGTTCCGCCTCAGCCCCGGCCAGGGGAGCGCCTGGAAGGTCCCGAGGGCAGGTCTGCAGCTTCTAGGCCTCAGGCCGGGGAGGTGGGGCTCAGCCGGTCCCCCTCCCTGTCACCCCCTCCCTTGCTCCAAGCCCCACCCAGCCCCAGCGCCCACACTCACAATTCTCGGATAAGGCACTCGCCCGAAAGAGTAGATTTCCCAGAGGAGGATCCCAAAACTCCACACGTCAGACTTGGTGGAGAATTTCTGCCGGTTGGATGGGAGAGGCAGTGTCAGGTCCTGGGAACGGGGGGGTGCGGGTGACCCGGGAACCCCACCCACCACTGCTCAGGCCCTGAGGAGAGGCGCGCCCACCTTCTCTCTCAGGGCCTCGGGGGCTGTCCACTTGACTGGCAGCTTGCCCGTGTCCTGGGTGCTGGAAGCTTCCTTGGTGAGGCCGAAGTCGCTGACCTTGGCCACGTTGTCCTCGGACACCAGCACGTTGCGGGCTGCCAGGTCCCGGTGCACGAAGTTGTTGCCCTCCAGGTATTCCATGGCCTCGCAGACATCTCTGGGGGCGAGCCAGCCACATGTCCCCTCAGACAGGGATCCCATAGCAGCCACCCCCCCCCGCAATCAGGCATTGCTTCACTCACAGTGAGAACTTGAGGAGACAGTCTCCGCCCAGCACCGACCGACCCCGAGACCGCAGGTAGTCCACCAGACTCCCCTGGAGGCAGGACAGACAGACCAACAGGCCCTATAAGTCAGACTTGCCCTCTAGACCCTGGGAACAGTGGGCCTGGGGCTGGGTAAATGGCGACACTCAAGGGAGGTGTCAGGAGAGGGGAGGGGCAGGGGAGAGGTCAGGACGTCACTACTGAAGGAATATCAGAGTCTGGACACTGGACGCTGTGCTCAGCAATTATCATGCATTATCTCTTAATCTTCACAAATCTCTGAGGTAAACTTTGTTACTACCTCCATTCACAGATGAGGACCTGAGGTTTGGAGGGGTGACACAACTTTTCCAAGGTCGTAGTGAATAACTGATGAGCCAAGACAAAAGCCAAGCCCTGGTGACTTCAAAGACCAGTTGGAGAGAAGGGACTGAGGGAGCAGGGGCCCAAGGGTCTGGTGGGGGGCTTGGGGCAGCTGGAAGGCTCGAGCCCCAGTGTTTAGCTCCAGGCTGGCAACTGGATCGCGGGGCAGGCACACACCTTGGCCATGTACTCGGTGACGATGTAGAGCCCACCTTTCTCCTCTACGATCACGCCCAGAAGCTGTACCAGGTTGCTATGCCGAAGTTGCCTGGGGCAGGACGGGGTGGTCAGAGCCTGCCAAGCCTCCCCATCACCTCTTGGCCCCGGGTGACCTCCCCACCCCCTGCCCCAACTCACGTCATGACCGAGGCTTCAGCCAGGAAGGCCTGGGCAGTGGCGTCGTTCTTAATGCACTTGACGGCGACTTTGTTCCCTCGGTAGTCACCTAGCATCACGTCTGGGGCGAGAGAGTTGGGGGTCGTTTCCTGGACTCCCCCCAGTCATCAGCCTCTCCTAGGGCTCCCACCCTCTCTGGCTCACCTCCAAACTCCCCCTTCCCAATGGTCTGCAGCAGCTTCAGGTCCTTCATGTTCAGCGCCCAGCCGCCTGTGGGGGGAGTGGGTGGTGAGTGAGGGGTGCTGAAGCCAGAGCGGGGGTCACAGCAGAAGCAGACTGGACTGTGACTTATGTGGGGTTCCCTGGACGTCTCCAGAGCCTCCAGGAGGGGGTAGTGCCAGGAAGCCCGGGTGGGAGGAGGCGGGTGGGCAAGTGAGGAGTGGGCGTGGGGGGGTGGCACTCACTGCGGAAGAACTCATCCTGGGCCGCCACGGTGCCCTCCATGACCTTTGGCTTGATGAGGCGAGTACAGAGTCCATCTGCGTCTGAGGTGTAGTGCTGCAGAGGGCAGGGCAGGCGATCAGGGCCAGCCCCCTGTGTACCACCCGCGGCTCCCGTGCACTGCCCTGGTCTGACCACCAGATGGCAGCAGAGGCCGGTCCCACCCAGCCCAGAGTTGCTTTGGGTCAGGAGGGCTCTCCATTTCTAGCAGGGGTTAGGGAGGCCCCAGACACATGGTCCATCTCCCATGCCACCCGACACCCAGGTGCTGGACGGATACCGGGTTGTTGTGATCACTCTGGGCCTCACCAGCATCCCAAAGCAGAGGACAAGCCCTGGCTCAGTCTAATACCAGCCTCTAGCCAGGTGTGCACAGGACCCTCCCCTGTCATAGGCCAAGCCAGGCCAACAGGGGGAAGGTGCTGAGAGTGAGTACAGGAGGCATCTGGAGGCTGCCTGGGGTAGAGGTGGCCTTGGGAGCTGCAGGGACATGTGGGCCGTCAAGGTGAAGCTCGTGAGGACATGTTTATGTTCACACAGCTGGGCACACAGCTCTATGAGTGGCTGGAAGGAAGCTAGTTCTGGGATCAGAATACTCTAGTCCTGGCGCCTCCAAGTCACAGCTGTGTGACCAGAGGCAGGTCTCTTAATCGCTCTGAACCTCTGTTTCCTGGCCTATGAACTGGGGTACCACCTCCCTGTGCAGGCATCGTGGGGTCAGAGCTCAACGCTGGCACACAGCACGGGCTCTATCGAGGCATGAGGAAACGTGGGCTTGCAGAGGCTGCAGGACGTGCCCAAGGTCATCCAGCTAGAGTGGTGGGACCATAGCTGGAATCAGGGCCGGCGCGCTCCGCTCACCTCCACCAGCTGCATGAGGTTCTCGAAGTACACCTCCTCGTCGATGCTAAGCTTGCTGGCGTGGTATATGATGCGGTAGTGCTCCACCTTGCCGTCGCAGCTCACGCACAGAGTGTAGTCCCCGGGGTAGTTGGTGCTCTCCCGCACCAGGAACAGGCCTGTCTCTGGTGGGCACAGGAGCCGCTCTGCCTGCTCCCGCGTGATCTTGCCATGGAACCAGCTGCGGGGAGGCCAGGCCTGGGGTCATGGTGGCCCAAGGGCACTGCCAGGCTCCACTTCCCGAAGGCCCTCCCTCTGGCTGGCACCTCTCCACAGTTCAGGGCTCAGACAGGCTCTGGAGGCCCTCATCCTCTGCCTCCTGCCCTTCTTTCTTCAGCCCTCCTAGCTCCGTCCTCCCCTTTGAGGTCCGGCACCCATGCCCTTGCCCTCGTCTCGAGAGGCCCTCACGGACATCCCAGCCCCTCACTCTCGCCTCCCTGCTCTCCAGACTCTCTTCTAGGGGTAACAGGGCTCCCCGTCCTCCTTCCTCCCAGACTGGGAATTCCCAACCGTACCCAGAGGTACTCACGGCATGAGGCTGAGCTTGGTGCCTGCCTTCACGCCCTCCCGCTTCTGGACATAGTTGGCTGGGATGATGCCCTCACGGCCCACCTTGTTCTTGGCTTTGTACCAGTTGGGGTCCTGGGGAGAGGGGAGCCCAGACACGCTCTCAGGCTCACCCTGCCGTGCAGGGGAGACAAAACCCACCCTCCCGTGCAGGGGAGACAAAACCCAGTGGGTAGGGGTGTGAAGTCCCTGGTTACCTTGGTGACAGCTACAATGGTGAGCACGTCTCCTTTGCAGAAGGGAAGGTCCTGCTCAGCAGTGCCGTGAAAGTTGTACTTGGCAATACATTCTGTACCGGATGGCCAGGCAGCCTGCAGGGCAGGCGACACGTGGGCGGAGAAGCCTGGGGCCCCACCCACCTGCAAGCCCTCAAGGTCACAGCCTCTTGGCTGGCCTCCCTGAGTCTGGGTGAGGTGCCCTTCCCCTGGAGAGCTCTGGGTGTCTTCTAGCTGAGACTTCCCCACGGCCCCCAGACCTGTGCTCCCATCTTGAGGGCCATGCATCTGACAGTGGGCCCTGGAATTCCATTTTGCTGAAAGCCAGGACTGGGGAAAAGGGGAATGAATCGACCTGAATCCTCATTCTCACTCTTCTCAGCACCCCCGTGGTGGTGGTGGGGATACTCCACTGCCCTAGAACCCTGCCCCTGCAGTACCTGAATTGCCGACATCTTCTCAGAAGATCTGGTATCCCCGTGTCACAGGAAGGCCAACCTGTCACTTGGTACCATGAGAGCTGTGGGGAGAGGGGAAGATTGAGGGAAGGCTGTGAGAGGAGATGGTTCCCTCCATCACTGAGACCCTACTCCTTCCCCATAGCAATGCGAACAGATGCCAGAGGCTTCCAGAGCTGGGACCTGGGGCAAGGGCTGTCCTTTCCAGTCTCAGCAGGCTGAGGGCACGGGGCAGGGGAGGAGGCAGGGGATGAAGGCTGAGGACCCCCAAGGACAGAGGGCCGTCAACCCTGAGCCCATTGTGGCCTTACAGCCCTTGGAATGACCAACAGAGGCTACAAAGTGTAGTGGGTAAGTAGTGTCTGCCCCACCAGCCCCCCATGGCTGGATATCAGCTAAGTGGTCTGTGGGGGACCACAGGGCAGCTGTGAACCTGGGGAAGGTGCTTGGGACCTTGGGAAAGTCCCTTGTCCTCTGTGGGCCTCTTAGTTCTGTCACCTATAAAAACTCACCCAGGCAGTATCTCTGAAGCCAAACGTATGCCAACCCCATGGCCTGGCAACCCTACTTCCCAGCACACACCCAAGAGAAAACAGGGCAGGCACTGCTGACACAGGCACAGGAGCACACGCAGTAGTACGGTCTGTAACGAACCTCACACTGGGAACTGCCCAGACGCCCGTGAGGAGTGAGATGGATAAACTGTGTACATTCACAGAGTACTGGCCAGCAGTAAACATGAATAAACTACAGCTATGAAACAACACTGATGCATCCAAACATGCTAACCAAGACGCCAGACAGAAAGCACACATGCCTTGTGATTCCATCTGTATAAACTCCACAGTCAGGGGATTTTCCAGTGCAGGATGGCGACTCCCCTTGGAGGAGGCAGCGACTGGAAGGGGGCAAGTTCAACTCTGTAGCGCTTCACTGAGCTGTACCCTTGTGGCTGGTATACATTCTGGTGTATGTGTTTACTTCAGTAAAACTGACTACCCCGAGATAGCTACCTCAGCCAACCCCACGCCCCAAGAGCAGCTAGTCAACCCCGTCTTGCACACATACTCTTTGTGGCCCCAGCTCAGCACTCCCTCTATGACCAGCATCTTCCCAAACACAGCCCAGAGCCCCCGAGTACCTGTCCCAGGAAGCAGAGGGATGGGGCTACTGTTCTCTTCTGACAGATGAGGAAACTGAGGCTCAGACAGGGCCAGTGACTACTCCGTGCTCACAGTATGTTAGAAGAAAAACTCCTCCATGTGCCTTGTTCCCAGGCTTATTTGCAGGACACACAAGGCCTGGGGCCTGGTTGACACTCACAAACTTTACCACCTACCCCAGGCCAGGCGGTGGAAGAAGACATTTGAGTGCAAGTGCCTAGGGGTGTGAGGTGAGTGAGGACTGCAGAGCTTAGGTGGGCTTCCTGGAGGAGGGAGCGCTGGAGCTGAGCCCTGAAGGTTAGAGGGCTAAAAAAGGCAGGGGCACCCCAGGCTGGAAGCCCATGGTGAGGAGGGCGGGAAACAGACCCTGATGGTCTGAGCACCCCGTCAGTCTGCGGCAGGGGACCGTGTGTACTGGGTCCGCCTGGCACAAAACTTGCAGGGATGCGGGGGCTTCAAATGCTGACGTGAGGAAACAGGGTTTGCTTCTGAGGGCCATGGGGTCTGTGGGCCTCAGCAGGGGAGTGTGTGGTCTTGGAGACCAGAAGGAGCCGGGGAGAACAGAGGTGGGGAGAAGCACCACTGCGTCCAGGCCCCACTTCCAGGCTTCCCTTCCTCCCAGCATACATAGTACTTCCTGTCCCAAGGCCAGCCCATCAACCTCTGCCATCTGGGCAGGGAGCCTGGGGCACAAGAAGGATGAGCCTGGACACCCCTACACACACACATACATTGACACAACTGAGCCACCATGAGTATAGGAAGCACCTCCAGGCCCCCAAGAACCACATGTGGGAGCCGTGAGCTCCTCTTGCCCCCATTTTATAGAAATGGAAACTGAGGCTCATGAGGTTTGAACAACTTGCCCTACGTCGCACAGCTAGTTAGGGGCGATGGTCCGGAACTTGAACGGGGGTCCCTCTGTGGCTGGCTGGGTCCCCAATCTTCAAGACCTTCTGAATAGGGGCTCTGCCAGCTCTCCACATCCCCTTGCCTCCCCCTCCCTCGCAAGATTCACCACCACCAAGGGAGAGAGGGCGAGGAGGCTGAGGCACCATTAGTCACCCTCCCAGCTGTCAGTTTGCAAACACTCCCTCCCCTGCAGGCCTGCAGCTGCTGCTGCCGCCTCCCCACTGACTAGATGATAATAACAAAAATAATAATAGGCCCTGTTTGCTGAGCACTTATTCTGTGCTGCGCCCTGTCCTTGGCACATTATGGCTCATCAAATCCTCTAACAACTGAGAGGGAGAGGCTATTATTATCCCCATTTTACAGATGAGCCAGGCTGAGAGGCAAGTGGCCTTACCTGAGGCTACACCTCCAGTGAGCGTCCTGCCCCACGCAGATGTCATATGCCTGAGCCAGCAGGCCAGTTCGACCCCCACCCCTGGTGCCTCCTGCCTTATGTGCACGCACCATGCGGGGGCTGCCAGGAGGCTGGGACCACACTGGCCTCAAAAAGAGAGTGCAAGGGAAGAGGGAGAATCAAGCGGTGCTCAGAGGAAGGGGCAAGGCCAGGAGGGTCAGGGTGGCCTGCCTTGAGGGTCTGGGTTTTGACAGATATGGAAACGAGAGGGAGGAGCTAGCCTCTCCCCTTTGCTCTACTGGCTATGACTTCAGGACTCAGTTTCCCCATCTGTACAATGGGCTGGTGACAACCCTACAGCTCCCAGGGCTGTTCTGAAGCCTGCTTTCTTCCCACAGAAATCCTGCCAGCAGGAGCTGCAGACCCTCTCTGATGGCTCCTCCCTGGCGAAGTCATGAGGCCAGGAAGGTCCCGTCCTTAGGGCTCTGAGGGTCCAGCCGGGCTATCCCCTTCCAGGTCAGAGGCCAAGAGTCAGAGTGGCTGGGAGGGGCTACTGTGAACCTAGGCCTCTAGTCAGGCCTTGATCAGGCACAGAGGGGCCCTTCCAGGGTTATGTGAACCTTGTTTCAGGCCACTTTGTGGAAGAAGTGCAGGAACTTTGTCCAGGGAGTCAAGGGCTCTGAGTCCTGTTCCTGGCTCTGCCACCAACTTGTTGTGTGACCTTGGGAAAGTCCCTTGACCCTTCTGGGACTCACTGGCTCTCCAGCACCTGAACCAGATCCCTTTCTCACCCGCTGCTCCTAGGACCCTGGTACCCCACCCACCTTCCCACCTTGGCATTCCCTCTCCACTCCTTCCCCCTTCTCTACCCAAGGAACTTCCATTCAACCTTCAGGGGTTGCACGTGTGCCTAAGAAAATGTAGTAGGACAGTCCCTGCAGTACTGTTTGTTGTAGCAAGAGATGGGAGAAACCTTTATGTCCGTTAATAAAGAACCAAGTAAATATATGACCAGATAGCCTGAAAAGGCAACAACACAACTCCAGCTGTTATGGGGCCAGGATGGATCTCTGGGTGCTGATACAGAAACCTCCCCACGATAGAGTAAGTAGAAATGGCAAAAAGCCAGCTCAAGTCACGAAGGAAACGTTGCTGGGGGAATAGGACAGTGACATGGCATCTCAGTACCACCCTCCAGATTAATCAGAGAGAGGAAAAAGCACCTCCACCACAGGGAGATGTGGCAGATACCTCGTTAACCGAGTGATCAAATTAAGCATCACCAATAATGAGAGGCGCACACTGAGTGCCTCCTGCACTAAGGAGGGCACAGCATCCTCTGTGCGATGGGCCCGCAGAGCTGCTTAACCTGACTCCAATCAGGAAGACGTAGGCAGACAGAGACCAAATAACCGGCCTGGACTCTTAGAGTCAATGTCATAAAAGACAAAACAAACAAAGAAAGGCTGGGGAATGTTCTGGATTAAACAAGACACAAAAGAAACATGAAACAACAACAAAATGGTAATTATGTGAGGTGAATGATGTGTTAAGTAACCTCATTGTGGTAATCGTTTCACAATATGCACATATATCAAATCATCACACTGTATACTTTAAACTTACACAACATTAAATCGCAATTATATCTCAACAAAGCTGCAAAAGAAAAAAAGAAAAGAAAAGACACATGATAGCAAGATTCAATGAGTGATTCTGAATAAGATTCTGGATCAGAGGGAAAAAATAGCTATAAAGATCATTTGGGGACAACTGGGAAAATGAAAATGTTAGATAATGTTATGGAATTAATGTTAATTTTCTTAGGTGTGATCATGGTACTGTGATTATGTAAGAGATACACGATAAAGTACTCAGGAGAGAAAGGTACGATGCCTGCAACTAACACTCAAATAAATCAGCAAAAAAAAATACGTATACACATATGTCCATGTATATAAAAGAAGAGGTAAAGCGAATGTGGCAAAATGTTAAGAACTGGTGAAACTGGGTAAAGTATACATGGGTATTCATTATACCATTATTTCAGCTTTTTGGTGGGTCTGAAATACTCAAAGACCAAAAAAAAAGCAGGGTGCAGGACATCACCCATGGTATATTACAAATTATTGTTTTTTTAAAGGACATACCATTCACCCCTAACCTTAGATATGAAAGATAGATATCTCTGAAAGATAGAAGAAACTGATAACAGAGGTTGTCTCTGGGAATGGGAAGGAGTAGTGAGTATCAAGTTCAAGGGAAACTTACTGTTCGTTGTATATTTGCTATTTTGTTCTTTTAACTTTTGTTTTTTTAACCACAAGCATCTATTGCCTTCCCCCTAAAAATAAGATTAGTAAGAAAATCAATAACTTTTTGAAAACCACTTGTGCCAGGAGCCTTCCGGGGCTCCCCAGCTGTGGTGGCTGCTGGGGCCTCCAGAGCCTCTCACGCCCCATGCTCCAGCGAGAAGCTCACTGACCCTGTGGGAGCCCCTGCAGGAGGGGAGCCGGGCCCAGGGCGGCCGCTCAGCACGTGAGTGCTGAATGAATGAATGAACCAACAAACAACAGGGGGAAGCTAGGCTGGCTGCACCACACTGCGGTCCCATAACCGACAGGACTATACTTAACCCCTAAGGGACAGCAGCTGCCACCCCACCCCCACAGGGCTGGGGGACAGGGGGCTTTCAGTCCGACTTCCTGCCCCAAACCCTGCTCCCAGGAGTTCTTGTGCTGGGGTCCTGGGAACAGGCTGGGCATTGTGCCCAAGCGCTGAGGTCAGTGACCACAGCCTCAGGCAGGCCTTTCTTGGGAGCCCAGGCTGGCAGGCAGGGGGGAAGCCCAGCAACTGCCCTTTGCCTGCCTTGGGGAAGCTGTAGACCCTCACAGCCTAGCACGTGCTGAGGGCCAGTGTAGGTTAAGGGGCTCCTGCCCTGCCCCCCTCACCAAAACTCCACTGCCTAATGGGGCGTGGGAGCCTTCAGTAACTGTTTACACCCAGCTAAAAATAGCCACTGAAAAGGGAAGTGCACAAGAGACCTGGGGGAACTCTGGGGGCCACGGCCCCCAGAGACCCTGGTCCTGCCACAGGACCCAGCTGGAGCCTCTGCGGGGCAGGGCAGCCCCCAGAGGCAACAAGCAGGTCCACCTTGCCCTCTTATTCTTTGAGCCACTGTTTCAAGAGGCTCCCTGTGAGCCCAGCTCCATGTGTGGCAGCCAGGATGGACAGGAGGGGGGAAGGGCCCCGGAGGTCCTGCCCTTGGGACCCCAAGAATGCTACTCAGCATCTCTGCTCTGTGTGCAGCCCTGCTCCACCCCTCCTGGCTACCAGCTGATCAGTCCCGGCCAGGTGTGCTTGGGGCCTCAGCAGAGACGGACAAAGCCACTGGGGAAGGCTTCCAGGAAGAGGGGGCGGGGAGGGGAGGATCTCAGGTAGAAGCGACTGTGCTAGCTCCGGCCAGGATTAGGATTTCAAACCGTGGTACAGAGAGAGTTAATGAAGGCGGGAGGAGGCTCAGGGTGAGGCGGGTGAGGGTCAACAGAGGCTCTGAACCCAGGCAGCCTGGCACACAGCTCTGCGTTTCTGATTGGGCACACCCCTCCGAAAGACACCTGAGGAGGGCGGGGCACCAACAGCAGCTGGGCTGGTTTGGCAGCAGTAAAATCAGCCCCACCTCTGGTTCTAGAAGCACAGGGCACCAAGGCTGACGGCACTGTGATGCCCCTGGTGACACACCAGGCCACGGGCTGGAGGCTGGTTCCCACTGAGCCAGATGGGTGGTCCCAGAGCCCTCAGCTGGGCAGCTGCAGAATTGGGCACAAGACCCTTGGAGAGGCCTGAACCTCCCCGGGGGTCAGAAGAGGGCTGGAAGGATGGACGGTCCCACTTTGTCTCCAGTGTGAGCTGCCCCACCCTCACCCCCAGGGTTCCCTCAGCATCCAGCACCCCTGCCCTAAGGGGAGGGGTGAGTTTAATGGCTGCAAAGTGTTAAAGACCAAATTACAGCAACTCACTGGCTTTTTTCCTGCCCCCCAATGGCTCAGTGGGGGCTGGAGCTAGAGGAGGCTAGTAAGGGGAGCCGCCTTCCCCAGGCGCTGCTGCAGCCTGAGGCTGACACTCCTGGCCCAGAAAGGTTTCTAATTACCGCTCAGGAGCCTAATTACCTACATGTACTGGGCAGTGGGGACTCCAGGCCTCTGTTCCGCCACCCACCTCAGCACAGGCTGTGGTCTTTGCATCTTCATTTGCCTACATTTACATACAGCCTCTCAGCACTGACCTCCAATGAACCCTTAAAAACCACCTCCAACGAACCCTTAAAAACCAGAGCGTCCTTGTCCCTTACCCCAAAGTCCCCTAGGCACGTTACAGGTGGGGAGATTGTGGCCCAGAGGCCGGTGAGCTGGCCACCAGATTCCTGGTCTCCCCATCTCAGAACTGGGACCCCGAGAACACATGGCTCAGAAGGTAAAGCTGAGGGGGCCCAACTCAAAGGACGTACAATCTTGCTACCCAGTGTAGGGAGAAGGGTTACCAACACCCTCGCCCCACGGGATGGACTGTAAAAATGAAAGCACGAACAGTGAGAGCCTACTGACCCAATCCTGCCTTAGTTATTTAATCCTCCAAAAAACCCCATGAAGTTTTACTGCTGATCTGTTTGACAGAGGAGGAGCCAGGCTGAGGAGGATCACCCAGCTTCCAAGGGGTAGAGCAAGGATTTCAGCTCAGAGTTGTCTGAACCTGGTTGGGAGAAAACCCCTCCACCCTTCCCTTGGGCAGGACAGATGACACCCTGGACAGAGAGGTGCGAGTGGGCAGCTGAGGGGAGGTCCACCCAGAGATCAGCCCTCCTGCTCTGGGAAGGATGGGTTACATCTGTGCCATACCGTGCCTCGCACAGCAACTGGAGAAGCCAGCAGCCCTAGAGAGTGGAGGAGCTCTAAGCAAGGACCTCTGCCCCTACCCTGTCTCTTTCTCAAACGCTTCTTGATTTTCATGGCCCTTCCTCTCCAGGAAGCCCTCCTGGCTGCTCCAGCCTACGCAGATCCCCAGCTTCTGAGCTCCCCGGAGCCCTGCCAGGAAGTTGGAACCACAGGCCTCTCCCTACTGACTGACTCCTCTCTGACTCTGGCCTCTTCTATTGGTCGGCAGGGGGGCCTCAGGGTTCCTTCTCTCCTCTCCTCTCCAGTCTCCCTGACAGCATGGGCCACAGACGTCCGGCCGGTTGGGGAGCAGCGGCTGGGCTGGGCAGGGCTGAGAAGCAGCAGCCTGGGTGTGCAGGCGTCAGATGACACCCAGGTTTTCACCCACCCACAAGGCTTCCAACTGTGCAGAGAGGAGGACCCGCGGGGAGGAGGAGGGCACCAGGCAGCCTCTCCTGCTTCTAGGGGCCTAGACCACGGAAGGGGAGGGGAGGCGGAGGGAAGCTGCGGTTGGAGGCCCAGTCCCACTGAGGCGTACAGAGCTGGTGTGTGATGAGAAGCTACCCTCATCACAGTACCTCAAAACCAGGAAGAGAAACTGAGCTGGCAGAAGGGCGAGCTGGGCTGCGTGGGGCCCTCAGGTCCCTGGGGGCCTGCCAAGGGGAGCTCTTTGGACAGTCGCTGGACAAACCACTTGTCCCTCCCAGGCCTCAGTTTCCCCACGGGAAAAATGGGATTCTCTCCCTGGTCCTGCCAGTCTGACCCTGATTGGTATGGGCTGCATCATGCCTGACACAAGAGACGCCCCCCAGTTAGTGGGAGTACTCCTGGTCCCCCAACAGGCTCTGGCCTCTCCCGGGTAGCAGGGCTTGGCCCCCCGAAGTGAGCCTCGCCCTGCCTGCTTCTCCCCTCAGCCACGCAGGGAGCACACTAGCTCTTCCTCACCAGCTCTTTATTTTTAGGTCTGAATTTGACTTTAATCATTACTTAGCGGATTCTATTTCCAGCCCTTGGATGAAGGGACCCAGAGGAGAGGAGGAGGGGAGGCAGTGCTCCCTGCCTGGTGTGGAGGGTGGCCTGCCTCCTCCACCCATCCTGTCCCCAACCAAGGAGGGGGGGCACTGAGAAACTCCCAAAGTGCTCACCCCAGCCAGGCCAGCATCTTGGAGAGGACCGCACCCTGTGACCTCATCCCAGCCCGAGCTGTGGGACAGGAGGGCAGTTGTAATGCCTGCCTCCCCTGCACCAAGACCAGGGACGAGGGGGACACTCCAAAGGCAAAAGTCTGGTGGCCGGAGTCCGAGGTCATGTGCCTGGGAGCCCTCTGCAATGAATGGGCCACCTTGGGGAGGACCCTCTACCTAGGTTAGTCCTGAGCCATACCAGGGTCAGCTGGGGCTATGGTCTCCTAGGCCCTGGGAGTGCCAAGCTGAGACTGTTTTCCTCCTACTGTCCATGGGCTGACCCTAGCAGGGCACTCCCAGTTCTCTGATCTCCACAGACGTGGAACAAGAGGAAGTAAGCGATGTCACAGCAGTACACGCTCAGATTACACCTGGGGAGCACCTGCTGAAGAGAAGGACACTAACACACAAGACTTCCCTAGTGATTTGTGGACCATCTATGTTCCCCTTCAACTCCCAGCTGGGAGGCTCTCGAATCTCTGCCTCTGACCCCAACTTTCTTCCCTTCCCCAGCCACTGGGCGGGAGGATGAGGCTGGCATGGCTGTCCCTGGCTTGGGGCTCCGGATGCCGGGGTTCCTTGCTAAGACTCAGTTTTCCCAGGGAAAGTAGGCCTCTATCTCCACTGGGGAAATGTGGGGCTGGCCTAGGAAGTAGCTGAAGCTGGGGGACAGGAGGCAGCCAGGCTCTCAGAGAAAAAGCCTTGTCCATTCAGCTCTGATGCTGAAAGAACAGAGGGAGAATGGGTAGGGCCAGGCCCCAGAAACCAACCAGTAGCCCACCTTCCACATGGTGATGGGGACAGGGGAAGGCAGAGAGGGGGGACAGGATACTGGCCAGAGCAGTCTCTGAACACAGGGTTTCTGAAGGGCTCCCTGGGCAGAGACCACCCTTGGCTGGGTGAGCCATCAGCCAGCCCTGGCCCGGGTGTCTTCTGCACACGCTGAAGCAGCCTGCAGTGGGCATTCCTTCAGCAAAGCCTACCCCTTCTCACAGAGCGCCTAGTGGATGCCAGGGGGTGTGCCAGGCACCTTCTAGTACCTTGGTTAGTTAGTTCCGTGTCCGCACACTCCCCTCTGAAGTAGGTATCACCGTCCCTGTTGTGTATATAAAGGAACTCTGGCTCAAAGGATGACCTGTCCAAGGTCCCTCCTCCCTGGCCTAAATGGCACAGCTGGGCCTGGAATCACGTTGGTTGGGTGCCAAGCTGCCCACTCTCTCCAATACTCTCAGCTGCTTTGGGGGCCTGCAGTAACAACAATTACAACAGCAACAGACGGGAAACAACGATGCACAAGCTTGGTAAGAGGGTTGGGGTAAGGCTGCTGCGGCAGAGCTTTCGGGAATATTTTGTAGCTTTTTAGGAGCAAAGTTGCACAGATTGTGTAGCAACATGAGAAAATGCCCAGATATGGTATTAAATGAAAAAAGGTGTGATGGCACGCATACCCAAATGAAAACAGCGACAAAGGCAAAAAAGATCAGGAAAAGACTGGCTGGGAGCTCGAAGATACTAACAGTCACTATGCCGGTGAAGAAACAGTGGGTGAATTTTCTGTGTTCTAAATTTTCTGTAGTGCTGTTTTGTTACTTTCTAAATTAAGAACCCTAATACTATTTACCTACATACGTAGTTTTCTGAGCTCAGATTTGCTTCCTGGGGACCCACCTGCCACCCAGCTCTGGTCCTGGTGTCTGGGACATCAAGGGATGGCCTTTCTGATTTGGGACAGCCCCTCAGACACATAAGGGTGCTTCCCTACCTTCTCGTTCCCAGACCAAACACCTTTGGGGACAATGAGGTTCAAAACCTCCCAAAGAACAAGCTCAGAACTGGACCCAAGCCGTCCTGCCAGATCAGGCTTGTTGGGGCGGCCACGTCACACTGTGAGCCCTGGGCCTCTGTCTCTGCCTGTACTCTGGTCTGCTCTGTGATGGCTCAACCCCTTGGGGCCTGGTGCCCTCTGCAGCAGTGCTGGGGACCGTCTTCTGGTCCTTCTCTGTCCCAGACCCAAGGCAGAGAGAAGAGCAGGGAGGAAGACACCAAGCTTGCCACATAAAAAGTGAAGCCCTGCACACGTGCTTGCCTGAAGCCAGACCCCTTTCTACAAGGGTCTTGGGACCCCGGCCTGCACCCAACAGCTCACAGGCGTCCAACCATGTCAGGCTTCAGCCCCAGGCCCTCAGGCTGGCAAGGAAGTTAGGGCTGGGTGAGGGGAGCCTCCAGGCCCAACACATCTGTGTCCCCTCCACTGTGCATGTCAGGGCAACCGGAAACAACTCTAAATCAAGGGCAGAGGTCTGAGCGGGACGAAACTGCCAGCAGCCCCAAGGGGCCCCAGACACGGCTAAGTATCCCCCAGGGAGCCTCCCACACTTCCAGCAGCAAAAGGATCCTGCCACAGTCCCAGTCTCCTTCCTGCTGCCTTCACCCTGTTCCTGCTGGGGCCCCACCAAGAAAGACACTGGGAACACCAGGGTGTAGGGAGCTTGGAAGAGACACCCTGGGTGTCCCCACTCTGACAATGTTCCCATGCCAAGGCTGAAGGGTGCTCCTTGTGGAAACAGGGCTCTCGCCTTCCCCATCCAGATCCCATTCACCAGCTGGGCCAAAGGTGTATAGGAGGGACAGGTCAGGAATGACCACCAGGCTGCTTCAGTTCAGCACCAGGGCTGCACCCCGTGGGTGCCCCACACACTCACCGCATCCCTCAGTGGGACCCAGCCTCAGGCACCAGGGGGAAATCCCACGGGCAGTGCCAATGCTGCCCGAGCCCAGACCCAGGCAGAGCCGGGGCCGGAAGCCCTCTCCCTTCTCTCTAGCCCTCTGTAGGGGAGCACGTGCTCACCCCACAAGGACCCATGGGCCAAGCTGGGGGCTTATGTCCCTGGTGGGTAAAGGCACCTGGCTGGTTTCTCTCTGCCCACAGCAGTCCAGCTCTGCAGAGCCGGGGGGATGAAAGGACAGACAGCCTAACTCTGCCAGAGGCCTGGGATAGCAACTCCCCCTTTAAGCCTCAGTCCCCTGGTCTACAAAACAGGAGGGAAGATAAACCCCTAGTTAAGCTCCAAGAATCTAGTGGCTGGACACGCCCCTTCCTGACACCTGGCTGGGCCCTGAGGAGCCTGGGAAAAGGGGCTGACAAGGCTGCCAGGAGGTGGGGCATGGTCCTAATGCCCAGTGTCACCTCCACCAGGACAGAGGCCCAGCCCAGTTTCCCCACCCTAGGGTCAGAGGTCCCTTGGCTTAGGCCTGGTCTTCTGGGAGGCCGAGGGTGACAGGCTCAACCTCTGGCAGGCTCAAGGGAGGTGGCTGGGCCCTGGGCTTCCTGGAGACGGCAGGGCCTCCGCAGGGGAATGCGGGAGGGGTCAGAACCAGGCAGGCCAAGGAACCCGCAGGGAGGCCCTGGGCCGGGAATGGCAAACCGCCCATCCTCCTGGGCCCTGGCCCATGCCGACCCCCTCCCTCCAGGCTCCAGCCAGCCCCCACAAGAGGGGGAGGACAGACTCGGGGTGGCCAGAGACAAGTCTGTGGGGCTCGAAAGGTAGTACCTCCCTCGTGCGCTCCCCTCCCAGTCGGGCTGGGCTGACAGTGACTCCCGGGAGATTTCGAACCCGGGAAGGAGGGTGTAAGGGAGGTGGGGGATGGGTGTGGACGCCACGGCAGCTGCAACAGAAGCAACAGAAGCGGGACGAGCGACCTCCACCCACCTCCCGCCGGGAAGCACTCGGACGCCCACCTCCTCCAGGTCTGTCAGGCACTCACCTCTCTCGGGGCACTGCGGTCCGGGCCACCTCGCTGCGGGCAGCATCAGCGGCCTGCGGGGCAGTCCATGCGGCCAGGGGGGAGGGGAGGGGCGCAGGGGTCCCCGGGTGGTGCGGTACAAAGAGGTCTGGGTGTGAAAGGAGGGGGAGGAGGGACGGCCAGACAGAGGCAGGGGGACGGCCTCGCGGCCCGGGTCGGGGAGGGAAGAAAGGCGGGGGAAGGGGGGCGGGAGGGAGTCGGGGGGAGGAAACAATGTAGCCGGCGCGGCCCCGGTAGAGTTCCGCTTCCGAAAGCCGCCACAGAGGTTCGATTTTGGGACGTCGCGCCGGCTGCCCCGGGCTGCCCCGGACCCTGGATCGGGGCCGCAGGGGGTCCCCGCGTTCCACGTCCCGGAGGCTCCGGCGGCCACAGGCTGGCTGGGGCGGGAGGGACCGCTGTCCGGGGGATGGCCCCGACGGCGGCGCGGCCGGGCGATCGCCCCGCTCGGACCCCACCCCGGCAAGACCTCCGGGCAGGGTGCGGGGTGGGGCGAGAGCTAGAGGGCGACGGTGGTCTCAGTGGCGGCGGCCAAGCTCGGCTCGCCCTGGGCTCCGCTGGGAGGAAGCTCGCAGGCCTGGCGAGAGGAAGCGCGGCCCGGATCCTCCGCCCGCGGCAGCGCGCCTGCGCGAGGGAGCCGGCCCGGCGCGCCGCGGGGCGTGGGCCGGCGGGGCGGCGCCCCCTGCCGGGCTCCGGGGGCACTGCGGGGGGGTGTGTCCGCGCCCACGCCCTGCCCCCACCTGCCCACTGGCGCTGAAGGATCCTGAAGGCCCCTCACCGAGGGCCGACCAGCCCGCCTTGGAGCAAGCTCCAAGCCTTCCTCGGGCGCAGCTCCCCCGATGTAGAAGCGATTGAGGCCAGGCGTGGTCCCCTCTCCTCGGATCTGTTTGTGGAGAGTGGGCCTCACTCACAGCAGCATTTATAGATTCACAAGCATTTCCTGGCGCTGAGAATGTGACAATTCAGGAGTCTACTAGTAGGACCACTTCGTTACCGTCAAGGAGTTCCCAGTACTGACAGGCCAACAGACAAGCGCCAAGAGATAACTGATAAAAGTGAAGAAGTGGTGTACAAGGTCCACAGGAAGCAGAAAAGAGGGAAGGCCTAATGAGACTTCACAGAGCTGGGACCTTAGGCAGAAGGAACAGCATGGACAAAGGTAGGGAGAGGTGAGAGCACTTGATGGCTCTGGGAACTGTAAATAGCTCAGTACGGCTGCAGTTTGCAGTGTGGGTCCAGGAAAGTAGTGGGAGATGGGCTCCCTGCAAGCCCCAGAGACAAGAGAGATCCAAAGGGCCTTATGGAACTTTCCTGGACTTTGTTTTCAGCTTGGCAGCAGTGAGGAAGTTGTCAGTAGCTATGTGATTTTGGGAAAGTTACTTAACCTCTCTGTGCTCTAGTTTACCAAATGGGGGAAGTTATAACACCAACTTCTTAAGGTTTTGTGGGGAGGAAATGAGTTAATAACGCTTAAAGTGCTTAGCGTGCAGTGGGCGGCACGTGGTCAGCCCTTAGCTAAGTATCGCCTGTTATTATATATTACTGTTAACGAGGAGCAGGGCGTGATCTGCTCTGAGCTCAGGAGCAGACTGTGTGTGTGTGTGTGTGTGTGTGTGTGTGTGTGTGTGTGTGTGAGTGTGAGGGGGGAGCAGAGAGTTGGGGGCGGGGGCAATGATGGAGGAGAGACCGGAGACTCCAGTGTGGGTACAAGGAGGCAGGCTACTCCCTAGGGACTGGGCCCTGAAGGAAGGGTCAGGATTGGTGGGACAGAGGGGAGGGGCATTCTGTGGTGGGGAAAATGAGGTGTACAGGCAAAGTCTTGAAATTCAAAATAAGTGAGGGACTAGGGTCCTGGAGGAGAGTGAGTTGAGAAGGCAGTGTGGCTGTACATTGCAAAGAGCAGAAGTTGGGTGTGCTTCCCCAGACAAACTGCAGGATGGCCCTCTGACCCAATGCACCCCTTGGCCAGTTTCCAGAAAGGAGCCAGCCCTTCAAGGAGGGAAGTGGTAGTCACACACAGCCCTTTGAGGAGACATCCAGTCTCAGAGATAGCTATGGTGTGACAGGAAAAAGCATGGATTTGGGGTTCAAAGTGTAAAGTTAAATTTCAGCTGGGCCACTTCCTAGTTGTGTGATCTTGGGCTAGTTACTTAACGTCCCTGAGCTCAGTTTCCTCTTCTGTAAGATCAAGCTTAAAATGCAACTGTCTCACAAGAGATGGTGCAGATGCAGCAAGATAATGGCCTAGGGGTGGGGGAGGTGGGGAGGGTGTTCAGCTTGGCTGGTTTCCCTTTCTTTCCTCTGAGGTCAAGATGGAATGATAAAGTGGGACCGGATGGGGCCACCTCTCAGCCTGAAGGAAAGCACTTTAGCAGCTCTGCGAAGGCTTCTCGAAGGGCCACGTTGATATCTCCCCTCCCCTGACTGATCAGCTGGCAAAATGGGAAAGGGCTGTGGGGATATGTGGAAAATGCTCTAATCCCTGTCCCAGTTTTTCACCAATGCATTTTCCTTTACCCCCCAAACATGTTTGACATTATCCCCTGGGTTTGCTGTGGCCTAAGTGTGAACTTTGGAGTCAAATAGACTTGTATTTGCATCCTGGTTCCACCTCTTCACAGTAGAATGCAATAAATTTGTTAACTTCCCTGAACCCCAGGCACAGGGGACAAATCAATAAAGGGTCCTGCCCCACAGAGCTATCCTCCAGTGGAAGAGCCAATGAACTTCCAACCTCACCACCATTCATTCATTCATTCATTCCCTCACTCAAATACTTACTGAGCACCTGCTAAGTGCCTGGCACTATCCTGGATGCAGGAGTTGAAAGGGCGAGAAAGACCACTGTGGATAACCATGTGGTTATCCCCTCATGGGATAAATAAATAAGCAGGGCAATCAGACACCGTGGCATGAGGGCAATGAATGCTTGATGGAGGAGAGCACGGGGCGGGGAAACAGACACAGAGGGCCCAGCAGCTTAAGGGACAGCCAGAAGGCCAAGGTGACAAGACCAGCAAGCGAGTGGGAGTAGTATGAGAGGAAGGGGCTGGATCTGGTAGGGTGTTATGGGGCGGGGGGTTTATTACGTGAGTTTGGATTTTATTACATGAGCGCTGGGGAGCCGCTGAAGGATTTTTAAGCAGGGGAGTAACATGATTGAGCAGAGGTCAAGAGACCAGTGAGGAGACTTTGCATATTATGGCCAGTGATGATGGGCATGGACCCCAGTGGACAAAAGGGAGCCACGTGGCAGCTCTGGGTGATGGGCTGTTTCGGGGGAAGTGAGGCCCCAGGAGAAAGGGGGCCTGATCCTTAGGTCCAGCTGGAACATGGGGAAATGCTGGTGCTTTTTGCTGAGGTAGGGAGGACCTGGGAGAGGGGCAGGCTGGGGGTAGCGCTCAGGAGCTGTACTTTGGACAAGCTAAGGTTAAGACACCTGTGAGACAGGGAGATGTCAAGATGGCGTTTGGAGCCACGTTTTACGGACAAGGCCACTGAGGCTTGAAGCACTCAGAACTTTCCCAGAGTCCCACTCCCAGAATTGGGGTTCCAATCTGAGGACCTCCAAAGCCTGGGGCACCAAACAGCCTCCCCTCTCAGCAGACCCTAGGAAAGGAGCTCATCAGAGAAGGGTCTTCTGGTTCTAGGATAGGGGAGGAAATTTAAGAGGAGCCCCTCCCTGCCAGGTAGGCTCAAGTGCTAGCTTTCCCAGGCTGAGCTGTTGTCCCCACCTTGGGGGAATGAAGAAAAGAGGGGAGGCTTAAGACCCCTGGATGTGGGAACAGGGCTTAGGACTTTTGGCTGCATTTGATGACACAATGCCACCGCAGTAGCTCGATGCAAAGTTGGGTTGGTAGCCAGAAATCCAGAGCTTAAGCACCTTTATGGGTGGACTGAGCTCTGATCCCAGGGTCCCCTGGGAAGGAAAGGACTTCCCGCCACGCTGCCTCCTCCTCTCCCCCAGCCTCTTTGCTCTGAAATGACAGTTTAGAGAAACTGGTGTGAAATAGTTTGAAACTCAGACGTCTGGGCAGTCCCTCGGGGCAGAAAACAGGAAGCCAAGATTAAAGGCAGATTTCCAGCAAAGTCCCCTTCTACTTCCTGCAGAGCAGGTGCTCAGGCTGAGCTGACTGTGGGCAGCTTCCCTCGCTGACAGTACCTCTGGGTGACTCTGCACAGGCCGGCTCTCCTGCTTTAGGAGCTGTTCTTCAACCTCGTCATCACCATCCCCACGGGAAGCTCCTGCCAGGCCCTTGGGGGAATGAGCCTCCTGCAGAAAGAGGCTGTGGAAGGTGGAAGGAGGCACCAACAGGAAACAGCACCTGGGGACACCTAGGAGGCAGTGAGGCCAGGCGGAGAGGGCATGGGCTTTGGGATCGTTCAGCCCTGGTGTGAATGCCACTTCTTGCTGTAGGGTCTCACTGACCTGTGGGAGTGGGTCGAGGGGTAGGAGCAATGCAAAGGGGGGCTTCAGGGAAGGTAGCCGGGGAGACTGGACCAGTGCTGGGGCCTGGGAGGCCTAGGGGAGGGCAGAAGCAGCAGAAAGCAAGTGGCCACAGTGGCCATCTCAACATCAGGGACCACTCAGCGGGGTGGCCAAGCTGATATCCACAGCTGCTAAAGTCTCAGGGAACCAGGGGCCAGCATGGGCCTCCCCCATGACCTCTTTCCCTTCCTGACCCGCAGGAGAGCTGGCTTCCGTGGGCTCCGTCAAGGCAAGAAGCTACGCCTGCCTCATGCAGAGGCAAAGCCGTGACCTTCCAGATAAGCCCTGTGTTCTCCTCAAGGGGCCTGAGACCCCACCCTCACCAAGCTGTCCTTGGGAGGACACCTGCATCCAGAGGCAACATTGGAAACCTCCCTTCTTGGGTGGCTGAGTTGATCACGAGGACAAGGCATTGGCCTGGGAGACCCAGGTTCTAGGGACAGACTGGCTTCTGATTTGGGGCAAGTCCTCCCCATCCAGGCCTCAGTTTCCCCTCCTGTGTACCGAAGGGTTGCATCTGGTGATCTCCTGCAGCTCTGACTTCGTGTGCACAGGTGGAGGCCCTGGGCATGGGGAGGGTGGGCAGCTGCCAACGGACTCCAACTTCTGTCCCCTGGGACCAGGGAACTACCATTTACTGAGCACCTACTATGTGCCCGATACTTTATTATTGTTATTGATGAGGATACTGATATTTACTGGACACTTACTATGCACAAACATTTTTAATGTCAGATTAAAGTCTCTTCTCTTTACCGCAACAGTTTGCTCTAAGGGGATTTCTAAGGAAGCTTGTTTGTTTGTTTCCGCCATGACGGTGGCAGAAGTCTTGGTGCTGATGGTTTGGTGGCTTTTTGGCTTTTGTGGTGTTAGCGGTGGTGGTGACCCAACCGAGAGGCCATTGAGAGCTGGAGGACCTCACTCTTGTGGCTTGAGGCAGCTGGTACATAGGGCTTCCTCGACCACACCACAGGGGTTAATTGGCTGGTCTCCAGACCTTGAAGGTCATGGGTCTGGGCTTCGCAATTCAGAATCTCTCTGGAGCAGGCAGATGCAGAGCCAAGTTCATGACATGAATTGGTCAAGGAACCCGGGATCCCTGCAAACTATCTGGTGCCTTCCTCCAGGAAGGCATATTTCCTCCAGAAATGTGGCACATATTTCTTTCCTCCTTGGTCCTTGGTCTTGCAATGTTCTGTCTGGTGGGGCACAGATGTTAAACAGCGTGATGAGAGTTACTAGGAGGGATGTGCAGGTGTGATGCAGGTGCACAGCAGAGGAGCCCTCCTCACCTGAGTGCTCAGACCCTGCAGGAGGAGAGATGCCTGGGATAATAGGAGCAGAGGCCCTGGAGCTGGAAGGGGTTGAGCTTTGGGAGAAGCAGAAAGAGGCTAGGATGGGCTGAGGTGCAGGGCATGCGGGGCAGTCTTGGGAGCAGAGGCCAGTGACCAGAGCCTGCAGGGCCTCCTGTGTCCACCTCAGTGCAGAGGGACCCTGCTCTTTGAGGGTTTCACCAACGCCTCAGCTGTGTGTTTGCATTTTTAAAAAAATATTTATTTTTTGGCTGCGTTGGGTCTTCGCTGCTGCACGCAGGCCTTCTCTAGTTGCGGTAAGCAGGGGCTACTCTTCATTGCGGTGTGCGGGCTTTGCGTTGCAGTGGCTTCTCTTGTTGTGGAGCACAGGATCAAGGTGCACGGGCATCAGTAGTTGTGGCGCACAGGCTCAGTAGTTGTGGCTTGCGGGCTCTAGAGCACAGGCTCAGTAGTTGTGGCGCACAGGTTTATTTGCTCTGTGCATGTGGGATCTTCCCGGACCAGGGATCAAACCTGTGTCCCCTGCGTTGGCAGGCAGATTCTTAACCACTGTGCCACCAGGGAAGTCCCTGTGTTTGCTTTTTTTTGTGTGTGTTACGCGGGCCTCTCACTGTTGTGGCCTCTCCTGTTGCGCTCCGGACGCGCAGGCTCAGCGGCCATGGCTCATGGGCCTAGCCGTCCCGCCACGGCATGTGGGATCTTCCTGGACCAGGGCACGAACCCGTGTCCCCTGCATCGGCAGGCGGACTCTCAACCACTGCGCCACCAGGGAAGCCCTGTGTTTGCATTTTTAAAAGATCACTTCTTCCTGTTGATGGAGAATTGACTGGCTTTTTGTCCTCCAGGAAGCTGCAATGGCCTTTCCCAAATCCCCAGGCTAGATCACTGCCCTCTGCAGTGCCCCTCAGTGGGCCCTCTTCTCAGCTTTGTAGCATTGACTACCTGCTTTGTGCAAGTTTCCTGGTCTGCCACTGGAGGCTGAACCATGGTGTTCAGATGTTGGTTGAATGACTGAGTGATGTGAATTTTAATAAATAATAATAATAATAATAGTTAACACCGATATAGGCTTTACCATATGCCAGACACTGTCCTAAGCACTTTACATGTCTTAAGTGTCATTTAATCCTTGTAATATATTTCCAAGGTATGTATCATTATTCTCTCCATTTTGCAGAAAAGGAACTGAAGGGGATTCCATGAGGGAACTCAGCCACCAGACCCTGCGTAGGAGAGGAAGGATTCAGGATGCCATTGTATCATTCTCACCCAATTTATTTTAACAGCTTCTGGGTTAGAGTCCTGGCCTCACTCCTGCCCAGCTGTGTGACCTTAAGTAAAGGTCATATAACTTTCTGAGCCTCAGTTTCCTGATCTCTAAAATGAGAGGCTCACCTCACTTGTGATGCTAAACAGAGAAGAAGAAAAGCTAATCACTTAGCACAGTGCTTTGGCCCCAGGCACACTTGCACTCACTGGCAGTGAGATGAATATTTTTTTCTCTGACTCCTGAAACAGGCTGTGTAGTACTGGCTCTCCCCTGCTGTCCTCTAAGTCCAGCTTCCTGAGGCTTTTGTCTGTTCCTGAGCCTACAGTTTCACAATGGCTTGTGAACAGTAACCCTCCTCCATCCATTCCCCAAATATTGAGGGCATGTGTACTACTTCCCAGGCACCAGAGCCCCTGGGGTTAGGCAGAGCCAGAGCTTCCTTGGTTCTTGGTACCCGGAGTCCTGGGCTCGGAAAGCTTCTGAAAGTTTGATGCTTCCCTCTCAAGGCTGCCTGGAGACCTTCTCCTGCCGCGTGTCATCTTTGAGCTGGACCAGCCTCCACCCAGAAGTCCCCGGGCTCAACTGCACAGATTGGAAACCCAGTTGGTGTTGTTCTGCCTTTCTCATGGGAACTGTTTGGGGGAAAGCCGAAAAGGGGTTCTGGGTTCTTCACGGTACAAAAGTTGGAAACTTGGCCTAGGATGGGGGTGGGCAAGGAGAAGCAGCAGGAGGTTTGCCTGGCTTGGGCTGCAAAGGGAGAACAGCTGGGTGCTGCTACTGCCTCAGGCCAAGCTTTTGCAAATCACATGCAAATCCTCTTGCCCAGGTGTTGTACCTGTGAATAAACTTGTGTGTCTGTGTCTGAGATCAGGGGAGCTTTTGGAAGAGTGGGGTGAAACTGCGCAGGGAGGAGATCCTCCGTGAGCTGAGGAGCTTTTAGAAGCTGCCTGAGACAGGGATGGGCACCTGGAGGGACATGTCCCTTCCCTTTGATTTTTAAGGCCCTCAGAGTTTAGTTCTGAAGAGCGGGTGCCTGGGTGGAGAGGAGAGGGATTGTCTCTCCATGGGGCAAACAGTAAATGTGTATTGAGTGAATAAGTGAGCAACTGAATTCTCCTTGGGGTCTCTGGCTGCCATTCTTGCCATAGGTCTCAGGGCTCCCGTCCCAAGGAAAAGGGCCTTGCCTGCCTCCCTGTTGTCCTTTCCCCCAGCCCATCTTCTTAGACCCCTGCTCTTAACCACTGGGTCTCCAGGAGCGCTCTCCTGACATAGAGGTCCAGGTCACATCTCTCTCCAGCCAAAGCCAGTTCTGGTTGTAGAGGTGGCCCTCTTATCTCCAAAGACCCGCCCCCCCCCCCATCCCTGGGGCCAAGCAACTCCAGTTTCAGGTACACCTAGTGCAGCCAGCCTTCCCCCCCTCCCACTGGCCCTCAACCGTGTGGCCAGTCAGCAGTGAGGGTGGCAGCCTCAGAGGAAAGGTGGGCCTGCCTGAGTCTGGGAGACTGGGTCCTAGGTGCCTGCTGTTGATATGAGTGAAGGATGAAGGTTGGGGTGATAGGACCAAAACTTGGGAGGAGCTGGTTGCTTCCCCGAGCTCGTGGTGCAAGGGAACATGAAGCTTCAAGTCAGCGAGGGTGAGGGTGTGTCACGGAGGAAAGCAGTGCCACGAACTCTAGGGACCCTTGATTATTTTCAGTTGCAGCTGGGAGCAGCATCCTGTTCAAACCGCACTGGAGGCCTGATGTTGGCTGTCTTCTTTGAGTGACTATCTTTTCTGTTGTTTTGGTGAACAGCACATTTATTTTTTGCTTGTTAGCCAGAGGTCGGTTTCTGTTGTTTGTGACTCAGAACCCCACCCCGTGTCCCCGACCCCACCCCCACTGTGGCGGCTGGAGGATGAGGTACGGTCCTGCGTGGGAAGTGCCAGACTCATAGCAGCGATTAGACAAAGGCCATTGTCTTCCCCTTGCAGTCTCCGCTGTGACTTGCCTTTTGCTGTCTCTTAGAATTTGGTCTCATTTAACGATGAGGCTTGTGGTCTCATCGGGTCTGAGGGGGAACAGCGCCTCCTGGTGGCCAGAGTGCAGATCCCAAGGGGAAGGGAACGTGATGGGGCTGGAGGCAAGGCAGCCTCAAGGTCCTGGCCAGCAGTCCCAGGGCCTCACCTGTAGAGCCGGTGTCTGCTCTGAAAAAGTTGGCTTCTAGAAGCCTGGGCAGGACCCTGTCCAGGGCTCAACGAGGGCCAGAGCCAGAGCTGACCCTCACCAACTGAGAGTGCCACAGGGCGGGTTCTGAGCAGGGCTGGCCAGGGTAGATGAGGACAGAGAACCCAGGGCAGCTAGAAGGGGAGAAGATAAGACCACTTCTGGAAAGCATGGGCGGATTGGTCATCCCTTTACAGAGGGGCAGAATCCAGCTGTTCCAGAAACCACCCCCAGTGGCTGTTGTCTGCCTCTGGAAGGGCTTTTCCACATGGGATGCTGGTGGGGGACAGCCAGATCTGCCCTGGCTGCCAGAATTCCCCAGGGTCCCCCACCTTGGACTGTTCTCTGATTCCAAGGCCATTACCACACTGGTCCCAGGTGCCTGACTGGCCTGAGCATTGCTGATTCTCCTGGTATTCTTCCGAATAACAAGGCAAGGTCGAGAAGGAAGGCATGCTTTGTTGAGCACCTATTGTGTGCTGGGTGTTTGTACATTGGATTTCATTTGATCACTGTCCATCAAGGAAAACAGTAGCATCTAGATCTTATCTGTATGGCCAGGGAGGCCCACAGAAGGTGATTTGCAGAACCATCTCGAAGCCTGGGCTCTCTCTCCTGCCCCATCAGGTTGGTCTCAGACGGCAGTTCCAGAGTCCCCAGGCCATAGGTTTGCTTGGCAGTGAAAGGGCAGTGAGCTGTGGGGAGGATGTTTACATCCCGCCTGCCAGTCCTCCCTCGAGGTATAGAGGAGCTGCTGGTGCAGGGCAGGAGGGTCTGGTTGGAATGGCCCTGGGCCTCAAGGTGGGGCCACTGGTGGAGGCAGAGCTGGAAGGGAGGGGCATGAGGGGGCAGGCTGGGATCAAACTTCTGGCTTCAGAGTCCACCCTGAACCTTCTCAGCAGGTCTGACTTGGGCCCAGACGTCATGCGTTGGGGCGGGGTAGTCTGCACGAGCTGCAGGAGCCACCAGCAAGGCTGAGGTCAAGTCCAACCCTGCAAATGACTAGCCATGACATCCTGGCTGGGTGACCTCCCGCTCTGCACCCCATCCCCATCTGCCCAGCAGACACGAGTGCACTGCCCTTACAGTGCTGTGAGGACTAAGTGGGGCAAAGTGCCAGGAGGGACCTGGCAGAGAGCAAGTGCTCAGGGGACTCTGGCTGATTCTCAAGCAGAATTAAGGGGGCAGTCAGCCTCCAGATATCTTCAAGATTCCAGGGCTAAATTCCTGACTCCAAGACCCCTGAGAAGGGCTTCCCTGGTGGTGCAGTGGTTGAGAGTCCGCCTGCCAATGCAGGGGACACGGGTTCGAGCCCTGGTCCGGGAGGATCCCACATGGCGCGGAGCGGCTAGGCCCCCGTGCGCCACAACTACTGAGCCTGCGCTCCACAACTACTGAAGCCTGCGTGCCTGGAGCCCGTGCTCTGCTGCAAGAGAAGCCACTGCAATGAGAAGCCCGAGCACCACAACGAAGAGTAGCCCCAGCTCGCTGCAACTAGAGAAAGCCCGCGTGCAGCAACGAAGACCCAACGCAGCCAAAAAAACCACAAAAAGACCCCTGAGAAGAGGTAGGTGAATGTGTAGGTCCTTGTAGCACTGGCCACGCCCACCTCTGTGCTGATCAGTGCACCTGAGGCCCTTGTTTGCTTACCTGAGCAGTGTGAGTCCTAGGAGATCAGGGTGGGTCTACATTGTCAGTGTTCCTGGTGCCCCAGAACAGAAAAGATGATGGGACACACTTGGGCGAGTTCCCTGTCTCTGGAAGTAAGAGAATGGAAGTGAACGCCTATCAGGAAGCTGGACAGGGAATTTCTACTTTAGGTGTGTCTCTGAAGACCAGGCCAGGGAATGATGGGGAAGGGTTGGGAGGAGAGTCCTCTGGCCATTCTTAGTGGCTTCTCCGCAATTTCTGGGAAGGAAGGACTTGAGAGTTGTCTTGAAGCTGCATTTGCGAAATAAACTCACTTTTCCTTAGATTGTCTATTTATTTGGCATGGGGTTCCCGGGGCTGCAGGTGATGATGGGTCAGTGGCTTCGGGAAGCATGTGCTTCTCTGAGTGGTCACAAGGGGGCAGCCCAGACTGCATTAGCGCTGCTCCAGCTCCAAGCAGGAGGAAGGAGGATGGGGGCAGACCCTGATCTGAGATCTGGGGGCAGGAAGAGGGGCACAGAATTGAACAGCTGCAGGGGCGGGGCACTCTAGGGACAGATTCCCCCTCCTCTGGGGCAAGGAGAATGTAAGCCTATGGCTGCTGAGAGGAGGGAGGAGGGGGCCTAGAGCACAGGAGGAGAGGAGCCCCGAGGGCGGTGCTGACCCCAGGTGGGAGGCATGGCGGGTGGCGAGCTGTGCGCTATAGCCCTTCCTGGAGTACCTCTCATCATCCCCTGGGAGGGCAGACTGTGGTGCAGGCTTTCCAGTATCCTGGGCTTGCACATCCCTCCAGGGAAACAGACCTTGCAGGGAAAGGAAGCTAAAGGGGGGCTCTGGTGTGGGAGGGGGCAGGCCTGTGTGTAATGAGTATGCTCATTTCAGAGCTCCTGGCCTCCTCCCAGGTCAGCTGCTCCCCTGGGCTCTGCATGGGCTTAGCACAGGCACAGCTGTGGGTAAGCAAAGGACTTCCACCTGCCCTCGGAGTGGGGCCTGGGGCCCTCTCTGGGTGAGAAGATAGGGTGAGGGAGTAGCCTAGGGAGAAGGCAGCCCCTTGTCACACTCACTCATCATCCGGCGCATCCCTGGGGGTGCAGGGCAGAGAAGGCCAGGACTCCCTCGGGCTGCAAGTTGGGGGTACATGGCAGGGGCCAGAGAGTTCAGCTACATCCCAGGATGGCAAAGAGGATATCCTGCCCGTTCCCATCTACTGCCTGCCTGCCCAGCTGTGTGGGAGCCCGGCAGGAGGAGGACAGGATCTTGCAGTCCTGAGGAGGGTGGCTTCTGGGAGGGGGCCCGCCTGGGAAGAATGAAGGCTAGGGTTTTAGCCTTGCCTACATCAGCTTGCTAGGTTCCTATCTAGATCTCAGTTTCCCCATCTATGCCATGAGGCTCACTTATTCATTTATTCATTGCATGTTTATCTAGTGTTGAGCTAAGGGCAGGGGCTTTGCTATCCCACACTCCTGGGTCTGAGTCTTTGCCACTTACTTGCTGGACAACTTATGTGATGATCTGGGCCTCAGTTTCCTCATCTGTAAAAAGGGGTGAATAATAGTGTGTGCCCCATAGGATTGTTGATATTACACAACGAGGAAAATGGGAACTGGATGCTGTTCTTGGGAAACGCTCAGTGTAAACACACTGAGAATACTCACACATAAGCTTGCAGATACACAAGGACACACATACTTGTGTGCCCTGAGGTTTGTACACAAAAGAAGCAGCATTCTAAAAGAGGCACCTTTCGAGACTTCCCTGGTGGTCCAGTGGCTAAGACTCCATGCTCCCAATGCAGGGGGCCCAGGTTCGATCCCTGGTCAGGGAACTAGATCCCACATGCTGCAACTAAGAGTTTGCATGCTGCAACTAAGATCCAGCATAGCCAAATAAATAAATAAATATATTAAAAAAACTTTTTTAAAAGAGTCACATTTCAAAGTCTGGGGCAAAGTAGAGGGCTTATCTGACTTCAGGCCTGAGATGACCATGGTAGGTTAGCAGCTCAGCTGTCCAGGGTGTGGTTGGTGATCAATGGTGTGTGTGTGTACACACTTGCACATGCACGAAGCCTCTGATTTCCCCCTCCCTCAGGCCCTGAGATGGTGGAAAGAGCCAGGGGAATGGCCAACTTTTCCCCTCTTTACCTCTGCTCCTGGTCTCTGTGATCCTGCAAAAAAGTCCCCAAATGAACTGAGAATAGCTCTGAGTTCATGGACTTAAAAGATACAGGTGTTGGTCCTGCCTCGTCAACTTTCCTGGGGAAGCCATCTTCCCTGTCTGAGGCTCTGTCTCTCCATCTCTTAAATGGAGTTATTTCACTTGTGAGGCTGTGCTTCCCTGAGAAGGGTGATGATTTGCCCTGGGCACACAGTAAGCCCTTTCCTGCCTCAGGACCTTTGCACATATTGCTCCCTCTGCCCAGAACTCTTTTTTCCTCTTCCCTTCCTATTTAATTCTTCCTCCTGGGAGAAGCCTGCCTTGATCCAACTATCTAAAGCCATCATCCTTGTCTCTTTATTATACTTTTGCTTCTTCTTCAGAAATCTCATTACAATTTGTAATTGGGTATTTACTTGTATGTTTACCTTTTTTAGTCTGTTTCTTCACTAGACTTTAAGCTCTATGGGAGCAGAAATAACCATATGCTGATCTTGTTCACAGCTATGTCTCCACCAGCCAGCACAGAACCTAGTACATAGTAGATATTCAATCAATACGATGTAAATTCCTTTTTTTTTTTTTTTTTTTTTTTTGCGATACGCGGGCCTCTCACTGTTGTGGCCTCTCCCGTTGCGGAGCACAGGCTCCGGATGTGCAGTCTCAGTGGCCATGGCTCACGGGCCCAGCCGCTCTGTGGCATGTGAGATCTTCCCGGACCGGGGCACGAACCCGTGTCCCCTGCATCAGCAGGCGGACTCTCAACCACTGCGCCACCAGGGAAGCCCGTAAATTCCTTTTTTGGCATAGGAAATCTATACACATGATACAAAATTCAAAAGTTACAAAAGGATAAAATCTCTCTCAAACATGTGTCCTCTGGACATCCGTTACTTTCTTTAGAGAAGAGACTTTTTCTTATACATCCTTGCAGGATCTTCTCTGCATGTATTAGTATAGTGTGTTTAAAAACATAAATGGTAACAAAACTAGATACTTTGTTCTGGAGAATCTTCCATATCATACATATTATTTTGTATGGATCTATCATAATTTACTTAGTCATTTCCAGATTATTGGAAATAATGAAATGCTGCAGCAAAGACCCTTGAACATATTATTGTCATTTGTGTAAGCTTAACTGAAGGATCAATCTCTAGAAGTGGAATTGCTGGGTCAAAGAGTATGTACTTTGAAAATTTTGATGAATACTGTCAGATTCATCTTTTAGAGGTTTACTTTTTAACTTAAATGCACCTTCACCAAAATGAATGAGTGCCTGTTTTCAACACCCTTCCCAGCACAGTGTGTTAGCAGACATTTCATCTTTGCCGATCTGATTGGTGAAAAATTGTATATCGTTTATATTTCTTTTATTATAAGCGAGGTCAAGCATCTCTCTCTTTTGTTTTGTTTTTTATTAAGGTATAGTTGATGTACAATATTGTATAAGTATCTCTTTATAGTTTAAAATTTATTTGTATTTTCCTCTTCTGTTAATCATGTTTTTTGTCCGTTTTTTATTGGATTGCTGTTTTTTGGTTGGACCTCTTTGCATATTAAGGACATTATTCTTTTATCTGTGTATCACGCAGCGTTCCGGCAGGAAACAGATGGAATTCTCAATTCAGGTTAATTTGGGGAAGGGTTAATAAGGGATTATTTACAAGGCTACATAGGCAGGGAGTAGTGGGGGCTCTCGGGGTAGTTCAGTTGCCTGAAGGATGCCACTAGAGGGAGCTGTTACTAGATCCCCCCCGCCCCAGGGAAAGAGCTGCACGCGGAGGGATGCCTGAGAGGTCACCTTTCCCATCTCCCATTAGAGATTCGGTTCCAGGAAACCAACTAGAAACCAGGGGGCAAGGGTGCCTGTGGCTGAGGCCCCTGCAGGCCAGCTTCACAAGACAGAGAGCAGGGTAGACAAGGGTAGAGAGGGGATCTGGAGGGGCAAATGGAAGAGATCAGCACACATTTGTTGTATGTCTTTTGACTTTACGATTCTTTTAAATGTAGAAATGATTTACTTTTATGTAGTAGGATCGATCTTTTCAATTATTTTCAACATGATTTATTCAGTAACATATCTTTGCCCCATTGATTTGAAATGTTACCTTTTAGTAAAAGCTTATATGAATGAATGAATGAATCGGTAGCATTTCTGGGCACAAAAACTCACTGCTGTATCATTTGTTACACAGCACTAGACCCCATTGTTACCCGTGGGCCCTGCCTGGGGTTCATGTCCAAAGCCCTGCCATACCCCTAGTATCCTCTGAACTGCCAAAGTGGACATGGTGTGGGTCCATAAGAAGATGGAGGGCTTCCCTGGTGGCGCAGTGGTTAAGAATCCGCCTGCTAATGCAGGGGACACGTGTTCGAGCTCCGGTCTGGGAAGATCCCACACGCCGCGGAGCAGCAGAGCCCGTGAGCCACAACTACTGAGCCTGCGCTCTAGAGCCCGCGAGCCACAACTACTGAAGCCCGCGCGCCTAGAGCCTGTGCTCCGCAACAAGAGAAGCCACCGCGACGAGAAGCCCGCGCACGACATCGAAGAGTAGCTCCCACTCGCCGCAACTAGAGAAAGCCTGCGTGCAGCAATGAAGACCCAACGCAGCCATAAAAAAAAAAAAAAGATAAATAAAAGTTTAAAAAAAAGGAAGGTGGTGTTCCTGTGGGGTGGCCCAGCCAAGCGTACCAGTGGGCTGGTGGGGAGTGGGGTGGGGGTGGGCATTCATGTCAAGGCTAGTCCTGGGGAGTGGATAAGCCCGCAGATGTGGGGCACCCTCTCTCTGTGCGTGCGTGCACATGGGCAAGCATGAGCCTGGCGTGGTCAGGTGTATACCTGTGCGTGAGCCTGCCAGGTGTGCGTTCAGGTGGGTCAGCATGCCAGCCAGGTATGTGCGTGCTTGCAGCCAGGCGTGTGTTTGCAGGTGTGCCTGCTGTCTCCTGTGCCCTCAGGGCCACGGGAGCTGCTTGCTCGCGTGCCTGAGAGTCCTTCTTGCCGTGGGAATTGAGGAATCTCTCAGGCCCCAGGTTAGCACGTCCTCCAAGGTGGGGGTGGAGTTGGGGAGGCGGCCGGTGGGGTAACCAGTCAGGTTTGCGGAGCATGTTTCTGCTCCTCCCTCTCGCTAACGATGGTCACACCTGAGAGCCTGGAGACCTGGACCTGGTGACGCCATCTGCCTGGACAGGGTGAGCTGAGACCCTGCCCAGAGCTTTGGGGGGTTGTGGTGTTGAAAAGGAGTAGCGGAGAGAGATGCAGATCAGACAGAGCTGTGCGCTGGGCAGCCAGGCCAGGAGGGCCCAGCTATGGGGATGGTCCCACCCAGTCCACTCCCCACACAGGCTGCCACGTGGGGAAACTGAGGCCCAGACAGGGTGCATCTTGTCCAGAGCCTCTGCTCAGCAGCCCACCAGGGGTGAACCCTCCGAGACATCCTGCTGGGTGTGGACAGGCACAGCGGAAGAGCCGCCTCCCCCCACATCAGAGGGCTCCCCGTCTGAGGGCGGAGGCGCTGGACCCACCCGGAGTGAGGGTGATTGTGCATGAGAGAGGAAGTTGGGGGTGTAGGTGAAGATGCTGCTACATAAGTGAAACCCTGAGTGCCGGAAGGACTTCTGGGGGGAGGACATCCTTGGTCCCGCAGCAGTGTGCCCTGTGCCCTCTGGGGGGCTCTCTGGGGCTCTGACCTCATCCGTATCTGCGACGTAGGAGTTTTGGCTGAGCCCTGAGACGGATCCTCCCGTCTCTCTCATCGTTCCTGGCTCAGCCCCGGCCCCTGACCATCCCTGGGCTGGCTTCTTGCACTGTTATTTACTCCGTTGGTCAGCACTCATCAACTGGGACTGCTCTAGCCAGGCCACTCTGGGGCCACAGAGATGAATGAGAACAGCGCCCTGGACGCTTGCAGGAGGACCCAGCCCAGCCCCTGGGGAGGGGGTCAGGGATGCCTCTGAAAGGAGGTGGGGGAGGCCAGTCTAGGTTCAAGGACAGAATGTACCAAGAATGAGAGTCCTAGAGTGCACAGGCCCTCCCCTTGAGCAGCATGGGGGGTCTCCAGTCTTCCCTGGGGCAGTCATCAGGGGGGTGGTGGCCTGTCCCACAGGGAGGTGAGTTTCCTTCCGGCAGCTCCTTCTCACGCAATGGGCCGGAAGGGGTTGGGGGCCCATTGTTCCCTGTCACGCCAGCACCCCCAGCCCTCCCCAGCTGCTGGGTGGGGGGAGCAGTGGAAGGAAGTAGGCTGAGCCCAGGCCCTGGCAAGACCCCAGTGAGAGGGTGTGGGGTCCTGGGAATGCTGGCTCACACACGGACCTGGTATATGCACAGCTGCACATGCCACGCCCATGTCGCGGGTTCAGTCCTGCCCCCAGACCACCTTTCCCAGCATTCCTGGTGTGCGTGCGTGTATGTGTGTGTGTGTGTGTGTGTGTGTGTGTGTGTGTGTAGCATTGATTTAATACCTGACGCTTTACACACTCCATCTCATTAGGCCCTCCCCAACCCTGTGGGGTAGGATTATCATCCCCAGTTGCAAGCTGAGAAAATCTAGACTCAGGAAGGTTATGCAACTGGCCCAGCATTAGTGGGCGAGCTGGGATTTAGACCTCTCTTTGTGAGCCAGCCTCCTACCTTATCCCCTTTCCCTTTCCCAGGCCCTGCCGGGGATTAGACTCTTATCATTAATTACTGGCCCAGGATAGCATAGAGGGTGCACAGGTGAGGGGGTGGTTTGGGGAAGCATATCAAGTATCACCATGTCGTCCTTCTAATACTAGAAACATCTGCTGGCACGCAGGGCTGGCAGGGAGAGCGCAGGTGGCCTCAGTGGAGACCAGAGGCTGCCTCCCTCATCAGTGCAGGTTGAGGGCTGTTGGGTAGGCTCCCTATCCAAAAATGCCCCCTCCCCTGCACAACCTGAGAGCTGCTGCTACAGTTGCACAACTTTGAATCACGGCCCCAATTCCAGGGGCATCCTGCGAACCTGATGTTATGTCGTGGTACAGGGGTAACCAGAGTGCGGGATCTTGGGGAGCAAATTTTGAGAGAGGGGATCATTAAGGGATGGGGAACTTGGCTCAGGGTGTGATGACCTCTGGTGGCAGCCCCCCCTCAGGGACAGGAGCCAATGACAGGGATAAGGTGGGGGGCTGACTCATGGATTGCGTCTTTGAACCATATAAACTTTGGACTAAGAAAATCCAGCCTCTGGTTTCCCCCACCCAGATGGTGCACTCACCACCCTTCTTTCAGAAGTCTGCTCCCTCCTCAGAGTCCTTTGTCACTTGGAAAATCCTTCCTTGGGGAGCAAGTTGCCTTTGGACTAAGACTTATCTGGGCAGATCTGGGGGGTGTCCCCAGTGACTGGGTTCATTTGCATAGGGACCAAGGGGATCCTGGGAGGAGGTCACCTTCACCCTGAGGAAAAAAGGAGCCAGGCAGGACCACCTACCCCAGTGTCACAGTCCTTATCGGAAAAAGGATGAGCTGGGCCAAAATAAGAATAGTGATTTTTTTTTCGGTAATTTGTCAAGAAACCTAAACTTTTGGAGTCTCAGGGAGGACTGAGAATGAGGGCAAGATTGCTTAGTACTGAAGGTATGGGGAGGGGTGGGCAGGGCAGGAGAAAATAACAAATGGAGTTTTTTGTGCGGCTCTGTAAGCTTTCTCCTGTGCCACTGTCTTTCCTGGGCCTGGTGTGCAGGGTCCACCTGCCAAGGTGGCATGTGTGCTGTGACTACTTGGACCAGACACAGATGTTGCTCCAAGGGGACTCAACACTGACTGACACATGGCCTGGTTCAATCAAACTCCTTTCTCAAGAACCTGAACTGAGTTAAGTAAAGCAAAGAGCTGGTTAGTGGTGGATGCTTGAGATAAAAGGAGTTGAGAGACTGAACTGAACAAGCTGGGAGACTTAGGGAAATCAATTAATTTTCCGTGTGAGGCTGACATGGGATTCTCAGCCCAGGGCTTTTCCCACCATTTCATGGGATTCCCAACCCAGGGCTTTTCCCATCATTTCATCTTAACCAAATTACCCCTTCCCAGTGCACTGCACCCCACAGTTTGCCAGATTCTCACGGGATTTCACCCACAGCCTTAAGTGAGGCTGGCAGACCAGGGGTCATTGCCAGTGGCCTGATCTTCAGGTTTATGGTGCTGGAGAAGACCTCAGAGGTGGCTGAAGATGGGGGATCTGAGGCCCAGAGAGAGGGAGGGACTTGCCCAAGGTCACCCACAGGTAAAACCTGAGCTTAGGATTCCTGATCCTCCAGCCCAGTGTTCTTTCCAACTCTGCACACGGTTCAATGGTCGTGTTGCCTTTCTGAGCTGCCCTGTTCTATCCGAACAGTCCTGGCTATGTGGGTGAGGCAGGAGAAGAGACCCTGCACAGGGTATAAGAGACACAGCCCTGAGTCCCTCCCCAACCACTTCCCAGCTCAGGCTTCTAGTCTTGTGTTCCTTATCTCAAAAGGGGCTATAGTGATGTCTGCCTCCTGAGGTTGTCGTGAGAACAGCCTGGGATGGTGTGTGTCCAGGACCTGCCCAGGGAGGGGCAGGACAGAACCGTTGCAGTCTACCTCCAGCCTGCTGTGGGGGGCAAAGTCTCCATGTCCAGTTTCCCCTCCTTTGGCTCTGACCAGAGGGGGGCCCTAAGCCAGCCCAAGTGAGTTAAAGATTGGCCAGGTGTGCGTGAGAAGGCTCAGGCCAGTTCCTGACCACAGGGAGCCAGACAGGGCAGTGACCCTGAGTGACCCCTGGGCCTGAAATTCCCCAGGGAGCTGGGCCCCGGTTGAGTCTTGGATTGACGAAGTATGGCAGTGTCTGTTTGTTGCTTGTTGGGGGTCTTTACATGTGCCACTAGGGTGCTTCGATGGAATTTTCCACTAGTTAGGGGCTCTGAAGGATAGGACCGTGTTCCCGACAGACTGGAGCTCCCAGAACAAGGGTTTGTCTCCTTCCTCAGACAGGGCCGTGTTTCCTGAGATTCCGGGGGATGAGCTGCATCCCCCTCATCAGACTGGGACTTTTAGAGCAGGTTCATTTCCCCCTCAGACTGGAGCCCCCAGGTAGGCCTGTGTCTCCCCGCTCCGCTTGTGACGTGCAGGACAGGGCCACGTCGGGCTCACCCTCAGGTTCCCAGGAGAGGACTATCTTCCCCCTCAGACTGGAGTTCCCTAGGGCAGAGCTGAGCCTCCTTTGTCTGACAGGTGAGCTGAGTTTCCTCAAGGGGTTCCTTGAGGAGTTTGCTTTGGGTTTGAGGACGGACAAGTGGAGCTCAGGTGAGGTGCTTCCTCCCTCCAGGACTTTAGCACAGAATCCGGCTGATTTGATTCTTAAATTGATTATTTTCTTCAAAGCCACAGACAGCCGTGATTATTTCCAGAATGTTGAGGCAATTCTGCCACTGGATGAACACTTTGAAAAGGAGGTCTGGCTCATTTTCATCTCATTTCAGAAAATCATGATTTGTAGGACAGATAAGGCCGAGTCTTGATTAGTAATAGAGAAGGCAAAAACAAACTGACGGGGCTTCCCTGGTGGCACAGTGGTTAAGAATCCGCCTGCCAATGCAGGGGACACGGGTTTGAGCCCTGGTCCTAGAAGATCCCACATGCCACAGGGCAACTAAGACCGTGCATCGCAACTACTGAGCCTGCGCTCTAGAGCCCGCGAGCCACAACTACTGAGCCCGCATGCCACAACTACTGAAGCCCGCGTGCCTAGAGCCCATGCTCTGCAACAAGAGAAGTCACCACAATGAGAAGTCCACACACAACAACAAAGAGTAGCCCTGGCTCGCCGCAACTAAAAAAAGCCTGCATGCAGCAATGAAGACCCAACGCAGCCAAAAATAAAAAAAGAAACAAATAATAAAGTTCCCTTTAAAAAACCAAAAATGGGGCTTCCCTGGTGATGCAGTGGTTGAGAGACCGCCTGCCGATGCAGGGGACACGGGTTCGTGCCCAGGTCCGGGAGGATCCCACATGCCGCGGAGCGGCTGGGCCCGTGAGCCGTGGCCGCTGAGCTTGCGCATCTGGAGCCTGTGCTCCACAACGGGAGAGGCCACAACAGTGAGAGGCCCGCGTATCGCAAAAAAAAAAAAAGGCAATAGGAAAATAGGATTCACTTTGCAGAGATCCGCTCTACTGCCCATGTGGCTGGATGAGGCGATTCCAGAAAACAGGGCATCAGGATAGATGTGCAGGCACAGCCATTCTTTCTGTGTCATTCTCTTCTATCTCCTTCTAGGACCCTCCCTGAGAATTCCTCCATCATTTTCCTTCCTTTATCCCCAACCCCCAGGGTGGGTACTTTGGAGTCACACTATACCCAGTTGATCCCTCCAGGCATAAAGGTATGTCTTTGGAAAGAGCCTTGGGCTGGAGGGACAATAAGGAAGCAGTGGTCAGTTCAGCTGTGTGTGGGAAGGGACAAAGCCCAAATCTCAGCGTCCTCAAGCTCTGTTTCTCTGTATCCATTTTTTTTCAGTGGTGAAGGGCCTTGCTCATGCATATAAAACATAATGAACAGGTCTTTCATTTTGCGAAGACCAAAGCAAACTTATTATGCACTTAGAATCGAGGGCTCTTATGAGATAAACTAATTCAACTCTTTGCCTCCATTTTTCAGGTGGAAACACTGGAGGTGAAATTAGGGAGCTTCGGAGCAGAAAAGGGGCCTCTGGCACTATGGAAGTGAGCACAGTGACTGCTCCAACCCCCAGGGCTATGTGAAGAGAGGGTAAGGCCTGGGCCTTTTTTCCCTAATGTTTTGCCAATATTTTATTGGATTACTTGCCTTTTGTGTTTTTAATTGATAGACTTTAGTTTTAGAGCAGTTGTAGGTTATAGAAAAATGAGCAGAAGGTACCAAGAGTGCGCATGTACCTGCTCTCCCTGCTCCCAGTTTTCCCTGTTATTAACATCTTGCATTAGTAGCTAATTATTTTACAATTGATGAACCAGTATTGATAAACTTTTATTAACTAGAGTCCATAGTTTACATTAGGGTTCACTCTTCGTGTTGTACATTCTTTTTTTTTTTTTTGCGGTACACGGGCCTCTCACTGTTGTGGCCTCTCCCGTTGCAGAGCACAGGCTCCGGACACGCAGGCTCAGCGGCCATGGCTCACGGGCCTAGCCGCTCCACGGCATGTGGGATCTTCCCGGACCGGTGCATGAACCCACGTCCCCTGCATCGGCAGGCGGACTCTCAACCACCGCGCCACCAGGGAAGCCCATGTTGTACATTCTTTGGGTTTTGACAAATGTATAATGCTGTGTACCCACCATTACAGTATCATACAGCATCGTTTCACTGCCCTAAAAGCTCTCTGTGCTCCACGTGTTCATCTCCCCCTCCTCCCACCCACCCCCTCACCCCTGAAATCCTGGCAACCACTGATGGTCTCCATAGTTTTGCCTTTTCCAGGATGTCATATAGTTGGATTCATAAAATAGGTAACCTTTTCAGGTTGGCTTCTTTCACTCAGCAATATTCATTTAAAGTTCCTCCATGTCTTTTCGTGGTTTTGATGCTTGTTTTTTTTTTGTTGTTGTTTTTTTTTTTTTTGCAGTACACGGGCCTCTCACTGTTGTGGCCTCCCCCATTGTGGAGCACAGGCTCCGGACGCGCAGGCTCAGCGGCCATGGCTCACGGGCCCAGCCGCTCCGCGGCATGTGGGATCTTCCCGGACCGGGGCACGAACCCGTGTCCCCTGCATCGGCAGGCGGACTCTCAACCACTGCGCCACCAGGGAAGCCCTGATGCTTGTTTTTTATTGTACACAATGTTTTATTGTGTTACTTGCCTTTAAAAATTGTGGTAAGGTTGGAAGGACCTAGAGTCTGTCATACAGAGTGAAGTAAGTCAGAAAGAGAAAGACATATACCGTATGCTCACACATATATATGGAATCTAAGAAAAAAAAATGTCATGAAGAACCTAAGGGTAAGACAGGAATAAAGACACAGACCTACTAGAGAATGGACTTGAGGATATGGGGAGGGGGAAGGGTAAGCTGTGACAAAGTGAGAGAGTGGCATGGACATATATACACTACCAAACGTAAAATAGATAGCTAGTGGGAAGCAGCTGCATAGCACAGGGAGATCAGCTCGGTGCTTTGTGACCACCTAGAGGGGTGGGATAGGGAGGGTGGGAGGGAGGGAGATGCAAGAGGGAATAGATATGGGAACATATGTATATGTATAACTGATTCACTTTGTTATAAAGCAGAAACTAACACGCCATTGTAAAGCAATTATACTCCAATAAAGATGTACAAAAAAAAAAAATTGTAGTAAGGGACTTCCCTGGCAGTCCAGTGGTTAAGACTCCATGCTGCCAATGAAGGGGGCGCAGGTTCGATTCCTGGTCAGGGAACTAAGATCCCATATGCTGTGTGGTGGGGCCAAAAGATAAAAAAAAAATTTGTGGTAAAATATACATAAAATTTACCATTTTAACCACTTTTAAGTGTGTAATTCAGTGGCATTAAGTATATTCACAATGCTGTGCCACTATCACTACTATTCATTTCTAGAACTTTTTCATTGTCCCAAACAGAATCCCTGCACTCATTAAACAATAACTCTCTATTCTTCCCTCCCCACTCCACCTGCCTCAGCCCTGGTAACCTCTATAATACTTTCTTTCTCTGTAAATTTGCCTAATCTAGATACCTCATGTAAGTGGAATCATACAATATTTGTCCTTTTGTACCTGGCTTATTTCACTTGGTATAATGTTTTCAAAGTTTACCCATGTTGTAGAATGCATCAGAATGCCGTTCCTTTTTATGGCTGAATAATATTCCATTGTATGTCTAGGCTACATTTTATGTATCCATATATCTGTTGTTGGACACTGGTTGTTTCCACCTTTTGATTATTGAGAATAATGCTGCTATGAACATTCCTGTGCCAGTTTTTGTTTGAACACCTGTTTTCAATTCTTTTGGGTAGACACCTAGGAGTGAACTTGTTGGGTTATACGTAATTATATGCTAAACTTTTTTTTTTTTTTTTTTGTGGTACGCCGGCCTCTCACTGTTGTAGCCTCTCCCATTGCGGAGCACAGCCTCCGGACGCGCAGGCTCAGCGGCCACGGCTCACGGGCCCAGCCGCTCCGTGGCATGTGGGATCTTCCTGGACCGGGGCACGAACCCGTGTCCCCTGCATCGGCAGGCGGACTCTCAACCACTGCGCCACCAGGCAAGCCCCTATATGCTTAACTTTTTGAGGAACTACCAAAGCATTTTCCACAGGGACGGTACCATTTTATATTCCCACTTGTAATGCACAAGGGTCACAATTTTTCCATGTCCTCACCAACACATTAATGTCCATTTTTTAAATTGAGATATAATTGACATATAACATTATATTAGTGTCAGGTGTAAAACATAATAATTCAATAGTTGTATATATTGCAAAATGATCACCACAATAAATCTAGTTAACATCAGCCACCACGCAGTTACAATTTTTTTCTTGTGATGAGAACTTTTAAGATTTACTCTCTTAAGAAGTTTCAAATATTCAGTATAATATTGTTAACACTAGTCACCATGCTGTATATTACATTCCCATTACTTATTTATTTTATGTCTGGAAGTTTGTACTTTTTAACACCCTTGACCCATTTTGCACCCCCTGCCCTCACCCGAACCTCTGGCAACCACCAATTTGTTCTCTATACCCATGAGCTTGGTCTTTTTGTTTGTTCGGGGGTGTTGGGGGTTTTTGTTTGTTTGTTTTTGGATTTCACATATAAGTGAGTTGATATGGTATTTGGCTTTCTCCACCTGACTTATTTCACTTAGCAGAATGCCCTCAAGATTCATTCATGTTGCAAATTGCAAGACTTCCTTTTTTATGGCTGAATTATAAATATATATAATCATAATATATATATGCCATATTTTCTTTATTCATTCATCCGTTGATGGACCGTTGGATGGATGGATAATAGCCATTCTGACAGATGTGAGGTGATATCTCATTGTGGCTTTGATTTGTATTTCCCTGATGATTGGTGGTATTAAGCACCTTTCATTTATCTGTTGGCTATCTGTCTGTCTTCTTTGGAAAAATGTCTGTTCAGTTCCTCTGCCCATTTTTAAATTGGACTGTTTGGGGGTTTTGCTACTGCATTGTGTGAGTTTTTATATATTTTGGATATTAACCAAAATATCAGATATATGATTTGCAAATATTTCCTCCTATTCTGTCAGTTGCCTTTTTATTTTGTTGATGGTTTCCTTTACTATGCAAAAGGTTTTTAGTTTGATGTAGTCCTGTTTGTTTATCTTTGCTTTTGCTGCCTTTGCCTTTGGTATCAAACTCAAAAATTCATCACCAAGATCGATGTCAAGAAGCTTACCACTTGTGTTTCCTTTTAGGAGTTTTATGGTTTCAGGCCTTATGGACAAATCTTTGATCCATTTTGAATTAATTTTTGTGTATTGTGTGAGATAGTGGTCCAGTTTCATTCGTTTGCATGTGGCTGTCCAGCGTTCCGAACACCAGTTGTTGAAGAGGCTATCCTTTCCCCATTGGATATTTGTGGCTCCTTTGTAATAAATTGATTGACCATATATGCATGGATTTATTTCTGGGCTCTCTATTCTGTTCCATTGATCCATGTGTCTGTTTTTATGCCAATACCATACTCTTTTGATTACTATATCTTTGTAATACAGTTTGAAATCAGGGATCATGATGCCTCCAGCTGTATTCTTCCTTCTCAAGATTGCTTTGGTCATTCGGGATGTTTTTTATGCTTCCATGCAAATTTTAGGATTGTTTGTTCTATAGCTGTGAAAAATGCCATTGGAATTTTGATAGGGATTGTCTTTAATCTGTAGATTGCTTTGGACAGTATGGACATTTTACAATATTAATTCTTCCAATCCATGAGCACAGAATATCTTTCCATTTATTTGTCTTCTTCAATTTCTTTCACCGGTGTCATATAGTTTTCAGTGTATGGGTCTTTTACCTCCTTAGTTAAATTTATTTGTAGATATTTTATTCTTTGTGAAGCAATGAGATTGTTTTCTTAATTTCTCTTTCCAATAGTTTGTTATCAATGTATAGAAATACAACAAATATTTATATATTGATTTTGTACCCTGAAATTTTACTGAATTTGTTTATAATTTCTAACAATCTTTTTTTTTTTTTTTTGCAGTACGCGGGCCTCTCACTGTTGTGGCCTCTCCCATTGCGGAGCACAGGCTCTGGATGCGCAGGCCCAGCGGCCATAGCTCATGGGCCCAGCTGCTCCACAGCATGTGGGATCTTCCCGGACTGGGGCACAAACCCGTGTCCCCTGCATCGGCAGGTGGACTCTCAATCACTGCGTCACCAGGGAAGCCCTCTAACAAATTTTTTAGTGGAGTCTAGGGTTTTCTATATATATCATGTCATCTGCAAATAGGACAGTTTTACTTCTTCCTTTCCAATTTGGATGCTTTTTTATTTCTTTTTCTTGCCTAAATGCTCTAGCTAGGACTTCCAATACTATGTTGAATAAAAGTGGTGAGAGTGGGCATCCTTGTCTTGTTCCTGATCTTAGAAGAAAGCTTTTAGCTTTCACCACTGAGTATGATGTTAACTGTGAGCTTATCATATATGGCCTTTATTATGTTGAGGTACATCCCCTCTATATCCACTTTGTTGGGAGGGTTTTTGTTTTTATCATAAATGGATGTTGAATTTTGTCAAATGCTTTTTCTGCATCTATTGAGGTGATCATATGATCACAGTCTAGCGGGTTTTTTTGTTTGTTTGTTTTTCGTTTTTGGCTACACCATGCGGCTTGCGGGATCTTAGTTCCCCAATCAGGGATAGAACGTGGGCCCCCTGCAGTGGAAGCGTGGAGTCCTAACCACTGGACCGCCAGGGAATTCCCAAATAGCTCTCTAGTTTTTAATTTTTATTTATTTATTTATTTATCGTTGCAGTTCGTGGACTTCTCACTGCGGTAGCTTCTCTTGTTGCGGAGAACCGGATCTAGGCGCGCGGGCTTCAGTAGTTGTGGCGCTCGGGCTTAGTTGTTCCGCGGCACGTGGGATCTTCTTGGACCAGGGCTCGAGCCCATGTCTCCTGCATTGGCAGGCAGATTCTTAACCTCTGCGCCACCAGGGAAGTCCCTAGTTTTTAATTTTTATTGTAGCCATTCTAGTAGGTGTGAAATGGTACCTCATCGTGTTTTTGATTTGCATGTCCCTAATAACTAATAATGTTGAGTGTTTTTTCATGTACTTGTCCATTTGCATATCTTCTTTAGAGAACTGTTTATCCAAGTCTTTTGCCCATTTCTGTTTGTCTTTTTTCCTTTTAGTTTTGTTGAGATATGATTGACATACAGCATGATATAAGTTTAAGGGGTACAGCATAATGATTTGACTTACAAACATCATGAAATGATTATCACAGTAAGTTTAGCGAACATCTATCATCTTGTATAGATACAAAAAAATTAAAGAAATAGAAAAAAAGTTTTCTTGTGATGAGAACTTTTAGGATTTACTCTCTAACAATTTTCATATATAATGTAGAGCGGTGTTAATTATATTAATCACATTGTACATTACATTCTTAGTACTTATTTATTTATCTTATAACTGGAAATTTGTGCCTTTTGACCACCTTCATTCAAATTCCCCTGCCCTCCCCCTATCTCTGGTAACCACAAATCTAATCTCTTTTTCTATGAGTTTGTTTGTTTGTTTTTTTGAAGTATAACTGACCTACAAAACTATGTTAGTTCCTGATGCCCAACATAGTGATTCGATATTTCTATACATTACAAAACGATCACCACTTTTTTGCCCATTTTAAAAATTGGGTTGTTTTTTTTGTTGTTGATTTGTAGGAGTTCCTTATATATTTTGGATATTAATCCTTTACAGATATGTGAATTGCAAATATTTTCTCCCATTCTGTGGCTTATCTTTTCACTCTTTTTTTTTTTTTTTGCGGTATGCGGGCCTCTCACTGTTGTGGCCTCTCCCGTTGCGGAGCACAGGCTCCGGATGCGCAGGCTTAGCGGCCATGACTCACGGGCCCAGCCACAACACGGCATGTGGGATCTTCCCGGACCGGGGCACGAACCCGTGTCCCCTGCATTGGCAGGTGGACTGTCAACCACTGTGCCACCAGGGAAGCCCTCTTTTCACTCTTTTGATAGTCCCCTTTTGATGGGACCTGCGCTTTTTGCAGGTAACCCAAGCACTTCTGGGGGGCTTATCTTCCCCTAGCTATGGATGAACAAATCAGAACATTGTGAGAGGTCAGATGTTCTCTACCTTTTGAGGATAGGGCATGAGGGATCCCCCTTCACCCATCTGCATTTGGCCTACAAGGCTGGGTCCCTTCCTCTCTGTTCCCTTCAAGTGTTCCAAGACGTGAATCGTACAGGAAAGAAGTAAGAATAGGGAACTGAGCCTAGTCTCAGGACTCGAGAAACCAGGGCTTACTGACACATACTACAACATGGATGAACTTTGAAAACATCATGCTAAGTGAAGAAGCCAGTCACAAAAGACCATTTATTGTATAATTGCATTTATATGAAATGCCCAGAGTAGGCAAATCTGTACACACAGAAAGTAGATTAGTAGTTTTCTAGTGCTAGCGGGGTAGGGAAGGTGGGTTAGGGGAGATGGGGAGTGACTGCTGAGGGGTATGGGTTTCTTTACTGGGTGATGAGAAGGTTCTAAGATTGATTGTGGTGTGATAGCACAACTCTGTGATATACTAAAAGCCATTGGATCGTATACTTTAAGGAGGTGAATTATATGGTCTATGAATTATATCTCTATAAAGCTGTTAGTTAAAAAAAAAAGAAAAGAAAAGAAACAAAGTTTCCTCAGTGACCTCCACCCTTCCCTCTGCCTCAGAATGCTGGTAACTTCTTCACTTGATGGGGAAGCGCAGCCGTGCCTGGATATGCTCGCAGGGGGCAGGCTTCATGGTCAGCCCGTAGGTAGGGGTTAGGTCCACTTTCACACCTGGTGGCACACTGAACTCCAGCTGCTGAAGCAAGATGGCCAGGAAGAGGAAGATCTCCCACTTGGCCAGGACCTCCCCTATGCACCGGCGCTTGCCCATGCCGAAGAGCATTATTTTCTCACTCAAGGTCTTGCTGATGGTGGTGTCATGGGCAGTGAGGAATCTCTCCGGCCGGAACTCAGATGGGTCCCCCCACAGCTTCCTGCGAGATGAACAGAGGAAGTGGTATCTCTGGGCTGGGGAGGCCCTTTGGGAAAGGCCTGGGTGGGGGACATCTGTGTTAGAATAGATCTAGCGCAATGAAAGGAGAGTGGGGAAAGGGGCCAAACTGTATTTTGATGTTTATTTCTTTTACATAGCTCTCTCTAAAATCACCAGCCTTGAAAATAGTGCTTTGTAATATTATTTATTTATTTATTTATTTATTTATTATTATTATTTTTGCTGTACGCGGGCCTCTCACTATTGTGGCCTCTCCCATTGCGGAGCACAGGCTCCGGACGCGCAGGCTCAGCGGCCATGGCTCACGGGCCCAGCCGCTCCACGGCATGTGGGATCTTCCCGGACCGGGACACGAACCCGTGTCCCCTACATCGGCAGGCGGACTCTCAACCACTGCGCCACCAGGGAAGCCCGGCCAGTTTTTTATTAATGGATATATATTTGTGTGTGTGTGTGTGTGTGTGTGTGTGTGTGGTAAGCGGACCTCTCACTGTTGTGGCCTCTCCCGTTGCGGAGCACAGGCTCCGGACGCGCAGGCTCAGCGGCCATGGCTCACGGGCCCAGCCGCTCCGCGGCATGTGGGATCTTCCCGGACCGGGACACGAGCCCGTGTCCCCTGCATCGGCAGGTGGACTCTCAACCACTGCGCCACCAGGGAAGCCCTAATATTAATTTTTTACTTTAAAGAAATAATACTTTAACTAAAAGAAATTAAAAGAAGGAACACATGTCCATTTCTATCCTACTCAATATACAAGGGGAATCAACCGTCCATCCTGGTTTATGCTTATTGTTTTGGAGTAATTATTTACAGCATCCTTTTTCACACACAAAAGTGCCCTAGTTTGGATGGTAAATTATATGATCCTCCTACCTGTAAAGTGAGATTTTCCAAAGAGGTCCCTAAGCCATTCACATCAGAATCGCCTGAGATACTCCACCTTACCTACCGAAGAGGAATCTCGGGGGACTGGGCACCGAAATCTAAAACCAACTTCCTGGTCAATGCACTAAAGTTTGAGAAACATGGACCTAAATTTTGTCCCTTAGAGCAGGCTGCAGAGCCATCGAGGCACCATTCCCTTATTGTATAACCAGTTCCTAGGGGGACAAACAGCCTTCCTGACTGCTGAACTTCACACATTTTTCAGTGGGGGATATGTACTCACGGGTCATGATTGACCTGCCACTGGTTTATGAAGACACAGCGTTCCTTGGGGATGTAGAAGGCGTTCAGTGTTGTGTCCCTTATTGTGCTAAGGAGGGAAGAGGGCTCTGTCAGGCTCACAGGCTGGAAAACTGGGATGTGTCTCTGGGAGGTTGTTTTTTTTCTTTTTAACAATTAAAAAAAAAAGTTGACTACAGTTAATTTAAAATGTTGTGTTAGTTTCAGATGTACAGCAAAGTGATTCAGCCATATATATACCTATATATTATTTTTCAGGTTTTTTCCATTATAGGTTATTACAAGATATCGAATATAGTTCCCTTTACTATACAGTAGGTTTTTGTTGTTTATCTATTTTATATATAGTAGTTGTGTATATATTAATCCCAAACTCCTGATTTATACCCCCCCCCCGCAGAGGTTCTTGCTCCTTCACCCCACTCCAATAGCCTGTCCACCATGGTTTCTATACCGTACACTAGGAGGGAATAGCAGGGGCAAGGAAGGGTTGAAATTATTCTTCCCCTTTCTCAGATCCTATTCTTCAACAAAGTTTACTAAACTTTTCTCTGTACTCAGCTGTGCCCTTGGCCATTCTCTGGAGCCAAGAAACAGGCAGTCTGAGCCAGTCCTGGGGAGTCCCCAGCTTGGCTGAGGCATCAGGCCTCTTCCTCTGGGCATAACTATACCAAAATATGGGCTGAAGTAAGTGTTCACTAACTCTCTTGACATTGTTAAAATCCCAGGACCTAATCAAGGACCAATGGCTGTAAGTCCTACAAAATATCAGAATGAAGTTATGCCAGCTGGATGAATCAAGAAAGCCTTCTAGGGGAGGGGAAGTTTGTGTCAGGATAAGGTAGGATAGGATTCTGGTAGCCAGAGAAGACTGTAGACCTTCCAAGCAGAAGGTCCAACATAAGCAAAATTGGAGGCTGGCTGGTTCATGCTTGTAAGGGATGGTGAGGCCAGCCTGGCAGGGTTGAGAGTACCTGTAGGGAGGGAATGTGAGCAGAGGTGAATGAGAGCTGAGGTCAGAAGTGTGGTTTTTCTCCTGAGAGCCGGGTACTTTGATCATGTTTGGACTGGATGGGGGCAGAGTAGAGGCCAAGGTCTGTGAGGAATCTGGTGTCATGGCCAGGAAGGAGCTGCTGAGGTCTGACCAGGGCCAGGGCTGAGAAGCTGGGGAGAAAACATGACAATGATTTCAGAGGTGGGAGGGCAGAATAGGCAGGCCTCACCTGTGGGGGATGGTGAAGGGGACGAAGGAGGAGTGTCGGAAGGTCTCCAGGATGAAGGCCTCCAAATAAGGCAGCTGGGATCTGTCAGAGAGCCGGGGCCGCCGCTCCCTGCCAATCACTGTGTCTGCAGAACACAGAGGACGGACAAGGCTTAGGGGTTGTCCTGACTGCTCCATGGCATCTGCATCCCCAATCACACCAGGTGTCACTCTATGTGGTACTATGTCTGTTTACAGGTCTGAGACCCACTGACCCCCCCAGTATCCTCTAGGCAAGGGTGGGCACCATTGTATGCCCAGGGCTTGTACTTAGTAGGTACATAACAGCTATATGTAGATTGCACAGATGACCTGGGACCCCAAGGCTTCTCTCCACCAGAGGGTTAGGGGACACTACATACCCAGCTCCTCCTGGATCTTCCTCTGTATCTCAGGATTTGTCACAAGGTACAGAAGGCTCCAGGAGATGGCTGTTGTGATCGGATCAAGCCCTGGGCAGCATGGGGCAAGGTGAGGAAGAAAGGAAGACAGGAACAAGAAGGCAGCATTTACCCACCATGTATGTAGCAAACATTGTCTTTCTCTGCCTCCTTTTCCCCCAAAGGCCCTCACCCTGAATTTTCCAAGGGCAGAGGTGGAGTCACCTCAGCACAAACTTGAGTCACTGCTTTCATGATTAGTTGCTGGAATTACAAGGGCCTAGACTTACAGCCCAGAGAAGCCTTTATTGTTTAGTTGGGGAAACTGAGGCCCAGAGGAGGAGAGGGACTTGGCTGAGTTTTCACTGGGAGTTGGTGGTACAGCCTGGGCTCAAACCTTGAGCCTGGGCCTGGTCTCTGTGTCCTGCACCATCTGACATGTAGTTGGTGAGTTATCTGATGGACCCCGGGGCTGGGCAAGGCTGTGTGTGAACAGCAGGCACTGAGGGATGGAGGGGCAGGGGTCTGGCTCCTACCGGCTCCAAAGATGTCGTTGACAAGGTTGACAGTCTTCTTCTGGAGCATGAGGCCCCCACTAGCTCTGGAGTTATCCTCGTAGTGCTTGAGCAGGGCACCTACGATATCCTGGACGCTGTTCTGAGGGGGCACAAGCTTAGGAGCACCCCAGCACTTCTGGGGTGGAAGTCTGGACCTTGCCCCATCCCATCTGGCACTGCCAGCTGACCTCTGGGCAGTGGGTTGAGCTCACGACAGGAGCTGGTAGCAGCCCAAGGTAGGACTTAAAGTATCATTTCATGCCCCATTGACTCTTCCTCCCAATAACCCCAGGGGTCCAATTTCAGAGAAAGAGGTTGGGGTGAGTACAGGGAAGTAAGGTGACACCCGAGCTGGGAATTAGTCTCTGTCTGGGTTCAGTTTCCAGCAGAACAAAAGCCTTCTCATGATAACAGCACCCCACATTACAGGGCTCTGCCAGGGCCCCATTCATGACCTTATCTCTCTGGGGCTTTGAGCAGCCCCGAGAGGGAGGCTATAGGCATGAAGAAACTGAGGCCAGAGAGGGAGAGGGCTTGGCTCCAGGTCACTCAGGTGATCTGAGATGTCCCAGAGCCTTCCTAGGCCTTGGCTGCACACCAGGTGTGTGGGTACCTTGGAGCTGGGTAAGAGGGGCCACACACAGACTCTTGGGTGCCCTCACACTTCCCGTACCCTGGGCTTACCTTGTCAAAGTCCTGATAGCACTCCTGGACCATTTTCCGCAGGAACTGCAGGAACCTCTGGTTGAAGCTCTTGTACTTTTGCAGAGCAGGGTTGGGCAGGTATTTAAGGATGGGGAAGAAGTCCACGGGGCTCCCGGAGGAGGCAGTCTCCACGAAATCATGGGTGTTCGTCACAAGGCTGACCATCTCCTCACTGCTCTGGGGGAAGTGCTGCCCGAAGCACATGGCACCAATGACCTTGGCCACGGACACCACCACGTGGTCATAGGGGTCAAAGCGCCCAGGTCCTGCCATCAGCTCCTGGAACTTGCTGATGAGGGCCTCAGCCTCCTTGTGCACATGCATCTCCAGGTAGCAGGAGGATGAGGAAGCCGGGTCTGAGGCAACGGAGAAGGAGTTGAGAGCATTCTGGGCCAGGCGTCGCCGGGCAGCCCACACTGGTCCAGAGTCTGGGTTGAAGGTCATACTCTGGCCATCAGCGACTAAGGTGAAGCTGTAGAGGTCAGGCCGGCCCTTGAAATCATCACCCTGCCGCACCAGGGCCTGCCGGATGGTGTCCAGGCCGCTGAGCACCAGCACGGGTGTGCAGCCAATGCGGATCTGTAGCACGTCTCCATAGCGCTGGCTCAGCCGCGACAGGGCCAAGTGTGGGCTCTTCCCCAAGGTCAGCACATGCCCGATCAGGGGCCAGCTCCAGGGCCCTGGTGGACTCTTCAGGCCTTTAGGGACCCGAGGCTGCCAGGCCCTGACCACCCAGAATACCAGGCAGAAGGTGGCAGAGGCCAGGAGAAGCTCTGTGGCTGAGAAGGGAGTGGCCTGGGACAATGCCATTTGTACCAACTACAGGGGAAGAGAACGGAGGAGCCAGACTGAGGGACGAGATAGAGCCACTCATTCATTCATTTACTCAGTCAATAAGCACTTGTACATGTTCTGTGCTGGGCTCCCAGCTGGACACCAGAAAGACTAAGTTGCATTCACTAAATTACATGGATTCTTCATCCCAGGAGCTCACCCATGGTGTATCACAGAATCTGAGCGCTGGAAAATAGCCCTGAGATTCCCAACTTGAGCGTCTGAAATCCCAGCCCTGGCCATCCCCTCTGCCCATCACCTGTTACCAATTCTGAGGCTGGAGTGATCACTTCAAAACGGAGCACTCTTGTGGACCCCAGTGCAGGGTGTATGCTGGGCATTGTACCGCGGGGACCCTTCCTGCTGATACCTCCTCATACCCTCGGAACAGGGAGCTGCTCCCCGCTAGCAACACTGATGGGATCAAGGTCCCAGGGCTGATGCAAATGGCTTCTGATGCCCCCTTCCCCAGGGCATTCTTTATCAAGACCAACCAGGACACCTCCTCCAAGGACAAGTCCCCATTCTCTCAGAGTCTTTTTTTTTTTTTTTTTGGCTGTGCGGCACAGGATGTGGGAATCTTAGTTCCCAAACCAGTGATCAAACCTGTGCCCCCTGCAGTGGAGGCGTGGAGTCCTAACCACTGGACCACCAGGGAAGTCCAACCCCCTGCCCCATCCTCTCACAGTCTGGAAGGCTGAGGTTGGGCTGCAGCCAGGGCCAGGGCTGCCCTCATGCCAGGTGGGGAGCCCTACCCACCTCTTCAATCCAGTCACACTAAGGGTCCTTAGAGGTGGCCCAGTCCAAGCTTCTCATTTAAAAATGGGGAAACCAAAGTCTGGAGCTGGGCAGCAAGAACTAGAACTCAGGACTTCCCTGGTGGCACAGTGGTTAAGAATCCACCTGCCATTTCAGGGGACACGGGTTTGAGCCCTGGTCCAGAAAGATCTCACATGCCGCAGAGCAACTAAGCCCATGCGCCACAGCTACTGAGACTGCGCTCTAGAGCTCGTGAGCCATAACTACTGAGCCCACATGCAACTACTGAAGCCCGAGTGCCTAGAGCCTGTGCTCCGCAACAAGAGAAGGCCCCGCTCGCCGCAACTAGAGAAAGCCCACGTGCAGCAATGAAGACCCAATGCAACCAAAAAAAAAAACAAACCAGAACTCAGACCTCCTACACCTAACCCAGTGTTCCCCCCATCCCTCCATCTCCACTGGTTCCCAGGATTTTTGATGGGGAATCCCAAGGGCTAAGAAATGAGCCCAAGAAAGGTACCTGTAGAGGAAGGTGCTTGAGATCAGCAGGATTGTGGAAGCTGATACAGAGCTTCTGGCTCCGGGTGAGTGGCCTTTCATAACTACCACCCCAATCAGGTTGGCCTTGCTGTCCTGGTCACCTGATATCAGAGTCACCAAAAAAAGTTGAAAGGATCAGCTCTTGGCCTTGGGCCATGATCCCTCAGCTCCACCTACTACCTCCCAGGGCCCAGGGGCAGCTCTTCTGGGGATAGGTACTATGTCCCTGGGGAGGAATGTCCAGCTCCTTTCAGGGTCCAGAGTCTGGAGGTAATGCTTATTTCTCGCAAGGGCAAGGCAGGGTGCTGGGAGTGAAAGTTCTCTGGGCCAGTCCAACCTACTTGCCCATTGCACCCACGAGGAGGGACCCTGCCTGGGGGCACTCAGTCCAGGCTGATCAGCGGGGGAGACTCACTGCTCCTCTCCAGAAAGGTGCCCTGTAATACCCCTCCAACAACCTGTGAAACCAGGTAAGAAATAGGTATGTTCTGACCGCCTCTGAATTTCAGCCCTGGTCCTTAATCTGAAAACAAGAAATGATGAGGCTCCTATATTGTAAAGAGAGGCCCCCTCAGCCTCCTCCCTCTTGGTGAGAGATGGTAAAAGTGAATGAAGAAAATTCATGTTGTGGGGGCATAGCAACCGGCTTGGAATCTTCAAAGGGGTCAATGTCATTAAGAAAGAAAGAAAAAAAAAAAGACAAGGGCCTTTCCTAGAGCAAAGAGACTAAAGAGACCACCAAATGCCAAAAATGTGTGAACGTTGGGGCTTCCCTGGTGGTGCAGTGATTGAGAGTCCGCCTGCCGATGCAGGGGACACGGGTTTGTGCCCCGGTCCGGGAAGATCCCACATGCCGCGGAGCGGCTAGGCCCGTGAGCCATGGCCACTGAGCCTGCGCGTCGGGAGCCTGTGCTCCGCAACGGGAGAGGCCACAGCAGTGAGAGGCCCGCGTACCGCAAAAAAAAAAAAAAAAAAGTGTGAACGTTGATTGGGCCCTGGATTTAAAAAACTTTTTTTAAAGCTAAAAAAGACCTTTTTGGGACACCTGAAGCTACATAAACAAGGACTGGAGATTAGATGATATTATGGGATTCATGTTAATTTTTTTCGATATGAGCCTAGCATCATGATTATGTGGGAGAATATTTCAGGAAATATTCTTAGGAGATTAATGTTCTTAGGAGATGAATGCTGTAGTGCTTAGGGGGTGAAGTATCATGATTTCTGCAACTTACTTTTAAATGGTTCTGTTTAAAAAAATGTACATCTATCTGCGTATCTCTATAGAGAGGAGAGAGAGAGAGTAGATATGACAGATGTCAGCTATCTAAGAACCTACGCGAAGGTACGTGGGTGTCCGTTGTATGAAAGGGAGCTTTGAAGTGGAGGGCTGGCTGTTGTTTGGTAAGGAATCCCATGGTGCTTTCTCTCCTCCCTCATCTCACAAAGCCAAGTGAAGGAGCTCCAGGAGACCCAAACCTTAAGAGTGGGATAGCTGCAGGAAGGGAACTCCTCAGCTGTGAGTCCAGATGGGTTGGACCATGGTGAGGGAGACTGTGGCATTCGTGTATTTATCACAAACTTTACAACGCCCTATGCTTATGGGCCGGCGTTGTTATAAGAGCTTTATATCTATTAACAAAACAACATTCTCAGTAATCCTATGGGATGGAAATTAATACTATTCTCATATTACAATATGAGGGGTAATGGAGGCACAAAAAGTTATGTAATTTGTTGTAGGTCACATAGCAATGTGTTAGAGTTGGGCTCAAACCTTCAGAAGATTGTGCTCCAGACCACTATGTGCACCTGCTTGACACGTGTCCCTGGATCTGGGGGAAATGTGTGGACATATGGAGGCAGAGCAGAGTAGCCTGTCATGGCAGGGGCAGCAGAGGGCAGCCTGCACAACCCAAGTTGGGTGCCTTACTAGGATGTGAGTCTCCGAAGGGCCAGTGGACATGCTGAAGGGAACTGGACTTGAACTGCATGGATAAGACCTGGCTACAGAGGGGTGAGAAACCCCGCAATGACGGGCTATAGGGGGTACCCTGCGGGAACTAGCTGAGGGGTGTGCAAGAGGTCAGCCAGAGCCCAGCAGCTATGTTAGGAACTGTGTGATGTGGAGGACACATTGGGGCTCAAAGGTACTCGATGAAAAGCTGGCAGTGGAACGTCTGCTACATACAAGGGCATTCGGAGCTAAGAGGCAAGATAAACAGCACCAGCCAAATAAAAAGAGATTGGTTCCTGGAACTCTTCCCTGGTGGCACAGTGGTTAAGAATCCACTTGCCAATGCAGGGGACATGGGTTCGAGCCCTGGTCCGAGAAGATCCCACATGCCGTGGAGCAACTAAGCCTGTGCACCACAACTACTGAGCCTGCGCTCTACAGCCCGCGAGCCAGCTACTGAAGCCCATGTGCCACAACTACTGAAGCCCCTGTGCCTAGAGGCCGTGCTCTGCAACAAGTGAAGCCACCGCAATGAGTAGCCCGCACACCATAACGAAAAGTAGCCCCTGCTCGCTGCAACTAGAGAAAGCCCGCGCGCACCAACGAAGACTCAAAACGCAGCCAAAAATAAACAAATAAATTTCTAAAATACTTAAAAAAACAAACAAACAAAAAACAAAGGGCAAGCCTGGGGAATCTGACAAATCTGTTTGAAGACTGTGGCTGAGAGGAAAGGAAAGATGTTTTCTCTCTGTACCTTCATTGGGTTCAGCTCACTCTATAAAAAAGGTCAAGGTTTGAAGTTAGAGTAGGTTTTGTAGAAAACTGACTATTTCTCTCTGTCTCTCTTCCCTCCTGTCTTTTCCTTTCTCTCTCCCTCTCTGTCTCTCTCTCTCTCTAATTATCTAAAGTCATACTTTATTCAGATTTTCTTAGTTTTTGCCTAACGTCCTTTGTCCTTTCTTGTTCCAGGATCCCAACAAGGAGGACACCACATTACATTGAGTCACCATATCTCTTTAGGTTCCCCTTGGTTGAGACATTTCTCAGACTCTTTTTTTCAGGAGAACTGGTCAGGTATTTTGTAGAATGTCCCACTATTGTGATTTGCCTGATGTTTTTCTCACGGTAAGACTGGGGTTATGGGTTATTGGTAGGAAGACCACAGGAGTAAAGTGCTATTTTCATCATATCATATCAAGGGTACATACTATCAACTTGACGGGAAGGTTGATGTTGATGTTGGTCAGCTGACTGCAGTAGTGTTTTTCAGGTTTCTCCATGGGAACATTACTCTTTTCCCCTTTCTGTACTGTGCTCTTTGGAAGGGAGTCATGTGCACAGCCCACACCAACAAATGAAGAGTTCTTCTCCCCTCCTTGAGGACAGTCTCTGTGTAAATTATTTGGACTTCTGCATAAGAGATGATTTATCTTTTTATTTTAAATATTTTCTTAAAACTTTTTATTAAATTACAAGATACATATAGAAAAGTGCAGATAATCTGTACAGCTCAATGAATTTTTTACAGACTTAACAAAAGTCTTGTCATCAGTCCTCAGATCAAAAGACAGAATGTTACCAGCACCCTAGAAACCCCTTGCGCTCTCTCCCTAAGGATAACAATGACCCCAACTTCTAATAGCATAAATTAGTTTTGTTAGTTTTTGTTTTTCATGTAAATTAAATCATGCTGTGTACTTTTTTTGGCATGGAACTTTAAAAATTTAATAGATTTCATTTTTATAGCAGTTTTAGGTTTACAGAAAAATGGAATGAAAGTACAGAGAGCTCCCATATGCCTCCTCCCCCAATCAGTTTCCCCTGTTATTAACATCTTGCATTAGTGTGATACATTTATTACAATTGGTGAATGAATATTAATACAATATTATCAACTAAAGTCCATAGTTTACATTAAGATGAACTCTTTGTGTTATGCAGTTCTATGAATTTTCTTTCACTTTTAAAAATTGTGGTAAAATATAAAACATAAAATTTACTGTTTCAAACATTTTTTTTTTTTTTGCGGTACGCGGGCCTCTCACTGTTGTGGCCTCTCCCGTTGCGGAGCACAGGCTCCGGACGCACAGGCTCAGCGGCCATGGCTCATGGGCCCAGCCGCTCCGCGGCATGTGGGATCTTCCCAGACCAGGGCACAAACCCGTGTCCCCTGCATCAGCAGGTGGACTCTCAACCACTGCGCCACCAGGGAAGCCCCCATTGGATTTTTCTTAATCTTTAGATTTCAGCCATCCTTGAGTGTCTGTTGACTACTTCCCTTTTTAAAACCCCTCAATGTTCCCCATAGATTTCAAGATAAAAACTGAACTCCTTTGCTTGGCACCCAAAGGCTTCCGCGGCAGCTCTTGCTTAACCTCCTGGCCTTGTTGCCACCACATCCCACTTGCCCCGCCTCCATTGTCTTTCTCCATATATTGATCCCTTTACTGGAAACCTGCACCCCATCCTGTGTTCCCTGGCCAGCTCCTGCTCATCCTTTTATACGCTGCTCAGCTGTCACCATGCTGGCTGGGTCTGAGCCCCTCCTCTGAGATCCCACAGGCCCCAAACTGCCCTCCTCGACAGCCCCCATCATGCTGTTTCCCCCATGGACTGTGAGATCCTTGAAGGTCAAGGCAACCTCTGCTTTTCTTCAGATTTCTAGTCTCTAGCACGGGGACTGACACACAGCATGTATTTAGAAAAAGATTTGTTGAATCAATTAGCGTTCACAAGTGAGAGTGCTAGCCTGTGTTAAGAGTTTCGTGAAGACTGCTTTCAGCATTTTCCTGCATTGGTTTTATAGAAATTACAAGTAATAATCCTTACAGTTGAAATTTATTGAGTACCCACTCTGCCCCAAGATCTGTGCTGTATGTTTAACACTGGCCGTCTCTGTGAGCTTCATAGCAGCACTATGAGATGGGTACTATTATTGGCCTCATTTTACAGTTGATGAAATGAAAGCGTAAAGATGTTAAGTAATTTTCCCCAGAGCCAGAATACGGGGAAAAAGCAGTTCAGTGGGCACGGGGCAGGGGAGAGGGCAAATCAGGAAGCTATCATGAGAGAAGGCACATTGAGAGTTGACTATCCGGGGGGAGCCCAGGGAGAGGTAGGGTGTGGCTACGGTTAGGGTGAGGGTCACTCAACAAGTTTATCTAGTGCACATTCACCAGCCTGGCCAGTGGTCAGAACACAGTAAATGGCAGCCTTTTCCCTGCTTCTGTGGGGCAAGTCCTCCTCTGTGCCCCTCATCATTCCATTCTCACCTCTTTTGTGGATCTAGCCACAAAGAGCTGTAGTTTGGGGCTGAATCATCATCTAAACTAAACCCTAAATCAGACTGTGGGTCCCTCGAAGACAGAGGCTGAGTCCCATTCATCTCTGTGCCCAGACCTGGCAGAGAGGAAGGACCATGGTGGACACAGGTGCTGTGGGAAGCACAGGCAAATAATTAAAGCTGGGGCGGGTGTGTGTCTCACAATCTATTATATAAGGACCGGGAGATTCAGTCCTGGACATCCAGTCACCCGCTACTGCATGTGTCCACCCAGAGGGCCCCTGCCCCTGCCTCCTCAACATGTCCAAATGGATGATGTCACCTCCCTGCCCAAACACCTTCCCTCTGGGTCATCACCCTAGCTAGAAACCTGGGAATCCGCAAAGACTCCTTCTCTTATTCACCTCCCACCAAACTCTCAAGATTCTACCACCTAAATACCTCTTGAGTCTGACCAATTTCTCCATCACTGTGGCGCTGCCTGGAGAAGATTCTCAGCTCTGCTTCCCACCTGGACTTTTGCAGGAACCTCCTGTCTGGTATCACTGTCTCTAGGGCAGTGTTGCCCAGTAGAACTTCCTGTGATGATGGAAATATTCTAAGTCTGTGCTATCCAATAAGGTAGCCACCAGTCACATGTGGCTACCGAGCATTTGAAACGGCTGGTACAACAGAAATACTGAATTTTTAACTCTATTTAATTTTAAATGTAAGTACCTGCATGTGGCTAGTGGCTACTGTATTGGATGGCACAGTTCTAGGCTCCCTCCCTCCCATCCCTCCAATCTGGGCTCCACAGTGCCACCCAAGTGAACTTCCTGAAATTGCAGATCTGAGCAATCCATATCCCTTTGTAAAATCCCTTAGTACTAATTTCTTAAGACATTCAAAAACCAAACCAAACTCCTTAGCTCAGCATGTGAGCCAGTTCCTACTCCCGTCTCTCACTTTGTTTCCTACGACTCCCTCCCTCTCATGCATCTTTCCCACCAGTCAGAAGGCACTCTTAGAATTCTTCTAGTTTTCTGCCTCTGTGCATTCAGCCATGTTGTTCCCTCTGCTTGGAACACCCTACCCTCCTCTCAACCACCTCTTCCCCATCCAACAAACACTCTCATGGAAATGCATTGCTTCCAGGTTAGAGATGTTTACTTATATTGCAGTACTATGATGCATATATGACAAAGCATTCTCATCTCTCCATTAAAGCAAAGCCTCCAAAACTCTGCTCCAGGTCCACCTCCTCTGGGGTGTGTCCTGACCCCCTACTCTGGTTTAGATCCTCCTCCTTTGGGCGTAGCTCTCCCGTGGCACAAACACCACGGTGGCATATTGCTTTGGTTTCCTTTGCCCTCTCTAGACCACGAACAACTTGAAGCAAACTATATTCTTATTTACTCAGTTTTTAGTACAGTACCTGTCACATAGTGGACGTTCAGCCATATTCTTTGAGCATAAATTAAGTTGCCAGCCACTGTTCTCAGAGGAAACTTAGAGCAGTGAATCAGACAGACCTTGCCTTTGTGGAGGAGACGGACAACAAGCAAGCAAACAGATGAATGAGATCATTGCAGACCCAGGTTGTGCTGAAAATTCTCTTTGTCCTCCACATCCACTCCCCCGCTTCTCCACCCCACTCTAGGCACTGAGAGGCTGACCTCAGTAGACTGTGTCAGTCGGCTCCCCATCCTCTGGTGACTTGTCGGGTTCAGTCAATGGGAGGCATGGGCATGAGATGGGAGGGTGGGAGGAGAGTGAGTCTGGGGTATTTTTTCTCCAGACCCTCCCTGCAAAGTCACCATGCTAGGCCACAGCTCCTGCCAGGCAGCTCTCCTCTCCTTACAGTTCTCTCTCTCTGGGTTCCAGAAACAGATCCTTCCTCTTGCCCCTTCAGGCTCAAGATAGTAAGGACTCCTCTCTGTTACTAGTCATATGGTACCACACTATCCTGTGTTAGTTTCTCTATAACCTGTCAACACCTTTGTAAATAGTCCCCTTATTAAACTCTTCTCAATGATTCAGTTTTGAATGGATTCTGTTCTTGCAAGGACTGTGAATAATAAAGTGGTTCTTTGCAAATTTCTGCTCCACCATCCTTGGAATATCAGCCTTTCCCCAAGGTTACAATATGGCTACTACAGTTCCGGCCATCACATCCGGACATGACAAGGGCCAGAGGGACAAGAGTGCATCTCTTGTCATGCATCCCTTTTTTAAAAAATTAATTAATTAGTCAACTATTAGGCTGTGTTGGGTCTTTGTTGCTGCGCGTGGGCTTTCTCTAGTTGCGGTGAGCGGGGGCTACTCTTCGTTGTGTTGCACGGGCTTCTCATTGCGGTGGCTTCTCTTGTTGCAGAGCACGGGCTCTAGGTGCACGGGCTTCAGTAGCGGTGGCACGTGGGCTCAGTAGTTGTGGTTTGTAGGCTCTAGAGCGCAGGCTCAGTAGTTGTGGCACACGGGTTTAGTTGCTCCACGGCATGTGGGATCTTCCTGGACCAGGGTTCTAATCCGTGTCTCCTGCATTGGCAGGTGGATTCTTAACCACTGCACTATCAGGGAAGTCCCAGATCAGAGTGTTAGGCTCTCTCCCTGTAGAGTCTTTGCATGCTAGCAGCAACTCTCTACTGAAGGCCACAGCTCCTCTCTATAGCCTCTCCACAGCCACCTCCTCCGGGTTCTGTTCCGCTCTTTCCCCTCATCACTTCTGGCCTTGCTGCTGCTAGCCCTGGACTGCTGCATTGTCCCTATTGATTTCCCTAAACGCTGAACCTTTGTGAATGGTCCCTTTATTAAATTCTCCTCAATGACTTAGTTTGAGGGGGCTCTCTGTTTCCTGCAGGGGCTGACCCTGACAGATACAGGGAGGAACTTGCCTGGTGTGTCTTAGGAACCTCAGGCTACTCTTGTGCCTGGAGAGGAGTGAGCCGGGGAAGCAGGAGTAACAGGTGAGGAGGTCAGAGGGATAATGGGAGCCACATCTGGAAGGGCCCTGCAGGCCATTGTAAGGACTGTTTCCTCTGAGATTCTTCAAAAACTTCCTTCTGAAAACTTCAACTTGGGGAAAGGATGGGGTCTCTTCCTCAGCTAGGAGCTGGGAGTGCAAATGGGGCACCTTCCTTCCCAGGGCATCCTAGCCAGCAGGGTGTGAACTCTGCTCCCAGAGGAGTGAGATGGCACAGACTCATCTGATGATCTCTGCCTCGAGTGTGGGTTCTCTCCAGGCACTTCCCAGCCAACAACTCCTCACCTCCACCATGGGGTGTTCTGAAGATAAAACTAGCCGCTCACAGTGGTGCTGATGGTGGCATTGTTGGCACAGAGGCAAACCAGTGGGAAGCTAATAGATAGGAGTAACTTCTTAGGATTCTGTCCAACCTGCCCAGGCCTTTTTGGATCTGTCTCAAGTTCTGAGGTTTAATCACTCAGAGAACGCTCTTGGGTAAGCCTCTCTGGCCTGCAGGTTTTGGTTGTAATTCTTCCAGTTGCAAATCCCCAAATCCATTCCTACTAGAAGAGAAAGATGAGGAGGAGGAGAAGGAGGAGAAAGAAGAAGAGAAAGAGGAAACAGTAAAGAAGAAGGAAAAAGGGGGAAAGGAGGAGATGGCGGAGGTGGTGATGTTATTGACTCACATAACGGAGATGTTTTATGGTGTACTTCATTGGCTTCAGGAATAACTGGATCTAGGTGCTCAATGTCATCAATTCTTTCCCTCCCTCCCATCATCTCCCAGTTCTTCTTTCCTCTAATGGGCTTCTCAAAAAATGGCCACTGGTAGGTCCAGAATTATTTTCTAACCAGCTTAGCCACCATTGGCAGAAAGAGAACATTTCTTTACCAACAATTTCATTAAAACCCCACAGGGCTCTCACTGGCTTGGTCTGAGTCATGTGTCAGCCTGGTAGCCTGGGGTAGGGTTAGTTCCACCAAGCCTATTGGCTAAGAGTAGGGGTGGGGTGGTCCCCAAAGGACAATTGAAGTGGTATTTCAAGAAGAAGAGAGGATGGATGCTGGGCACACGAAACCACTCACATGTCGACTATCACTGGTGTGACCATATAATTTATTGCCCAAGCCAGGACTCTTTTGAGAAGGAAAGAGGGCTTTTTTTTTTTTTTTGCGGTACGCAGGACTCTCACTGCTGTGGCCTCTCCCGTTGCGGAGCACAGGCTCCGGACGCGCAGGTTCAGCGGCCATAGCTCACGGGCCCAGCTGCTCTGTGGCATGTGGGATCTTCCCGGACCGGGGCACGAACCCGCGTCCCCTGCATCGGCAGGCAGACTCTCAACCACTGCGCCACCAGGAAGCCCCCAGAGGGTACTTTTAATAGACAAGACAACAGGCTTAGTCCAAGACTATCCTAGGAAAGTATTGTCACCCTATCTATAGCAGCCAAGAGCCGTCACCCTATCTATAGCAGCCAAGAGCCAGAGAGCCAGGGGCTGTCCCATCTGAGCCTTGGATCCTGCAAACCAAATCTCTCTGGCTCTCTAGGCACAGGTAGGAGAGGAGAAGGCGCTCAGGGCTCAGATCTCAGGTGGAGTGGAGGGTGGCTTGGTGGGGTGAGGACACATTGGAAGACAAGTCCCAGTTCTCCACATCCACTCAAACTCCACTCTTCTCAAACTGCCTCACCTCCACCTCCCACTTGTTCAAGTTATGGCCCCTCCTTATGCCAGGTGTGCCCTTCCTGTACTCCTCATACACCAGGACCCTTCTCTAGTCCTCTGCTCTCCCCCAGGGGTCTCAGCCTTCTCACAGCTCCTGTAGCATTTCCAGATTTAGCATAGGCTCTGTTCAGTGTGCTTCCTGCTTCCAACTTGGGGTAGGGGTTTTATTCTGGGTCTTGTCTCCTCATCCCCTTGCCATGTAGCCCTCAGCAGTGCTGACTGAAGACTCTAAGCTGGGTCACTCTGCTGGGCCAAAACCCTCAGCTGTCTCTCTCCCTCCAGCCCAGAGCCCTCTCCTTTCTGCACTGCCCACTCCTTCCTCTGTGTTCCTGGTATCGATCGCTAGGGAATCCTAGCCAAAGGGCTTCTCACGCAAAGGCATACAAACTTTGACCCAGGATTGGCTGTTCAGCTCCGGGTCAAGGTCCTCTAACCTCCTGCCTGTCTCCCTCTTTCTCTGCCCCATGCTCCTGAGGGTCCCCTCCTATCTTGAGAGCTGTTCCCCAAGACAGGGCTTGGTGATGAGAAGTGCAGGGCCTCCCATAACCCCAGTACCCCAGACTCTTGTCCAGGAAGATGGGGCGATGGGGGGCCCTGACCTAGAGGCTGAGCCTGTCTACCTTTGGCCCCCTGGGGCTTTGCTGGTAGTCTGGGACAATAAATCATGGTGGGAAGAGCCCTGGCCTGGAAGCAAGGGGCTAGAGTTCCGGGCTCTGCTTTGATTTGTCATTTGTCCTCGGGCCTTCTTCTTTCTGGCATCGGTCTCTCCAGCTGAGAAGTGGGAGAGGAATTGGCTTAATTAGCTAATGAATTTCTTTGGGATTAAGAGCCCCTTGGAGAATGTGAGAAAAGCAGTGTATCTTCTACCAAGAGAAGTGGTTTTCTGTGTCCTGGTCAGGAACCCCAGCAGATGGTCTTCCAGTCATGACAAGCAGGCTGCCATGATCCTCTAGAGCTAGGGCATTGGTGGGGACTCTGAGTGCAAAGGGAGAGATTGGGCTGCAGAGCAGGTGATGGATTTGGGAGTACCTTGCTTCCCACTTCCTTGCCATGGCTTCTACACAAGTTTTTTCCACTCTCTGTGGCTCTAGCCCCAGTTGGGATTAAAGGACAGACCTCTCTTGGGTACCATGGAGTTTCTCAGGCTGAGCCAGAGATGCAAAGGTGAAATGAATGCAAGGATGCTGGACAGAATGGAAGCTCAGCAATACCTCCCTTGCCTCCTGCTTGTTCTGTTACCTAAATTCCACCATTATATCATCAGTACTTTGGGCTCAACACCCTGGTCATGTGCCCCATTCGTAATACAGCTGGGTTTAACTCCTTTACCAAGTCCTTTATCTTGCAAGGACTTGGCTTATTAGATCAATTTCCCACAGGCTGCTTTTCTGTGTTAGAGCATGGGGGATGGAGTGACAGGTTGGGTTGGGGTACTAGCAAGAGTCAAATGTCCTGAGAATTACCATGGCATAGTGCTGGAAACAGACCAGGAGAAATCTAACTTGCTGTGGAAAGGATCCAGGAAGTCTTCTCAGAGGAAGTGATGTTTTAGCTGAGACTTTAAGTAGGGGAGATTAGAAGTAGAGGTGGGCATTCCTGGTAGGTTCTGCTAAAGATTCTGGTTTCTATTCAGATGGGAGCTACTGAAGGGGCAAGGTGGTGTTGGAATGAGATTTTGCATCTTTGAAAAGACCACTTTGGATGCCACAGGGTGGAGAAGGAATTGGAGAGAGTGAAAGGCAGATGGTACCCAGGCTTCGAGGCTGTTAGTACTCTAGGGAGCAATGATGGGGGCCTGGATGAGGTTGTGGCAGGGGGGCTGGACAGATACCAAAGTGGAGAAATGTGTCCTTTACCCCTTCAGTCTGTTCTCAACACAGTAGCCAGTGATCTTCCTTGACTCAGACACCACAATGTCTCTATCTCATACAAAGAAAGTCCCATGTGTCTCAGGAGGTGTTCCCTGCACCTGGGGCAGGGCTCCCGTGCCCCCACCCCCACCCCGTCCCAGCATCCCACTCCCTGGGGGCACTAAATTCCAGGAGAACTCCCCAGTCACAAGACACTGCATATTTCCAGTGCCCCTGGTACTGCTCCCTCTCCCAAGGACCGCTGTGCAGGGCTTTTGAACTTGCTGTTCCTCCTGCCAGGTGCACTCTTCTTCCAGATACCAGCCTTGATTCTTGAGTTCACCCTCCTGCCTGGGCTGGGTGTCATTTTCTCAGTGAGGCCTTCCCCAACCAGCCTTTTTTGAATTGCAGTCTGACCCCACATGATTCCTACCCCTCCTCTGCCTTATTTTTCTCTATAGCACTTTTCACCCTCTGAGACTCTCTGCGTTTTCTGTCTCCACCTCCCACCCCCCTTGCCTCCCAATGTAAGCTACAGGAAAGCAGGAGGTTGTCAGTTTTGTTCACCTCTATATCAATCACCAGCGTCCAGAACTGTGTCTGGCACACAGTAGACATTTGGTAAATATTTATTTGTGCAGTGCACGAGGTGGCATCCAACTGCTGTGGAAGGTGATGGGGCAGGATGAGGCTCCGTTTTCTGGTCTGGGCCAGTGGATGGCAGTGCTATTCGTAGGGCTGGGGAGCGCGGCGGCGACGGCGGGTGATGCGGTTAGTTGGGGACACGTTGAGCTAAACACGCAAATACGCCTGGACACCCTACATCGGGAAGCCTCGGCAGGGACGAGGACAGTGTCGGAGGCAGCCGGCCAGGCGACCCGGGCTGTGCTGGGGCTGCATGTCCCGCCACAGGCGTGGACCAAAAATAAGGACACACTCAGGAGTCCGCTTGCTTGCAAAAGCCCAGCTATGCACGCAAACCTAGGCCCTTTGCACGCCCCCCCCCCTCGCCCGCCCCATCCAATCACGCACCTACGAGGGTTCGGCGGCTCCTCTCCCTCCACCTCTACCCCCACGCTCCACTAGAGACTGGCCCTTTAAGAGCCCCGCTCCCGACTCCTCCCCCCACCCCACACCCCCCTACCCTCCGCCCGCGCTCGCGTGACTGTGCTGGGACCGAGCCGGGCCCGGGAGTTGGGCGGCTGGGTGGCTGCGCGGGCCTCCGGGTCCTTCTCACGCAACTTCTGGGCACCGCGCCCCTAGCCAGGTGGGGCCGGGATGGACCGCGTGACCTCTGCCCCCTGGAGGGATGTGCCAGACTCATGCACGCTAGCCTGGGGAGGCATGTGCGCCGGGCGCCCCCCTCTTTAGTCCCTGGGCCCCCTCTCTTGCCCGCCCAAGGGCCTCCCTCTAACCCTTTTCTCGGCCACCAGGAGATCCACTCGCTGCCCGATTTCTCTGCCATGCCAAAGCGCTAGCAACCCTGGGAACTTCGAGGGCCCGTGGGTCCTGACTGGAAGTACCCTTGGTTTGCAGCATTCCAAAGTGGCCCTAGAGGCGCCTCAACGTGTCCCCGCTAGTGCGCGCTCGGCGATACTGCACTTTCTCCATCCCTTCCCGCCCCTCCGTCAGGGAACGCTGACTTCTGCTAGTCGTCCGGGCTCTGGGGTTGGGGGGGTGGAGGGCTCTGGGGGAAGGGGCCAGCCCATCGGCGCCTCTGGTCTTCCGGCCCCGGTGACCTCGGGGCGGGGGTCGTCGTGCTTCTCACGCGAGCATGGACTCAATAACCCGGGTTAGGATGTCATCACCCGCAGCTCCGCCCCTCCCTGCCTGCCTGGCTCCCATCCGCTAGTAGTGAGGAGGAAGCAATTGCACCCCCAAATTTCAGTGGGTGCAAAAATGAGGGAGAGGGGTCCCCGTGCCCGGGGATAGAGCACCCCCATACCCTCTTTCGGGCTATCATGGGACTACTTCCCCCAAACCTTCTCAGCTGGGCTCTGCCCTATCCATGGGGTACCTCGGAACTGGGGGTCCCAGGTACACCCCTTTAAGTGCTGGCACTTGGTTGAGGCATCCCATAGTGTGTTCTTACCTATCCCCTTGCGTCCTGTCTCCCCACTCCTCTCTTCATCCTAGAGCGACCATTCGCCAGCCGCACCCCCCCCACCCCCGCCCCATCCCAGCGCTCCAGGAGGCGTGGCCACACGCGAAGGCCATCTATAAAGGTGGCAGTGCCTTCACGCTCACCCTGAAGGTGACAGTTCCTTGGAGCCTTCCCTGATCTTCTTCGGGGGGGTCCCTGACTCCAGGGACCACTCTTCCCAGCTCAGCTCTGCACCCCCGCCCCCCCGCAGACGCAGGTGAGTGCTGGGGGCTTCTGGGTTGTCCCTTCCCTCCCCCCAAAGGAAAATTTTGATGCCTCAAGGTCTTTCTGGTGTAGCACCTCAAAAAAAGGAGGCTAAGAGTGTCCTTAGTGAGGAGGCAGTCTAGCTTCCTCACTAAGTGGGGAAACTGAAGCCTGAGGAAGGGCAGGACTTGCCCGAGGTCCCACGACTAGTATCAGAACTCTAGATGCAGATGCTCCCCTCTCAGGGCTCCAGGACCCAGGCTCCAGCTCCAGCTCCCACTGACTCCATGAATGCCTTGGGGCTTCCCCATGAGGGTCACCTGGGAGGCTGGCATAAGGACACAGGTGAGCCCGTGCAGCCCTCCTTCAGGCTGTGTGAGGGGGACTTCTCCTGGGTGGTCAGGGTAGATGGAGGGGGCAGGTTGGGTTCTTACTAGCTGTACCCTGACTTATCTAAAAGCTACCCCTGGCTGGAGACACCCTCCCAAGGCATAGCTTGTCAGTGCTGAGGTGTGCTGGCCCAACATGGGAGGCTGGTCTGAGTGGAAGTCCTGGGCGCTGCCGAGAGGCCTACCCTGTTCCATTGACTGACTGTCTTCTCTGTCCTCTGCTGGGGGCAGTCAATGGGAGAGACTGCCCGCTGCAGAGAGCTTGACCCTGAAAACTCAGCAGTCACACCTCTCTTGGCCTCCTACCATCTTTTTTGTTTTCAAAATTAACAGCCACAATAGTTTATTTACCATTGAACTCTTTATAAGATATTTACAAGACAACCAATTTTACACATCAGAAATGGTATAAAAGTATGAATTACAACAGAGACAACAATATGAAATGGGCATAAAACAAAGCTGAAGTGGACAGAAAAGCAATTTCTCTTTTTAATTTATTAACACTAGCTTAAACCTTGTTAAGGAAAGAAACAAAGAACTGTGTTTTAGGAGAATTGCTGGGCCTTCAGTTGAAGATTGAATTTCACAGTGTTGTATCCCACGTAGGGAAAAAATAAGACTAATTTTCCCCCCACACTTTAACACACTGTAATTTTGCTCTTGGAACTTTGCTAATCTACTCTCTAACCTCCTTCTCAACAAAACTTCAACATATCCGAATCAAAGGAGAATTGATCAAACGATTGGCCTCCTACCATCTTATGAAGGCTAGAGGTCTTTGGGGCACCCACTGTGCAGAAGAGAAAACCATGGCACACCAAGGCCTAGCAGTATCCCCAGTTCACTCAAGGAACTGGGACTAACGTGTGCTTTGGGATTCAGCTCCTCCAGGAAGCCTCCCTAGACAGATGGCTATAGTAGTTGAGGTAGGAACCATATAACCTCCCCATCTTGGCTGGCTCTTCTGTGGGGAAACCTCACTAGTCAGACTGTGAGTTTCCCCAGGTCAGATCTGGGTTTTCTCTTCTCTGAGATCAGCTGGGCACCCTGAATCAGAGATCATGTCGCACTCCCTCTCTCAGGTGATGTGACTGGAGGTGAGAAGGGTAAAATGAACCGACTAATCCAAGGCCACATCATAGAGCCTGGAACACTGGGTGTCCTGACCACCGGTCCAGGGCACCAGTAAGATGTCCCAGTCCGAGCCCCATGCCTCGAAGAGAGTAGGCCATGAATTTGCACACCCTTTCTAGACCGAACCTAGAGAGAAAGTATTGTCTCAGCCTCTGTTAAACTCAGCTCCATTCCTAGTTTCCCAGATTCCAGTCTGGAGTTTTCTTGCAGCCTTTGCCTGGTGGGAGCCTTCCATTTATTCACAGCTCTCTTGTGACTGGCAAATGGGGGAGGCCCAGACTATTCATTCATTGAGAATTGAGCCCAGTGAAAACCCTGGCCTGGAATTCTGTGACCGGAAGCCTCAATCTAGCTGGCCTCCAGCTGCTTTTAAACCGTGGGTCAGTTGAACTCAGAGAGCTGGGGATGAGGGCAGAGTGGCTTAGACAGTAAGTAAGGGGGCAGTCCCCTGTCCCTGCCCCACCCTGTCCCAGAGTCTGGCAGGATTCCCTAGACCCTGGGTTTGAGCAATAGAGAACTGGGGGTTCTGGGAAAATCCCTTTTCATCGATTGATCTGACCACTCTTCCAAGGGAAGTGCCTATGACAGGAGCTGGAAACTTCCCGGGGAACTTTCCCTCAGAGGTCTGAGTCCTGGCTCTGTCTGAGTGCTGGGTGGCTTTAGCCAAGTCAGTGCCTCCTCTGGAGGTGAGTTTCCCCAAATGTGAAACAAGGCTGAAGGAGTGGATGATCCGTTGCTCTCTGACAGTGTTTTCGCTAGTTGGGTGGGTAGTACTCAAGGGGAATTGGGTGATACACATCGATTATGTGTTTATTTTAATATATGTTAGGGGAAAAAAAACCCTGTACTTTCACACAGATATTATGGTTTGGAATGCTGCTAACTGTGTGGATTTAAAGTTGATTTTAGAAAAATACGAAGTAAGTAATAGTATAGGTGCTCTATGGAAATCACAGGCTGATGTTTAGATTGGTGCAGCGGTTAAGAGGAAGTGCTCTGGAATTAGGCAAATTTGGATTGGGATTTGAATCCTATACGTCCTGGCTGTGTGACCTTGGGCAAGTTACATACCTTCTCTGAGCCTCACTGCAGTCTACCACATAGGCTGTGGCCAGGACTGAATGAAGAATAACTAAAATTCTTGGCACATAGTAGCAGCTCAACAAACAGCTTCTCCTACCTCCTCTTCCCCTTCATGTCCAGTGAACAGTTCTGGATGAGGTTTTCCATTTCTTTGACCAGTGTGCTGACACTTTAGGACACTGGCTCCTCCCAGCTCCCCATCTGATGTCTTGATCTTTCCCTCCTATCCCACCTCTCAGCGGCCACCTTGAAATCTCTACACCGATCATGTTCTCTGTGTTTGGACTCTCCATCCCCATCTCGGCCACAGAGCTTCTCCTGGCCTCTGCCACCTTCTGCCTGGTATTCTGGGTGGTCAGGGCCTGGCAGCCTCGGGTCCCTAAAGGCCTGAAGAGTCCACCAGGGCCCTGGAGCTGGCCCCTGATCGGGCACGTGCTGACCTTGGGGAAGAGCCCACACTTGGCCCTGTCGCGGCTGAGCCAGCGCTATGGAGACGTGCTACAGATCCGCATTGGCTGCACACCCGTGCTGGTGCTCAGCGGCCTGGACACCATCCGGCAGGCCCTGGTGCGGCAGGGTGATGATTTCAAGGGCCGGCCTGACCTCTACAGCTTCACCTTAGTCGCTGATGGCCAGAGTATGACCTTCAACCCAGACTCTGGACCAGTGTGGGCTGCCCGGCGACGCCTGGCCCAGAATGCTCTCAACTCCTTCTCCGTTGCCTCAGACCCGGCTTCCTCATCCTCCTGTTACCTGGAAGAGCATGTGAGCAAGGAGGCCAAGCACCTCATCAGCAAGTTCCAGGAGCTGATGGCAGAGTCTGGGCGCTTTGACCCCTACAGGTATGTAGTGGTGTCAGTGGCCAATGTCATCTGTGCCATGTGCTTTGGCCGACGCTATGACCATGAGAGCCAAGAGCTGCTTAGCATACTCACTCTGAGTAACGAGTTCGGGGAGGTGGCTGCCTCTGGGAACCCAGCCGACTTCATCCCTATCCTCCGTTACCTGCCCAACACTGCCCTGGATGTCTTCAAGGACTTGAATCAGAGGTTCTACATTTTCATGCAGAAGATGCTCAAGGAACACTATAAAACGTTTGAGAAGGTACAGGCTGGGGAGGGGCAGATGAGTGGTAGGGAGTGGGTAGGGTCAGGGGTCAGGAGGTCAGAGATAACTGGAGCAGCGTAGGGTTTGGCAGGCTCTCGCAGGCCTTCACCCTGGGATTTTGAAGCCAGTAGTGGAGGGGACTCCATCCTTGGCAGGGAGATAGAACTTTTTCTTGACCAGCCCTTCTATCTTTCCATCAGACAGCAATATTTACTGAATAGCCTGTCCATGCAGGACCCTAGGCCAGTTATTGTGGGGACCAGAAAGAGTTAAAGAGTTGGTCTTCCGGCCTCATGGGAGAGAAAAGGGTAAAAAACATGTCCAGATGATGATGGTACTGGACTCTGTGTCAGGTGTCCCTCGAGTTGGGGCTGCAAGTGTCCTGAGTCAGGAGACAGCTTTGGAGAGGCAAGAGAAGCTGCAATGGTAGCCTCGGGCGTGGAGCAGTCACCTGCTGAAGGAAGATGCTATAGGGATGGGAAGGGACCAGGCCTGGATGAGAGGCAAGTCTGGCTTTGGGATCTTGCTCACCCGTGGGCCTTCCCTACCCAGGGCCACATTCGGGACATCACAGACAGCCTGATTGAGCACTGTCAGGACAAGAGACTGGACGAGAATGCCAATATCCAGGTGTCAGATGAGAAGATCGTTAATGTCGTCATGGACCTCTTTGGAGCTGGTATGAGCTACCCCGTTGTGCCCTTCCTCTTCCCAGCTGTCCTGACCCACCAACCACCTAACTTTGCCCTCTATTCTCCCCTGGCCAGGGTTTGACACAGTCACAACTGCCATCTCCTGGAGCCTCATGTACCTGGTGACAAGCCCCAGGGTGCAGAAAAAGATTCAGGAGGAGCTGGGTAGGTGGTGGCTTCCTTCAGCGTGCTCAAGGCAGGAGGTCCGGCCAAGGTCTGAGTGGCTGCTTCATCTGTCTGGTCCCTTCTGTTCTGCAGACACAGTGATTGGCAGCGCACGGCAGCCCCGGCTCTCTGACAGACCCCAGCTGCCCTATTTGGAGGCGTTCATTCTGGAGACCTTCCGACATTCCTCTTTCGTGCCCTTCACCATCCCCCACAGGTGAGGCTCCACGGGTCCGCTGCTGTCTGTTGCTGGGCCTTACTCCAGTTCATGTACCTGATCAGGGTAGCGGGAGGGACACGGTGTGGGAGGCAGGGGGATCTCCTTGTGGCCCTGAGCCTAACTGAGCTTCCCCCCTCCCCAGTACCACAAGAGACACGAGTCTGAATGGCTTTTACATCCCCAAGGGGCGTTGTGTCTTTGTAAACCAGTGGCAGAGCAACCATGACCAGTAAGTTGAGAGGGGGCAGGGGAAGCTTCACTCTCTCCTAAGCTTCAGACTCTCCTGTCCCTGAGCTACTTGCCTAAACCCTATTCTTTTGAGCTGGGGCTCAACCCACCTGATGGTTCTGAGCCCCCAAGCTGCTACTTCAGCTGCCTCTCTTCAATTACAGGAAGCTGTGGGATAATCCATCTGCCTTCTGGCCAGAACGGTTTCTCACCGCTGGTGGCACCATTAACAAAGCTCTCAGTGAGAAGGTGATTCTTTTCGGTTTGGGCAAGCGGAAGTGCATCGGTGAGACCATCGCCCGCGGGGAGGTCTTTCTCTTCCTGGCCATCCTCCTGCAGCAGGTGGAATTCCGTGTGACCCCGGGTGTGAAGGTGGACATGACCCCCATTTACGGGCTGACCATGAAGCATGCCCCCTGTGAGCACTTCCAGGTGCACATGCGCTCTTAGGGGACGGAGAGCCCTGTAGCCTAGACTCTCTACTGGCCTGTCTGGGCAGCCAGGCCAGGGGGCTGACCCAGGGAGTCTAAACTTTGGCCTAAACGCACAGATATTGTCTGGCTGACTTTTTGCTGTCTGAGCTGTGGGCAAACCTGAGAGATTATACCTGCCCCCTACCCTGGACTTGTCCTTCTGTGCACTGACCACAGACAGTGGACACAACAGGGGTCACACAGGAGCTGATGGAGCCCTTCTGAAGTTGTGCTTAAGCTAGGAGGCCTGGAAGGGATAGGGGGTCCTCAGGCCTCTGGAAACCTCTAAAGAGCTCTCTGGAAGCCCCTGGGCTCACCAGCTGGCTGGCTCTCTGTTCAGGCTGACTGGCTTGAGAAACATTTAGAGCAGGCAACACCAGGGCCTGTCCAATCTCTTTGACAATTGGGAGCCGTCAAGAGTGAAGGGGAGGGATTTCCCTGGTGGCGCAGTTGTTAAGAATCCGCCTGCCAATGCGGCGGACACGGGTTCGATCCCTGGTCCAGGAAGATCCCACATGCCACAGAGCAACTAACCCCGTGCACCACAGCTACTGAGCCTGCACTCTAGAGCCCATGAGCCACAACTACTGAGCCCGCGTCCTGCAACTACTGAAGCCCCCATGCCTAGAGCCCGTGCTCCGCAACAAGAGAAGCCACCGCAGTGAGAAGCCCGCGCACCGCAACGAAGAGTAGCCCCCACTCGCCATAACTAAAGAAAGCCTGTGCGTAGCAATGAAGACCCAAAGTAGCCAAAAATAAATAAATAAATTTATTAGGGGGAGAAAAAAAAGAGTGAAAGGGAGAGGCAGTCCAGGATACCGACACAGTGGTGGTCTCCCCGCTTATACAAGACTGAGCAATCTGACCACTAGGGTCTGGGACACTGTGCCTGGGAGATCGCCTTCCTCTCTGCAGGCAGCAACAGGTCTGCCTCCTGGCCTTGCAAGGTCCCTGTTCCTGTCCAGGATGGGCTGGGGACTTGTGTTTAAGGGGAGCAGAGAGCAGAGGGAGTGCCCAAATCCAGGCACCAGGACCAGGTCAGGAGGGAAGGGGTAGTAATTCAATCACCTTCTACTGGGTCTCCTTTCCCTATGCCCTGTGTTAAAACGTCTTTTAAAAATGTTTGTGTGCAAGGGCCTTTTTATTTTAGCCTGTATTGTACTTGTATGTTTGCGTTTACCATATATGAGAGCTTAAGAACAGTTTATTGAGTGCTATGGAAAAAATTCTAACCCAAGTATCCAGAAATGTGTGGGAAGCATCTACCTGAGCTAAATAAAGATATTATCCAAAAGTCGTATAGGTGGAGAGTTTTAAAATCTTGAGTGAAACCATCACTCATCTATGTGCCCACTCTGAGCCCAATCTCATGTTAGGTTTTACTGTGGGAGGATGAAGGGGAGGAGGAGGCGGTGGAGAGGTGAAGCTGCTGCTCTCAGGCAGCTCACGGTCTGGCTGGGGCACAAGACTCTATCACTTCACTGGGTTCCTCCTTCTCTAACTGATCACACATTGATGAAGAACATTCTCTGGACCAGGCACGGGGGGAGATAAAGTGAATAAGACACGGTTCCTTCAAGAGCTTCCCAAGCTAGTCGGGGGAACTAACTCATTAAAACATCACCCAATTCATTGTGATCAGGTCTCTACCAGACAGATACATACAGGAGGGTGAAGCCCAGAGCCAGAGGGGGCTGGGTGGGAGCGGGGGGAGTGGGTGCTGGGAAAGGTTACTAGGTCTTGGGGATATCTGCGTGGGGCCCTCCTTGGAGGATGGGAGGCAGACTCATTTGGGTCTCACAGCATTAGATGCTCAGGTCCAACGGGTGGACTCTGGTCATGGTGTGAGGGAGGGGAAAGGTTCTCAGCTCAGAAGTCATGGTCTGCTCCTCACTAGCCATGCCCGGTTCAGGTCCTGCACCCCTATTAGAACGCAGAACTGGTCACAGATGGAGAACAAAGTGTTTGATTATCAGGACCCATAGGCCGACTGTTGCCCAGATTTCCACATTGAGATCATCCCTCTCCACCTGGGATGGCAGAGTAGTGGTGCCAAGTCGGGGCAGAGGCTGGACCCACATAGTCAGGAGCTAGTCTGGCTAAGGGATTGAGGAGAGATGCACTGTGACCACAGCCCACCTTTCCTCCTGAAGCATTGTGCAGTGGCCAGGAATTGCCATTCATGCACTGTGCTTTCTGGCAGGAGTGGATAGCTCCCACTCACCAAGAGTTTCAGGCCTCTGCAAGGAAGGAGCTGAAGTCAGCTGGAGCAACCCTGTTTATATAGGAAGATGAGGAATTTGGCATCCAATCATTCCTGTACTGACTTACAAAATAACTTGTATTATATGCTATAACATAGATGAGCCTTGAAAACATCATGCTAAGTGAAAGAAGCCGGACACAAAACGCTACATGTTGTACGCTTCCATTTAAATGAAGTGTCTAGGGCATGCAAATCCGGAGAGACAGAAAGCAGGTCAGTGGATTGCAGAGGATATGGGCAGGGAGAATGGAAGGAGCAGGGCTTCTTTTAGGGGTGGTGAAAATATTCTGGAATAAGATCTGGTGATGATTATATAAATTTGTGAATATACTAAAACCTGCTGAATTATGCAGTTTAAAATAGTTAAAACAGTAAAAAAAAAAGTATGCCAATCTTTATTCTAAAAAAAAGGGAGGAATGGGGACAGCATATGCAAAACAATTTATGGAACTGTTCTCACTAATCATATTGGTAATGGTAATATTAGTATTTTTATTTTGAGACTATAGAGTAATGTGGGTTAAAACAAAGAGCAACTAATAATGAGAGTATTCTAATTCATCATCCCTTCTATCCTTGAGAACCAGGATCTTTGGCGTGGAAAAAAGGAGGTACACATGTAACGTATCAAAGTTTGAGTTAAAAAATATGTTGTGTGTATGTGTATATATATATATATATATATATATGATATGTATTGTATATTATTATATTATATATAATATATATTATGTATATATTTTTCTAAATGTTAGAAACAATGACCAACTCATAGCAATGAGCATCCCTAATGCCTAGATTACCATCCAGGGCTTCTTGGAGAAATGCTGGTTACAGAACTGGGGCAGAAAATATAAAAGATGAGCCTGGAACAGTTGCTCATACAAGATATCAAAGAAGCCACAAACACCACCAGGAGTGGATCAAGCCATTCAGGAGCCCAACTGTAGAGGCTCCAAGAGGCCAAAGATAGGACAACTTGACTGTCAATAATAATAATTGCCATTGATTAAAACCTATCAAATACCTTTGAATCCATGAGTTTATATATATATAAAATATATATATACACACACACATATATTTAAATTAGTTGTTCATCTTCAGAAAAACCAATTCACTACCTTAAAAAATGAAAAACAAAGGCAAAGAAGCAAGCATTCATTCTACCTTCCCTATGTGAACTATACTTACAGATAACCAAATAGTACATAAGAAGAAGCATCTCTTAATGAAAGTATTCCAATTAATAAATGAAAAAGGAATAATAGAATTGGACTGCCACTATTTTGTATCCACCACTAAATGAATGGATCTGGGCATTGCATCCAACAAACGCCAGCATCATAAAAAGGGAGAAAACCAGATATGTGCCTCATGATAAAAGAAGCCAACACTGCCCACGGTATTGCCAAAGGGACTGAACCAGAGTCTGGCCGAGCCTCTGGATCCAGCTGTCAATTTGCAGTAATACAGTGGATGAAGAAACATGCTGAATGGAAGAGGGAACCTCCATACTGTTCTCCATAGTGGCTGTATCAATTTACATTCCCACCAACAGTGCAAGAGTGTTCCCTTTTCTCTACACCCTCTCCAGCATTTATTGTTTCTAGATTTTTTGATGATGGCCATTCTGACTGGTGTGAGATGATATCTCATTGTAGTTTTGATTTGCTTTTCTCTAATGATTAATGATGTTGAGCATTCTTTCATGTGTTTATTGGCAATCTGTATATCTTCTTTGGAGAAATTTCTATTTAGGTCTTCTGCCCATTTTTGGATTGGGTTGGTTGTTTTTTGTTATTGAGCTGCATGAGCTGCTTGTAAATTTTGGAGATTAATCCTTTGTCAGTTGCTTCATTTGCAAATATTTTCTCCCATTCTGAGGGTTGTCTTTTGGTCTTGTTTATGGTTTCCTTTGCTGTGCAAAAGCTTTTAAGTTTCATTAGGTCCCATTTGTTTATTTTTGTTTTTATTTCGATTTCTCTAGGAGGTGGGTCAAAAAGGATCTTGCTGTGATTTATGTCATAGAGTGTTCTGCCTATGTTTTCCTCTAAGAGTTTGATAGTGTCTGGCCTTACATTTAGGTCTTTAATCCATTTTGAGTTTATTTTTGTGTATGGTGTTAGGGAGTGTTCTAATTTCATACTTTTACACGTACCTGTCCAGTTTTCCCAGCACCACTTATTGAAGAGGCTGTCTTTTCTCCATTGTATATCCTTGCCTCCTTTGTCATAGGTCAGTTGACCGTAGGTGCGTGGGTTTATCTCTGGGCTTTCTATCTTGTTCCATTGATCTATATTTCTGTTTTTGTGCCAGCACCATACTGTCTTGATTACTGTAGCTTTGTAGTATAGTCTGAAGTCAGGGAGCCTAAAGTTCTATTTCTTAACCTGGGTGTGGTTCAAGAAAACTTGTTTTATAAAAATGAAGGGAAAAAAATGAAGGGAATAACAGAAATAACTTGTATCACTCATTGCTTTATAGAAATATAATTTATATATGTTGTCAATGCCCTTCAGTCAGAGACCACTAAGAACACACCTGTAGTTATACAAGCTAGGTTTCTTATTCATCGCAGTAAGGTAAAACACACACCATGGGGAACTGTAGGGGTCTCAATAAGAGGATGTCAGAAAGAACTTAAATGATTTGGGCTTTGGCTGAGTGATACAGGGGAGGGTTAGCTCTAGGTTGGACATTGTCAGAAAGTGGGGACAATTCTATGATAAGGTATTTGGTGGGTAGCATTGTGACCTTGCTTTTATTTGTGTTCAGACAAAATTATAAACTAGCCTTGTTTTTTTCTGTTTAAAAACCATTGAGGGCTTCCCTGGTGACACAGTGGTTAAGAATCCGCCTGCCAATGCAGGGGACATGGGTTCGAGCCCTGGTCTGGGAAGATCCCACATGCCACGGAGCCACTAAGCCCGTGCACCACAACTACTGAGCCTGCATGCTGCAACTAATGAAGCCCACGCATCTAGAGCTCGTGCTCTGCAACAAGAGAAGCCACCACAATGAGAAGCCTGAGCACCGCAACAAAGAGTAGCCCCTGCTTGCTGCAACTAGAGAAAGCCCGCGTGCAGCAACGAAAACCCAACAGCAGCCAAAATAAATAAATAGATAAATAAATAAATTTTAAAAAACATTGATAAGGGACCTCCCTGGTGGCACAGTGGGTAAGACTCTGCGCTCCCAATGCAGGGGCCCTGGGTTTGATCCCTGGTCAGGGAAATAGATCCTACATACATGCCGCAACTAAGGAGTCCGCCTGCCACAACTAAGACCTGGTGCAACCAAATAAATAAATATTAAAAATAAATTTAAAAAATGTTGGTAAAATATACATAATATAAAATTTACCATCTTAACCATTTTAAGTGTACAGTTCAGTGGTATTAAATTCCTTCATGATGTTAGGCAATCATCACCACCATCCATATCCATAGCGCTGGAACACTGAAACCCTGTACTCATTAAGCAGTAACTCCCTATTTTCTCCTTCCTGCAGCCATTCTACTTCTGTCTCTCTGAAGAGTTTCATTTTTATCATCTTCTCAGAATAACCTGTGTGGAGCTGGTGTTCTGTGAGAAAAGAACCAGAGAAGGGGAGAACAAAATGGCCTATGAGCGTCAGAACAGCCTGTAATAATACTGTGGTCCAGCTGTGAGCACCAGATCAGTTCCAGCTGTCAGGAGCTGCTCTTTCTCCATCCTCCTTTTAGGTGAAGAACAGGCAAAGTTAGGGCTTCCCTGGTGGCACAGTGGTTAAGAATCCGTCTGCCAATGCAGGGGACACGGGTTTGAGCCCTGGTCCAGGAAGATCACACATGCCGCAGAGCAACTAAGCATGTGCACCGTAACTACTGAGCCTGCACTCTAGAGCCCAAGAGGCACAACTACTGAGCCCACGTGCCACAACTACTGAAGCCTGTGAGCCTAGAACCTGTGCTCCGCGACAAGAGAAGCCACAACAATGAAAAGCCCATGCACCACAACAAAGAGTAGCCCCCACTCACCGCAACCAGAGAAAAGCTCACATGCAGCAACGAAGACAATGCAGCCAAAAAAATAAAATAAAAAAAATAATAATAAAAAGAACAAAGTTAAGTCTCAGGACATTCATACATTATATCCAGATTTTCATCATTGCTAAGGTTTTGCTGATTAAGATCAATTTGCTGATTAAGAAGGCCATCCACTGAATGTAGTCTATAATTGAACCAAGATTAATCTTTTATGTTTCTGTTGTAGGATGAGTTATTGGACCATCTGTTGTGACAATGGCTGCCCTACTAGTAGGGCCCCAATGGTACTTAGATTCTGGATAGTCTGTATTGGTACGTATTGTAACATAGGTAATTATCAGGATCAAAGTGACTATTAGTCTTTTGATAGGTCTGGAAGCCAAGGACCTAGATTATTCAATACATGCAATCAAAACATGTCCCAGAATCCAACTGGGCCTATTTTATAGAGTCAGGTTGCTTTTTCTGTTTGCCCTGTCGTATTTACATAGTTGTAGCAATGTTGACTTGGTGGACTAGAGGAAATCACGGGCTGTATGATTGTTCATGACAACTCTTGTTAATGGATTTAGAGTACTTTGTGGGCTTTCAGAGCAGTGGGGTCCTATATGACTTCTGGTAGGTCAGAGACAAGCTTTAAACGTTTTTTAGCTGTACTGTTCCCACTGTAGGAATTGTAGTTGGCAGAGTATGCATGAAGTGGAATTCAGTTATTCCCCTTGGAAGTTCTCCTGAATAATCTGTGCTTGCCTCATTTTGGAGGCTTCTGAGTGTCTTTTTAAGGAAGCATGATATACTTAAGTGTCCATAAAAAGAAACACTCATATATTGCTGTGGAAATGTACAATGATGTGGCTGCTTTGGAAAACAGTTCTTCAAAAGGTTAAACATAGTTATGACCCAGAAATTCCATTCTTCGTTATGCCTAACATTCTCAAAAATTTTCACATGAATGTTGTGAAAATATTACACAAAATATCACACAAAAACTTGCACATGAATGTTCGTAACAGTGTCATACATAGTAGCCAAAAAAGTGGAAACAATCCACATGTTAATCATTTATGAAAGGATAACAAAATGTGATATATTATTCAGCCATAAAAAGGAATGAAGCAGTAATGCGTGCTGTAACATGAATGTGCCTTGAAAACATTAGACGAAGTGAAAGAAGCCAGACCACACATTATATGCAGGTCACCTATTAAACGATACAATTTATATGAAATATCCAGAGTAGGCAAATCCATGGAGACAGAAAGCAGATTAGTGGTTGCCTGGGGTTAAGGAGAGGGAGGAATGGGGAGTGACTGCCAATGGGTACAGGGTTTCTTTTTGGGTGAGGAAAACACTCTGGAATTAGCAGTGATGGCTGCACGACTTTGTGAATATAGTAAAAGCCACTGAATTGCCCACTTTAAAGGGTGAATATTATGGTATACATATTGCATATATCTCAATTTAACAAAGCACATCAGGGACCAGGAGGCCAGAGTAAACCAGTCTTATAGACTGTTGAAGCTGTTGCTATTCGGTGTAAGAGCCAATCAGGATCTTTCCCCCTTCTGTTAGAGCCAATCAGAATTCTCTCTGCATATTCAGTGTAATAGATAGAAGCCCGGCTGAAGAATTATTTGGGAAAGACTGTATTTCCAAATGAATGCGTGTGTCTATTGCTCGGCAGGTTTAATAAACTCAGCTTTCTCTTTTAGCTGGTCTCCTTATTTTTAATAGTTTGGAAGTTTCATCAAAATAAAGACCCCGAGCTTCCCTGGTTGCGCAGTGGTTGAGAGTCCGCCTGCCGATGCAGGGGACACGGGTTCGTGCCCCAGTCTGGGAAGATTCCACATGCCGCGGAGCGGCTGGGCCCGTGAGCCATGGCCGCTGAGCCTGCGCGTCCGGAGCCTGTGCTCCGCAATGGGAGACGCCGCAACAGTGAGGCCCGTGTACCGCAAAAAAATAAATAAATAAATAAAGACCCCACATCATGGCAACCCCACAGGACCCTCAAATCTTAAGCGCTCAATTCTGAACTGTTGTGTGGCCTTCTTCCGGTTTGCTGCTGGGTATGTCTCAAGGACAATATTGAACTTCAGGTATTTCTGTTGCGTTCTCATTGCTGTATTTTGTTATCCTAGGATATCCTAGGATATCCATGGTTCCTCTCTTGGTTAATACTTTGGAGAGTATTAGGCAATCCTTTACTAAACCTGTTTGTCTTTTATTACTTTTTTAAAAAATTTATTTATTTTATTTATTTATTTTTGGCCGCGTTGGGTCTTAGTTGCTGCGCGCGGGATTGGGCTACTTTTGTTGTGGTGCGCAGGCTTCTTATTCCAGTGGCTTCTCTGTTATGGAGCATGGGCTCTAGGTGTGCGGGCTTCAGTAGTTGTGGCTCGAGGGCTCAGTAGTTGTGGCTCACGGGCTTAGCTGCTCCGTGGCATGTAGGATTTTCCTGAACCAGGGCTCGAACCCATGTCTCCTGCATTGGCAGGCAGATTCTTAACCACTGTGCCACCAGGGAAGTCCCTCTTCTATGACTTTTAATTGACTTGTCAAATGATTTTTTTCCCCATTCCTTGGTAATTTTTGTTCTGATTGTTACAAGGGAGCATCTTTTTTAAGGAACAGATAGAGGCACAGACCTAATAAGTCTCTTTCCAAACTGGCCCTCGAGAACTCTAATAACTTTGGGGTCATACTTATATTTAAAAAAATTTATTGTTTATTTGCAATATAAATTTAACTGGGCATCCTATATTTTTATTTGCTAAATCTAGCAATCCTTATGGTTGTAGGTCCATCAGACTTGTGGACATATAGTGCGGGGCATTCCATGTCTTGTCTGGAGGAAAGGAATGCCTTGGTGGCAAGAGTGTGGTATTTCCTCCTCCACAGCCTTGCTGTAGGATAACATGGTGGCTGCTGGAAGTGTAGTCAGAGGTCTCTGCATCAGTGCGGTACAGCCCAGCTGTGTGCTTGGTTCAAACCTCCATACCTTGTTATAATCATGGTATTTTCTTCTCTTATCTATTTGGGTGTGTCAGCATCTAACCTCAAACTCCTCCTCGTTGAATTCTTGCTTCCTATTGTTTCTCTGTTTGTAACCCTAATTCCTGAGCCCATTTGGTAAAATAACAGTTTTTTATTAAAGAAAGTTTGAGTTACAGTGGCCATTTCAGGGAACTTTGGGGAATTTTTAAATTTTATGAGTTTATACCTCCCCAATGTTTTAGAGCAAAAAGGAAAACAAAAACTCAGTCTACAATAGTCAGTCTTTTTGTTGGTGATAAAGGTTTTCATTTTTTGTACACTTTAGGAATATCCATTTAGACAAATCTAACATTAGAAAAAGAGAAAACTACTAAATCAAGTTACTGTAAGGTTCCTTAGAATCTGTAAGGCCTCTGTGCTATCTGCTAAGGACTTGTGTGAATTTAAAATAAGGAAACTCAAGAATTTCTAAAAGAAAGAGATGATTTTAACTTATAGTGTTTTAAATATGCTGATTCTTTAAAGACTTTTTTTTGGGGGGGGGGCGTGTGTGTGTGTGTGTGTCTAGCTGAAGCTGAACTCCTAAGGGAAAAAAAAGGAATAATTGAATTAAGTTAATGGCCTTGGTTACTAAGTTGAAATGTAAAAACCAATATAGGTCACTCAGAGCTTTTAACCAACTTAAGTAATTTAATAATCGGAATATTACCATAAAAGGAAAAAATAAAGCAGTATTTCTAGTTAAAATGAATCCTCAGAAATTAGTCTGGTTTGATAATATGACTTAACCCTGATTTTATCACAATTTTAGATACTCTTGCACTATTCTAGGTGATGCAAAGGTTTTAATTTCTCAGAGAAAGCCTAATAACTGTAGTTCAAATCTCTTAAGTTTCCTATACTAGATTTACTGGTCAGATAAGCTAATATTGCTTTCCTTATTATTTATAAAATTGTAGACCAAGTGAGAGAGTGGCATGGACATATATACACTACCAAATGTAAAATAGATAGCTAGTGGGAAGCAGCCGCATGGCACAGGGAGACCAGCTCGGTACTTTGTGACCACCTAAAGGGGTGGGATAGGGAGGGTGGGAGGGAGACGCAAGAGGGAGGAGATATGGGGATATATGTATATGTATAGCTGATTCACTTTGTTATAAAGCAGAAACTAACACACCATTGTAAAGCAATTATACTCCAATAAAGATGTTAAAAAATAAAATAAAATAAAATTGTAAACCTATGTGTTCAACTAAATTAAATGATAACTAATGTTTTCATAAAAAGATAGACTTTTGTAACTTCAGACAGTACTGTAAATTGTTTAAATCTAAACTTGAGCTTTCTATGTAAATGCTAAAATGTCTTTTTTCTGTTAATTTTTTATATTAATATTGATTGTTTTTAAATTAAACTAAAATTTAGTTTTTAAGATCTCTGACTTTGAGCTCTTGAAAGTTATTAATTATTAATTTTTAAGTATAAAATAACCTAAGGAAATTAGAACTTACAGGACAGTGAGAACAAATGTGTGGAGTTAAGATGATAGCTTTGTCTTATCCTTTGGCTACATACAAATACAGTTATCCTTTATAAAGCTTAACCTTTTTCTCCAGCTTTATTGAGATATAACTGACCTATAGTATAAGTTTAAGATGTACAATGTGTTGATTTAATACACTTATATTTTGTAAAATCATTACCACATAGCATTAGATAACATTTCCATCACATCACATAATCAACATTTGTTTCTTCTGGTAAGAACATTTAAGATCTACTCTCTTAGCAACTTTCAAGTATATAATACAGTATTATTAACTATAATCACCATGCTCTACAGTAGATCCCCAGAACTTATTCATCTTATAACTGAAAATTTGTACCCTTGATCAACATCTCCCCATTTCCCTCACCCCCAACCCCCTGGTAAGCACCACTCTACTCTCTGTTTCTATGAGTTTAGCTTTTTAAAATTCCTCATATATGTGATATATTTCAGTATTTGTGTTTCCTTCTTTGACTTATTTCACTTAGCATAATGCCCTCAAGGTCCACTTCATGTTGTCACAAATGCAGGATTTCCTTATTTCTCATGGCTAAGTAATATTCCATTGTATGTATATATCACATCTTTATCCATTCATCTGTTTGACAGACACAGGTTGTCTTGGCTATTGTGAATAATGGCTATTGTGAATAATGCTGCAATGAACATAGGAGTGCAGATATCTCTTCAAGATCCAGTTTTAATTTCTTTTGGGTGTATACCCAGAAGTGGGATTGCTGTATCATATAGTAGCTCAATTTTTAATTTTTTGAGGAATGTCCATACTGTTTTCCTTAGTGGCCGCACCAATTTACATTCTCACCAACAGTGCACAGTTGTTTTCTTTTCTCCACAAGCTAGTCAACGCTTGTTATCTCTTGTATTTTTAGTGATAGACATTCTAACAGGTGTGAGGTGATAGCTCATTGTGGTTTTGATTTACATTTCCCTGATGACTATTGATGTCAAGCACCTTTTCATGACCTGTTGACCACTTGTATGTCTTCTTTGGAAAAATGTCTATTCAGTTTCTCTGCCCATTTTAAAATCATATTGTTCGTTTTTTGGATATTGAGTTGTATGAGTTCTTTGTATTTTAACCAAAATATCAGATATATGATTTGCAAATATTTTCTCGCATTCTGTAGGTTGTCTTTTCATTCGTTGTTTCTTTCACTGTGCAGTAGTCTCACTAGTTTATTTTTGCTTTTGTTACTTGTGTTTATTGTGTTACATCAAAAAAATAATTGCTGAGACAAATGTCAAGGAGCATTCGCCCTGTTTTTTTCCAGAAGTTTTATGGTTTCAGTTCTTATGTTTACTTTTTTTTTTTTTTTTTTTTTTTTTTTTTTGCGGTTTGCGGGCCTCTCACTGTTGTGGCCTCTCCCGTTGCGAAGCACAGGCTCCAGACGCGCAGGCTTAGTGGCCATGGCTCACGGGCCCAGCCGCTCCGCGGCATGTGGGATCTTCCCGGACCGGGGCACGAACCTGTGTCCCCTGCATCGGTAGGCGGACTCTCAACCACTGCGCCACCAGGGAAGCCCCCATGTTTACATTTTTAACCAGTATTGAGTTAATTTTTGTGAATGGTGTAAATAGGGGTCCAATTCCATTCTCCTGTATGTAGTTATCCAGTTTTCCCAACACTATTTATTGAAGAGACTGTCATTTCCCCATTGAGAATTCTTGGCTCCTTTGTCAAATATTAGTTGACCAGATATGTGAGGGTTTATTTCTGGGCTCTTAATTCTGTTCCATTGGTCTATGTGTCTGCTTTTATGCTGGTACCATACTGTTTTGATTATTATAGCTTTGTGATATAGTTTGAAACCAGGAATTGTGATGCCTCCAGCTTTGTTCATCTTTCTCGAGATTGCTTTGGCTTTTTTGTGTTTTGTGTGTGGGCGTGTGTGTGTGTGTGTTTGTGTGTGTTTTAGGATTTTTTTTTTGGCTGCATCGGGTCTTAGTTGCGGCATGTGGGATCTTTTTTGTTATGGCGTGTGGGTTCTTCATTATGGTCCACAGGCTTTTCCCTAGTTGTGGCATGTGGGCTTCTCTCTAGTTGTGGCATGTGGGCTCCAGGGTGTGTGGGCTCTGTACTTGTGGCATGCAGGTTCCAGGGTGCATGGGTTCTATAGTTTGCGGGCTGTCTTGTTGAGGCGTGCAAGCTTAGTAGTTGTGGCACGCAAGCTTAGTTGCCCTGTGGCATGTGGGATCTTAGTTCCCCAACCAGGCTTCAAACCCATGTCCCCTGCATTGGAAAGCGGATTCTTTACCACTGGACCATCAGGGAAGTCCCGGGATTGTTTATTTCTATGGAAAATGCCACTGGAATTTTGATAAAGATTGCACTGAATCTATAGGTGGCTTTGGGTAGCATGGACATTAAAAAATATTAATTCTTCTGATCCATGTACATGGGATATCTTTCAATTTGTTTGTGTCTTCTTCAATTTCTTTCATCAAAGTCTTAGAGCTTTCAGTGTAAAGCTCTTTCATCTCCTTGGTTACATTTATTCCTAGGTATTCTATTGTTTTTGATGCTATTGTGAATGGGATTGTGTTCCTTATTTTCTTCTCAGATTGTTTGATGTTAGTGTGTAGAAAAGCAACTGATTTCTGTAGGTTGATTTTGCATCCTGCAACTTTACTGACTTTGTTTATAAGTTCTAACGGTTTTTTGGTGGAATCTTCAGAATATTCTATACAGTCATACTTGGTTTTATTGTACTTCTCTTTGTTTTTTTTGTTTTTTTTTTTTTGTGGTACGCGGGCCTCTCACTGTTGTGGCCTCTCCTGTTGCGGAGCACAGGCTCCGGACGCGCAGGCTCAGTGGCCATGGCTCACGGGCCCAGCCGCTCCGCGGCATGTGGGATCCTCCGGGGCACGAACCCGCGTCCCCTGCATCGGCAGGCGGACTCTCAACCACTGCACCACTAGGGAAGCCCATTGTGCTTCTCTTTATTGAGCTTCACAGATGTTATGTTTTTTACAAATTAAAGGTTTGTGGCAACCCTGCTTTCAGCAAGTCTATTGGCGCCATTTTTCCAACAGCATTTGTTCATTTTGTGTCTCTGTGTCCCATTTTGGTAATTCTTGCAGTATTTCAAACTTTTAAATTATTATTACATGTGTTATGGTGATCTGTGGTCAGTGATCTTTGATGTTACTACTATGACTTGAAGACTCGACGGTTGGCATTTTTTAGGAATAAAGTATTTTAAAATTAAGGTATGTATATGGCTTTTTTAGGCATAATGCTACTGTACACTTAATAGACTACAATATAGTGTAAACATAACTTTTATATGCACTGGGAAACAAAAATATTCATGTGACTTGATTTATTGTGAATCTGGAACTGAACCCACTTATCTCCAAGCTATGCCTATATATGAGATCATATCATCTGCAAACAAAGAGTTTTACTTCTTCCTTTCCTATTTGAATGCCTTTTATTTCTTTCTTTCTTTTTTTTTTCCTGATTGTTCTGGCTTAGGACTTCCAGTATGATGTTGAGTAGGAGTGGTGAGAGTGGACATCTTGTCTTGCTCCTGATCTTAGATGAAAAGTTTTTCACCTTTCACCACTGACTTTGATGTTAGCTATGGGCTTGTCATATATGGCCTTTATTAAGTTGAGTCATGTTCCTTCTATACCCAATTTGTTGAGCATTTTTATCATGAAAGGATGTTGTATTTTATCATATACTTTTTCTGCATCTATTGAAATGATTATATGATTTTTATCCTTCGTTTTGTTAACCCTAATCCTAACCCTAACTGGATATTTTTGATTTGTGTATGTTGAACCATCCTTGAATCCCAGGGATAAATCCCACTTGACTACAGTGTATGTTACTTTGTTGTTGTGTTTTGTTTTTCTTTTCCTTTTTTTTGATCGCATGTGGCTTTTGGGATCTTTGTTCCCTGACCAGGGATCGAACCTGGGCCCATGACAGTGAAAGTGCCGAGTCCTAACCACTGGACCACCCGGGAATTCCCTATGTTACTTTCAATATACTGTTGAATCCAGTTTGCTAGTATTTTGTTCAGAATGTTGGTATCCATGTTCAGCAGGGATATTGGTTTGTAATTTGCTTTTCTTATAGTGTCCTCATTCTGGTTTAGGTATCAGGGTAATGTTGGCCATGTAAAATGAGTTTGGGAGTGCTCTTTCCTCTTCAGTTTTTTGGAAGAGTTTGAGAAGGATTGGCATTAATTCTTCTTTAAATGTTTGGTAGAATTCAGTTGTGAATTCTTCTGGTTCTGGGCTTTAATTTGTTGGGAGGTTTTTGTTTACTGATTCTACCTCTTTACTCATTATTGGTCATTATTTGTCTGTTCAGAATTTCTATTTCTTCATGATTCAGTCACGGTGGTTTGTATGTTTCTAGGAATTTATCCATTTCTTCTAGGTTATCCAACTTGTTGGCATCTTATTTTTCACAGTAGTGTCTTATGGTCCTCTGTATTTCTGTGGTATCAATTGTAATGTCTCCTTTTTTTTTTTTTTTTTTGGCAGCGCCATGCAGCTTGTGGGATCTTAGTTCCCTGACCAGGAATGGAACCTGGGCCCCAACAGTGAAAGTGCCAAGTCCTAACTACTGGACCACCAGGGAATTCCCTGTCTCCTATTTCATTTCAGATTTTATTTATTTGAGTCTTCTCTCTTTTTTTCTTAGTCTAGCTAAGAGTTTGTCCATTTTATCTTAAAAAAAAAAAAAACCAGCTCTTAGTTTCATTAATCTTTTCTATTGTGTTTCTGGTCTTGGTTTCATTTATTTCTGCTCTGATTTTTCTTATTTCCTTCTGCTAACTTTGGGCTTCTTTTGTTCTTTTTTTCTAGTTCCTTGTGGTATAAGGTTAGGTTGTTTATTTGAGATCTTTCTTTTTTCTTGATGTAGGTGTTTATTGCTGTGAATGTCCCTCTTAGGACTGCTTTTGCAGCATCATATAGGTTTTGATATGTTGTGGTTCCATTTTTGTTTCTTTCAAGATTTTTTTTTTTAATTTCCCTTTTGATTTCTTCTTTGACCTGTTGGTTGTTCAGGAGTGTGTTGTTTAATTGCCACATATTTGTGAATATTCCATCTTCCCTGTTTTGAATTATTTCCAGTTTTATTCCATTGTGATTGGAAAAGATGCTTGGTATTATTTCAATATTCTTAAATTTGCCATAATTTGTTTTGTGACTTATCATATGATCTATCTTGGAGAATGTTCCATGTGCACTTGAGAAGAATGTGTATTCTGCTGTTGTTGGGTGGAAGGTTCTGTATACTTTTGTTAGGTCTATTTGGTTTAGAGTATGGTTCAAGTCCAATATTTCTTTGTTGATTTTCTCTCTGGATGGTCTATCCATTGTTGAAAGGAGAGTATTGGAAACCTTGATTGTTATTGTATTGCTGTCTATTTCTCCCTTCAAATCTGTTAGTATTTGCTTAATATATTAAGGTGCCCTGATGTTGGGAGCATGTATATTTATAATCATTGTATCTCCTTGATGAACTGACCCACTTACCATTATATAATGATTGTCTTTGTCTCTTGTTAGTGTTTTTGGCTTAAAGTCTATTTGTCTGATATAAGGATAACTACCCATGGAATATCTTTTTCCATCCCTTCACTTTGAGCCTATGTGTATCCTTAAAGCTGAAGTAAGTCTCTTGTAGTTGGGTCTTGTTTTTAACCATCCACCCACTTTATGTCTTTGGGTTAGAGAATTCAATTCATTTGCATTTAGAATGATTGTCGAAGGGTGGGGACTTGCTAATGCCATCTTGCTCATTGTTTTCTGGCTATTTTGCTTTACTCTTGTTCCTTTCTTCCTCTTTTGCTGCCTTCCTTTGTGAACTGATGATTTTCCATAGTGGTATGCTTTGATTCCCTTCTCTTTATCTTCTCTGAATCTACTGTAGGTTTTCCGCTTAGTGGTTACCATGCAGCTTACATAAAGCATCTTATAGCAGTCTTTTTTTTTTTTTTTAATTTGCAGGAGAAAGAAGGATTTATCACTTGCAGCAAGTAAGGAGAACACCTGGGATCTCTCCCAAAGCAGTTATAACAGTCTATTTTATGCTGATAACAATTTAACTTTGATCACATACAAAAACTCTACCCTTTTACTCCCCACCCCCCCTTTATGTTTTTGACGTCAAAATTTACATCTCTTTATATTGTGTATTCTTTAACTATTTTCATCTGTTTGTCCTTTAACCTTTATACTAGAGTTAATTTTCTTAACACACCACCATACTACAGTATTAGAGTATTCTGCATTTTACTATATGCTTCCCTTTACCAGTGTGTTGTATATTTCCATATGTTTTCGTGTTACTAATTAGCATCTTTTTGTTTTAGCTTGAAGAATTCTTTTAACATTTCTTGTAAGGCAAGACTAGTGATGAACTCCCCTAGCTTTTGTTTGTTTTGGAAAGTCTTTATCTCACATAGGGCTTAATATAAAATAGCAAAGCCAATGTGATATATACTATCTAACAACATTTAATAAAATTAATTATATTTTTAAGTTGAAAATTTAAACTTTAAATAATATTGTCATCCAACATTGTAGGGTATGACTAAATCTTTAAGTGTATTCATATAATAATGTTAGGATAAAAAAAATTTAAATATGATAAGAAAAGGGGACTTATAGCTAAAGAAATATTATGGCCTGGAATATACAGTTTGTTCTAGATATGAAGAAATAAATGATAATCTTTGTCCTCTGCATACTCTACTCAGACAACAAAATTTTATTTTGTCTCACCTATGTGCATACTCTCAATTCTCAAAAATCTACCTTTCTTGTGTGTTTCTATGCTGCCTCTTACTATGCTCCTAGGGTTTTTTAAAATAAAGCAACAAGGATTCTTCACTTCAGGAAGGACTAAAATTCTTAATGATTATCATGTAAACTTTTATTATGTTTATTTTAAATATCATTATTATCATTCTGATTAATGAGGTAACCAAGATAACAACTTATTCCTTGCTCTTGTGGCTAATCTGTTCTAACAACTTTTTTGAGATTGCCTTTCCAAAATTCAAGATAATGAAATATTAAGTCTTTGGGATAGTGATTGATGGTTATAAAACATTGTGAATGCACTTAACGCCATTTAATTGAACCCTTAAAAAAGGCTAAAATGGTAGACTTCATGTTATATATATTTTACCACAATTAAAAAAAGAACAAGAGTCTTTCCTATCTAAACTGACTTTGAGGTTTCCCAGATGGTCACTGGGGAACCACAGAGATTTGCTTCTTCTCATGAAAGGAGGAATAATACGTTTTTTAGGTTGTTGCTAATTTCCATATTTTATTTAATTCAACATAGTGAGAAAATTCTTTTGTTTTCCATAACCATGATGAAAAGAAATTAAAATCTGACACATCAGAAGTTCAGTTTTGATATTAATATAAATATGTTCACAGACTATGTACTTTTTAGTTTGAGAATAGGCATTTTCATGTTCACCTACAACAACTGAAACAATAACTGTACACAAATTTTTTTTTTTTTTAATTTATTTATTGGCTGTGTTGGGCCTTCGTTTCTGTGCCAGGGCTTTCTCCAGTTGCGGCGAGCGGGGGCCACTCTTCATCGCGGTGCGCGGGCCTCTCACTGTCGCGGCCTCTCTTGTTGCGGAGCACAGGCTCCAGACGCGCAGGCTCAGTAGTTGTGGCTCACGGGCCCAGTTGCTCTGCAGCATATGGGATCTTCCCAGACCAGTGCTCGAACCCGTGTCCCCTGCATTGGCAGGCAGATTCTCAACCACTGCGCCACCAGGGAAGCCCAACTGTACACAAATTAATAAACAATTTTTGTTTCTAAGTTTAAATACCTGTTTCTATTGGGAACAATCATAAAGACACTTGATGCTATAAATGACTGATGAAAGCTTTATACATTGATGTGTATTATTCTCAACAGAGAGTCCACTTTCCTCATTGTATTGTATTACTAGTTTTGTTATTATTAAAATAAAGTAGCCAAAGTCATTCAGTCTTGCTGTGAGGCATGAGGGATCTTAGTTCCCCAACCAGGGACCAAGCCCGTGACCCCTGCAGTGTAGTCCAGAGGCAGGGACTTCATGGAAGTGGACAGCTCAACTCCAAGACTTTTCAATCAAGATCATGCCTATGAGTAGGTCTACTGATCTACCTTTTAATTCTTTTAACTATTTTTAATTTTTCTGACCATTCTGATTCTAGGCCTAACTTTTTATATAGAAACAGCTCACTTTTTAGATTCAATACTAGCTAGCTCAGGAAATTTAACTCACTGTTGGATTTCCCATTTGGGTATCCAAGAATACTGGTGAGATCTCTTCTGTTAGTGTATTCTACTAAAGTTGCCACCAGCTGCAATTATGATTAGGCTCATTCATTGAAATTAATTTCTGTTTCATATTGGTGCACAATTAATAACTTTAATGTAAAAAGAAGTACATCATACAGGTTGATTAAATTGAGGAAATAAAACTAGTTATAATAGTTCGACAAATATTTTAGATACATTGCTTGTATTAAGCAGTCACTCCCCATTCCTTGTTGAAAATCAATTGACTATAGATATATGGACTTATTTCTGGACTCTCAATTATATTTCATTGACCTATATGCCTGTCTTTATGGCAGCACCACACTGTTTTGATTATTGTGGTTTTGTAGTAAGTGTTGAAATTGGAAAGTGTAATTCCTCCAACTTTATTCTTTTTTCTCCCCAATATGAGTTAAACAGCAAGTTTCTCAGGGTCTTACTATTTAAAAGAACAGTATTCCTTAGCACTGTCCTTGATGTTGGTACGATTTCAATGAACATGATTCCTAATATTATGCCCTTGATACATATAACAGAAGAAGCACCCTGTTTGTCCTTTTTAAAATCTACCCCCCAGGGACGTCCCTGGTGGTCCAGTGGCTAAGACTACCGTATGTGCTCCCAATGCAGGGGGCCTGGGTTCAATCCCTGGTCAGGGAACTAGATCCCACATGCCGCAACTAAAAGATCCTGCGTGCAGCAACTAATACATCCCGCACGCGGCAACAAAGATCTCACATGCTACAACTAAGACCCGGCGCAGCCAAATAAATAAAGAAAAAAAGAAAAAAAAAAATCTACCCCACACACACTTTTTTTTGGCCACACGTGGCTTGTGGGATCTTAGTTCCCCGACCAGGGATCAAACCCGGGCCTCTGGCAATGGAAGCTCAGAGTCCTAACCACTGGACTGCCAGGGAAGTCCCTTAAAATCTCCCTTTTGATCTTTTTAAATCTAACATAAGAAAAGAACACAATATTCTTTTTTTAAATAAGTTTTTTTCTTTTCTTTCTTTATTTATTTATGACTGTGTTGGGTCTTCGTTGCTGCGCACAGGCTTTCTCTAGTTGCGGCGAGCAGGGGCTACTCTTCGTTGCGGTGCGTGGGCTTCTCATTGTGGTGGCTTCTCTTGTTGCAGAGCACGGGCTCTAGGCACTCGGGCTTCAGTAGTTGTGGTGTATGGGCTCAGTAGTTGTGGCTCGTGGGCTCTAGAGCACAGGCTCAGTAGTTGTGGCGCACAGGCTTAGTTACTCCACGGCACGTGGGATCTTCCCTGACGAGGGATCAAACCTGTGTCTCCTGCATTGGCAGGTGGATTCTTAACCACTGCACCACCAGGGAACACAATATTCTGATTCATGTTCCCAGATCTTCACAGCACTGTATTATTCCTTCTTTCTGTCCCGGTGATCATCAGGTGTTTAAATTGACTTGATGCCATAACTGATCCATTTGCTTTCTCTGCAATGTCATTTGATGAATCAGTTTTCAAAATAGTGGCTGTACAGTAGCTTTCAAGACCCTAAGGTAAAAATACCAATTAGAGCTATAAGGAGGGTGTGAAAAGCACCTCTAAACCACAATTTAAGGTTTTTCCAAGACCTAACCATGAGAATTGAGTTCAAACCTCAGCTCCTTCATTTACTATATGATCCTCAGTAAGTGACATGAGCTCCTTCAGTTCACATTTTCTTAATTATAAAATGAGGTATTTCTTCTTACCTATTCTAAGAATGTACATACTGGATATAGAATGGTAAAGTTGGTGAGGCCACAGGAGGAATCAAGAATAAGGCTTGAAAGAAATGTTTTTTCCCCCATGGTCCCAGAGAGGGGGTCACTGCATGCCATGCAAGGCCACAGGGGAGGTGCCAGGTTTTGGTCAGGTGCAGAAGACAGAAACAAGAGAAAAGCCTAGGCCAGAGGCTTTATTTTTGTTTCCAGGGGAAAGACAAGTCAGGACAAGGTAAACATCTTAGGAATGCCTAGTTTGAATAATTCTGGCAGGCTCTGAGGCATAGAGTGTTCTCCAGTTGCCTAGTACCTGGTCCTGGGATGCTTTAAGGCTGGAGAAATACTTGCTTGGTGTGTGAGAGTTAGATAAGGAGTTGGTTGTGGGATATAGACTCCGGATTTGTTGGTTTGTATGTAAAAAGTGTGCTTTGGTCAAGCCCTTTGCTATCTGGAAGAATTGACTAGCCCTGGGAGGGGCAGTATTTCCCAGGGTCTGTAAGGCTCATAAATGTCAGAGCATAAAAGATATGAAAAAATAAGAAAATATAGTTAATGTAATTAACCAATAGAAAGATACAGAATCTAAGAAAACACAGAACAATCGACTCTGTGGCTATTCGGCATCATTTTAAGGGAACTTTTCAGTAATGATAATAGAGACTTTTAGAGAGCAGGGCATGAGTTGCCCTAAGCAGCATAGAAAGCCTTTTATTATGGGGATAAGAAAAGAGGAACACAAATAGAAGTGTAAGGAATCCTTGTAGGCTGGCCATAACTAAGTTTCCCATTTGCATGGCATTAGCCAAGAAAATTGATCTGAAATTTTTGGAGTTTCTAACAATATCTTGGTGGAATTATAGAGTGTGTTAGAACTATGCTCAGTTCAAGGTGGTAGGTCTGGCAGTTATGTTGTTGGAGGATATGAACTCATAAGTTAGAAAGGAAACATAAAGATTAGTGGTATTGTGTGTAACCAGGGGATGGAGTAGTTGTGATGGCTGTGGTGGAAAAGTTGTGGTCGAAAGCTGGAGGAGAGTAGTAGGAGAAGGCACTGCAGAGGGAGTAGTCCTCTTCCCAGGGAGGCCCTGGGGTTGATTGACCGAAGGCAGATGCCTCCATAATGTCCACTAAGTTTTAGAATGGCACAGATAGTATTAACTTCTACCAGATTTCTCTTTCATCTTGAGAGTTGTAGGGGTGTGTTTTGGCAAGGAATATACCAGGATCACGGGCTAAGCAGACAGAAAGCTTGGGAATATAATAGCGTCTCTAATATCAAAGGAAGAAAACCAGAAATGTCCTGTGTCCAATATGAATTTTAGGAGAAGCAGTCCATAAGCTTTGCTGGGGTGGAGGTTTTAGTGTCTGGGGTGAAGTTGTCTCTGGCACAGGAGGTGAAGACATCTCCAGCTTTGAGGTCTTGGACTGGGGCAATGTCACCTCCAGCAGTGAGCTCTCGAGCTCACTGGGATGTAGAGCTTGGAGTATCCTTTCCAAGTGGGTGCCCCCTTGAAAAGTAGGTCTTAGCATTTTAACAAATTTGAGTGAAACAATGGCTTAGTTGGCTGTTTTGGGCGTCTGGGTTATAAATCAATAAAAGCACCCAGACAATAGCAATAAGACCCTATGGGCATAATAGTGAAGCTGCACATGAGTGGTTGCTACTTCTGACTAGAAGCCATGTCCAGGTCTAGGCCTGGGACCTGGTAAACTTTCCCCAGCACAGAGTAGCCCTTAGCCATTTACTGTTTTGTTTTGCTTGTTACTTCTTATGAGTTTTCAGTTAACAGTGGTCCGATTTTTCTTTCCTTCCTATATCTATTTCCCTTACGAAGTGACTTTATACAACTCCTCCTGTAAAGAGATATAGTCTATTTCTGCAGCCCTTGAATCTAGGCTGGTCTGTGACCAGCTTTGGTCAACAGAATGCATTGGAAGTGATACCCAGGCCTCAAGAAACCTTGCACACTTCTGTCCTCTCTTGGAATCCTGTCACCACCATGAGAACAAATCCGGGTTAGCCTGCTAGAGGATAAAATACCATATGAAACAGAAAGCAGTTAACCAAGTCAAGGTCACCTTAAAGCAGCCAGACCCTAGTCAACCTTCCTTGAGTGAGTCCGGCCAAGATCAGCCAGGCCTAGCCCAACTAGCAGAACGATCCAACTAATCCAGAGAGTAATGAGCTAAATAAGTGCTTGTTATTTTAAGTCACTAAATTTTGGGAGAGTTTGTTACACAGCAATAAAAAAATTGATACACTGTGTTAATTTGGTTTCCCTGGCTGAACAGTAATGGCAGGACTATTTCTTTGTTGCTTCCATCCCATCTTCTAGCACTGGGGCTGAGCACATAGTTGGCATACCATAAATACTTGTTGATTAATCAGGCCTTCCCTAATAACTTTATGGGTGACTTGGAGCATCTCGTTTGCCTCTCTGGGCTTACTTTTCTCTTGTTCACACCTCTGTCTGATCTTTCCAAAGGATCTGATGATTAGTAAATAAAGATATGTTTACCTGTTGGGATTTTTCCTGAACATCTCTTAGTGGGTCCTCCATAGAGTACTCTGAATCTATTAAAAAACAGAAGAAGAAGAAGAGGAAGAAGAGGAAGAAGAAGGAGAAGAAGAAAATGCACACTTGCAAAACAGCCCAAAGCATTCTTGGGTTTATCACTTTGTTTAAATGTTTTTACACTGTATGTGAAATTATTCATTTACTTCCCACTTTTCCCAGCACTTCTCTTTTTTTAAAAAATAAATTTATTTATTTATTTGTTTTTATTTTTGGCTGCATTAGGTCTTCATTGCTGCGCACGGGCTTTCTCTAGTTGTGGCGAGCGGGAGCTACTCTTTGTTGTGGTCGCGGGCTTCTCATTGCGGTGGCTTCTCTTGTTGCGGAGCACGGGCTCTAGGCACGTGGGTTTCAGTAGTTGTGGCACGCAGCCTCAGTAGTTGTGGGTCACGGGCTTAGTTGCTCCGCGGCATGTGGGATCTTCCCAGACTAGGGCTCAAACCTGCGTCCCCTTCATTGGCAGTCGGATTCTTAACCACTGCGCCACTAGGAAAGCCCTCAGCGCTTCTCTTGCAGGGGGAATATCAGATATGTCAGGATGTGGCTCTAAGGTGAGTGGTAGTGTAGGAGGAGAGCAAAGGAGCAAGGAGAGATTCAGCTTGCAGTACTCACTTAATTGGGCCGTGGGGAACATGCACAAGTGTCCTGAACTCCTAAACATTTTGCACAGTAGTCTGACCCTTGAGATATGCTTGGGGAGGATACCTAGCTTCTAAGTCCCCAGGAGCACACTGCACCTGGAAGGGAGCCCAGGCTCTGGGCTATTAGCCATGGTGAGCTAGGAGGCTTTCCCATCCAATCCTCTCCCCACCAACATCGGGGCTTCTGTTTGGTCCACCTATGTGTCTGCACAGTGAGATCACCTCTCCGGTCCAGCTGAGGAAAATCAGGAGCTTCTGTGTCTGCACGCAACCCTTAAGGCTTGCCTGGGAACCTGAGAGTTGTGACGCTGACATTCCTGAAACTAAAGTCCCAGGACTGGAGTAAGAAGTGGCAACTCAGAGGCAGCATCTGAAAAGCCTAATTGTTGCTGAACCGGTTTCTCTCTGAGTATCCGAGGGGAAGGAGAGGGAGGACACCAAGGCTGAGCAGCTGGAGATGGGAGAGGCCTCACATCTGAGGCAAGTCTACTGCCACGCCAGTGACAGTTGTCGTCTGTTCTCTCCTTGGACATCTTTTCAGACAGGCAACACACCCTCCCCTATTACCCAGCACAGTTCTAGGTGCCCTTTGTTCTTTGCTCAATATCTATCCCTGCCCCATTTTAAAAATTAAGATAATTCTCTCTAGTTTAGACACTGGGAAAGAAGCTTGAAAGAGAAAACCAAGGACGTGGTAAAGATTACAGGGTGTGGTGGGAGAGGTATAAGAGAAGAGAGGACATTGCATTGAGGGAGAGAGGTTTGTTGCTGTGGCTGGGTGGACCACAGACTCCTTGGGATGACCCTTCAAGTCCAACCTCATCTGCAGTGATTCAGGAGCCCTGCTTACTGCACAGGCTACAGTTTCATGCCTAAGTTGATTTCACCAAAATGAGATACAAAGGGAAGGCAATTCTCAGATGATTTCAGTCAAAAATGCAAAGCTATCCCTTGACAAATCTGGGTTCGTTTCTTTGGAAATTTCTTGTTTAATGGGATGAGAAAACTGCAACAAGTTTGATGGCAAGGCAAGGTTCTATGAGATAAATCCATTTCCCCATTAACTTCCATGATAAAATTGATGGTGTCTATCAAGTACTTTGCCCATTTTTAAATTGAGTTGTTCATCTTCTTGCTGTTGAGGTGTGAGTTCTTTATTCTGGATACTAGATCCTTATCAGATATATGATTTGCAAATATTTTCCCCCATTCCGTGGGTCATCTTTTTACTTTCTTGATATGTCCTTTGAAGGCCCCAAATTTTTCATTTTGACGAAGTACAATTTATTTTTTCTTCTGTTGCTCGTGTTTTTCCTGTCATATTTAAGAAACTCTTGCCTAATCCAAGGTTATTACTATTTTTAATCCTGACCTTGGTTTAGCATTTTATAGTCTGGGACCTGCTTTCAAGTACGTTACCTCTCATAGAATGACATATAAGAGTTTAAGACACGTAAACCTTTGAGATCACATAAAAGAAAAATAAAAAATAAATAAAAGCAGGTGATAATAATTACTATGAGTAACAGGTGTGAACTGGGACTGTTTTAGGAAAACTGGGACATATGTTCTCTCTACATATAAGTAATGGAGACCTGAGTCCCAGTGTTGAATCCACCATTAATTTGCTAAGCCCTCACCCATACAATGGGTCGTGAAGTACATAATTTCGTTATTTTTTTAATTAAAAAAATTTTTTTTATACAGCAGGTTCTTATTAGTCATAAATTTTATACACAGCAGTGTATACATGTCAATCCCAATCACCCAATTCATCACACCACCATCCATCCCCACCCCACGTGGCTTTCCCCCCTTGGTGTCCATACGTTTGTTCTCTATATCTGTGTCTCAACTTCTGCCCTGCAAACCGGTTCATCTGTACCATTTTTCTAGGTTCCACATACATGCGTTAATATACGATATTTGTTTTTCTCTTTCTGACTTACCTCACTCTGTATGATAGTCTCTAGACCCATCCACGCCTCAACAAATGACTCAATTTCCTTCCTTTTTATAGCTAATATTCCACTGTATATATGTACCACATTTTCTTTATCCATTCGTCTGTCGATGGGCATTTAGGTTGCTTCCATGACCTGGCTGTTGTAAATAATGCTGCAATGAATATTGGGGTGCATGTGTCTTTTTGAATTATGGTTTTCTCTGGGTATATGCCCAGTAGTGGGATTGCTGGATATGGTAATTCTAGTTTTCGTTTTTTAAGGAACCTCCATACTGTTCTCCATAGTGGCTGTATCAATTTACATTCCTACCGACAGTGCAAGAGGGTTCCGTTTTCTCCACACCCTCTCCAGCATTTGTTGTTTCTAGATTTTCTGATAATGCCCATTCTAACTGGTGTGAGGTGATACCTCATTGTAGTTTTGATTTGCATTTCTCTAATAATTAGTGATGTTGAGCAGCTTTTCATGTGCTTCTTGGCCATCTGTATGTCTTCTTTGGAGAAATGTCTATTTAGGTCTTCTGCCCATTTTTGGATTGGGTTGTTTGTTTCTTTAATATTGAGCTGCATGAGCTGTTTATATATTTTGGAGATTAATCCTTTGTCCATTGATTCGTTTGCAAATATTTTCTCCCATTCTGAGGATTGTCTCTTCATCTTGTTTATGGTTTCCTTTGCTGTGCAAAAGCTTTGAAGTTTCATTAGGTCCCATTTGTCTATTTTTGTTTTTATTTCCATTACTCTAGGAGGTGGATCAAAAAAGATCTTGCTGTGATTTATGTCAAAGAGCCTTCTTCCTATGTTTTCCTCTAAGAGTTTTATAGTGTCCGGTCTTACATTTAGGTTTCTAATCCACTTTGAGTTTATTTTTGTGTATGGTGTTAGGGAGTGTTCTAATTTCATTCTTTTACATGTAGCTGTCCAGTTTTCCCAGCACCACTTATTGAAGAGACTGTCTTTTCTCCATTGTATATCCTTGCCTCCTTTGTCATAGGTCAGTTGACCGTAGGTGCGTGGGTTTATCTCTGGGCTTTCTATCCTGTTCCATTGATCTATGTTTCTGTTTTTGTGCCAGTACCAGTCTTGATTACTGTAGCTTTGTAGAATACTCTGAAGTCAGGGAGTCTAATTCTTCCAGCTCCGTTTTTTTCCCTCAAGACTGCTTTGGCTATTCAGGGTCTTTTTTGTCTCCATACAAATTTTATGATTATTTGTTCTAGTTTCATAAAAAATGCCATTGGTAATTTGATAGGGATTGCATTGAATCTGTACATTGCTTTGGGTAGTATAGTCATTTTCACAATATTGATTCTTCCAATCCAAGAACATGGTATATCTCTCCATCTGTTGGTATCATCATTAATTTCTTTCATCAGTGTCTTATAGTTTTCTGCATACAGGTCTTTTGTCTCCCTAGGTAGGTTTATTCCTAGGTATTTAATTCTTTTTGTTGCAGTGGTAAATGGGAGTGTTTCCTTAATTTCTCTTTCAGGTTTTTCATCATTAGTGTATAGGAATGCCAGAGATTTCTGTGCATTAATTTTGTATCCTGTAACTTTACCAAATTCATTGATTAGCTCTAGTAGTTTTCTGGTGGCATTTTTAGGATTCTCTATGTATAGTATCATGTCATCTGCAAACAGTGACAACTTTACTTATTCTTTTCTGATTTGGATTCCTTTTATTTCTTTTTCTCCTCTGATTGCTGTGGCTAAAACTTCCAAAACTATGTTGAATAATAGTGGTGAGAGTGGACAACCTTGTCTTGTTCCTGATCTTAGAGGAAATGGTTTCAGTTTTTCACCATTGAGAACGAGGTTGGCTGTGGGTTTGTCATATATGGCCTTTATTATGTTGAGGTAAGTTCCCTCTATGCCTACTTTCTGGAGGGTTTTTATCATAAATCGGTGTTAAATTTTGTCAAAAGCTTTTTCTGCATCTATTGAGATGATCATATGGTTTTTCTCCTTCAGTTTGTTAATATGGTTTATCACATTGATTGATTTGCGTATATTGAAGAATCCTTGCATTCCTGGGATAAACCCCACTTGTTCATGTTATCTGATCCTTTTAATGTGTTGTTGGATTCTGTTTGTTAGTATTTTGTTGAGGATTTTTGCATCTATGTTCATAAGTGATATTGGTCTGTAGTTTTCTTTCTTTGTGACATTTTTGTCTGGTTTTGGTATCAGGGTGATGGTGGCCTCGTAGAATGAATTTGGGAGTGTTCCTCCCTCTGCTATATTTTGGAAGAGTTTGAGAAGGATAGGTGTTAGGTCTTCTCTAAATGTTTGATAGAATTCGCCTGTGAAGCCATCCGGTCCTGGGTTTTTGTTTGTTGGAAGATTTTAAATCACAGTCTCAATTTCAGTGCTTGTGATTGGTCTGTTTATATTTTTTATTCCTTCCTGGTTCAGTCTCAGAAGGTTGTGCTTTTCTAAGAATTTGTCCATTTCTTCCAGGTTGTCCCTTTTATTGGCATGTAGTTGCTTTTAGTAATCTCTCATGATCCTTTGTATTTCTGCAGTGTCCGTTGTTACTTCTCCTTTTTCATTTCTAATTCTATTGATTTGAGTCTTCTCCATTTTTTTCATAATGAGTCTGGCTAATGGTTTATCAACTTTGTTTATCTTCTCAAAGAACCAGCTTTTAGTTTTATTGATCTTTGCTATTGTTTCCTTCATTTCTTTTTCATTTATTTCTGAACTGATCTTTATGATTTCTTTCCTTCTGCTAACTTTGGAGTTTTTTTGTTCTTTCTCTAATTGCTTTAGGTGTAATTGCTTTAGGTTATTTATCTGAGATATTTCTTGAGGTAGGATTGTATTGCTATAAACTTCCCTCTTAGAACTGCTTTTGCTGAATCCCATAGGTTTTGGTTTGTCATCTTTTCATTGTCATTTGTTTCTAGGTATTTTTAAATTTCCTCTTTGATTTCTTCAGTGACCTCTTGGTTATTTAGTAGTGTATTGTTTAGCCTCCATGTGTTTGTATTTTTTACAGATTTTTTTCTGTAATTGATATTTAGTCTCATAGCGTTGTTGTTCGAAAAGATACTTGATACGATTTCAATTTTCTTAAATTTGCCAAGGCTTGATTTGTGACCCAAATATGATCTATAGTGGAGAATGTTCCATGAGCACTTGAGAAGAAAGTGTATTCTGTTGTTTTTGGATCGAATGTCCTATAACTATCAATTAAGTCCATCTTGTTTAATGTGTCATTTAAAGCTTGTGTTTCCTTATTTATTTTCATTTTGGTTGATCTGTCTATTGGTGAAAGTGGGGTGTTAAAGTCCCCTACAGTGATTGTGTTACTGTCAATTTCCCCTTTTATGGCTGTGAGCATTTGCCTTATGTATTGAGGTGCTCCTATGTTGGGTGCATATTTACAATTGTTATATTGTCTTCTTGGATCATTATGTAGTGTCCTTCTTTGTCTCTTGTAATAGTCTCTATTTTAAAGTCTATTTTGTCTGATATGAGAATTGCTACTCCAGCTTTCTTTTGATTTCCATTTGCATGGAATATCTTTTTCCATCCCCTCACTTTCAGTCTGCATGTGTCCCTAGGTCTGAAGTGGGTCTCTTGTAGACAGCATATATACGGGTCTTATTTTCGTATCCATTCAGCCAGTCTATGTCGGTTGGAGCATTTAATCCATTTACATTTAAGTTAATTATCGATATGTATGTTCCTATTACCATTTTCTTAATTGTTTTGGGTTTGTTATTGTAGGTCTTTTCCTTCCCTTGTGTTTCCTGCCTAGAGAAGTTCCTTTAGCATTTGTTGTAAAGCTGGTTTGGTGGTGCTGAATTCTCTTAGCTTTTGCTTGCCTGTAAAGGTTTTAATTTCTCCGTTGAATCTGAATGAGATCCTTGCTGGGCAGAGTAATGTTGGTTGTAGGTTTTTCCCTTTCATCACTTTAAATATGTCCTGCCACTCCCTTCTGGCTTGTAGAGTTCCTGCTGAAAGATCAGCTATTAACCTAATGGGGAGCCCCTTGTGTGTTACTTGTTGTTTTTTCCTTGCTGCTTTTAATATTTTTTCTTTGTATTTAATTTTTGATAGTTTGATTAATATGTCTTGCCATGTTTCTCCTTGGATTTATCCTGTATGGGACTCTCTGCACTTCCTGGACTTGATTGACTATTTCCTTTCCCATATTAGCAAAGTTTTCAACTATAATCTCTTCAAATATTTTCTCAGTCCCTTTCTTTTTCTCCTTTTCTTCTGGGATCCCTATAATTCGAATGTTGGTGCATTTAATGTTGTCCCAGAGGTCTCTGAGACTGTCCTCAGTTCTTTTCATTCTTTTTTCTTTATTCTGCTCTGCAGTAGTTATTTCCACTATTTTATCTTCCAGGTCACTTATCCGTTCTTCTGCCTCAGTTATTCTGCTATTGATTCCTTCTAGAGAACTTTTAATTTCATTTACTGTGTTGTTCATCATAGTTTGTTTGCTCTTTGGTTCTTCTAGGTCCTTGTTAAACGTTTCTTGAATTTTCCCCATTCTATTCCCAAGATTTTGGATCATCTTTACTATCATTACTCTGAATTCTTTTTCAGGTAGACTGCCTATTTACTCTTCATTTGTTTGGTCTGGTGGATTTTTACCTTGTTCCTTCATCTGCTGTGTGTTTCTCTGTCTTCTCATTTTGCTTAACTTACTGTGTTTGAGGGTCTCCTTTTTGCAGGCTGCAGGTTCGTAGTTCCTGTTGTTTTTGGTGTCTGCACCCAGTGGCTAAGGTTGGTTCAGTGGGTTGTGTAGGCTTCCTGGTGGAGGGAACTAGTGCCTGTATTCTGATGGATGAGGCTGGATCTTGTCTTTCTGGTCAGCAGGACTGCGTCCGGTGGTGTGTTTTGGGGTGTCTGTGACCTTATTATGATTTTAGGCAACCTCTCTGCTAATGGCTGGGGTTGTGTTTCTGTCTTTCTAGTTGTCTGGCATAAGGTGTCCAGCACTGTAGCTTGCTGGTCCTTGAGTGGAGCTGGGTCTTAGCGTTGAGATGGTGATCTCTGGGAGAGCTTTTGCCTTTTGATATTACTTGGAGCCAGGAGGTCTCTGGTGGACAAATGTCCTGAACTTGTCTCTCCCACCTCAGAGGCACAGGCCTGACACCCGGCCAGAGCACCAAGACCTTGTCAGCCACATGGCTCACAAGAAAAGGGAGAAAAAAAGAAAGAAAGACAGAAAAAGAAAATATAGTTATTAAAATTAAAAATTAAAAAGTAATTAAAAAAAAGAAGAGGGCAACCAAACAAATCCACCAATGATAACTGTAAGGCCAACTGGCCCGAGGCAGGGGAACGCAATCAGATACACAGGTTGCATCAGACGGAAACTTTCCGGACCACCCAGTTCCAGAAGCTGACCTGGAGACTTTCCACCCGGCCCAGCCTTCCCGCCTTTTGAGGGGCGAGACTAACGGTCCCAAGACTGATGCAACCGGCACCGGATATTGCCGGGATACCCGAAGAGACCACCAAATAAGGAATAACCTGCGCCCTCCCGGATTCACCACACCCCTTTCCCTTCTTCCCCTATAAATTTTGTTCGCGCCCACACCTGGGCGCGACTTCTCTGGCCCCTTTTTCTCGGACCAGTGAACCTCGCCTGGGAGCGTTCCCAAATGAAGCTTGTTTAAGCTCTCCTCCGTTTCTTGGTGCCGTTCCTTACAATAACAAGCGCTAAAAACTGTACTAAAAAAAAACAACCCTAGGACATATGGTAAAAGCAAAGCTATACAGACAAAAGCACACAGAGAAGCATACACACACACACTCAGAAAAAAAGGAAAAAATATATATCTTTTGGGAAGTCTGAGGTCTTCCACCAGCGTTTAGTAGGTGTTCTGTAGGAGTTGTTCCACATGTAGGTATATTTCTTATGTATTTGTGGGGAGGAAGGTCATCTCCACATCTTACTCCTCTGCCATCTTGAAGATCTCCAATCTCTCCTGTGAGTTTAAAAAATCATTTGGAGTGGACTATAGAACCATAGAACCAAAGGGAGGCATAAGAGAATTAACCACCTTTTTTTTGGACTATCAGTCATGCTCAGGTGCACATTATCTCATTTAATTTCACAGCAACTTTGTTAGCTATTATCTCCAGAGTTGCACAGCTCGTTTGTAAAATAATAATAACTAAAAAGAAAAGGTAGAGCAAGGATTCAACTCTGAGTCTGATACACCAATGGTTCCCAAACCTGGGGTGTGCTAAGAATTGACTGGAAGGAACCTTTAAAATAATAGATGCCACGCCCCCCCCCCCCCCCCCGACCTACTAAAATGGAATCTCTACTGATGGAGGAAGGGAAGGGAGAGTTCCTGAAAAGAGAAAAAAATTTTAAAGTTCTTAAACTGATTTTGCAGAGCCAGATTTGGAACCACGGCCTTACTCTATGCTGCCTGACCAAGCCGTGGTTCCTAAACCAGGTGTCAGGCTTCAAGATAACCTTGCAACTTGCTTCAAGATAACCTTGCAAACTCAAACTCCAAAATTCCTCATTACACTGTCTTGGCCCTAAACGCCTGCTCTTTTCAAAATCAAGACTACCAAGACTCTAAAATGCCACGGGAAGGAGAGTGGCACTTTCCTGTGTACGGAGTACTGGGGGTGGGGGTGGTGGAATGCAGCCAAGCTCAGACTGGCTGACACTAGGCCAAAAACGAGCTGAAGCTGATAAACTTTGAAGACCAACCACGAAGGGAATTTTTTGTTTCCTTTAATCCATCACGGGGGCCTACTAATTGCACCCCACAGCTGCAACTGATCAAGGATGGGGGCCACGTGACCAGGCGCCCTCCACGCCGAAGTCTTCCGCTCTGGTTCGGCTATTAGCCCAAGAGGGACTGGAAGGAAAGCCGGAGCTTTTTATCAAGACTAGGCGAGAGAGGGGAGCTCCCCAGTAATCTGAGCCGAGGACAGGGGACAGGACTCCAGCTCGAACCCAGACTCCCCCCGATATAAGAAGGCGGGGAATGCAAAATGAAGAACAGGTGCGGTTCTGGAGGACCATAGAGTTGACCCTAGTACTGCTCTTCCCAAACTCTCAAATTTCTCGGGCGTCCCGCCCCTCAGCGGCCGGCCCTCCGGTTTCCGAGGCGTCGCGCCGGAAGTGACCTCATGGCGGCGGCGTGGGGTCGCGGGCGCTTCCGGCGGCGGCCGCGGCTGTCGGGGTGGATGTGGAGAAGCCCCGTGGTCTCTGGGTCCTGCGGTGTTTCAGGGCCGTGTTGGTGTGGTGTGCGCAGGAGGCGCAGGCCCGGCGGCGTGGAGGTGGGAGCGAGGGGCAGGCGGGTGACTAGTGGGCGCTCGTGGGAGGGGGCTTCCGGGGTTGCCAGGAGGGTTTGCTTTTAGGCTTCGTGGTTCCAGGCCTTGCAGACCTTTTTAGAGGCGGGCACGAGCTGGGGGCCGCTTCGGGTGCGCAGGGGCCCCATTACTAAGGCTTGCCTCCGGGGTATGGTTTGAGGTGGGAGACCGAGGGGAGCGGGATTTTAAATAGTCGAGGAATTGTGGGAGGTGTGAGGCATTAGCCGCCTAGCCTCTTAGTTTAGCCTTGCTGATGGTTCCTGCAGCCCGCCCACTCATTGCTCCCTGCTTCAGTTTCCTTTTGCACAATGAAGTACGGTGGCAGGGAAGAGCGCGAGTGCCACATCCATGACTGATAGCTGGAGGACAGAGGTGAACTGGACTCTGAGAGGGAAGGGTGGCTGAGAAATAATGATACCTGCTAGGGTGCAGCTTCTGCTGAATCCTGGGGACTTCCCCTTGATTGTTTACTGCAGTTCGTGTTAAGTCTTAGCTTCTTATTATCGGTAGTCTTTGTGCGATATTAGTTGACTTGATCAGTAATTGACTTGTTGAATGGTTCAAGTTCAAGTGTTTTGGTGTGTGGGAGGCATAGTCTTCACCTGCTTGGCCAGGTGGTTGTCAGTAAACCTCCCAATTCTGGAGCTAGGAGTCTTAACAGTCCTCTCCTGTGGTTACAGGTGAGGAACTCGAGACCCAGAATGGTTTTTGTTCTCTTCCCTAGCCACAGGCTAAACTGATTTCAGTCTGCGATCTGTCTCAGTCCCATCAAAACGTAAGTGACTGTCCCTGAGCAGGTCACTGTTTCAACTGGAAACCTCAGATGGATTCTAGGCTTTTTTTTATGAATGGCAGATAAAGGGTACTGAACACAGAATTCTTATATTTTGGTTTCTCTGTATAAAACGGAGATGGTTACAAATAACATAACAAAAAAATTTTCTTTTTGAATTTTATTTTATACACCAGGTTCTTATTAGTTATCTACTTTATACATATTAGTGTATGTATGTCAATCCCAATCTCCCAGTTCATCCCCCACCCACCCAATAACATAACTTTTTAATTGCTAAGAAGTTTCTGGTGGAGCTTTCTTGAGGGGTCAGGGCTGTGGGACTAGCAGAGTGTCTCGCAAACTTTTTGACCTGTGACCCACAGTTAATGTATTTTACATGCTGACCCTGGGTGACCCCTGCATGCACAGAGTGTGTACACACACAGGAAACAAAAGTTTACCCTTTCTATATACGATGCCCTCTGACATTTTCTATTTCATTAAAAGAAAAAAAAAGTTGATTGCAACTCACTAAATTGACTCTGACCTGTAATGGGTCTGACTTCTAAAGACCTGTAGTTTGAAAAACATTGGACTAGAAAATGTTTAATTAAGATTCTTGAGATTCCTGAGATTCTGTAAGTAATGCAAGGTGGAAAATATGTCATTTTTCTCTTCTTATCAACCAGAGGAGCAGGGTTACTAGAGCTCTTCACCAGAACAACAGGACAGGACATTCATATCAGTATCTCAAAGGAGGGCAGTATCCATAGTGATAATGTGTCCGAATTTTGGCAAGGTGTTTGAGTTTTTCCGATGACCTGGTGGGTGAGATGCGGGGGGATTTGCCATATAGTGGTAAAATTAGATGACATCATGACTTTGAGCATCTATGTCTGTAGGGATTTGATTTGTGGGCACAACTTACAGCTGGGATTTTGGTGATCAGTGTTGAGGCTCTGTCACTTTCTTTATACATAGTGTGTATTTGAAGGCTTATCTAGAGAGTGTGCTTATCAATTTGTTGCCTTTATGAAGTGAAGAGAGAAAGTATCATCTGGGTATTCTCAAGATTTGCCCAGTGCAGTCTAATGAAATGGAAGGGTCATCAGAAATTTAAGTAGTTTAAATATTTAATTTTAAATAGTTTAGGATGTAAATTCTTTTTTTTTCTTTTTAAAATTTATTTATTTATGGCTGCGTTGGGTCTTTGTTGCTGTGCGCGGGCTTTCTCTAGTTGTGGCGAGTGGGGGGGCTACTCTTCGTTGTGGTGTGTGGGCTTCTCATTGTGGGGGCTTCTCATTGTGGTGGCTTCTCATTGTGGAACATGGGCTCTAGGCACGCGGGCTTCAGTAGTTATGACACATGGACTCAGTAGTTGTGGCTTGCAGGCTCTAGAGTGCAGGCTCAGTAGTTGTGGCGTACAGGCTTAGTGCTCTGTGGCATGTGGGATCTTCCCAGACCAGGGATCGAACCCAGCATTGGCAGGCAGATTCTTAACCACTGTGCCACCAGTGAAGTCCCTAGGATGTAATTTCTGACAGGTTGTAAATATTGACTTTTTAAAAATAAATACAAAGTTTCTAAATGTAATAGCAAGTTGATGTTTCTAAAATATACAGATATATTTATTTTTTAAAATATTTATTTATTTGGCTGTGCTGGGTCTTAGTTGCGGCACGCAGTATCTTCATTGCGGCATGCATGATCTTTAGTTGTGGCGTGCGGGCTCTTGGTTGTGGCATGCGGGATCTAGTTCCCTGACCAGGGATCGAACCCGGGCCCCCTGCATTGGGAGCGTGGAGTCTTAACCACTGGACCACCAGGGAAGTCCTCAGATAACCTTTTTTTATATTAAAAAAGCCCTCTAGGATATGGATATGTATAAATGGTGTCTTACATTACTTGATTTTCAGATGTTAAGCCAATCTTGTGTTCCTGGAATGAATCCCATTGAGTCGTGGTGTATAATACTTTTTATATGTTGCTGAATTCAATTTGCTAGTATTAAGAATTTTTGTTGCATAGCGCAGGGATATCAGCTCGGTGCTTGTGACCGCCTGGAGGGGTGGGATAGGGAGGGTGGGAGGGAGGAAGATGCAAGAGGGAAAAGATATGGGAACATATGTATATGTATAACTGATTCACTTTGTTATAAAGCAGAAACTAACACACCATTGTAAAGCAATTATACCCCAATAAAGATGTTAAAAAAAAAAGAATTTTTGTGAACATCTCTATGTTCATGAGGGATATTGGTCTGAAGTTTCCTTTTCTTATGATGTCTTTGGCTGGCCTTGGTATTAGAGTAAAATTACCCTCATAAAGTGAGTTGGGCAATGTTCCTCTTCTTCTGTTTTCTAAAAGAGTTTATGTAGAATTGTTAATTATTTCTTTCTATGTGTTTTATAGAATTTACCAGTGAAGTCCTCTGGGCCTGGGCTTTTCTTTGTAGGAAGATTTGGAATTACTAAATCAGTGTCTTTACTTGGTATAGGTCTATCCAGATTTTCTATTACTTTTTGAGTCAGTTTTGGTAATTGTATCCTTCTGGGAATGTCCATTTCATATTTTTCCTTTTCCTTTTTGAACTTGTATCCATTCTATTTATCCCACAGAATTTTATCCTAAAACAGGAGTCAGCAAAGTTTTTCTGCAAAGGACCTGGTGGTAGGCTTTGTGGGCCATGTGGTCTCTGTCAGTACTACTAAGTTCTCCCATTGTAGTGCAAAAACAGCCACAGACCATAAGCAAACAGCTGTGCGTGGTTGTGTTCCAATACAACTTTATTGGTAGTGGGCCAGATTTGGTACGTGGGCCGTAGTTTTCTGACCCCTGTTTTAAAATAATAAATTTTATGCCTGAAAACCTTATTTGATAATCCAGTTATCTAGGCAGATCAGGTTTATGAAAGAGTAAGGTGGAAATGGATTCCCTTGCTTGCATATCTTTGTGTACCCCTAAGGATATGTGTATTCCAATTTGTAGTTTTGTTCAGGTGTGATGGGAGGGGCCCTCACAGTATGATTTTCTAGGACCATAACTCGAATCCCCTATCTGGCCAGTATTCTTTCTGTGAAAAGGAGGTATCTGAGGGACTTCCCTTGGTGGTCCAGTGGTTAAGACTCTGCGCTTCCACTGCAGGGGACACAGGTTTGATCCCTGGTCAGGGAACTAAGATGCTGCATGCTGCGCCCAAAAAAAAAAAAAACAGAGACATTTGAAATAAAATTTGCTGTATCGTAGAAATTGTATAGATTATCTCATTTAATCTTCACAGTGGTTCTGTGAGGTGGTGGTATAATTGGCATACAGTTGACTCTTGAACTATTGGGCCACCAACCCTCTGCAAAGTTGAAAATTCGAGTGTAATCTATAGTTGGCCCTCCATATACCTGGTTCTTCTGTATCTGCGGTTCTGCATCTCAGATTCAACCAACCGCCCATCGTGTAGTACTGTAGTATTTAGTAAAGAAAATTGGCGTTTAAGTGGCCTTGTGCCATTCAAGCCCATGTTGTTCAGGGTCAACTGTAATTCCCATTTTATAGTTGAGACGATTGAGACTCAGATTAGGATAATTTGCTTGTAATTCTGGCCTGTAATGTCTGACTTCAGAAGTCCGTGCCCTTTTCACTATGTTGCCTTTTGTGGAAGACAGGGGCCTAGTACTAGGGTTGTACTAGATGTTTTCTTTTCAGATCTCTGCCATTCCCAAGCTTTTGATTCTACAAACACCTTTCTACATAGATGTGTGGAAAAATACCTAGTTTTTCAGAAATCTGTAACTAACCACTCATCTGTAACTGTTGATTTAATTGTCCTTAGCAGACCAAGGGATTGCTTCTTGGATCTGAGTGCTGTGAGTTCTGTGTGATGTGGCAGATGAGATGGAAGTTTGTAGGTCTGTTATTGGCAAGTTGTCTTTGAATCATTTTGGCAACTACCTCAGTTGCATAATGGGTGGAAGACCATTTAGGTCTACCTGACTTATGTTACAAGAGAAATGATTCAGTAAAGTCTCATAGTGTGGTATTCGGTAGTCTGGAAATCCTGATAGCATTTGAGCAAAATCATCCCATATCTACTTCTGTGTGTGGTATGCCCAGCATAAATGGGTACATTTGTCCACCACAAAGACATATACAAAAATGTTTAATTTTTTATTCATAATGGCCCCCAAACTGGAAATAATCCAACTGTCTCTCAGCAGTAGAATGGATAAATATACTGAGGCATAGTTATATAATAGAATACTACATGGTGATGAATCTCACAGATGTAATATTGAGCAAAAGAATCCAGACACTTTAAAAGAGAACCTTTATGATTCCATTTGTATGAAGTTCAAAAACAGGCTAAATGAATCTTTTGTGGTAGATATCAGAATAATGGCTGCCTTTGTGGGAACACAGTGGAATCTTCTGGAGTGTTCAAAATATTGTGTCTTGATTGAGTGGTGGTTATTTGGGTAAATTAATATGTAAAAATTCGTTGAGCTGTAAACTTAAAATATGTAGACTTACTATCTGTGTAATACCATGATAGAAAAGTAGAAGATAAAAAACAAAGATTGGTCTGCTTGGGAATTCCCTGGTGGTCCAGTGGTTAGGACTCTGTACTTTAACTGCTGAGGGCGAGGGTTCGATCACTGGTCCGTTCACTAAAAATCCACAAGCCATGCAGTGTGTCCAAAAAAAGAAAAAGATTGGTCTGTTTGTAGCTCCTAGATCATCTTCAGTGGTAGCTCTTCTTTTGACATGAAGGTGTTAGCCCTGTAATTGATGAAGCCTCCTCGCTTAGTGTGTTCATCTGATTAGAAACCCAGATGTTGGCATTCCACTTGTTTTATTTATTTATTTATTCAATTAATTTTTGGCTGTGTTGGGTCTTCACTGCTGAATGTGGGCCTTCTCTAGCTGTGGCAAGCAGGGGCCACTCTTTGCTGCGGTGTGCGAGCTTCTCATTGCGGTGGCCTCTCCCATTGTGGAGTATGGGCTCTAGGCACGCAAGCTCAGTAGTTGTGGCGCACGGGCCTAGTAGCTTCGTGGCACGTGGGATCTTCCCAGACCAGGGCTCAAACCTGTGTCCCCTGTGTTGGCAGGCGGATTCCCAACCACTGCGCCACCAGGGAAGCCCCTCCACTTGTTTTAGATTTACTGTTTTCATTTAATAAAGGAATTTTCTTTAAAACTATTAAAATTCTATTTAGTTATTATTAACATAATATAAACTTGAATGTTTAATATCAGTGTCTTAAAGATATATGTTGAATGAAGAAGTAAAAAGTCTTTTCACATCTGATTAATTTCTGGTATTTCTAAAATTCTTATTACAGCTCTTCATTCTGCATCTATCTAAAATAAGCATCAGGGACTTCCCTGGCGGTCCAGTGGTTAAGAATCTGCACTTCCACTGCAGCGGGCACGGGTTTGATCCCTGGTGGGGGAACTAAGATCTGGCATGCTGTGAGGTGCGGCCAAAAAAAAGAAAAAGGCAAAAATAAAATAAGCATCAGAGTAGGATTATGATGGAGTATAAATGATAGGAAAGGAACTCCATACTTTTGTGACATTAAGTAGACAAAGGCCAATCAGGAAGGGGAAAATAAGCATAAAACATGTGTTTTATGTGCCTTTTACCATCATCAGTGTTGAAATTGTGTTGCATTAGAAGTTCACCTGATCGCTTAAGTTCTTTGAGATATATTGATAGCTGTTGCAACTCAGTGATGGGTATGTGGGGATCATTATGCTGTTCTGTCTATGTTTGGATATGTTTGAAATTTTCTATAATAAAATGTAAAAAAAAATTTATGGATGAGCCTGCTAATGCATTGTTTCTTTTATTTTCTGTTCTGTCAGCACAGTTTTGTGATACTTGCTCAGTTAAATACTAGAGAACTACCTGAGTTTGTCTTTAGGTTTTTGTATTTCTAATGAGACATACTTTTTTTTTTTAACCACAGGAGTGCCTTTTTTGCTCCTTTAAATAAATAAATAAATAAATATATATATAGAGAGAGAGCTATTTTTCCTTTTTTAGACTCTGTTTTATGTAGGTATATTTCTGAAATTAATATTTGAAAACTGTTTAAAACGCTATTCTATTTCTTTTCTATTCTTCATGGGAAACACTAAGCCAGTGTTTCATTTTATACTTAGTGTTGTATGTTATGTTTATATACTCATCTGCTGTTTGCTGACTTCCTTCTGTGTGTAGGGCAGTGTTAGATTTCATATCTTACATAGGATTTTGCATAGGATATGCTTAGGGATATTGTATTTTTAGAACCATTTCCAAGGAGAGCCAAGGCATTTAAATCTAGAGTATTTAGATACTCTAGATTTTGAGTGATTAACCTCTGTCAGATTTATTATATCTAATTCATTCATTGATTGGATTAATATTTATTGAGTTCCTCTTCCATTCTAGGCAGAACAAAACAGACAAGGTCCCTTGCCCTGGTGGAGCTTACATTCTAGTGGGGTAACACATGCAACATAAACAAATAAGATAATTCATATGGTGAGTCATTTTGGAATCATAACAGAAAGTGTTGGAGAGTGATGGGGAGTAGCTGCATTAAATTGGATAGCCAGGGAAGGCCTCTTTGGGGTGGTGACATTTTAGCAGATACCAGAAAGAAAAGATAGAACTAGCTGTTCACAGAGCTGGGGCAAGAGTGTTCTGAGAACACCTGGTGCAAAGTTTTGGAGGGAACAAACTTGATATGTTTGAGGAAGAGTAAGAAGGTTAGTGTGTCTGGAGAACAGGGGGAAGGGAGTGGTGAGAGATGAAGCTGTCTGTAGAGGTTAGCAGAAATCAGATCATGTAGGGCCTACAGTCCATGGAAAGGAAGTTATTAAGCAGAATCATGACAAGTGATTTACATTTTAAAATTTGCTCTGGCTGCTTTGTAGAGAAAGAATTGGAGGGGCAGAAGTGGAAGCAGAGATACTAGTTAGAGGTTTCCTGTAATTACGAGATGATGGTGACTTGGACTAGGAAGGTGGTAGTGGAGCTGGAGAGAAATAGACCTATCTTTGAGGTGGTGACAATAGGATTTGTTGATGAATTGAAAGTATGGGATGAAGGACAAGAAAGGAATCAAGGATGACTTCTGACTCTTTTTTTTTTCTTTTGTTGCCTAAGCAGTGTAGTGGATATTGGTGCCGTTTATTAAGATGGGAAAAGCTTGGGAAGGAACAAATTGGGGGATGTTGAGTGTGGGGCTAAAGAAATCAAAAATTCTATTTTGGGCATTATGAGATGCCTGACAGACATCTTTGTAGGAGCTGTCCAATGTGTGAGTTTTCATCTTTACGTTTATGGAAAACCTTGCTAGGAAGTTAATCTTATTGGAGGAATGGCTAAATATTCTGTGGCATTATATAGTGCTTATGTTGGCTACATATACTTTTCCTTCTTTTTTATTGAGATATGGTTTACATACAATAAAAATGCACAGACGTTAAATGCCCAATTCAGTGAGTTTTGATAGATGTGTACATCCTTGTAACTATTGCATCAGTAAAAACAGAGAACATTTTCATTTCAGGAGGCACAGAAAGAGGCCTCTGTGCCTCTTTCTAGTCGGTTTTCCACCCTATAGGCAAACACTTTTGATTTTTCTCACTATAAAGTAGTGCATCTTGTAGAAATTCTTATAAATAGACTCATATAAATGTATCTGTATGACTTCTTTCAGTTTTTGAAAATCATCTATGTTGTAGCATAAGTAATTTGTTCCTTTTTATTGTCCAGTAGTGTTCTGTTGTATAATTACACCATCATTTGTTTCCTCTCTTCTCCTTGTTTCCAGTTTTCGGATATTGTGATAATGTACTTTGTACATGTGTGTACAAGTCTTTTTGTGAATATATGTTTTTATTTCTCCTGTGTAAATCCTAGGAATGAAGTTTTGGATCATAGGTGTGTGTTTAATATTGTAAAAAACTGCCAAACTTTTCCAAAGTGCTTGTATCATTTTACACGATCAGCAGTGTGAGAGAGTTCCAGTTGCTTCACATTGTCATACACATTTGGTGCTTTCAATTTTGATCCATACTAGTGGGTGTAGTATCCTCTGTTGGTTTTTTCCCAATTTAATTTTTTTTTATTGTGGTGAAGTATACATAAAATTTATCATTTTAACCATTTTTAAGTGTACAGTTCAGTGACATTAGGTGCACTCACATTGTTATGCAACCATCACCATCATCTATCTCTAGAACTTTTTCATCATACCTAACTGAAACTCTGTTCCCATTAAATAGTAACACCCCGTTTCCTGCTCCCCCAACCCCTGGCAAACACTGTTCTACTTTCTGTCTCTGTGAGTTTGACTATTCTAAATTCTTCATATAAGTGGAATCATACAAGATTTGTCCTTTTGTGTCTTATTTCACTTAGTATAATGTCTTCAAGGTTTATCTGTGTTGTAACATATATCAGAACTAACTTCCTTTTTAAGACTGAATGATATTCCATTTTACGTGTGTAGCGTGTTTTGTTTATCCATTCGTCCATCATGGATGTTTGGGTTGTCTCGTGTGTGTGTGTGTGTGTGTGTGTGTGTGTGTGTGTGTGTGTGTGTGTGTGTGTGTTTAATATTTATTTATTTGGCTGCACCAGGTCTTAGTTGTGGCACGCGGGATCTTCATTGCCACGTGCGGGATCTTTAGTTGTGGCTTACGGGATCTTTAGTTGCGGTGTGCGGGAGATCTAGTTTCCTGACCAGGGATCGAACCCAGGTTCACTGCATTGGGAACACGGAGTCTTAACCACTGGACCAGGGAAGTCCCTCATTGTATTTTAATTTACATTTCTCTGATAATTAATGATAATTGAACAGCTTTTCATATGTTTATTGGCTATTCATATCACTTCTTTTGCCTACTTTTAAAAAAATGTGGTGTTTCCTTTTTATTCCTGATTTGTAAGCATTCCTTATATATTCTGGATACAAGTTCTTTATCAGATATATCTATTGTGAATATGTTCTCCTTGACTGTGACTTACCTTTTCTTTTTTTCTTTTCTTGTTTTGGGGTGATTGTAACAGAAGAGGGCAGAAACATCTTTTTGCCATCATAAATTTGAGAGTTTTCTTGAAATGCTTGGCTGCCAGGGAGGTAGCCTTCATTGGAATGATTTTGAGATGGGGCTAGATTATATGGAATACCTTCCTAAATATTTTATTACAGTACCTTTGTTTTAAATTTATGACTGTCTTAACCCATCCAGAGAATGATTTGGTTTGGAAAAAAGTGGAAAATAATTTGGTTTGAAAAAACGAGTTTTCTGCTCTGGAGTATTGTAATGAAAGCTAGGTGGCTTTACCTTTTGACTGACTGAGGCTCTAACCTGAGAAAATTATTTAAGACAAACACTGAATGAAATTGATCATTGCTGCACTAACTATAATTGTGAAAAATGGAATTATCTAAATGCCCATTGAGAAAAAAACTGTGATATGTGAATGCAGTGGAATATGTACAGCATGGAAAATATGCCATTGTACTAAGAAGCTGCCTTTATGCTCTGGTTACAAGTATGTAAAATATCCATTATAATCTCTCTGTTGTAAATTCCCCATATGTAAAATGGGATAGTAAGGTAGCTGCCTCGTAGGGTTGTCATGATGATTGAAGGAAAGAATGCCCCTAAAGTTTTAGCTCGTTCCTGAGACATAGTAAGTGTGCAATAAATGCTAGCTGCTGCTGCTGTTACACAATATGATGGTATGTGTATAAAGGCTGTGGGATTATGTGTGTTCCATTCACCTTTTGTTTTCTTAATGGTGATTCCCCCCCTTTCTGTTACCTACTATATTAAATCGTCACCAAATTTAAACCATCACCTATATAGGTTTTGAATCTGTCATCTTCTTTCCATCTTCATTGCTTCTGCCTATGCCCACTTACCACCATCTCTTAAATGGGCTGCTCTAGTTGCCTCCCAGCTGGTCTCCTGCATCTTTTTTATACCTCTTCCAACTTGTATTCTTTAATGATGACTTTTGATGAGCAAGACTTTAAAATTGTGATGAAATCTAATTCATCAGATTTTTTCTTTTATGATTAGTACTTATTTGTGTTTTGGCTAAAGAAATCTTTCTCTGCCCTTAAGGTCACTAAAATATTCTATTTTTTTGTTTTCCCAGTAGCTTTAGTTTTAGCTTTTATGTTTAGATAGTTTATTTCAAATTAATTTTTTTGTATCTATGTGGGATAAGACTAGACCGTTATTTTTTTCTCATATATATCCAGTTGTTCTAGCACCGTTTACTGAAAAATACTTTTTGATTTTTCCATTGATTTATCTTGGTACCTTGATCAGAAGTCAGTTGACCATGTGTGTGTAGGTCTATTTCTGGACTCTGTTCTGTTGATCTAGTTGTCTATCCTCGCACCAATACCACACTGATTTTCTATAGCTTTATAGTAAAACTTGAAAGAAGATAGTGTAAAACAACTACCTCTGTTTTTCTTTTATATGATTATTTTGGCTACTCTAAGTATTTTGCATTTCCATATAGATTTTAGGACCAGTTTTTCAGTTTCTCCAAAAAGGCCAGCTGGGATTTTTATTAATATTTGTATTTGATCCACAGATCAACTTGGGGAGAAGTGACAACTTTAAGCTCTTCAGTCTGTGAATGTGGTACATCTCTCCATTTATTTAGATCTTCTTTTAATTTTTCTCAGCAGTCTTTCAGTTTTTATCATAGAGGTCCTGCCCATTTTTCATTAGATTTATTCCTAAGTATTTTGGTTTTTAATACTATTATAAATAGTATTTAAAAATTTCATTTTCAGTTGTTTGTTGCTATTATATAAAATACCGTTGTTTATTTTATATTGAGCATGTATCCTGTGATCTTGCTAAAGTCATACTAGTAGGATTTGGGGGGGGTACATTCCTTAGGGTTTTCTACATGCACAGTCAATAATACAGCTTACAAATAAAGATAACTTTACATCTTCCTTTCCAATATTTATGCTTTTTATTTCTTTTTCTTTTTTTATTTCACTGGCTAGGACCTAAATATAGTGTTGAATAAGAAGCAGAAGTGGCGAGAGTGGACATTCTTGCCTTGTCCCAGTCTTGCGGGGGAAAGAATTCATTGTTTCACCATTAGTATGATGTTAGCTTTAATTGTGTTGTAGATGCCACTGCCCCTTTTTTATATCATGGATGGATGTTGAATTTTGTCAGATTATCTTTCTACTTGTATTGACATGACCATCCATGATTTCCCATTTACTTTGTTAATGTGGTAGAAGACGCTGATTTTTTAAAAAAATTGACCTTTTTATTTGAGGTAACTGTAGATTCATATGCACTTGTAAGAAATAATAGAAATTCCATATACCCTACCTGTTTTTCCCCATTGGTGACGTCTTGCAAAACTATAGTACAATATCACTACCAGGATATTGACATTGATATGGTCAAATATAGAATGTTTCCATTACTACAAGGATCCCTCATGTTGCTCATTTATAGTCATCCCTGTTTTCTTCCTGCCTCCCAGCACTTCCCTCACCCCTGGGAACCACTAATCTCTTCTCCATTTCTATAGTTTGTTCTTTCAAGAATATTACACAAATGGAATCATACAGGATGTAATCTTTTGGGGTTGGCTTTTTTTCACTTTTTCTCCCTGGCATGAATATACCACAGTTTGTTTCACTATTCACACATGGAAGGTCATCTAGGCTGTTCCAGTTTGAGGCTTTAGGAGTAAACCTGATATGAACATTCATGTACAGGTTTTCATGTAAACTTAAGTCTTCCTTTCTCTGAGATAAATGACCAGTCGTGCAGTTGCTGGGTCACGTAGGAGTTGCATGTTTAGATTTTTTATAAATTGCCAAATTGTTTTCCAGAATGGCTGCACCATTTAGTAGTCCTGTCTGCAATGTGTGAGTGTATGAGTAAACCAGTTTTTCCACATCCTTGCTCGCACTTGGTGTTACTGTTTTTCATTTTAGCCATTCTGGTGGATATGTAGTGATATCTCATTGTGGTTTTAGTTTGTATTTCCCTAATGGTTAATGATGTTGAATATCTTTTCATGTATTTATTTACCATCCGTATATCTTCTTTGTTGAAACGTCATTTTGTGTCTTTTACCCATTATGGATTGGATTGTTTGGGGTTTTTTTTACCATTGAGTTTTGAGAGTTCTTTTTTTAAAAATGTTTATTTATTTATTTATTTGGCTGTGCCGGGTCTTAGTTGTGGCACACGGGGTCTTTGTTGCAGCATGCGGGATCTTTAGTTGCAGCACGCAGGATATTTAGTTGCGGCATGCAGGATTTTTAGTTGTGGCATGTGGGATCTTTAGTTGCAGCATGAAGGATCTTTAGTTGCAGCATGCGAACTCTTAGTTGTGGCATGCAGGATCTAGTTCCTTGACTAGGGATCGAACCCGGGCCCCCTGCATTGGGAACACGGAGTCTTAGCCACTGGACCACCGGGGAAGTCCTGAGAGTTCTTTATATATTCTAGATACTAGTCATTTGTCCTTGTCAGATAATGCAGTTTGCAAATATTTTCTGCCAGTCTGTAACTTGTCTTTTTTATCCTCCTAACAAGGATCCTCTTGCAGAGCAAAAGTTTTTAATTTTCAAGAAGTCCATCTGATCAGTTTCTCTTTTAATGGATCAAGTCTAAGAACTTTTTGCCTTACCCTAGATCCTGAAGGCTTCTCTTATGCTTTTCCTAAAAGTTTTATAGTTTGACATTTTACATTTAAGTCCATGACCCATTTTGAGTAAATGTATATATAAATTATGAGATTTAGGTCAGTGTTCATTTTCTACTGATGGATATCCATTTATTCCATCACCGTTCGTTTGTTTTAACAACAAAAGCAAGGTATAATTGTATTCTTTCACTGGAGGATATGAAGCCTGATATAGTTATTAAACTAAGTATCTATGTTATTTTATTTTAAAAAATATTTATGTTCTGCTTGAGTTATCAAAGAAGATTGTCTTAATTCTCTTCTGTTGACTTAAAAAATTCTTGAATTTTTTTTTTTTAAATTTTTTGGCTGCATTGGGTCTTTGCTGTGTGAGGGCTTTCTCTAGTTGTGGCGAGTGGGGGCTACTCTTCGTTGCAGTCTGTGAGCTTCTCGTTGTGGTGGCTTCTCTTGTTGCGGAGCATGGGCTCTAGGTGCGTGAGCTCAGTAGTTGTAGCATGCGGGCTTCAGTAGTTGTGGCACGTGGGCTCAGTAGTTGCAGCGTCTGGGCTCTAGGGCTCACAGCCTTCAGTAGTTGTGGCGTGTGGGCTCAGTAGTTGTGGCTCACAGGCTCTAGAGCTCAGGCTCTAGCAGTTGTGGTGCACGGGCTTAGTTGCTCTGCCAGCTGTGGGATCTTCCCCCGTGTCATGTGGGATCTTCCCAGCCCAGGGATTGAAACCGTGTCCGCTTCATTGGCAGGCGGATTCTTAACCACTGTGCTACCAGGGAAGCCCAATCATTGGTTTTAAACCTTTCATCTTTTCTAATATAAGCATTTATATTAGAAATAGATAAATATATAAATTTCCCTTCAAACACTATTTTAAGTGCATCCCATAAATGTTGATATGTTATATTTTCATTTTCATTGAGTTTGAACTGTTTTCTGTTTTTTGGCCACGTGGCATGGCGTACAGGATCTTAGTTCCCCGACAAGGGATTGAACCCACGCCCCCTGCAGTGGAAGCGCAGAGTCTTAACCACTGGACTGCCAGGGAAGTCCCGAATTTGAACTGTTTTCTAACTGCCCTTTTGATTTCTTCTTTGACCCATAGGTTATTTAGAAATGTCTTGCTTAATTTCCAGATATTTGGGGATATTTGAAATAGCTTATTATCAACTTCAAATTTAATTCTGTTATGGACAAAGAGCATACTCTGTCTGATTTCAGTCCTTTGAAATGAATTGATACTAGCTTAAGGCCCAGCATATGTTGGTGAACTTGAAAAGAATGTTATTCTGTAGTTAGGTGTAGTGTTCTCTAATGCCTTCAGTCAGCTTTTTAAAAAAAAATTTTGTCCACAATTTTTCATTGTCATCAGCAAGAGGGTTAGTCTGATATGAGCTACTGTGACATTACCAACATTATTTTTTTATATATTATTTCTTATTTATTCTCTTTGAAAACATTCTGCTGGCAGATATATTAAAATATAATGTTATATGGGCTTCCCTGGTGGCGCAGTGGTTGAGAGTCCGCCTGCCGATGCAGGGGACGCGGGTTCGTGCCCCGGTCTGGGAAGATCCCACATGCCGCAGAGCTACTGAGCCCATGCACCACAACTACTGAGCCTGCGCTCTAGAGCCCATTAGCCAGCCCATTAGCCAGCGGCCCATTGGCCGCTGAGCCTGCGCATCTGGAGCCTGTGCTCCGCAGCGGGAGAGGCCACAATGGTGAGAGGGCCACGTACCGCAAAAAAATAAATAAATAAATAAATATATATATATATATATATATATATAAAAATATATATATATATATAAAATGTTATAAAACAAGTGATAGTTTTTGTGATATGATGTCCAGGTAAATATCCAGTGCATGTGGTTTAAAGCAGTTGTAAGATCTATATATATAATGGTATTGCTTATTCATTAGTATGCTTACTCCTACTAAAAAAAAAAGCTTTATTTTTTATGCTTTATTACCTCAATTAAGGATATGATAGAATATATATTATTAAGAACACCTGGTACAGACCTGGTATAATGTTTGGTGAATTTTATTAAAGATTTATCTTTTTCTCAAGGTACACTACATTGTTCCTTCTCTCCACGGTGGTCTCACATCTGAAACATGGCTGCGGATTGGCTGGGCAGTATTGTGTCCATCAACTGTGGAGATAGCTTGGGTGTCTATCAGGGAAGAGTATCAGCAGTGGACCAGGTCAGCCAGACCATTTCTCTCACCCGGCCTTTCCACAATGGAGTGAAGTGCCTTGTGCCAGAAGTCACTTTCAGGTGAGTATCCTGATTCTTCCAAATCCAGTCTGGTGATCTGTGGAGCTTGACCTAGGTCTCATTGCCAATATTCTCTTGCATAGGGCTACTTTTGAGTAGAGTCTTATCAGGGGTGAGATTTTGCAATCTTAGATCTTATAGTTCTACTGTTTCAGCAGAGACTTTGTGTCATAATTAGCTTTCAGCTAATGATTCAGGGTTTGTGAAACATTTTTCTTATCTCTACCAAACATGCAATATTATATTTAAATGCGTCAAATTCAGAATAATATTTCTGTTTTCTGGTTTCAGATTTCCTTTCTCAGTTTTGTATTATTTGTGCTTTCTTACATCTAAGGTCTTTATTGATCCCCCCACCCCACCATGTAACTATCTCTCTTTGTAGATTTATATTATGATTTATCTCCAGAGGCACACTGTAGCCAGTAGCTGAAGTTCTTAGCTACAGGAATGTATTTTTCTTAGTGTTTGCTAACAGATCTCAACCTTAGATGTCTCCACATCCCTCTTTTCACAAGTTTGACAGAAACCTCCCTTTCTTATGTTTTTTTTTTTTTTAAAAAAAGAGACTGTCTGGCAAGAGCTTCCTTGACTTCCTAAACAGCATCCACATGTAACCTTTTCTGTAGGTGTATCCATTCTTATTGCTTATCTCCTCTGAAGTCTTCATGGAAGAAATATCCTTTGTGTTCAGGGCTAACCTTATCGCACGTATGCTTTATGTGCTATCCTTTTCTATCTCCTTTGAGGCCCTACTCCTTTTCTTTTGTGTCCTCACTTGCAGCCTTTATACTGTCTCTTTTCTCTTTGCTTTCTAACATTCCCAGGCCTCCCCCATAGTAAAAACACTCCCCCCTGCCCCCCCTACACACACACCTTGCATTTGTCACTAGGTATTGCCCTGTCATTTCCCTTCTCTTTGTACTCATAATTCTTTTCAGAGCAAAATACGGTTGACCCTTTTTTTTTTTTTTTTTCTTTTTTTTTTTTTTGCAGTATGCAGGCCTCTCACTGTTGTGGCCTCTCCCGTTGCAGAGCACAGGCTCTGGACGCACAGGCTCAGCGGCCATGGCTCACAGGCCCAGCCGCTCCACGGCATGTGGGATCCTCCCGGACCGGGGCACGAACCCATGTCCCCTGCATCGGCAGGTGGACTCTCAACCACTGTGCCACCAGGGAGGCCCCCGGTTGACCCTTGAAAAATGAGGAGGTTAGGGCGCCAACTGCCTGCGCCATCGACAGTCTGGGTATAACTTTACATTTGACCCTCAGTGTCCATGGTTCTGTCTCTGCAGATTCAACCAACCATGGATCATGTGGTACTATAGAATGTGTTTAGTGGGGAAAAAAAATCCATGTATAAGTGGACCTGCACAGTTCAAACTGTTGTTCAAGGGTCAACTGTAGTCTGCTTTCATTCCCTTTGTGGCCTAGTCCCTCTAGGCCCTCCCTACTCCACCATTGTCTTTTTTCCAACTTTACCATCTTGCTGAAGTAGCTTTTGCCAAGTGCCAAATTCAGTGGAGTGTCTCAAATCTGATCTTATTCAAATGTGCCCTAACTGTTGGAATGGCCTATTCTTTTAGTTTCTTTGTCACCCTTTGGGTTTTCTTGCCATGTATTCCTCCATTCCTTTATACACCTTCCCCCACCCCCCCCAGATTCCTTTTCTTCTCAGTTTTTAAGATGGGGTTAGTCAAAGTTCTATCTTTGGTCCTTTTCTGAGTCTGTATTCTCTTTAGACAGTCTTATGGGTATCTTCTTACACATTAGTGAGATCCCAAATCTTTAATTTAGACCCATTATGTGAGTTCCATATACTTTAATTTAATTGTCTACTGGTCATTTCCAGGTGGATATCCCACAGAATATCCTAAATTTAAGATTTTCAAAGCTGAGCTCATTATGTTATCTGCAGATTTCTTCCTCCCAAGGTGTACCCTTAATTAGTGACTAACGACACCTTTCACCCAAGTTAGACGCTTAGGAGTCATAATAAATTCTTTCTCTTGATCCTCAAGTTCAGTTAGTTACCAAATTCTGTGGATTCCAAATGTTATTTGGTTCTGTCCTCCCCTCTCTCTTTGCACTGTCACTTGCCCTGTTCATCCCCTCTTATTTCTTGCCTCATCTCCTAACTGGTGACTCTGCGTCTAGTTTCTCCACCTTCCTTACAGCCACCAGGAAAATCCAGTGTGATTATGATCTGATCCCTAATTTCCTCCACAGCCTTAGCTCCTAATGGCCCTCCATAAGCATTCTACTCTTTAGTAACACTGTGACATTTGCAGGTCCTCAAATGGCCCACATTTTCTCAATCTCTGAGCCTTGGCCTAAGATGCCCCTCTCCCTACCATACTCTGCTTGGCCAACTCTTATTTTCCTTCCCCCACCAGACTTAGCTTAAGTGCTTCATCCATCTCTGCCAGACTCGCATGTATTTTGCTTTGGGGAGCTCTAGTCCCCTGTACATACCTCTGTCATAGTATTTAACACTTCTGATTACCTACTTGAATTTTCTGCTGACTAGACTGTGAGTTCCTTGTGGGCATGTAATGCTTTTCATAGCTATATACCCCACTCCTAGTACAGGGCTTACCATATAGTAAGTACTCTGTGTATACCTATCGGATGAGCAGGTGAGTGAATGAATGAAAAAAAACTATTAAGCAGTCTAGAAATCTAAGATGTTAATGATAGTTTTGTGATTAACAGTAGGTCTCTATGTTTTTTACTGAAGTATAGTTGATTTACAATGTTGTGCTAATTTCTGCTGTACAGCAGAGTGACTCGGTTATACATATGTATATATTTATATATATGTATATATGTATATATATGTATATATTCTTTTTTATATTCTTCTCCATTATGGTCTATCCCAGGACACTGAATATAGTTCCCTGTGCTTTACAGTAGGACCTTGTCCGTACATTCTAATAGTTTGTATCTCCTAACCCCAAACTCCCACTCCATCCCTCCCCCTCCCCAACTCCCCCTTAACAATAGGTCTCTTTAAAGGCCAGTGCTGTGTCAGTTGAATGTCAGTGGCTGAGCCTTGTCTTTAAGTGCTCTACTACCTTTTCTAGGTTTTGCCTCTGATGACTCGTTGAAATGCAGCCCTGCAAAGGTGTAGCTGGTTGCTGTTGATCCCAGTTACATCTCTGTTATCACTATTATAGTTTTGAGACTTGGACTCTTTTGTATATTTCAGGGCAGGTGACATAACGGAATTAAAAATTCTGGAGATACCAGGTCCTGGAGAAAACCAACATTTTGGAGACCTTCATCAGACAGAATTAGGCCCCTCTGGTGTTGGGTGCCAAGTAGGTATCAATCAGAATGGCACGGGCAAGTTGGTCAAGAAGCCAGCCTCTTCCAGCAGTGCCCCTCAGAACATCCCTAAGAGGACAGATGTGAAGAGCCAAGATGTTGCAGTCTCTCCCCAGCAGCAGTGCTCCAAGAGCTATGTGGACAGGCACATGGAATCCTTGACTCAGTCCAAAAGTTTCCGTCGTCGGCACAACTCTTGTAAGTTGGATCAAGTTAATATTTCTTCTTAACCTGATGTTTCCTGTCCACTTATCCACTTCTGTTCTTTAAATAAGTCATTTATTACCCTAATAAAAAAAGGATGCTGGCAGAGCTTCGCAAAAATATAGCATGTTTCTTTTCTTCTGGATCTAGTTCCTCAAGATATTAAAGGGAAAGGAAATGAGCTGTTAGAGACTCACACCAGCTCTCTGCCCTCTCCCACCACTTCCCTTCCTTCTAAAAAAGTCAGTGATCTGCCTAGAGTTCACATAGACAAAAGTGATGTTGTTTTTAATCTGGTCACTGGTGGTAGTAGTGAAGTCTGGGTTGAACCTGCACTAAAGCTGTTCTGGGGATTCTTGAATAACTTCTCTTTTTGTGATTTGACTCCCATCCTCAGTTAGAGGAGAGGAAGGGATGGGCCTAGGCATCTCTGTGATCTTACAGTTTCTGACAGATTGACAGTTTTAAATTTGCTGTGTTCACTGTCCCTGCCGGCACACCAAGGAGGGCATACACTGGTGTGTGTTAATGCCCAGTTTTGTTTGGTACTGACAAATTGTTGAATGTCATTTGCTCATTATAGAACCGTAGTTAATTCACAAGAATCAGGTATGCTCTTTAACATATTGAATATTTACTAGAGTAAAGTTATAATAGTGAATTATAGAAGATTCACTAGAATCTGTGTGGCCCTTCAGAAGCCAACATTTTTAAGTTTTGAAAATGCCTGATTCTGTGACTAAACTATTGGAATTTTGAGGAAAAAAAAGGTATTTCAAGGCACTTTTCCTTCAGTGCTTCTTAAATAACTATCTGAATTGACAGTGATTGAAGATCTGAGACTGAAATTGAGTTGTTAGTTCTTCTGTATCCTTTGAAAAACTGTAGAATTATTGGATACAAAATGACTTTTTCCATTTAGACTTCAACCTTCTGTACTTTGCTTTATTTTCTCTTTAAGAAAAAAAAAAAACACCTTTTTTCTAAATAAATAGAAAAGGGGCTTCCCTGGTGGCGCAGTGGTTGAGAGTCCGCCTGCCGATGCCGGGGACGTGGGTTCGTGTCCCGGTCCGGGAGGATCCCACATGCCGCGGAGCGGCTGGGCCCGTGAGCCATGGCCGCTGAGCCTGCACGTCCGGAGCCTGTGCTCTGCAATGGGAGAGGCCACAACAGTGAGAGGCCCGCGTACTGCAAAAAAAAAAAAGAAATGTACTGAGCTTCGAAGTTGATGTACCTGCCCTTTAAAAAAAAAAAAAAATTTTTTTCTTTACCAAAAAATTGACTCTTTGTTAAGTTCGAATGTTCAAGCAGTTTATAATCTCTCATGTACTTGTAGATAATCTTCATTAACAATTTGTAAATTACATTTTTCACACATATTTTCCCCTTTATTAACATCTTAACATTACTATGATACATTTGTTACATTTAATGTAACATTTAATACATTTTAATACATTTTAATGAACCAGTGTTGATACATTAACCAAAGTATATTTTATTCAGATTGCCATAGTTTTTACCTCATGTCCTTGTTACAGGCTGTCATCCAGCATACCACATTACATTTAGTAGTCATGTCTTCTTTTGGCTCTGACGGTTTCTCAGACTTTCATTGTTTTTGATAACCTAGACAGTTTTGATGAGCACTGGTCAGCTGTTTTGTAGAATATTCCTCAATTGGTATTTGATGTTTTTCTCATGATTAGACTGGGGTTGTATGCTTTTGGGAGGAAGACCACAGAGAGAAAGTGTCGTTTTCATCACATCATATCAAGAGTACGTACTGCCACCATGGTTTATGACTTTTGATGTTGACCTTGATTGCCTGGCTGAGGTAGTGTGTGTCAGAGTTCTCCTCTGAAGTCAGTATGTACAGCCCACACCTAAGGAGTGGAGACTTATGCAGAGTATCTACATAAGTTACTTGGAATTCTTCTGCACCAGAGATTTGTTTCTTCTCTCTCATTTGTTTTTATCATTTATTTTTATCAGTATGGACTTATAAGTATTTATTTTATATTTTGGCGTATAATTCAATACCACTTTATTTTGGTACTCAGATTGTTTCAGCTTTGGACGCTGAGAGCTCTTCCAGTTGGCTACTGTGTACCTTTGACATGCTCCCATCATTGTGGGTGGGGTTTTTTTTCCCCCATTACTTCCTTACTTTCTGGCACTACAAGGTGCTCCAGGTTTATCTTTTATATTTCCTGCCCCAGCCCTAGAATCAGCCATGTCTCCAAGGAGCCCTGTTTCCTTTTACTGGAGAATGGTATTACAAACCACAGTCTAGCCACTAGATGTGCTCATTGCTACTGGGTGTCGCCCTTCAGCTGACAGAGCAGGAAAATATATATGTGTATACTCAACCAGTGTATGTACACATATCTGTAAATACTTCTTTATGTAACCTTCACTACTATAATATTAAGCTAAATATAAGTTCATACTGATGTGTGCAAGTCTAATCCATTACCACATGGATCATTCTAGCCTCTTCCTTATCTGTAACCTCTCCCTCCAACTGTGAGAAACCCATACCATCTGCCATCCATTGACTTAAATTATTCAATTCCAATATACAGTATCAGAATTACTAACCCTAATCCATACTCCCACCCCCTTCATTGACTTGTTTCATGTATTTGTAACAGATTGTTTCCTTACATTCAGCATTTCATCCTTGGACCCTCCAACCTCCTCAGTGATTTTTTAAAAAATTTGCATGCATTAAGGCTCACTCTTTGTGCTCTAAAGTTCTGTGGGTTTTAACAAGTACATAGTATCTTGTATCTCTCATTACAGTACTCTGCAGAATCCCCTGTGTTTCGCCTATTCAGTCCTTCCCCTTTTCCCTCAGGGACTGCCCACCGCCCCCCTCCCCCAGCAACTACTGATCTTTTTACCCTCCACCTCTGTAGTTCTGCCTTTTCCAGGATATCACATAATTAAAATCACATAGTATGTAGCCTTTTCAGACTAGCTTCTTTCACTTGATATGTATTTAAGATTCATCCATGTCTTTTTGTGGCTTGGTAGCCCATTTCCTTTTATTGCTGAATAATTTTCCATTGTATGGATATATCAGGACATCTTGGTGGCTTCCAGCTTTTGGTGATTATGAATAAAGCTGCTGTAAATATTTGTGTGCAGGTTTTATGTGGACATAAGTTTTTAGGTGAGTTGGGTAAATACCTAGGGGGTGTGATTGCTGGGTGTTGTGGTGAGACTGTCAGTTTGTTTCTTTTTCTTTTCTTCCCCCGTTACTAACGATTATAGCAACTCTCTTGAAAGAGCACAGTTAACTTCAAAACAAGTAATTTATTTGATCTTTAACAAGTCTGATATAGTAAAAAGTGGGGTCACTCTCAAAAGTACACTCTGGTTGGGCTTCCCTGGTGGTGCAGTGGTTAAGAATCCACCTGCCAATGCAGGGGACATGGGTTCAAGCCCTGGTCCGGGAAGATCCCACATACTGTGGAGTAACTAAGCCCATGCGCCACAACTACTGAGGCCTGTGTGCCTAGAGCCCGTGCTCCACAACAAGAGAAGCCACTGCAATGAGAAGCCCGTGCACCGTAACAAAGAGTAGCCCCCGCTCACCGCAACTAGAGAAAGCCCGTGCGCAGCAACGAAGACCCAATGCGGCCAAAAAACTAAAATTAAACTAAAAAGTTTTTTAAAAAAATTTTTAAAAAAAAGTGTACTCTGGTTGATGCTTCTTCTGCTTTCGCTGTTTGATCCATTCCCCTTTCCTATATTATTAAGTGCATGTAAATAAGGTCATGGGCAGTAAACTGTTAGACTCTCTTTTCGAGAGTTTCTTTTGAATCCAGATTTGTGTGGAAGATGTCTGTGGCCTGGGAATTGGATGATGTGATGTGGCTTAGAATTGGTTTGTGATAGAAAACAGAGTTACATTTATTTATCTGATCCGTGAACCCTGTAAGATAAGTAGAGAGGTCTGCCGGAGATTGACTGACTTAGCATTTATGTAGCATTTTAAGGATTCCAAGGAAGTAGATTGGTTTCTTCCCACCACAGTTGTAATGTAGATTATTAATGTTTGTTTCATGGATAAGTGAGAAATGGAGATTAGGTATTTTTCTTATTAGAAATCTGTAAATCAAATTTTCTCTGGTATATGTACATTGATGTTGAGACTAGTAGATTGATAAAGCTATAGGAATATAATCTCTCGTTGATTCTGGCTTTTAATTGTTCTTTCAGAGTTAGTAATAAGTTGTTGACGGATTTGTTGGTTCTAGTTACCTAATCCAACACTGATGAGAGCTTTAGCACAAGCAGATTTTAATCTCTTCTTTTAGATTGTAAAAGAAGGGGGGGTGGGAGGGTGGTTATAAAGAGTAGTTCCTGTGACTTTGGTCGTTGAACTGACCACTTAGAATATTTGTCAAGTGGATGAATGGAGCATCAGTCCCAGGGAGCAGAGGGAAACCTCCTGAGGCCTGTTATATGGTCTGTTTAGTGTAACAGTGATCCCACCATCTGAGGCCTTAAAGTTATTTTTTGCTAAGTTTTCATGATCCTTCTGCGGTTCTAATGTGACTTCTTAACCTCCTTGGATGTGCTTCATTTATCCACCAGACTTGAAAAACCTGGTGCTGCTGCTGGAGCCCAAGAAGTTGACTGATTACCAGGGCCTGGAATTTGGGAGTTGAAAAGAAGGTACCAGATACTCTCAGGAACCTGCTCACAAAACCCATTGAGTCCGACACTAAAACATTTGTAATTTGACCTTCATGTGCCCTTTAGCGTGCTGTAAGTGCAGGACAAAGTTCCCCTTTACAATATGTGTGTGACAAAAACCAATAAATAAGTGGCACTGAGTGTTACACAACAATGGGTTTGTTATAAGTTGTCCTGGCCAAAGGGCCTCTGTGCCAAAGGCTGGCAGCAAAATGGCACAGGAAGGCAGCCAGCCTCTAGTCTTAACACACACTTGGCCCTTGTAATTGAAAGGTAAAGAAATCTGGGAAGCATTGTTTATCTTTTCCAGAGGAAGTGCTTTTCTCTCCTAGTGGCCAAAGGCCAGTTTAATACAGAGCCAGGCCCTTTGGGCTGAATAAGCCAAGTATTGAGACAGCTTATTCACCCAGGACTTCCCAATATTTGTTTTAAAGTATGAGGAAAGGGAAGAATAAGAGACAACTGAGAATTTTAGCCTGCCTTTCATTTACTTTATATTCTCTTACCTTTTTCTTGCTGACCTATGGTGTCAGTATTTCCTCTTGGAAATTTTTTTCACTATCTGCTTTCCTGACAGTATTTGGAACATAGCTGATCCTTAGTGTATCTTTGTCAAATGAATGAATGGAAGATCTTTAGTCAGAGGGAGCATGAGAAAATACTTGATACTTTCTAAAGTCAGAACTGTGGGTTTGTAAGTTATGTTTGTAGAGTCTGTGGCCAAGCCAAAAATGATTTCCCGTTTTGCTTCTTTTACTGTCTTCTCTACCATTGATAAACTGCTTGTCTTCATCTGTCATTTTGATAGGTCCAGGATAGTTCATTGTCAGTTCATAATGGACATGACTGAACTGCTTTCCTGTGAAGCCCTTGCCTCATACTCCCTCTTGTATCATTGTTGACTTCATCTTCCTGTCCTTTTCAGTCACGCAACACACTTGGCATAGTTTTTGATGGTTCCCTTTCTTTCTCACAGTCTCAAGTTGTCTTTTTTTTTATAATCCCTTTAGAGGCTTTTGTTGTTTGGGGGTTTTTTGTTTTGTTTTGTTTTTTGGTATGGCTGTTTTGATTTCATAATTCAGCAGAGATTCTTGTTTACTTATGGTGGACCAGGCATAGTATTGGCTGACAGGTCTGAATGACAAGTGACACACTTAACACCTTGAATAGAACAGAGATTCAAAGAATTCTGGTTACATTCAGTTAATTAAAAAAAATTTTTTTTTATTTTAATGGCAGTCATAGTTGGAGAGAATACCTGTGAGAGGCATGATGTAGAGCAGACTGAGCAAACTTTTTCTGTAAGGGATCAGATATTAAATAGTTTAGGCCTTGCAGGCCATAAGGTCTCTGTTTCAGACATTTAACTTTGTCTTTGTAGCACATAAGGAGCCTTAGACAATATGTAAACAAATGAATGTAACTGTGTTCCAGTAAAACTTTATTTACAGAAGCAGGCAGTGTTTGGGCTGGATTTGGCCCCAGGGCTATGATGTAGAGTATACACTTAGGGTGAAGTTAATCAGTGGTAGTCCATATGGATTCATGTTTGGAATAACCTTGATTACTTTTTAATTTGGGAGGCTGTCTTCTTAGATCTGATTAGATTACATTTTTAAAACAGTCTGGTTAAAGAAGCCTATAAGAGAAATAGAGGAAGTGTTATGTCTGCCATTCTCTTGTTCACTTATAATTGCATTATTAGTATTATCTTTAATACATAGCTGCTTTTTTTTTTTTTTTTTTGGTTGCACTGCACAGCATGTGGGATCTTAGTTTTCCAACCAGGGATTGAACCCGCACCCCCTGCATTAGAAGCATGGAGTCTTAACCACTGGACCGCCAGGAAGTCCCAATACATAGCTTTTTTATAGGAATTCTTTAAAGCCACTTACTCATTTTTGTATGCTTTAGTAGTTAAAAACGTATATAGTCGCTCAGTGTGAATGTACTTAATGTCATCGAATGGTACACTTAAAAATGGTTTAAATGGTAAATTTATGTTATGTATATTTTACCACAATTTAAAAATTCTGATGTAAATCCACTTGCATGGGCACACTTCTTGTTACGGAACCTCATTCATTCCTCAGTTCAAATACTGGCAGTGATTGGGTGGCATGAAACCTCATAAGGGTGCCAATTTCCATCTGTACATTAAGTTCATAAGGCTTAATTTCTTCCTGTTTTTAGTTAAAAGAAAGTAAATAAAATATTCAGTATCTTCTCCCTGCATCCCAGTGGATCATCCTTTGCACTCCTGGGTATGCACACAACCACTGGAGAGAGACCCCTGGGCCAGAGACCTATTTCCTAATAATCTTGATTTAATATTTTTTATTTTTTAAAATAAATTTATTTATTTGGCTGCGTTGGGTCTTCATTGCTGTGCGTTGGCTTTCTCTAGTTGGGGCAAGCGGGGGCTACCCTTCATTGCGATGCACAGGCTTCTCATTGCGGTGGCTTCTCTTGTTGTGGAGCATGGGCTCTAGGTGCATGGGCTTCATGAGTTGCGGTACATGGGCTCTAGAGCGCAGGCTCAGTAGTTGTGGCGTACGGGCTTAGTTGCTTCGCGGTATGTGAGATCTTCCCAGACTAGGGCTTGAACCCGTGTCCCCTGCTTTGGCAGGTGGATCCTTAACCACTGCGCCACCAGGGAAGTCCCTATTCATTTAATATTGAGGCAGTACATTGATAATCCTGCAAACTGGACTTTTTTCTCTAGTTCTTCTCTCGCCTACATACATTGCTAATGGTGTTATCCTGACCTTGTATTTTCATTCTTGCTCTCGCATTGCTAATCCAGCTCTGTTTCTCATCCATATTTCTGTAGCACTTTATATAAACTTCTATTATAATTCTCATTATATTGTATTTTAGTTATTTGCTTATATATCTCTCCTCCTTCCTTTGTGGGTAGCATGTCTTGGTTATGTACTGTATTCCTGGTACCTGGCTATGGCACAGCATGCTCTCACTAAATGTTTTTATCAAATTACTGGAACTAGAACTTAACCCAGACTTTGACAAGCTTCTCAGTGGTTTGCAATCTCAGCTGTTTATGGTGACTCAGCCAGCTCTTCCTCCCCTTCATAATTTTGGTCAGCCTTAGGTTTTTTTCAGAGGCCTAAATCTCATCCTAACTGCCAGTGTAGCCCTTTTCCATACCAATATTTGGCATTAGGAAGACTTAGACATGAGTTATATTTTGCACAGTATACATCTTTCAGAATAATTGTTGTAATTGATCTTGCTGATGTTGATTGATAACATTAAACAAATATTTATTGACTGACTGCTATGTACTAGAAACCCTGCTGGGGGTACCACAGTGATCGTTTTACATACAAGGAAATTGAGAAGTTGGGTGATAGGTATAAGATTATACAGCATGCAGATAGATCCTAGGTCTCGTGACTCACGGTCCATTGGATAGAAGGGAGTTGCTGTGAGTAAAGTTAGAGCAGTATAGTTGGGATGATATGTGTGAGGGGGTTTGCTCATGATCATTCTAACCTCTTCTTGAGTATTTTCAATAATTGAGGAGCTTGTTCTCACAAAAGGAAGTACATTATGTTTATCCAGACTATGTTGGCAGTTCCATTTACCATACCAGTCACCTGGTCCATCCTTTCAGGATGATCAGATGGGGATCAAACTATTAACTCAGTTCAGGATTCTCTGGGAAGGGATGGTTTGGAGAATTCTGTGGGGTCTTCTGCCTTGGCTGCTAGAGGAGTAGTTGACTGATATGTGGTGGCCAAATAGAGTTTCAGAGACAGCGAGTGACTGACTGCTGTGGTGTTAATATGCATCTTGGTGTGCCCTCTACAGGATCAGGTCAGTATGGTCCTTGTCATCATTTGATGGTTCAGAAATTGCTTACCCAAAAGCGGTAAAATTTTGAGAAAAGAGATCACCTTAACCAAAAGATCTAAAAACAGGCCTGTAAATCAAAATATATCAACTTATAGTGGTAGATGTATATCTGGCTCAAGGTCTGGAATCTGTCTAAACCCAGGGATTCCCTCCTACTGGGGTCTAGCCTGAGACTGAGTTAAAAAATCAGAAGATTGCTTGCTTGGTAAGCATGGAATTCAGAGCCACTTGAGTAAGATCTTCCTATGAGCTTCAGGTTATGAGGATTTGGCCTTCTTTTGCTCTGGGGGTATTTCTCTGTTAATTAACTGCTGGACATTCAGAATCAAACCACCCAGACCTGTGGGAGGAGACTGCTATATTCTTGCCCTTCCACTTTTTTGATATATTCAGTTGTCAAAAAAGCCTCGGTCATTACCAATTCCCTTATGAAGAGTAGAGCTTAAGATTTCCAGGAGTACTGCTTATTTCATATTCACTGTTAGTTGGGTAATATACGAAATCTATTATTCCATGAGATTTGTGGTAATTTTTTCTACTTAATGGGTTTAGGAATAGCTTTGCCTTATACCATTTTCACATTGATTCCTGTACCACTGTCCACAAAGGACTAATGTATTTTCCACTTATACTGAACACTTTCTGTGGGCACACTGACTTTAGTCCCTGTTTTTTTCTCCAGGGTCGTCTAGTAGCAGGCACCCAAATCAGGCAACTCCAAAGAAAAGTGGCTTAAAGAACGGCCAGATGAAGAATAAAGATGACGAGTGCTTTGGGGATGATATTGAGGAGATCCCAGATACAGATTTTGATTTTGAAGGGAACCTGGCCCTTTTTGACAAAGCAGCTGTGTTTGAGGAGATTGATACTTATGAGAGGAGAAGTGGTACCCGTTCCCGGGGCATCCCAAGTGAGAGGCCTACTCGGTACCGCCATGATGAGAACATCCTGGAGTCAGAGCCCATCGTCTATCGTCGGATCACAGTGCCCCACAACATGGGCAAGGAGTTCTGCACAGGTAAGTTAACCCCACGTCCCACTGGCTGCTCTTCCTTTTTTTTTTTTTTTTTAATACTTGAAACAGAATGACCCAGATTCTGAGTCAGAGTCTTGTAGTAGGAATTAACTCAAGGGGCATGGTGGTTGGCCCATTATATTGTCTTTTAGAGACTGTGGCCATCCTACCTACCACTAGGTTAGGGTGGGGGCTGATTTCTCATGTCCATTTATATCCTATATCTGGCAGGATCTGGTCTGCTGTTAAGTATGTTATGGTTAACAACTAAAGGCATAGAGGCTGACTATCTAGATTGACATAGTCAGCTCTATTTTCACTTTGGCTTCACTGTTACTGCCTGTAGATTTTACCAGAAGTTCAACTCTGTTTCACTGGTTGTTTGCTGGGCTAAGAAATAGAGCTGAGTAGTTGAAACCATTGGCTAAAATTAGGGTTTCAATAAATTACATTTGTTTACTACACTGTCCTCATCTCCTGCTAGCCCTGGTCATTGAGGGTTGGCTAGTCATAATGCTTATGTGACAGTGTAGTGCCTTGGTAATTAGGTAGGTCACTGTGTATGATAGCCTAATCTGTTAACTCAGTGATTTTTAATTTTGTGGTTTTGTTTTTTCTTTTAGCATTTGGATCTTTTCTTCAAACATGGCATTTGAGGCAGCTGTAGGACAGGTGGTCTACCTCATCCTTGTCTCTGTCCCTTCCCCCCAAACTTATTATTAACTGGGCTTCTTAGATTACAGATTGAAACTATAGTTGTTAAATGATCTTAGGAGCTAAAGGAGGAATCAATCATTTTAGTGAGTATAATAATCATCTGAAGTCTTGGAGTCTTGAATATAGGGAATATAAACCTTGAATGCTAGTAGCAGTTACAGGGAGATTTATGGAGACAGCTTAGTTACATATGGGGGAAAATCAGAGATATGGCATGGCATTTTTGTAAACATCAGTAGGGCTCTGTTGTATTTGGTTTTGCTGAGTGTAAAAGCTTCCATGTGAAAAAAAAGAAATAAACAGATTGTCAGGTTAAGAAAGACTAGTAATTTCTGTCTTTCACTATCAGACTCTGGCAGGCACGCCTCTTTTCTAAGGTAGTTTCCTTAAGTGACACTGACAGTGTGAGTTGCTGAACTCCTTTGATTTTTATCACCTATGTTAAGGCAAACAACCTAGCTCAGAATCAGGCTTAATTTAAATTGCCAGGTTTTAAGCTTTTCAAAGGCAGCTATCGTCCATCAGGTCTGGTCATATACTCAGATCCTGCTGTCCATCCACTTTTTTTTTTTTAACATCTTTATTGGAGTATAATAGCTTTACAGTGGTGTGTTAGTTTAACAAAGTGAATCAGCTATACATACACCGTCCATCCACTTTTGACTGCTCTCCTTTTTACTGCCCTCAGTGGCAAAATAAGCTGCCTTTACAGGTCACTCTCTGGAAGCTGAGGTGGTTGGGTCGTGCCCTATGTGATTTTCCTGAAATTCCTGAGCTTGGGGAGATTATAGCCTGCCTTGGAGTGAAGTGGCTAACAGGGAGAGAATAGCAATAAGAATCAGGAAAGAGTTTCAGATCTAAAAGAGCCTAAGAAAACATTTGCCAAAGTAGACAACAGGAGAGGTGGGAAGTTTTTCTTCCTACATACTCTGTCTCCCCAGCTTAATGTTCGCATTTTGTTTAATGACAGAAGTGAAAGTTCCCTCCTCTCATATTTTTCCAGAATTGCCATTAACAGACATACTACAAACCACATGTGCTAGGCATTGGCCAAGAACTCGGGTATGGCGGCTTGTGGTGTGTAGCAACCAGTTGCATTTCACTGAAGCATGACAGTGAGGGTACAAGAGGCCCTATAGCCTCATGCCATCTGGTTTTTCTCTTTGTTCTCAGCAGTGATAAGCAGTGGAAATGAAGTCCTTTTGCCAAGCAGGATCTATGCTGGAAATAGAGCAAGCAAGCAGTTATCTTGCTGAGCAGCTTCTGCAGGTGATTTTGTCTCTGCTCCAGCTCCAAGGCACAAGTCTCAAAGCAGGTTTTTACTCAATGTTATTCACGTAGTGCCTGGCTGGGGACACTTTTCCAGTTGGATTTACTATCCAAACGTTAGTATCGCAATGAGGCAAGCTATCTGGACTATGTGGGGAAACAAGCTAGGACAAAAAAAATGTTAGTGTGAGGTTACTTGATCACCTAGTATAATTTTCTCATTTAACAGATTGAGGACATTGAGGTCCAGAGAGGTTAAAGTCTCTATAAACCTTATCTATCACATTTCCTTTCCTTTTCTGAATACAGATATGTTAAAGAGAAAGAAAGATATAAGAAGGGAAGGGCAGTTTAATGGCAGTTAGACTACATAGTCTTTTCTCTTTAGTATTGCGTCAAGAATAGACCAGCTTAGATCTGCAGTTGTAGAGAGTGGTTTGGCTGGCTCCCCAATCTAGCCTTGTGACATTCATGTCCTAGAACCCCAAATACTTATTTTCTGCTAATTCCCAGAGTAGCAAAAGAACAACATGTTTACTACCCACTTGGCAATGGCTTGGGTTTCGGGATTCTGGCAGCTTGCTGCTGGTATCCTACACATTGACTGCATGCTGAGTGGTGTCAACAGTTTCTAAGCTGTTACTCTCTAATTGCTCGTATTCCTCTTGGCAATACTCTTTGCCAACTGTGTGCATGGGGGGGGCAGTGTTATAAAAGGTCTATTGATTGGGAAAACACATTCAGGAAGCAGCTAAATTTAGCTCTTTGTTTAACCCAAATCTTTTCTCTCTGGAAGGCCCCTTTGGGTCCTTTAGCAGTGCTACTGTCTCCAACAGATGGTCAGACATTCCTCCAGCTTGGACCTATGCTGCTAAATAATTGTATCCTGTGGTTGCATACATGTTGGTTAAGTTTGCCTATAAAATGCTAGATGCATGTGAGCACTCTGTGTTCAGAGGTGAGAGGTCCCCAAAGAACACCGGTTAGGAGAGTGGTAAGGCTTCAGAGAAGAATCTTTGCTCAACATACATAATATTCTAAAAGTAATTTTTAAGACAGTGTGGGCCAGTCGGAACACTGTGCTTACTACATGTAAGTCACTCTAAGACAGTCCTTGCATCCAGGTAATTAAGATGTACTAGGAAATGGAAAGATACCATATATGCCTGGAGTCCAGTGAGAGTGTGGATGTTAAATGCATTGGGTGTTGAGGGGCATGAGAGGTCCTGAAGGCTGGGCTGATCAGGGAAGGCTTCACAAAGGGAGCAGGACAGAAGCCTTGAAGCATGGGCAGGATTTCACCAGAGAGGAAGAGGAAGATACTTATGGGTAGGCTGGACAGATGCTGTGTAGTGTGATAAAGGGCTGTGTGGGAGATTGGCTAGTGGCTGGTTTGGCCAGGGCAGAGATTTTTGTGTGGGGGAATAGCAGGAATTAAAAATAGCTTTAGACCAGAGCACAGAGAGCCTGTGTGCTAATGCTGTCCCTTGTTTTATGGCCATCAGGAGCAACTGAAGGATTCTGAAAAAGACATGATCCAAAATCTCCTTTAGGAAGATTTGTTAGTCTTTAGGAATACTGGTCTTATGATAGAATTCAGGGTAGAATTTGAGGAGAGAGACCAGAGCAGGAAGATAAGTTAGACTGGTGACATAACTAATATGCCAGGGGTTTGGACCTCTGAATGGAAAGGAAGACAGAGATGTGAGAGAAGTGACAAAGGGGAATTTGATAGGATTTGATGATTGAAGGCAGGTTGAAGAGGGTTGAGTGAACAACAGAATTCAAAGGCATTGAATCTGTGGGGTGTGAAGAATGGCAGCGAGTCCAGTTGTAGTTAGATTGCATGAGGTTTTAATGGGCCAAGTTTTTGTGATTTTCTTCTTGCATTGCTTTGTGGCTGAGCCCAGAGAAAGCAATTAGTAGAGTTGCCACACTGAGGGACTTACTAACTATTCAATATTAAAGGCTTCAATCAGGAGGCTTCTGTAGGGTCAGAGAATTGAGTTATGTAGCCACGTGGGGACTACTGAGCCTGTTTCCTTGTCTGTAAAGTGGGATAATATTTGGCAATTAAATGAGATCATGTGGAAAGTAGCGAGTGCAATGCCTGGCTTATAATTATTATTCAGTCAATATTTGACTTTAATGTGAAGTGCAAAGGCTGTCTCAGTAAAGTTACTTCAAAGCATCAACATTTATAAAATTTTTACTGTGTGCCAGGCACCGTTCTAGATGCTCTGGGTAAGTCATTGTCCATCACCTCGGGGGCCTTACATAGGGTAACCAGACAAATAATGGAAGTGTGTACAAGATTTAGAGGTGGCAGAAAAGGAAGGGTAAGTGCCTGGTTCAGGAGAAACAACATTATGATCACCGTCATAATAGTGCATGTTCATTGGGTATTTACTATGTCCTGGGCACCATTCTAAGCACTTCACATGCTTACCACAGTTAATTTTCATGGCATCTCTATGAGGTTGCATTGTTATCCCCTTTTTGTTATTATCCTCATTTTGTTGGAGTTAAGTGTTTCATTAAATCTTCCACCAGGAATGACTTTAAAGTGTCTAGAATTCTTCATTCCCTGGGTTCTAATAAATTCTTCTCAGGTTCATTTATTCAAGACCCCTTCATTTTAGGTAGAATTCTGATTTAATTTCTGCCATTTGTTTTCCACTGTGTAGCCTTCTTTTGTCTTCAAGTATGTAGAAGCTGGATGGGAGGCAACAGGGTGCTATTGGTACAGGCACTGAATCTCCACAGTTGTCCCATCGGCTTTGCCTGAAGGATGTTCCTCAGCCTCCACCCTATGTGTCTGCTGAAGTTTGGGGAGTAGCAAGTATATGAAGATGACCTGAAGTAGAGTCACTGCTTACTGTCTTGCAAAAGGATCAAGTCAGAGTTTGAGTGAGGCACTCTGGTTTGAGCTCCCTTAGTTCAGCACCACTTACCCATACTCATTTTTCTCAGTAAAAGCAGTTCTAGTTCTGTTCTGAAGGGGAGTAGCCGGTGAAGCCACAGTTGGTTTGTTTCTGCTGCTTCTGGCTTGCCTCTTTATTCTTCTCTTTGAGCTTCAGTAGTGATGTATCTTGCTCTCAGGACAAGCTCTGCTTTCACCATTCCAGGCTGTCAGTTGTTTTCCACAGCTGGCATTCCATTTCTGCCTCTGAGCCCTGTCTGCCTTCCTCTACTTCTTGTCCCCAGAGTCCCTCAAGATGTGTCCTAATGCTTTCAAGATGAGCAGTGTTTTTTACCTCCTGAAGAACAGGTAATCAGGAAATCTGTTTTGGGTTTGTTTATGTGTTCAAAAGGAATTCAGAAAGAAAGAAATCTTTGAGCTTAGAAGTGGCCATTGAAGAATTTTACCCTGAGGATAGTGAAGACTGCCTTCAGTGGCTATCGTGCTCACGAGGAGGATCCTTCTCACACGGAGACTCGAGTGTCTGCTGCAGTGGAAATGGTCATGATCCCATTGCTTTTTCAAACCATTGACCCAACCCACATGGGTTCTTCCTTGATCTCCCTTCAACCCTCATTCCCCTTCCTGTGTTTACAGATTAGACCCTGTGCTACAGGGATGCCATTCCCAGGGAGGCACCTCTTTTACATTTCTTATCCTAAGAGAGCCACAGGGGAGACATGAGGAGGTAAATTCTAGAAGGTGTTCTGGACCAGAAAACCTACATTAACAATACCTGTGCTCCTGCACCAAGTGCCGCCACAGCTTTTCATTGAGCAGAGCTGATGAGCCTGGTTTCTGAAATTGTGTCTCTGCAGGCAGACCTCCTTGACAGTGACTTGGTTGATTTTTGGGAACCTCAGGTTCTAGCAGATCCTCCAGTGCCAGGAGTGGAGGGAGTAGTAAGTTCTTTTAATGTGGAATCCTTCAGAGTTTCTGGGCTTGGATAATCAGGTGGACACTTGTCATCAGCCTGAAGGGCTTGGCTGTAGTCCTTGGCACTCAGGAGGTTTTAGAGCAGTACTGTTGAGACAGGTGTCTTGGCTTAGACTCTTACCGCAGTAATGAACACTTGTGCTTCCTACAGTCCTACTGGAAAAGGTCTCATGGCAACTTGCTGCCAGAGTTTTTTAATTTAAGAATTTAAACTCAAACTAAGGGCTGGGGGATCTGGAGCCAGCACATTATGGCCTGACACCTGAGTTTTGTTGAAGGTACCAATTGGTCATTTTAGAAACTTGAGTTGGTCTCTGCAAATGTGACTTTTTTGCTATTATGTGCCCTTTGCCGTTTCACAGCCACAGGCGTCTGGCCAGAGCAAGGAAGGGGTTTGATTTCAATGTATCCGTCATCCTCCTTAAATTCAACATATCAAAGCTAAGTCAGTCATTCACCCCCTCCCATATCTTTGACTCCTTAGCATTCCCATTTCTTTCAGTGGAATCACCATTTTTAAAGTGTCCAGCATGAAACTTTGTGGCCATCTTTGCCTCTTACTTCTCATAAAAATTCATGACTAGAGGGCTTCCCTGGTGGCTCAGTGGTTAAGAATCCGCCTGCCAATGTGGGGGGCACGGGTTTGAGCTCTGGTCCGGGAAGATCCTACATGCTGCGGAGCAACTAAGCCCGTGCACCACAACTACTGAGCCTGTGCTCTAGAGCCTGCGAGCCACAACTACTGAGCCCATGTGCCACAACTACTGAAGCCCGCATACCTAGAGCCCGTGCTCCACAACAAGAGAAGCCACTGCAGGGGCTTCCCTGGTGGCGCAGTGGTTGAGAGTTTGCCTGCCGATGCAGGGGACACGGGTTCGTGCCCCGGTCCGGGAAGATCCCACGTGCCGCGGAGCGGCTGGGCCAGTGAGCCGTGGCCGCTGAGCCTGCGCGTCCGGAGCCTGTGCTCCGCAATGGGAGAGGCCACAATAGTGAGAGGCCCACATACCGCAAAAAAAAAAAAAAAAAAAAGAGAAGCCACTGCAATGAGAAGCCTGCACACCACAACAAAGAGTAGCCCCCGCTTGCCACAACTAGAGAAAGTCCACGTGCAGCAATGGAGACCCAACGCAGCCAAAAAAAAAAAAAAAAAAAAATCATGACTAGAAAGAACCCTGGAGGCCATTTTTTTTCTAATTTAATAACACAGTGATTCCTTCTGACAAGGAGTTTTCCTTTATCCTCAGTATTCATTCTGACTCTGGATTCTCTTATTCCTCAGTGGTCCTTGAAATTGTCATGACCTTTTACTTTTTTTTTAAATTAATAAATTAATTTTATTTTTGGCTGCGTTGGGTCTTTGTTGCTGCGTGCAGTCTCCCTCTAGCTGAGGCGAGCGGGGGCCACTCCTCGTCGCGGTGCACGGGCCTCCCACCGCAGTGGCCTCCCCTGTTGCAGAGCACAGGCTCTAGGCACACAGGCTTCAGTAGTTGTGGCTTGTGGGCTCTAGAGCACAGGCTCAGTAGTTGTGGCGCACGGGCTTAGTTGCTCCGCGGCACATGGGATCCTCCCGGACCAGGACTCAAACCCATGTCCCCTGCATTGGCAGGAGGATTCTTAACCACTGCACCACCAGGGAAGCCCGACCTTTTACTTTTTTATGCTACACCACAGGTTCCCTTTGTCCCTTGAAATCAATTCTACGTGGCCTTCTGCCCTCATTTTCTAGCCCTGTCAACTTCATCCTGTATAAAACAACTTGGCTTTTAATGCCTTCTGAAGTCTGGCCCTGCCCACTACTCTAAACTATCCTTCACGTCAGTCTCTGGGCTCCAAGCAGGATAGTTTTCATCTGCTCATGTCACACCCTTCCAGCCTCTGTAACTTTGTTCATGGTTCCTCCGCCACCTCCCTTTTCTATCATTGTGACTGCAATTCTGTCTGTCTTGCGAGGCATGGTTCAGATTGAAGATTTGACACTACCTGCAGCTCCTGGTTTGAAATTCCTATTTTACACTTGTGCTCAGGATAACAGTTTTTTTTCTCTGATATTTGCACATACATATTTTTTGTTTCCAGCTAGGTTGTAAGACTGGGAATGTGGTTTGTTTTCATATTCTTTTTATTTATTCTGTTTCCTGCCATTCCCCCCCCCCACTGGCTTGATGTATTATTACTCTGCAAACATTTGTTGATCACATTTGGAGGCACTTTACTCTTCTTTCCCTCCAACTTTTTATATTGAAAAAAAAATTCAAACTTTCAGAAAAGGTGCTAGAATAGTATAATGAACAACCATATGTCCTTCATTTAGATTCACCAGTTAACATTTTGCCACATTTACTTTATATAAATGCACACACACACACCCCTGAACAATTTGAGATTTAGTTGCACTCATTACATTTCACCCCTAAATACTTCCGTATGTATTCAGTAGGATGTTGCTCTCTACAGGCACACTACAAGATTGCTCTCAGGAAATTTAAAATTCATACAAAAGTATTATCTAGTTCCATATGCAGAGCTTTCCAGTTGTCCCAATCATGTCCTTTATAGTTGTTGTTGTTTTTTTTTTAACTCATTTATTTTTTGGCTGCGCTGGGTCTTCACTGCTGTGCGCAGGCTTTCTCTAGTTGCAGTGAGCGGGGGCTACTCTTTGTTGCGGTGCGCAGGCTTCTCATTGCAGTGGCTTCTCTTGTTGCAGAGCACGGGCTCTAGGTGCACGGGCTTCAGTAGTTGTGGCTCGCGGGCTCTGGAGCGCAGGCTCGGTAGTTGTGGCACACGGGCTTAGCTGCTCCGCAGCATGTGGGATCTTCCCGGACCAGGGCTCGAACCCATGTCCCCTGCATTGGCAGGTGGATTCTTAACCACTGCGCCACTAGGGAAGTCCCTATAGTTGTATTTTTTAATCAGCCATTGCATATTACATATAGTTGTCAGATCTCTTTCATTTCCTTTAACCAGGACGGTTCCCACAACTTCTGGTCTCTTTTGTGATATTGACATTTGTGAAGAGTCTAGGCCAGTTGATTTGCAGAATAACCATTGGTTTTGATTTATTGATTGTTTCCTTTTGATGTGATTCGCGTTAAACCTTTTTTCCAGGATTTTGGTGGGACTCTGTCTCTCTTGGAGCATTACATCATACAGTACACAGCGTCACTTTGTCCCATCACTGAGGCTAGTTTGATCACTTGGTAAGGTGTTGTCCAACAGATTTCTTCCTTGTAAAGATACTTTTCCCCTTTGTAATTAGTGAGTAATCTTGTCAGGAAGTCCTTTACCTCTTGAGTCCAAAGCTTGTTCCAGTAGAGCTTTAACCTGAGGGAATGAGGTCCAGTGTGGATAGGAGGTTGTTCTAGTTGTTAATGGGGGAAGGAAGAAGTGGGGAAAGAGTCAGAAACATCTTACCCACACTTGCCTTTGGTTACAGCTGGACTCTTACCCAGCTGCAGAGAGGAATGCCCTGAGGCTGTTATACAGGTTTCCTTCACATTCATTCTTTAATTCAACATATATTTATGTAGCCCCTCCACTAGGCATTGTGCGCTGAAGGCACAGTGGAGAGGAAGGAGATACAGCAGTGAACAAGACAGACACAGTTACTGCCCTCAGGGAGCTTACAGTTTAGCAAAGTAGATAGTCCAAAAGGAAAAAAGAGTTATTTACAAATTGTATTAAGTACAGTGAAGCAGGTAAGCAGCATGCTGAGACTGAGGGATATTTAAACTGAGACCTGAAGAATGAGGAACCTGCCATGTGTGGTGTCAGGGAGCATTGGAAGAGAGAAGAGAGTGCCGGAAGAGGGAAAGCATGTGAGGCTGGGAGGAACCTGGAGTACTGAGGAACCAGAAGGCAGCCCCGATGCCCAGAGCGTGGTGCAGGTTGAGGCCCGAGGTAAAGGGGCTGAAGTACACAGGGGCCAGATCACGGGATGCCTTGTGGACCCCAGTAAAGAGCACTAGGGGTATTTAGGTTTCTCGTAATAAATTCTTCTTTCAGAGGTACTCTTGACACCAAATTGCGTTTTGTGGCAACCTTAATATAAATCTACAGGGGCTGTCTGTACATTGGGTCTAAAGGTATGAGTTTACCAGTTGTTTTATACTCCAAAAAAGAACTCGTCTGATATCGCCACCCAGTTGTGTGACCACCACAGAATGGAATCAGAATTCATAGTCCTGGAGAAATCCCCATGCGCAGTAATGGGCTGTGCTCCTCATTGATAAGACATAGGATACACACAGCCTTTCCAACTAAAAGTCCATGCCAGTGTGAGGATTGAGTTTGGATTTGAGATGACACTTTGTTGTGGGAGCCTTGTTATACAACAGAAAGGCTGGGAGGTATGAAGGACAGGGAGGGAATGTACATGCAGAGGCTGCAGGGGAAGGCTTAGACGTGGTGCTGGAAGGTGTCTTGAGGGTGTGAGGACATGCATATGTGTCCGTAAGGGAGGGAAAGGCCCCAAATAGTATGTACTGTAAGGAGCAGTGCGGAAGTGAGAAAGACATGAAGAAGGGGCAGCACACGAGGCTCCGTGGCCCTGCTTCAAGCTGTGGAATGAGCTGTGCGGGGAGGAGGCATCTTCTCTCTTGGCCTGTACTGGGTGTGCTTAAGCCGTTTTCCTTGATATCCTAAGATTAATCAGATCCTAAGAAGTGCTCTGCTTGTCACGAACTGGCTATAATTATATCTATCTCTTGTTTCACCGACAGCTCTAAAGTACGTATTAATAAGAGAAGCCCTACCAACTAATGTTACTGCCTTGGTTCCCAAACAATAAAGATCCACCTTCCAACGGAAACATGATTGGGCTTGGCCCACGTTCAGGCTTTGGTGATGTTATTGTCCGCAGTTTACACGCTATGTTCTTGGTTCCCTTCCTTTGGAGTTTATTTTATTCCCTCTGCCTGTTTCTGATAAGCCAGTCTGACTGGTTGGACTCTGTGTGTAAATGTTGAAAAGGAACATTTTGTGGTGCTAGCATGTTCCTGTCAGAGATACAGAGCAGAATACAGTGAAGTCCTAGACCCTGCGACTGGCAGACTAAGCAGAAAGGATTCCTGGCCATATCTTTCCCTAGGCTACCAAACATGCCAGTTCATCAACAGGACCCCTTCCCTGCAGCACAAGTCAGTGAGATGTAATAGACACACAGTTTCCAGCTGCAGCATTCAGCCAGCTAGAGTGGAGTAAACTCTCCGCCATGAGTTGTGTACCCCAAGACTGAGGAGAAAGGTAGCAGAAAACACTCAGCCTGCCCCCAGAGAGCCCTCAGAACCGGAGAGGGGGTCCTATACACACAGCACAAGACCTAGTCCCAGAAAGAAAGTTTGATTAGTGGGGTGGCAGGCCCAAGACTCACTGCCCTGACCTGTTTCAAATTCACCAGGAAGGGAGTACGTAGGTGAAGAAATGCACGGACTTGAGGGAAAGCTCTCCCTTGCGTGACTCTGCAGGTGAAGAGGGTGTTTGAAGTAGGCAGGTGCATGACTTGTCTGACAGGTTTAGGGTTGTTAGTGGCTTAGGACTCCTGAGAATTCATTCAGCTTTTTCACACTGCTATCAGTGGTTCCTGATTAGTTCTGATAACATGTGCATGTCTGGAGCAGGCCATAAGAAATGGCTCTTTTAATCAGCGGTTGACTTGCAAGGTCAGGGTCAGGCTACAGCCTCCAGCATCGGCATCCGGGATATCAATGACTGACATTTCACAAAGGGGGAGGGGAGAGGCAAAGCTCACTGTTCGTTGTCTGCCCCAGGCTGGAGTAGGACTCATACAGGTGGAAGGGGTCAATTAACCGACAGGATAGTGTGAATTTTGACATGGAGATGGTTTTTATTTTATTATTACATTAAGTTATTATTATTTTGCCTTCCCTTGAGAGGATACAGATGTGGGTGCTTTAAGTTCAGTCTTTATGCTTGGATTTCTGTTGTTAAAATGTACAGCCACAGCCTAATTCTGTGTGGTTTTAAGAATCCATGTAGGAAGGATTGGATATCTGATAGAAAGAACCTCAAGAAATTTCTCCCGAAAGGATCAGTGAGGAAGAAAAGTTTTTCTGTACAGGGCTCTGGAACCAACAGGATGATGACACACTTTCTGAAAACTTCTGCCTTAGAGTTAAGTAAGCCACACTAGAAATAGCAGTAGGTTTGCATCATTTATACGTTTGAGTACCTGATGAGAACTTGCCTCTATTGGTAAATAACTACAGCTGGGACAGTATAACTGAGGTGGGGGCTGAGGAGGTAAGAGGCTTATTTCCCTACTTTGAGGAGTTTACAGTCCAGTATAGATGAGGACACAGGATCTAAAAAGGCATGTGATCCAGCCAGACAAAACTAATTACATGCAATCCCACGATGACTTGCTGATTGGAATCTGTGTTTCTTGGTCTGCCAGTGAGGCCACATGGGGCTGTTTGGCAGAGGGTTTGCTCCCTTGGGGCCAGCCCAGTGACTCTAGCCTTTGTAAGATGGCATTAGTTGTCAAGGCAAAAGATCACAATTTTTGACTTTGCTGTTTCTTTCCTGTCCTGGTTTTCTGGGCCCTGAAACGGCACCTTGCTACTGATACGTATAATACTATGGACTCCTTCAAGTGTACCCAGCTGCTGCAGACTTTGACCTTGTAAAACCAGGTATCAGTACTTTCCATGGTGTACTTTCAATGACTGTGATTCCCCCTAACCTTTATAGAGTTCTGTTTGTTTATGGTGAGTAAAAGATTCTTCTGAGTAGCTTAAAGCAAGCCATAGGTTACTTTCCATGTACTCTTTCCCTGTGGTAAGAGTATTGGGTTACAGTCACCCCAAATGGGGAGAAAATGACAAAATTATTTAAGAAAGCAAGTTCCTAGTTGAATTTCTTCAGCCAAAAGGAAGGGCTAAGTAGAGGACAGTAGGAGGAAGAAGATGTGGGGAGCAGATGGGATGAACAAGTCATCCTGCCTTGAAATTGAACAGCAGGGACCAAGAGGGTCAGGAGGGTTAGCTAGTGTCTGTTCCACTCTGGGGAAGGATAAGGGGTCTGCTTGTGAGGAAAACCTCACTGCCAGGAATGGCATTTCCCCCACTTTGAGAAAAGCATGTTTTCTTCTAATGTGGTTGATAGATTGCAGCCTTTTCTTGATAGTACCAAATACATCTTCATGGATTTGGCCTTTGTGGTCTAAAGCTACACTTCTAAGAGAGTTTAAGTTCATCCCTGCTCTGTGGTAACCTGAACGGGTTGTTACTTAGTTCCCCACGCACTGCTTGAGTTCTGTGGAGAGCTGCATAGCATGCCTAAGTCCCAGATTAGGCAGATGGGCTGGGGAGGGTCAGTCTTAAAGTCTTGGCTTTCACAGATCAACTACACCCATTTGTGGAGCTGGTTTCCTGTAATCACTTGCCCTTTTTCCTCACCTCCTTTCAAACTGCAGACTCTGGCCTGGTTGTCCCAAGTATTTCCTATGAGCTGCATAAAAAGCTGTTGTCTGTGGCTGAGAAGCATGGCTTGACTCTGGAGCGGAGACTGGAGATGACAGGCGTGTGTGCCAGTCAGATGGCACTGACCCTACTCGGAGGACCCAACAGGTAAATGCCTCCAGACCGGTGGGAGCTGAGTGTGGGGTGATGCTGCTCTGCCTCAGCACCACCACAGTGCGTCACACACAGAGTTCATCAGACCGTGGCCGCTCCTCTAACGTGAGTACCTCTGTGAAGTCACTTTCCTGGATGCTACAAGGTTTTTGTTTGCCTCTCTCACCCTTGTCCTGGAAGTCCTCATTCTTCTCCCAGCAAACCACCCTTTGATCCTTCCTTTGTGGTAACAGCTGACTCTCAGACTCCTGCTGACTACCAGAGGCTTGCTTTCTAAGAACCTTCAGAGACCCAGCCTTTGGAACTCGCCATTCACTCAGAGGGCTGGGGTAAAAATCAATCCTGAGTTCCATACCTGAGAGCTTCTAGAACAACCCTGACAACTGGGTATAAGAGCTAGACTCTGGTACCTTTCCACTTGCCCTTTTAGGCTGCTATATCAGGGGCAGTGCTTAGTTTTGTGGATGTTTACTGATACCATGTACCAGACCTTGTGCTAGGGCTAGGGATACAAAGAATAAGAAAATACTGGGCTTCCCTGGTGGCGCAGTGGTTGAGAGTCCGCCTGCCAATGCAGGGGACACGGGTTCGTGCCCTGGTCTGGGAGGATCCCACATGCCAAGGAGAGGCTGGCCCCGTGAGTCATGGCCGCTGAGCCTGCGCGTCCCGAGCCTGTGCTCCGCGACGGTGAGAGGCCCAAGTACCGCAAAAAAAAAAAAAAAAAAGAAAATACTGCTCCTGTCCTCCAGTAGCCTAGTGAGGTCTCCAGAAAGTCCAGTGCTGTGGTAGAGGAAACAGAAGCCTCTCCAGGAAGCCACATTTCTACTCCAGGCTGGAGAAGCCACTCACCCTTCCTAGAGCAGTGACATCCAAACTGAGTCCTACAGAGCAAGGGGGAAAAGTTAACAAGCGTGTGCCAAGGGCAGAAAGGATCAGGAGACCATGGATCCATAAGTCATTTTGTGTGGCTGGAAAGTAGGGCTTTGGTACAGCTGAGAGGTAGGGAGCTGCTAAAGGGATTTCAGTAGTGCTGTAACATGGTTAGTCTTGTGTTTTAAAAAGGCGACTTTGGCCAAGTAGATTAATGGAGGAGGCAAGACTGGGGCCATGAGACCAGTTAGAAAACTGAGCCAGGGGCCAGGTGATGGTGGCCCCAAGCAGGGAAGTAGAGAGGGAACAGAGAAGTGGGTGGATGAGGGAATTTTTAAAGGTAAAATCAGCAGGGCAGGGTATTGAATGGATATGGAAGGTGACAGAAAGTGAAGTGTCGGTGATCACTGAACTTAAAGCGTTCTAGCATGGACATCTGGTTGGATAGTGATAGCATTCACTGTGATAAGGAACGTGGGAAGAGGAGCAGGTTTGGGGGAGATGGTGGATTTTGTTTTGGATATGTTGGGTTTAGGAGGCCTGTGAGACATCCAGTAAACCATTGGCAGTCGGGATCTGAAGTTTAGAAAAAGGTCTGAGCAGAAGATAAAGATGTGGAAGTCATCATCTGATACATGGTATAAGAATAGGCAAGCTCCTCTAAGGAGAGGGAGGGTGTAAAGGGATGAAAGGGCCTAGGGTGGAATTCTGGGGAACATTAGCATTAAAGCAGAGTTAAGAGATGAGGAGCCTTCCAAACTAGCTAAGAAAGTTTAAAGCCAGAGAGGTAAGAGAACCAAGAGGGTAGTGTTTAAGAACCAAAGGAATGGTGTTTGAGGAATAAAGGGATGGTCAGCAATGGCGATGCTGAGAGAGCAGGCACGATTAGAGTTGATAGGTATCTGCTGTATTTGTCAATAAAGAGGAGGACTTTGGTAGCCTTGTGGGGGAGTGGTGTCTAAAGTGATCCACGCTGGCTGTGAGATGTCCCCTCCTTGCTTCTCTCCCCTCACCCTATAGCATTGTGTTCATTCCTCCTTGTCCCTTGATTTAGGCCTGCTTCCCAACCTGGTTCCCTGGCCTCTCCTCTGCCAGGAAAGAGCCAGTGGAGACCACAAAGGAGGAAGTAGTGCAAACTGCTCTCTGAAGGAGTATCCTGCCCTTGGGTCTGATGACCGTAGAACCTTCTCCCAGAGCAGCCATTGGGGCAGCTTGAGGAATAACCTCTTCCTGGGAGTATTGGAGGCCATTAAGTGGCTTCCCAGCAGTTTGGGGGCAGGATCTGAATGTCCTCCCCAAGTCACATTCCTCTAGTCAGCTTCTTGGAGGTGGCTGTCCTTGTGCCTGTCTGTTCTTTCAGTGTCTGAACTCTCAGAAGGGCCATCTCCTGTCGTTTGCAGCAGTTACCACGGTAATCAGTTTCATGTATGTCAAGTACCATGCATTTTTTCACTGCGCTTTCACAACAGCATTTAATTTGATCCTCATAGCTTCACCTCGAAGGTAAATAGTAACCCAGGTTTTAAGATGAGCAAAGCTAAGGCTCAGAGAGCAGAAAAACTTGGCCCACGTGACATTGCTGGTTCACGGTGGGGCCAGGTCTCCAGTGCCTATACTCTGACCCTGCCGTTGGGTATGTGGGTGCCGTGGTCCGTTTTGAGTCCTCTGATGGGGATGCCTCTGTGAGAGGGAGAGTCCATTTAGGGAACAGACACGGGTGAGTCAGATGCCAGAACTCCACAGTATCTGCGTGAAGGGAGAAGTACTCGTCATATTTCCATAAGATGCAAACATGGTGAGGGAAATGAATGACTCGGTGTATATGTAAAGTACATTACCAGATTGCGCCAAATTTATTTGGGGAGTGCGGGTTTCCTCTTTGGCTTGACAACATCTGTCTTCCTCTCTTTGGGGAAAAAGAGTAAGTGACTGTCACTGCTCCGCCCCTAAGCAGGGGCCTAAGCCTCTTTCTTGCTGTTCATCTCCCCTTCCCTTCCTGCCCTGGGGGCAGACTGAGTCGAGCACAGCTCTAGGGCTAATCCTCTAAACCTCCTTACTTGTGGCTTCTCTGAGACCAGAGAGGTCTCAGCTTTGAACGGCAGGAAGCTGGAAGTGACTTCATCAGGAAGTGGGTGTCCAAGGCCGCTACCAGCGTAGGAGGCCGGGAAGCCCCTAGCCTGCCTGCTGCCTCCTCTGTGACCAGTAGTGTAACAGTGCCAGCATCGATTGAGTACTTTGTGTGTCGGTTCCTGTTACAAGTGCTTTACATCCATTCATCCACCCAGCGTCCTATGAAATAGGTACTATTAGTATCTACACCATTGCCCTTATTAGCTTACTGGCAGCTCAGTAAAGAGAACTTGGACTGGCAACTGATTGAGGATGATTTAGAACTACCGTCTTTGGTACTTGCTGTGAGTGTCTTAGGAGTTGAGGCAGAGTAATCGTAAAAGGGGTGGGTCAGAGTTTCACAAGTGAAGGGGTTTCTGGGCAGGGGAAATAGGTTGAGCAGAAGCAAGAAAGAACCTTACACGTGCAGCAGAGAATGATGAGACCAGTGTTCCTGCAGTGGAGCAGGCATGTTGGGGAAGAAGAGCAAAGAAGGCTGCAGAGGTAGAAAAGCCTCTTTGCTAAGAAGAGTTTGGACCTAATAGGTCATACGGTGAGAACAGTAAGTGTTCTTGGTCAGAAAGCAATGTTCTGGCAACAGTGTTATATGGAACAAGATCTGGGTGAACTACCTAATGAGAGGACCCAGCAGATGACATGACACCAGTATGTGGGACAGTGGGAGTGCCACCCTGTAAACCTGGCCTTCAGTGGGTTTTGTCCATCCCCCTCTGGAACCTGGGACTGGCGAGAACTCTGAGAGCAGTAGGTGCCGAGAGGCACTTGCCTGGTATATGATGCAAGGGATTGGCAAGTCTGCAGCTGATAACGCTTCTTTGCCTTCTTTTCCAGGTTGAATCCCAAAAATGTTCACCAGAGGCCTACGGTGGCCCTGCTATGTGGGCCCCATGTGAAGGGGGCTCAGGGTATCAGCTGTGGGAGGCACCTAGCCAACCATGATGTCCAGGTCATCCTCTTCCTGCCCAACTTCGTGAAGATGCTGGAATCCATTACCAACGAACTCTCTCTCTTCAGCAAGACCCAGGGCCAACAAGTGTCTAGCCTCAAAGGTGAGCACTTGCACAGAGCTGGGCTGAGGCCCTCTCCGTCCTCGGTGCTTTCATTGGTCTGGCGGTGCCGCCCAGTGGTGACAGGTGGAAAAGCACAAGTGTAAAGAATGCTTTGCCCGTAAGTAGTCTTAGTGTCTAAGGAAATAAATACCTTTGGTGTCCACTTGCCTACTTCCTATCCCTTTCACCCTCCTCCTTCTCCCACTACTCAAATGGAGAGGTGGGGACCTATTTATTCATTTCACAGATATTTACAGAACGGGCACTGTTTTTGACACTGGGGATATGGCGATAGATTTTTTTCCTAAGAAAATATTTATTTATTTGGTTGCATTGGGTCTTAGCTGTGGCAGGCGGGCTCCTTAGTTGCAGCTCGCTGGCTCCTTAGTTGTGGCATGTGAACTCTTAGTTGCGGCATGCATGTGGGATCTAGTTCCCAGACCAGGGATCAAACCCAGGCCCCCTGCATTAGGAGCATGGAGTCTTAACCACCGTGCCACCAGGGAAGTCCCAGATTTTTTTTCTTAATCCATGCTTCCGTGGAGCTTATTCTGGTTAGGACAGATGACAAGTAATATCTCTTTTGGGTCACATGGCAGTAAGTGTTACGGAGACAAATAAAGCAGGGAAGGAAGACGGAATGTTTGAGGGTTGGGTGGAGGGTAGCAGACTTAGACATTTCAGGGTCCAGTCATAAAGGGCCTGTGGATCACTGTGAGGGTTTGAAATTTTACTCTGGGTGAGATGGAGAGTCACTGGAGGAATTAGAAGAAGAAAGATATCCCAATCGGGTTCCAAATGATCATTATGGCTGTTGTTTGAGAGCAGACTGTAGGCTTACAAAGAGAGTTATTAAGGCTATTGTGATAATTGGAGAGAGAGATGTTGGTGGCTAAGACAGCGTGGAAGTGATGAAAGGTGGTTAGTTTCTGAAGCAATATTGAAGATAAGAGTTTACAGATTGGGTGTAAGGGACGAGAGAAAGAGAAGGGTTAAGAATGACTCCAAGGTTTTTGGCCTGAGTAACTGGAAGGATGGAGGTCCCATCACTGAGATGGGAAGAGCTGGCGGGGGAGATTTGGGGAAGAAGAGCAGAAGCTCAGTTAGAGATGCCTGTTGGATATGCAGGTGGAAATGTTGATTGATGGAGAAGAGTCTGGAGTTAAGGGATCTGGTCTGGAGTTACAAGTGTGTGGGTGGTATTTAAAGCCATAATGAGCCTGGATAAGATGTCTCCTAGGAAGAGAGATTAGATAGAGAAGTTGTTAGACTGAGTTCTTTGTATAGAAGTCAGGGACTTGAGAGACCAGCTAAGGAGACAGGGAAAGAGTGGTCAGTGAAGGAGAAGGAAAACCCGGAGGGCCTGGTACCTGAAAGGCAAGTAAGGAAAGAACGGTGTGTTCAGCTATGTCAGCAAGCCATTCTAGGTTGCCGTTACTCTCAGGCCAGGCTCCTCCTGTGGGCATGCGGAAGATAAGATGCCGCTCCCACTCTTGAGAGCCTCAGGGCCCACAGGGACACCACCACCTCCATCCATAGTGGCCTGTTCTGAGTAAGAAAGCCATCAGTCTCTAATTGAGATATGTCATTACTTAAGGCTGAGACCTGGGGAGGGGTTCTCATATGTGGGTTCCCCCCTTGAGATCTATAACATGATGCCCTTTGCCAGGCAGTTGGTTCTTCCTCTAGCTGCCCACAAGCCTTTCTATCCCAACTGCCCCAGGAGGCAAGTCTGAGGATGCTCACCTTTGAGTTTGGTCTGATTTCCACTAGTCTCAGTTTAACCTCTTGGGCTGGTCAAGACTTACATACTTGTTGAGATATCTGTTCTTACACTGTCCCAGAGGCCTGGTTAGAGCAGAGAAGCCTTTTAAAACACCTGAGAGAAGTGATAGATTCCTTCCCCGTTCTTAAGGTTGGGCTGCAAGGAGGACTTATTTCCATGATAGTGAGAGGGGCCAGCAAGGCCAGGCAGTCTGAAGCAGGACAGCCTGGTGTAGAATGAGCATGCTCTTGCCTGCTCACACTTCTTGGGCCAGACAGCAAATGGCAGTCAGCCCATTTCTCCTGAGCCCTAGGCACGGTCTCCCTGTGAGGGCTGACATGGCAGTAGAGCCCACCTTCCCAGAGCCTATAATTTACCAGGGAGTTAGTCAGATATGCAGAGGAGGCAAGGGCCTTGTGTCCTGAGAAGCTCTGCACACCCAGCAGGACAGTGCTTCAGCCTGGGAGCTCCATGAGGACAGTGGTCCATCAGGCTGACACGCCCTTGGTCTCTAGCACCCGGCCTAACCAGGCCTTGGAACTTCCGGGGCCTGAGTACTGACCCAGCCTTGAGAAGGCTATTCTCTGGAGAGGCATTGGAGTGGTGTCTGAACAAGACACTCTTGGGGGCCACCATGGTTCTAGTCCCAGCCTGGGCTGCTACTTTATAGGGGTTTTCAGATGGCACTCTTTCCACCTACAGATCTGCCCACCAGCCCTGTGGATCTGGTGATCAACTGCCTGGATTGTCCCGAGAATGCCTTCCTGCGGGATCAGCCCTGGTACAAAGCAGCCGTGGCCTGGGCCAACCAGAACCGGGCACCAGTACTCAGCATAGACCCTCCTGTGCATGAAGTCGAACAGGGCATCGATGCCAAGTGGTCACTGGCTCTGGGCTTACCTCTGCCTCTGGGGGAGCACGCAGGCCGTGTCTATTTATGCGACATCGGCATTCCCCAGCAGGTATTCCAGGAGGTGGGCATCAGCTACCACTCACCCTTTGGCTGCAAGTTTGTCATCCCACTGCACTCTGCCTAGAAGGGCTCTGGGCAGGCTGGACCCTGCGGTCCCCTGCTGCTCCTGCCAACGAACGCCTTAAGGATGTGAAGCTTCATGGACCTTGTTGTTTTTTCTCTTTTTGGTTTCTTTCTTTGAGAGAACAGCTCATATTTAAAACAGACCTGCCACCTGCCCTTAGCCAGGGAAAGCTTTCTTACTGGGTGTGCGGGGCGAGTGGCAGGCTCCCGTGCACAGTGGCTCCAGGCATTGCTACACTCGGCCCCCTGCGTGATCAGGTGGGGCTTTGTTTACAGACATAGGCAGCTCACAGACTGTGTGTCACGTTTACAGCCTCTGGGCCTGGGCGAGCGCCTCGCGGGGTGGGGCAGCCCTGTTTGGGGCCTGAGCTGGCTCTGGTGCCGAGCTTGTGGCTCTGTCTCCCTTGCTTCCCTCACAACCCCAGCTAAGCGGCCCTTCCTCAGATCACGTAGAACTGGCTGCACTGCAGTTGTCCACTAGAGGGCAGACTTGCAGTCTCCGTTCCTCGTTCCTCGTTGAGGGCTTTGAGGCCTTCCCTCAGCCCCGCCACAGGTTGATTTGGGGGCTTTTGACCCTTTCTCTTGAGCTGATCCAAGTTTTATGCTGGGGTTTTTTTTTTTTCACTCCATCACTCTGGGAGGCAGGGAAGGGGAATGGCATCAGAATGGTGTTACTGTATTGGGATTTTTTTTACTGTTTTTCTGTTGTCTTCAGCACAGGTAGTATAAGGTTATGTTACTGTAGAACCACAGTGCCCATCTTGCCAGCAGTGCCCCCCAACCCCATACTCTATAGCTGGGGGCTGAGCCTTTGCCTGGTCTGGGGCCAGACCCCTCAGGGTGCAGCTTTAATGTTCAGTATTGGGGAGGCCCCTGGGGGAGCCTGGTGCTGAGCCAGAAGAGGCTCCCTGGTGCTTCCGTCCTAAGCCACCACTCCCCACCCCTCCTTGCCTGCGCACACACCCCCTACGCTCTTCTGCCCCCTCTGCCCTTCCCCTGAAATAGTCCCCAGCAGCTGTGATCCCAGAGCAGGGCGCACGTCCCTCCCACGTGGGCTCTACCCCAGCTTTTACAGCCTGGGCCTTGAACCCTTTATGATTGTTTTCTCTAGATGAGTGGGCTCAGGGCCAGCACCCTGTCTCAAAGATGCCAAAATGAGGCTAGTTCTGGATGAGCTAGCTGGTGGGGCTCAGCCTTAGGAACACACTGCTGCTCAGATCCTAAGGCACTAAGCCCCCAGATGTCCACAGGCCCAGGCCCTGAAGGCTGGTAGAACAGGAGCCATGCCCTGAAGTTCTTGAGAGGGGCCCTTGCAAAAGGCTTGTGCTTTAAAGCCTGTTTCAGGGCTTCAGGCTTCCTTCTGCTGTGCCCACCCACTCTGGTTAAGGGGGTGCATCGTGGACACAGGGTAGGCCCTGGTACCATGGGTTTCAGGCTACTTACCACTTTTCTTATAGGAGCATAGGCAGGAGCCGATGAGGCAGGGGAGAGAGGGCTGGTCCCTCCTTTCCTCTCATCTTCCCTCAGATGTTAAACTGTCTCCAGCAGCGGAAGGCCAGCGACTGTGAATCCCGTGCTGTGTATCCTTCCTGAGCCTCTGCTCACTCTCAGGGCCAAGGAGCTCCCATAATGGGGCCCTCTCTTTAGAGGCAGGGCCATAATCTGAGGAGCAGTGCTGGATTACAGGCATTTTAGTAAGCAGCCATTAAACAGGTTCTGGCTGCCTGTTGATGCAGTGAGGTCTCCTAATTGGGTACAGTGAGAAACGAGCTAGAAGAACCCTGGCCCAGAAGACTGTGCTTGCTCCAGTAAGTCACAGTGACCCTGGGGGTGACGGCCTTGTGTTGAGGGGCCACTGGGAGTTGGTGCCCAAGCCTCTCCCTGTTTTCTCCCCAGGTGGCCCTGAAGCCTCTTCCTGCCCTCAGCCTGGGCCTTCCCCAGTGGTGGTAAAGATAAGCATGATTCTTCTCTCTTCAGCTCTTTTCAGAGGCATCCTGCCCACAGTGCCCAGTCCTAGGGAGCCCCCGTCAGGTGGCCAAGACGATCACTCATGCAGCTCTTGGGGAACCAAAAACCAGCACGAAAATAAAGCTGAATGACGGAGTCCTGTGCTCTGTGGTAAATTGCTCGGTATGCTGCAGTGAAGTACTGCATCGCCAGCCCTAGGAGCCTGCGTTTGCTTCTCACACTTCATTAAAGTTATCGGGCACATAACAGTCTAAAGTCCCAGCCAAAGACAGGGCCGGAAGGATAGGTAAAACCAGTGGGCCATTTCCCTTATACTCCTTGGGGCTGAGAGGTACAGGGGCCTGCAGTCCCCTTTTAGGACTGTTCAGCAGACCTACCACTGCTCTTCTGGGCCCAGAGGGATACCGGAGCTTCTGGCTAGCCCTTCTGTGCCTGGCCCAGTTCACACTTAGCTCTCCACAAGCTGAACTGCTAAGAAAGACTTTATTAATAAGGTGGGGAAGGGAGAAGGCAAGGAGCCTGGAGATGGACACACTGGTACCAGGGGGTACAAACAGTAAGAAACACTTTATTATAACTTTACAACATATAAATAGCTTGGGTCAAATCTGTGCTTTCTGGCAGCTGGGCATCAAGTCTCCTCCCCTGTAGGCTCCTGCCTTCCTTCACATTGCACTGTTCATTGGGTGGCTCTGGCCCTGGGGCCGGTGGTAGAGCTTGGAGAAAAGGGGCCGGGCAGCCCAGTTCTGCTCTCCATCTCCCAGTGTGGTGGCCTGCACCTGTCATCTGCTTGGGTTGCGGCTGGTGTGTAAAGACCGCTCCTCAGGGGTCAGACCAGCAAAGAAGGGATGCAGCAGGGCCTCCGCCAATGTGATGCGCTGGGCAGGGTCAAATTCTAACATCCGTCTCATCAGGTCAAACAGCTGCACGTGCTCCGGAGAGTCTTGGAGCATATAACTCTGCTCAGGGACACAAGGTGTCTCAGTGTGATGGCAGGGTCGTGGGAAGCCACAGCAGGTCCCCTTGCCTCTGGGAAGCCTTGCTGCGTGGCTGAGGAGGCAGGGACGCCTCCCTGGAGGACTACTTCTCCCCTCCTGGACAATGAGCAGCTCTTTTCTTTTTGTGCCTGTAATAATGTTTGCTCTGAACTTGTCAGGCTACTGGGTGTCTTGCTGGCTTGGTGACTCTGCCCCCACGTGCAAAGTTCTGACAGGTGGGTAGAAATCACCTCTGTGGAATTCACTTGTCCAAGCACCAAATGCAGTTGACAGAGGCTTCCTGGCCATGTCTAGGTCTTCCCTACCCCTCACCTCAGTCCTGCCTAGTTCTTCCCAAAATTGAGAGAAGATGGGGCAGGAAGTAGCACGGTCTCTGACATCTGGCTCTTCTGGTGTTCCCCAATTACATTCACAGCCACCCTGTGGGGAAGGGGTAGAGCTAAGGGCCCCTCTGGGGCAGTTTGCAAGAAGCCCCACTGCCAGCACCCAGCAACCTTAGGCACAGCCTCCCATAGGGCCGGAACCAGGAGGCAGCCTGTAGCTGCCTGGCCTGTCTCTCTGCTGTGTGTCTGCCCAGTGCCTGGGGTCTCCTTGGCATAAGTTGAGCTGGGGGAAGCCAGAAACTGACCTTAAGAGGTTTGCAGTTCTCCTTCACATACCGGCCGTCAGAGCTGTTCTCATCCCAAACCAGGCCCCCTTTGTAAAAATATTTCTGCTTCCTGAAAACAAAGGACAGGAAGGGTCAAGTCTTAAATGGGAAAGACAGTGGCAGCCTGAGGAATGGCAGCAAAGCAAGGCAGGGGATCCTGGCCTGACCCAGCAGGAAGGTCTCGGCAACAGGTTTGCCAGGTCATTCCAAGATGGGAAAGGCCCCTAGGCCAGCCCTGCGGGAGCAACCAGGACTCCTTACCTGGTACGGTGGATCATGTGTGATGGGATGGGCCCTAGGATCTTCTCCATCATCACCAAATGCTCTCGGTTTTCGTGCGTCTGTGGAAGGTTAGGGACACAGCAAGTGGGGGTCAGTGCCAGCCTCTGCCCCCTTAGGGTCCCTCAGGGAATAAAGGACAAAAAAGATGGGCAAGTTCCCTTCCTGCCCCGGGAGATGCAAACCCACCAATGGAATAGCAGTCCCAGCCTTTCTGACCTGGTGGCAGCCTGGGACCAGGGATGAGGCCAGCCTGTTCTCTCAGGGTCACGGTCAGACTCCTTGACCCTTCAGGTGCACTGTATAACTACACACCTCTCTTTGGCTACGTTCCTCACTCTCTCCCCAGAAGGTGCCCTGCCCCAGCCCACCTCCATGCCCTCACTCAGGCAGTGCCCCTTGCCTGGAATGCTCACTCCTCCCACCCCAATCCTCCATCCTTGATGGCTGACCACAAGAGTCCCTGAGTGTTCCAGCTACCCTGACCTCTTCCTTCCCCTGAGCATCTACAGCCCTCAGGAGACAATCTCACAACATGCTGACTGGTGGGCAGCGGTCCCACACTAGGCCTCTGCAGCCTGTCAGAGTAGCAGCGCTTAGGGTAGTGGGGTGATGTGGGAGAGGCCTTACCTGGAAGAGTGTGAAGCCCCGGTAGTACTCAAAGAGAATGCAGCCAATGCTCCAGACGTCGCAGGGCTGTGCCCAGCCCAGCTCTGAAAGCCAAGATGGGACAGGCTATGAGATTCAGCCCTGTGTTCCCAGCCTAGAGGTCACAGTGTAACTACCACACTGCCTGGCAAGGCTCCTGCCCCAAAGCCAGTAGAAGTCTCTTTCTTGGTAAGGCCAAGTCAACAGCCATAGTGACTCAGGACACTGGCCTCAGGTGGTGGACAGGCACCTCACTCCCTGTTTATACCCTCCCAACAACTGCCCGCTTTATCAGGGTTGGGAGCTACACAGTCACTCACCCAGGATCACCTCAGGCGGGCGATAGTGACGGGTGGCCACAATGGTCGTGTGATGCTCGTGGTCAAAGGTAGCACTGCCAAAGTCAGCCACTCGGATGCTGGTGTTCTTCACCGACTTCTCCTCACAGCTCTGAAGGGCAAGGAAGGTGAGCCAGGTCGAGTCTGTCCTGGTGGGTACACACCCCTGGAACAGGGCCTCAATCTTTTCCCCCACCAATACCTTGTGCTCATTGTAGAGAGTTTCAAACTCAGAATTCACAAACAGGATGTTCTCTGGCTTCAAGTCTGTGTGGGTCAGTTGGTTCTCATGTAGAACTGGGGAAGCAGGAGAGGAGGGAAGCAGACACTGAAAACCTGGGCTTCCTCTCTGGTGCACCTGCCAGCGCTAGGCCAGCTCCCTCCTCCAAAGCCAGCCTGCCAGAGCCCCTCACAGCCCCTAACCTCAGCAGTGGGCCAAGGGAGCAGACTGAACTGCCTCTGTACTGGCTTCCCTCTCTAGAGTTCTCTGTGCTTAGGGCCTTGGAAGGTTCTGATTCTTGAGGGGGCAGGGGAGACTTTTTCCATTTATAAAACCTCCCTCTACCTGTCTGCAGGGGACCAGGCCTCCTCAACCTGTCTCTCACCAGAGCTGCAGCATCAGCCTTGGGGTGGTTCCCTCTCCCCAACACCAGCTACGTAATTTGCAAGGCCCAGGGCAAAATGAAAATGCAGGCCGTCTTACTCAAAAGTTAAGAATCTCAAGATGGTAGCAGCAGAGTATTAAACCAAGCACAGAGCCCCCTATGAAGCAAAACAATGAAGCCAGTCCTGCCTCTCCTCATCCCCAGCCCCGAGCGCCGAGAAGTCTGCCTTTTTCCTCCAACTCCTATCCCACCGATGGTGGTACCCTGCCACTCATCACTTTTCCCATCTGGCACTCAAGACCCTCACAACGGTGTGGCCCATCTCTCCCAACATGGGCCCTGTCTTCACCAGAAAGAGTTGCAGCACATGCCAGGCTCTGGGCCGTCGCTGAGTGCTCACCTAGCTTGGAACACACTCCCGTCCCATCATCTATGCAGACCCTGTAGTCTAGCTCTAGGTCTATCCACCTCCTCTCCAACGAGCCTTCCCGACCTGTTCCAACCACTGCAAATCCTGCAGTGCTGAGCACAGGCACCACCAGATATGCTCTCAAAGGCTGGCAGACAGATGGGAAATGACGGTGAGACAGAGGGTGTCTATGTTGACAGGATCTGTGGGTGGGACCAGCCAGGTCAGTCTCTGACCTCTTCATCCTATGCAGGAGGGTAGGAACCGGGGTGGTACGGGGCTAATTCTAGAGCGGCTCTTTCATTTTTCCCCGAGTGCCTGGGGGCAGACCCAGCTCAGGAGGCCCCCTGGAGGGGACTGCAGCCTCTCCATCCTCACAGATTCCTACCTGAAGGCCTTTCAGCCAAAGGGGCCCTGGTGTCTCTGGCCCAGAAGAATAGTTAACGATGTGCTAGAGCGAATGATGGAGAGCAGGACCACCAGGTGACTCTGCTGCAGATATGTGGCCGACCATGCTCCATTTGAGGGTGGAAACTTACACCTAAGGGCGTGGCAGAGCTGGTAGGCCATGTGCCGGACATGTGGTAGAGGGTAAGGCTGGAAGTTATTCTCCTTTAGGAACTCAAAGGTGTTCTTGCCCAGGAGCTCAAAGGCGATGCACATGTGACCATGGAAGTTGAACCAGTCAGACATCAAGACGCACAGGCTGGAGGAGAAGGATGGATGGGGCTCAGGGTCTGTGCTGGGGGCGCTGGCTGCCTCACCCCGTCCCCTCAGGTGACGCCAGTCCCCACTCCCTCCCAGGCCGCTGGGTCCCACGCAGGATGCAGATACACACAGAGAAAGAAAATTATGGGCACAATGCCTGCATCTCAGAGAACGAGGTGGAGTAACACCAGTACACTCCACAGAACAAGCATTGCTTTTTTCCACTCCCTCAGCTGAGCTTCCTGAGATCCTGCAGGGCTCAGCACAGTGCTTGGAGGGGGAATGCTCAGTGTCTGTGTGCCAAAGGTGGCTCTCCTTTGGATATCTCTGACTACATGAGAGCCCCAAACAGCTTTGGGTTTGTATCTTGTCTAATGCCCACCACAACCCAATGAAGCCCCCAATTCACAAACTCAGGGCGGGGAGGCCCGCCTCAGAACACAGAGCTGGTTGTGGTGGGGCCTAGACTGAAATCCAAAGGTTCCTTCCAGCAAGACTCACTCGCCAAACTCCCCTGCTTCTGACTGTCGGCAGAAGGCATGGTGCCAACCAGGTGAAAGGGCACTGCTCAGCCCCAGCGGGTCCAGGCAGTTGGGGCCGGAGTGGACGCTGCCCCCTAGGAAGCTTCCCTCCCATTCCTTGCCGACACTCACAACTTGTTCTCTTTGTCCTTCTCCTTGATTTTTTTGAGAACATTGATTTCTAGCCGGGCGGCCTCCCGGTACTTGCCCACGTTGCGGATGATCTTCAGGGCAACCTGAGACTTCCCTCTGGACCAGGGAAGGAAGCAGAATTTCTCATGAGAAGCTGTGCAGCCCTCCCCCCACCCGCCGCCCCAACCCAGCAACTCCTGGCAAACACTACTCAGGACTCCAGGAACAGGGCCTGCCCTGAAGACAGCAGATTCTTGATACCCAGCCTACCCCCTGTAACACTAGACCTCTACCCTCATAACAACAAGTTGCTGTTGGCATCCGTGCCCGTCTTAGGCTTTTATGATCTCAGCCACTGCCAGCTCCCGGGGACGTAGGCAGAGGAGTAGAGCCCTATCCTGCTGACGAGCGCCAGCCCTAGAGCTCACTCAGTAACCCAACCTGTAGCCCAGTCCGTTGACCCTGGCCAGGCAGTCCCACTCAGAACCCTCTGTGGCACCTCCTGACCTTCCAGAGCACATCTACAAGTCTGGGCAAACTGCTCCTCCTGGGATTCCAGGATGGAGTGAGGGCCTGGCAAGAGGGTAAGGGCCCCAGCAGCAGGCTCCTCTCCCTGGGAACCCCAGGGCCGATCCCTTTAGCACACCACCCTGGCCCCACCTGCCTGCCTACCAGCCACAGCATTTATCAGAGACCACTGACTGCCAGGAACCTTTGTTCAGTATCCATGAGGATTTTAATAATTCCTGCTCCACACCCTCCACCCTTACCCCCAGCACCAGTAGGCCACTTGCAGAGTCTCAGCAGAGAATATCTGCTGAGGTTAGCCTGCTAGGCCCAACTGCTGTCAGGAAGGAAAAGCCAGAGTTCAGATGCCCAGGGGGAAACTAGAGTGATAAGCGCTGGCCCACAACGTGTGGCCTTGAAGCCTCTGGAAGCTGGCCTTGGTGCCTGAGGAAAGGTTTACAGGCCCCAGGGCAGAGGCATCTTCTAGAGAACACCCTGCTTTTCTCTCCCTATCCCATTTTCCCAGATTTTCAGGGCGGGGGAGGACCTCAGAGGAAAAACCACCACTCCAGCCTCCTAGAACAGGATCCCTCAAGGGCATTCCGACCCTCGACACAGGGAGCTCGTCACTTCCACACAACTACTGCCAGGCTTGGACGGCCCTTCCTTTTGCTGAGCTGAAGCCCACTGGCCAACTCCCTCTGGACTCCCTATAGGTGCCCTAAGCCCTGTGCCTACCCATTAGTGACTTCAAAGGCTCACTTTCCATCTAGCTACTCAGAGTGACACAGCCCAGAGAGCCCCCATGTGGCACAGCTCTCAGATCTGCCCCATCTCTCTCTCTCGTCACTGTATAGTCTACATGTCCCTATGCCCACTGGTCCCGGCCCTAACCTCTTGGGCCACATGGGGTCTGAGGGGTGTTTAAATGGGAACTGGGCGCCCAGGGAGGCTTCCTCAGTGATAAGCACTACCTTAAATTGGGGCCACATGGCTGGCTGGACTGCTGGGCCTAACTGTCCTCTCCAAGCAACCCTCTGAACCGAGCACAGCGGTACCCGGCTCCTCCATTCAACAGCTGGGGGATACAGTCAGACCCCAAGCGTGTTTCTTAATCTCTAAAATAGCGCAAGTCACATACGGGCAGCACGTGGCTCAAATGAGACAGCAAGGACACAAGCACTTTCTGGTCAAAGCGCCAAACCAAAGAGAGGGCCATTAAGGCGGGAAGGCAGTGGGCTCCCAGGAGGTAGCCTCCCAGCCTAAGGTAGAGGAGGCAAGGCTTCTGGTCTTGAGGAATGGCAAGGGGACAGAAATGTTTTTCACTGCTCAGTCTAGAAGGGAGCAAGGTACCCCCAGGAGCACCCCTACACACACGGGTGGACCCCTGCTCTACCTCGGCACACTCAGAGAGGCCCAACCCTAGCCACACTGGAGAAGGCAGCAGCCTGCCTGGTGAGAAAGCCCAGGGTCTTCTCTCAGCGGGGGCCTGCACGGCCTCTCAGGCAGACCTCCAGAGGGTGAGGGCTCATGCTTGAGTCGGGCTCAGCAGTACTCTCAACCCCCTGCCAGGCCCAGACCCTAAGAGATGACAGGAAGCAGATCCAGACCACGGAGGAGCCAGGGCCTTGCCCTGTTCTGATATCCGCAACCACAGTCCTGGGGAAGTGGGGAAACTGGGGCAGCGCCATTCACTGACCAGCAGTTCTTGGGCAGAGATGCCACATGCCTATGGAATCCCAAGAATTTCTCCCTAATTCAGGGGATCAGCACAACCCCAATATGCACAGGTCAGAACTCTGCTTTGGTGCTACCCTTCAAAAAGAAAGAGGTTAAGCTCTGCCACCACCTTCAAGAACCTCAGGCCAACTCTTCCCAGGAAGATGGCTCACCTGGCATGGTCCAAGCACTCCACCACCTTGCCAAAGGTGCCTTCACCCAGGTTCCCCACGATCTCATCTAGGAGAGAAAAGAAACAGGGCATGAGGATCCGGAGGACAGAGGATCGGCAGCTCCTGCAAGTTCACAGCATTCAAATTCTCAAAAACAAAAAAGGTTTCTCTCTCACTGCTACACTCTTAAAAACGGAAGTTGCTAGCGTCTGTGTCATTCAGGCAATTACTGGTGGCCCCGCTAAGGCGCCACGCGCACTAGAGGCCCCTCCAGGCAGGAGAGGTCTCGTCTAACAAGGGGGATAGAAAGTAGAGAGGTAAAGTTTTACGAAAGGTGGCTGTACATCGCTCTTGGAGCCAATCGCCGATCCGGCACACCAGGTGGCCCTCCTTGTCATCTTCCACACTCCGGCTGCTGCGCTTACTGCTCTGTTGGCTTCTCTGCATGCACCGCCCCCCGAAACGCCATCCGACCAATCGCATGGTAGGCGGTTCCGATTGACAGATTGAGGTGTCAGTCAAAGGCAGAGGTGGAGACGGTGAGGAGCCGGTGGGTTGGTTGATTGGATTTTCCAGATCCCAGCATTTCATAAGGCACACAGCATATATAACGATAGGGATATTGCAAGGGACACGTCAAGACACAAACTGACTTCAAAAACAGAAAAGTAAAAACAGCTACAGGTATGTAAAGAAAACTCGGACATTATCTAAGAGAAGGGCGCCGCAAATGCTCAGAAAGACAACCAGCCTCTGCTGCTGAGGGGCTGCCGTGTAGAGAGTCACAGGCCTGACTCCCTCCTCCACTGAGTCTCCCCCTCCCGGGCCCTCCCATGATGGCTTCGGCTAGGGTGGAGACGCAGTGAGAACGGCGCAAGAAGATGGCTGGCCCAGCCTGGGTCCGATCATCCAGAATGGTCAGAGGCCACTCTGGCTGGCTTCAGCTGCAGAATGCCCAGCCTGTCCTTGCCTGCCTCTGTTCGCCCACGCAGTCCTGCACATGCCCGACAGCTGCCACCTGTCCCTAGACGGCATCCGTGGCCAGACTTAATTAACATCACCAGCAGAAACGGCCTTCCGTCAGCAGCCCTTGTGCCACCAGCCTTGAGCAGGGAAGGAGCCCTGGATCCTCTGGGCCAGTCGACTCTCCAAGGCCTACCACCACGATGGCCCACACAGGCCCCAAGCCAGCTCCTGCCCTGGCCTTGGCACCTATGCTACTCACAGGCCAGGCCCGGCCCATCCTGAGCCTCATGACGACAGAGGGCACCAAAAAGAGAAGAAGCAGAGCCACAGACCTGCACTACCATCCTGTGGCAGTGTGCAGAGAGGCCACCGGGCCATGCCGGGTGCCCAGTCAACCTCAACCCGTGGCCACTCAAAGAACCACGGAAAAGCTCGGCAGAGAAGACGCCTGGCCCCCCTCCACTGTTGCACCACTACTCCTCAGGGGCCTCACGGCCGGGAGCGAGTGAGGGAGGGAAGAGAGCTGGGGAAGAGAAGAGAAGACAGCATACACCCTCAGAGATACACAACTGGCCTTCCTTCCCAGAGGTCTGAGCACAGTGTGGTTTCCTGGTCTCAGCAGAGACCCTTCTGTACAACCCTTCACATTAAGGATGTTTCCAGGCCCTGCTCTGGGCATGTGGCCTGCAGCTGGACAAGGCCTGGAGCTGCGGGCCTTTCTGCCTTTCTTCACATGCCCCACCACACAGGCAGCTCATCCCCCTTGACTTGACTGCCCCTCACGTGAAGAGGCTAGGCTGCAGAGGACCTGAATGGAGGTCAGAGGGAAGGTCCCAGTCCATGCTAATTGACGGGCCCTCCCCTACCCGTGGGCACTCCAGCCTCCAGGCCTTTGGTGAGGGGCGTGGAGAAGAGACTGCAGAGGTGGATGCAGTCCATACCAGTCGGAGCACTCAGCTGTGTGTGGGGGGCAATCTCTGGGTGGGGAAGACCAGGCCATACAGCCCCAGACCACGTACCAGCAACCCTATTAAGGAATTCTGAAGAAGTGTCTCTGGCTACTTGCGCATGTGGCCTGTCCTGGAGCGGTGTGGAGACACAGATAGGCTGGGGACCAGCCAGCGCCGGAACCAGAGCCCTTAAGTTGCCACTGCCCATGGGCCAGAAGATAGAGGAGCCGGGCCCCTGCCCAGCCCTGCACCTGGACCAGACAACACATACACACACACATGCAGGCACACCAAATGCACGTGCGCAGAGCTGGCAGTACTCACCCAGACCAGCCAGCCTGAGAGAAGGCTAGAAAGAGACGAGGCCTTTAAGCCCCAGCCAGCACACTCTGGCCACCACTCACCGAGGAGGCGCTGCTACAAGACCTGGTGCGGCGTTTGTGGCAGTGGTGGGCATGCTTGCGGGTCCGGTATGGCTCCCTTTCCCGTGACCGCCGACGATGATGGCAACGTGAAGATCCATAGTAGTCCTCTCCAAAGGATGGGCTCCGCTCTTCACACCGGTACGTGTCACTGTCACGGTGCTCCCGGTATCTCCTCTGGTAGGGCAGGCGGTCATGGCTGCCAAGACCGGGATAGGGACACTGGTCAGAGCTTCCTCCCACCTGCTAGTAATCAAGACTCATGTGGTGGGGCCCCTGCAAAGGGCTCACAAGGGTAGCCTGTGGGAGCAGAGGCGTCCAGACTAGGGGAAGTGCGGGGGCGAGGGGGTGGGCACGTGTGCGTGAAATCCAACCTCCAGAACCCCAGCTCCTGACAGCACCCCTCCGGCGCCACAGGAGGCAGAGCACTGGGAAAGGTGAGCATGGTGGAGGACCTCTGAGGGTCCCCCATTCCAGAGCTCTCTGAGGCCTGCAGAGACTGTTATTTTGGTCTGGGGACTGAGATAAGACCAGGGACCAATATCTGGAAAGGGCTGAAGTTATGTTCCCAATCCAAAATGAGGAAGGCTCAGAGGTTAGCAGGGGAGATGCTGGCCTAGAAAACGGGGGAATGTGTCAGGAGAAGAAAGACTCAAGGATAGAGAAAGAAGGGGTGGCATGGATGGTGGCGAACTGAGGCCAGGGAATGCAGGGGAATTGCAGGGGGATCAGGGGAAGAGCCTGAAGAGGACAGGGCAGTGATCAATGTGCAGCCGGGCAGAGGCGGCAGTCACCTGAAGAGGCCCAGGGCTGCCACAAGCCTCCAGGCTGTCTCCCTAGCCCGGAAGTGGAAAGGAAACCTTTCTTCCGACCTAGTTCCCTCTCACCTTCTAGACCGAGATCTCCGGGGCGGAGGCTCCCTTCGAGAGGGGTATCGCAGTCTCCCTTCATGCTCCCGACTGTAAGACCTCCTCCTCTTCCATCGGTAGCTCAGGTACGGGTCTGGCTCAGGGGAGCGGTATCGCTTACAGTGATGCATCTAGGCCATGAGAAATAAAAGCCCTGCTAAACACGCAGCCAGCCACAGGGCTGCCCGGGCAGCCTAGGCGCTCCTGAAGAAGAGGCCCATTGTTCTGTCTGCGGGCAGCCCCTCCCAGGGGTTTATGAAGTGAAGAACTCTGAGGTCACACTGGTCAAACAGCAGACAATGGGTAACACCCTTCACCAGAGAACAAACAAGCAGCTGCCTCCCCAGCACAGCATCATTGGCCTGGTGGCCTGAGCACTCAGGGAACCTGGAGAGCCAGGACAGGTGCCGAGGCAGAATGCAGGGAGGGGCTGGTGAGCACCATCACAGGAGACCAAGGCCAAGTAGAAAGGGAGCCTCCTGTGCTCAATTCCCTCCTGCCTGTCTGTAGGGTCCTATGAAGTGCCTGTTCTGTCGAGCCAGAGGCCAGAGTCAAAAGGCTGCTGGCAGGGAGCCAATACACAGGAGCAAGGGGTGAAGGCCCTCGAGTTTGAGAAGCCAGGTTGCCTGGCTGAGGCCCTGAACTGTGCTCTGCTCAAGGACCACAAATCAGTGTGAGGAGCCACAAGCAGAATCGAGAAGACCAGCCCTTGGACAAAGAGGGTCCCACAAACATTCCCTAGCCTACCTGAGGGTCTGGCCAAGCAGACATGGGGGTCTATCCAGCCCTTGTTGGTCTACAGTCAGTCCTAGTATCTGTAAAGATGCCAGGGTCTTCAGAGCAACCAAGTCACTTGCCTGAGGCCTATTTAGCACCCGCAGACCACCTGCCACTGGTGCCATGCCAGGCAGTGCCTCACCTCCAACAGTACCATCACTGTGCCCTCTTCTAGATTCCCTGCTCCAGTATCCTCTTCTGCGCCCATCTCAGGAGAAGTCAGAAGCCTGGCTGTCTGGCAGGCTTTGGGCTCGGGGAGGCAGGCCAAAAGGGCCCCATCTCACTATTCCTGGTTCAGTAGGGACTTACACCCACCACAGAAAATTGCCAGGTTGGATCAGCCATCAGCTGAGAAAGATGGCTATGTGAGGCCAGCTCCCTGTTCCACCCAAACCCCAAACCCTGACACTGCCTCCACAGGAGGGCTGGGCCAGAGACCGTAGCCAGCCTTCCTCCCAACCTTTCACTTGGCCATAGCCAACCAATGGTGGTCAGTCTTGGGCTTGCCTGATCAAGCACATTTTGGACAAATCCACTGAGGCTGTCTCATCTTATAAGAAGGGTCTGTCTAGAGGAGAACAGAATGGAATGGCTCTCCTTAAACGAGCAGGTCAGTGAGGCATATCTGACAAAACCCCTGGGAGCTTGTCTGCAATCCTGAGAAAGTCACTGCCCTCAATCTCCCCGCTAGCAGCTGTCTTCTGCCCTCTACCTGGAAGCCCAGGCCACAGCAACCCTTGGAGATAAATACTCTGTAACAGCTCCTCAAGAGCTGTTCTGTTTTGACTAATATTTCACTGTTTCCCTGCAATTATGGCTGGGTCAGGTGCCTAAGCGATGGAATGAAGGCAGTATCTCACATCTCAATAAGTGACAAGGAAGATGTTCCAATGGCCAGGACAAAGGCCCTGCCCATCCTCACTGGGCAAAGCACCAGACCTGGAAGACATGGTCTAGTCTACACAGGCCAAAGACTCTCTCCTGGGACCCAGAAGATTCTTATATATGCTCATGCAAGTGGAAAGAGCACAGCTTCAGATGTCAATCTGAATCCTGGCACTGCCACTTCTAGCTTGTGCCTTTAGGCAAGTTATTAAACAAGTCTAACCTTCAACTTCCTCTTGCAACAAGGGGATAATAGCCTCTTACAGGACTCTGTGCAGATTAAATTATATCACTCCTTTAAGTAACATGCCTAGTACATGCCTTTAGGTCAAAGGCCTAGCACAGGTCTGGGCCCACAAGAGGTACTGAAGGCAGCTTTACATCAGCAACATTAAAAAGGTTCCAGGGGGCTTCCCTGGTGGCGCAGTGGTTGAGAGTCCGCCTGCCGATGCAGGGGACACGGGTTCGTGCCCCAGTCCGGGAAGATCCCACATGCCGTGGAGTGGCTGGGCCCGTGAGCCATGGCCACTGAGCCTGCGTGTCCGGAGCCTGTGCTCCACAACGGGAGAGGCCACAACGGTGAGAAGCCTGTGTATCGCAAAAAAAAAAAAAAAAAGTTTCCAGGAAACAACTCGGGGTCTGTGTTAAATGCCCTAAGGGTATTAAGGACATTTTTAAGTCCCTTCCAAGGGACCAGAGAAGAGACAGATCCGGGTAGAAAACCCTGAACGAAATCCCAGTGCTGCCTTACTGGCCTCGTGACCTTATACACTGGGCCTTGGTTACCATACCTGGAAAATGGAGATGACACGACCCTCCAGCCAACTTGGCAAAGGAGATGATAAGTATGAAAGCTATATGAGACATCACACACAAAGCAATCATAGAGGATATAACTTCTCCTTTAACACATTCTACGCAAGTGAAATATTGGGAATACCAGATGCTCCTCATTATCTTCCCAGCTAGGGCTCTAGGGCCCATTTCTCATCAATTATCTCTGATTCTCTGAGACCTCAGAAAACAGGTTGTTAAGATATGCTCTGGAAGGCTCTGCCTCTGCACAATGAAGAAAAAGGTAAGGTGAAGGAAACCAGGCGGAGGATGCCAGCTTTTCTCTGAGCACGGGCCTAGTCGTCTTCTCATTTGCTGGTCCTGGCCAGAGAACTGGGCTGACAAGAAGAGCAGCCAGCCAGGTCAGTGGCTGCCCTCCCGGATTCCAGCCACCCCAGCGCCCCATGGTTATTTTTGGCTGACGCTGCCCCACCGCTGCAACCTCAAACCTGCCACCTTGCAAGCCGCCACCATCGGGTGAAACGCTCCTCCTTTTCAAGGGCATGGAGGAGGGAAGCTGGAAGGCCGCCAACTCCGCCTCGACGGAGCCCTGGCTCAGGCGATTCCCACCCCAGCTCCACACCAGGACACCCGCACCCGGAACTAAAGGACAGAGATTCCCGGACCGAGGAGCAGCCGGGGCATCTGTACTGTCAGCTTGGCCGGGCCCCTCCTCCGGGCTGGAGCGGATCCAGCATCACAACAAAACACGCAGGGGGCCTGAGGTCCTCGCTCGCGTCCCCTCCTGACGCCTCTCCAGAGATCTCAGAGCCCCGTCCCCCGTAACTGCCGCCAGTGGAGGCGAGGGGAGACCTGGGGGAGGGGGAGGGGGAGGGGAGGGAGAGGAGGGGAAGGCCAGCTTGGGCCGGAATCAAACTCCCAAGCCGCGCGGGGAAGAGGAGTGTGCGAACTAAGCCTCGAGCCGGGGGTAGGGGAGGGGTCCGAAAGCCCCTCCAGGCTATCCCAGGTAGGACCCCGATCCCATTCCGCGGGCGGGTGCAGGGCCCAAACAGTATCCCTGCAGGGGCCTCAGAGGCCTCTTAGGCTCGGACTCCGACACGCGGGATCGAGAGATCGGGGTCTGCGGTGACCGCCCTCTGGGGGAGAAGCGACGGGTCAGGGGTGAGAGGTCGGGTCCGCGGCCTGAAGTAGACCGAGAAGTAAACGAAAGAGAGTAGCCTGAGATCGATCCGGGAGCCCTGGGATCCACACCCAGCGCGCCCACCCCTCCGACTCACCGCCCGCCACCGCTCCCGTCGCGGCCCCGGACCCCATACTCACCCTCTCCCAGGCTCCGGCTGCAGCTAGGCCCCACTCCCCGCTTCGAGCGCCTCTTCCGCTTCCGGCTCCGGCCTCCACCCGTGGCAGCCCCGCCCCTTGCGTGACGCAGCCGTCGCCAGCCCGGGCTCGACCCGGCTCGGCGGCTTGGCCGCTCTAGCCTTCGACTCGAAGGCTCTGGAGGACCCGCCTTGTCAGCGCAGGTCGGTGAGGCAACTGCGGAGCCTGGTTCCGGGAGGGCCGAGAGGAAGTCCCCGGCCGCGGCCCGCCTTCCCCCGTGTCGCGTCGCACGTAGGCCCCAAAGACGCGACGGGGGCGTCCCCGGCCGACGGCGCCGGAAGCCCAAAGGTGGAGCCCCAGCCCCGCCTGTGCCTGCCTGTCCCTTTCCTGCGTGCCGGGAGGAGGGCATTGTTTCTCTGTCGCCCCAGTGAAAACCTGGCGGGCCTTGACGCCCGCCTGGCTCCGGGACCCAGGAGGGCGCTAAAGATCACGGAAGGCTCGGGAAGGCTGTCCCGACTCCCAGTTATGTGGAAGAAGCAAATGAGATCTTATTCTCTTTGTGTGGAGGTTTTTTTAAGCCGTGGCGGCAAGCCGTAGGTGCACAGCAGTTTCTGAGAAGATACCGGAGAGTCACGTAGGCGGGGTCTCTGGAGGGATGGGGTCTGGAAGAGAGGGGCGGGGCGTGTCTCCTTTCCCTTGAGCATCCTTGGAGGACGGCACTAAGCGGACCGGCATTGTTTCTCAGTTTGTAAACCCCCGCCAAACAAAAGCCCTGTGCCCCGTCGCGGGCTGACCCGGAGTCACTCGGCGACCCCTTTGCCCGGGCCGCGAGGGTGGGCTCACCAAAGCCCCGCCCACCTACTTGCCCCGCGCGTGGTCAGAGCGGAATAACGAGGCCCTGTTTCCAGATGAGAAAACCTAGGTCGGGTCCTTTGGAAGACTTCACTGTTTGTGAGGTCCCCACACTCCCCGCCCCCGGGCTCTAGTTGGCGTCGCTCAGCAAAGCGGGTGGGAGCGTCCTATAACTGCCCCCGCGCCACGCCGGGGACAGAGCATCCCCCCAGACCCCACCCCTCCCCGGGACAGCACCGCGGGGCCTGGCCGCCAGCCATCCCTCTCCCCGTCCCCGCCCCCGGCCCCTCCCCAATGAGGCTGGGCACGCCCCTGTTGCGAGTCGTCACCTCCCAGCCACCCAGGCGCTGTCGGAGCGGAGCCGCCCCCTCGGGAGTTAGGGAGGGCTCTCCAGTCTCTAGCCTCTGGCTCCCCCTTAAACTGGGGTCTGACGGCGTGGCTTGAGCGGGTGCTTGGTTCCCCCGAAATCTCCGTTAGTTCCACCACCCCTACCGGAAGTAAACAGAAGTTAGGTAAAAACGGGATGCTTGCTACACTACTGCAGCCTCAAAACCGGCTCCCGGTCCCCCGCCAACCAAATGCACCCATTCCCCCCCCCAGTATAGAAATTCAGCAGCCGCTTCTAGTGTGGAGTTGATGACCAAGAGCCCGGCTGTCTGTGCCCCTAGATCCCGCCCCTTTAGGCTCCTGCCTCAAGGGTCGGAGCTTCTTAGTTGCCATTCTTTCCTGGGCCCGAAAGCTTGGCCTATGGCCCGCAGCCGTACCAGCCGAGTTTCATCTAAGGGTTTCATCCACTCAGACGAGGTGGGAGGACTCTGGTGTCTCCTTCTCCCACCGCTTGGTGTTGCCCGCAGTTTCCATGGCTCCTGGAAGCCGCGATCGCGTCAGCAGCTGAGGGTGGAGGAGCTCAGAGAGGCTCCTGTCCCTAGCCCTGACCTGGGCGCCAGGCTCTGAAGGGGTAAGTCGGACCCTCTTCCCGCTAGCCCTCCCACCATCGAGAACACAGGAGTCCCCGCCTCCCAGTAAAGAAGCAGAGCTTTCGTTTTTAGAAGCAGGATAGGTGCCATCTCCCAGCTCCCCCTCTAAAATCTTCAGTCCAGCGGCTGTCCTGCCTGAAATTCTACCTTAGAGCCTCATTCTTTTGTCTCTTTGTTCCAAAGAACTCACACCTAGAAGAGAGGCACTTGAGAAAAGTGAAGTATGGGTAACTCCACCACCCCCAGTTCACCCCACCCCACCTCCCTCATACCTCCAGTGCTGGATGGCTGAGACCTTGGCAACTGGTGGCTGGGGAGGTCAAGGGCCTGGACCACCTTCAGAGAAGGTTTGCTCACATCCTCCGCCCCTCAGGTCTACGCTCTTTCTCTGGGCCTCAACCCATGTGCCCGGCCAAGTCTTTTCTGTGCTGGTTGAGGACACCAAGGAGATGCCTCTGCCCTGTGCCCTGCCACCAGCCACCTGAGCCCCACAGCAACTATGGCCCCCTTGATCTCCCTTTTGCCCCCCTGTGCTCTTGGCTCAGCTCACCTCTCCCCCCAGGCCCCACCTTCTCTGATCCCCTCCTTGTCCTCCTGCCCTTGCTCTCTTCTATCTGCCACATCCATCTTTGCCCTTTCCAGGGCAGTTAACTCACCCAAGGGTCACCCTGGAAAGCCTTTCTGGGAGCCCCAAGGAAGGGTCAGACTCCCTTCTCTCTGCTGCCATGGCACTTGGTGGCTGTGCTTCCCTCTGCGCTGGCTCCACAACTCAACAGCCTGACCTGTACCACTCCTCACTCCGGTAGACCATGAGCGCCCCCCGCAAACCAAGCCAGGCAAGCTCAGAGTCTCAGTAAGGGCTGGGGGCTGCCCATAGCGAGCCCCTGCCTCTAAGTGGGAAAGACAGAGCACCCAGCCAGTGAGAAATTGTGGGTGCTATGCAGGGTGTGGAAGGAGGGGGGCAGGGACTGGTCCTCATGGTCCATTTTGGAGAGGCCTTGTGTGCTGGTAAAATGGAGGGAGACAGCTCAGGAGGGAGCTACAGTAACCTGAGCCTGGAGTCAGGGGAGAGGAGAGAGTTGAGGTGTCCAGAAGGGAGAGGGCCTGGTGGGTGGTGCTACAATCCTGAGCAGGGACGGGTCTGGGAATGTGAGGAGTAGGCAGGTCAGTTACGGGTCAGGGCCCCCACCTTACAGCTGAAGCTCTGAAAGCCAGAGAGGTACTGGAGCAGTGACGTGATTTGAGGGCTTCTGACCCCCTACATCAGAGCTAAAATACAGCGTCTCCCCAGATGTTCCCTGGCCCCGGCCATTTCTAGGCTCCCACACTGGGAAGGAGAGCAGCAGGATGGAGGAATGTGGGCCCAGTTTGCAGTGGACTGACTACCTGCGTGACTCGGGGCAACTGATTTCCCCTCTGAACTTCAGTCCCCCCACCTCAAACCCGGGAGGATCAAATGACCCCGTGTTTGTTCAGCAAGTAGCTGGGCCATAGCACCCACAGATCATGGAATCTTGGAACTTAGAACTGTTTAGCGAGGTTGAGGCTGGTGTTTATTTGAAATCCGAATCACCAGGGAGAATCCTGGGCGAAAGTTTGGGGTTGAAGGGTTTAAGTGCCCACTCAGCCCCAGGGCCTGTTTCCATATCTGAGGCGAGGCCTCAGAGGCTGGTGCTCTGGGAGGGCAGGTGTGCCCCAGCTCCAGGGTCTCCCCTCTATCCTGTCAGGACCCACTGAGTCAGAGCCCCACGGGCCTGATGCCTGCTGTTCCCGGCACTCCCATAACCCCTAGCTACTGGACTGTGCTCACCCACTGAGCCCCACTGAAGGATGCAGGTGAGTGTGGGGAAGCTGGGCATGGCAGTCCCTGGGGCCTGGGCCGAAGCCTGACTGCCCTTTTCCTGGCAGGTGCTCTGACGGGGCCCCTGAGGGAAGCTGGGAGTGGTCAGAGAAGAACCTGCGGGTGTGGTTGGCAGAGAGCAGGTAGCAGCGGGCTGAGCTGGCTGGCTGCCTGCGGGCAGCCCTGGAGGCCCTGTCTGCGCAAGCACAGGTGCTGCAGAAGCAGGGACGCAGGCTGGGACTCGGCAGGACCCAGTGTGAGCTGCTGGCTCCGAAGCAGAAAGTGAGGCTCTGGTCCTCTCCCCGTGAGTCCCCAACAGGGCTACCATGTTGAAAGTGTCATCTCTGTGAATGGCACCCCCTGGAGGTGTGCAGTGCATTGCCTGGTGTGGCTGGGAGCAGTGGATAGAGGCAAAGGAAGGACCAGGGAACCTCTGCCCTTCCCCTCCCAGGTAGAATAAGAGGGAAGGAGGTGGCTGGTTTCAGCTCAGTGGACAGAGGAGTTTCCTCAGAAGCCCAATCACCCCTGGTGAAGCTTCAGTCCCCAGAGAGGGAGGGAGGGTTATACACACTGAGGCTTCTAGGGGAGGTACCCAGCATCCCTGCCACATGTGAGAGTGTGGACAGTGCCACCCTGTGATGGCCTAGATACCTAAGCCTTTATGTGACCTGGTGGTCTCAGCCCACAGCTGACCCTCCTAGAGCCACTGCTCCCTACCAGCCAGGGAGGACCCCGGGAACCCAGTTGACATGCCTGCCCACTCTCCAGCATTCCACAGCAGCAGCCCCTGTACTCTTTTTTTTTGTTTATTTTTTTTAAAATATATTTATTTATTTTTGGCTGTGTTGGGTCTTCGTTGCCACCGGCGGGCTTTCTCTAGTTGCACCGAGCAGGGGCTACTCTTCGTTGCAGTGCGCCGACTTCTCACTGTGGTGGCTTCTCTTGCTGCAGAGCATGGGCTCTAGGCACGCGGGCTTCAGTAGTTGTGGCACATGGGCTTAGTTACTCCACGACATGTGGAATCTTCCCAGACCAGGGCTCGAACCTGTGTCCCCTGCATTGGCAGGAGGATTCTTAACCACTGCGCCACCAGGGAAGCCCCAGCCCCTGTACTCTTGCTGGAGCTCCAAAGCCATCAGGAGCTGGGCTGGAGAAGGTGATGTGTCTTGTGTCCAGCTGGAGGTGGAGGGTTTTACATCTAGAGCCAGTAGTGATAATAGCTGTGCAGCTCCAGGTCCATGCTGGGCCCCCAGCTGGGCTTATCACAGCTGGTGGAGCAGGCAGGGCCTTGTGGAGTGAGCCTGCTTTATCAGGGGCTGCAGACGCTGCCCTGCGGGGGGTGGGGGATGTGTGTCGTGAGGCTGGGCCAGCCCTCTCCAGGGGCTTGTGCTACCTTCAGCCCTCCCCCCAGCAGGTGAAATGCTCTGTGGCCCGCCTGGAGCAGGAGAGGCTGTGGGGTTCCCAGAGACAGAAGGAGTGGAGGAGGCCAGACCAGGACGCAGAAGACAAGTGAGGGTGCTTAGAGATGGGGGAGGGGCAGAGTGGCAGAGGACGGGCAGACAGTCCCTTCTGCCCCCATGATCCTGCTACTTACTGCAGACAGAAGTGGAGAAGGCCCAGCAGTGTTTGGACCAGATGGGCCGACAGTCTCTTGGCCCAGAGCTCAGCCTGGGGCCCCCTGAGGTAGGGATGACCAGCGCCCCCCATCCACGTGGGTGCATGACAGGGCCCTGAACACTGGCCCTCCTGCGCATTCGGCCCTCCCTACACTTCACTCCCAGGTCTTCATTCTTGGAGCAGTAGCTGGGGAAGGAGGCCAGTGCAGGGGCTTCTGTTCCGCCCAAGAGGGACGCCCCTCTCCCAAACATTTGGGAAGACCCTGCGATCATCCAGCTGACTCCTCTCACGGTTCAGATGGGAAAACAGTCCAGATGGTTAGGGAAAAGCTTGTTCAGGGTCATAACAGTGTGGTCTGAAGATTAGGAGGAGCCCCCTAGACTGAGTGTACCTGCAGGAGATCCTGGTGCCAGGCCTGCAAGGCCAGGAGCAGAGTTGGGATGGCAATGGCCCAGGCACTTCAGGGCCCAGATGGATTCTCGATGACGGTAGCTGAGACCCCTGCACAGGCTCAGGATACAACCTTCCTGCAGGAACGGCTGCTGATGCTCACCCAGGTGGGTCAAGACAGGGAAATGGTCAGTCCTGCAGGGAACCCAGGGTACCAAATGAGCCAGGCTATGCCCACCTGTGCCAGGGAGCAGAGAAGCAGGGGAACCTGGGCCCTGTCCTTGGGGGATTCTGAGGTTGAGTGGCCCTAAGGACACCATGGAAAAGAGAACGACCAGGAGGGACAGCTTGGAGCAGGGCCCCCACACAGCCCAACTCCAGTGAGCACAGTTCACATCCTTGTCCACCAAAACAGCACCCTCTGCTGGTGGGAAGCCAGGGACTGTCCAGCCTCAAATCATTTGGTCCAGAGTTGAAGCCTGGAGTTCTGAGAAGCCTCTGTGGGCTGGGGTGGTCAGAGAAGGGCTCCTGGAAGACTTGACTCTCAGAGGATGCGGAGGTCAGGAACTCGGGAGGAGGGAGCTGCGTGGGTAAAGACCCACGGGCTAGCTCAAGCAGACAGATCCCAGCCAGGGGAGGCTGAGCCATGACTCAGGATGGAGCGGGGTCTTCACAGGTGAACAAGAGACTCAGGAGAGCTGGGCCAGAGCCACCAGCAGCTAGGGGCCTGCTTGGAGCAGCTGCGGCAGCTGCAAGGAGAGAAGACGGTGTTGGAGTGCCACGTGCAGGCCCTGGAGGCAGAGCGTGTCTGGCTGCTTGGGGAGAAGTCGGTGCTGCTAGCAGCACTGAGGGCAGCCCTGGGCCAGGAGGCCTGGTAAATGGCTGCTCGGGCCCACCCCTCAGTGCTCAAGCTGGGCTGGGGGGGTGGGGTCCCTTTCTCACACTGGGTGAGATGGCCTGTGGGCAGGAGGTGGGCCAGCCTCTGTCACAGCCAGTAAAGGAGAGGAGCCCAGAACCCCAATCCCTAAATCATGTGGCCAAGGCCAGACTCCCTTCCCCAGGTATCAACACTCCTGGTTGTCACATTCTGGCTCATTTATGGGAGCATGTGGGAAATATGTCAGCTTCAACAAGTCCTGTCTCCCTGACACATGGGTGAGCCCCTCCTGCTGGCCCAGGGCCAGGCTCAGGGGAGGTGCAATAACCTTGGCTGCTGAGCTCAAGTCAGGATGCTTGGGAGTGGAAGTGCTCAGGACAGAGGGTTTTATGTGTACAGGGAGCCGTGAAGGAGCGTCCTCTCTCCCAGTCCCCATCCCTGCCATCAGGACATAGTGAGGACACCCATGCAACTTGGAAATGAATCATTGAAAATGTACGAAAAAAGGTGTGGGTGATCTGAGGTCCATGCTGTGCCCAGACCACCCCATTTCTAGTAGCACATTCAAGGTCCACGAGGTACCAGTGCCCCTCGGGAAAGAGCTGGAGGAGAAAGAATCACATCCCAGGCTTCATGAGAAGGTGGCTGAGTACTGGAAGGCATGCTGGCACCAGGTAGCAGTTGCTCTGAAATTCAGAGGAAGAACTACAGAGACTTCAGAAGCAGAATGAGGCCTGACCTCCCCAGGTTGGTGCATTCTGTCCACCCCTTTCCTCTCCCTCCCCGTTCTCTTCCCCACCGCCCTGTCCTTCCTCCTGCATGCCAATGAATCTCTTCCCCCTTCTCAGGATGTCCCGGCTTTGTCCTCCACTTCTTTCCCTTCTGCCTCTTCCTCATCATGCTCCGTCATTCTCCATTCATTCATTCAGCATGCATTTACAAACCACCAGCTACATGTCTGGCCCTCTTCTGTACACAGTAGAACCAAAGTAGGAGCTGACCACTCCCTGTCCCCAAATGCTTCTGGTATTGGGGGTGGGGGGGGAGAATCAAGCAGGCAATTATAATTTAATGTGCCTAATGAGGGGAGAGGCACTATAAAAGCTATGGGCGGGGCGGCAGATAGCAGAGTCCTCCCCAGAGAGGGGGCTTCTGAGCCTCGAAATTTTCGCTGAGGGATGAACAGGCATCTTCAAGGAACAAAAGAAAAAAGGGCATTTCAACAAGAGGGAAGAGCTCATGCAAAGGCCCAGAGAGGAGAGGCATGGAGGCGGGGGTGTTGTGAATAGTCCCTGACCCAAATGAGAAGTGGAGGAGGTGAGGAATTGCTGTGAAGTGTGGGGGCCACAGCAAGGGCTCGGGGGTCCCAGGCCCTGTCCACCCGACTTCACCTCTAGCTCCTCCTGGAGGAGGCCTTCTGCTGGCCAGCACCCTCCCTTAGTCTCCTGGCCAAATGCCTGTGTGCACGGGCAGACAGACAGTTGGACACACACACAGACCAAGATATACATCAGACACCCACCCAGAGACATGTGCACATGCTCCCAGATGTGCCCACACAGAGACACAGAGAAATAGATAGACACCGAGGAGATGGCTCAGAGCCACAGTGATGGAGAGCTGTAAGGACCTGGATGGGATCCACGCTGTGCAGCAGGACCCCAACCAGAGGTGGTCTGTTGCTATGGCTGGAAGCACAGGGAGAGGGGTCTCAGCAGCAGTGCTTAGCTGGCCCAGGCCTCACAGAAGGTGGAGTTGGTCTAAACTGGTGAACCTCAAACTGGGGTCCAGAGCTGGGCTGAGAGGGCTATTAGTTCCTCAAGGAAGCAAATTTGCAGTAACAGTCTGCAAATGCACATTTGTACAGAAAATCTCATTTTTTGTCTGTTTCTCAACCCAGACTCTTGAGGGTCGGAGATTGTCTCTCTGGGGCCTGGAGGGACTCTTTTCTTTATGGGGTGTGCAGTGGATCATGCCAGCGAGAAGGTAGGGCACTCAGTGACCAAGGGCCAGGCCCTCTGGTCAGATTCAGGCTCCGGGAAGGCAGGAGGTGGTGCCAGGGGAGCCCTATGCAAACACCATGCAGTTGGCCCGTAACCAGTGCAGATGTGAGCCCCAGCTCTAGGGTCTCCCAGCTCCGTGCCCCTCAGGGACTGCCCTGCCCTCTCTCCCTCTTTCCAGTCCCTGGGAGCTCCTCCCAGGACTAGGACTCACCTGTGAGTGAATGGGTGCCCCAGGCCCTGAGCTTGTCCAGGGAAGGTGACCTAGAAGTTGGCCCTACATCGTGGGCAGGGGTCCTGTGTAGAGCAGCCAATGGGCCAAACACAGCAGGGAGAGGGGGCAGCAGCTGGATAGGGTCTGATGCTGCATCAACATCTGGCTGCAGGGGACGTGAGGGGCACTCAGGGCCTCCAGCACTCTGCACCTCTAGTCCCATCCCCCACCTCAGGCTCCTTCCACCCTGACCCTCTCTGGGTCTCTACCTCAGTCTTTCTTCCTCTTCAATCCCAGGATTCTGTGGGCTTCACTGTCCCCAAAATAGTGGTTAAGACTGTGGGCTCTGGAGCCTGACCACTGACTCCACATTATACTAGCTGTGTGCCCTTGGGCAGATTACTCCATTTCTCTGGCCCTCATCTGTAAAAACCAAGAACAGTAACAGCTTTCCTCCCCCAGCAGCTGGCTGTGAGGGTTAAACTGGACAAGCATGTAAGAAGCTCAGTGCTGTGCTGGACACGTGGCATGTAGTCATGAAATGTTAGCTGCTATCGTTACACACTTCATGCTGCTGCAGGCCTGGCCGCTTTCAGGCAAAAGTCTCCCTTCTGAATCAGGGTCCCTTTGGGGCCAAAGAGCTGCCATGGGGGTTTGATCTCATTCACCCTCTGTGTTAGTTTGCTAGGGCTGCTATAACCAAGGACCACAAAATGGGGGGTTTAACCAACAGAAACTTACTGTCTCAAAGTTCTGGAGGCTGGAGTCCGAGATCAAGATGTCGGCAGGGTTGGTTCCTTCTGAGGGCTGTGAGAGAGCATCTGTTCCCGCCTCTCCCCCAGCTTCTGGTGGTTGCTGACAGTCTTGGACATTCGCATCACCCCAGTCTCTGCCTTCATATTCACAAAGGACTCTCCCTGTGTGTATGTTTCTGTGTTCAAGTTTCCCCTATTTATAAAGACACCAGTTATACTGAATTAAGGCCCACTCTCATGAGCTCATTTTAAATTTACTTCTGTAAAGACCCTGTCTCCAAATAAAGTCCCATTCTGGGGTACGGGAGGTTAGAATGCAAACATACCTTTTTTTGTGGGGGACACAGTTCAATCCACAACACCCTCCAATTTGCTTCCTGCTACCTTCTTGTTGGCTGGGTTGGGTTTGACTTGGGATCTTGGGGACCCAGCTGTTCTTTGTCTTGTTTTTCCCCTCCCTTAATCCCAGGACCCTGGCACAGCTGCAGAGGGGCTGGAGTGTCCACGGGAGGGGCCGCTCAGTGAGCCCCCAGGCACCTCGGGTGAGGGAGGTGGACTGGGGTCCAGGCTGGAAATCGGGCTCCTCTCTGCAGGCGGGGCCCTGCCCAGACTCAAGAGCCTGTGTGTGGGTGTCTGTGGGCATGAGAGGATGGGGGTGGGGCTCCCCACAGATGGGGCTGCAATCTGTGCTTCACTGCCTGGCTTTGGCCAGTGACAGGAGCAAGACGCAGGCTCTGGAGGGAAAAAACAACCAGATGACTGCCAGGATCCAGAGGTGGAAGGTGGGAGGAGCTAGGGGCTGCCTGGGGTGGGGGGAGTTGGGGCCCACCTGGGGTCAGGGCCCCCAGAAGCCCTTCCTGATGACCCTAGAGTTTTCCCCAAGCCTGAAACCAGGGACCTAGTGGAAAAAAGTAAGCAGCCCGGGCTCTGTCACAGGCACTAGCCCCTTCCCCTCATGGGGCCTCAGCTTCCCTGTCTGTATAATGGGTCCCAAACTCCATGTCCTGGCCCCTGTAGTACCTGGGGGCTCAGGTCCAGGGTGTGGGGCCTCTTGGGCTAAGGCAGCCCTTCTGTCCACAAATGGATAAGGGCCTCTCACTCCAGTCTGAGCTGGATGCCTGGGGGCAGGAGCAGGACTCAGGGTGCAGCTGGCACTGGAACCTGCAGCGTGAGCTACTAGGGGCAAGGGTTGGTGCCCTCGGATGAGTGTGGCCCGGGCCTGCCCACACGCCAGGACAGGGACACGAGAACCTGGACAGTCCAGCCGGCTGAGAAGGAAGGCCAGCCGCCCAGGTGTTCCTGAGTCCTAGGCACCCGCCCTCTTCCCATAGGTGTGGGCCCCGGCAGAGCCCCCAGGCAGGCTATGAGTCTGTGCATGCAAGGTGGACTCCACCCCATCCCCAGCCCCCTGTGGAGGTCTGGGCCCAGCTTGGCTTCTCTCTGGGGACCAGACTGGCATTTACTGAGTGGGCACCAGTCAAGCCCACTCCCCTCAGCCTCCAGTCCCATAGTCTGCAGGGGAGGCCACTGTGGAATCCTCCCTGGGCCTCCCAAGCAGCAGGGTTTCCAAGAACACAGAGATGGGGTTGTGGCCAGGTGGCCTTGGACAAACCCTCTGCTGACTCTGGGCTCAGGTTCCCATCTGTGCACTGGGACTGGTGTCGGCAGGACTCAGGAGGGGTTCTTGACCCTCAGTGATACTATGACCCTATTTGGTTTACCCATTAGGTTGCTGTCCCTGGGTCATACTCTCCAGATCTTTAGGGCCTGTGTCCCAGTGGAGTGGCCCACTGTCCTTGGTGGGGCTAATGACATACAGAATGGGATGTGGGCAAGGCCTGCCCCAGGTGCTGCCAGAGCCGAGGCCTGCAGAGAAACCCAAGGAGTGTCCAGGGGGCCCCCCCAGGGGCAGAGGGGAAAGCTTGGGAGCAGGCAGGGGCAGAGTCACTGCAGCCCCACTGGGAGGTGAGAGCTGGCCTGGGTTGGTCCTGGCTGCCCTCCCTCAGGGCTGGGGACAGGGCCTCCCAGGCAGAGGATGCAGCTGTGTGGACCGGGCCCTCTAAGACCACGCTGGGTCCTTGTGACCAGGAAACTGAGGCCGAGGCCACCTGGAGAGGTGAAGGTAGGGTGAACTCCGGAGGCGGGGAGGGGAAAGCTTGTTGGAACCAGTGAATTGGGATCAGGATGTCTCCCCCGAGGGCCAAGAGCTGAGCCTAGACCCACTGCAGGCTGGACCCCAGGCTGCCCTGCTCTTGCATGGTCTCGGGGTGGCCCTGGGTGGGGACCAGGCACTCGCTCCTTGGCAGGGTGGGCTCACCAGTCAACACAAAGCAAGTGCATCACGGTCAAGGCTCTGTGGGCCCGGCCTGGTGCACAGGGACCCAGTGCAGGGAGAGAGGGGAGGACCTGGAGACAGAGGGGGATTTGGAGACCGGGGCCTGCCCTCAGGAAGCTCTCAGGCTGGAAGGAATTAGTCATACAGGGAGCACTGAGGGAGTTTCACCCATCAGTATTTTTGGACTCAGGGAAATTTTTAGTCACCTAAAAATTAGGAGGGGAAGAAAGAGGCCATCTTGCTCCTTCCCCCTAGTGCTGTTCCGTCAGCTTCTCCCAGCACCTGATAGTCAGCTGTCCCTTCTCTGGGTCAAGACGTAGTCCCAGGCAGGCCCCTGTGAGAATGGAGTGGGGTGATGTCCTTGGGGAAGCACCAGATTGAGATAGGAGTCAACGACCGTCCCCCCACCCCCAGTTCCTGCAGACTTCGCTGCAGGAGGTGGGCTCCGAGCTGACCCAGATGCGGCCTAAGCTCGAGAAAGCCTGGGACGTGCTGAAAGCTCAAGCCTCAGAGCTGGAGGCTCAGCAGCTGGCCCTGGAGGGTGCCCAGAACCAGGGGCTCAACTCACCCCCACCTCTGTGCCGCTGCCAGGCCTGCATGCCCAACGAGGGACCCACAGTCTCCCCTGCCCATTCCTGGTCACACTGTGGCCACTGGCTTTCCCTTCTTCGACTCCCTAGTCAAGTCCCTCCCAAGCCCTCACTGCCCCCTTTCCGACAGGGCTGAAGCCCTCGAATGTGCTCACTGCCTCTCCCCACTCCCCCTCAAGGTGGCAGAGAGCCTTGCTGAGAAGCTGAGGCTGGAGCAGGAGCTGGTGGGAGAGTGAGGACCATGGGGGGGGGGAGGGGCACCTGGATCTGAGGGGCTCTGGGGGAGAAACCCCCCTCCCTCACAGAGATGCTCACCAGGCCCCACAGCTCTTCCCCTGCCCCTGAGAATCTGGGGCAGGTGGCAGGGGGCGTTTGGGGACGCGCTGTTAAGTGAGCCCTCTCATCCCCTCGGGGGATAGTGATGGGCCTGGGGCCTGACATATCGCCCTGTCTGCCTTCTCTTCTCTGAAGAGGGGAATCTAGGGGAAGAAGCAGGAGGGAGCGTGGCTAGGTGGGTTCTGGGGGTACAGAGAGTCAGGATGTCTGGGTTCCTGGGCCTGGCGTCACAGATTGAAGGAGAGTGGCCTTCAGAGCTGAAAAGTCCTGTGCTCGAGTCAGCTTCTCCACCAACCAACTAGGTGAGTATGAGCAGGTGTGCCTTCTCTAAGCCTCAGTTTCCTCATCTGCAAAATGGGGGTACTGACAGTACCTACCTCAAAGGACGATGTGAGGATTACACGAGACGGTGCATGGAGCACAGTGTCTGTTTCCAGTCCCCCTAAGCTTCCTGATACCTGGGGTCCAGTTTGGGTGAGTCAGTATTAAAGCCATAAAACCACAGAGATGTGCCCAAGACCAACTGTGTATGGGGCTTCAGTTACAAAGTCTATCCATTGTTCCACCAACAAGACATTGTCTACACTTCTTATTAAGTTCAGGAAACAATCTGATATAATGTGCAGCCACCAGGGATAGACAATGCCCACGACCAGGAGCTTGAATACTGTCAGTGCTTGGATTCTATTTCACTCTGACCAAGGGCCTCATCTTTATGACCCTGCGTGGAGGAGCTGGACGGGGTGGGGGATCCTGTCTTTTGCCTCAGCTGCTCTCTGGGGATCCCAAGGGAAGCGGGGCAGATCTGTCAGTGGACCCTCAGGCTGGGAACTGTGTCCACAGGGAACAGGAGCTGGTGCAGCTCCGAGCGTCAAGGGCTCCAGCGCCGGGAGGACAGGAGCCTCCATCCGCCTCTCAACTGAAGGTAGCATTTGGGGATTCTCCAGAGGGACAGGCAGAGTGACCCCTGCCTCCCTGTGGGACCCAGGCCCAGTCTCTCTCTCTGCCTTCGTCTCCCCATCCACAAGTTGGAGGGGGAAACAGAGGCTCGAAGGGCCCCTCCAGCTTGGACCTTTGCTGGTTCTCCTGGATTCCTCAACTGCCCACCCTTCCCCGGCAGAGCGGGAGCTACCGCATACCTGGTACCTGCCCTGCCTCTGCGCCCTCTGTGGGGGTCAGCCTCTGCCTCATCTGCTTCCAGATCGTAGCCACAGCCCTGGAACCAGAGGAAAGGAGCATCTGAGAAGCAGCCAGGGGCAGTGCCCAGGCTGGGGAAGAAAGGTGGCGTGGAGACTGAGGCCCAGAGCCACGAGGGAACAGATTCACAGCCTCGCTCTGCAGCACAAGAGACTGAGGTCAGCCCCTGGCCCAGCCCCAGGGAGCCGGGCAGTCCTGGCACAGAGGGCCTGGATCGATAGGCCTCAGGAAACCAAGTGGGGAAAAAGACTCTTGGGGAGAGGGGAGGCCCCTGTAGCTATGCCTTTAGGCCCCAAGGCCAAAGTCTCTGTCAGGCCTATTGTAGGTGGCTGCAGTAAGAGGCTGTCCTTGTCCCCCACCTGCCACGGGGCCTGAAATGCTCACGCTGGCACAGGGTTCCTGACTCTCAGTGGTTGAGGCCACCTGGCTCTTTCCCAGGGGGACCCTGTGGCTCAGAGTAGAGCTGGGCAGGGAGTGGCCAAGTGGGGATGCTGGGGTCCTCGTGGGGCTTGGTTGGCCCACTCATTGCCCCAGTGCCAGCAGAGTGATGGCTGGGACCCTCTGTCTTACTGGTGAAGGCCTTAGGCACTGGGCTTTAGGCTTTTCAAAGTGAGTTTTCATTTACTTGTGCTTCATTCAAATCACTCTGCAGTTTCCATTTCACAGACAGGAAACTGCCCAGAGAAGGGCAGTAACTTGCCCTAGGTCACACAGCAAAACAGCAGCTAAGCCCCCTGGTTCCCTAACCTGTCCCAGAAAGGTGGTTTCTCATTTCACACTGCCTATTCTGAGCTTGAGAGCAGGACCATCTTTAATGGCCACAGGCCAGGCCGGCTTAGGGCTGACATCCCCCTCAAGGTCAACTGGCCATTTTTCTTTTTCTGAACTTCCCTCCCCACCCTCCTCTGTGCTTCCTTCCCCTACAGAGCTCTGTTAGCTGGGCCACATGCCCCCCAGAACCATCCTCGATGCTGTCACTGAACGCTCCCCCCATCTACTGCCTTAAGTGAAGCAGGGTTTTGCAGAGGGGGACTCTGGCAGGGCAATGGGACAGAACATCTTTGGGATTGTTTCTCCAGCATCGTCCTCCACAAAATGTCCTCTGCCCTCCCTGCCATATACAGGCTACTGTGGGGGCTGTCAAGTTCTCAACTGATTGGTCCAGCACTGGGTGCTGAACCCAACTGAACCAATGGTCTCCTTCCTGGGGTCACTGGACTTAGAACAAAAGAGTAATCTTTCCTGGGCTGAAAACTGGACACATAAAACTGGGGAGCTGTCAACCGCCGTTTTTCTCTGGGGAAAAAGGTGTATTTCAGTAAGAGTAAATGGAGCTGACGATTCCCAGAAACTGAAATTGGGATGGAGAGATTTTGGTTCAGCCCAGGGGGTCTCATGCATGCAGAAGACATAAGTTGACCTTTCGGATGGTCATCTCACCTTGCTCTGTAGCTCAGGCGTCAGGCTGAGCTGGTCTTCAGGAGGGGAGGAATACCTTCCACGGGCAGCGCTTCTGGGTTCCAGACCCTTCCTGAGGCCAGCCCCAGGTCCCATTGCCCTTGGGCTCCTCCACATACCCTGATGTCGGAGAATAAATACCCCTCCTGTCTGCTCATATGGGCCTGAGCGATTTGGGTCCCTTACGAGGGAATGCCTCCAAACCAGATGGCTGCCCACCCTGTCCCAAAGGCCCTCCGGGTAGGCGGAGCATTGCCCTCCACCGGCTTATCTCAGACCCGGCTCCGGTTTGTTCCCCTGGCACAGAAGGCCACCCCACCACCCCTTTGCCTTCTTGTGTGTCCCTGTGTGCCAGCTGCTGACGGGGTTGGTACTCACTGTCTCCAAGCGCAGCGGGGGCTCCCACTCTTCCCAGTCCTGCTGGTCTGGTCGGTTCCTTCTCCCTTTCCTTCCGGTGGTGATTACAAACCTTCTCTTTCATAAGTCCCAAGCCACCAACTCCCCCTCCTTTCCGGGCAGTAACCGGCACTTCATTTCATAGGGAGGCGGGCAGAGACGCTGCCGGCGCCGGACCGACCCTCCAAGCGCCGCGCGGCCCCAGGCCCTTCCCAGCCGCCCCCCACCCCCCGCTCGCCCCATTGGCTGCGCGGAGGGCACATGCCCAGCCCTGGCCAATGAGGTGGGGGAAGCTGCGGCTCGTGGCTGGGAAAGCTGGTCCCGGGGATGCTCACGTCCCTCAGGTGACCCCCCCTGCTGTGCGAGGCTTGGGGAGTCGAGTGGGGCCAGAGCCGAGACGTGGGATAATCAGACTCCCCTCCCCGCGTCCTCTGCTTCCCTCTCGTAACCGCGTTGGGTTACCCCTGCCCTAACTTAAAAGAGGCATCTGCGGGAGAAGTTGGACAGCTGCGTTAGAGTCCGTTCCCAGCCCTGCCATTCACTACGTTTGTGACCTCGTGCACATTTCTGCTCTTCAGTTTCTTCATCTGTAAAATGAACGAAGTCTCTGCCTCACAGGTCTATGGGTGCAGTGTTAAATGAGACACTGAGCAGAGTGCTTTGCCTCGCTCGTGGTTAGGGCAGATTCTGGACTCCGTAGCCACCGACTGCTCTTCTCACAGCTCTGGGACCTCATGCTAGTTACTCAACCTCTCTGCGCCTCCAAACTCATAAATGTGTAGAGGAGCAAACGAGTTAATTCATGCAAAGAACTTAAACCACACCTGGCATACACCAGTGTTCAGTAATTGGTAATTTCACAGTCTCCTTATTACCATCAGTGCCATCCCATGTCCTGGGGCACACGTTCAGAGTTCCTCTGGGGTACAAACCTGGGAGCAGAATTGCTGGGCCCCAGGGCATGGGCACGTTCCACTTTACTAGGTACAGCCATAGTGTTTTCCAGAGTTAGGCTAATTTATCCCCCCCCAACCCCCAGCAATCTGTGAAAGTTCCCATTGCTCCCCATCCTCACCAAGGCCTGGTATTTTAAGACTACAGTTTGTGCCAATCTGATGGTGTGGAATGGATTTTTGTGCATTTCCCTGATTACTAATGAGGACCATTTTATTTCCTCTTCTGCCAAACACCTGTTCATGACTTTGCCCCCTCTCCTCAATCCTTCTTTTTGCTTTTGTCTTAACAATAAGCATTTAATGGCCGCTGAGCCTGCGCGTCCGGAGCCTGTGCTCCGCAATGGGAGAGGCCACAACAGTGAGAGGCCCGTAATGCAAAAAAAACAAAAAAAAAATAAGTATTTTTTAAAAAAAGAAAGAAATTCTGACTAGTTGTGTGTTACAAGCATCTCCTCCCAGTTTGTCTTTTTATCTTATGGTATCTTTTGATGAACTTTTCTCGGAGGGTCTAGTCTGAGGAATTCTTCCTTTTCTCGAGGTCTTAGATATTCTCCTATATTTTTTTCTGTTAATTTAAAGTGGGATGGAACTGCAGTGGCTCAGTGCCTTGGTCTTCTCAGATTCTCCATCTCTACCAGGAGGCTTATTCAGCTGCCACTTCTCCCTCAGCGTCCCCTCACAGCCACTCCATACTTCTAACTCAAATGTCTCTGGACCCTGCTTCTCCTCATCTCTGGGCCTCCTCCCATACCAGGCCCACTGAATCTCCATGTGGCAGCCTCCTGGTGTGTCACAGGAGGTTGTGACGTGTGATCCCAACTATTGGTTAGTAATTAAAGTACTAAAGGGTTGGTTATTTCTTTCAAAAGATTTTAAAAAGTCAGTGAGAGGTTCAAGACTGTCCCAGTGTCACCCTCACTTTCTAGCACTTCAAAATGGCGGAGAGAACACCGCCCCCCCCACCCGTGCCTCAGAGGTTGCAGACAGGCGAGGTGTATGTTGTTATGGATGGAGATGGGCAATCACAAACCCACCCAGTGCTTTACCTCTCTGCCCATTTCTTTTGGTTTTGCCAAAACCAGGTTGTGCCCATACGATGCGCATCGTGGCAGAGAAAAAGGCTGAGCAGTCTGGGTATAGGCCTGTTTCAGTGGCAGTGTCCCAGGGTGTCCATGCCTAGAATGTCTCCCAGCTCCAGATCACCCTTCTAGAAAAGCCTCTTTCTAAGCCTATGTCCTCCTTAAAACATGTCAGCAGGGTCCCGATGCTCAGAGGATGGTGCCCAAATTCCTTAGCCGGGGCTCCATCCTGGCCCCAGCCACACTTTTTTCCAGCACCCCCCAACCCTAGGCACTGCCCACAGTTCCCCAATGCCAGGTCCTTTGATGCCACCGAGCTTCCACACGTATCACTTCCTCTGCTCTTCCTCACGTCTCCAGTTGGCCACCTCATTCTTCTAGCTGAAATGTCCGCTGCTGGGAAGCCTTCCAGAGATTCCCTAGTGAGCTGCTCCAGCATTTATCTACCCCACTGGTCCCAGTCATGCTGTATTCTAAAGACTCGGTTTTTGTCTAGAGTCGTGTGTGCCTCCCAGACAAGAGTGTGAGCTCTGTGAGCGTGGGGACTGTACTTATTCAGCAGGAGCTCAAAGAGGGCTTGCTCATGGAGGAGACCCCTGGCCCTGTGCCTGCTGGGACCCTGACGTGACACCAGGGGAGTCAGTTTTGGTGATCATGCAATATCAGCGGTGCCCAGCTAATACAGAAGACAGGCTGAGAGTGAGCGCTTTGGGAAAACGGTGGGTGAGCAGCGAAGAGAAGGGTTAGGAAAAATCAAGGGATCAGAGGAGTGGCTCACTTAGCCCCTTTCATTCTGAAGGCCCTCGCCTCTTCCCTAGTACTGTCAAATGAGAGAGTCACTGAAAGCGCCTGCGAGACCTGCTTGTGTGAAGAGGTAGAGGTTTATTGAAATATAAACATTCGAGAACATGTAAGATAGAAAATGACCACAACATATACAGACACTTGCTGCAAGAGGACTTCTGAGGTATTTATCCACTGCCTAGGCTACCCATGTGCTATCACATTTTTTCCTGGTTAAATACAAGTAAGATGGGGAGGGGGAGGGGACGGAGCGGCCCTGGCCAATGGCTGCCATGTGACCTCAGGGCTGCACCGTCAGGAGAGCTCCTCTTGGCCCAGGGCCCCATTCTGGGGGCAGCTGCCGGCGCTCCCACCCTCGGGCTTTCAGGCTGAGACCCTGCTGTTGCCCTTGAGGGCAGCGAGGGCTTGCTGAGAGGGCAAGCTGGGCAAGCTGCCTGAGGAAAGGGAGAGGATCCAACAACCAGGAAGACACAGTGCACCACCCCTGTGTCCTCCAGGTGGGAAGAGTCCATCCTTTGTGACCAAAGCCCTGAGAAAGACACACTGGCCAAAAGTCTGCGATGCCTTCAAGTGGGCCCAGCGCCAGCCAACCGGGCTCCTCCCTGACACGGACCTCAGACGCCCTTCTCTGCCAGGCCCTGCGCCGGCCTGGTGAGGCCAGGAGAGGGTCAGCCCCCAATGGATGGGGCTGTGTGTGTGAGTATGTGTGAGTGTGAGACAGTGTGGAGGGCTAGGGAAGGGAGAGAAGATGCAGTCAGTGCAGCTGCAGCTCACTGGGCTGAGGTATGTGTTTCGTGCTCAAGCGTATGATTTCCCTTTCCTTTCCTAGATGGACTGAGTGTTAGTCGTGCGTGGGCTTGTGCCACCATGGTCTCCCACCACCACAGCGCGATGATGTCACAGCAGGTGGGGTTCCACTGAACACTGCAGGGCTTACTCGATTGAGAGGCGAGCCTTGTGTGAGAATCACCTCTTCTTTAGGACACAGGAACAGCCCACTCCACCCCAGGGTCCAAGAGGAGAGACAGAGCTCTTTCAGCATCTCCTCACCCTCTGGGGCAGCTCAACTTCTCCAAGGTCCATGGCCTCCACAGCCCACTCCTGCCCTGAGGTGGGAATGTTGAGTGAAGGAAAGATGCCCTGCCCCCACCCTGGTGAACTGGGCGCTGGGGTTTGGGACTGCCCTGCTCTGGTGGGAAATGGGTCAAGGGCCATCTTGAGAACCGGTGTGGTTTCACGATCCAACCTGCGTGAGAGCGGGCCTCTCCGTTCCACCTCCTCCTGCCACTGTGATCCCTGAGTCGTCTCTCCTGCTGCCTCGCTCGCACCCTCACTGGGGTCTTAGGGAAGGGCCGGAGGGGCTGGGGAACCAAATCATTTGCTCGGCTTTTGGGGTGATCTGCTTTCATTTCTTTGGTGCTACAATAACAACAATAAAAATTTTAAAGTAAAAAAAAACACAAAAGTCAGCAAACACATATAAAAAAGATTTCAGAGATGCAAATACTTCCTGAAGAATCAAACATCAACAGTTACAAATCTGAGGTATTTCAATGAACCTGACATTGGCAGGTTTGGGCCCCATGAGAAGAAGAGGGGCCCAAGGGACAAGTGGGCTGTTTTCTGGGAGAGCTGGCCAACAGGGATGAGTGGGGACGTGAGGTCTGGCAGGGTCAGAAAAGGGTCAGTGGAGTGGGTGCCAGGGCCTGCCTGGGCAGCCCCTGAGGCTCTGCCTCTCCCTCAGCAGATGCCCAGCAGGCCCTGGGTCCTGAGGACTGCCCTCATGATCCCTGTCTTGGGACCATTAAAAGGGGGATATGGGGCCCTGAGGACTGCTTCAAGACTTGAATTTGAGAGACCCACACCCCAAGAACCAAACATGGGAGGCAAGGTGGGTTGGGAGGACCCCATGCCATGCTCAGCAGAGAAGGGCCACAAAGACATGCTCTTGGCTCCTAGCAGCCCCACACTGGAGTCAAAGATTGGGGGACTGAGCAGGGGAAGAGACCAGTGACCCTGGGGTCACGGCAGAAGGCAGGGGAAGGGAAATAAATTAAAGGGGAAGGGATGTGGAGGGCCTCCAGCCCTGTGTCAGCTTACAGATTGTCAATACACTGTGCCCGGGATGGGAGGTGGCCTGGGAGCCCTGGAGGAAGCTGGACGCCCACAGACCCCGCCCAGTTCTCCAGGACAATCCCTGATTGGACAACGCTGCCCTGTCAGGCCCCTCCAGCCTCTCCTTGCCTCTAGAGTACAGCAGGACCTGATGGAGCCTGGACAGACGGACAGGTCCAAACTCTCAACATCTGGCCAAATGGTGTTTGATGTGGGCTCCATGAGATGAGGTAAATTCTGTGCATCAGCTTCCTCCACTCTCGATGGGAGGGTGGAGGGAGTTGGGAGCTGGGTCCTGCCCCTCAGAGGGACCAGCTGGTGGAGGGCTCTGCACTGGGGGTGCCCCGGGACGAGGTAGGACTTGGCGAGCAGTGAGAACTGCTGCTGCTGCTGGCGCTGCTGCCGATGCTCTGGGGAGCGGATCCTGCGATGAGGTGGACCACAGGTTTCTGGGCAAACAGCACACCTGAGCGAGTGGGGGCGGGGAGAAGCAAGTGTGAGCACATTGGGAGAGGAGGGACAGGTTCAGGGGTTCAGTTCATTCCACTGTATCTATTGCCGCCTAACTCTGGGCGAGGAGGTTCCATGCTGGACGCTGCGCTAGGTGCCGACACTGCCCTGCCTGCAGGTGCTTACAGGCTGGTGAGGGGGACGGACAGAGTCATTTTGCTGAAATGTCACAAAGGCTCTAAGTGAAGTGTACCCAGCGTGTTGTGGGGGAAAAAGGCGGCTTTGGAGGGCAGGGGAAAGTGGGTCAGGAGAAGCTCTGGCGGGAGAGCATGCCTGGACTTTTTAGAAAAAGTGGCCACACGAGGAGGAGGAGACGGTGTGGCAGGCAGAGGAAATCTGAGAGAACGAAGAACAGAGAGAGGCGGCGAACGTGCTGGAGGCTGGTGCAGCAACGCGGTAGGCCCGGGGGGAGCTGAAGGCAGGCGTGCGGCACAGGAGGCTGGAGAGGTGGCAGCGCGAGGAAACGGAGGCCTGCATGTCTCCAGGCTGCCGGGGTCGTACCCTGTGGGGCTTGTGAAGCCCCTGAAGTTTTAAGGGGAAGAAGGGGACGGACATCACGCGACGGGCATTTCAGAGCTCTCTGTGGGGCTGGGAGGATGTGGGTGGATGGAAGCCTGCAAGTCAGAGCTACTCTAACAGGGGAGAAGAGAGGTCTGAACCAGGGCCATGCGGCGGGGACGCAGCAGAGCAGTGGCGTCTGCTGAGCTCTGGTGGGTGATGGGCCTGAGGGGCTCTCAGGAATGACTTCCAAGCTCCGGGCCTGGGTGACTGCACAGCCACTGAGAAAGGACACAGGTGGGACAGGATTGAGGCAAGTGAGGTTTGGGGAGCCTTCAACTCTCTTCTGACTGTTCCCCATGCTGAGGGAGAGGAGGCATATCCTCCTCTCTCCTGAGAAAGGATGAGAGGAGATGGAGAGCCAGGCACTGATCTCCCCCTTTCCTGCTTTCCACACAGACCTACTCCCAACCCCCAAACCTCCTCGACCACACGGCACCACCAGAAGGCAAAGGGCATCCAGGCCCTAGCCGCCAGCTCGTCCAGTCTCCCTGACGGGTCTGTGTTAGGCAGAGACCTTTGAACGTGGCGTGGTCTCTGAAGCACTGACTCTGTGGTGAGTGGCTAGGCAACTTGGCATCCCTGCTTCTCTGCAGGCTGCTTCCAGGAACTCTGCCCCTTCCCTGGCCCCAAGCGTGATGCCCCCAGCAAGTGGCCCGGCAGAGATCCAGAGCGGCCTTGGCCCCAGTCCCCAGAGCAGGAGCACTCAAAGCATGCCCTGTGGAAATGCCCCTGGTTTCGATAGAAGGTGCAGCTCTAAGCCCCCTCCACTGGGTACCTCCCCATGCCCCCTCTAAAACAGGTGATTGATGCCCAGGCTCCCAGCAGGAGGCCACTGGCCAGAGTGCCCATGCTCTGGGGCCCCCACTCATCAAGCTGTGCTTAACAAGAGTCAGCTGGAGGGACTTACCTGGTGGTACAGTGGTCAAGAATCCGCCTGCCAATGCAGGGGACACAGGTTCAATCCCTACTCTGGGAAGATCCCACATGCCGTGGAGCAACTAAGCCCGTGCACCACAACTACTGAGCCCACGCACCACAACTACTGAAGCCCGTGTGCTGCAACTACTGAAGCCCACGCGCTGCAACTACTGAAGCCCGCGGGCCTAGAGCCCGTGCTCCGCAACAAGAGAAACGACTGCAATGAGAAGCCCGCGCACCTCAACGAAGAGTAGCCCCCGCTTGCCACAACTAGAGAAAGCCCGTGTGCAGCAACAAAGACCCAATGCAGCCAAAAAAAAACAAAAAACAACCAGTCAGCTGGCTTTATCCCCAAACTCATCTCTACACTAACAAAATGGGAGTGGGAAACGGATTGCTGTTTCTATGAAAACTAAGTTGAACACCTTGGAAAGTCTTCGTAAAGGTGCTAAACCAACCAACCAACAAAAAACTGTTGCCAAATTAGATCTAGGAAGAGACAACTGTAAAAGACTGGGGGGAAAATCATGAAAATATAGGCTGATTCTGCTGCGCTCAGATTCCTTTGCCTGTGTCAGTTCTTGGACCATGACAGATGATGTCCAGGAAGAGAAGACCTGAACCAGTCAAAGAAAGGAGACACATGCATTGAAAGACTGTAATGGTGGACACTGATTTAACTTATAATACAATGTTAAAGGTGTGGATAGAGTTGATTATGATTCTTTACGTTAAATGACTTTTTCAAATAACGAGCCAACCATTGGTCGAAAAAGGGTTAGACAAGGGGTCTCCATCACTTTATCAAAGGTGGTGGTGGTGGGGCTTCCCTGGTGGCGCAGTGGTTGAGAGTCCACCTGCCGATGCAGGGGACAAGGGTTCGTGCCCCGGTCCGGGAAGATCCCACATGCCGTGCAGTGGCTGGGCCCGTGAGCCATGGCCGCTGAGCCTGCGTGTCCGGAGCCTGTGCTCCGCAACGGCAAAGGCCACAACGGTGAGAGGCCCGCGTACCGCAAAAAAAAAAAAAAAATGGTGGAGGGGGATCTGTCATCCTATTAGCAATCCTCAGCCCTCCTCATCCGGAAGAACTACTTTACCTTTGGAACCTTGAAAGGAAGCCACCCCTGGGAAGATGTTCAGACAGAAGGGTGACAAGGGGGTCTTGCAGGGAGCTGTACTGAGGCTGGCTGCCACCCTGCCGCCTCCTTCAGAGCCCCAAGAGCCTCACCTGCGTAAGTGGTGCCGTCGATGTCCACAGACATGTTGATGCTCCCAATGCTGCTCGTGGTCAGGTTCACTGCTGCAGCCGAGGCCTCTGCTCTGTCCTCTGCTGGGGACAAGGGAGACAGCAGGCCCGGTCAAGCCCTCCGGCATTTCTGTCGTTCCCTTCAAGGCTCTCCCACCCTCCCGGCCTGGCCACAGCAGGCTGAGGCCTCCCAGAGTTAGAAAGCACCTGGATAACCTTCTGCCAAGTGTAAGGTGTGGCAGGAGAAGCAGGCTGGTGAACGTCCTACGGCTTGCTTTCTCCACTGAACCACTTCACCTTCCCAACTCCCTCTGCTCTCAGAGAAGAGGCATCACATAGGCAAGGAGGCTGACCTCAGCTCGCAGCTGCGCACTGATGCTTTCAACACGATTCAGCAAACCCTGAGCACCCACTATCCACCGGGTGGGGCGTCAGAGGTCACTAAGACCCAGCCCCTTCCTCTGAGGATTTGCCTTGCCTCCTCCTCCCCTTAACCAGGCTGGGAGGTCCCCAAGGAGAGGGTCTACCTGCTCAGCACCTGGCACTCCCTCTCCATCTGAGCCCTCCGTGGTTTGTGGAAGGCTGCAGGCGCTGGCACACAGGGCCTCGCCTGGCTCACCCGAGACTCTGCCCTTTCATGATGTTGAGAGCCAAGAATTCTTCCAGATGAGCTGCCTCATCTATTAGCCTGTGGCTTGTGCAGGGCCAGGGGCACCTGGCCTGAGAGGGTCAAGAGGGCAGAGCCCTGCTGTCCGGGCTGTCACCTCCAGTTCCCTTCGGCTCCTCGCCAGGGGGGGAGTGGGACAGGGAGGGGCTGCCTGGGAACACGCACAGCTCTCTTCACACCTGATTTCTTCCCAACACGAGCCCGCTCATGTTTGTTCTGAGATAGAGTCAAGAATGGCAAAGAAAATGTGTGTGAGGGGGAAAGGGGAACAAGGGATGTGGAGTGCGTGGTTGCGGGTGGGGGGGAGGGGCGGGGAGAAGGTGGGGCACCTGAAAAATGTGGAGGGGAAGGGAAAAGATGCCAGTTATGCTGCCAAACTTGTATTTCCTCCTCCCCTCTCTCCCGGGGGTCACTGGCAGCCTGGCCTGAGGCAGCTCTGGCCCCTCACTGAGCCTCCGGAAAGGAGGTGCTGTCTTTCTCCCAGATGGTGAGGCACTGGGGTGAAGGGCGAGCCCTTTAATTGAGACAGATCAAAAGGCAGGAGGGGACGGGGAAGACGCGGCAGCTGTCCCTCAAGGCCTCCTGCTCCTCCTTGAACAACTGCTTCTCCTCTTTGCTAGAGAGCAGGGCACGCCTGAGGAAACTGCAGGTCCCCTGCAAAATGACTTCAGCTTTGGTGAACTGAGACCTCTGTGGCCACCAAAGCCTCAGGTGGCTCTTTGGCCTCTAGATCCTTCTGGGGGCCAGGGGGGGCAGAACCTGGAGGGGCTCCACCCCAGTCCCCGGGACGTAAACGGGCCCTCGAATGGAGCCGGGGTTTGGCGCCCGGGCCCGGCACTCACCCCTGCCATTGATCCTGATCTTCATGGGCAGCTGCCGTGCCATGCTGAAGAAGTTGCGCTGGAAGGCCTGCTGCACCAGGCGCTGCTCCTCCTCTGACAGCCTGGACGCCTTCTTCTCAGGCGGCTCCCCCGACTCCAGCCGCTCCCGCAGCTGCTCCAGCGTGGCCGTCCGGGTACCGGCCTGCTGGCTGGCCAAGGTCACAGGCACAGCCAGGCGATTTGGCACGGGCACGGTTGTCACTGGGACTCCATCACCTGACAACGGCACCAGAGCTGGACCCAACCCATAACCCACCCTCCCACCTGGGTCTTGGACCCAGGGAACTTGGCGCCCTTCCTCCCTGCCCTTCCTCCTCACAAGGGCCCTGCAGACCTTTCCTGAGAGTGGTTGCTGGGGATATCCGAGGGCCACTGGCATTGGTGCCACTGCCGGAGCCCAGCCCGAGGATGGGGAAGCGGATCTTGGGTGGGGAGAGGAGGGCAGGGGCCCCAGCGGCAGCGGCAGAGGCAGAGGCAGCAGCGGGCGAGTAGCCAAAGAGGGAGGAGCTGTAGCTGGGCCGGCGGCCCTCCCTCCGGTTGCCATCAATGGCTGCCTGGAGCTCGGCCGGGGAGCTCAAGGCTTTCTTCTCGCACTCGTAGGCATAGAGATACTTCATATACCTGGAGAGAAGGAAGGAAGGAAGCCAGAGTCATCCAAAATGTGGCACGAGGGCTGCCCAGTTTAAGTCGATGGGCCTCTGGAAGCGGGCTCTGTGGGGCAGGCTCTGTCCTCTAGGACAAAGGAGCACAACCTGGTGCATGTGATGGAAGAGGAACCTCCCGGACAGCGAAGCCCCACCCCAGGCCCTCTAACTGCTACCCAATTCTAAACGCAGCTCGAAGTGGAGGCACGGTTCATTAGGGAAGTAGATACTTTCGCTAACGTTTCATGTTTTTGTGGCGCCTTTCTAGTGTCCTGGGAGAAATGAGAAATGCCATGTTTTGCAATGTCTTTCTGGCTCCTTGATCTCCTAACCATTCTGAGTCAGGCTGGTCAGACAGGAGCAATTCTTCCCACTGTGTGTGGACCTAGAAGTGATGTCCCTCTTTGTGTCAGATGCCCCAAGAAGCAATTCGCTACCCAAGAACCTTGGGAGAAGGACTGCTATGCTGGATATTGCTCTGTTCCCAACTTCTCCTGGAACAGTTTCAACAAGGCCTTAACATGTCACCTAACCTATGCATGGCTGATCTTTCCGTATTTTTCACAGAACAACGTCCAGAGTTCTGAAAGAACAGATTCCCCTCTGGCCCTCATTCGCCAGTGCTCCTCCTGTTCTCACTGCTTCTATCACCCTTATAATTAACTCAAATGGGTAGAAAAACAGGTCGCCGATCCCAGTGGGATCCCAGTGCCTGCCTTCCTCTGGGTCCGCTGTTGCTGGGCAAGCTGAGTGTCAGGTAGGAAGGGCCAGGCTTAGGGTAGGGGCGCTGTGTGGGAGATGACGTCCTGGAAAAAGCGTGAATTTCAGAGACAGAAGCCCAGGCGTGACTCTTCAGCCTGACCACTTACTAGCTGGTATGGCTCTGACCAAACGATCTAACCTCTGAGACTTAGTTCTTGTTATCTGGGAAACAGGGACAAAAACCTTCTTGACGGGGTTGTTGGTGAGGTTTGAATGAAACAGAACAGTGAAGCAGCAGCACACAGGAGATGCTTGGGAAGGGGTGCTCTCAGGATGACTTAGGTTAGGGAGGGATTCATCTCAGAAAGCTCCAGGCCCTTTCAGGAATTCCGCCCATCTTGTTCACTATACAGTGGAATTTCCTTCCTTCCTCTCCTCTAGGTTAAAGCATCCCCTTTCTCCAGCCTTAGCTTCCTTTCCCCAAGGCTCTGGCCACTCACTGGGTCCTCAGGGTGAAGGCGGCGCTGGTGATGGACGTGGGCAGGTTCAGGCCTTTGGTGATCTCCCTCCAGATCTTCTTGTTGATGATCTCCACCAGGCCCCCCTTCTCCGTCACCAGCTTATACAGCATATACAGGTCCAGGATCTGCTTGGCCATGATGGGGATTCGGTTGATGGGGGTCCCTGTGATTGTGCAAAGAGAGAAACAGAGGGTTGTGTCATTACCATGCAGAGAAAGAAGACATCTGTGGATGCCCACCCTTTTGCTGAGTTGGAAATATGTTCATAAATCTGCTTACAAGTATAATTTGACTCGAACTCTCAAAGCCTGGAAGCTATCAGACTAGCTGCCAGTTCTCCTTGGGAAGAACAGAAAGATAGGTCCAACTCACAGGCTGTGTGGCCTTGGGTAAAACACACAGCCTCTCTGGGTCTGTTTCCCACCTGTAAATAAGAGGGCCAGACTAAATGACTTCAAAGATTTTTTTTTTTTTTGCTAGCAGTATGATTCCAGATACTTTCCTAATGATTTGGCAACTCAGTCCTCTGGAGCCTTCAGAAGCTGTTCAGCTGCCTCCTCAGGGAAGTCTTTCCCTGACTCCCAAGACAGGTGAGGTCCTGCCCCACTGTCCACCTGGAGAGCTTCCTTGGCTTCTCTTCTGCAGCTCTCAGTGCAGTTTATAACCGTGTTTTTATTTGCATACTGCCTGTTTTCTCTTCATCTCTTCTCCTGCTACAGGGCAGAGAAATGGTTTTTTCTCTCCTGTGTACCCACCATGTCAAAGGAGCTGCTGGGCACACAGGTCTCCAGGGGGATGAAAAGCCACTCAACAATTCACTCCAACCCCTCCCTGGCCTCTGAAAGAGGGAGGGTCAGAGCCGCTTCCGCCCACTGGCCCCGAAGGGAAGTGAGAGGAGCCAGGGACTTGATTAGGAAACCTGGCACCGAGCAGGAAGGCCCACTAATGAGCACCGGGGGACGGCAGGGAGGGCGGGGCCAGGCTCCTTTCTCGGCGGCTGGGATGCTCGTCAGGAGGCGTGATGGATGACTGTCATTTGGCAGCCTCGGGATTAATGATCTGGAGGTCAGAGGGGAGAATTCCAGCAGGAAGGGTCACCGTCCAGGGCAGGGTATGAGACTTGTTGCCTTTTGATGGCAAGTCCTTTTACTGTACATAGGCTGCTCCTCCTGTGCCGTGGCCGCCCCCCCCCCGCCACCCCAGGCTTGTTGAGGTCTCACTGCCTGCCTGGTGGAGTTACGCCAGCTTGATTAGAGAAGGGCTGTTTGTTTCAGCTCCTCCTGCTTCTTTCCCCTCAAGGAATGGCATTTTTCTTCTCAGCTCTAGATCACTGGCCTCACCAACTCTTTTATAGGGTAATTCAAGCCAGAGTGGAGTGAAGGGTGCCACGTTTATGAGGAGGAAGTAGCGTGAGCACGAACACGTGGCACTGCTATGGTGGGACCGGGTCTCTTTTCTCAGTGTGGGGAGGGAGCTAGAGGTCTTGAAGACCTTTGTATTGACCGGCTGGTCTTTGGAGGGTCAAGGACAAAGGGGCCATAGAGTTAAGTTCAAAGATTCACTGGTAAAATATCAGAGGACTGCTGGCACGACAGCTCGCGCGCTGGTTAACTACTTCTCCCTGTGCTGTTCCGGACAGTAGACCTTATTCCTGTCATAAGCACAGGAGTCTCATGCAGCAGAACTGGTCTCCTGGCAGGACAGGGCTAAGGTCTCCCTTCTTCGCAGGCCTGCCTGCCCGAGCACGCTCATGGCCTTGGCGAGTTCATACCCTCAGGGCATCACCTGGAGAGTCTGGGAGGACCACTCCCAAGGCCCCCTCACACAAGTCCCCAAAGCTCTCAATTCCAGAAGCTTCCAGAACATCTTTACACATGTGACCTGTTCACTTCCAGGTCAGATGTTCACAGTGAGCTCAGCTTCATCCCCTAGGCCAGCTCCCTTTTCCCATCACTTCCTCTTCTTCCAGCAGCACCATCGTTCTTTGAGGTCTCGGGTAGGAACCTCCGAGGCAGCAGTGGCTCCTCTCCCTCCTCTCTCACCCACCTTTAGGCTGTCGGGAGGCTCACCGATTACTGCTTTGAGGCCCCTCTCAAAGCCATCTTCCTCTCCGGCCCTCAGCCACCACCCTGGGCCAGGCCCTTGCTGGCTCACCGTCAGATGCCCCCAGCAGCTTTGAATCCACGTGATCAACCTGCACGCTGCTGCCAGACCATCTAATGAAAACACCACTTTCACGCCATTACTCGCTTCCTAGTTTAAAAACCCACAATGACTCTTACTGCCAACCCAGCCCACCTCACATGTTCAATCTCATGACTCGGGTTCCCCAACACTCCTTAGAAGATTACGTACGATGTATTTTAAGCATGTCCCAACAACTCACTCTCACTCCAATCAGTTGGGTCTTCTCACCCTCACCCCTAAAGCCAAGCTCCTCTCTCCTCTACTTTTTGTTTTTACTGTCCCTCCTCATCAAGCCTAAAATGACCTGTCTGCGCTCAAATCCTCTCTACACAGGCCTTCAACGTTCACTCCCTCCAGGAAGAATTTTCCAACTACCCCAGTTCACATGGATTTCTTTCCTCTCAGAATTTCTATTATAATCACTACAAGTTCAGCAAATAGTTACACTTGTTTCACATATGTTCGTCTGGTATCCCAGGAGGACTGTAAGCTCAATGAAGACAGGAATTGTTTTTCCTTCATCATGTCTTGAATATTAGAATGTTTAATAAGCTAAACTACCATGCAGATTAAACCAACCAACCAACCAACCAACCTGCTTCTCAGAGTCAAAGCAACCAGCTCTGTGTTAATCCAACTGGGAATATTAAACGCATTTCCTTCCTTCCTGCTGTGGTGTGCCCACCAGGGTCTGTCACTAACTCGAAGTGTCTAATTGCTGACAGCCCTGAACAGAAGTCACCCTCTCCTCTCAGGTCCTGGCAGGTTCATTAGGGGGGTCATGACCCTTATTAAACAGACTGGGGAACCGAGGCCCAGAGTGGTTAAGCCCTTTGTGTCTGAGTCCTACAATAAGAGGACTGGCAGCACAGGAATGGATGGAGAGCTGGGGATTTTGAGAAGGTAAAGAAACCATGACTTCATTCAGTGGGGCCAAAGAGAAGGGGAGACAGGTGTTAAAGAGGGCAAGGGGGCTGGGTTTGTGATGCCCACAGAACAGGCGTGGCTGAGTGAGTGACCGTCAAGCAGGGCATGTCCAGCCGGGGGAGTGCTGTCCTTCGGAACTGTCACCTTGGAGAGCCAGCTACCGCTCCGTTTGTGAAGAGCTTTCAGAGTTTACACTATTTTCATTTGATTCTCTCCAAGGGTGGTAAATCTTCATATGTAAAGGGTGTGTTTTACTTTTAGAAATGGTCATTCATGGAAACAAGCCAGGAAAATAGGATGAAGTGACCAGGCTGTTTATACTGATTTTGTGTGAAGATGAGGTGTGGCCATAAACCATGACAGATTATCTAGTGTGGCTCAAACTGCCTCTGAAGGCAGCTCCCCAGAGAGGAATTATAGATTTGCTCAGAGTAGTCACTAGACTAAATGGCTAGTCATTTGAGATGGCTTCTTTCAAAGACAACAATGTCATAGATGTAGAAATTTCATTAAAAATTAGCCTTTTTTATAGTCACACAGAGAGTGGCTGCATTAGGCTGGGAACTGCTCAGGGGCAAGAGAAACAGGTAGATACTGGACCTGAGAAGACAAGGAAGGAGCAAAGTGGCATTTCAAATCCCCAGAGTGACCTCTTCTCAGCACCGCTGGAGAGAAAACACAGGCCAGGGCTGCTCCGCAACCCAGCCCCACTCTGGGCACGTGGGGGGTCATAGCTTCTCTCACCAAGGCCCCTATGGCCTGGCCAGGCACCCCGGTTCCAGGATCAGTGGGTAAGGGGAATGGGCATTTTCTTCCTCATGGTTGGCCCTCCACGAAACTGCTAAAAGTAGCTCCCAGTGCAGGCGGGCCCCTCAGTACCCTCAGAAACAAAGCTGAAGCTATTCTGAGGCCAGCTCTACATGACATCATGGTTTTCTCACGTTATGCAGCCAATCCAGACACAAAACCTGCCTTGGCTTCCATTCTTTTGACAACTAAGAGAGAGGCAGGGTCCTCAGGCTGGTCTCTCTCTGCAGTCTGCTCTGTGCTTAGTGGGCCTGGTAGCCACCTCCCTTGTCCCAAGGAGACTCAACTATGAAGAGAAGGGGAGAAGGCCTTTTAGCTGAGTTTCCCTACCTGAACAAGAAAGAAAACCAATACATCACGCTGGGGGTGGGGATGGGGGGGCTCGACAATATTCAGGCCTCAGTTTCCCTGTCAGTCTGAAGCAAGGGATTTGCTTCCAGATGACGTCCAGTTCTAAAGTCCTATGAGTCTATGAATAAAAACTTAAAAACAAAAATTGATAGTTTGGGGGGTTGGTGGTGGTGGTGGTGGTGTCATGAATTGGGAGATTGGGATGGACATATATACACCAATATGTATAAAATGGACAACTAGTAAGAACCTGCTGTATACAAAATTTAAATTAAATTAAATTTTAAAAAATGGATAGTTGTGACTATGACCAAGGGAGGTAACTTGATTTTAGGAGCTTGCCTGAACTACGAAATAATGTTGCCAGGTGACCCTGAGATGGACGGTTTGGGATCTTCTCCAATGAAGGGCGCCTGTGTGGCTCAGGACCAGGTCTGTGAAGTTCAAGTCCATAAGCAATGGCTCTTTCTCTAGCCTTGTGGGGAAGTGGGGGAGTCTCTGGCCTATTCTCTGGGCTGGATTACATCTTCCTCTAAAGAGGCTCTTCACCTGAGAGGGGACAGGCCTCAGTCCACAATAAATGCAAATGCAACCTGCAGAGAACCAGGAAGGAGGCCAGCAGCCACTGCAGGGAGCTCTTGGTGGGTCACCAGTGTCGCCCCTGCAGGAGGCCGAATCTCCGCCCCCATCACACCTCCCAGAGGGGGCGGGAGCACCTGATGGGGAAGCCTGTGGACTGTCAGTCACTGCTATCAAAGCAGGAGCTAGGATTGAGGGTAATTAATCATGCTCCCTCTGACAGCAATCCAGGGCCTTATCTGTACCCCAAGAAATGCCGCTGGTCTCCAGTTCCCTCCTCAATAAAGGAGACTGACAGTTCCAACAAAGAGGCCCCTTATCAGATTTCAGCGGGGGAGCCTGAGGCAGCCCGAGGGAGATGTGGAAAAGGCTTTTATGAGGCCGGGACCCAGCGAAGCTGTGGGGGCTCCTGGGGCTTTAACCCTTGGAGGTGGGAATGCCGCTGGGCACTGGCGCTCGCAGGCCAAAGCCGGGATCGGGAGCTTTCAGCGAAGATGGAGCTGAACAAAAGCTGCTCCCTGGCACTTGGCTCGTCTTCGTCTGCCCAGCACTCAGACCGTGGAGACAGAGCTTAGTGGGGGTGAGGGCAGAGTGGGGAGAGAGCCTCCTCTGGCACTAAAGACAAAGATGGGAGATGGCAGGAATGTTGGGGGGAGGGCCACTTCCTCCCCACCACAGAGAATGGGCACATTCCAGTCAAGACCAGAAGCAATCAGGGGGCAGGGACCCAAGACAGAGTCGCATGGCTGCCTTCCTGCCTACTGGTCAGGGGTGAGGGCCCAGGACCCAGGGCGTGGCCCTGCCAAGGACCCTCGCTGCTTTTTCCTGACTTTGAACAAGATCATTAATCATTTCCATAGCCTGTCAAGAGAGCTGGGCGGCTGACCAGGGAGCCTAGAAGAGTTAAGTCCTGCGTTAAGCAGGGAATGTGCATAGGCAGACAGGCAGGCAGGCCTCCTGCTTATTCCTCTGCATATTAATTCCCGCCCTGCTCCAGTCCTGCTCCCCAGCAACAAGCAGAGGAATGACTGGTGATTTTCTTTCCCCCTGACTTGTTCATGTAGAAAATACCTCCCACCGGGAAACTGGGCAGCAGGCTCTGGTGGTGTGCCATGCAGTGAGTAGATGACTGTTCCACAGGTCAGGGCAGAGGCAAGGATGCGCAAATATCCTAATACCAACACGTATGCTTCAGCCCTCTACCTCCGATTTCCCACTGAGGGGGGTGTCTAACTGACAGAGCCTAGTGCACTAATCTTAAGTATACAGCCCACCAGATCTTTACTGCTGTGCATACCCCTGTATCCATTCCTCAGATCAAAATACAAAACATTTCCAGCACCCCAGAAAACTCTTCCATTACCATTCCCAATCACTATCCATCCCCTATCCCCCCGCCCCGACAGGAGGTACTATTATCCTGACATGTATCACTATAGGTGACTTTCTTGAACTTTACATAAATGGAAGAATGCAGTATACAGTCTTCTGTGTCTGGCTTCTTTTGTTCCACGTTAGGCCTGTGAGAGTCATCCCAGTTGGGTACAGCAACAATTCATCCTTTGTTATCGCTGTGTGGTATTCCACTACAGGACTATGCCAACATTTAGTCATACATTCTACTACCAATGGAAATTTGAGATCTTTCCACTCTTTGGCTATAATGAATGGTGTTGCTACGAAAATTCTTGCATGTGTCTTTCAGTGAACATAAGCTCTCATTTCTCCTGGGGATACACCTAGAAGGGAAACTGCTGGGTAATAGGGTTGGCATATGTTTAGCTTTAGTAAATATTACCAAACAGATTTCCAGTGGTTATGCCCATTTATATTCCCACCAGCAATGCATGGGAGCTCTGGAGGCACCGAACCTGAGAGGCTAATTTTAAACCCATTACCCTTCTTGATACTCTAGTTCAGACTAATTGCTTTAGGTGAAGTTCAACAGTATGTGCAGTGTTGTACTCTACTATGGCCAATAATAAAATAAAATTATGGTATGGCTGTGCTGTTTCCTGCCATAAAAACTACATTTAGAGAAGTAGGCTAAGGAGTTAGAAGGAGGTGGACCGTCGGGTCATCTCTGCTTCACCTGCTGCTGGTCAACAGACCTGGCCCGAGTCTCCAGGAGAGGGGTGGAAGGCTGGCCGGGGAGAGGTGCAACAACTCAGGGGTGTCCTGGCCTGAGCAGTGCATGGGTGTCTGAGCTTCCATTGCCAATCCATGCCCCTCCCTCTCAAGACCTAGTAGATTTTCCCACAGTGTAACTGGGTCAAACTCTCCCTTCAAACTTTCCCTACGCCAACCTTAGGACGATTTATTGAATATTGGCTCACCTTGGAAAAAAGGAGGCAAAACTATCAACCCCATTTTACGAAGTGCTAGAAGTACCGATAAATGACCTTGAAGGGGAAGAGGTTGAATTTAAAGACAAAAGTGAGCTATTCAAATTAATCACACCTTTCAAAAACCAGGGGCCCTTCTCATTATCATGGATAACTGGGTAGTTATAAGGTATTTAAATGACTATTAAAAGTGCGGGGGGGTGGGGGGGAAACCCCAGTACTTGAACAGCGGTTGGATCACCTGGGGAGAGAAAAGGATCTGGCCTAAGACAAAGATTTGCATTTTGGACTTTCATTTGTGGGTAAAGTTAGAATATGAAGCCCCGAAGCCTGTTTTATCTGACAAAGACAAACATATTTTAGTCTATCAGGAAGAGTGGCCATGGCACAGACCATTTACAGCAAGATACAAAGAATATACAAGAAACTCCCTCCACCAAAAGGCAAAGCAATATATGTCACGAACATTTCCTTGCCTGAGATGGATAGATAAGCACACAACAGAAGGAAAAACACTCAAATTGCACTTCGAGGCAGACCAAGCCCTTTTCCCACAGTAAATTCTTTGTATATACACATCAAAAACAGATCCAACAATCCATTTGGGAAAACCAAGGTCAGTTTGCAGCCCTGAACAGAACTGGTGGGGGAGGGACGGCAGTTCTCCGGTGAGGTCTTGACAAAACTTGTCTTCCACATGACCAAGCAGGTCCTTAGCCTGGTGTGCCGAGCTGGGACGGGGGCTGGAGGGGAGATCCTTGCTTGTGGGCACTCCGGGTGTGCGCAAGATGCTACCGTTAGGGCTTCTGTCTCCCGTGCCCCCAACCCCAACCTGCCCTGACAGATGGCAGCTTCTGTGCCAGCCACTGTGAACTGTCACATCTGCCCTTCCCTGAGAGATAAGCCGCCTTACCCTGAGATGAAGACTCTTCTTGCATGAAGAGTTCTGCCTCGTGTTAATCAGTTAGATGCTGTCAGACCCTACTGGAGACCGACCTGTGGAGGCGGGCCACTGTCTCTGGGGCTCAGAAGGCTGAAGGAGAGATGAGGCTTGTCCGCTGCCCCAGCGGGAGGTGATGGGAGCTGCTGGTGCCAGGGGCCAAGTTTCTCAAGGGCAGTGCAGGCGAGGAGAAAAAGTCCTGGCCTGGGGATTAGGAGACCAAGTGCTAAATTGGCTCTGTAGCCTCAGGTGAGTCATTTAACGCGCGGGCTGATTCTTCACGGCTAACGTGATAACCTTTGCTCTCTCCACCCCACAGAGCTGGAGCTGTGGGGAGCAGCAGATCAGATAGTGGGTTGAAAGGGTTCTGTAAAGTACATGGGGTAACAATAATAAAATTAACAGCAAAATCATCTCCCTCCTCTTTGATGAAACCACACTTCTGTTTCACTGCCTGGGGAACAAGAGAACAAGCTCGTCTTCCTTAGTGATGAAGGAAGAATGGAATTGTTTACAAGCCTTTGCTTATGAGACTTCCAAACTAGCACCACCCCCTCTCCGTACCCCCTGGAAAATCTACCAGGGAATGATACTTCAGGAATCACCCACCGTGAGTTAAATTAGACAAAGAATTTTATTTACAAATGTTTGGCTTTGGACAAAGAAAGGTGTGTGTGTGTGTTTTACACACACACACACAAAAACGTGCACGTATGTGCGTGCACGTGCACATGGCAAAAGGTGAGGAAAAAGAGGCATGGGTGTTCTGAGACCTAACCCATCTTTCTACAGAAACATTTGTCGGGGAAGCACAATCAAAGGAAATTTGTTTAATTCAGTTTGGCTTCAGTCAGCCAAAGGAACACATGATTCACCAAGGAAAGGAGTGAAGCATTTGGTTCTGGGGGTCCCTGGTGTAGTTTTTACACAATCATTTTGACAGAAAATTGCTCAAGGGGCTTTTCTTCTATTTTGATTATTGAGGGTGGCTCATTATCTGTTTTGTAGCTCAACAGACACAATCAGGGATACATAACACAGAACAGAGAACTTGGAAGAAACTTCCAGATTGACTCTAACTGAACCTGCGCATTTTATAGATAAGGAAACTGTGGCCCCCAGAAGAGGAAGGATTTGCTCAGGATCGTGGAGAAGGGTGGGATGTTAGCACTGGCTTCACACTCCTCAGTCCAGAGCTCTTTCCCCCTCCGCATGCCTCCCGACAGGCTGCAGCAGCCGTTCCTGGGGAGGCAGGACACAGGGAGCCCGACTGGGCACTGCCTCGGCCTCTTCTCAGGCGCCTTCTGGGCCGGGTTGTTCTGCTGGTGGGGGAGGGGTCACGAGGTGCAAGTCACCCGGTCTGGCCTAGAAACCAAGGTGCCTCGAGCTGAAAGGCCCATCTGCTGCAGTCAATTCACCCAAACATGTTAACAAGCCAGAGAGACCCAGCACAAAGCAGCGGTTACGGCTGGGCCCCTCTCCCACTGGACAGCCGTTTTATCACCTGCAGCTGCAGTCATTTGGGGCCGCCTGCTGTGTCCTGCCACCCTTGGAGCCCGGTCCACTTCCTCTGCAGTGGAGCCTTCCACGTCAAAGCTGCCCAGCCCACTCACAGCCCAGGTGGGCGTCACCAGGCCTTTCAAACTCAGGTTGCTTTCAGTGGTTCCTTTGAAATCTACTGCTTATCCTTCATATTAGCTCTGGAGGATGAGTTGCTGACCCACCGCCAGGGTCTATGAGGCTTTTCCTTGCACCCAGCCAGCTAACAAGATTGGGCTCCTGAGTGTCCCAGACGCTCCAATTTGGGAGTGACAAATAGGTCACAAATGTCTGGGGGCCCTTGGTCTCCCCATTCTGTGAAGAGTAAAAACAGCAAGCTTCCCATGGTTAGAAGCGCAAACTGCTCCCAGTCCCCTTGAACTGCCCATTCTAATTTAGACCATCAACCATGAGTTTTCCAGGGAGGAGAACACTGTGATTTTAAAGGGAACAACCTCCACAGTCTCCCTGCCTCAGCCTTCCCTCTTCAGCCCAACTATACACTGTTTGCCACAGCAAACCTCCTGGAAGCACAGCTCTGGCGCTACTTCTCATATGTTAACTTCAATAACTCAGCTATGTCACAGACAGCAGTGCTAACTTCTTGGCCAAACACGGCTCTTCACAGTCTGGTGCCAGCCGATTCATCCAGGCCACAGACAAGGGTTCTTTCAGCCGTGCCTGGACCACGTACACCACGCATGCCCCGCGTTTCTGCCTCCACTCTCCCTATGCTGGAGCTACAGCAACTCTCAGGTCCCTACGCTCCAGCCTAGGATGGGGCCCCAGCACCCATCCCTTTGGCACTCAGCCACGGACAGGGAGTTCATCCTATTGCCCGACACGGGCCCTGCCGCCCTCAACATTGCTACCTGAGTGGAGATAAGATGATTTCCCTGAAGAGTTTCTCTGCAGAGGAAATTTTTGATCTTCACCTTCTTTCCTATCCTTCTATGGCAGTGGTTCTCATCAGGGGGACAGTTTTGTCCCCCAGGGGGCATTTACAATAACTGCAGACATTTTTGGTTATCAAGACTGGGGGGTGCCACCCCCAACAAAGGACTATCCAATCCCCAAAGTCAATATGCTGGAGCTGAGAAACCTTATACTAGAGTAATTAACAAGTAGCAAAACTGACTTGACTATCTCCCTTCTACTGCTGATGCCAGCAAATAGTGAAATACCTAACATAAGTGCTGAAGACAGAAAAAAGATTTACTCAGGGCCTGAATAACCATAAACTGACATGATCAAAGAGAGTTTCTTACTCCTGCTTTGGGTGGAATAGACTAGATGGCAGTCTGGTAGCCCCAGCGCTGTGCAATAGCGGGACACTCAGCACACACTGCTCTCTACTGCTGACCTCCAATCACGGGCCGCTGTCTAACTGTGGGTGGGAGTGAGGTGGGGGAGGGGAAGCTCAGCTTCCCTGCGTGGGGCAGCTGAGTTAGGAAAACCAACAGGACTGCTCCTACAGCAAACACGTCCTGAGCAGCACCCGCCTCCAGGTCTAGCCCTGTGCTAGCACTGGGGACTTGGAGAAATGACAAAGTGGCTGTCCTCAAGGAGCGCCTCGTCTAGTGGGGACATATAGAAGTAAACAAACAATTACTGATCTTCACTCTTGGCTAGGCTGATATAACTAAAAATCCTTTTGGGAAGGGAGAAAAACAATAAAGTATCAATAGACTATAAAGCAGTGGAGCCACACTGCTGATTAAAATCTATATTGTTATAGCAGCCCCTCTGAGATGAGATCAGCTCCCGGGTTTGCACCAGCTGGGCTTGTGGAGCTTGTAAATAATTAAAAGGTAATTGGAGGGGGAGACCAAAGTATTAAGTGGATTTCTCTCTCTCAGGGCAACCAGGGAGTTTCATTGCTGCCAGTTACAGTATCTTTCGGGATTATATTCTTGTTTTTTACTGACACGTGCAGCTCCAGATAACAGTTGGAGGAGTAAACTAATTAGAGCTGCTTAGACTGCTTTGATAGGCTTGGGGATGGGGGGAAACGGAGACTCAAAACTTTCGACTGCCTTTGTAAGCAAACCAGCAATAATAGGCGTGCTACTAAGAAGGCAATAAGGCTTTGGAAGGTAAAGGAAGGGGAAGGAGGGGGAGAGAAAGAGGGATGGGGCTGGTGGGGAGAGGAAGAGGGAGGGAGAGGAGTTAACTCAGCATATTTAGTTGCTGGGGGCTGTCATTATAGCTCAGCCCAGGATAAAGAGGAGGATTTCATTCCCAGGTCTCAATAAAGGAGCTGACACAGAAACCAAGGGATACATGATCAGGCAGGATCCCAGGGAACATGCTGGCAGGAGCAGCTCTCCCTCACAGCTTTGTCCTGAGGTGAAGAAGATGGAGCTACACAGGTTGCAGAGGATCATCTCCTAGAGAGGCTGGGGTTCTGCCCATGCTTCCTGAGGGCTGACCCAGCTGGTGAACCCATTGCTGTGACAGGATACAAAGCCAGGAAGCTGAGTCACTGGGCTCAAGACTCAGACATGCCATCGTCCAAAGTGGAGATGGCTGGGGGTGGGTGGGTGGGTAAGAGTGAGAAGGAGAGAAGGACAGGGAACTGGGAAGATGCATTTTAAGGCAGATGCCCATGTGTCCTATACTTAAACTGCAGGAACACCCCAACCAAGCCAGTGAATGCAAAAATCAAAGAGCCAATGGATAAGAAAAAAAGAGTTAGCTTTTCCTTTTCGTGGATCATTTCAGATCCTCCCAACAAATCCTGAAGGGCCTCTATTCTTTCACTGGCCCTCCTAAGACTCTGTTAAGCTAGATGCAACAGCAGGAAGCCCCGTATACCAGTTTAAGTGATGTCCAGGACTGCTATAAGCTAAGAAAAAAGTATAATTGAATTTGAAATGACTCCAGACACCAGTTAATCAGAACAGTGACAAAAATAAAGCAGGACCAAATCTGGATGATCATTCCATTCATTTTCTACCCAGGCCCTCTTTGCCCCCTTCAACCTGGCTGTCAATTATTCTGATAAGTATGGGACCAACTGGCAGTAAATGGCTCTCGTCCTCCTGGGCTAAGATGCTGGCACTCTGCAGGGAGGATGGCTAACAGTGACCTGCACACAGTAGGCACTCTATAAATATTCAGTGAATTGAAACGATGAGTAGACTGAACACTCACCTCTCTTCTGCATAAAGACGAAGAGGTCATCCAGGAACTCTTTCCTTTCTGGATCACTGTCCAGTTCATACAGCTGCAATCCCAAAGCCCCCAGGGGAGGAAAAAAACACCACAATGAAAAATTCCATCTTATGCAGGAAGTCTTACACCAGTGATACACAACCATCTGAATGACTACAAATGTGACTCATAGGCCACTTCTATCCTTATTCCTTGGGGATCAGATACAACGACCCACTGCAGAACTGCCCCTTTCGTTACCACAAAGGAAACATTACAGACCTTGGCAAAATCACGGGAGATCTCTCTTCCCCGGCCTCCATCTGCATCATCACTCCAGGCCAAACCACCATTCTAAAGGGAAACAAAACACAGCGTTCAGAAGGGAGTAGGAAGAGAGTGAGAGAGGGGAAGGCAATCGTTTAGGGTGCAGATGAGGACCCTTAGCAACTGTGCTTTCCTGGCTCACACTGAAAGACTGACGGCTCGAGTAACTGTCCCTGCCACCCTAACAGGGACATCTTGTTTTTATGCTTTCAATTATGGTTCCAAAACCAGAGGGAGTCATGTGGAAGAATCCTCTCCATTTGTTGGAGGTGGGTGGGTGCTACTTATACCTGATAATCCTGGAGAAGGAGGACACAAAGGCCCAGTTTTCTGAGAACCTGCTCAAACCTAGCTCATCTTCTGGGAGCCATCACTCTGAGATGTACCACTTTCCTGCAGGTTCTATACGGCACATGTTTGTATGTTTTATGATGTGTTTGTATATTATATGGCATGTTGTGAAGATACCTAGCCTGGCCTCCCACACAACACTCTAAGTGGAAGATAAAGGGTCAAAGGGAGCAAGACAAAGATCTCGAAGATCTCGAAGATCTCGAAGATCCTGCGGTCTCTCAGCCAAGCCTCACCACCAGAAACCCTAACGCTAGTGATTAGAACTGCCTAGTGATATGAGGGCCCTCAGGGCCTGAGACTATTCCCAAGGCACAGAGACTCTGTGACACTAGGGTGAAGTTCATTTTCATTAGAGAAGTAATGAAAACCTAAACCTAATTCACTTGATTAGGTCAAACCAACACCATTCAACTGAACAGGAGGAAATGGCAAATATGCTTTTGTTCATGTTCTTGAAATCTGCTTCCCACTTTTATTCAGCTGGGTAACTCTTATTTCTCAAATCAGGCATCATCTTCTATGGGAAGCCTTCCCTTCACACCCAGCTGCACAAGTACTCTGGAAGCTCTCTGTACATTTCGAGCTTAGAATTTCACATATTATTTTGGAATTATTTGTCATCCCCACATATTGTAGGCTCCTTGAGAGCAGTGTCTTATTCATCTTTGTACCTTTAGCACGCAGCACACTGCCTGACACTTATAAGGCTCCAGTGAATACCTGATGAACTATAATCACTGTTAAAAGGCATTAACCTTTTTTTTGAACCAATTAAGCAGCTCTTCAAAAAATATACAGACAGGGCTTCCCTGGTGGCGCAGTGGTTGAGAGTCCGCCTGCCGATGCCGGGGATACGGGTTCGTGCCCCGGTCCGGGAAGATCCCACATGCCTCAGAGAGGCTAGGCCCGTGAGCCATGGCCGCTGAGCCTGCCTGTCCGGAGCCCGTGCTCCGCAACGGGAGAGGCCACAACAGTAAGAGGCCCGCGTACCACAAAAAACAACAACAACAACAACAAAAAACAGACATATATATCATACAGAAGAGTCCAAAAGGCCCTCTGCTAGTGGGGAGTATGAAATGTCAGAGCAGAAGTCGCCTGTTCACCTCATCCCACCTGTCAGTGGAGGACCCAGGGATGGGAATGGACACACTGAGACCATCACTCTCTCATTTCTCCCCCAGGAGCAAAGGTGCCCATAGGCACAAGCACACACGTGTGCCACCCAGCTGGCTGGGGTGTGTAAGTGGCTGGGGAGAGACATCTGGGGTTGGGGAGCAGGTTTCTTGGGAGGACATTCTTTGGATTGCTTAAGGATCTCGTAAAATCATGCCAGTAAATGAAAGTGTGCTCTAATTCCATCCTCTCTCTTTAGTAAAGCTTGCCTGAAAGCAGGAGGTTATTCAGTTAAATTCTGGGGCCATACTTTGCTTCCCCTACTCAAAGTGGGCTCTGAGATGTAGACCCAGTTTCTGAGAGCAGCAATTTAGCGCACACAGAGGTAAGTATAACCAAGAGAAGTGACACCCTGTCAGCTGACATGAAACAGGCTACATCAAATTGTTTCCCTGCTTATCTAGTAAAAGACGTGTGTACGGAAGCGCTCAGGAAATGCTATCTGACTGTGCACACATCATCTCCCCAGGCAGATGCTGTAGAAATCTTCCTATAGCACCTTCAGCTCAGGGAGGCCAACAACCAAGCAGGAGGAACACTATTTAAAAAAAAAAAGCTAAAACCCACCCCCACGTTGTAATTACAGTCAACAGAAATCTGGTGTCATCTGCTGGCAACTAGCACAATGAATAATCAAGATGAATTATGCCTGTCAGCTCAGCAAAACCAGACAGAGTTACAGTCCCCTTTCAAAGGCTGCAGTAGGTCACCCTAATGCCCAGTGATTTTGTTTGAGCCAGTAATTCCTGCTGGAAAGTCAATTATCCCTGGGGCCCCTATCAGCTGAAAGACATTTAATGGGGGATCATTGCTGCTTCTGTTATGTCAGCTGTTTACTGTGGCAGCTCAATTCCCAACTCTCTAGCTGGAGATCTGAAGCTGATTCTGTTCACAGGAGGATTCTTTATCGGTCACCAAGAGGGATGAAAACACAGTTTTTTCCTAATCACAGTAACTTCTAGGCATTCTGAATGCTCACTCAGAAACTATTTAACACCCAGTTGGGTGGGGAGGATGGAATCCACAGCCTAGAATCTCAGACAGGGCTTTCCACAGCAGTAAGGGAGTGTAAAAACAAGCACGCCAGTGCCAGTGCCACCACGGGTATGCCTACGTGTGAAAATAAACACCCGAGTGTGAGGGCTCAGCTCCGGAACGGAGGAGAATGCCTTGTAGGATGGGGATGGGGGTCGTCGTGGCCCCGTGGCTTTCACCAGCTCTGCCCAAATCTCAGCAGAGTCCGAGCAGTGGGATGGTCAGACCGTGCACTAGCCACGGCCCACTAAGTAAGAACCACTCAGATTCAAAATCTGCTTAGAGACAGGATTTTAGCTTGACACGCAGTACGTCAGTGACCACAGAGGACAGGGAGACTTGTCAGAACAGGACGGAAATAGGACACTACATTCTTTGAGCAATTCCACTGTTTGACCCATTACACAGATAGGAGTGTCAGCTACTATTTAAAGAAAACACAGGAAAAGAGCTGCCCAGGAGCGGAGGTGTTTTCTTTTGTCCAAGGCAAAATTGCGCCATTATACAATTTAAAACATTCAGATGGGGCTGATGGGGAAATGTCCACTCTCTTTGCATTACTTTGTTTTGAGGCAATTAAACTTCAACCCTGATTCACAGGATTTTCTGGCTGAGGTGAGAGTAGTTCCTAAGCCCTGCGCACCCTTCACCGTCTAGCTGGAATGCTGTTTCCTCCGTGCAGCCTCTCTGCCCACCAGTGTCTTTCTCCTCTGGGCTGTGTCACCTCATGTTCTGGTTATTGTGCCCCTGCTTGTGTCCCCAGTCTGTAAGCATCCTGTCAGGGTATCCCCAGCCCCCAGCACACAAAAAGCACTGACACATCTGCTCAGAGACAGGGATGGGCTCCCCCGTGGGACCTCCAACCCCACAACTCCTATTTTCCCCTCCTCCTTTCATTGGGAGGATTACAGGCTTCAGCAGTTATTTTCTTGGCTCTTAACTCTGATCAACTGCCGTAAAACACAGCTCACTTATGCACTTCAAGTTTATGTGCAGGTTTCTTGGCCTATCAGCGGGGTGTGGGTGTGCCTGCTAGAAAGTTATCAGCTCAGAAATGACTGAATTTCTTGAATGTAGAATGTGCCTGATTGAGACTGTAGTGGTGGAGGAAAGGAGGGAGTGGTAGAAGCAAGTGTGGGGAAAACGCACCCCACTCAACAGTTTAGAGATCAAGAGGGGTCCCCAAGACAAGCGTTTCAGTTGAAGGGTCGCCACGTGCAAGTCCACCAGCCGGGGGAAGAGGCTTTGTTCCCTGTGGGCAGCAGGCAGCAGCATTCAACAGCCGAGAAACGTGTGGGATCAACAGTAGCCAGAGCGGCGGCTCACTGCCATTTACGACCTTCTCAGCCTCTCCTGCTTGAGAGTTAGATTTAACGGCTTTGATCTCACCAGGAGCTCACAGGAAACTGACAGTTTGTTCCCAAATACCCACCCACGGCTGGCTTTGGCTACCATACCCACATTCAGCTCATTTTCCCCAGGGAGGCCACCGGGTGTTTTGCCTGTAAATCTCTCAAAATTGGTAGTGAAGAAGGCTGGGGAAAGAAGAAAGCGGAGCAGGAAGCTAGTGTTTGTGCATCTTCTGTGTAACAAGGACTAGACTGGGAGCTTACCAAGCATTTTCTCCCTTAATTCTACAATGTAGAGGTGCTTATTTGGAGATAGGAAAACAAAGGCCCAAAGAGTAGGTTAGTTACCTTTCCTACAGTCTCAGAGCTCCCAAGTGGTAGCGTCAGCATTAAAACCCAGGTCTGCCTGGCTCTCTGTTACACCACCCTGCCTCGTGGGTGGAAAGAACAGTAGAGAGTGTTCTGGGTGGGGACATCAGGAAGGGAGAAAGGGAGGAAAAGAAGAATAATGTCCTCCGTACACAGAATGTCTACAAATGCCAAGTCTGGGCCTTGGACGGCTCTATCAGTGGGAGGTTCTTTTGCTCCTTGATTTTTCTCACTGGCTTCATCTGGGAGGTGCAGCCCAACAGAAAACCAGCCCTCACACAGCATCTGCCCAGGAGACTTATCTGGGGCTACTGGGGGTACTGGAATAAGAACTGCTAATCTTTGGGCTTCCCTGGTGGCGCAGTGGTTGAGAGTCCGCCTGCCGATGCAGGGGACGCGGGTTCGTGCCCCGGTCTGGGAAGATCCCACATGCCGCGGAGTGGCTGGGCCCGTGAGCCATGGCCGCTGAGCCTGCGCGTCCGGAGCCTGTGCTCCTCAACGGGAGAGGCCACAACAGTGAGAGGTCCGCATACAGCAAAGAAAAAAAAAAAACAAAAACTGCTAACCTTTTACCACTACCTCCAAAACAGAACATCCTGGCTAAGAGGAGCCCCCACATTCCTCTCAGAAGAGAGACAGACAGACAGACAGACAAGTGGTTATGCCTCTGAGGGGACTAGAAGAATATGGCACCTAGCACGGCCAGCATGCAAATAAAAGGCCTTGAAAAAACAACAAATCAAAGTCTAACCTGACTGCTACTCAAAATTTAAATAGTGCTTCCTCAACACCTCAACCCTGGAAGGGGAAATGTAGTCACTATCCTTGAAAACCTAAAAGGCTGCCTTGTGGAAGAGGAAGCAGGGTTGTCTTTTTTTTTTTTCTTCCCCTTTTCCTTTTTTCTCTAAAGCCCCAGAGGGCAGAACTAGAGTCACTGAGCAAAAGTTAACAGGGAGAAGATTTCAGGTCGATTAGAAAAAAGACTTCTAACAATCAGAACTGCCCAATAATGGAATGGGACTTCGCAGGAGGTGGGCAGCTTCCTGTCCCTAGATGACCATCTGTCTGGGATGTCATGGTGTGGATTCCAACATGAGATCGGACTGGATGAGAGGGCCCCTAGGGGCCCTTTCTGTCCTGAGAAGCAAAGAGCCTAGGACAAATTCATTCAATGCTGATTTCCTGAGAACCCACCCCAGTTAGAGCATTGTGCAAGCTGCTGAGAAGAATTACCCACTCTCCCCAAAAAGTGGTTCCCACCACCAGGAGTTTTACCACAGAGTTGGAAAAACAAGCTGAACACACACAGCACTTAATAGATAGAGCAAGTCAAAGTACCAAAACACAAAGTGCCCAGGAGGTGGAAGAAAGGAGGCGGCCCAGAGGTGGAGATGAAGCTGGCCTGGAAGAATGGGCTGAGAGATTTACAGTCTCAATGAGCATGGAGTGGGGGATAAACAAGGCATGTTTTGGCAGGGAGGATGCAAGTCTGAATAGTTAACGTGGAAACGGGCTGTGAAATGCCTTGAATACCAGGAGGAAATTTAAACTCTGAACTGTGAAGAGGGGGGAGGCGGTGGATGTTTTCTGAACAGAAAAATAAATGATTAAATCAGTGTTTTAGATGATTTTAATGACCCATTTTTGTTGGAAAATACATAATATACACATACAAATGTATATAGGCCCCTAATCGCATTGGAATCATGGGGGATTTTCAATTTTTTCATTACATCCATTCACATACAAACATCTGATCACTAGTATATACTAGATACTGTGAAAGGTTCTGAGGGAAAAAGAACAAGACAGATAAGAACTTCTGACTTCTTGGAAGTTACAGTCTAATGGAGAGGGAGAGAGAGACGATTTAAAAAACTGTTTATTTTTTCTAGATTAACGTCTGAATCATTTGTCAAGACCCATCACTGGCTTCTTCCCCACCCCCTGCAACAAAGAAAATTCGGACTGCACTGAAATTACAGAATAATTTAGTGAACTGACACAATCACAATATAAGAGAGCAATATGACTCTTCATTTAATAAAATATATTTTTAATGCTCCTCAGTAATGATTTACAACGTTAACATATTACTTCTGTAAATGGTATGGAAGATTTGAGAGGGAAAGCCAGAACTGGGGCTGGCCAGCTATGCAGTAGCCCACGCTGATAATCTGGGTTGGGGGTGGGGAAAGCAGTAGAACCAGGGAGAAATGACTGTCTTAAGAAGCAGCCAAGTCAGAGAATCAACCGGATCTGGACTGAGGGGATGAAAGAGAAAGAGAAGGATGAATCTGAATCGTATCGTGAGAAAGGTATGTTCTGATGAAAATGGAGAGACGCTGGGCAGGGGATCAAGCAGGAGGTCTTTGAGCACTAATGAAAATAGACCACTGTCTCCGGGGTTGCATCAGGGGTGACAAGAACAATCCCACAGCCCTGGAGGACGCCAGGTTATGGCAACTGGCAGCAGCAAGAGCCAAAGGCTTATTGCCAAACTTCCAGTGAGAAGAGAGACATTTAACCAGCATCTCCTGACCCAAGAAAGGTACCTTGGGCTTTTTTACTGGGATTTGAAAAAAAAAGCCCAACCAGACCACGCCTCTAAGATCTTAGGAGCCAGTACTGCATTCCTTAGAGCTGTACCTCCCCAGAGACAGGAGCGCCTGACTTTAAAAGCAATTAAGTATCTAGGCTATTTTAGGATTACTCCTTGACCACCTGGAATATCTTATTAAAGCACAGCTCAGATGTCCAAAGCAATTTTAGTTCCCATTCCTCACTCCTCCCCAAGGCAAGAGTTAACTCCTTCCTTCAGGTTTAAAGCACAGAGGCTAAGCTACTAACTCTTCACTTGAGCTCCCCATATTCTGAAACCTCTCAGAAACTGCCCCATCCTTAGAACACCATCACACACACCACAACTTTTATAGAGATTCTTGAGTGTTCTCTGACGACACAAACATTCATGTGTTTCCTTTCCGTCTACTCTCCATAATCTAATAGATTCTGAATCCCACCCAAGGTTCGGATCTGGGCAAATTCCTGGGACTTGAACCTCAAAGTAGTCATTAGCTAAATCACTAGACTTCAAAGGGCTGATCCCAAGCTCATGGATATCAGTTAATAACTTTGAAATACGAAGTGTAACAAAAGTATTCAGGCTGAATAGTGCTGTTGTTAGTATTGTTATTATTTTTTTAATAAGCAACACATAAACTACCTTTTCTTTGGCTACACCTGTGGCTCTGTAGGTATTATCTATACCACATTTGTGACTATCCTACTACTGGACGGGTTGATGATGCTGTAATGTTAAAAGTCCAATTTCCAGATCTCAGGAGGAAGAAAAGAAAAACATCTCTGCCCTCCCCCCAGTTTTAAATGATCCCAGGAGGTAATGAGACATGCACAAGGGGGTAATGGGCAGGATTATAGGAGAATCCTAAAAGGAGAGGGGAGCCCCAGGAAGTAAAACAGATACTGTTATAAGCAACACTGTTGGACTACAAAACCCTCCTGATAAGATCAGGATTACTGCTCTTAGCTCAATCGCTCAGGCCTTGGAAGCACTAGAGTTATAATTATCAGATGCACACCTTCCGCTGTCAGGTAACTTTAGCAGGAACCAGAAAGTGCCTCCCCACCTCTTACAAGCAACAAAGATCAATTCAAACTCGGTGGCTTGGAAAGAGCCAAGGGACACTTTTCTGATTAAGCAGCAGAAAGGAGGAAGGGTGGGGGAGGGGAGAGAGGGTGGCAGTCCAACCTTTCCATCTAGGCATATAATCACTCCATGCAATAATCAAGAAGACTGCCCAGAAATGGGGTGTTTCTACAAAAGGAGGAAGAAAAACTAAAATGCACTGTTGGTGATGAGGACACCTCTATGCCAAAGAGTGAAGTGGCCCAGCCAAGTCTAAGTCTGAGCGCCACAGAGGAAAGTCCCAGCTCCTTTAATCTGCAGAATTCGAGCTGGCAGCACTGCTTATTCCAGCCCGTGAACTACCTACCACATGAACGTCCATAATGGTTGCTGACATCACTTCACACCACAGAGCTCAGAAAGCCAGAGCTGGAGAGCTCAGCTCAGCCACAGCTGAGCTGAGTGGGAGAACACCTCATCTGACCTTCGTCTGAGAAGAGAAGTCAAGAAACCTGCCCGAAGTTGGTGCTTCAGAAAACTGTCATCAAACTTTTTTCTTCAAACTACATATTTTAAATGTATAGGAAGGACACTTTTTTTTTTTTTTCGGTACGTGGGCCTCTCACTGTTGCGGCCTCTCCCGTTGCGGAGCACAGGCTCCGGACGCGCAGGCTCAGCGGCCATGGCTCACGGGCCCAGCCGCTCCGCGGCATGTGGGATCCTCCCGGACCGGGGCACGAACCCGGATTCTCAACCGTTGCGCCACCAGGGAAGCCCCATCATAGCATTTTCTAAAAAGGTGTTCTTCCAGGCTTCCCTGGTGGCGCAGCGGTTGAGAATCCGCCTGCCGATGCAGGGGACACGAGTTCGTGCCCCGGTCCGGGAGGATCCCACATGCCGCGGAGCGGCTGGGCCCGTGAGCCATGGCCGCTGAGCCTGCGCGTCCGGAGCCTGTGCTCCGCAACGGGAGAGGCCGCAACAGTGAGAGGCCCACGTACCGAAAAAAAAAAAAATGCTATGATGAATTATTTTATAAAGTAAAAAAAATTTTTCAAGTGTGGGATTCCACAGAGAAAGTCTCCTCAGGCAGAACACACAGGTGCACTTTGTGTTTCGAGTCAGCCCCGTTTACAACTTTGAGAGCATCTCCTAGGGCTTCTCCCAACCCCACAGCCCCACACCCTGGGGGACAGCACTACGGTATACACATTCCAACTGAGGCCAGCTGCCCCTGTGCTGCCCGCTGCCTCACCCAGGCTAAGTCTCTCTCATACAGAGACAGTAACTTACTCCTCTGTGAGGCTTGTGCACCTGGCACAGGGCCTGGCAGATGGTAGGGGCTCAAATAAATATCAGTACCTGAAGAACAAGCCACAGGAATGAACTTAGGAGAACTGCTGTGGGCTAACTGATGAATTTGGGGGGGAAAAAAAAAATCACATACTGAAAAGCAGGTGGACTTCAAGTTCTAAAATACAACTCCATAAAAGGGATCTAGAAGGCAATATAAGCCATTTCCTAAAAAAAACAGTTTAATGTTGAGGTTCAAGAGGATACACAGAGGAGAGTGCACCCCCTCTCCCGGGCTGGCAAAGAAGGAGCCCGTTATTCATACGTAAAATTAGAAAAGCTTTACAAAAATGACAATATTCAATGATAACAAGGATTGGGGCAATGGGATCTCCTATATTCCCATAGGGAAATATTAAAATACCATGACCTTTTCTGAAAGTCACTTGCCTTAAGATACCCATCACAATAAAAACAACAGCAGCAGCAACAACCAATAATAATTGAATACTTAACCACGTGCCAGGACCTATCCCGTGTTTTATGTGCATTAAACAGTTAAAACCTCAGCACAATGCTCTGAGGTGGGCACTATTATTACCCTCATTTTTCAGATGAGAAAACCAAGGAACAAGGAAGACACAAGGAAGTGACTTGAAGAAGGCTGCAAAGTGATCCAAGAGTGTCAAGTTGAGAATCAAATGCAGGCAGTGCACCTTCAAGTCCCTGCTTGTAACTGCCTTACTTTCTTAGTCTCTCCTGATCTTGTAATTCTGTGCTATGAATCTACCTGAAAGAAGCAACTAGAAATATAGTACGATTGTATTTTTAATAGCAAAAAATTACAATAGCCTAAAGGTGTGACAAGGGCACAGGCAACACATGAAGGTGCTATCCACATGACAGAACACTGTGCAGCCATTTAACACTGCCTTTTAAAAGAGTTTGATCCCTACTTCACATCCTTCCCATTAATTCAAGATGGAGTTAATATCTACATATAAAAAATACAACCATAAGATAATAACTATATATATTTTATAATATTGGGGATGGGAGGGCCTTTTTAAGTATGACAGAAACCATCAAGGGAAAAAAATCAATAGATTTAGCAACATCAAAAATTTAAAATTTAAACTACCTGATGAAAGAACTAAAATCAAGTTGAAAGACCAACAAGTGTGAAAAATACTTGAAACACAAAGACAAGGATCTATGCAAAAGAGCTACTACATATCAATAAGAAAAAGATAACAGAATAGAAAGCCGGGTAAAGGCAACAAAAACACAACATACCAAAACTCATGGAATGCAGCAAAAGCAGTATTAGGAGAGAAGTTTATAGTAGTAATAAAAGTCTACATTAAAAAACAAGAAAGATGTCAAATAAACAACCTAACTATACTTCAAGGAACTAGAAAAGGAAGACCAAACTAAGTCCAAAGTTAGCAGAAGGAAGGAAATAATAAAGATTAGAGCAGAAATAAACAAAACAGAGAACAGAAAAACATCAACGAAACTAACAGTTGGCTTTTTGAAAAGATGAACAAAATTGACAAACCTTTAGCTAAAACTAAGAAAAAAAGAGAAGACAAATTCGGAAATGAAAGAGGAAACATTACAACAATGCCACAGAAATAAAAAGGATTATAAGAGACTACTGTGAACAATTTTATGCAAGCAAACTGGATAGTCTAGAAGAAATGGATAATTCTCAGAAACTTACAACCTACCAAGACCGAATCATGAAGAAACAGAAAATGTGAAGAGACCTATAACTAGTAAGGAGACTGAATCAGTAATCAAAAACCCCACAACAAAGAAAAGCCCTGGAACAGATGGCTTCACAAGTAAATTCTGCCAAACATTTAAAGAATTAAAACACCAATCCTTCCCAAACTCTTCCCAAAAATTGAAGAGGAGGGAATACTTCTAAACTTATTTTATGAGGCCAGCACTACGCTGATACCAAAGCCAAAAAATGCCACTACAAGAAAACTACCTGATGAATACAGATGTAAAATCCTTAATAAACTATTAGCAAACCACATTTGAGAGCACATTAAAAGGATCATATACCATGACCAAGCAGGATTGATCCCTGGGATGCAAGGATGATTCAACATACAAAAATCAATCAATGTGCTATACCACATTAACAGAACAAAGGATAAAAATCACGATTATCTCAATAGATGCAGAAAAAGAATCTGACAAAATTTAACACCCTTCCATGATAAAAATACTCAACAAACTAGGAAAAGAATGCATGGCCTCAACATTTTAAAGGCCATATATGAAAAGTCTTCAGCTAACATCATACTCAACGATGAAAAACTAAAAGCTCTTCCTCGAAGAACAGGAACAAGGCAAGGATGCCTACTCTTACCACTTCTATTCAACATAGTACTGGAAGCCCTAGCTAGACCAATTAGGCAAAAAAAGAAGTAAAAAGGCATCCAAACGGGAAAGGAAAAAATAAAATTACCTCTGTTGGCAGATGACATGCACTTATATGTAGAAAACTCTAAAGATTACACACACACAACATACACACAAACTGTTAGATCTAATAAACGAATTCCAGAAAGTTACAGGATACAAAATCAACATACAAAAATCAGTTTTGTTTCTGTACATTAACAACAAACAACCTGAGAAGGAAATTAGGAAAAACAATCCCATTTACAATAGAATCAAATAGAACAAAATACCTAGGAATAAATCTAACTTAGGAAATGAAAGATTTGTACATTGAAAACTACAAAACATTACTGAAAGAAAACAAAGACGATACAGATAAATGGAAAGACATGTTCATGGATTGGATTGGAAGAACTGAATATTGTTAGAATGTTCATGCTACCCAAAAGTGATATGTAGATTCAACGCAATCCCTATCAAAATCCCAAGGGCACTTCTTAACAGAAAGAGAAAAAACAATTCTAAAATTCTTATGGAACCACAAAGGACCCCCAATAGCTAAAACAATCTTGAGAAAGATGAACAAATCTGAGGCCTCACACTTCCTGATTTCAAAACATATTACAGTAATCAAAACAGTATGGTATTAGCATAAAGACAGACAAATAGACCAATGGAACAGCATACGGAGCCCAGCAATAAACCCACGTACATACAGTCAGCTGATCTTTGACAGGATGCCAAGAATACCCAATGGGGAAATGACAGTCTCTTCAACAAATGGTGTTGGGAAGACTAGATATCCACATGCAAAGAATGAAAATGGATCCTATTTTACACCACACATAAAAAATCAAGTCAAAATGATGAAAGACTTGGGACTTTCCTGGCGGTCCAGTGGTTAAGACCTTGCCTTCCAATGTGTGGGGTGTGGGTTTGATCCCTGGTCGGGGAGCTAAGATCCCACATGCCTCATGGCCAAAAAACCAACATATAAAACAGAAGCAATATTGTAACAAATTCAATAAAGACTTTAAAAAATGGTCCACATCAAAAAATCTTAAGGGAAAAAAAAAAAAAGATTAAAGACTTAAACGTAAGACCTGAAACTGTAAAGCTCCTGGAAGAAAATATAGGATGAAAGCTTCATGACATTAGTTTTGGCAATGAGCTCTTAGATATGACACCAAAAGTACAGCCAACAAAAGCAAAAATAGACAAATGCGACTACATCAAAGTAAAGAGCTTTTGCACAGTAAAGGAGATAAAGGAGATAGAGTGAAAAGGAAACCTAGAGAGTGGGATAAAATATCTGCAAACGATACATCTGATAAGGGATTAATATCCAAAAGATATAAGGAACTCCTACAACTTGACAGCAAAAAACCAATAACCCAAGTAAAAAGTGGGCAAAAGACCTGAATAGATATTTGTCCACAGAAGACACACAAATAGCCAACATGTATATGAAAAGATGCTTAACATCACTAATCATCAGGGAAATGCAAATTGAAAGCACAAGATATCACCTTGCATCTGCTAGGAGGGCCATTATAAAAAACAAACAAAAAGCCAGAAATTAACAAGTATTGAAGAGGATGTGGAGAAACTGGAATCCTTGTACACTGTTGGTGGGAAAGAGTATAGAGATTTCTGAAAAAATAAAAAATAGAACTACCATATGATACAGCAATATTCACTTCTGGGTATTTAATCAAAAGAACTGGAGTCAGGATCTTGAAGAGATATCTGTACTCTCATGCTCATTGCAGCACCATTCACAATAATCAAGATATAGAATCAACCTAAGTGTCCATCAATGATGAATGGATAAAGAAAATGTGGTTTATACACACTATGGAATATTACTCAGTCACAAAAAAGGACATTCTGCAATATGTGATAACATGGATGAACCTGGAGGGCATTATGCTAAATAATGTAAACATGTCAATAAAAATTTAAATAAATGTAAATAAAGTGAAATAAGCCACTCCCATTTATATGAAGTATCTAAAGTAGGTAAACCCACTGAAGCAGTAAGTATAATGGTGGTTGCCAGGGGCTGAGGGGAGAGGGATGGGAAATGGGAAGCTGCTGTTCAATGGGTATAAGTTTCAGTCATGCAAAATGGAAAAGTTCTAAAGATCTACTGTACAACATTATGCTTACAGTTAATACTGTGAACTATACACTTAAAACTTTGTTAGAGTAAATCTCATGTGCTTTTCACAGTTAAAAAAAGAAAGAAAAATGGGCAAAGGCTACAAGCAGGTTAAGTCACAGAACAAATACAAAAGGTAAATAAACATATGAAAAGATAGTAATAAACATATACCCTCTGATACAGCAAATTCAACTTCTAGAATAATCTATCCTACCACAGAAATACGGACAGAATGGCAAAGGGTCAAACGACATCTACAAAGATAGTTTGTATTTATACTAAACACACATACTCTCACACATTCTGTGACTACACATTAAATAGGTAAATATACAGAAACAGCCACAGAAGCTGATTCATGCCTAACTGTGGCCTTCTCTGGGATGGGAGGGAGCAGAGTAGGCAACAGAACACTACAATATGTTTTAAAACTGTAAGTTTTCACTCTGTATTTTCCTATATTGTTTCAATTTGTCATGAGCATCTACTCACATTACTTATATAATTTTGAGATATTTGAGTAGATATTGATCTACTCACATTACTTATATGATTTTGAGATATGAAATGTTTATATCTCATTTATTTATAAACATTAATAAATGTTTATAAACATTTATTAATGTTTATAAAAACATTAATAAATAAATCTTTATAAACACGCATCAAAGTACAGTCATAATACTGAGTAAAAAAGTTGTAAAACTCCTGAATAAAAAAGTAAGTTGTTAAAAACAAGCAAATGTATTTGTGAAAAGAAAAAGCTCTAAAAAGGTATAGGCCAAACTGTTAACAATGACCTGTGGAAAGTAAGGCCGACTTTTACTTTACACATTTCTGTACTTTAAAAATTATTTGAGTCAATATAACTTCGGTAATATGTTTTTAAAAAATTAAACTATTTTAAAATAACACTTTAAAATAATAAACACTTTATAAAAATTGCTCATGGGCTGTTAGGTAATAAAGGTTGGGCACAAAAATAAAACCCAAAAAATATGTCTGTAATAGGCATTTAAAACAAAACACAAAGGAAATACAAGACAATGTTTACATTTATACCTAAGTTATATGGTTGTGGTGATTATATTTCTTCTTTACAAATTTTTATATTCCCTAAAATGAGTCTGAATTACTTGGAAAATCAGAAAAAATACAGTTACTTCTAGAGTAATGAAACCACTGAGAAAAGATTATCCTTGCCCTGCTCTCTCTGGAATAGGAAGAGGAGAGGCATGGAGGCAGAAGTCGGACCACCTGTGTTCATAGCCCAGCTTCCCAACTCCGAGACCACAAGCAGCCCATTTCACCCTTCTTTCCTCATCTGTAAAATAAAACAAACATGTAAAGGGGGGATAATATCAGGGCTTACTTCACACAACTCATTGAAATAAGGCAAATATCCAGCACAGGAGAGATTTCAAAAAGTCCAAGCTATTAAAAATCAAAAACAAACAAGCAAAAAACCAAAGTAGCAAACAGAATCATGAGCGAGGATAGTCTGATGTGGAGCAACTCTACCACCTCCCCGTCTCCAAAGAAAACCTCACTAGACATGCTAGATAAAATTTAACACTCCACACCCCTTACACACATAGCTAAGCTTGAAACCAAGAGCCCACAGTGCCAGAAACAAAAAGGAAGGAATCAGAGAGCAGTGAGCAGGCACCGAAGCTGAAGGGCTCAAGGGAAAAGGGACCTAGATATAGTTTTTAACAGCTGAGGGCTGAGGACTGGGGATTTAATCACCCCTATGGGAGAAGAGTCCGGGCTGCAGGCCTCCTGCATGCCAGGAACCAGAGCTGAGATAAATGCATAAAGCCAGAGGCCAGGAAGGACTACGCTTCCACCCTCCCATGAACCAGGGCCTAAAAAACTGCCCACCAACCTGGAGAAGAAGTGACGAACATTGCCATCTGCTAGGGTCCACATGGAAAAAGAGGGTCCATAAGAAATGGAAACCCAGGATCTCACCAGGTACAAATGTAAACTCCAAATTCATACCCCAAACCAATGGCAACCAGCTAAACTTGTAGGGCCCCAGCAGGGGAGAAAACAAAGCTCCCCTTAGGAATGCTTCCATAATCCAAAACACATGGGACTCCCATGGAAACAAATCCCAACTCAAAACAGGATTACACTGAAAAACAAAAACAAACCACTGCAAGAGGAAACAAACCATCAAAGGGGAGAGTAACATGACACAAGGATAACTTGCACCCCAAGAATTAGAGGTAATAATAAAATAATCGAAAAGCACCTTTAATTTTTTTTTATCAAAGTATAGTTGATTTACAATGTTGTGCCAATCTCTACTGTACAGCAAAGTGACTCAGTTATACACATACACACATTCTAAAAGCATCTTTAAAACAAGCATGTTGGGGCTTCCCTGGTGGTGCAGTGGTTGAGACTCCTCCTGACGATGCAGGGGACACAGATTCATGCCCCGGTCCGGGAGGATCCCACGTGCTTTAGAGCGGCTGGGCCCGTGAACCATGGCCACTGAGCCTGGGCGTCTGGAGCCTGTGCTCCGCAACAGGAGAGGCCACAACAGTGAGAGACCCACGTACCGCAAAAAATTAAAAAAATAAAAAACAAGCATGTTTAGGGCTTCCCTGGTGGCTCAGTGGTTAAGAATCCACCTGCCAATGCAGGGGACACAGGTTCGAGCCATGGTCCGGCAAGATCCCACATGCCGTGGAGCAACTAAGCCTGTGTGCCACAACTACAGAGCCTGTGCTCTAGAGCCTGCAAGCCATAACTACTGAGCCCACATGCTACAACTACCGAAGCCCACGCACCTAGAGCCTGTGCTCTGCAACAAGAGAAGCCACCGCAATGAGAAGCCTGCGCACTGCAATGAAGAGTAGCCCCGGCTCGCCGCAACTAGAAAAAGCCCACATGCAGCAACAAAGACCCAACACAGCCAAAAATAAATAAATAAAATGAATAAATTTATTTAAAAAAACAAAAACAAGCATGTTTAAACAATGGCAGAATGTTGGTTGGTAACTGCTAAAAGCTGGGCAAAGGACACAGGTGGTTCATTACCATTCTCTTCTTTTGTATATATGAAATTCCCATAATAAAGAGTTTTAACAAGTCCATATAAAGTTTTTTAAAAGTTAAAGGTGTTCAGGGCTTCCCTGGTGGCACAGTGGTTGAGAGTCCGCCTGCCGATGCAGGGGACACGGGTTCGTGCCCCAGTCCGGAAGATCCCACATGCCGTGGAGCGGCTGGGCCCGTGGGCCATGGCCACTGAGCCTGCATGTCTGGAGCCTGTGTTCTGCAATGGGAGGGGCCACAACAGTGAGAGGCCTTCGTACCGCAAAAAAAAAAAAAAAGTTAAAGATGTTCAAAGAGCTAAAGGAAAAAATAGAAACCATATGTTAAGAAGAGGCAGATTTTTTAAAACTAAAAAAGAACAGATATTAAAACACAATATTAAGATAAACTTTTTTCAAAGTGATTAAGTAGTATAGACAGAGCTGAAGAGAGAATCAGAAACTGGAAAACAGAATGTGAAAATATTCCAGAATGCAGGAGAAAGACATAAAGAGATAAGGTTATAAAAGAAAGGATACAAAGAAGGCTAAATGAGAAGGTTCAAATACTTCTGTTACAATAGTGGTCAAGGGACTTCCCTGGTGGTCCAGTGGTTAAGAGTCTGCCTTCCAGTGCAGGGGACATGGGTTTGATCCCTGGTCAGGGAACTAAGATCCCACATGCTGTGGGACAACTAAGCCCACAGGGTGCAACTACTGAGCCCACGCACTCTGGAGCCCGCACACACCACAACTAGAGAGAGGCCTGCGGGCCGCAACGAAGAGCCCGTGTGCCGCAACTAAGACCCAACACAGCCAAATAAATAAATATTTTTTAAAGAGAAAAAAAAAAAGGAACAGTGGTCAAGGAAAAATAGCAGCCAAGGAAAAAAAATGACACAAATCAGGTTGAAGGAGCAGATCAAGGCCCAAGTGGGGTAAATAAAAATATGTTCAAACCCAGAACACTAGTACAAGTGCAAAATAGCAGAGTCAGTAAAAATTTTAAAGCCACGAAAGAGGAAAAAAAGATTCACAACAGTGACAATTAAACTGATAATAGACTTCTCAAGAGCAAAAATAGTTGCTAGGAGACAAATGGGATCATATCCTCAAAGCGTTAAGATGAATAATGGTCAATCTAGAATCTAAAGCTGTGAACAATCGTACAAGAATAAGGGCAAGATAAAGAAAGACATACATTTATTTTTACTTTTTATTAATTTTATTTATTGGCTGCATTGGGTCTTTGTTGCTGCTCAAGAGCTTTCTCTAGTTGTGGCAAGTGGGGGCTACCCTTCGTTGTGGTGCGCGGGCTTCTCATTGCAGTGGCTTCTGCTGTTGCGGAGTACGGGCTCTAGGCGCGTGGGCTTCAGTAATTGCGGCACGTGGGCTCAGGAGTTGTGGCTCCCAGGCTCTAGAGCACAGGCTCAGTAGTTGTGGCACACGGCCTAAGTTGCTCCGTGACATGTGGGATCTTCCCAGACAAGGGACTGAACCTGTGTCCCCTGCACTGGCAGGCAGATTCTTAACCACTGCACCACCAGGGAAGTCCCAAGAAAGACATACATTTAAAAAAAATTTTCAGGCATACCAAGACTGAGTTTACTATATACAAATCTTTGCTAAAAGAGTTACTAAAAAAGGAAGACTGAACCCAAAGGGAAAGAATGGGATATAAAAAGTAATGGTGAAAAAAAAGATGGATAAACTTGTTGGGAAGTTTAAATAACTATTGACTGGTAGGGGAAAAAAAAACCCCTAATTTGGGGGTGGGGGTAAAACAAATTGGAATATTGGATGATGGAAGTGGAGAGGCAGAAGCTACGTTAGAATTTCTGAGATCCTAATATTGTTTAAAAGTAGTGTAGGGGACTTCCCTGGTGGTCCAGTGATTAAAACTCCACACTCCCAATGCAGGGGGCCTGGGTTCAATCCCTGGTGAGGGAACTGGATCCTACGTGCTGCAACTAAAGATTCCACATGCCGTAACGAAGATCCCACACACAGCAACAAAGAACCCGAGTGCCACAATTAAGACCCCGTGCAGCCAAATAAATAAATTAATTAATAAAAAAGAAAGCAGTATAAAAAGTCAGTAATGAAAGTTTAAATCTAATCATCAAAAGAATAGAAACAGAAAGCATAACTTCTAAGCCAGTAAAGGAGAAAAAGACAGTGGTTAAGAATCCACCTGCCAATGCAGGGGACACGGGTTCGAGCCCTGGTTCAGGAGAATCCCACATGCTGTGGAACAACTAAGCCTGCTGCACCACAACAACTCAGCCTGCACTCTAGAGTCTGTGAGCCACAACTACTGAGCCTGCGTGCCACAACTACTGAAGCCCGTGCACCTAGAGCCTGTGCTCCGCAACAAGAGAAGCCACCACAGTGAGAAGCCTGTGCACCACAAAGAAGAGTAGCCCCCGCTCGCCCCAACTAGAGAAAGCCTGCGCACAGCAACGAAGACCCGACACAGCCAAAAATAAATAAATTCATTAATTTAAAAAAACAAGAAAAGAATATTCAATCAAACGAACAAAAGACAGGAAAGGAGAAAACAAGAAGCAAAGAAAAAGTATGGTTAAACTGGAAAACCAAAGTTAGAGGGCAGAAATAGGTCCAAATGTATCTATCACCAGTTCTAATAACTACATGGATTAAATTAAATTAACCTAATAAAAAAGACAGATTATAGGTCTTTTGTATGTGGTCTCAATATATAAAGACTGGAATGTACAAGGAAAAAATGCACTAATACTAATCAAAAGAAAGCCAGTCATGGGTTTCCCTGGTGGCGCAGTGGTTAAGAGTCCACCTGCCGATGCAGGGGACACGGGTTCGTGCCCCAGTCCGGGAAGATCCCACATGCCGTGGAGCGGCTGGGCCCATGAGCCATGGCCACTGAGCCTGTGCGTCCGGAGCCTGTGCTCCACAACGGGAGAGGCCACAACAGTGAGAGGCCTGCGTACCGCAAAAAAAAAAAAAAAGAAAGAAAGAAAGCTAGTCTTACACCGGAATATTTAAATTCACCTCTTTCTGAAAGTGATCACACAAACTTAGTAAGGATAAGGAAGATCTGAACAACACAATTAAAAAGCTTGATCCAACATACAGATATACAACCCCATCTCTATTAAATATAGAATATACATTCTTTCCAACCACATATGGAGAATTTAAAGAAACTGATCATACACAAGGCCAACACAAAGGATAATACAACAAATTCCAGAAAACTGATAATGCACCAGTTCTCTAACAACGATGGTTAGAGCTTAATTATAAGCCATAATATTTTTTAAAAAGATAAAACCCACGTATTCGAAAACTAAAAAATACTTTCGAACAACTCATGGGTTAAAGAATCAATCACAACTGAAATTTTGAAACGTTTAGCACTAACCCATGGAAGCACTGCATATCAAAACTTGTGGGATACAGCAAAAGAGCAACTTTGAGAGAAATCTGCAGCTTCAAACACATTTGTTAAGTAAAAAGAATTTCAGATGTGTTAAACATACAACTAAATAGGCTTAAAAACAGGACAGACACACAGAGTACAAGTAAAACTTAGGAAATCTAAATAAGATCAGTGGATCATATCAATGTCAATATCCAGGCTGTCACAGTATACTACAGTTTTATGAAATGTTACCATTGGGGGAAAACTGGACAAAGTGTACAGGAATCTCTCTAAATTATTTCTTAGAACTGCACGTGAATATACAATTATCTCAATGAAAATTCAATTTAAACAAAACGACCAAAATCCCCAACACTAACACCACGACATGCTGGCAAGGATGTGGAGTAACAGGAACTCTCATTCACTGTTGGTAGGAATGCAAAATGGTGCAGTCACTGTGGAAGACAGTTTGACAGTTTCTTATAAAACTAAACATACTCTTTGAATACAATCCAGAAATCATGTTCCTTGTTATTTACACAAATGGGTTCAAAACTTACGTCTAACAAAAACCTGTACACAGATGTTTATGGTAGCTTTATTCATACATGCCAAAACTTAGAAGCAACCAAAATGTCCTTCAGTAGCTGAATGGATAGACAGACTGTGGCACATCCAGACAATGGAATATTATTTGGTGCTAAAAAGAAATGAGCTATCAAGCCATGAAAAGACATGGAGGAAACTGAAATGCATATCACTAAGTGAAAGAAGTCAATCTGAAAAGGTTGGTATGAATAGCTGGAGCACAGAGGATTTTTAGGGCAACCAAACTGCTCTGTATGTTACTATAATGGTAGATTCATGTCATTATACATTTGTCAAAACCCACAGAGTGAACCCCAATGTAAACTATGGACTTTGGGTGATAATGATGGTTCAGTGTTGGTTCATCGACTATAACAAATGCAGCACTCTGGTGCAGATTTTGATAGGGGGGAGGCGGTGCATGCGTGGGGGCAGAGAGTATATGGGAAATCACTGTAGTTTCTGCTCAATTTTGCTGTGACCTGAAACTGCTCTTAAAAAAAAAAGCGTTTTTTTTAAAGAAATGAAATGGTGCTCTTCACATAAAAAAAAAAACAACCAGGGCAAATTAAAAGAAAGCAGAGGAAACAAATATTTATGCAGCACCTATTATCTGACATTATTCTGCTGGGTGCTGGGACACAATGATGAGCAAAACAGACAAGGTCCCCGTCCTCTTAGAGCTTACCATCTATTACAGGACTCATATCAAACAAATAAACCACACAAAGTATAATGTTCAGTGACAACATATACAGGCATACCTCATTTTATTGTGCTTTGCTTTACTGCGCTTTGCAGGTACTCCATTGTTTTCAGAAACTGAAGGTTTGTGATAACCCTGCGTTGAGCACACCAATTTTTAAAATTTTTATCTTTATTGGAGTATACTTGCTTTACAATGTTGTGTTAGTTTCTGCTGTACAACGAAGTGAATCAGCTATAAGTATACATACATCCCCACATCCCCTCCCTCTTGAGCCTCCCTCCCACCCTCCTTGTCCCACCCCTCTAGGCCGTCACAAAGCACCGAGCGGACCTCCCTGGAGCACACCTATTGGTGCTATTTTTCCAGTAGTATCTGCTCACTTTCATGTCTCTGTGTCACATTTTGGTAATTCTCGAAATATTTCAAACTTTTTCATTATTACTATATTTGTTATGGTGATCTGTGATCAGCGATCTTTGATGTTACTATCACAAAAAGATTACAATTTGCTGAAGGCTCAGATAATGGTTAGCATGCTTTATCAATAAAGCATTTTTTAATTAAGGTATGTACACTGTTTTTCTAGATATAATGCTATTTGCACACTTACTAGACTACAGTATAATGTAAACATAACTTTTATATGCACTGGGAAACCCAAAAATTCATGTGACTTACTTTATTGTGATACACACAACCGAATCCGCCATATCTCCAAGGTATGCCTGTAACATGACCTACACTAAAGGTGAAGACAGTGCCTCTGAGAAAGTGATGTTTAAGGTGAAAACGGAAGCTGGGGTAAGAGCCTGAAGGAGTGTTTTAGGCAGAACGACTAGCATTGCGAAGGCCAGGGTGACTGGAGTACAGTGATAGGTCAGGATACTGGCAAAAATAAGGCTGGAGAAGCAGGCAGGGATCAGATTATGCAGATTTGGGGTTTTACAATTAGAGCAACTGATGACAAACTTCGAGGGCATTAAAGTAGTGACATAATCTGATTTGGTTTTTAGAAGATCACTCTAGCTGCTGTGTGGAGAATGAGAATGGAGGAGGGAAGACACAGAAACTTGTTGATAGTTACAACAGTAGGTAAGAAGCGTGGGTCAAGTAGGTGATGGTGGAGAGGAGAAGTGGCAGGATTCTAGATATTTAGATGGGAGAACTGATAAGAATTGGTGATGAACTGGGCATTACCAGATGGAGCGACAGAGTAGGAGGTATACAAAGATAGTCAGCTCTAGGGTTTCTGATATGAATGACCAAGTGGGTAGAAATGCCCTTTACAGAGAAGGAAAATAGAGGAAATAATTGCGTGGGAGTAGGTTGGAAATTAAGAGTTACATGTATTAAACGTGAGGTGCCAGTAAAACATCTAAGTAAAACATCCCAAGAAGGTAGTTGGGAATATATCCATTGAACTCAGAATGGGAACATGGGCTCAAACAATGCACATTGAGTCAGTGGCTCGTGGATAATACTTAAAGCCATGAAAGTAAAAGAAATTGCCCAGGGAAAGCATATAAAGAAGAGGGTTTAAAACGGAGCCCTGGGGAACTTGGAGTTCTAGAGGTTGGATAGAAGAAGAGAAAGAGGTTAAAGAAAATAAGCCAATGGAGAGGCTACAGAAAGGAAGAAACGGAAATGCTTCAAGGAGAGGAGTCTACTGAACTCAATACTGCAGAGAAATCAAATGAGGTGAGAGCTGGCGGGGCTTGGAAACATGGTGATCACTAGGAGGCCTTACCAAGAGGAACTTCAGGGATATGGAAGAGAGAGAGGCCAGACTGAAGTGTGCTGAGGGTGAGCAGAAGGTGACAAAGTGGAGGTACGGAGTGCAAACGATTTCCGAGAGGCTTTGTTGTGGTAAGTGCGTGGATAGTCAGGACTACAGAACATGCTAGAAAGAGATGTGCAGTCAAGGGAAAGTTTTTAAAAAGTGATTTCTCGGGAATTTCCTGGATTCGGGAAATTCCTTGTCCAGTGGTTAGGACTCCACATTTTCACTGCAGAAGGTCCAGGTTTGATCCCTGGTCAGGGAACTAAGATCCCACAAGCCAAGTGTCATGGCCAAAAAAAAATAAAATTAAAATTAAAAAAATAAAAACTGACTTCTCATTTCCTGGTAGCAATCAAATCAGGCAGATTTACTGATTAAAAGGAGACTTTTTTTTTAATTTGGGGATAGCAGAACATGTGTTAGTGTGGAATAAACTTCAGAAGAGAGTTCCAAGAGTCAGGGAAATGGGTTCACTGATGAAGCAGGCCCCTGAAAATTAGGAGGGGATGGGATCTGGGACACACATGGAGGGATTAGTCTTTGCTAAGAAAGATAAAGACCCAAGTTAAGTCCCTAATCATGTATTTATAAGAATTCAACATAAACAAAGCTTACTTCTACCTAAAGGAGAAATATCCCTATTTTAATATGGAAAGAAGCAGCTTCAAGAGTGCAATGGCTTTAACTCACATAATCCTGAAATGCTTCAGAGAACCCTAGAATACTAGAGTTTGGTCACAGTTCCAGAAAATTTGAAAAGGAGTTGCTTTAGAGCACTAAGATGTACGGAACATCTTACCCTACAAAGATAGTAAAAATTGAAAAATTACAGTTTCAAAAAGTATTTAGGTGCTAATGACCATTCAACCTAATCTTTGCCTAATGGTATAAATTTTACAAAGATCTTTCACACTCATTTTCTTCTTCCATCTTTGTAATATCTTTAAAATTCCTCCCTGAGGATGGCAAGAGAAGATTATCATCCTCTGGGAGAGATGTATGCATGGGTTCAGAAAGGTAGGGTAGGACATCTGTGCCAAGCACTATAGCAAGCAAGTGGTGGAGTTAGGATCCAAATCCACATCTTTTGGCTCCAAAACCAATGCTGACTTAATAATTACATCTTTTACTACATAACAAGTTTGCTGAGTATTTATGCCTTGACCTTTTGGGGTTAAAGTCTAGAAGGGTGACCGAGCGCTCTCACAAATCACCACTGACATCTTCGATATCATGGAACACCAGGCTGAAGAGCCACTGACAGAGCCAAATAAGAGAGCGCAAGTCCTAGGTCCCAATCCTCCCCCGAGTGATGGACAGTCTGCTCACCAGATGACGACAGAAGACACAAACTCAACACGGATACTGAAAACAGAAGTGAAGAAAACTCAAGGTTGCCAAACACTTCAGTTACCAGGACCAAAACACAAAGGAAGAGTCTAGGGCAGTGTCTGAAAGCACAGCATATGTTCTCGTTCTAATTACACAGTCTAAAGCAGGGTTTCTCAACCTTGGCGCTACTGACATTTGCGGGCCAGAAAATTCTTTGTTGTGGGGGACTGTCCTGTGCATTGCAGGACGTTTAGTAGTATCCCTGGCCTCCACCCACGCGATGTCGGCAGCACAGCTCCACCTGCCCCAGTCATGACAACTAAACATATCTCTCGACTTTGCCAAATATCCCTTGGGAGAAGGAGGGGTTGGGGAGATCACCTCCAACTGAGAAACACTGATCTAGATGGATTCCACTATGAATATCGGAGCTAAGGCCATGCAAAGTAGACTTACAAAGAAAGTGGAGAAAGCTCATGATCTTATTTATTTTCAGGTAATAGTCTGCACAATCTTTACTAAAAGCATCAAATGTTCCAAAGACATGCAGTACGTACCCAGAAAAGTAGGCCTAGCCCGAGAGACCACACCTCACTACCACCTCATTACTCTTGGTAATGGATTCTGGAGACCAAGCAGTCAGTCAACCTTCCTCCTTCTCACACTCAGTAATGCAAGAGACTGCCAACATACACAGAAAATCAGACACACTCTCTGGCTCTCATATGCCCATTAAGCCATCATTCATCTTCCTTCCTATCCTATGGGAAGGAGTCTATGCCCTTCTGGAAAACTGGCTCCATTAATGGGCTCAAGACAGACAAAGCCTGCACTGCCTGAACTGCTCTCTTTCCAGAAGGACAGAAGACCACCCCTAACAGGCCAGCAACACCCCTAGCTGGTTGTATGTTGACAGGCTTCTACTGATCTCCCTTGAGAGAAGGGACACTCAGCTCTCTGCTGTCTTGTTTTACAATTATTTACTCTGCCCATCGAAATCTGATGGGTTTTAGAAGCTTGGCTCAATGGCGTTATCCATCTTCCCATCGCTCTGGTGTCAGAGGATGCCACACTCTTTCTAACAATCCAGGCCTTGAGAAGCAAATTACTTTCTAAGAGTTTCTTCAAGGAGAAAACATGAAATAATTTTGACTTTACACATTATAAGAATGTGATTTCAGAAACAAAAGATAATCTGTGGAGCCCTTAAGCGTTCCAAATTTTGCTTTGCATTGGCAGATGCCCGCTGCGGCCCCCACACCAGCCCCAAATCTTGTAAATACTTTTGAGTATTTCTGTTGATTTACCAAGCTATGTTAGCTATGCTGTAGACAAAATCAACTTTATCTTGGTGTATGAATATCTGAAACAAAACTCTGTTTTAAAATATCTGCAGCATAGCTCAGACTGGACAGTTGGGCTTTAACTGAGTCAGGACAGAGCAAAATTGTTGCAACCCAAGACTCAATCCCCCTTGAGTTCCCACACTGTCTCTGCTAAACCTAGCTGGTGAGCTCTTCAAGGGAGAAGCATGCCTTAGCCCCTGGAGCAGAGGCCTGGCCTAAAGAAGCCTCGATAGAAGTTTGTTATGTGAAAGAACAAAATGGACACCGTCACCCATTAATAAGATCTTTTTCCGCTCTCTGGAAGTTAACTGCATAAGAAACAAAAGACTTTGAACAATTTTTAAGAAAAGCTAGTCTCACAGTTTGTAGTAGTTTCTAAAGGCTCTCTGTTAGGATATATTTTTTTTTAGTCCCCCTTCCAAAGCACAACTAAAACATTTTAAAAATCCCCAAGCACATTATTTACCACTGTTAGGAGAAGGATTAGATAAAGGAGGAGGGCACAGACCAAATCAATCTTGAAAAACTAAATTCAAAAGGAGAAAAGAAGGTACACATCTAAGGTTTAAAGTCATCTTTACCCAGTGGCCCCCTAACCCAGCTCTTGATCTCCAAATCCAGGGGGAGGGTAAATTTAGGGTGCGAGATTAGGCCTCAGCTACGCTGGCATTTAAAAACATTCTGGCAGGTGCTCTGCCAGGCAGTCTATAATTAGTGAGTATGCCTCGGAAACTTAAAATGAACTCAAAGGGTTTCAGAAGCCAACAGCCAGCCTCCCAAGCACTGAGCTGTGCAGCCACGGGGCTGATGCTGTCTAGAACCAGTGTTGGGTGCCTGCATGGCGCACACGTGTGTGCACACACACGCCACTTCTGCAGAGTGTCTTTTTTCAAAGCTCTAATGGCTTGACCTCAACACCTGCTGCACTTCCTGAAGACAGACAGGCTCTGGAGCTCCACTTGTTCCTCGCACGAGGCTGTACTTTCTAGGAACGACCGCACACACGCAGAGGCTGGCCAGCTGCCAAGGCGGGGGCAGCCCAGCCACCTCGGGCCTGAACTTTCCCAGTGCTGTCAGGGCGGGATCCCACTAGGAGCTGACTCAGCGGCCAGCATGGAACTCTGCCAACCACACAGCAGTGCGGGGGCTGCCGGCAAGTCACAGATGTTTTGCTAAACCAAAGCAATCAGCCGGGAGGCGGATCTGGGCTGGCGGCCAGGCTGCTGCTGTCGGGGAAGCTGGCATTCTCTGATCCTAGTCCGAGCTCTGCCACTACCTCCCTGGTGATCTGAGGGAAAACCTCTGTGCGTCTCAGCGTCTCCCCTGCTTCCGAGCATGTCTGTGTGGGTGCAGCAGAGGATGGCACTGTTGGCATGAAAGAGCACCTGGAGCACTACTACCCACCACATGCTGGTTCTGTTAATCCTCACAACATCCTTGGAGGTAGGCTTCGTTATCTTGATTTCACAGAGGGCTCAAAGGAATTGAGCCCTACCAAAGGATCACAAGGGTAATAGATGGAAGAGATGGGATTTGAACCCCACCTTGCTGGCTCTGGGATCTACTACAAACACTGCTACTGTGAAACTCAGATCAACTGCATAGGCAGGGCGCCTTGATAGAAAGATGCTGAGCTTTCAGTTTGCAAAGGACCTTTCTCATATGACTTCTCGGATGCCCTGTGTAAATCCACAGCCCTTCACAACTAATTTCTTAACAGCACCACTGGACCACATGGAGTGTATGTGCTTATGGGGAGTACCCAAATATTACCGGCTTTATTATGAACTCCCTGTCTAATCACCAACAAGTCACTTAGCCTGGAAGAACTGATCATCAGTCCCATTCTTTGGGTGAAGAAAAGCGGCATGGCAAGTCAGAAACACAAGAAGAATTAGAAGGCAAAGAGCACAGATTCCTTAGGCTCTACCCCCTAGGATAATTCATTAGGACCCTGGAATCTATAGTTTTAAAAACTCCTTAGATGACTCTGATGCTCTGCCGTGTTTGGGAATCACTGAAGCTTGCCTTGGCTCAAAAGGGAATTGTGAGGGATTCCCTGGAGGTCTAGTGGTTAGGAGTCTGCACTTTCACTGCCTGGGTTCAATCCCTGGTCAGGGAACTAAGATCCTGCAAGCCACACAGCACAGCAAAAAAAAAAAAGTAAAAAAATTAAAAGGGAATTATGAGGTCTACCCTGCCCTGTTTCAAAGGAGGTGATATAAGGGTGAAATGAAATCATGTCTAAAGGCTCTTTGCTGGAAAATATACACAATGCAAAAGGTTCTCATCAGTTATGTTTAGGAGCAAAACAGCAAAACTGACCTTAAAAAGCATGATCCTGGGTTAGCCTGGAGCTAAGACACTGTGTTAGGCAAGACTGTTCTCTTATCAAACTACTACTAGAAAAACTGAAATTAGAGCCACACATCTCATTTTTAGATATCCCTCATAACACTGTTGCAACCTCATTCTTCCTTTAAACAAAAGAAGACTGTACTTGGTCTTTCATATTAAACTTGGAACAATCTATATTAGGAGTAACTTACACATTTCACTGCTCTAATCAAGAAAACAACTATGAGGAAAAAACTCAGTCTATTCACGTCTAGGCTGCTGGTCACTGAAGCAGGCTGAGAAGGCACAGACTGGCACAGACCCTGGCAGTCCAGTACCTCTCCCTGGCTAGCCTTTAGGGAGAACAAATAATGCCCCCATACCAGAAAGACTGACCTGCTTGAGCTGCTCATCCAGATTCCAGCCCGGCTGCCCTGCTGTGGAGACTGAAGCTGAGGCCTTAGGAGCATCTTTGGTATGGTCTTCTTTAGCTTGCTGTCCATGTGGTGGGAGCCCTGGCGCTGGAAGCAGACCAGATACGGGTGCGGCTCTGGGGTCTTGGCGAGCCACCTTCTGCACGTGAAAATATTTTGAAGCAGCCTGGGTCTCTTTCTCAGCCACCTCTGCAACTTCATCATCCCCATCCTCATCTTCCAAACCTCCTTCCTCTTTCTCAGGCTCTGAGTTCACCTTGCTCCGTTCAAACACTCGGGCCACTGCTGGGGCTGGTGGAACTCTGGCTAAGGGACCCAGGGCAGGGCTGCCAGAAGGCCTCCCAGGTGTGGCAGAAAGGTGAGTCTGCTGTGTGACCAGCTTCTGGGCATACAAGAACGGGGTTTCTCTCATCTGCTGAACCTGCTTCTCTCTGGCATCCATCTGCAGAGGAGCCAGGTGTGGTGGCTGTGGCGGCGGCGGTGGCTGCTGCTGCGGCGGCTGCTGCTTCTGCTGAGGCTGCAGTGGCTCCATCACTGCCTCAAGCTTCACCCACCGATTGGCATGGCTCTGAACCTGGGCACAGCCCGGCAGGCACACTGGGTGTAAACCTCTAAGTGATTAATAGAAACCACAAAGAAGGAGAAAAGAAAAAGGAAAAAAAAAAAACCAACAATGTAAAGCAGGTATAAAAAGGTTTTCTTTTCTCCAGTAAAGGGTATGAGTTCTGAGCATTAAACATATGCCCGTAAACCTGAGTTTTAAGATGAGTAAGTGGTGGGAATTTGAGGTGGGGGTAGGGCAGGGTAGGGGGTGGTGGGAGTTGGGTAAGGAAAAGTATGCAGAAGAGGAACAGGATTTAAGAGGAGAAATACAGTATGAATCTCAGCTGCGGTGGACTACTGTGGGTTTAAAACGAAGTAAATCCAGATGACATTGAGTCTGCAAACATCTGTGTTCTGATCTCTCTTCCTCAACATTATCAAACATTAATCTGTTTACTACTGAAAAAGCAACTGGGTTTACACTGTACAGAGGTTGCGAGTATGAAAACCATAATTTAAAAAAAGGGAAAGAAGGGCCTGCCTACAAGAAAGAGAATATTGCTTAGGTTCCCAGGCCCATCAGAGAAAGGTATTACCATCTAAGCAAGACACAGAGCTATCAGGCAGAGGGCAAGATTTCTCTCATAGAAAAGCAGAACCTAGCAAACTGCTCTTAGGTTTAAACTTTTAAAATTTCCCAGATCAAACTGCCAAGCCTGCTTTTTGAGTGGGCTGAGCCAATGCTAACCAGACATTATAGCCTCAAAAAGAATCCAATTTCAACAACATGAGAGAAAGAAACACGCAAGGAGGCAAGAGTTTCAAATTGCAATGGGCACTCAAAAAACAAACAGGGGGGAATTCCTCTGGAGATTTTTAAGGTAATTAATTGGAAACAGGTATCAATATTGTGTAAACGAGGCAAAGCTTCTTTTTTATAAACAGCCTAGTAAATCTCTTCACATCCCCTTTCTTTCTGATTCACTTCTATGACATTCTATGACGAATACAAAAAGAAAAGGCTTTCAGGCCAAAAGTATTCTGGGGGCAGGTTTATCAGCATTCTTACCAATCAGTCTCCAAACACACACCCCTTTCACAGCCTCTCCTCCTCTAACCAACCCCCCTTCCCTTCCTCCTTTCCAGGCCCCCATCCCCAGCAAACCTCACTTGAGTTATGCTTCCTCAGCAAGTCTCCATAACTGAATGGATTACTACGCATGGGCAAATTTTAGGTTAACAGGACTTGCAACATGGCGTACAATGTTGTCATCACATGAAAGAAGAAGCTGCACTGCACAGGTTGGGACTTGATATTTGCGTTGTTCCACTGTTTTAGGACTGGTTAGAAAGATTAAAAAAAAAAAAAAACCCAAAAACTTAAATATCTAGGTATCTTCAAAAATCCATGGGGAAGTAATCACACTCTTAGCAATAAAAACTGTTTGGATTTAGGCATTTTTTAAAAACCGGGTTAGAGAAAAAAGGTAGGACTTTTAAAGTTAGGCAAAAAAGTAGAAATTTTAAAATCCTCATTTTCTGTTTAATCTTAGAAGCACTGCTTTTGTCTTTTGCATTCTGTGAAAGATTCAAATTGCAATTTGCCTCTTCCTCCCTTTACTTCCTCTCTTGGCACTTTAGAAAGTGAGTTATGCCGGAAGCAATACTTTCATTCTGCTATAGCCCTTTTTATAGTGTAACAAAGCATGAAAAGATTTACACCCACATTAAATCCAGTTGCCAAAAGTGTTCATTTAAAATAAAAACAATCTGCATCAAAGGAAAGTAAACCAAAGAATAAAGAAAATAATTCGGTGGTCATTTTAATTCTCCTTACAACATTATAACATCAATCAATCACAAGCGGGATAATTTTTCATCCAAGTCCTGCCAGTCATTGAACAACTGCTTCTCATCTTGTGGCACCATCTTCTCTGTATGCTGTCCCCAGCAGAGGGGGTGGTGTCTCACAGCCTCTTTAGTTAAGACTGAGATGACTCAGTTCTACAACTCGATACACACACCCTCCCCCAAAGAGCCTATCTTTCCCTTGTCCCTAAGCAGCTAGTTGATCCAAACAACAATACCACCTGCCTACTTTTAGAAAACTTGGGTCTCAGAAATCTAAACCACTCCATCCTTTCACACGGCTCCCTCCCCCATTTCCCCTAAAGTTCCCGAACCTCTAAGCCCGGCGCAACGGACTCCTTGCAGCTTTGAAGCCGGCCTCGCCCACCATTCCCTCTACCTTCGCTGCCGGATCCCTCTGGCCTCAGCCCCCTTTAAGCCCCACACCTCCACCCCCCGCCATTCTTTATACCCCCACAACCCAACTCTATCACTTTTACCTCTACTGAGCCCTCCCAGCCAATCCGCCGGCTCTTCTTAGATTGTCCCAACCCCACCTATTCTAGCCCTCTCAGTTCCCAGGGGCCCCTCACTCTTCCCATCCCTTTATCTCATATCACCCTAATGGGCGAGGGCGCCTCCGGGCTCCTCCCAGCGCTCTCACTTTTCCTCCTTGGCCCCGTGCTCCACTGGCCCGCGTCTTCACGTCTTCCCCTACACACCTGCCTCTCCTCCTACTACGCCGTCCCCTCCACCTGCCACAGCCCTCGCTCCCGCCAAGGCTGAGGGAGCTGGGCACCGCGCGGCTTACCTGTACGGGGCGCTCCGGGTCCGCCAGCGGTGGAAGAGGCAGCCACTCAGGGCCCGGCGCGGCAGCTGCGTTTCGGACTTCTCCGCAGCCGGGGGCCACAGCCGGGGCGGGGCCCGCACCGGAAGCGGCGCCGCGGGGCCGGGTTGCCGGCCCGGGGCGGGGAGGGGGCGGGGTCACACGGTATGGGGCGGGGCCTGAGGCCGGAAACGGCCAAAAAGGGAACGAGGGGCGGGGTCGGGCGGAAGTGACTTCTAGGGAAAGCCCCGCCCAACTGAGTCGTGGGCGGAAGTGAGTAGAAGCTGGCGGAAGCTTCCGCCAATGGGGAAGCGCAGACATGGAGGAGTTCCGGTGTGAGTACTTCCGCGGGGAGTTGAAAAGAGCCGGTCTGCTTACGCTCTTTTCTGAGTGTTTTCTAGTTGTGGAGGTTGGTGTAGCGTGGGCGGGCGGTAGGTTGGGAGGAAGGTAAATAAAGGACAAGGAGTGTCAGGGTTTTCTGCTGCTTCGGTCGCCTCCCCAACCTCCTACCTTCAAACCGATCTTCCTCTGAGATTCCCGCTTCCAGATCAGCTTTTCTCTGTTTTCTGAGGATGCTGCGTCCCCTGGAGCTCCCTCACATGGGTTAGTATTCTCGCTTCCCAGGTTCCAAAAGTGGGGGCAAGGTGCCATATACTGTCACCTCTTGTAAAAACCCTTGCTTTTCTGACGCTTACTTGTAAGACTTTGCCGCCCATTTAACCGCCTCTGTAGAGATGATCTGCTAATATGTGCATCCAGGTCCTTGTCTTACTTTCTCTTCTCTAACCATCTTCCATCTTGATAAATTCAGAGTCACTGTGGACAACTCATTTAACATGCAGGCCTCATCCCTTACATCAATCTCCCAATCCCAGTCAAAAACCTGGACCTTGTCACTAGAAACCCTATCTTGTTATGAATCAGTAGTTTGAACATCCCTCTGTCCGACTACAGCCTGATAACCTTTAGCTTGACTGCTTAAGAACTTCACCATAACTGTCTTTTTTACTTTATCAGAACCTTCAATCTGTTGAAAGCTTCTACTTAATTCTCATTCTTCAGTTCCCTCCTTATCCATCTTAGATTCAATGGTACATCATTACAATCCCCCTCTTACTTACTCTTAAGCCTGCCCTCCTCTTTTCCCCAACTAAGTCCTCCACCCTGGGTGGACTAACATGCTTCTCAATGCCTGTACCTTGTCATAGTAAATTGTCCTGCTGAACAGATTGGCATCACTAAATATAATAATGTCAGCCTTAAATGGGCTTTGAACAGTGTCTGGAAATTTCATTATATTTTTCTAGTTAACCTGCTCTCCACTATCGGCAAGTCTCTAATCCCCTATGCTTCCCGTACCCCTTCCCCTGATTATCTTACTGTATAAGTAATAGAAAATGTAGAATGCCCTAAAATCTAGAAATCTACATATGTTCCCATCTGTCCTTTCCTCCTATAAGTTACTCAATCAAAACTATTCATTGAGGGACTTCGCTGGCAGTCCAGTGGTTAAGAATCCATGCTTCCACTGCAGAGGGCACGGGTTCCATCCCTGGTCGGGGAACTAAGATCCTTCATGCTGTGCGGTGCGGCCAAAAAAAAAAAATTCATTGAACTCCCACTGTATGCCAGATGAGGCACTCATGTACTCATCTAGGTGCTTGTTCAGCAATAAACAAAAAAATTCCTTGTCTTCAAGGATCTTCCTAATGTGGGGAGACAGAAAAACAATACATATATATTTGGTTTTATACATATGTGTATATATATATATGTATTCTAAGAAGAACAAAGCAGGGTAAGGGTTAGACATTGGTCTCAGGTGGCTGCCATTTTAGACATTAGTCAGAGAAAGACTCATTGATAAGGGACACTTAAGCAGAAACTGGAACTGACTTGATGGGGGTAAGCCATGTGGATAACTAGGGAAAGCATGTTCCAGACAGAGGAGACAGCAAATTCAAATGCTCTGAGGCAGTAGCGTGCTTGACATGCTATAGAATTAGCAAGGAGACCACTATAGCTGATACAGAGTGAGTGGGGGGAGAGTGGTAGGAGATGACATCAGAGAGGTAGCCAGGGGCCCAGTCATGTGGGACTTTGTAGGCCATGGTGACAACTTCGGATCGTTACCGCTTAAACCACTGAAGAGTTTTGAGCACAAGACTAACTTGACCAGATTTAAGTCTCTAAAAGTTTCATTTGAGGGAATTCCCTGGTAGTCCAGTGGTTAGGGCTCTGAGCTTCCACTGCAGGGGGCATGGGTTTGATCCCCGGTTGGGGAACTAAGATCCCGCATGCCACATGGCCAAAAATAAATAAATGAAAAAATAAAAGTTTCATTCTAGCTGTCGTATGGAGAATAGACAATGAGGGTAGCGAAGTAAGAGTGGAAGCACTAGTCCTGGCAGAAGATGATGGTGGCCTGAACTAGATGACAGCATTGGAGGTGGTAAGAACTGGTCAGATTTCGGGTGTATTTTGAAAGTAAAGCCACAGGATTTACTAATGGATTATGTATAGGTTAGAGAAGAGAGTCAAGGGTGATCAAGGTTTTTGCCCCAAGTAACTGATAGAATAGTGATATCACTACTACCTGGGGAATTCTATCAGAAGCTGACCCCAATGGAATACTACTTAGCAATAAAAAGGAAAGAAGTATTGATACACCCAACAACTTGGCGTTATAACAACATAATGATAAAGGCATGCTGAATGAAGGAAGCTAGTCTCAAAATGAAAATCTTGAAAATATTAAAACTATAGTGATGGAGAATAAGTCAGTGGTTGCCAGGAATTAGGGATGGAGGAGTAACTATAAAGGGATAGCAAAAAGAAGGGTTTTGGGGTGATGGAACTCTTCTGTATTCTGACTGTGGTGGTAGTTACATGAGTCTATACATGTGTTAAAATCCATAGAACTGTATAAGAAAAATACAATCAATTTTATTGTATGATAATTTTTTTAAACCAAACTTTCCATGCATGCTTAAGTTTCCTTTCCCAATTCTCAGGGTTCTCCCTTTAACCTCTTGTAGTATTGGATCCTTCCATCAGTTTCAACCATCTTTTGCTTTGAAAAAACAAAAACAAAAAAAACCCTTTCCTTTGACCCCATATTCTGTGACTAAAGCCTTATCTCAAGATTCCCCTTCCTGGCAAAGCTTCTAGAATTACTGCCCTCATTGCAGCCCAAGTGATCTTATCTCTCTCCTTAAAACACTCTATGGCTTCCCATTACTCTTGGGATCAAGACCTAAATTCCATCATGTGGCCTGCAGAGCCCTAGCCTCTGCCTACCTCTTTGGTTTTATTTCCTTGCCTCACATGTAGTAGAGGACCCAAGAGGGCAGCCTTACTAGATAACCTCAGTAGTTGAAACAGAAACACCCCCCTCCCCTTTCATAGTAATGTGTTTAAATCCTGAGATATTCACCCATTCTGGTTACAAGGAATATCATTTAATCTCGCTACTTTGGCTTCCAAGGTGTGGTACATTGAACAGAATAGCCATAGTATTTTCAGCTTCTCCCATCGAGAGGTGGAGTCTGTTTCTCCATTTTATGAATCTAGGCTTGGCTATGTGACTTGCTTTGTTTTATGGGATATTAGCAGTCTTCTGATACTAGAAGTCTTAAAAAGTGCTTACAATTATAGCTTGCTCTCTCTTGCTGCTGAGAACTCTTCCACCACCTTGTGAAAAACTCCTGGCTAACCTGATGAATGATGAAAGACATGTGGTCATCACCCCAACTAACATCTAAGCAACTGCCAGACATATGAGTGTGGCTCCATAGACCAACTAGCCTGCCAACCATCAGACATGTGAGCCAGGCCATTGTAGACCATCTAGGCCCAGCTTTGTTGGCCGAGACCAGAAGAAGCCCATCGACAAACCCATAGACCAGTGAAAAATTAGGTTTATTGTTTTAAAGTTAAACCAATAAGTTTTGAGGTGCTTTGTTTTGCAATGAAAGATAACTGATACCCAAGGCATTTCTTTGCATCTATCAGGTTGGATTTACTTGGTGTAATTCTTAGAGCTGAAGAAGAGAGTCACCGTGTATCATCTTCACATAGCTGGCCCATGTTACCTTAGGTTCTCCCATCACATTTCTTAGTGTTTTGCTTAAATATAGCAGGGATAATCTTACATCATGTCTCTTTTATTTCAACTGTTCAATAAAGGTGATATCATTTGCATGGTTTTCATTGATTTTATTTCTCTTGTTAAAAATAAAAGTTGAATTGTATAAATATTGAGTATCATTTGTATGTACGTTTTGTTATAAATTTAGTCTTAAATAGTACAGGGCATAAAAGCTAAGAAACAACAGGTAAATGGCCATATTATAGAATAATAGTATAATTAATGAAGAGAAAATGCCTCTATGTGTTTATGATAACCAATGTTAATTATTGATGTAATTGTGTCCATCTTAAAGAGATCTGGTGTTTTCACATGAATGGATGTCAGTTTGGGGACTTGAAACGTATAAAATGTTTTCCCATTGAAATTAACAGTGATTACGTTTTCGACTTGCATTGGCCCTACAAGAGGTTTTTCAGGTAAGGCAGAAGGGCAGTGAGGCAGTTACTATACATTTTACTGTAATAGGAAATTAAAATGTAACAGATGATTAAGATTCTTCTTGTACTGAGATCAAGGTATAGCCTCAGGAACCTCAATTAGCACGTGTAAAGCCTCTCATGAGTAACTGGTATTAACTGTGTGTAAGGAAAGAATGTGACAGTCCAAGGCCAGGGGACTGAAGGCAGGTATATCCAGTCCACACACTCATGAGGGGACCTTGCTGTTGTGGTGGTGGATGTACCAGTAACGTTACCTGCAGCCTGATTGGGCTTCCAATGTGTTTTCCTACAGAGGGGCGTATGCCCATCAGGCTGACTCCTGGGTCCTTTATTTCACAGAACTGTTTGTATTTTTGTTGTTGTTGTTGTTGATCTTTTAAATCAGATAGTTGGTATTTGGTGTCTGATGTCTCGAGTTGTGATGTGTCAGCCTCCACAAGCCAGGCAACGCTGAGGAACTGCCAGCATCTAGTTATTGAGGACTCCTGGGGGGTGGGGGGGGGCAGCCAGCCTTCCCCTTCAGGAAGCAGCTCTCTTGCCACATTCCCTTTCAGCCTGCTCTCACCACAAAGGTCCTTTCCAACCCTGTGATTCTGGGATTTGCCAACATTTTGGTGAACTGGACTATGTTGTTCTTTCCCTCACCTGGGAATAGAAGAGGTCAGACCTCCAAGGCAATTGCTTCATCTTTGAAAACATTGGATCATTTCACTCTTGTTGACACTGAATTGAAAGCTGTCTTTGCAAAGCTGCACCCAGATTTCTGTGGTGGCCCTGGCACTCAGCAGTCCTGTAGACTTCCAGAGCAAAAAGGAACAGGAGGCCGTTCAAGCCATCTGTCCTAGAACGAGACATCTGGTCTCAGGTCTGTGCCTCTCGTCAGGGCTCTTTGGGAGCCATGTGGCCCCCCCATCCGACAGAGCTGTTATAAACCAGACACCATCAAGTGCTGGTGAGACTAAGAGGAGAGGGTGCCCAAGCTGAAGTTGGCCGGCCAGTGAGGCTGGTTGGCTGGGAGAATTGTGGGTCCAACTGGTTCCTGTAAATGTGTCCACAGACACCTACACATGCCCGGAGGCTTTAATCCATCAAAAATCTTTACTCCCAAGCACCTGCACTGAAGGTTGAGTTCTCAAGAATAGTAATATACAATTTTCTATTGTCAAGGTTGGCCAGGACTCTTGTCCTTTCCATGTTAAAAGAAAAAAAATCAAGACAAGTGTACAGATGTTATGGAGGAGACTAGGCAAGGATCTTGGAAACATGAGCTCAGAAGATGCAAGGTATACTGAAGAAACTTCAGTGGAAAAGAAATTTCCCAAATATAGGGAGGGGAGCACTTGCTTTTGTGATGTTTGGGCACCGGGTTCATCATGTATTGCTCCCACACAGCACGTGCACCACAGCTGTGTTTCTGTTGCAAGCTTAATGCTAGTTAATCCTGAATCTGAGCTAAAGGAAACCAAGTATAGTTTAATGGGAGTTCCTGACATTTTATTAAGGTGAAATATATTCAGTGCCAGAGAAGTTGAAAAGGTTGTCTGTCCTCCATGCCTTCATTTGCTACTTTATGGCAAGAGCACATGTTGAAGGCTTTGATGGATTCAAACCAATCTTAACACAAGTTAACTCTGCTGCAATTTCAGGGAATAGGAGATAACCCCATTTGGGAATCTGTTTCAGAAACTTCGTCTTAAAGAACTGAGCTCGGTTTTCAGTCTCTCCACTTAAAGTGAAAGTTTGATTTTATAATGCTTATAACTGCACTGAGATTAGGTTGGAAGAGAATAGAGTGGTTATAAAATTGTTAGTTTTACTAAAACTGATTTACTAATAATGTCCTCCTGACCAATTCCCTTTCATGCCTCCTCCTACCCTCACAATAAATAGGGCAAAATACTTAGCTTAACACTGTGGTCATCAAGCAACCAGTCATTTCCTAATATGGACAGTCGAACACTCCAGTTTCACTTCTGGAATTCAAGTGCTAGGAGAATGGCATTTATGTTTGTGTATGTTTTCTGTAGCTACTTCCCTCTCACTCTCCAACTCAATGAAGCCTCTGTGCTGTTTGCTTTAACATTAATTATGGCATCTGCAATGACTGAATTTCCTGAACCTGCAATATAGAATCAGCCTGGACCCAATATAATCTAACCCTGACAGTTTGATACAAAATTCAAATGAATAGTCACAAGATTTGAGGGCTCTCTCCTCAATAAAAATGAATCATCCCCCACCCCCCAAATTACAGTCTTTAAAAAGAATGAAGTCAGTACATTTCTACTGACATAGGAAGTTGTCAGTTGTAGAATTTAAAAAGAGACTAGCAAGTTACAGAAAAGTATGTAAAATAAAATCATTTTGAAAAAGGAAAAATGATGTAATCTTTTAAAAAACAATTTCCCATCTTAACAATAAAGATAGTTATGATACATGTCCTAACCTTAGACTCAGGTTTAATTTTTGCTTTCTTTGGTAATTAGAAAAAAATTGTACATTAAGGAAAATTCTACAGTGCTTATTAACTGATGGTTGTCATGCACTAAGCACTTCACTTACATTATCATTTAATCCTCAAAATAACCCCCATTTTACTGGTGAGAAAACTAATGCTTATAGTAGTTAAGCAACTTGCCCAAGGTTAAGTTACATGTTACACGTAGCAGAGCTGGGATTTGAACCCAGGGCTGTCTGACTGTAATTCGTGCTACTAACCACCATGCTATATTCCTCCCATCAATGTAAGTATTTGAATTTGTAACCATTTGAATTTTACAATAGTAGGCCTCAGAGAATCAATATGGTCAAATATTAGCTTTGTAATTTGTCTAAAAGAAACTAAGTAAAGTCCTAATTCAGAGAGTAAAACCAGACACTGCTGGACCTGAAGCTGAACTGTGCCTTGCATTTGCAGAGTACCAGCTGAAAGAACTGCAACATAGAACACTAGCTATAGATTAGAAAAAGCCTAGATGTCCATCAGTAGGGAACTGGTTAGGTAACATTGTACTTAAGCTGTCAAAAAGCAAAAAGGAAAGAATATAAAAATGAAGTTTTTAATGTACTAATATGGAACACTTTCCAAGACATTAAATGAAAAAAGCAAGGCTCGTTACAGGATGTTTAGTTTGATACTATTAATAATTATGTTTAAAGAGGATGCATATATATAATCATTATGTTGAACAAGCATGACTCATGGGGTGTATATCAGTTAATGCAGGCTAAACTACTGCAACAAATAGATCCAAAACACAACTCAGCAAAATAGTTTATTTCTTGCTCACCTAATAGTCCTGGACAGTTATTCAGGTCAGGGAGGAAGCTTTCCTACATTGCCATCATTCAGGGTCCTTGGATCTGTTCATCTTGTGGTCTACCATCCCCAGAAAGTGGTAGATATTGCTTCCACTCACATTACATTGGAGAAAATTTGGTCATATGGCTACACCCAAATTGAATGGGAATATGGGAAGCTACTCTAGTAGTCCCAGAGACTAATAGCTTTCGGTAGACAGACAAGGTCTCTGTTACAGTCAGCCTCTCTGGTCACCAAATATATTCACCCTTCCCCCAAGGGAGAAGACAGAAGTCCCATTCAATTATTGAATTTCATATCAATATCTGGATCACAGTCTTTTCTAATTAGCCTGGATGAAACACATGAAAAGATGCTCAATCATTAAGGAAATGCAAATCAAAACCACAATGAGTTTAATAGTTAAAAAAGAAACCTCACACTGAGGTATCACCTCATACCTGTCAGAATAGGTATTATCAAAAGACAACTAACACAACATTGTAAATCAACCATATCTGTTCAGGACTATTAGTTGAACGAGAAATAAACTATTTTGCTGAGTCGTGTTTTGGATCTATTTGTCTATGTCTCTCTATCTATCTATATATCTATCACTATATATATATATATATCTCCTCCCACATACACACACACAATGTAATGTTAGTCGGCCTAAAAAATAATGAAATCTTGCCATTTGTAACAGCATGAATGGACTTAGAGGGTATAGTGCTAAGTGAAATAAGTCAGAGAAAGACAAATACTGTATGACCTCACTTATATATGGAATCTAAAAAAAACCACAACAAATGAACAAACAACAAAATGGAGACAGACTCATAGATACTGAGAGCAAACAGGTGGCTGCCGGGGGGTGGGGTGGGGCAATAAATGAAATGGGTGGTGAGATTAAGAGGTACAATCTTTCAGTTACAAAATAAATGAGTCACAGAGAGAAAATGAACAGCATGGAGAGTATAGTCAATAATTATGTAATATCTTTGCATGGTGACAGATAGTAACTAGACTTATCGTGGTGATCATCTCGTAATGTATAGAAATATCAAATCACCATGTTGTGCACCTGGAACTAACACAGTGTTGTAGGTCAATTATACTTCAATGAAATCAAAAAGTTAAATGGGGGCGGGTAAAAAAAGACACCCTTTCTGGGCAGTGAAGGAAATTCTCAGATTAGACCCAATTTTGCTCTCGAAGAAGAATTCTCTTGTCATTGTTCTCCTTCTACCCTGGTTCTGCCCTCTGGCAAGTCCTCCCTCAGCCATTTTTCTCCCTGGCTGTACGTGAAGTGGGAGCATGCCTTCCTTGGGGACTATACAGCTTTGACAGCCTGTTTCCTGATAGTGCAGGGTTGGAGACCCAAGTGTTGTTTTATGGCTTTACTTATTTATTCAGGCCAGGCTTGTGGGGTTTTTTGGCAATACAGTTCCCTCAGAAACTTCAGATCTATTTGCTTTGAAGCAGCTTATATTCCCAAAGTTCTCTCAGACAGGTTTTAACATTATCAAAAAAGTGAGAGAAACTTCAAAAAATTTCAGAAGGTAACAACCTGGTCTATACTCCTTGTCTTATTACCATAACTTAGGTCAAGAAGAGGATCTTGGGACTTCTCTGGTGGTCCAGTGAGTAAGACTCTGCGCTCCCAATGCAGGGGGCCTGGGTTCTATCCTGGTCGGGGAACTAGATCCCGCATGCATGCTGCAACTAAGAAGCCTGCATGCCGCAACTAAAAAAAAAAAAAAAAAAAAAGAAAGATCCCACATGCTAAAACTAAAGATCCCGCATGCCTCAGCAAAGATCCCGAGTGCTACAACTAAGACCCGGCGCAACCAAAATAAAAATAAATAAATATTTTTTTAAAAAAGAAGAAGATCTTATCTGGCGGTTTAATCTGTGAAAATGTGAATTATGACTTTGGTGAATTTTCCAGTCCCTCCTTATTCTACTAGTTGTATATTTATGTTGCAGTCATATTCTACGTAGTTGGTGTTGAAATTAAACTCTATTTTGTGGTGGCTGCCTCATCAGATAGTGCAACAGATGATCCTGAATCAAAAACAAAATGAAATCATGATGATCACTACAACCACCATTTCACCCAGCAGGGAAAACCAAAACCATATCTAATCTAGATAGATTAGATCTAGAATTCTAGACTAGGGTCAGCAAACTATGGCCTGTGGATCAAATCTGGCCAACCACCTGTTTTTGTAAATAAAGTTTTATTTGAACATGACCACACTTATTTGTTTACATATTGTCCATGATGCTTCTGTGCTATAACAGCAGAGCTGAGTACCTGCAATAGAGACCGGATGGCTTGCAAAGCCTAAAATATATACCTTCTGGTCCTTTGCAGGAAAAATAATTGCCCATTCTTTTTTTCTGATTTTTAATAAAATGTGTCCTATCATATCTGTGCACATATTATTTTAACATTCTTTTTTTAATATCTTTTTTAAAATTGAAGTATAGTTGATTTACAATGTGTTAGTTTCAGATTTACAGCACAGTGATTCAGTTATACATATATATGTATATTCTTTTTCAGATTCTTTTCTCTTATCAGTTTTACAAAATATTGAGTATAGTTCCCTGTGCTATACAGTAAGTCATTGTTGGTTATCTATTTTATATATAGTAGTGTGTGTATGTTAATCCCAACCTCTTAATATATCACTCCCCACCCCCCTTTCCCTTGGGTAAGCATACTTTTGTTTTCTATGTCTGTGAGTCTCTTTCTGTTTTGTAAATAAGTTCATTTGTACCTTTTTTAAAAATTGCCCATTCTTGTTCTACACAATATTTAATAGCCTCTTCCATGATCTGTCAATGAGGACCAAAAGGGAGATGAGACTGGAAAATTCCACTCTTTACACTACAAAGCTACAGTAATCAAAACAGTATGGGGCTTTCCTGGTGGCTCAGTGGTTAAGAATACGCCTGCCAATACAGGGGATATGGGTTCGAGCCCTGGTGCGGGAAGATCCCACATGCCGCGGAGCAACTAAGCCCGTGCGCCGCAACTACTGAGCCTGCACTCCACAGCCCATGAGCCACAACTACTGAGTCCACGTGCCACAACTGCTGAAGCCCATGTGCCTAGTGCCTGTGCTCCACAACAAAAGCCACCTCAATGAGAAACCTGTGCACCACAATGAAGAGTAGCCCCTGCTCGCCACAACTAGAGAAAGCTCGCACAGCAATGAAGACCCAACGCAGCCAAAAATAAATAAATAAAATTAAAAAAAAAAAAAAAGCAGTATGGTACTGGCACAAAAGCAGAAATATAGATCAATGGAACAGGATAGAAAGTCCAGAGATAAACCCACGAACCTATGGTTACCTAATCTATGACAAAGAAGGCAAGAATATACAATGGAGAAAAGACCGTCTCTTAAGCGGTGCTGGGAAAACTGGGCAGCTACATGTAAATGAATGAAATTAGAACACTCCCTAACACCATACATAAAAATAAACTCAAAATGGATTAAAGGCCTAAATGTAAGGCCGGATACTATTAAAGTCTTAGAGGAAAACACAGGCAGAACACTCTTTGACATAAATCATAGCAAGATCTTTTTCAACCCACCTCCTAGAGTAATGAAAATAAAACCAAAACTAAACAAGTGGGAACTAATTAAACTTAAAAGCTTTTGCACAGCAAATGAAACCATAAGCAAAACGAAAAGACAACCCTCAGAATGGGAGAAAATATTTGCAAACGAAGCAACCAACGAGGGATTAATTTCCAAAATATATGAAGAGCTCATGCAGCTCAATATCAAAAAAAAAAAAAAGAAAGAAAAGAAACCCAATCAAAAAATAGGCAGAAGATCTAAATAGACATTTCTCCAAAGAAGACGTACAGATGGCTAAAAAGCACAAGAAAAGATGCTCAACATCACTAATTACTAGAGAAATGCAAATCAAAACTGCAATGAGGGGCTTCCCTGGTGGCGCAGTGGTTAAGAATCCACCTGCCAATGCAGGGGACATGGGTTGGAGCCCTGGCGCGGGAAGATCCCACATGCTGCCGAGCAAATAAGCCCGCAAGCCACAACTACTGAAGCCCGTGCGCCTAGAGCCCGTGCTCCGCAGCTAGAGAAGCCACTGCAATGAGAAGCCTGCACATCACAACAAAGAGCAGTCCCCGCGAGCCGCAACTAGAGAAAAGCCCACGCACAGCAACAAAGACCCAATGCAGCCAAAACTAAAATAAATAAATTTATTTTAAAAAACAACTGCAAAAAAACCCAAAAAAACAAAACAACAACAAGAAAAAACCAACTGCAATGAGGTATCACCTCACACTGGTCAGAATGGCCATCATCAGTCTACAAACAATAAATGCTGGAGTGGGTGTGGAGAATGGGGAACCCTCCTACACTTGATGGGAATGTAAATTGTACAGCACTGTGGAGAACAGTATGGAGGTTGCTTAAAAAGCTAAAAATAGAGCTACCATATGATCCAGCAATCCCACTTCTGGGCATATAACCAGAGAAAACCATAATTCAAAAAGATACATGCACCCCAATGTTCATTGCAGCAGTATTTACAATAGCCAGGATATGGAAGCAACCTAAATGTCCATCAACAGAGGAATGGATAAAGAAGATGTGGTACATATATACAATGGAATATTACTCAGCCATAAAAAAGAACGAAATAATGCCATTTACAGCAACATGCATGGACCTAGAGATTGTCACACGGAGTGAAGTAAGTCAGACAGAGAAAGACAGATATCATATGATATCACTTATATGTAGAATCTAAAAAAAGGGTACAAATGAACTTACCTACAAAACAGAAATAGAGTTACATATGTAGAAAACAAACTTATGGTTAACCCAGGGTAAGGGTAGGGGGAGAGATAAATTGGGAGATTGGGATTGACATATACACACTGCTATATATAAAATAGATAACTAACAAGGACCTGCTATATAGCACAAGGGAACCCTACTCAATACTCTGTAATGGCCGATATGGGAAAAGAATCTAAAAAAGAGTGGATACATGTATATGTATAACTGAATCACTTTGCTGTACACCTGAAACTAACACAGCATTGTAAATCAACTATACTTCAAGAAAAAAAAAAAAAAAAAAAGACTTCCAGCTTTTGGCTCAGAGGAGGCCAAGTTGCAACTTTCTGCAGTTGTCCCGAATCCGGGTTCATCCGACACCAGCTGCCACCATGTTGCCTAAGTTTGACCCCAACAAGATCAAAGTTGTGTACCTGAGGTGCACCAGTGGGGAAGTCGGTGCCACATCTGCCCTGGCCCCCAAGATTGGCCCCCTGGGTCTGTCTCCAAAAAAGGTTGGTGATGACATCACCAAGGCAACTGGTGATTGGAAGGGTCTGAGGATTACTGTGAAACTGACCATTCAGAACAGACAAGCCCGGGTTGAGGATTGATCATCAAGGCCCCAAGGAACCGCCAAGAGACAGAAGGAAGCAGAAAAGCATTAAGCACAGTGGAAACATCACTTTTGATGAGATTGTCAACATTGCCTGACAGATGCGGTATCGATCTTTAGCTAGAGAACTCTCTGGAACCATTAAAGAGATCCTGGGGACCACCCAGTCTGTGGGCTGCAATGTTGATGGCCGCCACCCTCACGACATCATAGATGACATCAACAGTGGTGCAGTGGAATGCCCAACTAGTTAAGAACTGCAAAGAAAAATAAAGGGTTATTTGACAACCAAAAAAAAGAAAATTCTACTCTTGCCTGAAGAACGTTACTCATGTCCTCAGGTATTTAAACGGGAAAAGGAAAGACCAGTCAATATCAGTCTTGGGCTGAATCACCCACAGAAAACCAAACCCTGCTACAATAGGTCTGCTCTTGAAATCCACCTAATCAATGACTAACCCCACTTCATTTTGAGCCAGTCATAGCCAATCATTCATATTTAACTTAAACCCCACATTTCCCCCAAGCCCTATATAAACCCTATCTTTTACTTTGTTCACAGAGATTATCTGTCTCCTTACAGTTCTCCCTTGCCTGGAAAGAAATAATTTCTTAAATAAATAATTTTGTGTGTTTGTTTTTCTTTCTAGATTTGAAAGAATTGTGATTCCTTTAATACAAGCAAACCTAAAATGCAACGAATTAACAAAATAGAAGTTTAGATTCTGCTCACCTAGCAGTCTTGAACAGGTGTTCAGCTTGGTGGGGCAGCTCTCATCCTCCCTGTCATTCATGGACCAAGATTCCTTCTGTCTGTCATCTTTCATGGCTCTGTCACCACTTGCATCCAGCTGGGAGGAGAGGAAAGAAAGAGTTTCATTGTGTGTGGGTATGGGGGGAGGTGTTTACTAGGCCAGTCCTGGAAGTGGCACCCATCGCTTACACCTAAATCCATCTTACATCCCATTACAGAGAATTTAGTCTAGAGGTTATATCAAATTGTAAAGGACAGAATGTATATAAGTAGGGAGCTAGAGGTCTCCATTACAGGGTGTAAATCAGAAAGCACCTTAATTTTTGTCTTCCACTGGCCCTTTAGTTTATTCTCTATGTCTGGTTTTCCCTTGCCCCTTTCACCTTGGTCAAATCCATCAACTTTGCTAATTACTCTTATGTATTAAAATTCCTCCTGAAATGCTAGGCTCCCAAACAACATCAGTTAAGTAACAGAAATGTCCAGCCCCCTCTAATAGTCATCACTCTAAAACTGATTTAAGACTGAGGCTTCTTCCTGTCTCCCGGCGTGGGCCTGTAGGATGTGAGTCACCTCCTATGGAAAAGGAGTGTGTGATCAGTTTCATTCTTTCTTCATTCAATGCTTCCACTTTCCTCATCTTGTTGCTACTGTCTCTAATCTTTCCAAGCTGGGTGGCTGCTAGTTCCTCTGGTGTCTTTGGATAGATTAGAAAAAGGTTCTCCCTTCTGGGCGAATGCAACCCCATGGTGAGAGAACTGCACCTCTGTGTGAAGTAGAAAATGGCAACTCTTCCTCCAAGTAGACACAACCCCGTGCCAGGGCATATGGTTTGGAGAGTGGAAAGCAGGTTGGATTTCAGCCCCCATTAGCACCTACAGTCAGGTGCCATTTTCAGTGAATAACCTACACAACCATGAAGCCTGTTAAGGTTGGAACATATGGAGGAAGTCACAAGGGAGACTGTAATGTTTGTACTTGACCAGTACTGTCATGAGTGGCATCTACATTCTCTGGGGTTTGCAGAGGTTTAAGGCTTACTCTTTTTTTTGCAGGTTGTATCTCTGAGTTCTTTAAAGCGCCATCATTCCATCTTTGGGGATCTCATCTCTGTACTTTCCTTTACATAGATGAGTACATTGCTTTTGTGGTTGTTTGTTTACAATTCTTTCTTGAGACCCCAGGTATCTGGTGATATGACTGCACCTTCCTTCTGCTGAAGTCCACTCACTTCTTTTGGCAGCTTTCTTGAACAGGATCCAAGACAATGCTTCTCCAGAGCTCTTGCATGTATGTACCACATTTGGACTAGAGAAAACATGCTCCTTTGACCTATTGTTGGCAGTTCTGTTATATTCCAAACCATAGCCTCATCTCTACCCCACAGGATGCCTGAGCCAGTCCTTTACACTTTATGTATCCCAAATGTAACTCAGACATCAGCCACCATGTCTCTCAGATTGGAAGCAATATTACATATTGCTGTGTGTTCCCAGCAAAATTCCTTACATCAGTGTGAGTGAGGCAAAGGGCATACACACCTCGGGATGAGGTTGAGGATGGTGGCAATGACTCAGTACAAAGTACAACAGCTTCCTCTAAAAACCTTGACTCTCCTATCTTTTTTTTTCAGCCTCTCCAATGCCTTTTGTAAGCTGGAGGTAGGTGGTGAACTAAGAGTAAAAAACTGGTTTTCTACACTCTCCCTCTGCAAATCCTGTGTTGGTGAATTTGCATCTAACTTTGAATATGACCTTACTGTTTTGGGGTCTCAGCCAAATCTGAGACTAAGTGAGGTTCATTTAAGCATCTTATCTATACATATCTTTGGAAGTATACAGATGGAACAGAAAATATTCGTTACCTTTGGAGGGAAATTTGTTGGCACAGGGAAGCTGTGGGAGGGAGAATTTTTCACATATACTCTTTTGAACTGTTTTAATTTTAAACTATATATATATGTAGTAGCTATTTAAGAAATTAATCTTCTAAATGTATATTGAAGTACATTCCTGCAATAGAGCACTTTCCAACTCTTAAGAAGAATGAACTAAAAATTCTGATGTAGAAATATCTCAAAGATGTTGTTAAGGAAGATACAGAACATTTCATAATGTACCTATTTACATACAATAAAATTACACATAATTACATGTTTTTTAATACATGAGGAACATTTCCAGAGTAATTTTATTGGGATAGACTAAATTATGTTGTAGCAACATGTTAAGCTTGAAATCTCAGTTGTTTACCACAGAAAAGGCTTATATTTCTGGTGCATACACGTGTCCATTGAGAGACAGGCAACTCTTTTAGGGCAGCTGTTCTCCATGTGGTAACTCAGGGATCCAGGCTGTTTCCATCTTGTGGCTTCCTCACCTAAAGGCATGGCTTCCACAATTGCTGCAGCATGGGGAGAGAGAGCTGGAGAGTCACACATTAGCACTAAATGCTTTGGCTCAGCAGGGCACATATCACTTCTGTTTATAGTTCTTGAAGTAGAACTAGTCTCATGAGCCCTGTCTCACTACCAGGCAGGGTAGGAAATATTGTCATTCTTCATGCCCAGGAAGAAGAAAATAAAATGGGTTTCAATGTCATGTTGACATTGTCTCTGCCACAGGACACATACACAAAAAGGTAACAGGAGGAGGGAATCTGAGGATCTGAAATCAGAAGACTTACTTTTCACAGTACTATTCACTATATTCACTGTATATTAAGTATGTATGTTATTTGGATTTTTTTTAACCATTGGGTCATGTATACTTTTTCAATGCAAGGAATTATTAACTTTAGCATCAAGGGATACTGAAACTAGTTTTATGAGGAATAAGGTATAGTATAAAAATATCTCCCCACATGATACTTATTAATTACAAATGGACAAAGAAGAAGTTTACAATGGAAAGCCCGACAGACACCACCTTAACTTAGGGATCAAAGTTAAAAAACATCACCAGTAATGGGACAAATAGATATCTTGTGCCTCCTGATTTAATGAACTGAGAAAAACACAGCATCATTTTTGTGATATTCCTGCCAAAAATGGATAGCCTGAACTTAATCATGAGGAAAAAACAGATAAATCTAAATTGAAGGACTTTATACAAAATATCTTGCCTGTATTCTTCAAGTGACAAGGTAATGAAAGGCAAAGAAAGACTGAGGAATGAATCTAGACTGAAGGAACTAGAGACTAGTCAACTAAATGCAATATGTAACCCTGGATTGGATTCTGAACCAGAAAAATACTATTTTCTTCGTTGCTACAAAGGACAATATTGAGACAATTAATGATATCTGAATAAAATCCGTGGGTTAGATGGTATTATTGTAACAATGATATTTTTATGATTTTATAATTGTGCTATTGTTATATAAGAGAATGTCCTTGTTTTAGGAAACATACACTCAAGTGTTTAGGGGTGAAAGGGCATCATATCTGCAGTTTACTCTCAAATGGTCAAATGGTTCAGGAAGTAGTTATATATTTTATATATATATATATATATATATATATACTTATATACACATAAACATACATACATATATATGTGAGAGAGAGAGAGAAAGAAAGAACAATAAAGCAAATGTGGTAAAATGTTAACATTTTGAGAATCTGAATAAAAGGTATATGGGAGGTCTTTGTACTTTTCATGCATCCATTCTGTAAGTCTGAAATTCTTTAAAAATAAAAAGTTTGTAAAAGTGACCAGTAACTAACTACACTTATTAAGTTTGTGACTTCTAAATATAATGCTGATCATCAAATTTTATTTGTAATAGAATAAAGGTGCAGAGTAATTATTTCAAAATTATATCTCACAGACTTATGGTGAGGGTCAAATGTTGTAATATGTATAAATACAGTCTGTTGTCATTATTGCATTGTTTATGTGTGAATACATTATTTTCATTATTATTATTATTTTCATTTTGGCTGAAGTGGGTGATTCCTACTGGAGAGTAACAGAGGTTGAGGTTGAAAGAGTGACACGAGAAAAAGACAAAATCTTTTAATTTTGAAAAAGATACCGATGAGACTTCCCTGGCGGTCCAGTGATTAGGACTCCGAGCTTCCACTGCAGGGGACCTGGGTTCGATCCCTGGTCGGGGAACTAGGATCCCACAAGCCACATGGCACAGCCAAAATAGATACAAATAAATAAATAAATACATAAAATTAAATTAAAAAAAAAGAAAAAGATACAGAATGCCAGGCAAAGGGGCTTGGATTTTGCCTTGTAAAAGTCACTTTTGGGATACTGAAAAGTCGTTGCTTACCAAAATGGGATGGGGGAAGCTGAATTCTTAGCAGTGCTGGTAGTCTCCTTAGGGATCAGCTGATGAATGGTCCAACCTCCTCATTTTAGTTAAGCTGGTGGGTTATGCAGATGAGGCATCTAGACTAGAGTCTTGAAGATGAAGCTATGAAGATTCAAAGATTGAGAGGGCAAATAAAGAAAAACAAAGAGACGAGAAATGTCACATTGCCAGGACCAGCTACATAATTTGGGGGGCCCATTGTGAAAAGAAAATTCAGGGCCCCTTGTTCATAAGTTATTAAGAATTTCAAAACAGTAACAGCAGAACATTATACCAAGCAGGGGATCCTACTGAGCATGGGGCTTCATGTGACAGCACAAGCCACTAACCCATGAAGCTGGCCCTGCACACACAATCCACCAAGGATGTCCACATTACGTCATTCACCCAAGGTCACTAGCAATCACGATGCCCCTCCTGGAGCTCAGAGTGGGGCCATCTTCCCTTGAAGCACAGGGCTACATGGAGGGAGGCGGCACCTGAACAAAATCAGGGCTCTGGTGGGAAAGAGGAGAAGGAGTTTTTGCATTGGTCCCTGACACGCTGCTGATTCCAGAACTGCTGATATAAAGGCAGGGTGGTGGGTTAGCAACGTCATGCTGTGTGAGAAGGAATGATGTTACACAATTTAACCTTACGTGGGTCACAAAAGTATATTTTTATTTCAGAAAAGACGTGTTTATTCTTATGTATATATTTAAAAAATAAATTGTAAGAGGAACACAGAGAGCACTAAGCATAAAGAAAAAACTGATAATTCAAACTTATTAAAATGAAGAATTATTGTTCATCAAAGACTCCATTAAGTGAGCAAAAAGGCAAGCCATATATTGCATATATGTACATGCAATACATATATTTGACAACAGACACCAAGAGCACGTGCATACACACACACACACACACACACACACATCAATACGTATACGTGCATGGGGTGGGGGTGGGGGGAAGATGGGAGAAGATGCTGTAATTGTGTAATTTGTGGCAAGCCAAGAAGGGTCCTTGGGGTTCTAGAGCAAACCCATGCCATCTGCAGTGGAGAATTAAACACCCTTTGAAAAATATACACACATGCTACAATACAAAAAATCGATAAGAAAAAAACTAGACAACTCGATTAAGAAAAGGGCAAAGTACATGAATACTTCACAAATGAGGATATGCAATTGACTGACAAACATGAAAAGTTTTCAGCCTCATTAGTCATCAGGGAAATGCAAATTAAAACCACAATGAGATACCACTTTATGCCAATGAGAATGGCTAAAATTAAAATGACTGATGATATCAAGTGCTGCTGAGGATGTGAAACAAGTGGAACACTCATTCAGTGCTTCTAAAAGGGTAAACTGGTACAGCCACTTGGAAAACTATTCGGCAGTACCTAGTAAAACTATGTATGTCTATGACTCGGCAATTTAACTCTTACGTATGTGTCCTCAGACAGGCATACATGTGTACAGTAGAAGACACGAATAAGAACGTGAATAGCAGTGCTTTTCATAATAGCTAAGACCTGGAAACAACCTAAGTGTCCATCAATGGTAGAATGGATAAGAAAATTGAGTTGTGATCACACAACAAAATACTATATATCAATGAGAGAGAAGAAATTATTACTATACAAAACAAAATAGATGAACTTCACAAACATAATGTCAAGAGAAAGAAACCAGCCACAAAAGAATACACATGCTGTAACTCATTCCATTTATATAAAGCTCAAACACAGGTAAATGAGTACACTCATACCCATAGCAGTGTTATTCACAATAGCCAAAAGGTGGAAGCAACCCAAGGGTCTAGCAACAGAGAAATGGATAAACAAAATGTGGTGTACACATACAATGAAATCACTCAGGCTTAAAAAGGAAGGAAATTCTGACACATGTTACAACATGGATGAACTTTGAGGATATTATGCTAAGTGAAATAAGACTATCACAAAAAGACAAATACTATATGATTCCACTTACATGAGGTCTAAAGTAGTTAAAGTCATTGAAACAGTAAGAAGAATGGTGGTTGCCTGGGGCTGCGGGGGAGGGAGGAATGGGGAGTTGTTTAATGGGTTGTTTTAGTTCAGGAAGATGAAGAGTTCTGGAGATTGGTTGCACAAGAGTGTGAATGTACTGAACCCTACTGAACACTTAAAAATGGTTAAGAAGGTAAATTTTATGTTACGTGTATTTGACCACAGTTAAAAAAAAAAAGGCAGATAAATGAGTCTATGGTGATAGAAGGATAGTGGCTACCTTGGGGGAGAGACTGACTGAAAAGAGGGATGAATGGGGCTTCTGTGGTGCTGGTAATTTCTGTTTCTTGAGCTGGGTGATGGTCACCTGGGTGAGTTCACTTGGGATTTATGCACTTCTATGTATGTATATTATTGTGGCATGCATGGTGGTGTGTTTTCCAGATCGCCCTTCGAGGAAGGACCTGCTGCCCAGCTGCAGCAAGAGTGGTCAGCAGAGAGTCTCCAGCTGTTAATTCTCTCAGAGCCTACAGAGGGCCGCCTTGCCTGAGATCACCCCCTTGCTGGGCAGCCTGAATCTGGTGACTGAGCAAAGTAGGGGTATAAAGGTCCAACCATTTAGACTTGATGCTAGACAAATCTGATGGGATTTCTCACTCCAGAGTGAGCTGCTGATTGGCTGAGACTCTTCTGAGTCTGCAGCACAGGTTGACTTTCCTTCTGCCAATCCTGTTCTCACTCCCTTCCTTTCACAGGTGTAGAACTCTAATAAGCATTTTACACCCCAAACTCTATCTCAGCATCTCCTTCTTGAGAACTTGACCTTTGACAGTTGGTACCAGAAAATGGATGAGAAAGCTGATGATAAGATGGGTTTTTGGAAACTGATGACCACCCATCTGACAAGGAGGACCCCATTACTGGAGGTAGGTGGAGCACAACCAGGGGTGAATTGGGAGGGTGAAACGATAGAATGGAATGCTCTATCCAATGGAATAGAGGGCACAATGTACCAGATGCTTGAGATGTGTGGAGGGAATAGTGCTATACGGATGATGGATTGGATGGCTATTGCTAATCCAACTGGATGTGCACATCTCATGCTAAAGTCAGGGTCCTGGTTGGAAAAACCTGAAATTCTGGCACATGGAATGGAGATATCAAGGTGGATATCCCTAAAGATTTTAACTCCACGAATTCCTCTGAATCTTCTAAGCCTGCAGAAGTGGCCCACTTCTCTCTAGTAAGAGCCAACATTCCCTTTCTGCTGAGAGACAGTGCGGATGCCCCTCCCTCACAAAGCAACAAGTACCCCTGTCACGATCTGCCCCTACTCCCTTCCTAGCCACTTGGCCTATACTAGGTTAGCTGCAGCATAACCGAGCTATGGAAGTGCTGAGCCTGATAAGGGAAGAAAGGAATTGTGAGCCATAGGAACAGCAAGGTCTAGCCAGCATGTACCCAGGAGCCAGAGAGGATAGATATGGAACTGGATTCTGAGGGTACTTGATGAAGGGGGAAGCAACATAAAATTGGAAATGGAAGAGTTTATTGACTTGGGATCCCTCTCTTGAGTTACAAGATTCAATGTCCTGGCAAAAACCAGGAGATGGTGCAAACTCACCGCTAGGATGGATCCTAGAAGCATGGAAAAAGCGATGACCCATGCTAAAGGAAGCTTAAAGTTAGGACTGCTGTGGAAGTTGATGGAGGTGGGGTTAAAAGGCTCAGATAAGTGAGAATGCTGAATAGACTATGGATAACTAGACCTGCCAGATAATTATGTTCTATGAAAAGAACCCAAAGACACACTATTTACCAAGGCCATAAAAAATTTGCTGGTGAGAGGCTACCAGAATCTCTTAAAAAGTTAAGTGGTAGCTCTCCTCTGTATACCAGGGCTGATGAAAGAAGAGATTGGCTTTTTTTTTTTTTTTTTTTTTTTTTGCGTCACGCGGGCCTCTCACTGTTGTGGCCCCTCCTGTTGCGGGGCACAGGCTCCGGACGCGCAGGCTCAGCGGCCATGGCTCACGGGCCTAGCCGCTTCGCGGCATGTGATATCTTCGCGGACCGGGGCACGAAGCGGCGTCCCCTGCATCGGCAGGCGGACTCTCAACCACAGCGCCACCAGGGAAGCCCAGCACTGTTTATTATTTAATCATCCTTTTGTCACTGAATTAAAAATTCATCTTTCATATGTTATATTCTTATAATCAGATATCTGTTCCTGGATTTTCTAGTCTGTTACACTGGTTCATTTGTCTATCCCTATCATATGGATTTTTTTATGGTAACTTTATAGTGTCCTCTGATATCTGGTAAGCCAAGTGCACCTTTAGTGTACTTCTTCCTACATTTAATGGCTATTCACAGGTACTTTATTCTTTCCAAATGAATTTTAGGATAATTTAATCCAATTAAAAAGAAATATGTGGGGATTATATAGGAATTTTATTAATTTTACATAAATTTGTAAAGTTGACCTTTGTGTGACATACCCAAGAATGAAACAATGAAGGCATTCAATGCCTGTTCATTGTTCAGATCTTGTTTCATTTCTTTATCCAACATATACTTTTGTTGACCACCTACCACATGCTAAGCACTGTTCTAGATGCTGGGGATACAACTGTGAACAAAACAGACAAGGTCCTTGCCTTTTGCAGTTTGCATTCTAGTAGGGGGAGACAGGTAATAAACAAATATATAATACATAAGTAAATATGTAATATATCCGATGGTGTTAAATGCTATTGCCAAAAAAAAAAAAAAAAGAATCCAGTTGAGAGGGATATAGAATGCTGGGAGGAGGGTTGTTTTTCTATTTAGGGTGATAAGGTGATGTGGTGACATTTGAGTATCGCTTTGAAGAGGGATCCATGCATTCCAGTCAGAGGAGATAGCAAACGTAAGAGCAGGAGCATGCTTGGTGTGTTATATGATCAGAGGAAGAGCAAGAAGCCCAGTGAGTGAGTAAGGGGTAGTTGTGTTGGGGCATAGTGAGGATTTTGGTTTTAACTGTGAGTGAGAAGAAAAGTGATTCCTGAGTTTTGAGCAAAGGAGTAACATGATCTGATGAAAGTAATAAAAGATCATTCTGGTGGACAGGAGTGGAAGAAAGGAGACCAATGAGGAATCTCTTAGGATAATTCTCACTCGAGATGATGGTGACTTGGACGAGGGTGACAGAGGTGGCAAGAAATGGGGGATTCTGGGGAATTCCCTGACGGTCCAATGGTTAAGACTCTGAGCTTTCAGTCCCGAGGGCGCAGGTTTGATCCCTGGTCGGGGAACTAAGATCCCACAAGCCGCGTAGCGCCAACCAAAAAAGAAAAAAAAAAAAAAAAAAAAAAAGTGGGGGATTCTGACCCATCTGACTCAAGTGCCGCCATAGTCCACCAGAGGGCACTACATACGTGTCCTGGTGAGGCGGAGCTGTGACAGCCGGTCTTTCCTTCACCCTCCCATAATGATAGGTTGTGGTATCTACCTACATAACAGCTACCGCTCCCCTTTTGATTTTATTCGAGACTGTGGAGTGCCCAGCCTCAAAGGATGAGTCATGATGGTATAAGCACCATTTCCATCTCCATGATGCTGTTATCTAATGTCATAACTTTCTTTTCTTTCCAAGACCCTCCCTCTATCAACCTCTCCTATACACGTACATGCATCAACTAGTTTATTAAGGCATCTGGGAGAACAGATTCACTGGTTGTGACTAGGAACTCCCTTCTTTGCCATTATTTCTTTTGGGAACATTGCCTCTTTAAACCTATAGTGTTGAAAAGAAAACGAAATAATGTTTTTAAAAATTTATGTACATATAAAGAAAAATTGAGACAAAAGAATTTACAGCAGCACCGTCCAATAAAACTCTAATGGGAGCCACATATGTAATTAAATTTTAACTTACACATGTAACCAAATTTTTAAAAGTAAAAAATAGTTTGAAATTAAGTTTAATAATGTATTTTACTTAATCCAATATATCAAAAATATTATCATTTCAAAATGTAAACAATATAAAGTATACTTAATGAGATATTTTACATACATTTTTTTCATACTAGGTCTTCAAAATCTAGTGTGTATTTTACATTTACAGCAGGTCTCAATTTGGACTGGCCACATTCCAAGTGCTCAATACCCACATGAGGCTAGTATCCACTGTATTGGATAGTGTAGGTTTTCAGTGTGTGGAAAGACATCTTATCATCTCCCCAGTACTCATTTTTCTCTTTCTTTCACTGTAAACCCGCCCCCTCCTTCCCCCCCAAGTTTAACAATGCACATGGATGTCCCACCGCAGACACCATTTCCCAGCCTCCTTGAGAGTTGTGTGTGTATTTTCTATTGCAGTGTAACGAGCTACCACATGCTTAGCAGCGTACAACACCCACTCATTATCTCAGAGCTCTGTAGGTCAGAAGCCTGGGCTTGGCTGGGTTTTCTGCTCAGGGTTCCACAAGGCTGAAATTAAGGTGTCCACTGGGCTGGGCTCTTACCTGGAGGCTCTTGGGAAGAACCTGCTTCTAAACTCATTCAGGTTGTTGGCAGAATCCAGTTTCTTATGGCTACGACTCCGAGGTCCTGTTTCTGGGCTGACTGGGAGCTGGGAGCTGCTCTCTGTTCCTACAGGCTGCCTGGACTCCTTTTCGTGTGCCCCCAAACTCCTCACGCTTTGAATCTCTCTGACTCCCCCTTCTGCCCACCAGTTGGAAAAACCCATGCCTTTAAAGGGCTTGTGATTAGATTAGGTCCACCTAGATAGTCTTCCTTTTGCCATATAACATAACATAATCACAGGAGTGAGCTCATTCAAAGGGGATTATACCAGGGCAAGGGGCGTTTGGGACGTTCTAAGAATTAGGCTTCCAGTTGCTCAGGACAACATTTTGGGTGTCATGCTTGTTCTCTTGCTTTTCCTCAAACCTCACCGGTCAGTGATCAAATTCTATCAGCTCAACTTCCAAAACACACTCAGAATTCAGCCACTTCCCATCACCACCTCTGCTGTATCTTGGGCCAGCCATCGTCATCTCTCATGTGGTTAGTGCAGTAACCTCCTAACTGGCCTGCCTTCAGCAATCTGTTCTCAATACAGCAACCAGAGTGATCCTGGTACAACATATGCCAGACCACGTCATTCCTCTGTCACCCCTTAATGGCTGCCCATCTTAGAATAAAAGCCAAAATCCTTAATATGTACTGTAGGCCACATTGTAGTCCTTGTAAGGTTCTACTTTGGTTTCCTTATTAGCTCTGCATGTGACCTTCAAATCCTACCACTTGTCCCCTCTTTCACTTCACTGTAGCCTCACATTCTTTCTTTCTTTTTTTTTTTTGCGGTACGCAGGCCTCTCACTGTTGTGGCCTCTCCCGTTGCGGAGCACAGGCACCAGATGCCCAGGCTCAGCGGCCATGGCTCATGGGCCCAGCCGCTCTGCGGCATGTGGGATCTTCCCGGACCAGGGCACGAACCTGCGTCCCCTGCATCGGCAGTCGGACTCTCAACCACTGCACCACCAGGGAAGCCCCTCACACTCCTTCTTGCTATTCCTTAAACATGTCACGAAGTCCTTTAGGGTTTTTGTACTTGCTATTCACTTTGCCTAGAATGTTCTTTCCCCAAGATATCTGCATGACTAGCTACACACACACACACACACACACACACACACACACACACACACACACACACGAGACTTCATATACCCCTACCTTGCTTAATTTTTTTGCTTCTACTGTAGTAGTTTTTGCTATACTACATACTATATTTTTAATTTGTATCTTGTTTGTCTCCCCGCTAAAATATAAACCCATTAGAAAAGGGACCCCTGTGCCCCGCACCTGCCAGACACATACCTTTTGTTCATTATTATATCAACCTGGCACACGGTAGGAACTCAAAATTGTTTGGTGAATGAATAATAACATGAGAGGGCGCTGATGGGAGTTAAAGCATTCTAAGGTCTTTATATTGTTTGAAAGGAAGGTAGCATATTGATTAATTTTAGACTTTGCTAAGCTAAATGTGCACGCTACATTTTTCAGGGTTACCACTAAGAGAACAGAAATAGAACTGTGACTTCAATGTCAATGAGAAGGGAAGGGCAAAAGAGAAAATTTCAGCCAGTGGAAGGCAGGGATGAAGAGAAAGCAGCAGAGATATGATAAAAAAGAACTTCCTGATTCCTGTAGAATAATGGCAGATGCCTAAATCCCTTCACAATCTTCCAAAACCCACACAGATCAACAAGGAAAGCAAATCACATCACCCCAGCCCTCACTACAGCATCCTAGGAGAGGGAGAGTACCTTGAGCCTCAATTTACATGTAAATGGAGAGAGAAATATCTGAAACCAGCAGAGCCACAACATCAGCTAGAATTATCCCAGAGGGAGAAAATCCTATTGTGAGAGGGGAAACACTGAGGTCAGGTCTGAGACTCGGTGGATCAGAGCACTGGCTACTGGGTAATCGAAAAGAACATTCGTGAAAATTGATGACATATTAGGTCACAAAAGAAAATCTCAGTAAATTTATTTATTTATTTATATTTATATTTTACTTTTGGCTGCATTGGGTCTTCGTTGCTGCGCGCCGGCTTTCTCTAGTTGCGGCGAGCGGGGGCTACTCTTCGCTGCAGTGCGCGGGCTTCTTACTGCAGTGGCTTCTCTTGTTGCGGAGCACAGGCTCTAGGCGCGCGGGTTTCAGTGGTTGCAGCACGTGGGCTCTGTAGTTGTGACTCGCAGGCTCTAGAGCGCAGGCTCAGTAGTTGTGGCACAGGGGCTTAACTGCTCCTCGGCAAGGGGGATTTTCCCGGATCCGGGATAGACCTGTGTCCCCTGCATTGGCAGGCAGATTCTCAACCACTGCGCCACCAGGGAAGAGTCCTCAATAACTTTAAAAAGAGCAATAATATAAACAGCATTCTCCAATCACAATGCAATAAAAGTATAAATTAATAACAAAATTAAAAGTAAAAAGTAACTTTCACCTAGAAAATTTTAAAACTCTGTATTAAGCAACTCTTGGGTTAATAAGATAATATAAACCAAAACTGCAGAATTTTATAAAATAGCAATAATGGAAACACAGCTTATCTGAATCTATATGATGCTGCAAAAGTAGTTGTTAGAAGAGTATTACACTAAATATCTAGGTAGAATTAAACATCAATTTAAAGGCTACAAAAATAAAAGCAAAGCAAGCCAAAAGAAAGCAGAATGAAGGAACTATTAAAGACATAAGCAGAAATTAATGAGTTTGAAAACAGAAAAATAAAATAAAAAGAATAAATAAATCCAAATGCTGGTTCTTAGAAAAAAAAGAAAAATCAGTCAAATGGACAAACTACTAGCTAACTTAATCAGGTAAAAAAGGGAAAGAGCATGAGTATGCAAGGTAAGAAATGACAAGGAGGAAATAACCATTGAAAGAGAAGAAAAATTAAAAATCTTAAGATACTACTTTTCACAAGTCTAGACAAAGACATCTGAAAATGTAGATTAAATAGATAACTTCCTAGGAAAATATTGTTTACCAAAATTGACCCTAATAAACATAAAAAATTTAAACAAATTAAATAATTACTCCTCAAAAATTCACAAGGCCCAGAAGAATTCATAGGAGAATCTACCAAACCTTCAAAGCTACTTAAAAAGTTCCAGAGCATAGAAAAAAGAAACTCCCACATTATTTTTAAATAGCCACATGCAATTTAAAGAAATCAAGAGGGAAGAGTAGTCTTTGACGTTTATCCACATATTTACCATTTCCGATGCTCTGCATTCTTTCCTGAAGATTAAAGTTTCCATCTGGTTCCAGGCAAGAAAAGGAGAAATAAGTGAAAAGGAGAGAAGTAGTGATACTTATAACCAGAAAGCAAAGCTTTTCGAGATATCTTTGGGAGAGTTTTGCTTATGTCTCAATGGTCAGAAAACTTTGATGTGAGTTTTAGATGGGCACGTTGCTTTCCTAAACAAATTCAGGGTTCTGATGGTAAAGAAGACATGGAGAATGCTTACTGGGTAGAAAGAAAGCAGTGACTGCTTATTGGGTAGAAAGAAAGCAGTGACTGCCACAGTCCACCCTTTAGGGTATCCATCCTTCCATATACAGAATATGCTCCCTCCCTGATGTGGACAGTTCCAAAGTCTCGGCCAGACACTGCATCCATCTCAAAAACCAGAGTCTCTATCCCATATGCAGTTTTCTCCACTTAGCCCTGATGTGAATCCTTATACAAAGTCCAGTAACCTACAAACTAAAAGCCAAGTTATCTTCCCCCAACATATCCCATATATAATATTGGAGAAGGAACAAAATTAAACTCCCACATGGGAAAGGGAAGAATGGGAAACACATCAAAGCTACTGCAAATATTAGAGCTATGGGCAAATACCGGATTCTGCTAGACAGGAGCAGCCAGGACTCCCTGCCGGACAGTAATTTCCTTACTCAGCCAACCTACTCTCTGGGTGGAACTTTTTCGATTGTGCTCCATGGTCCAAGTTCCGTCTGCTTTTGAGATGACTTCTTGTGTATTATCCACTTTAACCATATCTGAAGTGTAACTTTGGGGTGGATGCCCTTTCTGTTGTGTGTGTTCGGGGGCCTGGGGTTGAAAAATGATAAGGTTTTGCGGGTCAGGTCCTTAAATTTTCATTTCTGGTGATATGATTCCCTCAAAAGTGTTGTAGGCTTCCAGTCTATTTGCTTCTTCTTCAATCCTATGTGTGAGTAACCACAGCGGAAGCTCCTATGTAGCCATAGTCTGTAAACCTGAAAACCCTCTTCTATTACGTGTTGGCCTCTGTGCTCTGCTTATCCTTCTAGCCTTCAACTTAATGCTCACTGACTTGAGACAACTGGAAACAAAAGGCTCTAGGAGGAGGAGAACACTTTGCAGAGTCCACTTCCTCTGTGGAGTGGTGATTCTTAAAGGAAGGTGCTTAGGAAAGGCCCAGGATACCAGTCTCATCTTCTATTTGGAGAACAGAAGCAATGATCTTTTTCAGCCCTGCAAGTCTCCAAATTATGAGATGTTCACTCAAAGGAAATTTGCAGGCCCTAGCCAGAGAGCCTTCCTTAGTGAAGCGGTACTTCCTTACCTTTTTTATTCAGGCTGCATAACTCTAGCTCATTGGTCTCTCTCAGGACTTTGTTGAAAATAGAACGAAGTCACCAGCACGTGCCAACATTCTGAATCATTCCAGCTATTTTCCCTAACACAAGAGACTTGATTGGCATGTGGGGTATCTCCCATAGAAGAACAAATTGACCAAATGTTCCACCACTGCCTAGCAAGGTCATTGGCATTCCAGTCTGTAACGCACGTACACTCAGAACCCAAAAGCCCTTCTCTACCACTCAACAAATCCACGTTTCAGATTATATTACTTGCAGCATCCCACTTCAGTGTACTGACTTCTCTAAGTCAGTATGCATTTGGCTGCATTTAACAGAAACCCAACAAAGTGGCTAAACCTATAAGGGGTTTACTATTCTCATGTTGCAAGGAGTCTGGTATAGGCAGTCTGGGAACTGGTACAGCTGCTCAAGGAATCAGGCTCCTTCTATCTTCTTCTGCCATCCTTAGTGTGTCTTTCGGCTTCAAGATCATAATTTGGCTGTTACTCTTCCTGCTTTGAAGGCAGGAAAAAGGGGCTTGGGAAAGGCACAATGCATGTGCCAGTTGAATCTGCCCTCTTTCTTTTTTAATCAGGAAATAAATCACTTTTCCAGAAGTATTACCAGGGACTTTCAGTAGTATCTTCTTGGCCACATTGCCACGCTTAGCTCCAGGGAAGTAGGGGAGACAAATATTTTTAAACTACGAATAAAAAGGGGGTTCTATAAGTAAAGAAGAAGAGACTAGGGACTTCCCTGGTGGCGCAGTGGTTAAGAATCCGCCTGCCAATCCGCCTGTCCCCTGCAGGGGACACAGGTTAGAGCCCCGGTCCGGGAAGATCCCACATGTCACGGAGCAACTAAGTCCGTGCGCCACAACTACTGAGCCTGTGCTCTAGAGCCCGCAAGCCACAATTGCTGAGCCCGCGAGCCACTATACTGAAGCCCGTGCGCCTAGAGCCTGTGCTCTGCAACAAGAGAAGCCACCGCAATGAGAACCCTGCACATCGCATGGAAGAGTAGCCCCTGCTCGCTGCAACTAGAGAAAGCCTGCGTGCAGCAAAAAAGACCCAACGCAGCCATAAATAAATGAATAAATAAATAGATTTATTTTTTTAAAAAAAAAGAGAGAGAGAGAAACTAGATATTGGATAATCAGTTAGTTCTGCCAGACCAATGCAAACTGTTTTACACAAGAAAAGGAATATCTTGGCTCAAGTAACTAAAAAGTCCGGAAGCTGTGCTTGCTTGATCCAATGGCTTAAGAAAATCACTAAGACTCCGGTTTCTCTTCAGCTCTCCACTCTGCCTTCCTCCATGTCAGAATGAACTGAGGTTGATTCCCCTTGTGGTCCTCAGATGGCTCCCAAGGCCACAAGCTTTCTCATTCATGCCCAGTGGGAAATATAGACTATCAGCATCCCAGCATCTGTAGCTGACATGCTCAGCCCATCACTGAGCTCAGAGGATGGAATGCACGGATTGGCTTGGCCTAGGTGGTGAGCTCCAAACCTACATCTAGGATGGAACCATTGCAGGAACTGCAAGGATCGGATTCCCCAATGGAAAGTATGGTCTATTGAAAAGGGGCCAGGGACCTCTGGGGAAGGATGTGGGGAAATGGATAATAAGAAGACAACCAACATATGTCCTTAGGATAGCTAAAGAAGAAGGAGTCAGTCAGAAGGGGGATTAGTTAACAGTGGAAACACTGAAAAAAACGAGGGTCTCTGAAGCGACATTGTCAGTGTTCATCTGAGCATTGGCTGGGGACAGGGAAGTCTCATCCAAGGTCATATACTGTCCAGTTCCAGTGGCAGATCCATTTTTACTGTGAGGGTCTTGGAAGCACACTCCTGCTCTTCTCGGCCCCCCACTCCCATTCTGGTGCTCTGGCTCCAGCTCACCATGCAGCCTTCTGATTATATTTGACTTCCCAAGTTGTTTTCTTACAGGGAGTGAGTATCTTAATCAGAGACTGGAATGCTTGGCAATTCTGGTTCATGATGGGAATTAGTACATCAGCATTCTGATTTTTAAATTTGCTTTTTTTTTTTTTTGGCTGCACTGTGCGGCTTGTGGGATCTTAGTTCCCCAACCAGGGATTGAACCTGGGCCCTCGGCAGTGTAAGCATAGAGTCCTAACCTCTGGACCGCCAGGGAATTCCTCAGCATTCTGATTTTTTCATTAATTGCTGACTCACTGTGTCAGCAAAAGCTCTCTTCTGAGCCTGTGTGGCTGAGGACCAGACCCCGAAGTCCTGGTGTTTCCAGAACATCTGACAACTTGTGAGTCTATCAGCAACAAGCCAATGGGTTTCCCTTGAAGATCCCCACATTGCATGTGTCCAACCCATTGTCTACTTCTTGCGTACTGATTTGAGGTTTCCTAGAGTTCAGGGTCTTATGCAGGAATCCCACTGTATCATTCCTGGTGCTGGAATGATGCAAAGGCTGGGTTAGAGCTGATGCGAAGTTCTTTTTCATCTTCAGGATCTCTTGCTGTGAGCCTCATGATCCGCCTAGCTGCCCTTTTGATCCTACAGTAGAAGAGTCTATGCAGTACAAACTTGAATCTTACATGAACAGACACTTCACACAAGAGGATATTCAAATGTTCATATGAAAATATGCTCATGCTCATTAGTCATAAGGGATATGTAAATTAAAATCAAAATGAGATATTACTACATACCCATCAGAATGGCTAAGATTAAAAAGACTTGGGGGCTTCCCTGGTGGCGCAGTGGTTAGGAGTCCGCCTGCCAATGCAGGGGACATGGGTTCGAGCCCCAGTCCAGGAAGATCCCACATGCCGCGGAGCGGCTAGGCCCGTGCACCACAACTACTGAGTCTGCGCGTCTGGAGCCTGTGCTCCGCAACGGAAGAGACCGTGACAGTGAGAGGCCCGCGCACCGCGATGAAGAGTGGCCCCTGCTCGCCGCAACTGGAGAAAGCCCTCGCACAGAAACGAAGACCCAACACAGCCAAAAATAAATTAATTAATTAAAAAAAAAAAAAAAAAGACTTGGGAATTCCATGGCAGTCCAGTGGTAGGGCTCTGCACTCTCATTGCTGAGGATCTGGGTTCAATCCCTGGTTGGGGAACTAAGATCCCACGAGCCACACGGTGTGGACAAAAATAAAAAATTTTTTTTAATTTAATTAAATTTAATTATTTATTTATTTTTGGCTGCACTGGGTCTTTGTTGCTGTGCGCGGGTGCGCGGGCTTTCTCTAATTGCAGCAAGGGGGGGGCTACTATTTGTTGTGGTGCGTGGGCATCTCATTGCAGTGTCTTTTGCTGCAGAGCACAGGCTATAGGCATGTGGACTTCAGTAGTTGTGGTTCGTGGCCTCTAGAGCGCAGGCTCAGTAGTTGTGGCACAAGGGTTTAGTTGCTCCGCAGCATGTGGGATCTTCCCGGACCAGGGCTCGAACCCCTGTCCCCTGCCTTGGCAGGTGGATTCTTAACCACTGCGCCACCAGGGAAGTTCCAAAAAATGTTTTTAAAGCCTTGACAATACCCAGTGTTGGCAAGGATGTGGAGAAAGTGGGACTCAACATTTCTGCTGGGAGTGTAAAGTGGTACAGCTACCTGGGAAGTCTGTTTGGCAATATGTATTAAGCTGAACATACATTTATCCTATATCCTGGCAATTCTACTCTTAACTATGTATGGAGCAGAAATGCATACATATGCTCACCAAAAGACATATGTAAGAATAGTCATTGCAGCATTATTCCTAATAGTTCTAACTGGAAAATAATCCAAAAGTACATCAACAGTAGAATTAATAAATACATTGTGTTATATCCAAACCATGTTATACTATAAAGCAATGAAAATGAAGGAACTACTACCGCTATTCACAGCAAACTGGAAGAATCTCATTAATATGATGTTAAATGGAAGAAGCCAGACACGAAAGACTATATATGGTATGATTCCATTTAAAAGAAGTTCAAGACCAGGCAGAAGCTAATCTATGGTTAGATGTCAAGGTAATGGTTACCTCTGGAGGAGGAGGTGGGTAATGACTGGGAAGGAGCCTGCGAGCTGCTTCTGAGTGCTGCTAAATTCTCGGGTTTTTTTGGGTAGTGATTATATAGATGTGTACACTCTGTAAAAAATTCATCTGGTTATACAAATGATAATTTGTACACTTTTCTTGGCTGGGCTGAGTGACATGTCTATAGGTCGTCTGATAGACAGCTAACCTAGGCTGGCCTCTTCTAGAGCAGTTTAGGAGACTCAGCTCTGCAACATGTCCTCCAGCAGGCTAACCCAGGCGTGTTCTCCTGGTGATGGCAGTGGCGCAAAAGGGCAGCTCCCAATGTTCAAGTCCATTTCAAGCCTCTGCTTTCATCATACCTGCTAACATTCCATTAGCCAAAGCAAGTCATGTGGTGAAAGCTAGAATCAAGGGGAAGTCAGGTTACTCCGCTCACGGGCACTGCAAAGTTATGTGGTAAAGGGCATGGATCTAGGGAGGATGATGAATTGGGCCATCAACACAATCTACACCTTGTGGGAGAAAGAAAAATCAAGTTAATGGCAATATAGTGAAACATAAACGATAATTGAGAGAAGTACAGGGTGCTTTAAGGGCGCAGGAAAGGGCACATTTTATATCTGATATTAAAATTATTCACGGAAAAATTTATGCATGGACCTTTCCCCTTCTAGACCGTGAACTTCTCGTATATGCTTCATTTTCACACCTTCCACAGCTCCTGGCATAAAGTAGGCACTTGAACATTTGTGAAATAAATGTTCAGCCATAAAGGTAGTAATTTCTTCTTCGCCCATTTTTATTTCAGGCTCTAGGAGAAGAAAGAGACCCACATATGCAGCAAGACATATTTTTATATTTTACAACCATTTTAGTGAACTCATAATCTCCGTTACAGAACAGGCTCCACTCAAGCGAAGGGCTGGAGGAGTTCCAGCAGAGAGATGGGTGGAATCATTCAAATTTTGATGTGTTCCCTTTTTCTGGTGGTGGTTGGGTTGTCTTCTATGTATTTTTTAATATTGCAGTTAAATATACATAACATGAAATTTACCATCTTAACCATTTAAGTGTACAGTTCAGTGGCATTAAGTACACTCACGTTATTTTGCAACCATCACCGCCATCCATCTCAAGAACTATTTTATCTTCCCAAACTGAAATTCTGTATCCATTAAACAACAACTCCCCATTCTCCCTGCTCCCCAGCCCCTGGCAACCACCATTTTACATTCTGTCTCTATGAACTGGACCACTCTAGGTGCCTCATAGAAGTGGAATCATACAGTCTTTTTGTGACTGGCTAATTTCACTTAGCATAATGTCTTCAATGTTCATCCATGTTGTAGCATGTGGCAGAATTTCCTTGCTTTTTAAGGTTGAATGATACTCCATTGTATGTATATACCACATTTTGTTTACCCATTCATCTATTGATGGACACTAGGGCTGCTTCTACCTTTTGGCTGTTGAGAAGTAATGTGCAAAGCAAATTCCACCCAAGTATGGAATTCTGGGGTGGAAAGTGCCTCAACACTCAATCTGAAAGTGAGATGAGGGACTTCCCTGGTGGCGCAGTGGTTAAGAATCCACCTGCCAATGCTGGGGACTCAGGTTCAACCTCTGGTCCGGGAAGATCCCACATGCTGCAGAGCAACTAAGCCCGTGCGCCACAACCACTGAGCCTGCACTCTAGAGCCCACAAGCCACAACTATTGAAGCCCGTGTGCCACAACTACTGAGCCTGTGAGCCACAACTACTGAGCCCATGCACTGCAACTACTGAAGCCCTTGCACCCTAGAGCCTGCGCTGCAACTACCGAGGCCAAGAGCTGCAACTACTGAAGCCCACGTGCCTTGAGCCTGTGCTCCTCAACAAGAGAAGCCCATGCACTGCAACGCAGAGTAGTCCCCACCCGGGCACAGCAACAAAGACCCAACGCAGCCAAAAAAAAAGAAAGTGAGATAAATCATAGCTAAATTAGGACCATATAGCTAAGACTCATGGCCTGATTAACTTTCACCAGAGTTTTCTGATAATGATACCAGGAAGAAAATAAGGATTACTTTTCTGAGGGGACTTCCTTGGTGGTCCAGTGGTTAAGAATCTGCCTTCCAATGCAGCGGACGCAGGTTCCATTCCTGGTTGGGGAACTAAGATCCCACAGGCCGCGGGGCAACAAAGCTCGCGTGCCAGCACAGCCAAAATTAAAAAAAAAAAAAATTACTTTTTTGAGGGTGATAAATCTGGCTGAGAATTTAGGTATAGGATGAGACATTAGGCCAAGCTTCATTATTAACCCCATCAACAATATCCAGAGTGTGGCAGACACCATGATTTCAAACTAGTCTCAGGGGTGGAATGTCATAGGTGGACTGACATAGGCCATTTCTAAGGTTGGCTGCCTCTGCCTGGACACCATGCCCCCTCAACCAAACAGCCCTTCCCTGCCTGGCTAACCTCTAACATTCTTTGACAGTCAGTCCAAACACCCCTTCCTCAGAAAAGGTTTCCCTGACCTAGGCCCTCACCTCAAGCCTGGGCTGGGCTTCTCGCCCTGTTGCTCCCTCACTGCAGCAACTGCCTGGCACCCCTCCATGGCAGGGATGAGCACTGGCTCGTCTCTACCCCAGGAGCTGGACCCAGGCCCGGTATATACATGCTCAAGGCTCAGTCACCGCTCACAGAATGGATGAGTTGTCTCTTCAATTAAAACTGCCACAAGTATTCAAGCCAGGTGGTCAGCGGAGCCAGGCCGTGGTCACTGGGTGCAGGAGTGGAAGCCACAGGAACAACTGCCCGTGCTGGGAGCATCCTCTCCTGTCACACTGCCACGCCCCAGCTGTTCCTGGAGCAAAGCAGGCCAAGTGAGAAGGGTCTCCAGAGAGCAGAAGAAAGCTCAGTGTCCAAAGTAACTAATAAGCCATGCGAACATCAGGAGTGGGGAAGACTGACCTGAAGGCTGGGCTGCCCGGAGGCCTGCAGCGCATGCTGGAGAGCTTGGCTGAAGAGATCATTGGTGATGGGCGTCCCTGACTGGACGCCGGATGACACCGGGGAGGTCCCTGAGGAATGGCCCTAGAGACAAACCAGGGTCAGCACCACGCTCAGAGACACCTCAGTCTCCCAGCACATACCCACTGCTGTCACATCACCCAGGGTGCCCCTGGGTGCCCCACGACTGCCTTCCAGCAGGGCCTGCATGAGACAACCACACAGAGGTACCCAAAAGCTCTCTATGTGGGCGGGAGAGGTTCTGTTCTCTTTTGCTCCAGGGAGATGGAATGGAGCCCCCGACCTAGCCTAGGACCCAGCACTGGGAGAGATGGCCTTGCAAGCTGGAGTGACCGTCACCAGGAACGCTTAAGCCTGTGATGTCTGGCCACTTTCAGGGACAAGTAAGGGTGTCCTATGTGACGGAAGTTTCTTCCAAAGTGCTGGCAGGAGTTAATCAGGCCTGTGATGAAATCAGGCCCAGTCTTCTAAGCCCTAAAGGCTGGTGACGGGAGGTCGCCTGAGCTGCAGCGGGAAACCCACCAGGCTCCAGGTAGAGTTCGGCTCAAAGCAGATCCAGCACCAGGATCAGCAAAGGGAAATCCATTCTACCACTGGGACCTTCTCCCTTAGGGGCCTGGCCTTGATCTTCCCGCCCTCTCTCCATACCTGGGTGCCAGGAGTTGGCGTGTGAGAGCTGCTCTCCGGAGTGCTGGCCAGGGCCAGGGCGGTGGCCAGCTCGCTCTGGGTGATAGGCCGGGGCCCGGCAGCTCCACTGTACCCCAGGGAAGCTGGGCGGGAGCTGGGTGTGCTGCTCGAGGGCGTGGACCTGGCGCTCTGAACAAGAGAGGCACCAAGATTCAGGGAAGCAGCCCTGTGACGTTCTCAGATGAAGCCCACCCCCGTTCCAGGAACAGTTCTTGGGGAACCTCCCCAACCTGCCAGGTTCAGACAGCAATTGTATGACATAGCTGGGTCACCAAAGGGCCTCCGATCACCTCCCAGCTGGGGCGTGCCAGGTCCCAGGGAGAGGTGCATCCCCAGCACCATCTCCCCCAAATGGCAGGCAGCCAGGCCACTTACTGGGTGAAAGTCATCCTCATCATCAGAGAGCCCTTCAAACAGGAAGCCACCTGGAGGAGGGAGAACAGATTTCAGGAGGAAGAACAGAGGCAGAGGCGCAGCTCCAGAATCTCAGCTCTAGTTACTCTCCAAATTCGTATTTTCATCTCTCCCCTTGGAAAATTACAGGACAGATGCACTCCTTGACTCAAATTGAGAGTTCCCAAGGAACGCCCTCTGCCAGCACTATACATAGCTGCTGAGTAAAGCAAACCCCTGGACCACTGCCCGCTCCCGAGGGGGCCTGCGTTCCACTGTCCTGGGGCTCACCTGGCATATCCCGGTACGAGCTGGAGGGCATGCCCCGGGAAGAGGAGTCGGCCCTGTGCTGTGGCTACTGGCTCCCGGCATACTTTGAGCCTTACAGCTCTCTCTGGCGTGGCAGCTTGCACACTCACACACTCACCCAGACCCACACGCTCCCCTCCCCGTAGGAACAGCCCGGGACCCGCAGAGCCATTTGCACGCACTTCCTGCGGCGCCGCACACTCCTCACTCACCCAGGCAGCATCTAATCTTGCGCCCCGCCACTTGCGCCACGCTTCCTACCTTTCCAGATAGCAGAGTATAAAATATATTTATAATTTGGTATACAAAATATCAATTTGCAGAGACGTGGATGGACCTAGAGACTGTCATACAGAGTGAAGTAAGCCAGAAAGAGAAAAACGAATATCGTATATTAACGCGTATATGTGGAATCTAGAAATATGGTACAGATGAAACTTTTTGTAAGGCAGTAATAGAGACGTAGATGTAGAGAATGGACATGTGGACACAGTGGGAGAAGGGGAGGGTGGGACGAATTGGGAGATTAGGTTTTAAATATACTACCATGTGTAAAATAGCTAGTGGGAATCCCCTATTTTCTTGAGAACTAGGATTCTCAGTGTGGAAAAGGAAAGAAACATGTAATATACAAAAGGTTACATAAACCCCTGTAGTCTTGAATTTGAAGTAGCACTATAAATTATTTCTATTTCTATCTTTTTTTTTTTTTTGCAGTACGCGGGTCCCTCACCGCTGAGGCTCCTCCCGCCGCGGACCACAGGCTCCGGACCCGCAGGCCCAGCGGCCATGGCTCACGGGCCCAGCCGCTCCGCGGCACGCGGGATCCCCCTAGACCGGGGCACGAACCCGCGCCCCCCGCATCGGCAGGCGGACTCCCAACCACTGCGCCACCAGGGAAGCCCTCTATTTCTATCTTTATAAGCATAGATCTATATATAGATATAGATCTAGCTCTCCCTAGCTCTCTCCGCTGAAGCAGCTTAGAAATAATGACCAATCCAGTAGAAATAAGCATCCCTAGTGCCCAGATTGTGGTCTTGAAATTCAATTTCCCACTAAAACCCATCTGAGCTTTTAAATTAAAAAAAAATTTTTTTTATTCCCCCCACCCCCCCATCCCCTTTAGAGCTGATCAGGCTCTAATCCACGTGTAGAGATATATGCTCAGGCTATGAAGCTCAACACTTTGCGAACTGCCCTGAATGTTCAATTTGGCCCTGGGTTAACCTCAGCCTGTTGGATCCCTAGAATCTCTGGTTCACTGAGGGGTGAAGGTTTGTTCACATGTGAGCCTGGAAATGCAATTCAGTTCGGACCTGTTAATGTACTGTACCCTTAAAAAATTTTTTTTATTAAATTAGGGTATAAAAAAAAATTGGTGTATAGTTGCTTCATTTATTTTTTATAAATTTATTTATTTTATTTACTTATTTTTGGCTGCGTTGGGTCTTCGTTGCTGCGCAGGCTTTCTCTAGTTGCGGTTAGCAGGGGCTACTCTTCCTTGCAGTGCGTGGCCTTCTCACTGCGGTGGCTTCTATTGTTGTGGAGCACGGGCTCTAGGCGCACGGGCTTCAATAGTTGTGGCTCGTGGGCTCTAGAGCACAGGCTCAGTAGTTGTGGTACATGGGCTTAGTTGCTCTGTGGCATGTGGGATCTTCCTGGACCAGGGCTCGAACCCGTGTCCCCAGCGTTGGTAGGGGATTCTTAACCATGCACCACCAGGGAAGCCCTATAGTTGCTTTATTTATTTATTTATTTTTATAAAGATTTAATTTTATTCATTTTTGGCTGTGTTGGGTTTTCGTTGCTGTATGAAGTCTTTCTCTAGTTGTGGCGAGTGGAGGCTACTCTTCCTTGTGGTGTACGGGCTTCTCCTTGTGGTGGCTTCTCTTGTTGTGGAGGATGGGCTCTAGGTGCACGGGCTTCAGTAGTTGTGGCACGCAGGCTCAGTAGTTGTGGCTCGTGGGCTTAGTTGCTCCATGGCATGTGGGATCTTCCCGGACCAGGGATCGAACCTGTGTCCCCTGCATTGGCAGGCGGATTCTTATCCATTTCGCCACTGGGGAAGTCCCCATCTGGGCTTTTTGAAGAAATGGCTCATTGTTGTGTTTGGGGCAGGAAATGTAAAGATGAGCCTGGAACTCTTGTCATGCCAGATAGTAAGGCAATGATTAGAAAATTTTAGGTTAAGTGTTAAAATGACTCAGCCACAAGTTGAAGAGGCTCCACTGTGATGGTTACCATGGTTTTCAATATAAGCAAATGCAGGTAAATATATTGTGGAAAATGGGAGCCATTTTGGAGAAGAAAGGTAAAATTATAGAGGAGGGGAAGACTAGAAAAGACTATGTAGGGCTGAATTGGAATTTGAAGTATTGGTATTAGAACATATATAATAAACTATACTCCAACAAAAATTAATGAAAAAAAGAACATATACATATTATTTCATATATGTAACATATATATGAAACAGAAATATAGATGAATGGGTTTGTGTGTGTAAATATGTATTTCATAGGTCTATCCACTGAGAGGAACTGGAAATAATGACATCTCAGGGACAATAAACACACCCAGACTTGGATTCTAAATACTATTCACCACTAAAAGAGACCAAAACTGTTTGGGTTAATGACTGATATGACAAACTTTGTGAAAATCTCCCAAATAATTTATGAAAACAGCAGTGAGGTGATCAGTCTCCACCTACCTGCGACAGTTGATGACATTTAAATTACATCTGTGGATTAGATGGTAGAACTGTATTAATTTCTTGATTCTAATGGGTTGTACTGTGGTAGGTAGGAGAGTGTGTCCTTGTTTTCAGGAAATAGCCACTGAAATATTTAAGGGTGATGGGGCATCATATCTACAACTTGCTTTCAAACAGCTTGGGGATGGGGGTGGGAGAATAATATATACAGAGAGAGGGTGAGAAAAAATGATAAGGTAAATGTTATAAAATGTTAACAGTTGGGGACTTTGGGTGGTTAAGAGGGAATTATTTCATACTATTTTTGCAACTTTATTGTAAACTTGAAACTACTTTAAAAGTATTTTAAAATATCACATTCTCAAAGACGATTTGAGCACATGGGGAAATATTCAAGTTAAGTGAATTATGCAGTTTACTAACATATGCAGTATAATCTAAATTTTGTTGAATACAAAATTTATTTAATTCAATAAAATTATATTTTTAGAAACATTAAAAAAGTTAACAATTGTCCTCTATTAGTGATAGAGCCATGTTAAAGCAAAATAAATTTGGAGGGCTTATGCTACCAGATGCCAAGACCTACTCTAAAGCTACAGAAATCAAGTTGCACAGTTAGTGGCATAAGGATATAAAAATACATTAGTGGGACAGAATAGAGTCAGAAATGGACCAATAGATAACAGTCACCTTATTTATGACAAAGCTGCCAGTAAAATTCAGTGGGGATGGGATTAAAAAAAAAGTAGTTCTCATCAATTGATACCCTATGGAAAATAAGAATCTTGATTCCTTTCTCATTTTATACATAAAAATTAATATGAAATTAATCATAGACCTAAATGTGAAAGATGAAATTTACAGAAGAAAACATAGGAAAATATCTCCATAATTAGGGCAGAGATTTTTTTCTTTTTTTTTTGCGATATGTGGGCCTCTCACTGTTGTGGCCTCTCCCGTTGCGGAGCAACAGGCTCCAGACGCGCAGGCCCAGCGGCCATGGTTCACGGGCCCAGCCACTCCGTGGCATGTGGGATCTTCCCGGACCGGGGCATGAACCCGTGTCCCCTGCATCGGCAGGCGGACTCTCAACCACTGCGCCACCAGGGAAGCCCTAGGGCAGAGATTTTTAAAATAGGACACAAAAAGCTCTACCCATCAAAATAAAATTTCATAAATTAGACTTTCAAGAAATTTTTAAAAAATCCCATTAAGAGAATAAAAATACAAGCCACGAACTGAGAGAAGATATTCACAATATACATTTTTGACAAGGACCTACATCTGTTAAATTCTTAATTTTAGTGACAGTACTTCTTATTTCTAAAAGTTCTTTTTGGTTCTTCTCAAATCTGCCTGTTCTTTTATCATGTGTTATTCTTTCTTAAAGTCCTGATAGCTTCTTCAGTGACTTTAATAAATATTTTCATGCTTATTTTACATCTTTTTAAATTGACTCCCTAATATCTAACATTTTTGGTGTTGTGACTTGTTTGTTCTGCTCTCTCTTCCATGAATATTTGTTAATTCTTTTTGTGAAATCTTCAGTTTAGCTTTCTTCTTTCCTGTTGGATGGCATGAGTTTTGGTAGTGTTGCTCCAAAAAGGATTTATATTTGCTTTACCAAGAACCCCAGGACCAATTCCTTTTAAGCATACTTTTTTTTTTAAATAAATTTATTTTGTTTATTTATTTAGGCTGCATTGGGTCTTCGTTGCTGCGCACAGGCTTCCTCTAGTTGCAGCGAGCGGGGGCTACTCTTCGTTGCAACTGTGCAGGCTCCTCACTGCGGTGGCTTCTCTTTGTTGTGGAGCATGGGCTCTAGGCATGTGGGCTTCAGTAGTTGTGGTTGCGGGCTCAGTAGTTGTGGCTCACGGGCTGTAGAGCACAGGCTCAGTAGTTGTGGCACTGCGCCACCAGGGAAGTCCCAAGCATACATTTTATTGTATGTAAATTATTTCTAAATAAAGTTGACTTAACAAAACTTGAGAAAATACCTAAGATAACATTTTGAGGGACATTCCTGGCGGTCTAGTGCTTAAGACTCCACGCTTTCACTGTAGGGGGCACGGGTTTGATCCCTGTTTGGTGAACTAAGATTCTATATGCCACACACCATGGCCAAAACAAAACAAAGATAACGTTGAGCATGCTAACTTATTTTATTTTCATGTCTTTAGTTTTTATATTTTTTATTCATACAGATCTGGTTTTTGTTGCTTTCTGTAAAAGAATGAACTGGATTAAAAATTTTAAATTGTAGACCTCAAGTGACATGTTATTTGCCTTTTTCTCCCTTAATAAAAAAGCAGGGCAGCTAGTCAACTTCACTCACCCAAAAGTCACTGATTATACATTTCCTCCTGCCACTGAATCTTTAATCTAATAGAATGCCCTAGTTTAACTGTATGTTAAAATGCAGACCCAGGGACCAATTTTGGACATTTCTGGGAAAGTTTGGCCACAAACTTACACAAAGTACAGGTCTAGGGTTTCAAATTCTCAGGGAAGACTGTTCTTTCACACATCAACTCCCCTTTCACTGACCTGCCTTCATAGCAAGCAGAGAACTTTTCTTATCTTCTCTTAGTGCCGATGCATGGGTTTGGGCTTTTGGTTTTTTGTACTCTGCCCTTTTACTTAGGAGGCAAATCTTTTAGTTTTTTAAAAATATTTATTTATTTGGTTGCATTGGGTCTTAGTTACGGCACGCAGGATCTTCGTTGCGGCATGTGGAATCTTTAGTTGCGGCATGTGGGATCTAGTTCCCTGACCAGGGATCGAACCTGGGCCCCCTGCATTGGGAGTGCAGTCTTACCCACTGGACCACCATGCAAATCTTTTCAAGGTTTCAACTTTATGTAGTGGTATCAGTTTCAGTTGCTCAAGGGCCCAGCCCAATGTTTTGGTGGTAAAAGAAAAATCTCCAAGCAAGGCTTCCAGGACCACTATTCTCTCTGGAAAGGTGCTCATCAGCTTCCAAAGCTCACTGCTTTTTTCCAGTTACCTCTTCATTTCTAGCATCTGAGGATTTCCTATTTCTCCTGTGACCACAGTTACGTGATTTTTAAGATGTATTATTTTATACATTTTTGTTTGTAGCAGGAGTACTTGCAGATGATTTTCATTTGCTGTCTTGCCAGACCCAGAAATCCCCATATTAATTTTATAGTTATTTTAAAAATGCAAATGTACACTCTTTTTTTTATTTTAATAAATTTATTTGTTTGCTTTTATTTTTGGCTGTGTTGGGTCTTCCTTGCTGTGCGTGGGCTTTCTCTAGTTGTGAGTGTGGGCTACTCTTCGTTGTGGTACGCAAGCTCCTTATTGTCGTGGCTTCTCTTGTTGCGGAGCACAGGCTCTAGGCACGCAGGCTTCAGTAGCTGTGGCGCTTGGGCTCAGTAGTTGTGGCTCGTGGGCTCTAGAGCACAGGCTCAGTAGTTGTGGCACATGGGCTTAGTTGCTCCGCGGCATGTGGGATCTTCCCGGGCCAGTGCTTGAACCCGTGTCCCCTTCATTGGCAGGCAGATTCTTAACCACTGCGCCACCAGGGAAGCCCAAATATGCACTCTCATAATTTGTTTTCCAATAGCAAATGATTGGGCAAATAGTCTCTTGAAGGTTTAATGAGAAATTGTCCACCACTTTCTCAGAGAAAGCTAATGAGGGTATAAGTCTCCAAATATGGACTGACGGAAGGACTGGGCCTGGACACTTTCTTTTTTACCATGTCTGGTCATTTGTCTTGTGTCCAGACTTCTAATTTTATCTAGAACCTGACCCTTGCATCTGGCCACCGCACCTATTTGGTAAATTGGTTCCCAAAGAACCTGTTCAGTCCTGGGTTATTCCTTCATTCATTTACTCATTTAATAATTTATCATTACAATGTACAATTCAGAACTCAGAGAGGCGTACCTCCTTTCCTGGGGGCAACAAGCTACAGCAAGACAGCCACATTTGGTAAATGAATTCTTTATTCAACACATATTTATTGCTCACCTACTATGTGCCAGGTCCTGGTCAACTGCTGAAGATAAAGTGGAGGGTAAGACAGTCATTGCTTATTCTCCTATGGAGCTTATAATGAAATGAATCAAAACAAGAAACTCATAAGCACCTAGTATATTCAGTTCTGCTATGAGGAAAACCAGATGAAGACAGGGTCCCTGTCTTCTCCCGCAGGCAGTCAAGGCACAGTATTGAACAAAGTTTAATAAAACACTAAAGTATGTGGTTCAGGTGCAAGTACCTTAGTAGATAAGAGAAGAAGGAGCTTAAAGAGGGCTGGATAGTTAGGAAGGATTTCTGAAAGAGAGGTTATATCTAAAAATGGGTAGGATGGGGGAGAGGCTACTTTGGGGACAACTATGAGGAACCTAGGGTTCAGCAAGAAGACAGTGACAGACTTTCGTGAAAATCTCCCGTATTAGAAGAGCAGAGGAGTGACTAGCCTCCAGTGTCAGGCCCTCCGAGATCCTGCAGTTTATCTGCTCTCCTCAGTCAAGCTATCCTGCTCACAGTTGCTGCCCCAGGCTGTACATTGGGACGTTGCAGAGTCATCCTTTTACGTTTGTGCACACCGGATCAGCCTTTAGTTGCTAGGACCAACCTCATTATTTTTTTATTCACCTGTGTTTTTTTTTTTTTTTTTTTTTGCTTTCCTTAGTTCTTGAATTAATTCCTCGAGTAGAGTCTAGTCAGAATAGTTGTCTAATCCTAACCTCTGTGCAAACACCATCTATTCTAATCGCGCATCTAACAGTCAGCCCTCGGTACCGGCGGGCTCCGCATCCGAGGATACGGAGGGCCGACTGTACTATGCCATTTTATATAAGGGATTTAAGTATCCGCGGGTTTTGGTATCCACGGGGTGGGGGGTGGGGGTCCTGGGAGAAAGCCTCCGCGGATACCAAGGGAATACTGTATGCAGTTTCTCTAAGAATTCAGCGGAAATTGCCCTCCCCGAATTGATTCCCACCATTGCATGCTGGGGCGTAAGAGGAACCCGGCTTGGTAACTTCTCTCTACGAACCAACTTTTGGAGGAAGTCATCGCTGGGCTCCTGGTATGCCCTCAAAGGTAGGGTCGCCACGAGAAGCCAGAGGCGAGAAGCACAGAAGAGGCTGACTTCACCCGAAGGCAGGCCGTTTTCTGGTGACGGCTGCAAGGTTGAGGCGTGTCTGAAGAGGCCGCTAGGGAAAGGGCCCTCTGGGAGCGAAGGGTCGAGGCAGGAGGGGATCCGGGGTCCGCGATGTGCCCAAGAGCCCGGCAGTGGGAGTTCCCACCTGCGGCGCTGTAAGGACCCGGAGTAACCGAAGGACTCTGCATGCGTCCCAGGACAGTGGGGGAATCGCAGGGCTGTAAACCTCACGCCAAGCCCCGCTCTCATGACCCGCGCCTTGGAACACTGACAGCTCTAGACTCCTCTCCGACGGAAGCACGAAGACGCTCTCGCGCCGGAACTTTCAAACCGCGGAGGAGCCACGCCCTCCCTGGAATCGGAAGCTTTTCAACTAGTGCCACTTGCAGGCTGCCTATTTATAAAGGGGCGGGGGCCACAGTAGGAACTGCAACTCCCAGAATGCAGCGCGGAGCTTCCTGTTTCCGGCGAGAGGACCTGAGTGAGTGTTTACACCGGCGGCCCTGCGGCCGGGTTCCTTCCGCGGGACGGGTGAGGGCGCCGGGTCCTGGGTCGCGCGGGCTCGACGTGTGTTGACTAGTTAGCTGGTCCCGTGGGAGCGGTGGGGTCGTTACTCAAAAGGTAGTGTCCCTGTCCCAATATAAACTATCAGTGACCTTGGGCCACTGACTTCACCTTTCTGAATCTCGGTTCCATTGTCTGTAGAATGTAAATGAGAATTCCTGTTTCAGGGAACAGTTGTGAGAATTAAATGAGATATGGTAGATTAAAAGCCCCATTTCCTTCCCTGCCATAAACCTGGAGATGGACGGTTTGAGGATGCCTTAGGGTCTGCTGGGCAGCCTCTGAAGCCTTTTGTTTCCTCTTACAAAGAAGCCACTTTGGAAGCAATAATGATAATAGCAAGGGCTTATCTTGCCTTACAAGGTTCTTCCCTCAGGTTTTTGATTCATTTTCTGGGCACATAAGTACTGGGCATTGGGACAGTAGCGACCAAAAATTCTGGTCTTTGCTTTCAAGAGCCTCTAAGAATGGGATGCGGGGGAGATTGAGAAGTAAATAGATATTTGTAACCCTTTGCCATGAGGGAATATGACAATAGAGGGAAGAGAGAAGGGACAGGAGAGGTTGTATTTGGGTTGGTCTTGATGGGAGTTTGCTTAGAGATGGAAGAGAGAAGAGGAGTTACATGCAGAGTTAGCAGATGAGTGGAGGTATAAAGTGGGGGAGAGCTTTGTTTTGAATCCAGGCTTGGGGAGGGTGGGGCAGCCCAGAGCTCTTGAAGAGGAAGGCTGGCAGAGAGAACAGTTGTGAATGTCTTTTAAAGCCAGGCTGTGCCGTTTAGACTTATTCATAGAGGTGGTCTGGAGTCATTGGAGGGATTCTAACCAGAGGAGTGACTTGATCAGATCTGTGTTTTAAAATGATGGCTTGGGGGCTTCCCTGGTGGCGCAGTGGTTGAGAGTCCGCCTGCCGATGCGGGGGACGCGGGTTCGCGTCCCGATCCGGGAAGATCCCACATGCCGCGGAGCAGCTGGGCCCGTGAGCCATGGCCGCTGAGCCTGCGCGTCCGGAGCCTGTTGCTCCGCAACGGGAGAGGCCACAGCAGTGAGAGGCCCGCGTACCGAAAATAAATAAATAAAAAATAAAATGATGGCTTGGGTGGCAGCATGGATATTTGGTAGGGAGAGGCCAGAGGCAGGGAGCTTGTTGTAAAGCTGTGTGGTAGTTAAAACAAGAGTTGATGAAGAAACACGGAGTGTACATAAGGGAGAGTGTTGGATGATCTCATTTGAACCTCACAGCATTCCTATTAACATGACATTTTTTTTTTTTTTTTTTTTTTGTGGTACGCGGGCCTCTCACTGTTGTGGCCTCTCCCGCTGTGGAGCACAGGCTCCGGACGTGCAGGCTCAGTGGCCATGGCTCACGGGCCCAGCCGCTCTGCGGCATGTGGGATCTTCCCGGACCGGGGCACAAACCCGTGTCCCCTGCATCGGCAGGCGGACTCTCAACCACTGCGCCACCAGGGAAGCCCCTGGCGTGACATTTTTATGTCCACTTTAAAGCTGAAGAAACTGAGGCTTAGAGAGCTGAAGTCCCTTGCTGTCTGTCATAGGATGAGTGAAGAGAGGACCCCAGGTTCTAGTTCTGGCCTCCTGATGCTGCATCTTGCACTTTTCCAAGTGTCACCCTGAATTACCTCTCATTCAGCCCCCTGGTGGGGTGGGGGCGGTGTAGGGTGGTGGTCTGTCCTTTAACCACTAAGGCTTTGTTCCTTTACAGGGAGAAAGAGAGAGCGCGAAAGAGAGAGGATGTCTCTCTCAGATTGGCACCTGGCGGTGAAGCTGGCTGACCAGCCACTTGCCCCCAAATCTATTCTTCGGTTGCCAGAGACAGAGCTCGGAGAATACTCACTGGGAGGCTATAGTATTTCATTTCTGAAGCAGCTCATTGCTGGCAAACTCCAGGAGTCTGTTCCAGACCCCGAACTGATCGGTGAGTCTCTGTGGACTAAGGATGGGCTGCTGCTCTGATCTCTTTTGGGGGAGAATAATTCTGGAATTAAAGGGTAAATTAAAAGTTTGGGATTTGTCTCCTAATGTTAACGCTCCAGGGAGTTGATTGTTGTTGGGTGAATGGAAACACAAATCATAATGGAAGTGATTGTTGTTGGGTGAATAGAAACACAAATCATAATGAAACTATTGTTGCCATTTTAGTCCTTCATTATACTGAGCTACTTTATCACAACATTCCTTAACTATGACATTGTTGAATTGTTTCTCTGATAGAGCAAGAATTTGGGGTAGGGAGACTTCCCTAGTGGTCCAATGGGTAAGACTCCGTGCTCCCAATCCAGGGCGCCTGGGTTCAATCCCTGGTCGGGGAACTAGATCCTGCATGCGTGCTGCAACTGAGGATTCGCGTGCCTCAACTAAGAAGCCTGCGTGCTGCAACTAAGACCCGGCACAGCCAAAAAAAAAAAAAAGAATTTAGGTTAGGAAGGAGGAGCTGGCTAGGGAAAGCCCCTCAGTATATGGCATTTGAGCTGGGTATTAAGGGGTGGTTAGAAGGATTTTTGGTTGGTTGGTTGGTTAGAGGGAAGGCAGTGAAAAAGGACAGATGGCAAGGGCATTCTAAGTGGAGGAAGAAGGAATTTAAGTATAATTTCTTCCTTCCTTCCTTCCTCCCTCCCTTCCTTCCTTCCTTCCTTCCTTCCTTCCTTCCTTCTTCCCTCCCTCCCTTCCTCCCTCCCTCCCTCTCTCCCTTCCTTCCCCTCCCTGCGTGGCTTGCGGGATCTTAGTTCCCCCACCAGGGATTGAACCCAGGCCCCGGCAGTGAAAGTGAATATAATTAAATTTTATTACAAACTCAATGTCATATAAACTGACAAAATGGTATAAGCTGGCAAAAAGTGTGTTTTCAGTCATAAAAATATGGGGTTCATCCTTTTTATTGTTGCATTTTCCCATTCATTTAAATTGAGCAGTCTCCATGGTGTTAAGCTCTAGAGTTTTCCTGCATAGCTTCTGTGTTTTATCAGTTTGTGCTCGCTAACGGTTGTTATTAAAATGTATTTTTTGGGCTTCCCTGGTGGCTCAGTGGTTAAGAATCCGCCTGCCAATGCAGGGGACACGGGTTTGAGCTCTGGTCCGGGAAGATCCCACATGCCACGGAGCAACTAAGCTTGTGTGCCACAACTACTGAGTCCACATGCCACAGCAACTGAAGCCCGCGCACCTAGAGCCCGTCCTCCGCAACAAGAGAAGCCACCGCAATGAGAAGCCTGCGCACCGCAAGGAAGAGTAGCCCCCGCTCGGCACAATTAGAGAGAGCCTGCGTGCAGCAACGAAGACCCAACACAGCCAAATAAAAAAAATTAAAAATGTATTTATTAAGTAAGAGTACTTTTAAAAGCATATATCATTCTCTAGCTATCTGTCCAATCAAGATAAGGTTCTTAGGGGACAAAAATCATTTAAATTGTTTTGAGGAGCAAAATATAAATGAACAGTTCTTTTTTTTTTTAGATCTGATCTACTGTGGCCGGAAGCTAAAAGATGATCAGACCCTTGACTTCTATGGCATTCAGCCTGGGTCCACAGTCCATGTTCTGCGCAAGTCCTGGCCTGAGCCTGATCAGAAACCAGGTGAGAGAGTGCTGTCTGTTAGACAGGCAGGGCTTCTGTAATATCTACAAGGGAAGGAGGGTCTGTGTGTGTTCTTGAGGCAAGGGCCTGGGTGGAACAAAGGGGTGATTTACTGAGATGATAATAGAGGATATCTTTATTACTTATTGGATTAGACCACATTGATTAACAGAGTACAATTTTGATCTTGCTGCCAATGCCACTAACAGAAAGGGATTTGTTTCTCTACTTTTAAGTTCATTACCCACTGTTTTAATGGGGTGGGGAGGATGTGTCTATTTAAATTCCCTTAGGGAGTGAACTTTGTATTTTTGTTATTGTTGTTGTTGTTCTCATTAGAAAAAAGCTGGAAACTCCCTGCTTTCCTCTAAATGCTGTAGTGTGCTCTCATGTTAGCAAATCTTCGCACAAACTGTTGCAGGCGGTGATTTGTTCGGTCACCTCACTCCTGCTATACTGATAATTTATTTTCCTGAAGTTTGAAAATATTCGAGTGGTATGAAAGTAGCTCTTGGAGAAAACATACAAAGCTTCTAATGCATTTTTGACTTATTAATAAAAGGTGCTGCTTGGAATTTAAATTTTGCATCTGTGTTTTAAAAGCCTCCCCAAAGATAAGGCTAAGCTGTATAAGAGATTAGCTTTGTTAGAAACGGGCAGTTTGACATATTTTAATAACGTTCACGATTGCTTTGACTGGTTATCAGCTTGAAATTTTTCCTCTTTTCAATTCTAAACATAAAGGACAAAAAGACCTTCTTTTGTACCCTGATGGGAAGTGAGAAAGAGAAAGGCAGTCTCTGACATCTGGGGGCTGGCCTGGCCTTCAGCTAGGCCTTGAAACATGAACAATTTCACAGGTCACCAACATCTACAAGGCCACTCACTCTGGGACTGTAATGGATCAAGACAAAAACAAGATTCTTCTCATTTCTGAGCAGAGACAAAAACATGAACATTGTCCAAACCACAAAAATGACCAAATATCCCTCTATCCTGGCTATCATGAATTACTGCTGCTGCTTTACCAATTACAGCTTTCATCTTGCGCTAGTTTTCCTTCCTTCTAGATAAGAATTATTAAGATACGTGATCATAAAATCACCCCCACTCCCTGACAGCCTCTAATCCAGAGCAAAACCCTGCTTCCTTAAACTTCACCCGCCAAGTCACCCAACCAAAGCCCAAATCCTATAAGTTCTTTCTGACTCCCTCTTATTGAGATGCCCCATGGTTCTCGTGGTGGCATTCTCTCTGTAAGAGCAGTAAACGCAACTCACTCAACTGTAGGTGTACCCCTCTGATCTTTGGCTGGAGGGGATTGACAGAAGGAAAGTAGCATTTGTTGCTTCTTCCAGCCAGATTGTTTCTCTTTGATATCTCATTTAATCATTACAGTGGCTCAGCAGGGTAGGGTAACAGCATTAGCATTTTATAGACAAGAAAAAGAGGGTTAGAAAGGTATTTATTCAAGGTCACCTGCTTAGAAAATGAATGTAAGAGCTGGGATGTGAATCCAGGTTTTCCTGGCTCAAGAGCCCATGTTCTTTCCACTGAGCTGGCTGCCTCTCACTTCCAAAGGGTGAAACTAGCTCAGAGATGTTAAAGAGACAAGCATAACTCTTAGCTGATTGTGGGCTTAAGATTTTGAGTCCTTTTCATCCCTCCTTCTGCCTGGAGATTTATTTTTTTTTTATTTTTTTATTTTTTTGCAGTACGCAGGCCTCTCACTGCTGTGGCCTCTCCCTGCTGTGGCCTCTCCCGTTGCGGAGCACAGGCTCCGGACGCGCAGGCCCAGAGGCCATGGCTCACGGGCCCAGCCACTCCGCGGCACGTGGGATCCTCCCGGACCGGGGCACGAACCCGCGTCCCCCGCATCGGCAGGCGGACTCTCAACCACTGCGCCACCAGGGAAGCCCCTGGAGATTTATTTTTGAAACAAACGGACTTTTTGTTGGGAGGTGAAAATAAACTTTTGGATTTGAAAATAAACTTTTGTGACAGCATTTTAGGTATTTTATCCTTGAGTGTTCTTCCAAAAGGAAGCACATTTCTTTTATCTCCCACCAGATTAGATCCTGTAGGAGGAAAAGGTGTCAGTTTCTTCCTTCCCACCTGGATCCTTTTGGTGGTTCTCCGCAGAGGGTTACAAATTCCTTTAGGATCTCACTTAGGCCTGCTGTTTGAGCAGGGGTGTGTACCCGGGCTCCAGCCACCAAGAACGACTTACTGTTCCTTTGAAGCACCTCTTATATTCTTCCATGCCTTTGCACTCGTTCTCACTTAGGCCTGGAATACCTTCTCTTCCCAGTAAACATCTGCTTTACCTTAAATATCCCTCTCAAACGTTCTCTTCTGGGAGGCAGCTCTGTGTGGGCCTCCCTCTCAGTAATGGCTGTCTGCCTCCATGTTCCTAATGCCCTTGCTGTGGTCCGTGCCTCTGTTGAAGTCCTCAGCATGGTATTTTGTAATTGTGTGTGTGTGTTTAATTCAGTCTCATTTCTCCCACTGTTAAGTTCCTTGATGGCAGGGACTCTCACTTTTTGTATTCCTGTGCCTTGCACAAAACAAGATTTACTCCAAAACCATGGAGTAAATGCTTAGCACAGGTTTGTTGAATGAATAAATTAGGTAATTTACTTGAGGTGAATATTTTTCAAAAGAGACAACCCTTATGATTAGAGCTATAGGTAAGGATGTGGTTGCCACACTGAACCCTAGGGGTGCTGTTCACCTTGCTCTGGGAATGGTGCGTCTGGAGTTGGGTAGTACACGGTCCATATAATCACAAGTAGCCGTTTTGGGTGAGGGTCACCACACTTTTAGAAGTGTGACCGAGGGTGAACTTCCTGCCTACTCCCCCTTCTTTTACCCAAATTTCTTTACCTGTGAGATGGGCTGATGTCCTAAATAGTAAAGTGACCAAGTAAAACTAAGACAACTGCTAAACTTTCCCATATATATGAGTCATTGTGTCCAAAGATCAAAAAGGAGCTTTGAGTCCCAGTGACATGCTTGTTTTTGGACATGTGATGAGTTTGTTAAGAACCCTAGGAGTACAGTGTTTTCTAGGTCGTTGTTGTATTTGTTTTTTTTTAATCAAAATAATATTACAGAGGCCTGAAAGAAAATATCCAAAAGAAAAGAGTTACGCCTGATCCTGTCACCCTAGCTTGTTCCCTTCCAGCCTTGGCCCACGTGCACACTGACACACATCACAAAGTTTTACTAGAGAATGCGCATACAACTATGTTCTATTTCTTTCTCTTAACATATTGTGTCAACATAGCTCCATATTGTTCAGATGGCTTGCAGCACTTATTTTAAATCATTGCACAAAAGTCTGCTGAGTTCCTTATACCCTCCTCCTTTTCAAATGTGAAAAGCCTAGAACTCCTGCAGTGGGATATTGATCAGAACAGTCTCTTTCATGTGGTAAGATTCCCCTCTGCTGGAACTTGAATTTGTTTATCTACTGAAGATACTTAAATGAGAGTGCAGTTTTCACATCTATGGCGTAAATGTTTTTTTCTGATCGGGTGCCCATTTTTAGTGGGGTGATGAGGGAAGGGAACCTGCATCTGGGCACTTGCTGAAGTGATGTTGTGCATCTGCAGCAGGGGCAGAGCCGGGTTGTAGGGTAACTGAGTGTCTTGTCCCCAGAACCTGTGGACAAAGTGGCTGCCCTGCGGGAGTTCCGGGTGCTGCACACTGCCCTGCACAGCAGCTCCTCCTACAGGGAGGCGGTGAGTATGTGCCGAGCCCCCTGCGAGATGCTTGCCAGGACTGCTGGAGAGGGGTTGAAGTGATGTAGAGAGGGAGCTGGAAGCCGGTTGCCAAGGCTCCCAAGAGTTCCTTGGGGAGTTTTTGCCATGTCTGTGGGTCTCAGTAGAGCCCTATCTTCCCCCAAAGAGGCTCTCAGCTAGGCATTGTTGATTCCCTCTAATGATAATGATACAACCTCTCCTGACATTGGCCTCATGGAATGAATATGGTTACAGCAAAGGATGCATATACTGTTTCTGCTGGGCCTCATTCTTTGACTTTGGCTGAACTGCCTGCCCCCCACTCCTTACCAGGACCTCCTCACTGGGAAAATGCACTGATGTCTTTCTATAGGAGAGTCGATAATCAAGATTAATACAGCTGCAGGGCTTCCCTGGTGGTGCAGTGGTTGAGAGTCCGCCTGCCGATGCAGGGGACACAGGTTCGTGCCCCGGTCTGGGAAGATCCCACATGCCGCGGAGCGGCTAGGCCCGTGAGCCATGGCCGCTGAGCCTGCGCGTCCGGAGCCTGTGCTCCGCAACGGGAGAGGCCACAACAGTGAGAGGCCCGCGTACCACAAAAAATAAATAAATAAATAAATAAGATTAATACAGCTGCAAACTTCCCAATATATATAAATGTGAAATGGTAATTGTGTGGAGATTGAAAAGGACTTTTGGGATCTAGAGAAACCTTTGTTATTGGGCTTTTAATGAGAGCTTTTATTTTAGAAGCACTAGAACTGTAAATGGGGGAAAAGACCAGAGATTGAAGGTTTATTGTGCTCTTGCTTTTATATTGTTTGTTTCCCCTCCAGTAAGCCATGATCTCAGAGAAAAAAGAGGTTCATCTGTTTCCTGGGGCTACTGTCCCATTGCGGTTGTGTATGTGCAAGCACTTAGAGGGAGGAAGTACTTCAGCAGAGTGTGGGTATTTGCTGAGTGCATTGAGCTAGTTGGAGTGCTCAGCCCTCCCCACTTCTCTTGCAGGTCTTTAAGATGCTCAGCAATAAGGAATCTCTGGATCAGATCATTGTGGCCACCCCAGGCCTCAGCAGTGACCCCATTGCTCTTGGTAAGTGCAAGGCTTAGCTTAAGGAAATAGGAGCTGTTGGAGAAGGAGAAACCAGGAGGAGGCAATGACCTTAAAGAACCTTTGACCATCTTGTGAAGAATCACTGGTCTTGTGGCTGGAGGGGGAATAATCCAGATGTATTCCATACACCCAGCCCTCCAAGAGTTGTCAGTCCCACAGCGAAAATATGGCCTAACATCAGAAATGAGACTATGAGGAAGCCATGTGAGGGCAGCTGTTAGCCCAAACCACAGCCATCAGGGAAGACTTCCTGCACACCTTGATGGATAAGGGAAGAACCCAGAGATAAGGGGAAAAGAGGCTGGTGTAGTGGTACACAGCATGTAACCTAAGTGCGGGGGGCAAGTAGGGAGCAAGATGGAGAGCACGTGGTTGTGCTGCTGGGGCTTTGTTTCCCCCTCTTCTCGTGAGGGCTGCTTTGTAGTCTTGCGTCCCTGTTAAGCCGGTTGCTCTGAGGCCTGAAAGTCTCTTCTCCCCACTGGATCTGGCTAAATTTCCAGTCTCTGAGGTGAGCCCTGTTCTCCTTCAGGGGTTCTCCAGGACAAGGACCTCTTCTCTGTCTTTGCTGATCCCAACATGCTTGATACGTAAGTATACCCATCTTATTAAGGGGACCCCTATCTCTCCTCATGGTCGGGCCAGAAACCTAATCGTCGCCCTGGATTCTGCTCTTGCAGCCCATCCCCCAAATCTGTCTTCTAAATGTGTCAGGAGGTGAGAAGGAGCAAGGGCTATGGGGGGAATAACAAGCCCAAGGGCAGGGGCATGCAGAGATGTTGGGATGAAGCAGCGTTCTGAGGGAGGTGGCTTTGCAGGCCATGCTCACTTTAGATCTCATTCAGTAGATATTAGGGAGCCTTTGAGGGATTTTAAGCTGGGAAAGACACAGGTGCATACATCCCAAAATTTTAGAGCTGGAAGGGATAGTAGAGGTTGTGTCCCCTTATTTGCAAGTGAAGAAAACAGCCAAAGCCTGGAAAGAGAAGGGACCTGTCAAAGATTGCCCAGTGAAGTAGTGGTGGAGTCCAGACCAAAAACTGACCCCTGAGCCTCCTGGGCTGTGCATGTCCCATCATGCATTGCCAGAGGGGAAGGTGAAGTATCTGCAGGGGTGCCCGGGGGTGAAGGCCTTGCTGTTCCTGGGGACAGAGCAGCAGGAGGAGCACAAACCGACTGGAGGGAGGTGCTGAAAACTGGGAAATTGAAGGGCAGGCGTGGGTGACTTGATTGTTGTTAGGGGCACCCAGAACTCCTGTCATGGCCAAGGGTGCTCTTTCCTTCTTAGTCACACTTGGGTTTCTTCCTGCCCCATCTCAGGTTAGTGCCTGCTCACCCGGCTCTGGTCAATGCCATTGTCTTGGTTCTGCACTCGGTGGCAGGCAGCACCCCACTGCCGGGGGCCGACTCCTCTTCCCGGGGCATGCCCTCCAGCTCGTACCGGGATATGCCAGGTGAGCCCCAGGACAGTGGAACGCAGGCCCCCTCGGGAGCGGGCAGTGGTCCAGGGGTTTGCTTTACTCAGCAGCTATGTATAGTGCTGGCAGAGGGCGTTCCTTGGGAACTCTCAATTTGAGTCAAGGAGTGCATCTGTCCTGTAATTTTCCAAGGGGAGAGATGAAAATACGAATTTGGAGAGTAACTAGAGCTGAGATTCTGGAGCTGCGCCTCTGCCTCTGTTCTTCCTCCTGAAATCTGTTCTCCCTCCTCCAGGTGGCTTCCTGTTTGAAGGGCTCTCTGATGATGAGGATGACTTTCACCCAGTAAGTGGCCTGGCTGCCTGCCATTTGGGGGAGATGGTGCTGGGGATGCACCTCTCCCTGGGACCTGGCACGCCCCAGCTGGGAGGTGATCGGAGGCCCTTTGGTGACCCAGCTATGTCATACTATTGCTGTCTGAACCTGGCAGGTTGGGGAGGTTCCCCAAGAACTGTTCTTGGAACGGGGGTGGGCTTCATCTGAGAACGTCACAGGCTGCTTCCCTGATGCTTGGTGCCTCTCTTGTTCAGAGCGCCAGGTCCACGCCCTCGAGCAGCACACCCAGCTCCCGCCCAGCTTCCCTGGGGTACAGTGGAGCTGCCGGGCCCCGGCCTATCACCCAGAGCGAGCTGGCCACCGCCCTGGCCCTGGCCAGCACTCCGGAGAGCAGCTCTCACACGCCAACTCCTGGCACCCAGGTATGGAGAGAGGGCGGGAAGATCAAGGCCAGGCCCCTAAGGGAGAAGGTCCCAGTGGTAGAATGGATTTCCCTTTGCTGATCCTGGTGCTGGATCTGCTTTGAGCCGAACTCTACCTGGAGCCTGGTGGGTTTCCCGCTGCAGCTCAGGCGACCTCCCGTCACCAGCCTTTAGGGCTTAGAAGACTGGGCCTGATTTCATCACGGGCCTGATTAACTCCTGCCAGCACTTTGGAAGAACCTTCCGTCACATAAGACACCCTTACTTGTCCCTGAAAGTGGCCAGACATCACAGGCTTAAGCGTTCCTGGTGACGGTCACTCCAGCTTGCAAGGCCATCTCTCCCAGTGCTGGGTCCTAGGCTAGGTCGGGGGCTCCATTCCATCTCCCTGGAGCAAAAGAGAACAGAACCTTTCCCGCCCACATAGAGAGCTTTTGGGTACCTCTGTGTGGTTGTCTCATGCAGGCCCCTGCTGGGAGGCAGTCGTGGGGCACCCAGGGGCACCCTGGGTGATGTGACAGCAGTGGGTATGTGCTGGGAGACTGAGGTGTCTCTGAGCGTGGTGCTGACCCTGGTTTGTCTCTAGGGCCATTCCTCAGGGACCTCCCCGGTGTCATCCGGCGTCCAGTCAGGGACGCCCATCACCAATGATCTCTTCAGCCAAGCTCTCCAGCATGCGCTGCAGGCCTCCGGGCAGCCCAGCCTTCAGGTCAGTCTTCCCCACTCCTGATGTTCACATGGCTTCTTAGTTACTTTGGACACTGAGCTTTCCTCTGCTCTCTGGAGGCCCTTCCCACTTGGCCTGCTTTGCTCCAGGAACAGCTGGGGCGTGGCAGTGTGACAGGAGAGGATGCTCCCAGCACGGGCAGTTGTTCCTGTGGCTTCCACTCCTGCACCCAGTGACCATGGCCTGGCTCCGCTGACCACCTGGCTTGAATACTTGTGGCAGTTTTAATTGAAGAGACAACTCATCCATTCTGTGAGCGGTGACTGAGCCTTGAGCATGTATATACCGGGCCTGGGTCCAGCTCCTGGGGTAGAGACGAGCCAGTGCTCATCCCTGCCATGGAGGGGTGCCAGGCAGTTGCTGCAGTGAGGGAGCAACAGGGCGAGAAGCCCAGCCCAGGCTTGAGGTGAGGGCCTAGGTCAGGGAAACCTTTTCTGAGGAAGGGGTGTTTGGACTGACTGTCAAAGAATTAGTTAGAGGTTAGCCAGGCAGGGAAGGGGTGTTTGGTTGAGGGGACATGGTGTCCAGGTAGACACAACCACCTGTTTGAGTGAATGTGGAGGTACAGGTGACAAAACTCAAATAGGCAAGCCCAGAAGGCGGTGTCCTTGTGGGGAAGATCCTGAGATGGAGCTAGAGTAAAGGAGAGCAGGAGCCTGAGTGTGAAGGCCTCATTGGGTGCCTGCGTAAGGAGATTAGTCTTGTCCTGTGGTCACCAGGGAGCCGTGGAAGATTTTAAGCAGCGAGTGACACCATCTCCCCTGCCTCGCGGAATGTGGAAGCTTAGCTAGCAGCTAAGTGCGTGACCTAAGGGGTTCACATTGTACTGCATGCCTCTGTGCACAGGCTGTTTGCTTCACTCTCTTTCCTTTGCTCCTAAGCCTGGGGCATGAAGGTCATTTCTGGAACTTGTCCACGGTCATCAAGCCATTAGTGATAGAGACAGGGTCAGGCCCGTGTGGTTTTCGGCAGCCCACATGGCCCTGGTGGACAGTGAGGGGAACGGGAGCAGGACCCGTGGACAGCTGGTCTTTTCCGTTCCTTCATCTTCCCCATCCTGATGCCTGTTCACTCTGCTCTCCAGCTCAGAAGCTTTCATGTGTCTCCCTGGCCTGTAAGATGAGTTTGAGTTGGTTTGTGTGGTTTTTTAAAAGCCCAGCACATCCTCACCCTTGCCTGCCTACTTCTCTGAATTTGCCTTTCATCCCCACTGCCTTCTCCTTCCCATAGTGTGAACACAGCCTTTTCCCTCAGGTGTGCACTTCCTTCTGCATGGGATAGAGATATTGATGAAGCTTTGAAAATATGAAATTTCTTTAAACCCTTATGGTAGAGAAGGACTTTCGTAGCTGAAAGTCAAAATTGAGGAACCATTGTATAAAGAGTAAAAGATATTTTGAGTTAATAAATGTGAACGTTGCTGCAGAGCAAATCAAACCCAACCAACCAACCAACCAACCAACAAAAAAAACAAGCGAAGTCTGAAAGCTAATAACAAACTGGGCAAGAAATCTGCACGTATCAGACAAAGGGCAAAACCTCCCTGAACTATAGAAGTTCTTGTGGTTTAGGACCAAGAACGCCATAGAAAAATGGGCAAAAGACATGAACAGACTATTCATGAAGAAGGAAGTACAGATGGCCCTTAAAGCTGTGTAATTCCTTGCAGTCCCATTTCTCGAAATTTATCCTGAAGATGTATGTGCATGTAGAGGATGAGATTTGTACACAGTCAGTCACTGCAGTGTTGTTTGTAATGGCAAAGACTGGGAACAGCCCAGTTGTACATTTCAGGACATCCACAAGTTGGAATGTTATACAGTTATTAAAAAGTTCTTTATGTATTGGCATAGGGAGCTCTCTAGGATACATTAATATGTTGGGGAAAAAAAAGGAGGGGTGTAAGGAAAGGGTAAATATAGGAATATATATTCATATTTCTTCAAAGAAAATAAAATACGTTACCGGGGTGGGGAGGGGAGTAGATGAGAGCGAGACTTTTCACTGTGTATCACAGTAAAAAGCGAAGTTAATTTAAAAATGCACCCCCCCCACCCATTTGTGTGTGTTTGTGTGTGTGTCTATACATACAGCAGGAGAAAGAAACTTAATCTTTTGAAATTTAGACATTGAGTACTTTGTGATTTCTCTTTTGATCCTTATGTTACATTTTCCCCTTTTTTATTGGAAAGACTTTTACTGTAACTTGTTCTCTAAACCCTCAGGCCTCTCTTGTAGTTCTCCTAGAAGCGCTGTGTTGTACGGAACTTCACATCAGCAACTTTACTGGGGGAACCCACCTTTCTCTCTCCCCCTGAAAGGACAGACATAAGCAAGTCACTGTAGGAGCCTAACTAACAGCTTCTGCCTGTCCTGTCTTTCTGCAGAGCCAGTGGCAGCCCCAGCTGCAGCAGCTGCGTGACATGGGCATCCAGGATGATGAGCTGAGCCTGCGGGCCCTGCAAGCCACTGGGGGGGACATCCAAGCGGCCCTGGAGCTCATCTTTGCCGGAGGAGCCCCATGAACTCCCTGCTCCTCCTGAGCCCCCAGCAAACTGCCAAGGCCGCTGCCCATGGGAAGCACTCTTGAAGGTGCCCCATCCCTCCTCTCCCCAATACACCTGATGGTCGACCTTCTGCTTTGCCCAGTGCTTGGCCTTTCTGGCTGATCTGAGCTGGTAGAGGCAGTGGGGCAAGCATGGTGTGCAGGTTTTGGTGCCGTGGCATCAGGGAGCACAGCTGGTCCCTGCTTCTGGGCCCTGGGTGGAGAATTTTAGATCCACATCCTGAGATGCTGCGTGATGCCCACACTGGTATTTTGGCAGAAGTTTCCAGTGGTAGCCCCCAGAGCCTTTGGCGCTTTGGGTGTGGCATCCTCAGGATGTGCCCAAGGACTGCTGCCAGTCTCCATGTGGCTGCTGTGTTACAGCTGTGGCCAGAAGAGGCTGTGCTTCTGAGGTGACCGGTCTCAGGAGGGGCCAGGTGGACTTCCGGGGCAGCAGGTCGGGGAAGCTCACCCTCCACATCGCTCCCTCTCCCAAAGGCTTTCAAAAGATTTCTTGTCCCTCCCCTGGCCTAGTCTCACCAGGCACTCTTTGATGCCTGTTGTGTAATGATGCCAGAATCCAGGCCTCAGAGCCATGCCAGGAGGCAGGGCCCTCTTCTCTCTCCTGAAGATGTAAATACAAGAGCAGTTAAATAACAATACTAAACAACACCACCAACACAAACAGGGCCCAGCTTTCATACTGAAGAGAGGGCACGAACCCCCGAGCTGCTGCTCCATCTGCCCGAGCTCTCATTCCCCTGGCACGGTGTTCCCTGGCACGTCGCAGACATGTCCAAGTTGAGCGAGTGGGTTTCATGTGCTTTGACTACTTTGTCAGGAAGAAAATCCTTCAGCTGGTGTCTCGGTGGGAAGTTGCTCGGAGGTCTGCTCCTGCTGTGTCCTCTTGCCAGAGGTTTCATCCACAGCATCCACAATCACGGTCGTTCGTCTTCTACTTGTCACCCCCGGGACAGAAGTTTTACCACGGATAAGGACTGCCTGCTCTGTCCTTTGTTCCCCAGAGCGGTTACCCCGTGGCCCCCTTTCTGTCTTGAAGGACCACACAGAACAGGCCTGCTCCCTCTGCTCTGTGAGCTGGGCTCCGTGAGTTCAGGAGAGTGCTAGCCATTCATTTGTCCTCTGACCTGTCCTCCTGGTTTTGGTCCCCAGCACGTCCTGTTTCTCTCTCTGGATGACCACCAATCTATCAGCGATACTCTTAAAGAGAGGTACTTGGGAGGCCCCCCTGTTCCAGATATGGCCTGAACCGCAGGCCATATCCGGAATAGCGGCCTGCCAGAAAATGTGAAGTCTCCACATGTCCCTCTCCATCCTAGAGTTAACGTTGAGGGGTGTTTGAATTGGCTGAAGAGACTCAGAGCTCACCAGGCTTCTTGGTGCCAGGTCTCTTTGTGCCTGGGTGGTCTGCCTGGAACCCAGCTGCCTCTTCGTGGTCAGGAGGAAAGACCAGGAAGCTCTTTGAACCTGATGTCTCTGGTTTGTGATGGAAATAAAGGCCAGTTCCATCCTCACAGGCCTGCCGTGGTCAAATGGGGCTGACACAGCCCTTCCCATGCCCGTGATACAGCCTGCCTAGGGCTGATTTCCATTCTGTGGCAACTTGCACCCTGCCCCCAGGGACTGTGCGGAGGCTCCTTAACTCCCCCGGCCCATTATGCTGCGAAACTCTTGGGTGACCTTGCCCTGTCCCTGGAACTGACTCCCAAGTACCAGTTATACTGTTTCCCAGAATTGAACTGTCCCCACGGTTTCCCTTTCCCTTCTTTGTCAGCTTTTTCCTCCAGGGTCTTGGCATGTTGGCTTTGCTTCCTGTAGCCATGTTTTAAATAATATATGTTGAGTCTGGTAAGTTCCTCCGCCGAGCCTGGGGCTTTCCATGGGCCAAGGACTCCTTCCTTGCCATTGTCTGCTTTACCCTTTCAACAAACATTCAGTCTCTGCCTTGTGCCAGGTAAACATGACAAGGTCCTTGCTCTCACAGAGCCATGCCATTGGGAAGACAGACCAACAGATGTTTACACTAAAGCCTGATGAGAGTGGGCCGGGCAGATCCTGTGGGCTTGGAGCTTATAGGAAGGGGCACTCACTTGGGTTAGGGTGGGGCTGTGTGTGAGGGAGAGCTGCTTGGAGAAGTTGGCGTCTGACTTGAGACCTGCAGCAGGTGAGGAGGAATTGGGCAGGGAGGTGTACGTGCAGGGTGGGCTGGGAGAGGAGAGGACACAGCTCCTGGAGTCCTGTGTGTGAGGGTGGACTTCAAGGTAGGCAGAGGCTAGATCACTTTCAGCTATGCAAGGAGTTTGGACTTATCCTAAGGACAGTGGCAAGTCACAGGAGAATTTGAATCAGGGGAGAGAGTCAGGCTTGCATCTTAGAAAGGCAGCTGGCTGCTGTGTGTGAATAGACGGGGAGTGGGGCGAGCTTGAGGAGGGGAGACCAGCGAGGAAGCTGTTATCCTCTTAGAACTGACAGTGTGTGACGGGCAGTGTGGCAGCTGGGAAGGAGAGGAGTGGGGGGGCGGGGAGACTTCAGGAGTTAGTGTTGATAGCACATCTCGGGAAAGGTGAGTGTGTTATGATTAGCTCCATTTATCCGATGGAGACACCAAGGAGGAGAGGTGAGATCATCTGTGCACAGTCTCATGGTGGGGCAGTGGGCAAATCGGCCTTGGAAACTCAGGTCTTACTCCAGAGGCGGCACCCTTCCCGCTGCTGCCTTCTGAGTGTGGAGAAGTGGGAGGCGGTGTGTGGGTCTCATCAGGCTGAGGAGCTTGGGCTTCATCCTGAAGGCAAAGAGCACCCCTAGGATGGCTCTAGGCAGGGCAATGGAGGACCAGACTCGTGTGTGAGAGAATCTGACAGCTGCGTGGAGGCTGGATTTGTGGGAAGTGAGATTGGGAGTGGGAGACCAGCTAGGAGGCCCATTGCCTCCGGATGGGACACAGTGGGGGTCTCGACTAGAGCTGCAGTGGGGGAGCTGGGAGGAGGAGAAGGAGGTGAGATGTGAAGGACTCGATGGGGGGGGCAGGCAGGTTGTGAGTGGGTAGATGGTGGTGCAGCAAGAATGAGGGAGTGGGGGTGGGATCTGGAGTGCAAGACCAGTTTTGGAGATACTGAGCTTGCGGTGCCATGGGACGGCCAGGTGGGGATGTCTTGTAGACAGGTGGAAGTTTCTAGGATGGAGATAATGATCAGGAAGTTTCAAGTTGAAGGCTGGGCCTGTGTCAAGTGCAAAGGGAATCCAACTTTCCGGGGAAAGGTAGAGGAAAAGGGATGCCCACTAAGGAGTTAGACTTTCTAGGAGATAGTGCCTGATGGGCATGGGCATGGAAGGGGGAGATGTGCTGCCTCTGGGAAGGCGAGAGCAGAGGTCATCAGAGCTGACGGAGTGCAGAGAACTGGACAGTGGGGCATGGTCAGTGGTGTGGAATGCCACAGAGAAACGTCATGACCAGGGGCTGACCTTTGACTTGACTCCTTTAGCCATGGTGACCTTGGGGACGTATCCCAGAGCTCAGCTGCAGGGGTTGAGGCCTTGAGTAGGTGGGAGCAGTGGAGGCAGGGAGGGCAGAGAACTCTGGAGTACCTTTCCAGGGAGAGGGTAGTTGGAGGGGAGATGGGATTGAGAGTGAGCTTTTGCAGTTCAGCAGAGGTGAAGTTGGAATTGATCACGAGAACTTTTCTAGGAAGCTAAGGGGAAAAAAAAGGAAGAGACCCCAAAATAGAACATGCAAATATGCAGAGATGGGTGAGTTTTCTGAACAGATCCCTTCTCCTGATATAACTCAGATTTGGCTGGGCTGGCATGGGCTGGGCTGGCACAGCTTGCTGGGCACATGGGCCCCGGTTCTGCTCCTTGCCTCAGCCCCATATGGCCTGGGCCCCCGACCAAGCTCTGAGTCCTACCCTGAGGTGGCCTCTTGTTGCCTCTGCCACAGACTTTGGCAGTGAATGTTTGGTGGGGGTGGGGGGGTGGTATTTAGGCTTCCCTCTATCTGCTTACCCAGCCTCTGCAAACCCCCTCTGGCCCTGGGCTGGGGTGGGGTCAGCTTGGCTGTGCCCCTGGTTTCCCTGGGCTCAGCCGCGTTTGGCTCCTGTAGCCTCTGCAGTTGCTGGTGACAGAATTCGGCCTCTGTGCTTGAAATGCATTTTGCAGAGACCCAGGCACTGCCCTATTCTACCTTGGCAAAAGCGGCTCACAGCAATGCAGTGCAATGGTGCTCACTTATCAAGCACCCTCTCTGTGCCAGTCATTGAGCTAGGCATCAATATGCCATCTCAGTTGATCCTCATAACAACCCTGAAAAGTAGACATTATTATCCCCATTTACAGATGAGTGCTTCCTGTTAACCGGACGTGACTGTGCTGGGAAACGTCTTTCTAGGACTTGGGTGGGATTGTATCAGCACAGTTCCATCAGTGCACCCACCTGGGACCTTGTGCCTGGCTGGCAGGTCGGAAGCTACTCAGAGGGACTGAGGGTCTGTTCACCACTCATCCTTCCTGGAAGTGGCAGCTTGAGTCCTGGAGGGAAATCAGGCTTCTAAGTCAGACTGACTGAGCTGTAGGTCTCTTTGCCACAGAGAACCTAACCTCTTGGAGCCTCAGTTGTGTCCTGTTTGATATTTCCCCTCAATTTATATAAGTGGATGTTGACAATGTGTATATCTGAGATGCCAAGGCACTCAGAGCTGGACTGGTGAATGTTCTAGATGACCGAAAGAGTCCGGATCCTGACAATTAGGCATCCCTAGCAAGAGGGAGAGTAACAGGGAAACTGAGGTCCTGTGGTGGGGACTAGAAAACCATTTGCTCTTCTGCAGGATGGGGTCTCATTTCTTTCCCACTTGAACCCAGATTCACACTCAATCTTTCTCAGCCAGTATCTCAGAAAGCCACTGCTGATAGATGGGAATGGCTCAAGGATGACCCTAAGCTAAGATCAACAGGATTTAACAGCCCCGTGTCTCAGCCCAAGGAGGCAGTGCCTTTGGAGGGGCTGTAATAGGAGCCCTTTACTTTCCAACTTTCCAGCCCTTTACTCCTCCACCTCTCTTCTAAGTGCTGTGTTCTGATCTGACACCGACCTTTGAAGGAGATGGTCATAAACCAGACTGCCTAGCACCCAGGAGAGCCTCAGTAGAAGTTTGTTAAATGACTGGCTGATGATGTTGTAGGAACCAACCAGGATTAGAGAGACCAAGCAAAGCCCCACGGGGGGACCTAGTTGGAACTGGGGTTATTTACCCTGAAAAAGAAGTAGATTTAGAAGGACATGACCTCTGTGTTGAAATCCCTGAAGGGCTCTATTCCAGGAAGAGGGATTAGACGTGGTCTGTGTAGCCTTGGAGGGAGGATAGATTTAGGACCGATGGGTAGAAGTCTTCCACTGTGTCAGAGCTAAACAAGAGGGGCAAGGCTGCCTTGTGGCTAAGCTCATCGCCACTGGAGGTATGTTAGCAGAGGCTACATGACGTCCAAAAGGGCTGTTTGAGGGGCTCCCAGGTTGGACTGAATGACCTCTGAGAGTTACTTCTGACCCCAAGAATGGGGATTCTTGGATCACGGTATCTATGAAAGTGAACTGTTTGTGGGAAACCACATGTCTGCATGCATTTCTTTTCCTCACTCAGGTGGCCCCAGCAGGCCCAAGGATCACATCAGAATTGGGTGGGTCCTGCGACACCGTCCATCCTCCAGAGATTTAAAAGCATGTTTATTTCAGCCTACAAACAAGAAGGAAATGCAGAAGATAGAATGAGAAAGTTTTGTCTACTCCGGTCCAGACAGGAGATAGAAGAACTGCTGATTTAGCTCCTTTTTCTCATTTTGTAAACAAAGAAATGGAGGCCTGGCCTGGGGTAGGGTCTTGCTTAACTTGGGTCAGTGATCAAGCTGGGGCTTCATCTTTGGCCTCCCAGCCATGTCTGGTCAGGAGACTTCGTTAGTCTTGAGTCTTGTGGGAGTCTTGAGTCTTGTCCGCATGACTCCCACAAGATCCTGCTCTGCCTCAGGCCTTGGGCACTGAGAATGGAGGCTCAGAGATGGATTTTGAGTGGGGCGGGCAGGAGAGGGAGTAGGGTGGAGTGGAGGGAAGAGTTTGTCTCCAGAAAGGCTTGGGAGTGTATATAGTTGACCCTTGAACAAGCGGGGTTAGTGGTGCTGACCCTCTGTGCAGTCGAAAATCCACGTATAACTTACAGTCTGCCCTCGGAAACTGCTGTTCTGCATATGAGGACTCAACTGACCGGGCATAGGACTGTGTAGCACTGTAGTTTCTATTAAAAAAAAAAAAAATCCACGTGTAAGTGGACCCACGCAGTTCAAACCCATGTTGTTCAAGGGTCAACTGTGTTACCTACACACTTGGTCTCTGCTAAGACTCTGTTCTTAAGTGGCCACCAGGTGGCACTCCCGCCACAAGCCCAGTGACATATGGGCAGAGTTTTGGGGCTAGGGATACCGGGCTGCCCTTGGAAGCCATGGGAGGACTTACCATGATTTGGAGTGAGCTGAGTGCCCTGACAAAAGGAGAAAAGGTCTCTCTTCTGCCAGTCTCCTGTTCATCACTGAATATCCCCCTGTGGATTTTTACTTTTTGTCTCTCAACTTGACTGGCCAGACTCCGATCTTAGCAGTTTAGGGTAGGGCCAGTCAAATAAAAATGCATCTAGAATGACTAGGACAGAGAACAGAGATCCAGGAATGGGATGCTGCTGGGAAGTATTGACCCTCAGAGCTAAGAAAGGTGGTGGCAATTCTGAGAAGTTCTTCATTTAGGGTGGCTCTGAGCTGGCCTAGAAGGAAGAGGAAGCCTGGGGTAGGAGGGGAGGGGCAGGCACTAGAGGGGACATCCTGTCAGAGGTTTAGGGGTGGGCAGACCACTGAGAGGGTGAGATGTGGTATTAGCGTCTGTATGAGCCGAGGTGGTTTCCTCTGCGTGCCTTGCTTGGTCCAGCCCTGAGCCCTTACATGGTCTTTCATGAGTTGGGCAAGTCCAGTGGTAGCTGAGGCTATTATGACCATGCCTGTGCCTGTGAGACAGGGGCCTACACACCATGAGCACACAGTAAGTTGGAATTCTCAGATGTGGCCTACATGACCATCAATATCTTAATTTTGAATTATTTGCAAATATTTTAAAATTGGGAGTTTCCACAAAAACTCATTTTTAGTTTCTCTTGAAAAATCAGCTGTCTGTCATACTGAGTGTACTTTCCCATGGCCCCCAGGGCTGGAGCTGTGTACAGCTGCCCTGAAGACAGATCATCCTGGTCTCTCTGCCCCTGCAATGGGTGGTGGTGGTGATGGGGGGACAGGAAGAGTTGGCTATTATTAGTAGCTGCAGGTCCTAGGTGGGCACCAAGCTCTGAGGCTTCATGAAGGGGCTGTCGTGGGCTTGGGCTCCTTATACCTCCCACAGGCCTCTTGTTAGGGGTGGGTCATTCCTTTGAAGACCAGGTGTAGCCATGGGATCAGGGCTGAGGAGGGGTCAGAGGAAGCCTGGAGTGTGAGGAATGCTCTGAGTATGGCCCTAAAAGGCCTTACTTGGAAGGCTGGGGAAGGCTTCCAGGGCCTCTTGCGGCTTTGGGACCTCAGGTCTATGTGTGTCCATTTCTCTGACTCCCCAAGGGGCTTCTTGGATTTGGCTGTGCCTCCACTGCCCACAGGGAAGACCTCTACGAGGTAGGTTTCTCCTAGATAGAAGCCCCCGCATCATCTCTTTCTCACAGCCTCCTCCCCCTATTCCCCCCATGTGGAGTGGCAGGGAAGGGGAAGGCAGGACTGTGCCTCCCCCTCAGACCTGTCAGCGTCCACATCTGTTGCTTCCTCTGCTGATCCATTTCCCATCATTGACTCTGAGTGTGGATTGTGCCCCTGTCCTTGGTTCAGGCCCAAAAGCCAGCCTTGGGCCCCAGTGAAGAAGGCAGGCTCCTGTCACCACCTACACCATTCTGGTTTGATTTCCCCGTGCTACCTGAGGCAGGCAAGTCCACGCCAAACACTGGCCCTGTGCTCTCCCCACCCTGGGTACCCGTTCTCCTTCATGCCCTTACTCTAGCTGCGCTCTTTCGCTATAGAGTTACTGTCCCAAATCACTTTCACGGGCTCGCTTCTCACCTCCCCTGGCTGCCTGTAGCCAACCAGGAGTGGGCTGCCATCTGGTGCTGGCCCTTTGCCCTTAGATTGGCTGGCTCGGGGTGTCAATTGGGGTGAAGCAGGTGCTGAGATGAGCATGGAGGAGCCCAGCCAGAGGCCCTCCCTGAACATGAGGTGGGACGGTCTTCAGCACTACCCCGTCACCCTCACCCCAGCCTGGAAAAAAATTCCCTGGCACCTGCCCCAGTTTCCATCTGCTGCCCTGTTTCTTGGGAGGCTGAGCCCAGCCCCTGACCTGCCCTCCTGTTCAGCACCTGGTAACCTGGGCCCCTGTCTGGGTCTTTCTGAGGATCGTTTGGATCCAGCCACACACAGGAGGCAGTAGCGGAAGGGTGCGATGCATTGAGAGCATTATGATATCGAAGATAAGGGTGTGGGCCCCAGAGAGACTGCGTGGACTTCAGTCCCAGCCCTTCACTAATGAGCTGTGTGACCTTGGGCACATCTCATCCCCTCTCTGTTCCTTGGTTTCCATGTTTGCAAAAGGAGCCAAATAATAGCACCTACCTCTTAAGCTTGAGAAGATGAAATGAATTAAAACGAAGCTATGAAACGTTCACGGCACATAGTAACCTCAGCATTAGCTATTGCTATTGGAGTCAGAAAACCCAAGTTCCCATCATGGCTCCATCAGCTGAGCTTGGGGAGATCTCTCTCCCTCCCTGTGCCTCAGTTTCCTTCTCTAATATAGGGATGTGCTCTCTCGCTCACTAAGGGAGAGAATGTAGGACTGGCAGGGAGAACGTAGGTGGAAGTGGGTTGTGTGTTGTGAGTTGCTGTGCACGTGGGCAGTGTTATCATCAATTCTGAATTCTCAGTTCTTAAAGGCAGGGCAGGCAATTTCTTAATTTGCTTACCTTGCAGAGAGGGCAGACACTGGGGGTCATAAAGTTCAGCAGATGAGGCTGGAAACAGAGTGTCACTCTTGGAGGCCAGCCTGGGCCAGGACGTGCTGCTGGCTTCAGGGCCACAGGCTTGGGTATAGGACTGGGGAGGGGCTGTTCGACTGTCCACAGCCTCCCTCTCTTTGTGGCAGTGTACCTCTGGGCATCATGAAGCTGTTGGCCCTACCCAGCAGGCCAGGAACCTAGTCCTGCTCTATCTCTGGAGGCATCCTGATTTCACCTTTTGGCTTGTTGGGGTATCTTAGGAGCACTTAGGGAAGAAAGGAGGGATAGCTGGAAACCAAATATGGAATGGTAAGGCAGAACTTCCCGGTGATAACCTTTTCTTGGCTGTGGAGCTGGACAGAGGGCTGGAGCTGGGGCTGGGGCCAGGGCAGCCTGTTCCCTGTCTTTGGTGGTGTCTGCAGTATGTGAATCGAGTCCAGCTAGGTGTGTGTGTCTTGGAGGCCCCAATGCACCTCTGCTCCTTCCTCCCCAACCTGTCTTCTCTCGTGCAGTCCATCTGGGGATAGACATCCAGTAAGCACTGGATAAGTGGATTTCCCATCCATGGTTACCTTGGGCCGAAACAGAGATGGAGGGTCTGGACCCTCTCTGGTTTGAGGGAGAGGAGACTTCTTTACAAAGGGCAAACATGTGGCTCTGAAAAGATGAGCTGACGGCAGAGCTTCCTGGGGCTGTTCAGATGACTGCAGAGGGACTGGGCCGGACCCTGCCGGGGGTCACCACCAGGTCATCAGGTTGCCTGCGCAGCTGAGCCCTATGCATCTTGTGGGCAGAGATCACTTAAAGCTGGTCTGATTCTGCCTCCCCAACAGTGAGTCCTGGGCATGCAGGATGCTCCCCTCTCTTTCTACTTGGGGAAGGGGACTTCTTAATTATATCCCCCTCCACTCACATGGAAATGAGTTTGGATTTTCTGAGCATACACCAGCTGGCTGGGGGGGAGGCAGCCCAGAAGGCTGCTGCTGGCTGGGGAAGGGAGGAGAAAGGAGGGGAGGGAGCCAGGCCAAGATGAAAATTCCGTGTTCTCACAGCAGAGCAAGGATGGGGCTCTGAGTGCTCCCCACAGGTTACTGACCCTATGCCTGAAACCCACCCCCCCTCATTAGGGAAAAGCATCTTGCTCCTGCTTATAGGCTCAGAGGAGCTGTTATCCACTCAGGCCAGTCCATCCTCTGAGCACTACAGCCTTCATGGTCCAAACACTTAACTGACCATTAGCGAGGTTGTGCTCTCAGGAGAGGTCCTCCCTGACTTCTAGGCCAATCCCTTTATGGGGTGGGGGGAGTGAATCTAAGGCCCTGAGAGGGGACAGGACCTGGAGCCGATCACAGAAGACCACAAGTCTGCCTTGCTTCCCGCCCACCCGGGTTCTCCCCGTGGAGTTGCCCAGGAAGAGGTGGTGAAGGTTCCTCGGGCGGCGGTCACTGCGCCTCCTTGGCCAGCCGGGAGGCGAGAAAGGCTGCGAGGTGGGGGGAGGGGCGGGGTGGGGTCAGGCGTTTGACTCCGCCTCCTCGCGCTTGATTCTGCCTGCTGTCGCGCGCTGGCTCAGTCTCTGCTGCTCTCCGCTGTCGCTCCCGGGCCTCGGGATGACACCGCCTCCGCCCGGATGCGCCTCCCTCGGCGCCCCGCGCGCCCGCGTTCCCAGTCCGCTGGCTCGGTCCGGGCTCCCGCTGCGGCTGCTGCTGCTGCTCTGGACGGTTGCCGCCTCCCAAGGCCACCCAAGGAACGGACCCCGCATCTCCGCTGTCTGGAAAGGTAGGTGGCGCCGCGTGAGCGGCGGGGCGCGGGATCCGATGCCGCGCGGCGCGGGTGCGGAGTGTGCGGCACCGGAGGGAGTGCGTGCGCGCGGCTCTGCGGGTCCTGGGCTGTCCCCGTGGATAGCGTGTGGGTCTGGGTGAGTGTGTGAATGTGCGCGCTGCTACACTGGAGCGGGCAGTAACGCTGCGGCGAGAGAGCCGCGGGGGCTGGAGACGCGGCTAAGTCACTCCAAGTCCGCCCGCAGCCGGGAGCCGCAGCGCCCGGGCGCAGGGGGGAGGGAGAGGGCCCCTCTCTCGGCCCCGAGGCGCTCTTGGTCCTCCAGCGGTGGGGCCTCTGTGCGGGATCCTTTCTCCCGCCGGGACCCCCACCCAGCTCCTCTCTTCCTGAGCTGCGGTCTCCGCTGTCGCGCGGGGCGCAGGCTGGGCCGGCAAGGGGGGCGCGGACCCTTTGCCGCCGCCGCCGCCGCGCTCCGGCTGCAGGAACAAAGACCCCGCTGCCTGCCCCCCGCCCCCGCCCCGGCCCCGAGCGCAGGCCGGGTAGAGGGGGTGGGCACCCAGTGGTGAGCCGGGACGTGGTGCGGTGCGGAGGCTTCAGGCACCGGGGCGCTGCCTCTGCAGTGCCGGGACCGGCCGCTCCCTCCTTGTCCGCACGTGGCAGTTGTCACCAGGAATCGGCGCCAGCGTGGGGGGCAGTGCCCGTTGGGTGGGGCGCGGCCATTGGGACCCCCAGGCAGAGGATCTGGGGAAGGGCTGCAGCTTTTAGGCCCTGGTGGTTATGTGAACTTGGGGGACCGGAGTCTCCCCCAGGGGCGCCTCAGTTTAGACCACACTGTACGATGGGTCAGAAAGCCGGCTGGGTGGGTTTTGAGGTTTTTCTGCCGCGAGGGGCTGAGCTCGCCTCCCCTGCAATGCACACATATGCTTCCCCACCTCCAGGCTGACTGGGCTCTGTCCCCAAATTTGGCGGCGCTGGGCCCCCCTGTGGTGGTGGTGGCCTTGCAGTGGGGGGTGGGGGGATCTGGCCCCTCCGGGAGCCCTTTGATGCCTGAGGCGGTTTGCAGGGATTGCCAGAGCCTGAGCATTATCTGGGGCAGGTATTCTTAGCAGAGAGAGAAGAAGAAGAAAAAAAAAAAACCGCTCAAAGAGCGAGTGGCCTGAACTGCGGCTGCAGTGGAGGGGATGTGACTTGCCCAAGGTCACTCTGCATTGTGTGAGCTCACAGTGCAGTCAGGGGGCTCTGATCTGGCACAGGACCAGTGCTTGTTCTGGGTTAGGAAGTGGAGAAAGATTTAGGCAATTTTTTGGCCATAAAGAGGGTACTCTGGGGGCCAGCTCTGCTACCCAGCCAGAGAGGCATTCCTGGTGGAAGTGGAGCAGGACATCTGGACCTCTGGCCATCTATCTACTCATGGTGGACACCTACACACCCCTCAGTCGTATTAGCTCCAGTCTGAGCTTCCTCTGCCTTCCCAGCATCTTTGCCTTGCCTCAGTCCCCTTAGCTGTCTTGGACAGCACGGCATTTGTACACGCTGAAGCAGATGAATGGCCACATCTGAGTGTTCTGGAATCTCCCTCTGCGCCAAACCTTTGCATTTGGCTCTGCTTGTCCACATCCCCCATCTTCCCAAGATACCCTTCCACACACATACTTAATGCACACCCACCTCTTAGCACCTAATGCTGCCTCCCCATCTCGGGCACTTAGTCCCCACCCTGAGGCTATTTAAAACTGCTTTCTGTCCTCTTACCCACTTTCCAAAGTGCTCTCTCCCCTGCACACAGTTCACTATTGTAGCCACACTGGCCATGACTTCTGCTTGGTAATACACTATTGACCCCCACTGGGGTCTGCCAGCCCCTCACCTATCTTGTCCAAGGGCCGTCTGTGGTCTTCTTCACCAGTGCCAGGCACCCCACTGGCCAGACAGACCCTGCCATCCACCTGTCCCCCAGGACCACCAGCTGGTAATGGTATGCCTAGCTGACAGCTGCCTCCTAGTTCCTGTGGAGTGACACATGGTAGTCGGACGGGAATGGGCTTGGGCGGGGCAAACGAAGGAGTAGGGTGAGAGGAGGACCCTTGCTGTAGGCCTAGTTCCCTGTATACCAGTGGGTTTAGGGGATGCGGACGGTGGCCTCCAGGAATGACTAGATCAAAGGTAATGGTGGTTCTGGAGCTGCTTCGCCATGAGGCCTAGACAGGGCTTTTAGTTATAAGACAGGACAGGTGTGGGGACTGGAATGGGTATGGAGGGATCTTCTCCATAATTTATTTTCTGCTGCTTGGACCTATAAGTTCTAGGGAAAGATTAGATAAGGGAGCTCTGGGAGGGTCCCAGCCTGCCCTTCTCAGGGCGGTTGATGCCTCTCTAGCCTGATGAAGGCCTGGCCCAGAACAGCTCTGGACAGAGAGAGGGATGTGCTAGTACTGACCTGCCAGGTACCCTTGAGCTCTGTACCTGTTTCTGACCCTCAGAGCTTGCCAGGGCTCTGGAGGTTGTCCCCCAAGGGCTGTCGCTGACACATGGGTCAGTCAAGGATGTGACTTTGTGGGCCTGACCTCCCTGCAGCAGGGACTGGAGGGGGTGGTTTGAAGGTAAGGGCAGGAGGTTGGCACGCTTGTGTAAGCTGTATACCCCTCTCCCATTCCATCCCTGGTTGGAGGAGATGGAGAAGCCCAGGAAGGCCCTGACCTCCAAGGTCAGAGGTGAGCCAGCTTGTCCACAGCAAGAAACAGAGCCCAGTCTCCACTTCTCCAGCTGGTTCTGGCCTCACCCTTGTCCAGTTAAACAACAGGATGTTATTGTTGACTTGGTGGCTGCTGGGGGAGCCATTATGGGGCCGCTCCGCAGGGCGGGGGGTTGTTGTTACCTCCTCTAGGGGATGAGGTCACAGCTGGGGCTCTCCAAGCATCACCATTTCCGGTGGGAATCCTTGCCCCCTTGGGAACTTAGATGTACTCATCACCTTCAAGGTGAACTCCCCCTGCTGAACAGGGTGGCGGGGTGGGGGAGCAATTCCCAGGAGGAAGGGGGGTTTTCTAAGCTGGGAGAGATGGGAGAGATGCTTGGTGATGTCACCAGGAGTTTCCTGCCAAGCTCTGTGGCCCCTCTGTCCTGAATAGTGAAGATTCTACGAGCAGGCTGGGGTGAGGTAGATGCTGGCACAGGCCCAAGATGACCACGGCGTGGAGGAAAGAGATGGGAAGTTGGAAGCCTGGTTCTGGACCCAGCTCTGCTGATTTTCCTTGCGACTCTGGGCAAGTGCTTGCCTTTTCCTGAGCCTCAGTTTCCTCAAATTTCCAAAGCAGGTATAGGGAGGAGCTTATACTTATCAGAGCACTAATCCCTTGCCTCTCTGGGGTAGGTGGAGGCTGCAGTGGTCTGTTCAAACCCTAGCAGTGAGGAGAAATTGAGATCTGGGAAGTCAGGGAAATCCTTTAGTTTCGTGTTCTTTCCTTTCTTTTTCTCTCATAAGCGAAGGCTGGTGATCAGCTGGAGGAAGTGGCTCATTTGGGTTGTGACCTCAAGGGTGGGCATAGTAATTCAGCATCTTTGACATTTATCATTTGCTGGGGCCAACCTTGTGCTGGTCCTGGGCTTGGGGACCAGGGATGAGAAACTAGATGTGTCCATAGGCTTCTCCGTGTAGATGGGGAGACCGACAGGCAGGTCAACCTACAGTTACAATGAAATGTGTCAGGGCCGGTAACAGAGGCAGCTGTGGGGGTCGAGGAGGTACCTAACCCAGTCTGCACAGTCAGAGAAGGCTTCCTGGAAGAGGTGATAAGTCAGGATGGCAAGAGGAATAGGAGCCAGCTTGGGGAGGGGTGGGACAGGAGGAAGTACCCTGGTGTGACAGGATTTCAGACCCCAGAACTTGCAACTAGGACCAAGGAGAGGAAAGGAGCTGTGTGGGGGTCCCCAAGAGGGAGACGTTAAGTCAGCCTGGGCCTGGGGGCTCCAGGAGGGTTTCATGCAGGAAGGGATATCTGAGCTATGCCACCTGACCTTCCACAGCCAGCCCAGCAGTAGGAAGGAAGGACCATGGCAGGCAGGGAAGACTTCCCCAGTGTCACAGCTCCCTGATGGAAATCTGGGGCTGGGTCCAGGGACACCAGGGCTTTCCGCCTGACTCCTGACTACAGGAGTTCTCCAGGTGAGGAGGCCCAGTCCTCAGCAGAGACTCTCCATGGGGTGAGGAGCTCCCCCAGCATCAGCCGGGCCCTGCAGGTGTGGGAGGGGCAGATGACCTTCCTCTGCCTAGCTTCCCCTTCCAGGAACCTTCACCTCAGCAGGGGTGTATCACTACCCAGGCTGGGCACTTGGGAGAAGCAGGGAGAGCTGGACACTCTTCTTGGAGGAGGGCCAGGCCAGGGCCCCTAATGTGCAGGTGGGAAGCTGAGGCTCAGCCTAGGGGGTGGGGCGCAACAGCCTACAGGGGGCAGTGGTAGGAGTGGGTGGCCCTGGAGTTGACAGCTCAGCCCTCACCTGATGTCCTACCCTCTACCCCTAGTCCCATTTCAGCCACTGCAGTGCTGTCTAGCTATGTCACAAGAGACTGACCACACTTCCCGTGCTCTGGTTGACAGCTCTGGGGCCAGAAAACTTCCCCTTTTCTTGGTTTCCTTTTTTGGCAAGGTCTGGCTGCCCTGGAAGCTTCCTCTTTTGTGGGGGGGGGGGAAGAGATAGGGGGTAGGAAGGGGTCCTCCTAGAGCAGGGACTGTGGCCTCTTGTTTGGTACCCCCATCAGAGAACATGGACTTCTCCCTTCCCTAGCCAGCCCAGGCAGTGACGGACCGTTTGATCCATCTCTTTCTTTCCCCCTATGGTCTAGTCAGCCTCCAAGCCTCTTGTTCCACCCCTACCCCCCACTTTGGCCTGGGCCCTGCTGTGTCTTCAGGACTGTGCCCTGGCCTTCTCCAGGCCCTTGCATCCCTCTGGGTCACTGTGCTGAGCATTCCAGCTGGAGCACACAGCCCACCTGATCTCCTACAGTTCTTCCCTCACCATTCCCCAGCTCCCCATGCTTTCCTGCCTCAAGGCCATTGCCCTGCCGGTCATCCCTCCATGTACCCAACTCACCCTCCTCCTTTCTGCCATTTCTATCTCACTTCCTCTAAGGAACCTTGTTGGATGACGCTAACACAGCCTGATGTCAGAAAACAAACGTCAGAGATCAGCTGGGTCAACATTCTACAGATGGGGAAACTGAGCTCTGAGATGACGGGGACTGGCCCAGCATCACCCAGTGAGACAGGCAGAGCTGGGACCAGGCTAGGTCTTCTGCCCGAGCCTGCCCTGGCCTTAGCTTTTGGCCTCCCTCCACTTGTCTGTCTGTCTTCATGCTCTGTCCCCAGGCTTATGGCTCCCTGTGCCCATTTCTTCCTCAGCCAGTTCAGCTGAGCCCAGACTCTCCCTGCCCCAGTGCTGTCTGCTCCCAGGAGCCCCAGCAGCCACGACCGTCCTCCCTTCAGGACCTTAGGTTTGGGCCAGCTCCATGCACTCTTCTGGTCTTTTCCTCAGGGCAGCTGGGCCTCAGGTCTCGGGGGCAGGTTGATCTGTGTCATGGCCTGGGCTAATCTGGGTTTAACCGTCACAGCAGCCTGGGATTAGGCGGATGCTGTCGAGCCTCCTGCACCCCCTTCTTCCAGTCAGGGGCTGGGGCTCTGAGCCAGCACACCCCTGGGGGCAGCCCTCACGATGGAGGGCAGCCAGTTCCTGCCCCGTGCCTAGGTCTGTGTTCCGCTCCTCTGGGGGAGGGAAGAGGAGAAGCCCTGGGTTTGCCCTGGGGGGGCATGCTGGTGCCTGGAGAGGTGGGCCTGCGGCCTGTGACGAGAGAGGGCACGTGGGGAGGTCAGGAGCTTTGCGCAGCCAAGGACTGTGACAGGAAGTGAGAGCAGGAAGGGTCAGTGTGGGGTGGTGCCACAGGGGAAGACTTCCTGGGGAGGGGGAAGAGCCAGGCTAGAGAGAGAGGCAGGGACGTGGGGTGGGGCAGAACGGGGCACAGACTGCTGCTCGTGTTCTTTGTCTTCTGGGCCCAGGGCTCTGGGCCAGCCTAGTGAGGGAGGAAGGTCACTGTGGTAAGCTCGGCACCCTAACAGCGGCCCAGGAACCTGTTCTAAGGTGTCTCCGCGTCTGACACTGGGGTTTGACCTACCCCAGTCCTGCTTCTCCTTGCGCTCTGAGCTGCCCCCTCTTGCCCAGTCCTGGCCGTGGCTTGGCCCAGGGACCATGGAGTAGGAGGAGGGCTGGCCTTCACCTTCAGGATCCCACAATCCAGATGAAATTCCACCAAAACAGTGTGATCTGAGAGAAGATAGTGTGTGCCAGATGGTGTATAGCACAAGGTCAGAGGGAGGACGGAGCTGTGAGGGCTGGAGCAGTCTGGAACACTTTGTGAAGCCAGGGGGATTGAGGCTAGATCTTAAAGGACAGGTAAGACCACGTGCCTAGAGAGAAGGGGAAAGGGCAGTCAGGGGAAGGGAAAGCACAAGCCAAAGGGTGGAAGCGGGACTCAGCCGTGGCAGAGATGAGCAGAGACGGGTGGGCCTTGACTGCCAGGTAGAGGAGTCGGGCCCTGCTGGGACAGGCAGTTGGGACCCATGGTGGTTCTTTTTTTTTTTGCAGTACGCAGGCCTCTCACTGTTGTGGCCTCTCCCGTTGCGAAACACAGGCTCTGGACATGCAGGCTCAGTGGCCATGGCTCACGGGCCCAGCCGCTCCGCGGCATGTGGGATCTTCCTGGACCGGGGCATGAACCTGCGTCCCCTGCATCAGCAGGTGGACTCTCAACCACTGCGCCACCAGGGAAAACCCCATGGTGGGTTCTTGAGCTGAGGAGCCAGGGTGGGTAGAAGCGAGTGTTTTTTGCCTGTGCAGGTTGGGTGGGAACCTGGCTGGCCGGATAGTAAGGAAGGGTCTCAGCACATCCTCCCTTCTCTATAGCCTGTCCCAGACTGCACAGCACTTCTATTCTGGGCAGAGACCATGGGATACTTGTACGCTGGTCAGTACTCAGGGCCGCAGTACACCCCCAGATCCCTAGTCCCCTCCCCACCTCAGGCCTGCACACCCACGCTTACTTACACACACTGTCTTTAGGGCATCGTGGATGAAGCTCGGGCATTCATTGGCCAAGCAGCCTCTGACCAGGCTCCATCCTCTCTGGGCCTCAGTCTCCTCATCTGTATGGGAGAAGCTGGCCTAGAAGCTTCCAAGGGCTCATCTATGGAACACAGCGTTATAAATACAGATTCCAGAGTCAGTCTGCCTGAGTGTCAACCTCCACACCACCACTTAGCTGTGTGATCTTGGGCAAGTTAACTCAACTTCTCTGTGTCCAGCTGCCCTCATCTGTAAAATGGGCATAATAAGAGAAGCCACGGACTTCCCTGGTGGCGCAGTGGTTGAGAGTCCGCCTGCCGATGCAGGGGACACGGGTTCGTGCCCCGGTCTGGGAAGATCCCACATGCAGCGGAGCGGCTGGGCCCGTGAGCCATGGCCGCTGAGCCTGCGCGTCCGGAGCCTGTGCTCTGCCGCGGGAGGGGCCACAGCAGTGAGGGGCCCGCGTACCGCAAAAAAAAAAAAAAAGAGAAGCCACCTTATAAGAGTTCAGTGATGATTGAATGAGTTAATACACCTGGCACTCAGAGAAGTGCCCGGCACATAGTATATGCTATGGAACGGTTAGGTCGGGGTGGGGGTGGGGATATCATCATTGCCAGTATCATCCTCCTCCTTTGGCATCTCTGATTTCTGATGAAATGCAGCCCTGGCAGCCCGGCCCCTGCTAGCTCTCCCTAACTGCCTATGTTGGCTGACTGCCCTTGTTCTCTGACCCCTCCCTCCTTCCCCACCGGCCCAGGCTAAGGCTGAGGTAAGGAACCTTCTGTTTCTCAGCAGTCTTCCTGTCCTGCCTGCGTTCTTCTACTTGGGGTGGTTTAGCCCTCCTCTGCCCTCTCCCTGACCCCTGCCCTGGCTCTGGGCCCAAGGGCAGGCCCTGCACCTCTGCCCATCCTTTCCTTTGAAGGATCCACCAGCTGACTTCAGCCTCACTCTAGGGCTTTTGGAACCTGCTGAGCTGAAGAATGGGCAGAATCTTGACGTGGCCTCCTGCCTTCCCTGGGCTTGGAGCCTCCTCCCCCCTCTGGCTGGGCCTCTGTGCCAGCCTTCCCTCCCCGAGCCCCTGGAATCTGCTTCGGCTCGGCCCCGCCCCCAGGACACACTCAGCTTTCTCTCCACACTACTTCTTACCCACAAGCCTTTGCCCCACCAGCCAAGCCTTCTGGTCCTTTGAGTACAGTGGCGCAGTGCAGAGAGCACACAGCCCTTGCTGGCGTGGAAGGCCCTCAGTTTTCCTGTCTATAAAATGGGCACGCAGATGCTGTCCTGCCTTCTTTACAGGGTGGTTGGGGGATTTGGTGAGCTAGTTGCTGGAAGCAGATGAGGACATGGTTTCTTCTGCTGCCTCCATCTCTAGGAAGCCATCTCTGACTTATCCAGTACTCACTACCCCACACTTTCCCCAAACGCCCCCAAACTTAACCCTGATTGTTTTGTTCCAAGAGTCATGGTGGGTCATAAAACCTAGACCTTAGCCCCTCCAGTCCACAGAGGAGGAAGCTAAACTCAGGAAGGCCCAGCTCTTGGTCACAGTCACAGCCAACCAGCCACTTGGCTGAGAGAGGGAGCACAAAGCTTTTTAGAACCATGGCTGAGCCCACACCTGAGATGCGCTCCCCTCCCACCCACGGCTGACCTTGGTGGGCGGGAAGACGCTCCCCCTCGGCCCAGCACACAGCTCACTGTTCCCATGGCTGATAAAGAGAGACACACCTCCCACACCCCCATGAACTAAGTACCGCCTCAAGGACCCACCGCCTGCCCCAGCACACCGGCTCTGCCCATCAGGCAGCTGTGTCTGGAGCCTTGCCCTGCTGAGTGTCGCCAGCACCCCAACGGCAAGCACAGCCCTTCCTTAGCACAGGCCCGTGCCTCCCAGGAAACTGGGCTTCTGGATATGAGGAGCGGCTGCTCGTGCCCTCATGCCTGGCCATACTGCGAGAGGCAACATCGATGAAACATTTGTTCCTTTGCCCCCCCTCCCCCTCCAGTGAAAGGTTTCCGTCCACCAATCTGACACACGCAGAGTTCCACAGTTAGTCATTCCTTTGAGTTTAAGGCTTTGATTGCTGAAGGCCCCTGGAGATCAGAGTCTTACCTGGAAGACTGGTGGCTGGTTGATTCCCTTCAGTTATCAGGTCAGTGACTTATTCCCTGGCCTGCAAGAGAGCATAGGGTGGAGAGCAGGAGATGACACAGGGAAGTAGAGAGAAGGTGATGTACAGCTTTTTGAAGATCAAGAGGCGCTCAAGGAAGTTCCGGCTGTGGTCCTGGTCTGGAGCCGGGTGATGGGCACCAGAAACCCTGAGCGGCTGCCTCGCTCTGCTTCTGTCTCCCTTGTTCTTTTTTTTTGGCTGCACCGTGTGGCTTGCAGGATCTCAGTTCCCTGACCAGGGATTGAACCCGGGCCACGGCAGTGAAAGCCTGGAATCCTAACCACCAGGCTATCAGGGAACTCCCCTGTCTCCCTTGTTCTGTGCCTTGGGCCAGTGGTACGGGCTCTCTGGCCTCCGTGCCTCCTTCAGCTTAGTGACTATTCTCTTCCCTTCCACCTTGACCTGTGGGGTTCCAGAGGGTGGCGAGGCTGCAGGCTAATTCCTGGGCCCCGCACGGGCCTTCCCTCTTCCTCTGGCGAGGGTGTGAGGGGGGACTGGTGATTCAGGTGGGGCACGACTGTGGGAGGAGACTCCTGCCTGATGTGGTTGGGCCTCCAGTCCGAGGCAGGCCTGGCTCCTGCCCCACGCTCGGGCCTCCCTGGCTGCCTGACTCAGGCACTCCCTGCTGGGCACAGCATTCCTGCCCTTCTCAGACCCGCCTCGCTGCCTGCTCTCAAAGGGCTCCTTGAGATTAGGATTCAAGGCCCGTCAGGTCACTGGGTCAGCTTGGAAGGCTGTCCCTGCCCAGACCAGACTGTGGGGTCCATCCCTTGTTGCTCCCTTCACAGGTAACGACACTGCCCCCCATCCTAGCCGCCACTCCACCCTCCCCCTGAGCAGCCCTCTTTCACAAGTAATGAGGATACGGGGTTGGCAAGGACCAGATGGGGACAGCACCCAGAGTGAATGAGGAGGAATGATGCTCTACCAGGCAGACCTGCTTTAGGAAAACCCACTCCACGGAAGTTCACACTTGTCCCAGCCAGTCGGTTGCTGGGATTGTGCTGGGAGGGTGGGGGGTATGAGAGGAAGGTCTGATTCGTTCCAACAGGATCAGAGCCCCATGGATGGCCTGGCTGGGGGCCTGTAATAGGGGAGGACAGCCCCTCACACCCAGCCATCTTCTCGACCCTCATTTCTGGTGGGGCTGGGGCTGGGCCTTGTTGGTCCTGCCACTGTGAGGAAGGTGGGGGCTTCGGGGGCCATGGAATCTAGCTGGGTATGGGGCAGCCTGACTGTGCCCTTTCTTGGTCCAGAAGGAGCCAGGATTGGCTCAGAATCACATGGGGGTGGGGTGGAGGCTTGTGCTCGGCCCGCCCCTGGGGCCATGCCCACCCCACGTGTCCCTAGCCCCCTCCCCTGCCTGAACCCCTGGTTATTCTGGGAGCTTTTAGCTCCCACTTAGTCAGCCACTAATGCGTCAGGCCGGGGAGTGAGGGGGGAGACACGGTGCCAGACGGTGCTCCTTTTAGACATCCAGGATGGAAAGCAGAGGGGGCTGGTCAGGCAGGGGGACCTGGGGGGTGATGCTGGAAGAGAGGAGGCTTTCTGGATCCTGGCCCTGCTCATAGATAGGAGAGGGCAGCTCCGCAGACTGACAGGCAGTGGGTTGGTGTATCCTTGGGCCGCTGCAGCTCCCTTCCCCCATCACACTCGGGGCTTCAGCCCGCCTTCCTGATTCTCCTCTCATTAGGTCTCTGTACCCACCGTACGGTCAGCTTCCCCAGCTTCCCCACCGTTGCTCAGGCTGTTTCCACTGGCCGGAATTTTCTTCCTGCCTGTTTCTGACCCATCTAGCTTTGGTCCGCCTTCCCCATCCTTTTGGATTCCTAAGGAAGCAAAAAGACGCATTTAGGGATGCGGCACTTGCTCCCTTGGCTGGGCCTCTTTAGGAGCAGCCCCCAGCCTTGCTCAGCCTCTGCGTGGGTGGAGCCTTGAATGCCGCCACCTCCCCTCTTGGTGCCAAGGGGCCACAGATCCTGGCTGTGAAGGCTTGGTTCTGCCTTCACTTCCAGGCAGCCCTCCTGCCCCTGAGCCCCCAGCCCCCGGCTCCTGTGACCTGAACAAAGCTTCCTTTCATGTATTCATTGAGCTGCTGCCGCTCAGACACTTCCCGGGCACAATCAGGCCCTTTGAGGGCCTCGGGCAGTACGGGAGCCGGGCTGGGGCTGGGGTAGAGAACGGGCCAAGGCCTCGTCCTGGGGCCGAGCTGGTGCCGTCTCCCCCATGCACATCACCAGGCACAGAGCCGGGAGGGGCGGGTTCTTCGGGGTCGAGGGAGGCAATGCTCCTGGGCTCCTGTTTGTTCTTCTGCAAAATGAGGTGAGCAGTCGCTTCCTCCCTCCATATCCTGACCCTGGCAGCCACAGCCAGGATTTGAGGGGAACAGGGCTCATACTTGCAGATCCGTGCAGGACTGTCCTGGCTGGGAAGCCCCCGACGCCGCACCCAGCAGCAGGCAGCCCTCCCCCTCCCTCTGTGTTCTCAGCAATGCTTTGTGAGCAGCTCTGGGGTCTGTACCAGCAGTTTTGCTTGCGTGGTATGGAGGCTTGCTTTGCTATGACAGTTTCACCTCTCCAGCTGGATTCCGGGATAGGGCCGGGCCTCCCCCTCAGGCCTTGCTCTCTGGGGCCAGGCTGAGTCTCTCCCATCAGACTAGACTTCCCAGGGCAGGACTGCATCTCCTCCTCACTCTGACGGCCCTGTGACCCCAGACAAGGGCTCCCTCAGGCCCCCTTCATGTACCCCTTTCTCCACCACTAGAGCTGTGCATTGGCTGTGCAGGCCCCTCTTCTGAGGCCTGGGGTTGTGGCCTTGATGTGAGCCGAGGTGACTGTTTGGAGGTGGCCAGCATGACCTGAGCCGTGGGGCTTCTCCCCCGTGGCCTCTGGAGGGCTTCAGATCTCAGGCCCCAGCCCAACATCTTCAGACACAGACATATAGCTTTTCCCAGTCGCCTGGCTGTCTGGGGGAGTAGGTGGGGAGCTGGGGCTACGGACTGTCTAGATTCCAGGCTAGGCTGTGGGAACAGTGGCCGCTGCTCGGGCTGCGGGTGAAAGGGGAGCTGGAGCCATGGAGCTGAGTCAGGAAGGCCTTGTGTCTGTCCCCTCCAGCTGGTGGGGAGGGGGGGCCTGGGGCCTGAGACCTATCAGCCCTGCCCGAGCCTTGGCCAGCACCACACCCCTACCACCCAGCAGGAAGTGGGCTGTCAGCTCCCACCTTGCGCAGCCCTGGGGTCCTGGGAGGCTTGACGTCCTACGCTGTCAGGCTATTTGCGGAGCACCGGAGGAGACCCAGGTGAGCCCGAGGGCAGTGAGCTCAGCACTTCTCTGTGGCCTGTGGTGCGGGCATCTCGCTGAACGCACCTGAGAACCATTACTCGGTCTGGATGAGCCAGTCTCTCCTGCCTCCTAGTGCGACCTTGGGCTAGAGTATCCCTGAAGGCCCTCCGTTTCTGCGTCTGTACAGTGAGCTGGACCACAGCTGAGGTGGAGGGTAAGAATAGCCCACTTCCAGGGATGACTTGGCCACGCGGAGATGTATCTTAAGGAAAGGAAAGGGAATGAAGGTGGGGGTCGCGTGGTAGGTCGTGCTCTTCGTCCCTGCTGAATGCAGCATCAGTAGGAATGGTTCAAGCGGCACCAAGGGGAATTGGGGGCAAACTCAAGGACATGGCAGTTCTGTTCTCTCTGGGCTTGGAGGGTGTCCTGCTGGGATGTCCCTGCTAAGTTGGCTGCCCCTGAGTTTGCTGCAGCTGAGTAAACAGTGGTCAGGCTGAGGACCCAGGCTGGTCCGAGGTGGGAAGATGGCTGATTGCTGGGGGCGCAGCCACAGGCTGTCCCATTCCTGTAATTTAGCCCTGCAACCGGGACAACCTCAGCAGTGTCACCGGAGATGAGACATCTTCTCCCCGGAGGCAGTGGCTACAGGCAGTTTCTATCTTGGGAAAAATTGTCCCGGTCAGCCCTTTTACTTAAAGGCCCAGGCTGTGCTCTGTGAAGGACCCCCTGTCCCAGAGTTGCTGGGGAGGGAGGGCTGATCTTTTCCCCCCGGGGTGAGCTGGGATCTCTGTGAAACCAGGCCAGGGCAGGCCAGGGTGCAGAGTCCAGCTTGGGGGCAGGAGCTCTGGTTCCTGGCCTGCTACTGACCATGTGAGCTTGGGCTGCCCCTCTCTGGACCTTTGTTTTTCCATCTTTAAAATGGGACAGAGTGGACTTAAGATTCCTTTCCAGCTCTGATCTGTACTGACCTGCTCACTAAGGGGATGGAGTGGGCTGTGAAGGGTCAGAGAGGGCTTCCTGAAGGAGGGGATAGGGTTCTGAGCAAAGTGATTCCTGGGAACCTGAACTGTACGTGGGGTTCTTAGAGGCAGGGGGTGGAAGTGGCTGCTTGCTCTGTCCTAGATAGCAGAGAGCCTCAGAGCAGAGTTGGGAGCCCTGGTCCCTCCTGCCCAAGCCCAGCCCCTTAGGAACAGCAGAGTGTGTGTGTGGCGGTGGGGGGCGGTCTGTTCTCCCCAGGGGTCCCTAAATTCTGCCCCCACTCTGAGGTCACACATATTGTAGGGTAGGGGTCATGGCTTTGGGGTGAGGACATCTGGTTGCTGGACCCCGCCAGAGGACCCCTGTCTTCTCCCGCTCACAGCTCTTGAGTTCAGGCGCCGCCCTAACCAAATTCCAAGCACTAGTTGCTCGGGGGATGCCGGTATGCATTGTGGGGGGGGGGGGCAGGATCTTCCAGCCCAGGGTCCAGCCTCAACGTTTCTGCCAATTGTTTCTTTCTTAGGCCATGCAGGGCAGGACCATGTGGACTTTGGCCTGGCCGAGCCGCACACGGTGCTTTTCCACGAGCTGGGCAGCTCCTCCGTGTGGGTGGGTGGACGCAGCAAGGTCTACATCTTCGACTTCTCCAAGGGCAGGAACGCCTCCATGCGCACAGTGAGCCTGGACCCCTCTCCCTGCCCCCTTTTCTCTTCCCCCTTCCCCATCTTCTTATCTCCCCTCTGGCCTTGGAGAGGAGCCTCAGGGAATCTGGGGGAACTGGCATTTCTTCCAGAACTGGTCAACCCCCTATTATATCCCATAAATGGTCCCTGGGGGAGGCTCCCTGAGGGTGGTCCCAACTGGCGTGGGTGTTGGGGCAGTGTGGAGAGAAGCGCAGAGCTAACACGCCTGGCTGGGCGGGTAGCGCCGACTGCAGAGGCCTAGCAGGAAGCTGGGCTCCAGAACCCCATGGCCCCTGTCTTCTGAGATCTCTGGGCTGGCTCATGAGCTCTGGGCTCTGGCTCCGGGTATCAGGCTGAGCAGCCTGTGTGATGTTGGGTAAATCACTCCTCCTCTCAGAGCCCTAGTTGCTCATCTGTCAAATGAGCCTATCCTGAGGATGCACGGAAAGCACTTACGGGGGCATCTTGCCCCTGGCAGAGTGGACTGACGCTCCCCCTGTTCCCCTCAGGTGAACATTGGCTCCACGAAGGGGTCCTGCCGGGACAAGCAGGTGAGTGGGGGAGAGGGAGTGCAGAGGGGAGGCTGGACCCCTTGGAAAGGTTCCTGAGAGTCTGAGGAAGGAGGCCTGGCCCTGTCTTGGGAGCCCCAGTCCGGGAGGAGAGAAGTAGCCCTGCCTCAGGGTTCCCAGTCTGAGGGAGAGACACTCCTTCCCTGAGGCCCTTCCTCTGGCGTCAGCTGCACCCGCTCTGGGCCCTCCTTAGAGGCTGCCTCCTGTGCTCAGACTTCTGATGCTTTCTTCCCCCAGACCGAGGGTCCCAGTGCTAGGCCTGCCAGGGCCTCCCACCAACAAACCTCTCTCCTTCCCCTTCTCCCGAGCAGGACTGCAAGAACTACATCACGCTCCTGGAGAAGCAGGGCGAGGGGCTGCTGGTCTGCGGCACCAATGCCCGGCGCCCCAGCTGCTGGACCCTGGTGAGAAGGCCCCTCCCCCTGTGCCTGGTCAGCTCACCCTTGTCTGATGGGCTTCTGCTCCCCATGGTGGGAAGGAGGTGGGGGGACTCTGAGGCTGGCCTCACCTTGTACAGAGTTCCTGGGAGGATGGGGACCCTGGCTGGGCAGCTGGCACCCATGGGAGGCAGTGACTGTGGGATCACATGGCAGTCTGACCCCCTTGGTCTCCCCCAGGTGAATGACACTGCAGAGTTGCTTGGTGAGAGGAGAGGCTATGCCCCCTTCAGCCCGGATGAGAACTCCCTGGTTCTGTTTGACGGTAGGGCTGTGGCTGGCGCAGGAGGGTTCCCAGAGGGCTGCCGCCCTGGGCAGGGGGAGGGTGGTCAGCTCTGTGCCTGGTGACCCAGGTCCGGGGGAGGGATTTCCAGGGCCTGTGTGCCCTTACCCGTGCTCCTCCCACTGTGCCCAGGCTCTGAGGTGTACTCCACTATCCGGAAGCAGGAATACAATGGGAAGATCCCTCGGTTCCGCCGAATCAAGGGTGAGATTGAGCTGTACACCAGTGATACCGTCATGCAAAGTGAGTCAGGCTCCGGCTGGGCCGGGCTGGGCTGGGCTGGGCTGGGCTGAATGAGGCGGAGTGAATGCTCAGGGCGGCAGATGGGATCCTGACGTTTATGGGGAGGCTCCCCTAGGGCCGCTAGGGCCACAGGCCAGTCGGGAAAGCGGGAGCTTGGTACAGCCCTGGGAAGATAGAGCTGAGGAGGTTGGCCTGGCAGGGAGCAGGGGAACAGCAGAGAGAAAGATGTGGAGGCAGGATGGGCCCAGCACCCTCTGGGAACAAATCAGAGGAAAGCCCAGACCCAGTGTGGAGTCCCCGGGTGCCATAGCGTATCCCTCTGCTGAGCTCACATGGGGGCAACACCCACTCCCTCCTCATTAGGGCTCTGCCACTTAGTCAGAAGTGACATAGGGGCCCCTAGGGCTCTCCCCCCAGTCCCTAGGCCTGAAGTCATTGCTCCTGGGCCAATGACATCTTTGTAAGAGAGGGCAACACAGGTGTGGGGTGGGAGTGCAGAGGCTCAGGCCCTTTGGGGTGTTAGATCTGTTTTTCTGAAGTTTATTCCAGGCGTGATTTGACCCGGGTTTGTTTGTGCAGACTCAGGGGGTGGGCAGGGGGTGGGTGGGTCCTTTGAGGGGCTCCCCGCCTCACACCCTTTCACTTCTGTCCCCGGTAGACCCGCAGTTCATCAAGGCCACCATTGTGCACCAAGACCAGGCCTACGATGACAAGATCTACTACTTCTTCCGAGAGGACAACCCTGACAAGAATCCCGAGGCCCCTCTCAACGTGTCCCGAGTGGCCCAGCTGTGCAGGGTGAGCAAGTGCTGAGTGGGCAAGAGTGTGTGTCTGTGCCTAAACAGGGGCGAGTGAGTGTGTGACTGCCTGTGTGCAAATGTGCAAGTGAGTCTGTATGGGACTGTGGGAGGAAGTGTGCATGCACAGGAGTGTCCCTGCACCTGTGAGTGGGTAAAGATGGTTGGGCTCAAGTGCACGTGTGATAGTGTGCAAATGTGTGTATTCGTGGAGAGGGTGCATGAGCGTGTGCGTGCAAATGAGAGTGCAATGACGTGTGTGTGTTTCCCCTGTGTGGAGGTGCTGGGTTGTGCAGGTCTGTGTCGTGTGTGTGAGCGTGCACGTGTGAGAGTGGGCAGACGTGTATCTGAGCCGGTGTGCTCTGTGGGGACCTGGTACCCGCACCCTGCAGGTCCCTAGTGTGAGCCCTGTGCCCTGGGTCAGCCAGGCCTGCCTCCTGGAGCCTGGCCCAAGAACCTGGCCTGAGTGGTGGGGTACCTCAGCCTCGTCCCCTCGCAGGTCCCGACCCCTTTCAGGGCCTCCCTTCCTCCTCAGAAGCCTGGGTGCTGGCATTCCCGGCAGCAGGTGCCCCGGGTGTGTGGGGCAGCCCAGGCAGGTGCTGAGGGACCTTCTCTCCCCTCTACCCTTCCAGGGGGACCAGGGTGGAGAGAGTTCACTGTCGGTCTCCAAGTGGAACACCTTCCTGAAAGCCATGCTGGTGTGCAGTGACGCCACCAGCAACAAGAACTTCAACAGGCTGCAGGACGTCTTCCTGCTCCCTGACCCTAATGGCCAGTGGAGGGACACTAGGGTCTATGGCGTTTTCTCCAACCCCTGGTGAGTGGCCCTTGTCCTGGTGCTGGGGCTGGCATTAGTTAAGTGTCCAGTGGGGATCAGAGGGTTTGGGCCCTGCCCAAGGGAGGGCTGGTGTGGTAAGAGCAGGGACCCCGGCTCAAGGGACAAGGCTGTTGCTGGGCCTGGGGTGGGTGGACACACAGTGCTCGGGGACATGTGTGTGCTGGTGTGTTTGTGAGTCTGTACACATGGGTGTGTGCGCATGCGCCGTATGCATGCTCACGGCTGCACTGTGCCTGTGTGCCCGCCAGCTGTGTACTCAGAGCGGTGCCCGGGAAAAGGCTGCTGCGGCCTCTGGGGTGCTGGGTGCCGGGTGCTATTACACCCGCTCAGGCACTGCCTGCGCCTGACAGTTCACACCTCTTAATCACTCTCATTGATTGAAAACAGGCAGGCAAAAAGTGTCAGGTGTGTGTGGGGAGAGGTGGGTGGCAGGGTAGGGAAGCCAAGACCCTGCTCTGGGGCTCTTGTGTGCATGGACCCAGCAGTCTGGGAAGGGGATGGAGGTCTGGCCTCCTTGGGCATCAGCATTCCAAGGATGCACGTGTTGGGATTTCTCCTGCCCTGGGGTTGGCCTCTGAACTCAGTGATTCTGTGGCAGAATAGAGGATGTGGTTTTGCACTGCAACAGAAAGAAATTAGGTTGAACTTCCCTCCCTCCCTCTTCCCGTCCTCCCTCCCTCCTTCCTTCAATGGTTTTTGGTAATGCTCAGGCACTGGCCATGGCCCCCAGGATAATCCCTGCCCTCATGGAGCTCAAAGGCCAGGGAGCTTGGTCGGAAGGCTGCAGTTGTACCCCATCTGGTGCTGGGCTCGCCTGGGTGAGTGGAGGTGGGTGGGTCCTGGGCCTCCCACTGAGGTGGCCTGTGTTTCCCCCAGGAACTACTCTGCCGTCTGCGTGTACTCCCTCGGTGACATTGACAAGGTCTTCCGCACTTCCTCACTCAAGGGCTATCACTCAGACCTTCCCAACCCACGGCCTGGCAAGGTGAGCGGTGACACCCACCATGGCCCAGGCCCCCATCCCATGGCCCAGCCACCCCATTGATCTGGACCTGTTCTCCTTTCCCAGTGCCTCCCAGACCGGCAGCCGATACCCACAGAGACCTTCCAGGTGGCCGACAGTCACCCTGAGGTGGTGCAGAGGGTGGAGCCCGTGGGGCCTCTGAAGGCACCGCTGTTCCACTCTAAGTACCACTACCAGAAAGTGGTTGTCCACCGCATGCACGCCAGCAACGGGGAGACCTTCCATGTGCTTTACCTAACCACAGGTGAGGGGCTACCCGGGACCAACCCCTCCTGCCCGCCCCCCACTCCGCCCCTGGTCTGCTTTGTAAAAATGGGTATAAAGAATAATGTAGTTAACATCCGGTTGGGAGAATTGAGTGACTGAGAGCTGTTAGGAGTTAATGTGTGTGGCTGTGGAAGAGTCAGGCAGTGAGAGCTTCCTGGAGGAGGTGGGGCAGAAGGGAGAGGGAAAGGCATCATAGGCTAGAAGGTGCCAGGATTCAGAGGCAGAAATGTTGTAAGTCTGAGCAAAGCTGGGTATAGCTTTGGTCCAGCTGTCTGACTCCTGAAGATGGTAGGAAAAGATGTGGAAGTCAGGAGGAAGGACCTGGTCCAGGGTGTCCTGTGGGCCTCTGCCACGCAGAGCGAGGAAACTGGACCCTCTCCCTGTCTTTGGGATTATGCAGATGAGAGGAAACTTTTGATGTGGGATGCAAAGAATTTAGTGAGATGTGACCAAGGACTTCCAGATGGCAGGGCCTTTGCAGAGAGATACTATTCTGGAGTCTGCAGCAGGAAGGATTGGGGCTAGATATGAAATAGACCTTTCTGCAGAGAATGGGAGGCTCTCACGGCTGGGAGAAGCGATGGGAGGCTGTCACCACGCTGTGTGGAGGAGGTGAGGGGCAGTGTGTGTATGAAGGTAGTGACTGGGCTGGGAGCTTGTCGGGCCGGAGGAGCAAGGGGCCACATCCCAGAGCCTGCAGAGGCGGGTCACAGACACATAGAGGAAGGGTCCTAGGCAGGCAATCATCTGATCATCTGACTGCTTTTTTGGGGCAAGTGATACCCTGGGAAATTGGGAGGGAGCAAAAGGGAGGTAGGCTATTCTAGAAACTGGGACAGCCCGTGAGGTCAGATTGGGAGGACCCAGGGGTCAGGATGCCCATTAGTCCCCGATAAGTGTGAATGGAGAGAGCACTGGCCTCTGAGGCAGGCAGCCTATTGTGTGACCTTGGGTTCCCCTATGCTGAACCTAAGGTCCTTTTCAGATCTAAGATTTTATAAAAATTTTAAAATCCCCTAAGACTACATGCAATGTGGAATCCTGGATTGGATCCTGGAACAGATGAAGGACATTAGTGGAAAAACCCGTGAAATCCCAGTAAAGTCTGTAGTCGATTTAATAATTATGTACCAGTGACAACTGCTCAGCTGTGACAAAGATCACAGTTATCTAAGAGGAAACATTAGGGGAAACTAGACGAAGGGTATACGGGAACTCTTTGTACTATCTTTGTAACTTTTCTGTAAATCTGAAATTATTTCAGAATAAAAAGTTTATGTTAAAGACAACAAATCCCAAAGAGTCCAGGAAGCAGAGGAGTTTATCAAAGAAGTTGAGGGGTGGAGTTCTGACCCCTCTGGGTTCCAGTCACCAGCTGTGTGACCTTGAGCAAGTTGCTTAGCCTTTCTGAGCCTCATTTCCTTATCTTCGAAGTGGGGATGATAACACCCACCTCCCAGGGGTGTGGAGGATTAAACGAAGTAATGCTAATGCATGTATCTGGAGGCTTAGCAGTGCTTGGCCATGTGAGACTGCTGGTTCTGTTCTCCATGCTCCAGCTTCCCCTGCGGCCTTGGGGAGCCCAGGGCCTCCTGCGATAGCCTCCCTGGCCCAGGCTTGAAAGCTTCCTGCGATGCCTTTGGGCTCTTAAGACCCTCCCCAGTCATGCTGTCCTCTCCCCATCCCACCCCAGTCCTATGACCCTTGCCTGAGCCATGACTTCCCAGCCCTCCCCACCGGCATCTTTCCTGGTCAGCTCAGCCCAGAGGGAGGCTGCCTGGCTCTGTGGTGGGACTCCCGCCTGCTGACCCTCTGCCTCTCACCTACAGACAAGGGCACCATCCACAAGGTGGTGGAGTCGGGGGAACGGGAACACAGCCTTGTCTTCAGCATCTTGGAGATCCAGCCCTTTCGCCGTCCGGCCACTATCCAAGCCATGTCACTGGACGCTGACCAGGTGAGCCTCCCCAACCAACCCCTGCCCTATGGGGCTGCCCAGGGATGGCCAGGTGAGGACAGAGCTCCTCTGCGTGTGATTTGCATGTCCTTTGCTGGGTCTCTGGGCCCCAGGGTCTGCCAGGCATCTGGACCAAAGCTTAGGGGCTTAGAACTCAGTTGGGATGGGGGCCCTGACCTGACTCAGTCCTTTTCTCTTTCCAGCGGAAACTGTATGTGAACTCCCAGTGGGAGGTGAGCCAGGTGCCCCTAGACCTGTGTGAGGTCTACAGTGGGGGCTGCCATGGCTGCCTCATGGCCCGAGACCCCTACTGCGGCTGGAACCAGGACCGCTGCGTCTCCATCTACAGCTCCCCAAAGTCAGAGTATGTTGGCTGGGATCCCTTGTCGCTAGGAGACAGCGAACACAGCAGTGGGGGTTGATGGGCTACAGGAGGCGGCCCTTCTGGCCAGACCCTCCTCTGGGTGGGCACCACTGCTGATGCTGGGTGGGGAGGAGGACAGGGAAGGGGCCAGGCCTGTGGGCTCCTGTCTGCTTAGCCTCTCTCTTCCTTCCAACTCCAGGCCAATGCTGCAGTCCATCAATCCAGCCGAGCCACACAAGGGGTGCCCCAACCCAAAGCCAGGTACATGACCTGGCCCTGCCCCCATCCCATTAGGGTGGTGCCGCCGTGCCCCGATTGCCCTGTCTGAGGGAGGCCTGGTCTGGTCCTGGGGGCTCCAGACAGATGGGCAGGACAGTCCTGTGGAGGGAGCCCCGTCGGTGTGGGGTGGTTGTGAGAGGAGTGGGGTGAGGGCAGCAGGGGAGAGTCAAGAGGAGACTGGGCGCTGGTTTCCCCGCCTTCATTCGGAAGCCTTGGCCTTGGAGGCCTATCAGTGGGGGAGGACACAGCCTGCCCTGGGAGCCCTCAGCCCCTCCTCATGGCTATCTGCCCATCCCTCCCCAGAACAAGCCCCACTGCAGAAGGTTTCCCTGGCCCAGAACTCTCGCTACTACCTGAGCTGCCCCATGGAGTCCCGCCACGCCACCTACTCGTGGCGCCACGAGAACAGTGTGGAGCAGAGCTGTGAGCCCGGCCACCAGAGCCCCAACTGCATCCTGTTCATCGAGAACCTCACGGACCTCCAGTACGGCCACTACTACTGCGAGGCCCAGGAGGGCTCCTACCTCCATGAGGCTCAGCACTGGCAGCTGCTGCGCGAGGATGGCGCCATGACCTCACACCTGCTGGGCCGCGCCCGCGCCCTGGCTGCGTCCCTCTGGCTGGGTGTCCTGCCCACGCTTACTCTTGGCCTGCTGGTCCATTAGGGCCTCCTGGGGCTGGGCATGCTGTAGGCTTCTGCAGCCCCAAGGCACTAGAAAAGTCTCACACCCAGAACCGGCTGGGCCCGGAGCTCCTTGCCCACCACTTCTTCCAGGGGAACTACATAACCCAACGGGGAACGCCAGGCCTGGAGATGGCCAGCCGCAGGCGGCTGCTGGGCCCCGGTGGGGCAGGGGCGGGTGTGGGCCAGAGAATGAAGGCTCCGACTGTGAAGCTGGCGCCTTGCTGACCCAAGACTTTATCTTTTGGAGACCATTTTTCGAAAACTGCTCCTCAAACTGACTAGATGCAATGATGCTCTTGGCCTAAGAGCCTGTGGCCCAGAGAGTGGGGTTTAAAGAGGGGAGTTGGGACCCCATCTCTGGACGTTTGGGCTGAGGCCTGAGTCCTTCTGGACTCTCTATACCCAAATCGCCCCCCTCATCCTCCCTCCTGCCATGGCTGGGGGTGGCTAGTGTTCCCGCAGGCCCAGGGCTGCCCTCTGTGGCCCCCTCACCAGCCCTGGGTCTCACTAGGCAGCTGCCTTGCATGTTTATTGAAGGATGTTTGCTTTCCGGACAGAAGGACGGAAAAAGCTCTATTTTTATGTTAGGCTTATTTCATGTATAGCTACTTCTGACTGCATCTGTATGAAATACCAAAACTGCGTGCTGGGGTGGGGTGGGGAGGGAGGGGCTGGGGAAGGGATGGGTCACGGGCAAGGGGGTCCCAGTCTGTGGCTCCCGGGAATGCGATAAGAGTCCAGGGATGGGTGTGGGTTTGGCGAGAGTGGCATGAGCTGGCTCTGCCCTGGGAGCCCAGTCTGAAGGGGACGTCGTCCAAGCCCCTGATGTGGGGTGGTTATGGGAGGGGGTGGGATGAGGGAGACAGGGGAGAATGAAGGAGAAAACTGAGCGCTAGTTTCACCGTGTTCATTTTGAAGGAGGAGCCAGGTCCTCAGGGGGAGGTTCTGGGACTCTGCCCTTGGCATTGGGGGTTGAGGGGTGGGGGGGTGGGGGCTCCCTCCCCTCCCCTCCTCTCAGCCCCCTTCCCCAGGGGCTGTGCTTCCATGCTCCTAGCCTCCCACCTTCAGCTCAGGACATGTTATAACTTAGGCTAAACTGTGAATTCCTGTAGGGACGACCTGGGCCAAGCTCTCCAGGTGGGCGGCTCTGCCCCCAGTCCTGTCCATGGATTTCAGCAGAGAGCTGGGCCCTTCTCTGGCTGTGTCTGGCCAGCCTGGGGCAGGGCCTGGGGCTAGTGGCCTTCCAGCTTCGGCCCCTGCATCTCTTCTCAATGCACTTTAATAATGTAACATATTACTAATAAACAAGCTATTTATTTACCTGTGTCTGCTGCTTGCCTTTAAAGCCATTCTGGTCAGGGGGTCAGGGGGTGAGGGTGAGGGCACCTGCTGCCCCTGGGAGCATCACGCACTCTCACTGGCCCTCTGCTTAGAGCCTTAGAGCTAAGGAAACACACAGCAGGGCTCCCAGTTAGTGAGAGGCAGGAGTGGGATCTAAACCCACAGCTCCTGAGCAGGGCTCTGCCTGCCAAGCAATGACCCTGGAACCCATACAGCTCCTGCACCCCACCTTTCCTCACATCTCAGGAGCGGGTCTTTCCCCTTTCCAGCCTCCACCCCCTGACCATTTCCCCTGGTAGGCCTGGCCATGCTAGAAACAGCCTTGGGCCTCCCTGCCTTCAAGGGGTCCATTCTGGGAGGGAAAGCTGATCAAATAAGACCCTGTGGGGTAAACCTGTGGCGATGGAAGTGTGTGGGCAGGAGGCTAGAGGGCAGGGGAGGTGGTGGTGCCTGAGTGGAGATGAGGTCCTTATTCCGGGTAGGGCCAGCAGGAAGGGCAGGGGTCAGTGTGTGTGCAGAGGGGACAGCTGGAGAGCAAGGAGGGACCAGTGGGCAGGCTTTGTGTGCTAGTCCCAGAGCTTGGCTTTTCAACCCGCAGGGCAGTGACAGGGCTGAGGTGGGATTTGTGCCTTAGAAACTCTTGAGCTCCCTCCAAGATAAAGCAAATCAAATAGATTTAGAATCCCAAAAGGTGTGTGAAAAGGAGCCCTGACGTAGGTGTGGGAGGTGGGGAGGGGAGCTTGAGGCTTTTCAGGGGGGATAGTGGACAGAACTAGGACAGGACCAGGGATGGAGGGTGGGGCGTCCTGTGGGGAGATGCACAGGGAAACCCAGACTTTCTTCTCTCCCCTCCCCACCCCTTTGTTCCCCTCTCTCCCGCCCCTTGTGCAGGGATCCAGGCCTTTTGAGATTTGCTGGGAGATTTTCCCGAGCAGTAACTACCGGGGAGAGGGACGTGGCCGACTTGGGACAGTTCCCCTCCCTGAATCTGAGCCGAGCTTCTGGCTGGCTTGCAGACCCCACAGGGCTGGAATCGCTCCCTCCCATTCAGGCTGCCCTGCGCTCTCCTGGGCCAGCCCCACGCTGAAGGTTCTCCTTGGTTCCTTCCTCTCCCACACCCTGCCTTCCCAGGGTGGCCAAGGTGGCAGCAGGTGCTCAGGCCAGGAGTCTGAGAGTTTGGGGGACCCCAGTGAACTCTGGGCCGGGGGCAGAGACCTGGGGCCACCATCACCCTTCGCGATCCTGGGCAGACCTGGCCCTTCCTGAGCCTCATTCTCCTCATGTGGAAGAGGAAGGGGCTTGGCCGGGCTTCTGAGAGGCCCCTTCTTGCACACTGTACTGGCTTCTAAGACTAATTTGGTCTTTGGAAGGAGCTCAGAGTCAATGACTTGGTCAGTCAGTTTTTCCAGATCACAGCTGGGCAGCAGCGGCAGCAGCGGCCCCCTCCACAAGCCCCTCAATGGTAGGGGAAAGGGCAGAAGGAGTGGGTTCTGGGAGCCGCTAGTGGAGAAAGTGGGGCTCAAGTCCTGGCCCTGATTGCTGGGCAGCCTCCAGTGAGGTCCCTGCCCTCTCTCTGGACCCCAGGGAGTTCCCTCTTTCCTATGGAGATTCTCTCGGTGCCCCTCTGGGCCTACAGCAGGGGTCATGAGGGACAGAACATACTCCTTTGTCTCCATGGAGGCACCGGGAGAGGCCTGGCGGGCAGGCGGGCGGGAAGCCGTGTGCATTGAGGCATGAAATGAGCCCGTGTAAATCCCATGTAAATGAGCCGGCGGGGAGGGGGCAGGCCGGGCACAAGGCTGCTGCCTTGTTCTCCCCTGACAGGTAAGCAGCACAGTGGGCCTTGGGGGTGGTGGGTGGGAGGACCATTAAGTTGGGCCCTGGGGGGCATGGAGAGCCACAGAGTATCACGGCACCAACACCAGCCTCTTGGGGGCCAGGAGCCAGGTGCGTCCTTCTGTCTCCTGTCTTGTGCATCCCTCCCCAGGGGGGCACAAAAGAGAGAATGAGACTGTGAAAAACCAAAGCTCAGCTCTCCTGGAGAAGCCAGCAGGGGATGGGGCACTCCTTTAGGCCTCCCTCTACTTCATAATTCTTCTTTTTTTTTTTTTTTGCGGTACGCGGGCCTCTCACTGTTGTGGCCTCTCCCGTTGCAGAGCACAGGCTCCGGACGCGCAGGCTCAGCGGCCATGGCTCACGGGCCCAGCCGCTCTGCGGCATGTGGGATCCTCCCGCACCGGGGCACGAACCCATGTCCCCTGCATCGGCAGGCGGACTCTCAACCACTGCACCACCAGGGAAGCCCTCTACTTCATAATTCTAAGGGCCATTGAGGTTTACCACCATCAGTCAGTGTCCTGCCATCCTGTCTTGCTTGGGGGAAGGCCACTGCCATCTCATCTCTCTGCTGCTTGAAACCCTTTAACAGCTCGCAGCATTCACAGTCCTGAGTGCCCTGGTCTTCTCTATCCCTGTCTCCCCTTAGTCCTCCACCTTCCTTTGCTGGAAACAGTCTGTGCCTTTGCTCCTCCGAGCCTCTGCCCTGGAATGCCAGGAGTAGGATGGTCCCAGGCAGAGGTTTCAGAATGACCTTGAACTCTTCAGAGGAGTTCTAGACGCCACCCGGCCTCCATGCCTCTCCTGCTCGGTCCTGAGCTGGGGGGAAGATGGAGCTTCAGGGGGAGTGCACCCGGAATTGGGTCCTGGGGTCCTGGTGAGGGAAGGCACAGGCCCTGCCCTCAAGCCCTTGCATCCTGGTAGGGGAGGCAGATGTGGGGCTGGATGGTGACCATACTTGCAAGGGTCCTAGGTGGGAGGGGAACCAACCCATTTTGGGGGAGGTGTCAGGGAAAGCATGGAGTGGGCCTTGGACGATGAGTAGATGCCCCCCCCAGGTAGAGAAGTCACCGAAGAATGGAAGAGGGAACAGCATTTGCAAAGGCCTAGGGGTGTGCGAAGACTTGGGGTGTTGTAGGATTAGTTGCAGTAATGTGAGCTCCAGGAAGGCAGAGAAACACGTGTCAGTTTTGGTCACAGCTGCATCTCTAGCACCTAGAACAGTGCCTATGATACATTCTTGTTGGATGAGTGAATAAGATAAAAGGGGGAGAGGTTCTTGAAGCAAGATTAAATTACCCCATCAGTGCCAGTTCCTGGGGCCAAGGCCCTAGATCTTTATCCCGTAGGTTCTAGGGAGTCATTGAAGGATTTTGAGCAGGGGTGGGGTGGATGATGATGGTAATGATGGTAAGGATGATGTGGACCTGAGATCCAGTTTTTCTCATACTTTATCCTTGCCTCCCTCACTCCAAGCTCACCACTGCCCCCTCCCCCCCTCCCCTCCCCCAATCCCCAGGCGTTTCCAGCTGTCTCCACGGCCCAATTTTAGCTTCTCATTGTCTGGAAAAGCAAGTGGGCAGTCTGGGATGGGCTTTCCCAGCTAGCGTTCTGGTCGGGAGGTCTGTGGGTGTGGGCTGGTGGAGTGGGCCTGAAATGGCTAATTCAGGCTCAGGAAACACTTTTATGTTGATATTATTTAGCTTTGGGAGGAAGAGGCCTTGGAGAAAAAACAAAAGCAAAACCCGCATTCCCAGTGTCACTGGCCACAAGCCAGACCACACAAGAGGAAAGAGCACAGGACCACACCCAGGAGGCCCTCGTCCTGTTGATGTGCTGGTACCATTTGGTAGGATGGTGCCCATGCCAGAACTACTGGACCGACACCTGATTAAAGTCCCAGAAGTCAGATTGGTAGTTTCTCAGGTTGGGCAAAGTGGATGGGCTCAAAAGGGCTAGGTAGAGATGAACACGTGCTTTGGGTTGGGCCTATAACACAGAGGCCAACACATGGCCTGCAATTTTACACAGCTCAGGGGACCGGCCCAGGTCCATAGCAGACATCACTAATCAATCGTGGCATTCCTTTCTCCTGCGCTCAGATGAGCAATTTCCTCCAGAACTGCGTTCTCCAAGGGCTACTGAGAACTTGAAATGTGTAACTCAAGTGAATTGAGATGTGCCGGAAGTATAAAAGACATACTAGATTTTGAAGATGTAATATACAAAATAATTTATCTTATTAATAAATTATCAGATTGATTACACATAGAAATGAAAACGTTTTGGATAGATTGGGTTATATAAAATATATCGTAAAAGTTCATCTCCCCTGTTCCTTTTAACTCCTATTTAATGTGGCTGTTAGAAAAGTTAACATTACCTGTGGGCCACACCGCTGTAGAATTCCTGCTTTGTGAGCGCATTTTGTCATTTTTGCTCACAGCTAGATCTCCATCACCTAGAATAGTGTCTGGCGCACGGTAGATACTCAAATGAGTATCTGTGGATTGAATAAATGAATCCTTGTCAACATTGCTCTTCAGGGAGCTACCACTGAGTGATCAGATGGAACATACTTGCTACCCTGCTAAAATCCCCTGTTTGTGCTTTCTGATTTTAGAGCTTCATCACCCTCTCCTGACTTTCCTGATACCCAGGAGGGGCAGCTGGAAGTGGACTCGGGTGAGTGTGCTTCTCCACCAAGGGTCCTCTGAAAGAGACTTTTCTGTTCCTTCTGATGAGGAAGCAGGGCAGTGTGCAAATGATATGGAAATCCCTCATGGGTGTTTGCATGTCTGGGTGGACTGGACATACTTCTGGTCCACTTCCTGACCCCAGCTCCTGGTCTCTAAGGACAAAAGAGCAAGCTCTGGAGACCTTGAACTCCAAGGGGAACCGGTCCCACTTTAGTCTTTCCCCAGTGAGCAAGGGCTCTAGCCTGGAGCATCCTTGTCTCTCCAATCCAACAGGAGCCTAAAAATAGTCTGCGGTTCCAGCCTCCCTCACAGCCAACCGCGCGAAGCTGGGCCCTGTGCCCACGAGCTCCTCCGCAACCCAGACTGTCTGCAAGGTCTGTCCCAGCTACCAACCCCTGTCTCCTTGGCCTTGGTCTGTCTTGGCCCCTGGGGACCCTGAGCTCAGTGCGCTCACTGTCAGGCCTGATGAGGGTTTGCCTACTGCTCTGCCCTCCCTAGCAGACAGGACCCTGGACCCCTGGACCTCCAGACTCCATGCTCTGTTCACTCTCCTGTTCTTGAGGGGATGCTGGCCAGACACAGAGGCAGGTGAGGGTGTTCCAGGCAGTGGAGCCAGCACATGTAAAACCAAGTGGTATGAGAGACCATGGGAAAGGGTGAGCTGTTTGGAAGGGCTGGTTGAACAAGATGGAGCGGTGGGGCTGGAAGGTAGTAGGGCAGGTCTGCTGCCTCCCTCCCTCCCAGGCATGGGTCCTTCAGGTGTCTCTGTCCTGCCCCATGGGGAGGGGGCTGTCCCTCTTACATCTGGCAGCCCATGGTAGGGCTGTTGCCATTCTGTCCCTACCGTGTGTAGAGCCCAGGGGGAGCGCTCAGTGCCAGGGCCCTGTTCCCCCATATGGGCCTTCCATATCTATGATTTGCGGGAAGCCCTGGTGCCTTCCAGATCTGAGCTTCTGGGGTCCCTGCCTACTCATCAGGGCTGCAGGTGGGCTCCCCAAGGAGGCAAAGAGGGAGGAGGTACTCAAGGCAATCTGGAGCATCTGACAGAGCTGGGACCAGAATCTCTGAACCCTGATGCCCAGCTGGGACCTATCCCCTCACTCTGAGGCCGGGTAATCATTGTTGCAGGCACGCCCCGGTCTGAGTCTAAAGAATGAGGTTTGAGGCCCGCTTCTGTGGGGGGCCTTCCTCGTGGCAAGAGTGAGCATGCAGGTGACACTGTTCGCCCATGACGGTTTCCCGGCTTGAGCTGAGCAGGGTCCCAGCTGCAGGAAGTGGGGCCAGCGGATGTCACAGTCACGTTCCTCTTCTTGTCGGGGGCGAATTTGGGGGAAACACTGAGGTCATGGAGCAGTTCTTTCCACAGCAGGTGCCGGGAGTCCTATTACCAAAGCCCCTTCTTGCCCTGACATCTTCCAGTAGCCTGGCCACAGCCCTGAGAGGCAGACAGCCTGTGTGGGCATCAGCTTCTCCCCCAGCAGAGAGATGGGCCGGTGAGGCCAGGAGGAGGGAGCCAGAGCTACCTGGCCTATCAGAGCCTGGCCTAGAACCCCAGATTCTTTTTTTTTTTTTTGCGGTACGCGGGCCTCTAACTGTTGTGGCCTCTCCCGTTGCGGAGCACAGGTTCCGGACGCGCAGGCTCAGCAGCCATGGCTCACGGGCCCAGCCGCTCCGTGGCATGTGGGATCTTCCCAGACCGGGGCACAAACCCGTGTCCCCTGCATCCGCAGGCGGACTCTCAACCACTGTGCCACCAGGGAATTGTGGGATTCTTTACCTCTTCCTGTTCCCACACAGCACCCTCCCCCAAGGAAGCAGGGGTGGGTGTGATCTAGATGCTTCTTGGCCAAGGTGAAGGTGTTGAAGGAGCTATTTAGATGTTTGAGGTTTTCGCACCCCCTACAGCTCCCTCATTTCCCAGAAGGTGGAAGCCCTTCTCTGTGCCCATAGGCTACCTTGAAGTGTCAGACAGTTTCAGGACATTTGTTCCTGGTTCTGGGGCCTGTCACAGGTGCTCCCCTCCCCCAGCCACCTCAGGAACCCAGAGCCACCTGGAGCCCTTCTGTGCCCTGGATAGCATCCTTGGGACCTTAGACCCATTTCTCAGCCTGAGGAAACTACAGCCCTTGGAGAAGGCCAAGACTGGACCCGTGAGTGAGGAGGTGTGGGATTGTTGACGTCCTAGCCCTGATAGAGCTTTTCCTGAACTCCACCTGCTGCTTACTCACCTCCCCTGGAGACACCCCCACCTCTACCCCAGGTCATGAGTAGAAACACAGGCAGAGTGTCAGTGTAATGAGAGAAGAGTCATGTCCCCGACAGCCCTCACCAGGGAAGATGCAATTGTGGGATTCTTTACCTCTGTGCCTTTCATGTATACACATAACAGGCACATGGGACCACACACATTACCTGCTCACATGTACACACATGCAGACATGCACATATGTGCACCCACCCACAGAACCCTCTCCTAGGGTCCTGCCTACATACTCAGATAGCGGGGGGGTCGACAAGCTCTCTTTTTGTGTGTCCGCACGCTCAGGGCAGACCCACGTCTAATTTCCCAGCTGTCCCTGCTTCCCTGGAACTGGCAACTGGGAGCTTGAAGACCTAGGCTGGGACCCCCACTGATATCTGGGGAATTTAGTGGGGAATCCCTGGGCCAACAAGACCTGTAGAGAGAGAAAGAGAGAGAGAGAGAGAGAGGGCTCCCAGGAGGTGAGCAGGGGAGGTGGAACAGGAGGGTGCCGTGTGGGGATGGTGCCCTGGCCCAGAGGGTGTCTTAGACGCTCCCTGTGGTCCTGCTGAGATGTTGTATGACCCCTCTGGGAGCTGGCGACAGAGGACAACTGGACCACAGGAAGCCCCAGGGTGAGGTGGCTGCAGGGAGGAAGGCTGACTCTGCGTGTACCCTGCCCACAGAGAGCAGGGTGTCCCTGGCGGTCGGGAAGGGGGTCATGGTGACAGAGGCCTCTGTTCCCACCCTTTCAGGACAATGGGCCAGATGAGGCCATGCCAGGTACTTGGGTTTCCTGGGTGGGTCAGGGTTTTCCTGGAATAAGCAAACTTCCTGGTCTCCCAGGGTTGAAGTGATCTCACTGGAAGAAGGGGGTTGTGCAGGCAGGAAGCCCCTGGAGACACCGAGGGCCTGCCCTACCCTGGCATCCGGGCTCAGGTGGTCCCTGGAGCCTCCTTGTCTGCCACCCTCAGCCCATGACCGGCCCTCTGTTCAGAGCAGCCCACTTACTGAGCACCTGAGTGCAGGCTCTGCGTGCAGGAGACTTGTGAGGGGCAGAAGGAGCCAGGGCTGGGCACCTGGGAGGGGGCACATATCACCACTGGGGCAAGAGCTAACGGTGCTCCAGGGACTGGGGCTGACCCAGCAGGAGCCCAGAGATCTCCTGAAAGGTGTCACTGATCTCCAATCTCTTTGCCAGAAAAAGGCGTCGGTCAGCCAGCCACCCGGCTTGTCTTCAAAGGGCAAGACTATGAGGGCTATATTACAAATAGTGATAGCAGTGACTGTACACCATAGATCATCACACATATGCCTGGGACTGTTCTGGAAGTTTTATATGAGTCATCTTAGTTACTTTTCTCGCCAGCCCTATGAGGTTGATACTATCATTGTCTCCATTTTATTAAAGGAACTCAAGCACAGAAAGGGTAAGCAGTTTACCAAAACTTCACAGCAAAAATAAAAGAAGCAATTAATCCTTGTCCTCAAAAAACTGGGCTTGGGCTTCTCTGGTGGCGCAGTGGTTGAGACTCCGCCTGCCGATGCAGGGGACACGGGTTCGTGCCCCGGTCCGGGAAGATCCCACATGCCGTGGAGTGGCTGGGCCCGTGAGCCATGGCCGCTGAGCCTGCGTGTCCGGAGCCTGTGCTCCGTCCGCAACGGGAGAGGCCACAACAGTGAGAGGTCCGCAGAAAAACAAACAAACGAACACAAACAAACAAACAAAAAAACTGGGCTTTTGGGCTGTTTTATCTGATCTCATTCACTCATTGTGTAGTTATTTATTAAGCTCCTCTTCTTTGCTGGGCTTGTGGTTGACATACGGGATATATAAGGCAGAGGTGAGCATACAGGTAGGTGGACAGGTCACTCTGGCAAAATGAAAGAGATCAGGCCTGGGGCAGACTCAGCCCCAGCGGACCAGGGCTCCTCTCACACCATCCGCTCAGACCTGATGCTTGGACATCAGAAGAAGATAACGGGACCACTCATTCTAAAAGGCTCAGTGAGGGGAGGGCCACCTGCCAATCTATCTATCCTCTGAGGGACTAGAGGCAGGTTTCGTGGGGTCCCAACCCCTCTGTTCTGGCTAGAGGGCTGCCGCAGGAGGGTGGGGAGGGGATCAGCCTTCTCTTGGCTGGAACCATTTCAGGGAACAGCTGCTTTGGGGGCTGGAGGGAGCCCACATCCTGCTTCATCAACATGAAGTGAGCATTTGAGCACAAGGACCTCCATGACCACCCAAAGTTGAGTAAGGCTGAATCAGGCTGACTCAGCGGAAACCTCTGCCCACTAGTGTCTCCAAGCTGGTTACAGCAGTCAGACCAAAGGAAGAACTTCCCAACTGCTGGTCCATACACTGCTGGAATGCAAGCCAAGAGAGAGGCCTTTGGGACGGTGCCCCAGTCTCAGGCTCTGTCATACCTCATCCTACCCTGTGAGGCAGATTCCTGATGGGGAAACTGAAGGAGGAGACAGGACCGGTGCCAGAGCCCAGAGTGCAGCCAACTCCCTAGTCCCCTTGTCATGAGGGCACCTGCCCTGAAGGTGGGACACAAGGTGAGGGCTTCATCCTCCTACAAGGCCCACTGGGTCTCTTCCCCTCTCACCTACTCCTTGCAGGCTGAGTCTTGGGGGCAGGGGTGGGGTGTGAGTGTGTAGCCTTCCCCAGGACAAAGAATGGCTCCTGTGGGCTGGTGTTTTCAGAGGGACATGAATAGGTGAGCAAACCAGCCAGACCGACAGGTTTGGCCTTCCAACTAGTCCCTAGGGAGGTTGTTTGCTTTTATTTGTTTATGTATTTAATCGAGATAAAAATCACCCTTTTAAAATGTACAGTCCAGTGGTTTTCAGTATATTCATAACATTGTGTGGCCACCACAACTATCTAATTACAAAACATGCCATCACCCCGAAAGAAATTCCAGACCTGTTAGCAGTCACTTCCCCTTCCGCCTGCCCCCACTAATTACCTTTCTGTCTTAATGGATTTGCCCATTCTGAACATTTCATATAAATGGAACCGTATGTATGGACTGTGTGTCTGGTTTTCTTTCACTTAGCACAATGTTTTCAAGATTCCTCCATGCTGTAATATGTATCAGTTCTTCACATCTCTTCATTGCCGAATACGAGTCCATTGTGTGGATATACCATATTTTGTTTACCATTCATTAATTCCTGGACACTTGGGTTGTTTCCACTTTTTGGCTATTATGAATAATGCTGTATGAACACTGGTGTACAAGTTTTTGTATGAACATATGTTTTCAATTCTTTTGGGTATCTATCTACCTGGGAGTGGAATTGTGGAATCATATGGTGATTCTATGTTTAACTTCTGGGGACCTGCCAAACTGTTTTCCACAGAAGTTATACCATTTTACATTCCCACCAGCAATGTGTGGTTCCAATTTCTCCACCTCCTCACCAACACTTGTTATTTTCTGTGCCTTTATTCTTTCAACACATGTTTTGTTGAGCACCTACTTGGTGCGGGGCCTGTGCTTGGGCTAAAGGATGCAGGCGGTCCTGAGCCTCAGGCTGCTCTGACAGAGCCAAGGGGACACAGACATAAAACAGTGGCAGCTGGTAGTGAGTGAAGGAAGAGTAACAGGGGCCCCGACCTGTGAGGGACAAGCAGGGCAGTCTTCAGAGCAGGTGACATTTATGCCGTGGTCTCCAGTTCCTTCCCCGGCCCCCTTCCCAGTACTCATGCCCCTGGGAAGGGTGGTGGTCAGGTGCCAAGTGCCTCAGTGTTGCTTATCTGGGAAGTCCCCTCCTTGCCTGAACTTCACCCACTAGAGCCTGTTCCTTTGTGCCGAGTCCTCATCTTCACGTCACAGGTCAGCAGCCCAAGCCAGAAGAGGAAACTGAGGCTCAGGGGGGAAAAGACTTGCCAAGGGTCACCCTAGAGGCCAGTGGCAGAGGGGAGACCAGAGCCCTGATCTCCAGACTCCCAGCCTGGGGTCCTTTTAGCCCTGCTGGGGTGAAGCCTGGGTAGCATGAAGCTGAGGGGAGGGAAGGGGAGTTGTCAGAAGGCTGAAAGGGTGGGGGCCCAGGTAGCAGGAAGCCAAGTTTCGAAGATTTTCCCAGGCCAGGGGGAGGGGGCTCTGATGTGAGTGAGGGGTGAGCAACAGAGGTCCCTGGGGACCGCTCAGACTGGTTTCTCCCCTCCCCAGTTTCAGTTCTGCTTCACATGCCCCCTGAGACCCTGGGATTGGCGGTGGGTTGGGTGGTATGGGGGTGACTGTTAGTCAAGCTCACCTTGTTCCTTGGGGGTGGGGGTGGGTGATGGGCCCAGCACCTGTCAGTGGGCCACCTCCTTCAGCCTGCCTTCCTGTCCCCACCAGATCCCACAGACTGAGAGAGGAGACTGGAGGCCTGGCTGGGCCCGTCCTCAGTGGGTGGGGGTGAGCTAGGGCAGGGCCTGGCTGACAGACAACGTGACAAGCTGATGGCCTCTCCAGGGACTAGTGACTGGCCCCAAAACAGGGCTTGGGGAATGTTTGCTCAATGAACTCCTGCTTTATAGGGCTAAGCTGAAAAGCGCTCACCCCCCTCATTCCATACTCAGGGACTCACGGGCCCAAAGGTAAGTCCCTGGCCACAACAGGTGTTGTGGGCAAGTGGGGACAGGGTGGGACACAGTCCCCATCCTCCCAGACAGCAGGAGAGGCCCTGGTTCCCCAACCAGTGTGCTCAGGGCACTGGAAAAGGCAGTGGTGGTGGTGCTGATGGGGGTGCAGACAGGTGGGACCAGCCTGACTGGGGTGCTCAGGGGGGTGGGCTGGCAGTCCCGGGCCCTGCCTCAGCCTGGAAGAACACTTTCCATCTCCCCACGGCGATGTGAGCTCAGAGACCACACCCCAGATTTATCAAAGATGGTCCCCATTTGGGGCCTTGGACCTTTGTGGCCCTGTGGGAGAGGTGTCTGGGGCTGCTTCCATGTCTTTGGTTCTCTGGGGTTTTTCCAGGGTTGGGGTGCATCCTTTAGGGGCTCTGGTCAGTGGCAGAGGGACCTCAGGCCCGCCTTGACTTCCCCTCACACACCTCGACCTGCCGGCCCTGGGGGCCTGAAACTCTGGGAACTAGGAGGGACCACATGTCTCTCAAGCCCACCATCTGCCCCCTTGTTCCCCTCACCCCACACCTCATTTCCTCCTCTTGGGGGGGAGCTCAGCTCACTCAGGCTGACGTTATCTTTTGATCTTGTTCCCCGGAAGTCCCCAGGCCTGTCCCAGTGGCTGCTGGGAAGAAACTTGAATCGTGGGGGAAAGTCCAGAAGATGCTGTCATTGAAGCGCCTCTGGTCACCCTGGGCTCCCGAAGGTCTCACTTCCCCGTCTCGGAGCTCCCGTAGGGCTTCGGGGACAATTGTTGGATGTTTAGCAAAGGGCCTCTGAGGGACTGGCTTTCCTTGGGGCTGCCCTGCTGCTGCAACACTGCAGGGTGGGGGATTTTGGCAACACCAGAGGTTCGGCATGGCTGAAACTCCCCTGGGCCAGCTTAGCTGCCCGAGCATAAGCCCTGGGCTACCGCAGCCGGGCCTGTGCCCCTGTGAGGACAGACATCAGGATGGCATTGTGCCTTTGGGATGGGCACTCCAATGCCGGCCAGAGCGCTGACAGCAGTGAACCCAGGCGGGGAGCATTTAAAACCAACGAGATACTGTGTTAGCACAGCAGGTACTACCTTAGGCTGGCCAGAGCAGCTCCTGAGTTCTGCCTTTGTGGGCAAGTAGGAGTTAGCTAGGCACAGAAGGAGCAGAGGGAAACTTCGTGGTCAGAGGCACAGAGGAAGGGAGCAGAATGACACATCTGGGGGAACTGCAAGCGTTTCCATATGACTGACTGGAGCGGAGTGGATGTGTGGAGACAGAAGGGCAGAGGGTGGGCAGAACCGCTCTGAAAGGACCCCAAAGACTCAGACAAGGAGCAGGAACTCTCCCTGAAGCCAGCGTGGGGGTGGAGAGCTGGGACCCTCCTGGACCACTTGCACGTCTGTGCAGGGAGGCCTCCTGCACGAAGCCAGCCTGGCAGATGGCAACTGACTCAGCTCTGCCTCCGTGAGGGCCAGCAGGAAGTTGCCTGCCTACATGAACCACCTGAGCTGTGGTGTGGCCCGGGGCTGGCTCCTCTGGGCTGCCCTCAGTCCCTTCCTGAACTCGGGTCCTACTTCTGAGGGTAGGCAGGTTGGTACAGAGGGGAGAGCATACATTTGGAGTCACCCAGTCCTGGGTCCAGATCCAGGCTCTGCTTGTGAACACCAGGTTGGTAAGGCAGTGAGAAAGTAGCACATCACACCTTGCTAGTCACTTCTGACCCAGCAATACCACTTCTGGGAATTTGTCCTACAGAGACACCTGCACACATAGGACGATGCACAAGATCACTCATAGCAGTACTGTGTGACGGCAAGAGATTGGAAACACCCTCTGTATCCATCACTGTGAGACTTGCTTAAACCAGGGTGTGGAATACCACGCAGATGTAAAAAAGAATGTGGAAGCATTCTATGTATGAATGTGCAAAAAAGCTCTGGGATTTTTGTCAAGTCAAAAAGCAAGTACAAGTCATTGAAGCACAGAGAGAACAGCTCATGCCCAGGACCGGGGCAAGAAGCAGCGTGGCGTGCTCAGGAGACACGGAGAGTTCAGCGTGCCCGGAATGAAGGGACAGTTATGGGCAAGTGGGGTGGAGACTAGCTTGGGAGGGTCCCTGGGCTCAGAGAAGAAACTGAAAACCTCCAGGAGCCAAGGGACAGTTTTCAACAGGTGCTGACCTGCTTTTTCTGAGAACAAGATCTGGCAACTGCAAAGCAGTAACTCCCATTTATAATGTGTTTTATGCACATTGCCTCATTATTTTTTTAATAGTCTTTTTAAAAAACTTTATTTTATTTATTTTTGGCTGTGTTGGGTCTTAGTTGCGGCACGTGGAATCTCTGTTGAGGCATGCGGGATCTTTTCGTTGTGGCACGTGGGCTTCTCTTTAGTTGTGGCACGTGGGTTCTAGAGAGCGTGGGCTCTGTAGTTTGCGGGACGCGAGCTCTCTAGTTGAGGCACGCGAGCTCAGTAGTTGTGGCGCGCGGGCTTAGTTGCCCCGCGGCACATGGGATCTTAGTTCCCTGACCATGGATCGAACCCGCGTCCCCTGCATTGTAAGGCGGATTCTTTACCATTGGACCACCAGGGAAGTCCCACATTGTCTCATTTAAATCTTTCGACAACTGCAAACCCCATGAGGGAGGTGCTATAGTCATCCTTATTTTACAAAAGAGGGAATGGAACACAGAGAGGTTAGGGGACTAGCCCCAAATCGCACAGCAGAGCCAGAGAAAGAACCCCGCCAGCCTGGTTCCTGAGCCCACACCTGAATCACTTTGCTATCCTGCCTCTCAGAGTGGTGGCCTGGAGGGGCGTATCCTGGAGAGGGCTAGCTGGAGGGCAGGGAGAGTCAGGAGGCTGTGTAACAACCCCGACTAGAAGCAATGAGGGCCTGGGGGGAAAGCAGTAGCTTTGGGGATGGGGATTCAGGTGTAGATTTGAAAGCTTTTAAGGAGGTGGAAAGTGGGGTGTAGCTGCTGTAGAGGGGGAGGAGCCCAGATCCATTCATTCATTCACTCATGTTAGCAAAACCGTCAGTGCCCCGTGGGTGCCAGGCACTGTTCCAAGACTTGGCTTGCCTCGGTCACCAACGCAGACAAAGATCTCTGCTCTTAAAGAGCTTTCCTTTTAGCTGGTGGAGACAGACAATAGATCATACACACAACAGGCAGACAATAGATCATACAACAACGTATGTTAATTACATAGTCTGTTAGAACTGTGAAAAAAATAAAATAAAGGTAAGGGTGAATGGCAGTCCTGGTCAAGGAGGCTTCTGAAGTTTTAAATGGGGTGGTCAGGGCGGGGTGAGCCTTATGGAGAAGGTGACATTCGAATGAAGACGTAAAGAGGGTGAGGGAGTGAGCCTTGCAGATGTGTGGGGGAGGGGCATTGCAGGCCGAGGGGCAGGAACATCTGAAACGTTTGTTAGACTCAAGTGGAGCACAGAGTGGGCAACTGGGGAGAGATCTGGACAGGGAGATGGCGGGCGGCACCTCTGGGTGTTTGGGTGTCAACAGCACAGAAGGCATTTACTGCCTTGAGACGGAAGTAGATCAGGAGGGAGAAAGTGAAAGGTGGTGCTTGGTTTCAGCATCTGGGCCACGCATGACGGAGAGAGAAGCGAGGGAAAGTTTGGGGGAGATGACAAGCTGTGAGTGTCTGAGGGGCATCCGGGAAGCAGCGTCCAGCGGGCATGGGCGTTATCTGGTCCGGAGCTCCGGAGAGGAGCTGGAGGGCCAACGTCTCGAGATTGCAGGAGGGGAAGCTGGGGGTGGAAGAGGTCTGTCTCCTTGGGGTGGTGCGGGCAGAGAGAGGAAAAGGCCCAGGACAGAGCTCTGGGTGGGGACTCACTTGAAGGTGGCACTGGGAGGAGTGGGGAGAACCAAGAAGGGGCCAGTAGGAGCAGCGGTCAGAGAGGTGCGAAGAGGTCTGGCTGTGCGTCTCAGGAGTCAGGAGGGCCCATGTTTCAAGAGAGAGAGTAAGTGGCCAGAAGCGTGGAACAATGCTGAGAAGCAGAGTGAGATGTGGGCAGACATGTGGCATGGAATAACCATAGAGACGCTGCCCGTGACCTTGGTGGAGTGTTGGGTGGGAGTCAGATCTCAGGGGTTAAGAGGTGGGAGGTGGGTGGTGATGGAAGCGGTAAGTGGAGTCTTGCTTTCAAGAGGCAGAGCCTGGAGGTCAGGGTGAGGGGAGCTGTTGAGAGAGGGTTCTGGTAGGATGGGAGAGACTCAAGCAGTGGGTTTGATGCCAAGAGGTAGCAGCAGGAAGTGGGGGGAGGTTGGGATGCAGGCGAGACAAGGCCCATGCCGACAAGTTTCCTGGAGCCGCTCTGGGACACGTCTGGGGAGCTGCGCTCCTGGTTCCTGAGTCTCGAGGAGGGAGGAGAGGGATGCCAAGGAGGTTACGGGAGGGGGAACGTGGTCAGGGCCAAGCGAGGGACAAAGGCAGGAGCGGAGGGAAGTGTCGACATCTTTTACAGAAAACATGATGGTTGTTTCCACTGTGATAAGAAGACCATAAAAGGAACTCCGTGAAAGCAGGGGTGCCTTTTGAAAAAATGTCCAGGACATGTGGGTGCAGACCCCACTCCCAGCCTGGCTCTGCCCCCACGCCTAAAGTGGGCAACCCTCAGAGGGCCCCCAAAGAGAAGGGCTTCCACGTGGGGCAACCCTACAGACACAGAGATGGAAGGAGGGTGGGCAGGGTGGGAGGGCAGCTTTAACAAAGACATGGAGGCAGGGAAGCCTTGTGACATCTGGGAAGCAGGACCAAAGGGACAGCCGGGGAGAGAGGCTGAGGCCTGACCCCAGAGACGCGGGAGCATCTGGGTCCTGCTCAGCAGGCCCCAGGTGCCGAGGAGTCTTTGCCGAGCATGACCTGACCAGAGATGCCCACTGGCCCTGTGTCTGTCTCGCGCCCCCAGCCTGCGGGTGCCTCAAGGCGCTCACCACGCTCTCCAGGGCCTGCGCCAGAGGTCCCAGCAGGGAGTGGCCATCTGGAGGTGGGGCCACTGAGGATTCAGGGAAGGAGTGATGCTTTGTCACCTTTTCCCTTTCTGGGCACACCTGGACCTCACCTACTGCATCTTCAGAGCTACACACTTGTCTGGGCATGGATCTTCCCCCTCCTGTCTAAGGTTTCTTAGGAATCCACCTACTTCCTTTCTTCTGAAAACTGGAACAACCTTTTTTTTTTTTAAATTTACTTAATTAATTATAGTTTTGGCTGCGTGGGGTCTTCGTTGCTGCGTGCCGGCTTTCTCTAGTTGAGGTGAGGGGAGGCTACTCTTGGTGGCGGTGCGCAGGGTTCTCGTTGCGGTGGCTTCCCTTGTGGAGCACAGGCTCTAGGCGTGCAGGCTTCAGTAGTTGTGGCTCGCGGGCTCCAGAGCGCAGGCTCAATAATTGTGGCACATGGGCTCAGTTGCTCTGCGGCATGTGGGATCTTCCCGGACCAGGGATCGAACCCGTGTCCCCTGCATTGGCAGGCAGATTCTTAACCACTGTGCCACCAGGGAAGTCCCCGGAACAACCTTTTAACTTTAGGGAAAAGGAACTAACTCCGTTGATAGCCCTCTCCCTACACACACACACACACACACACACACACACACACACACTCCCTGCCCACGGTGTGAACAGGTGCCAGACCCCATGTATTGAGTGGTGAGGTCACTGACAGGACACGGAAAGGCCTGGCCATGGAGTTATCGGCATATGGCCGGCCACAAGCTTGCTGTGAGAGGGTAAATTCTTAATCTTCCACTCCTATCTTGGGTGCTGGTTTCCCGGATGCCTCGGTTTCCTGTGGCTCTCACAGATGTGAGAGAGTTCCTCCATCCCTGGCGAAAGGCGCTCAGGCCCTCTGGGCCTGAAAAAGTTTCCGAGTGGGTACCTGGCACACGGCTGGCTTCGTGGACACCCTTCAGTTTCTACGGGGACTCAGGATTGGCCGCTGGTGGCCAGAGCTTGGGGTCCACGCACGGAGGCTGGACCTGGCTTCCCAATTGTGACCCCCCGGCCAGCAGTCTGCTCTCTGCTTGGCCCCAGCGCCCCACAAACACACCAGCCAGAAATGCCCCACATTTCTCTGTGCTCGCTTGAGTACAAAGAGTGCAGGCTCTGGACTCAGAGATGAGGCTCTGAGGCCACCTGTTTCACCCTGGGCGAGGCCTGTGAGCTCTCTGAACCTCCATTTCCTCACCTGCAAAGCTTGGGCGCTCACAATGACACCGTCCCCAGAGGGTTGCTGAGGATGAGGGGAGATCGTTCTAGAGCCCGGCTCATAGGAGGTGCTCAGTAAATCCTGCTTCCTTTCCCCCAGGGCCCCAGCTTCCTGGGACGACGCGTCCCCACTGTCAGCCGCTAGGTGTCAGGAATCCAGGAGCGGAGTTTTAGGACTTGGCGCTGCTCCCGGGAGGTGATGGCTCCCCCTGGGGCTCTAGAGGTCATGTCTCCTTTCAGGGCCTCCCTTAGGAAGGAGGCCATGAGCTTCAGAGCAAGAATTAGGAAGCACTGCAGGAAGTACCTCTGACAGGCCCACCCCTGACATCTGTGAGGCTCGGGGCAGAGGACAAAGGGAGGCTACTTAACACATATCTAGAGATTTGTTATAACCAAGCTAACAAACTGCTAAACAGAATATGTTGTAGCCTCCTACATTGACAAATGAAACTTCACAATCACCTGGGAGGCCAGGCTGCATTTAGAATTCCTGGACTCCTGGAGTCCAGTGCTGGAACGTGGCAGAGTGGGGAGAGCCCATCCCCAGCCCTGCCCCTGGCCCCAACCTGGGCCTCGCGTGGGACCTCCCCAGGCCGTTGGTTCGTGGACCGTCCACACACCTGGCAACAGCTGCTCTGGGGAAAGGCCCATGCAGACCGTGGGGCAGGGAATTCTGGGGTCCTGCCTTTGGAGGAGGGACATGGGCCTTGGGTGGGCATGTCCCCTTGGCTCACGGACCTTTTGCTCCCCTATTGGGGGTGGTGAGGGCAGAGGAGGACCAGAGTGCGTTCTTCTGGAATGTGGGGTCCAAGGCAAGAGCCCTCCTTGCCTAGGTCTAAGTATTTGTTTTTGTTTTTGTTTTCTAACATCTTTATTGGGGTATAATGGCTTTACAATGGTGTGTTAGTTTCTGCTTTATAACAAAGTGAATCAGTTATACATATACATATGTTCCCATATCTCTTCCCTCTTGCGTCTAGGTCTAAGTTTGATGCTGCTCTCAGGACACGCCCAGGACCTGGCTCCGGAGTGAATGTCCTCACCCTGCTTGTGTCCCAGTACTTGAGGCAGCCCAGAGCCCCACTGGAGCAGGGTGACGTGGGCCACTGTGCCTTGCTGAGCTTACAATCTAGGGAGCTGGCCCTCCCTCCCCCCAGACACCAGGGGGCTCCTCTCCAGCACCAGCCCCTCCCTTGCTACCCAGCACACCTCACTTTCCTCTTGCGGGGGTTGGGAGTCGGGGGGAGGGGGGAGGAGTGTCTGCTGCCTCCTGCTCCCACCTCCCCAGGACTCTGACCCTACCCTGCCTACCCTGGCTCTGTGGATCGCTCGGAGCTGGGCCCTGTGGGCAGTGGGCAGCCCTCCCTAGCTTGTGCCAGGAAAGTGGGACACCGACTACTTTAGCCAATGTTTCTCGCTCACTCAGCTGAAAAGCCACTGCTTCCCTGAAGCTCCTAACCCTCATTGGGCCTGGCAGCTCCTTCCCTGATGCTGTATGACAGTCCCGATGGCGGGGCTCCCACACCTGTCCTGCCGCCTGGCCGGCTCCTGGGTGCCTCTCTCACGAGGGCACAGCATCTGCCACAGGCGATCATCCTCCCCCTTCGGTGCCACCTGCCTTTGGGCTCAGCAGGACCTCTTCTAGGCTCCCATTACTGTACTGTACATTCCCCCTCTTGCCCTAAAGGGTGTGGTGAACAGACCCCGCTGTCAGGGTTGAGAAGCAATTCAGAGACCATGTCTCATTGGGAGAGGAGGGCCCTGGGCCCTGGGCGGAGGGCAGTGACAGGGATTTCCCGGCAAGGCTGACCTGTGCCCAAAGCTGTGGCCAGGAGGGGCCGGTACCAGCCCTGCTCCCAAGTATGTGGTCGGGAACACTCTGGACTGGAGCACTCACCCTCCCTCAGCCACGTAGCCTGTGGTGCCGGCTGCCACCTTAGGAACGAACGACTCCTGCAGACTCCGCCCCCATCCCCGTCTTTGTTCGCTGACGGCCTCGTTCTTGCTGTGTCAGCATCGTTGCTGTCCCCTGCCAGGTGTGGCCGCTGTCCCGCAGCCAGCACAGCTCCCTTGGGATGGGGACTCCTTGTCACTGGGGACTGTGTCTGGGACTGGGTGAGGGGGTGCCCACCTCATCCCACCAGGTAATGGAGGGAGGGAGATGCACCCATCACCCCTGGGCTGTGGGCCACCCTGGAGGCCTCTCCTCCTTCGTCGTCCGATGGCCGCTGTCTCCCTCCTGGCAAGCCACCCCTCCCTGCTGGCTCAACAGGGACCAGTGGTCTGATCTGTCAGTCAGTGAAGAGGCTCCATGATGGGGGGCAGTGCCTGGGGCAGTTACCACACGTGTGGGACCCCAGATTCTCCCCATGCAGGCCAGCCTCCCTGGCTCAGGTGGGACCCAGGCCAGTGGCATTAATCTGAGAGGGGAATCACTGAGACCGTCCTCTTTCCCACACCTTTGCACCTGCTGTGCCCATCTCAGTGCCATCCCCCTCCTTGTGGCCCTCGAGCCCTGCCAGCGCCCCCTTTCTGAGAAGTCTCCTGACTGCAGAGCTCCCCAGCCAGTCTGACCAGTCAGACCCATGACCCGGTTCCTGGGAAGTAGCCGTGTACCTTCTTGATCTTTCTCTGCCACCCCCCTCTGTGTGCGCTGAGCCTTTAGGACCTTACAAGAGGTGATGGGCTCGTGATGCTCACAGCACTCACCTATGCTTCAGTTGCCCATCTGAGAGACAGACACACCCTGTCCCCCACCCCGTATCCCAGACACAATGACCCAGCTACATCCTGGTGGGAAGTACCTCCCTCCTCTGGGAAGCGCTCGGGAAGCAATTGAGGATCTGACCTCATGTTTGCGTTCATCCGGCCCTGTCTGATGCCACCAGATGTCCGGGGAGCTTCTGCAGGAGAGGGGGGAGTGGGCAGGAGGTGGGGCTGCAGGACGACGAGCTGGATCTGACCTTAGCCCCTTTGGGGGCAAAGCTGTCCTTCTCTCTAACTGGGGTCCCAAGCTGAGGGGTAGCCCAGGCTGCACAGCTAGGTTGCCCATGCCTCCTTGCCCAGAACTATCCCTGACACGTGCTAGAGATTTGCAGGGGAAAGAGCACCAGTGAATACCAGGCCTTGAGCCCACATGAGGGCTGTAAAAGTGAAGGTTTGTGGCTGCAGCTGACATGGAGGGGAGGCTGCTAGGGGCAGGGGACAGGAGACTCTGGGACACTGTGCCCTTCTGGGAGCATCACTGAGCTGGGCTTGTGGGACGGGCTGGAGGACCAGTCACTTCCTCTTTCTGGACCATATCTTTCTAATGAGATCAATCTCCTGCTTCACTGCCCAGCCCACCTGGCTGTTGCAGGAGCAAATGAGGTGATGCAGAGACTGAAAGCATAAAGGTGGGATTATTATTAGCAGGAGTCATATTTGACTTTCTAATTAGCTTCCTAAAAATAGCCACGTTTATAATAGCACAGGGAGAACCCTAAGCTGGAGCTGGCGCCCTGGATTCTTGGTGCGGCTCTGTGGCAGCCTTGTCGTGTGACCTTGGGCTGGGCCCTGAACCTCTCTGAGTATCTGGTTCTAGATGGAGGCTAGACAGTCTCTGAGGGCCACGGGCCCTGAGTGTGAAACAGTAGTCAGATGCAAACTCAGGGAGAAGGGCTCCTCTGAGGGACTAGGTTAGGGCAGTTGGTGTCTCTGAGGCTATCTCTGGCACCTGTTGGGGCATTTACAGGGGTCTTTAGTCTGGCCTTGATCCTGGGGCCTGGGGGCAGGCTGCCTGCCCCATTCCCACCACAGAGCCCAACCATTAGAAGGCTCTGGGGATTACAGATGAGAAGGGTCAGAGAGAGAGGACCTGGGGCGGGGTTGAGGGTAGGTGGGAGGGGAGGGGCTGCAGACTCACCACAGGACATCCCGATGGCTGGGAATCCATTCATTCAGTACCTGTTTATTGAGTGACTACTATGTGCCTGGTGCTGTGTCACACGCTGTGGAGGTGATGGAGGCCACTTCCGATCTAGTGGAGGAGGCAGGCACTCACCACTAACCACACAACTAAACCTCACAAAATACATGCTGCTCTGACAAGGGCTAGAGAGAGGGATGCATGGTGCCAGGGGCACATGTAATGGAGAATTTGACTTAGTTGGGAGGTCAGGGAAGGCTTCTTGGAGGAAGTGACATGGGTTGAAACTGGAAGATAATAATAACTGGGCAAAGCCGTTGTTTTATTTTATTTTTTTTTGCGGTACGCGGGCCTCTCACTGTTGTGGCCTCTCCCGTTGCGGAGCACAGGCTCCGGACATGCAGGCTCAGCGGCCATGGCTCACGGGCCCAGCCGCTCTGCGGCATGTGGGATCCTCCCGGACCGGGGCACGAACCCGTGTCCCCTGCATCGGCAGGCGGGCTCTCAACCACTGCGCCACCAGGGAAGCCCCGTCATTATTAATAATTGGTAATAACTGGGCAAAGCACGGGGTGGGAGGGGAATTCCAGGCAGAGGGAATAGAGGAGCAAAGACCGGTGAGCAGAAGAGTAGAAGAGGGGAAGGAAGAGCTGGGGTGGCTGGAGTGGAGAGGAGAGTGGGGCCCCAGGACACCTGCCTTGACCCACAATGTCAATGTGATGAAAGGCCCAGAAGGGGGAGGAGATTTTCGATTTGAAGCTCTTATTGTGGTCCAAGCCAAAGGTAATGGCAGTTGAACCAGGGTGATGGTGACAGTGAGGCAGGGCAGGGTATTCAAACGGTAAACTGCATAGCCAGACTCAGACATCAGCGGGAAGCAGTGGGAGGGCTCACGGTGACTCAGAATGCAGACCCGGACATACACCTACAGGATAAAGCCTACAGGATGGGGTGTTTCTCCCTCCAGCACGGCCCTGTCTGGTTTCGGCTCTGGGAGGAAACACCTCCTGTCTGTCCCTGTGAGTCACTGGCCCCTCCAGGGAGTGCAAGCCTAGGACCTGCCAGGACGCTGTCCCCCACGGGTCCCCATCTCGATTTTCCTTGCCCCTCTGTCCCCAGGGCACTGCTGCTGTGACTCCCCAGCCCCCTGCCTCCCCTGTCTGCTCTCTGGGTAGAGGGACCAGTCAGCTTGTGAGAATAAATGGGGAACTGGGACAACTGGCCCTACAAGGGGCTTTCCTGAAGACAGTGCCCAGACTTGGGTGTATGGGGACACCGATGGGCTCCCGAGGAGGGTGATCCTGAAAGGGGGTCCTGGGAGACCATCCCCTACGCGGCATAGCCAGGCTGGGTGCTGAGGACCCGGGAGGGTATGACTTACCCCAGCAAACTACAGCCACCTGGATGGGACACTCCAGCCTCCCGGGCATTTTAAAACTTGGGAGAGGCAGGGTTGTGGGGTCTTTCTGGCCTGGGGACCCCCGATATCCTCAATGTCCCGGACCTTGCACTGCCTCCTGCCCCGGGACTTTTGCCCCTAGAAGGTGGACCTCTGGGACTTTGAAGGGAGGCCTCTGGAGATAGTGAGATTTCAGTCAGAGCACGGATTCCAGCTGCCACCAGATTCTAGGAGACGGGTTATAGGTAACCTCTCCAGTGAGTAGTCTTAGGGCTACTGAGGGGTGACATAGAGCCCTCTACCCCAGGGAGGCCATTGCCCTATACTGAGATCTTTTCTAGGGCTTGAAGGGATCATCCTTCAGACTCCCCTCCCTTGGCTTCCTGGGGAAAATTCTCTCCCTTCGCCTAAGGGAGGCCTGAGATGGCAGCAGAGACTTCCAGCTCCTCTCTCCCCACAGCAGTCTGGTCATCCTCCTTGCCCCCCAGAGTAGGATTTTGGTAAAGGGACAATCCCAGGGTCCATCAGGGACCCTCAGTGTGGAGACCTTGGAAAGTTAGCTACTTCTTAGGTCTAGCCTCATTGCAAGACAACTTTCTGTGCGGGGCTGCAGCCCAGGATGCATTCTCTTTTCTAGAGAGCAGAGGTTGGATGGAGCCGGGTGCACATTCCAAAATGTTCTCTACGCTGGTGGGCATGTAAGGAGGGTGAAAGGGCCTCTTTTCTCCAGTGCTCAGGTGGGGAAACTGGACACAGAAGGAAGAGGGGACTGGCATGAGGACAGCACCCAGGAGTCCTGAAGTTCAGCCCTGTGCACTCTTCCCACCCCTGGAAACCCTGTTCTGCCCCTCCCCCCCATTCCAGGTCCCCCACTCCAACTGCCCTTGGACCACGGGATGGACCCTTGGGGAGGTGGCTGGGAGCCTGGAAGCTTTCTGTTCTGGGGCAGCACCCCTCTCTCCTGGCCACTCAGAGAGGCTCGAGGGGATGGAAGTTTCATCTGGTCCCTGCTGGTAAACCCCGTAAGCCCAGTGAGCTGCTGGGGCCCCAGAGGGGCTGATCTTTATTTCTCCCTAAGGCCAGGCTACATGCCCCCTGGGACCAACCCCAGCCTGGCCTGCCTCCCCACCAGGCCCCAAGGCGGGTTCAGGACACTGAGAGTGGAGGTTGAGCCCCAGCCTGGGGGACAGGTCCCAGCCTGGCCTCTGGCAGGCTGAGTGACCTGAGGCAAGTTTCTGTTCTTACCTTGGCCTCCATTTCCCCATCTGTTCAATGAGTAGGTTGACATAAGGAGGTTTCCCCCAGACCTCAGCTTTAGGGCTCTCTCTCAGCCTACCTCGTGCCCCCATTCCTGTTTTCCTGGCCCCTCCGTGCCTCTCTCCTTGGTGTCTGGCAGGCCCTAGCTCAGGGAGCCCTCCCTAGGGGCACACCCGCACCTCCCCACCGCAGCCCCTGCCTGCTTGGCCCTTGATCTGCCTTGGGCCTGGCTGGCCCTGCTGGCTTACGTATTTCCTCCCTCACCCAGATACTGTGCATTCTGAGCAGGTTCCTGATGGGTACGTAATAGGACCATAACATTATTCAGCTTGCCCGCGGTAAAATGGGATAACACCCAACTCCCAGAGCTGTTACAAGGATTAAACAAGCTAATGACATGTTTGCAAAAGAGCTTTGTAGGTGGTGTGTCAGAGGCCACGCTTCCTCACACCCCTGTCTGCGGGGTCACGCCAGCACTAGTGGCATTTGCTAGCCACAAGCTCACCTTCTGAGGGTTGGAATTCAGGTCGGACCTCTGCAGGGTTGTCCAGTCCTGGTTCCTCGAGGTGAGAGAGGCCTGAAGTCTGGTGAGAGGGAGGGCTGAGCCAGGTATAGCTCCACTACTTACCAGTACTAGAGTAGTCCAGGGGGCTGGTGGGGTCTGGAGTCATAGCCCCCACTCTTCCCCCACAACCCCACCCAGCACCCCCTGGGAAGGGCAGGTCTCAGCTTCTGCAGAAGAGAAGGCAGGACATCCCCTGGCACCATCTAAGATACCAAACTGATCGGAGACTTTATCCTGAAAGCTCCCCTCTCATCTCAGGAGCAAGTCCACAGGCCTTAGTTGAACATGGAAGGTCTCAGGGACCGGGCCTTTTTGCCCTTTCTGCCTCATCTCATCCCTCTTCCTCCCATCCCCTACTGGCCACTCTGAGTTCCTTGGGAACCATACTGTTCACAGGCGACCCTAGGAGAGGGGTGCTAATAGTAAGTAAAGGATGCAGAGACATTAAGTGGCTTGCTCGAGGCCTGTGAGCCCAGCTAGCAGTGGAGGAGATGGGAACGGATTCCACCTGGAGACGTGCACCTGCTAGCTCTGCTGCCCCTGAGGTGGGGAGACCAGCTAGGGGGCTTTGCAGTGTTCTAGGTGACAGAGGATGGAGGCCTGAGTGGGGCAGGGCCAGGGGTTTGGATACACTTGGGAGAAGGAGAAGGAGGTGCTGGAGTTTGAAGCTTTGAAGACTGGGCAAACGGGGTAGGGCCCCAAGAGAGCTGGCGGCGTTCGGTTTGGGGGTGGTGTGGGTATGGGTCATGGGAGGGGCCAGGGTCTGGGGCTCAGGAGCAGAGTCACTTGGGAGTTATTTGCCCAGAGCTGTGGGACTGGACATTGGCACCTAGGAGTGTGTGTACAGGGAGAAGCCCCAGGAGCCTCAAATCAGGGTCCTCCAAGAAACTGGGGGTGCTGAGGGCCCAGACAAGGTTTGGGGTCGAGACACGTGCCCGGGAGAGGACCAGTGGGCAGCAGCGTCCATCGGTGCCCCCAGGACAGAGGGAACAGTAGCCCTGGGGCAGCGGGGGCAGGGGTGTGTGTGTGTGTGTGTGTGTGTGTGTGTGTGTGTGTGAGAGAGAGAGAGAGAGAGAGAGAGAGAGAGAGAGAGAGAGAGGACTTGTGGGCAGGAATTGCACAGACGGAGGTTTCTCTCCTTTTTTTTTTAATTAATTAATTTATTTTTGGCTGCGTTTGGTCTTCATTGCTGGGCGCAGGCTTTCTCTAGTTGCGGCGAGTGGGAGCTATTCTTCATTGTAGTGCATAGGCTTCTCATTGCGGTGGCTTCTCTTGTCGCGGAACACGGGCTCTAGGCGCGCAGGCTCAGTAGTTGTGGCGCACGGGCTTAGTTGCTCCACGGCATGTGGGATCTTCCCGGACCAGGGCTCAAACCTGTGTCCCCTGCATTGGCAGGCGGATTCTTAACCACTGCGCCACCAGGGAAGCCCAGACAGAGGTTTCTCTTGATTTGAGGAAGAGCTTTCTCATCAGTGGAACACCCAAAGATAACAGAGGCTTCTTCTTGGGATCCTGAGCTCCCTGTCACAGGAGGTGTGGGAGGCAGGGCAGGATGGCCTCTCTGCAGGGTGTGGGCTGTTTCTGAGGGGATTTTTCCCAGAGGTGGTGAGAGATACGAGGCCAGAGAATCTGCAGCTAGTTGGGGGGCATTGCTTCCTAAACATTAAACAGACCCCTTCCTTGGCTGCAAGCTCTGACATGTGTGTGATGGACCCCAGGCCTCCTGCATCACCACAAGGAGCTCCTGGCCCTGCCCAGGTCTCAAGCCCTTCTTCTTGGGGCGCTTCCCCTGCCTCCTTTCACCCCACGCCCACTTCAGAGCAGGCCTCCGAGCCAGGGTTTCCTGCCTGGCGTCACAGGAGGAAAGCTAGCAAGGAGATCCAGCGGTAGCTGCCAGCCCCCCATTCCATTCCCGTTGACAGGCTGACCCTGGGGAGGGGGCTCCCGAGAAGTTTCCTTAGACGTTTAATTGAAATTGCACTGCTTGGTAATTAGGAGAAGCAGCACACTGTTCTATAAATGACTGTAATTATAGTTCCTTTCTGCAGCCAAACCTGGAGTTTCGCGGATCACCTGGGGAAACCGGGTGAAGGGGGGAGGGGAAGAGAGGTGAAGACTTGGTAGTGGAAGGCCTGCCGTGGGCCAGAGCCTCACCACGAGTTTACTGTACTCACAAGGCCGCTCCACAGACCCCTGGGGCCTGGAGACGACGTGGTTCAAGGCCCCAGTGTGACAGAAGGGAGAAGCCTGGAGAAGGAGGGAACTTGCCTGGACTCACAGAGGCATCAACGGCAGAACGGCGCTGGAACCCAGCCTTTCCCTCAGCCAGACTGATCCTCTCATCTGGGGTCTTGGTCCATGCCAAGCGCTTTCTCCTCTCTTGGTGTTCCTCACTACTCCCTTCAGCCTGGCACACTCCCCTCCCCCATCTCTGGGATACCTTACTCTTCCCTCTGGTTGATGTGTGACAGCACCTCCTCCAGGAAGCCTTCCCTGAACCTCTGGATAGGGTCAGTGCCTCCTCGGGTTCTCCATGGCTGCAGTGTGTCCCTCTATCCGCCAACAATGATCCTACCCTGGGTGGACCTGTCTTCCTTAGAGATTATGGTCTTGAGGTCATGGACCCCATTCAATTCTCAGTAAGGAACTGGAGCTGGCTTGTACTGGCTTTTGAGAACTGGTGGTTACATTTTGAGGAATTTTGTGAACTGGTTGTTAAATGCAGCCATTGTTAGTAATTAAATTACATAAATTTACAATTAAATACATTTCGTTAAAAAGGGAAATACACACTAAAACCTCATCACTTCCTAACGATTTTACTGTTACCCATGCTCATAAGGTTATTCATGTCCATCGTACCTGGTGGTGGAGACACAGTATACAATGGTGTGAACCAGCCCAGCATTCAACGACATCACATTTGGTGGCTGATACCTGCTGCAGTAGAAATGTTAACACCACAGAAATGGACAAACGCAGACTTCCCTGGTGGCGCAGTGGTTAAAAATCCACCTGCCAATGTAGGGGACATGGGTTGGAGCCCTGGTCCGGGAAGATCCCACATGCCGTGGAGCAACTAATCCCGTGCGCCACAACTACTGAGCCTGCGCTCTAGAGACCGCAAGCCACAACTACTGAAGCCTGTGCGCCTAGAGCTCATGCTCTGCAACAAGAAGCCACCGTAATGAGAAGCCCACGCACCGCAACGAAGAATAGCCCCCACTCGCTGCAACTAGAGAAAGCTCGTTCGTAGCAATGAAGACCCAACGCAGCCAAAAATAAAAAATATAAATAAATAAATAAATTTATAAAAAAAAAGAAATGGGGAAATGCTGCACATCGGGGCCCCTCGCCGCATCCCAGAGAGCTGGTTGTGAAACATTTCTCAGCTCACCACTGAGTTCGTCTCTGACCTTCTGCCTTGACACACAGCAGTGCTCAGTGAGGTGTTGCCCAACAAGAGGAGAGAAAGAATGTGGGCTTTACCTCAAGATGCAGGGTTGTCTGCTTCCAACATCTACCACCATTGCTGACTCTGGCCGTTGCCCCATTTTCCTCTTGGGGCTCTTGTGGGGGCACAGGCAAGGCCTACGGCTGGGGCCTGCATCTGTGGGCACTGGGGTGGAGGGGAGACATATTTCCCAGGACAGGGCTGAGGGACCCCAGAGAGTCGGCAGGTGTGGGCGGCCTTGGCAGGGCTCACGGAGAGCTGGGCCCCGAGGAGGTCCTGCCACTTCCTTTCCCAAATGGTCCATGGCAGCATGCCACCTTCCCGCACCCCTTCCAGCCTGGCCACGGCAACAGGTGTGGGCAGAAAGGCTGGGCTGGTTTCAGAGAGGGTGTCGGAAGTCCCCCCTCCCGCAGAACTTTGGGTAAGAGTTGGTCCTTTCAGGTTCTTTCTTAAAAGTGGCACTCCTCTCTTTGGGGAGCAGACCCTTGAGAATCCCAGGTCAGGAATGAGGAAAGAAGGGGAGGCTGAACACTTTCTACCCATTGCCACACACAAGGCAACCCGGCTCTACCCCTCATTCTACAGAGGGCGATACTGATGAACTTGCAGTTCACTTAGCCCAGGGCTTTCCTGCAGCTTTTTATAGTGGTTCTCAACCAGGGGCAATTTTGTGCCCCCCACCCCTGGCACCCAGGGCACATTTGGCAATATCTGGAGACATTTTTTTATCAGCACAACTGGGAAAGGGGTGCCACTGACATCTAGTGGGTAAAGGCCATGGATGTTGTTAAATATCTCACAGTGCACAGGACAGGCCCTCACAAGAAAGAATGATCCAGGCCAAAACATCAATAGCGCTGAGGTTGAGAAACCCTGACCTAGAAAGATGTACTCGGACACACACACATATAATGTCAGAGGACACTTCAGTCCCGAGTTAGGAACCCCTGGTCTCCAACCTCTTAATTTATGAGAGAGGGCAGGGGGGATGGTAAACAGCTTTCACCCAGCAAGTTCTCCTGGTAACCTGTGCAGTCAGCACAGTACCTGCACACAGCAGCAACTCAATGAATTGTTGTTAAATTGGGAAGAAACCCAAGAAAGGATTGGACTCTGGGCTGAAACTCCTCTCCAGGTGGTCCCAGACAGGACCCCCAGCGACGTGCTCTTGATCCTCCTTGGACCCTAACCTGTCAGCAGCCACCGCCACTTCTGACCGGCCCCTTCTTCACCGCGGTGAGCCAGTTGATGGTGGGGCAGGCAGGGCTGTCTGAGGGATGAGGGGAGGGTGGGTTGAAGCCAACATCGCACATCTCAGCCAGACAGGCCACAACAGTTTAAGGGTACACCATGAAGGTGGGCACCCAGGGGTAAAGGAGGGCTGGATCCAGTTGCAGGTGGTGATGAGGGCTGGTGTTATCTCCCCATGGCCCTGTGGAGGGGCCAGACTTTCTGATCTTACCTGACAGATGACCCAAGGTCCTTGATTAGCTAGAAGCCCTTGTCTGGTGCCTGCTTCCAGAACTGGCCTTGGAGAGCCCACTGGGGTTATGTCTCCAGGGACCTCAGCTGTCTCCTTCGTTGTCCATCTTCTTCACAGGAAGCAGAATTGCAGTGTGAGGCATGCAGGCTCTACAGCTCTATCCAGGGTTTATATCTGGGATTTACTCCTTACTGGCTGTGTGACCTCAGGCAAGTTACTCAACCTCTCCTTCTTCAACTGTAGAATGGGACTAACTCAACTGTATCTACCTCATAGGGCTGATGGGAGGATCAAATGAGGTAATTTTTTTATAAAGCAATTAGAAGGATACCTGGCCTAGAGTAAGCACTCAATGAATGTGAACTATTATTGGTGTTGTTTTTATTAGGCTGCTCATGCCTCCCGGGGCAGGTAGGAACTAACCCATGGCTCTTCTCTCTGGCATCTCCATCTCTCTGCTGCCCTCTAGTGTCCACTGACTGCACTGTTCTGAGGGAAGGCAAGGTGGTAAACTTGGTGTGCCTAGAAAGACAATTTCTTCCTTTAGATTTCAAAGGAAGTCCGCCATTTAAGGAAACTTTATGGTTGATTTTTGGATAGAGTCGAACAACTAATTTCTTCCCGTTTCTCCCAAATAGAACTCACCTGTGGACTGGCATTTGCATATTAGTTTTCTTGAAGCAATACCCTGGTACAACAAGGGGGCAGTGTATCTTCTTGATATTGATGATAACTGACCATTTCTGTTTTTACAAGTGTGATGAGCTTTGACACCCCCAACACGTTTCTGCAAACCTCCTTACTCCACCGGTTAAGGCAAACACTGCCCACCCACATTCCCAGCGGTGGGGATAACCAGTCCGCGTCCTCAAATTCTCTCTCTCTCTCTCTCCGTCCTACAGTTGGGTGTGAAAGCTGTGTAACAGCGGAGTCCGTGTCGGTTTTGCTCACAGCTCTATCTCTGGTTCCCATCACAGGGTCTAGTACATAGTAGGTGGTCAGTACATGTGTGGGGAATGAGTAATGCACTCGTAGCAACCAGTGGCCATGTGGCCTCCCCTCCCCCCTCTCCATCCTCCCCCTCTACAGACACTGTGAGAAGTGAAAGGACAACCACAGAAGAGTAGGGCGTTCTGTGCTGAGCGCTTTTGCTGTGCAAAGCTAAGTGCGATGTATCCGTGGGCCCTGGGGAGAGTTTTTTTTTTTTTTTTTTTTAAGGGAAAGATGAAGGTAAAGGGAGAGCATGGCTCCCGTGAGAGGGGGCGGGCGGGTTGGAGAAGGTCTGGATATCTATCTGGTTCTGCTGATGGGAGGTCAGTGAGACAAAGGGGAGGTGCAGGAAAGAGTCCCGGGGCCCCCGAGTCCTGGAAGTCACAAGGCTACTCTGGTAGCCTTCAGCTTGGTCTCCCGCAGCACACCTGTGCTTGGGGACAACATGGCCGATGCTCTCCCCAGGTGCCGGTCAGCTCTACAGCTCCTGCCTTGGCTTCAGTGGAATGCTCAACACCTGAGCCGGGTCCGTTCTCCGGGTTTTTACACCTCTCAGCCACGCCCTTGATCCCGCCCTCTCACCTCCAGCCAATCCGAGAACCTCAGCAACCCTCACCGCCTCCACCTGCAGCAGCTGCGCTTGGCGTGTTCTGATGCTGGGTTACCCGCGCTCGTCTGCAGAAGTCCGGGCCTCCGCTTGCCCCCCCCCGTCCCACCCCTGAGGGTGGTGGAGGGTTCGGCAGCCAAGTGCCTGTGCCAGTCGTAGGCCCCCGGGCCAAGCGGGCGCTGCCCGGGATTGCCCTTTCTGGAGGCGGTACCTTCTTCACGTGCGCCCTCTCCACCGGCAGGGCACGGATTCCAGGAACGGGGCAAGGGAGGGAGCTGTGGCGCGGGCTCTGGCTTCAGCCCAGTCCTGGCTCCCCTTGACGGGCCTCAGACTCGTCTGATAAATGGGGGTTTGTGGCTGCTGGGGTCCGCTCTGGGACGATTTAGCCTTTACTGCTAGGGCAGGCTTTCTAAGCCAAATAAGTCCACCTTGGGCTGGGGCCTGCTGTCCCGTCCCCTCTCTGGCCCCGCTGTAGACTCATCCTCTATTCCCCTGTCCTCTGCCTCTCAAGCCCACCATCCTCTTAAACCCTGGCGGCTGAGCGTCCCAGCCCCACGCTGTTGCCTTGGGCTTTGGCTCCACCTAGTGGCACAGTGTTTAACTTCAGAGGCGCTGACAAGCTCTGGGGCGAGGGAGGCGGCTGGTACACCGTGGATACCTGGATGCCTCAAAGAGATCCAGGAGAGGACAAAGTGGCATTTCTCTGCCTCAGCCCTTGCTGCAGACCTGGCTGAAGGCTGCCTCAGCCCATACCCTCCCTCCTGTTCCGAGGGAGGCTGGGGTACTGGGAGAGTACCAAGCGCAGATGTCCCTCCAGACCCCTCTGTCTCTGCAGAAGGCTTCGGTAACACCACAAGGGCTCTCAGAGGAACTAGTGCCCCTGCCATTCCTGGCCACGTCACTACACCCCGCCCCCGGGCTGGCCCTGACACCCAGCTGCTGCTGTCCCAGGGCCACCCCAATCCTGGGAGAGCCTGCTTGCCTTCCCCTGAGAACTGGCACACAAACCAGCTCTATTCCCGCTTTTCTCCCTGCCCTCATTCTAGGTCCTTCTCAGCCATTTGCTCTCCCCAGCTTCTTCCTAATCTCCTCTCCGCACCATTCTGTCTGTCTGTATGTCTGACTGTATGTCTGTCTGCCAACCTTTCCACATCCTCTTTGTAGGGCACTGCCCTTGTGCCACAGAGAAACCTCTCACAGCCCACTAGTCCTGATGTCACCTGCCCTGAACACAGGCTGTAGTCCCCATATAGGTTTGGGCAACTGGTCTGTGGCTGGCTGTGAAAACAAGGGCAAGTGGTCCCTCCCCGTCCCGCCCCATCTACTCACCCTCCTTGGTAGGGAAGAAGCACCAGTGCCAACCTCCAAGCCTGGCCTGTTTCACCCTCCCTGCCCTTAGCAGCTCCAGCCACTGGCTGCAGTAAGGAAGCCCTTTCTTACGTGACATATGACATGACATGATATGACCTCGTTTTCATCCCTGATCTTAACTGGTGTCTTCCTCATTGGGAGCTAGACTCTGTCTCCACAGTCTAGCCAAGGTCACGTTTGTCCTTAGCGTGTGTGTGTGTGTGTGTGTGTGTGTGTGTGTGTGTGTGTAAAGGGGTGTATGTTTGGGGTGGAGGATAGGGAAGATGTATTGGCCCAGGTTACTTCTATGTTGCCCGCAACAGGAGCCCATGGCCGGGGGCCTCCGCAGGGGCCCCGTTTGAATATTTGACAGCTGGGAAAAAATTACCAGCTCTAAAATAAGAACACCACAAAATTGAAATCAATAAATTCTTAATCAAATGTCCTACTGTAATGTTATATCAACCTCATTAATTGTTAAATTTAGTATTCATAAAAATTTCATTACCTTTGAAAGAATGTGTGGGTTAGGTTTTTCTCATTTTATAAGAATTCCCCAATTGTAATTTAAATCAGCTACTCCTAGCCAAATGGTTTCAAGAGCAAAATTATAAATATCCTTTCAAAGATTTTACAGAGGTTTAAAATATTTTACTATGTTTGCACGGATGTGGGGTACAGCTGTCAAAAATAAAATGCCTGGGCTTCTAGAGGTCCTAAAACTGTGCTTTGTCTCAGGATGAGGCAGGGGTCAGTGAGGCAGTGAGGCTGCTGGGGTGGGCATGGGACACAGGAAGGCCTGGGGACAGGGAGGGGACAGTGGTGGTGATGGGGAGAGAGAGGCATAGTGTCTCCTCCCCGAAACCTGCCAGGGAATACTCTGGGCTACTTATTCACCTCTCAAGTTGGGGTACAGGGGCTCCTCTGGATTTACAGGGGTCTTATGGGGGCAGGGAGGGACCCACCAGGTAGATGAGGGAAGAATAGGGCTCGGGCTTGCGCTCACCCCATGGGAAGTCCATGTGGGTGCTCGGCCCTTGTAGAGTAAGTTCTCAAAGGAGGGCTGTGATGGGTGGCACCAGGGGGCAGCCCTCAGAGATGTCCTTTGCAGGGATCCCCAAACTGGGAACACTTCTCTGTTGAGGGCTATGGTCCCCTGGCTTCCAGGTCCTAACTTCTCCCCTCCTCCACCCTGTTTTACTCTCACCACAAAAGTTCTGTCAACTCTGTCCCATAGTTTCCTTCATTTCACTCTCTCTGGCCAGAAGGAATAGCCCAGGATCCACTAAAAGAAACAGTTCCCCAATGGGCTTCCCTGGTGGCGCAGTGGTTGAGAGTCTACCTGCCGATGCAGGGGACACGGGTTCGTGCCCCGGTCCGGGAGGATCCCACATGCCGCGGAGCGGCTGGGCCCGTGAGCCATGGCCACTGAGCCTGCGCATCCGGAGCCTGTGATCTGCAACGGGAGAGGCCACAACAGTGAGAGGCCCGCATACCACAAAAAAAAAAAAAAAAAAGAGTTCCCCAAGTGGGGTCCCCTCTCCTCCGGGGCATGAGCACTCAGTCTTTATCAACCTTGGCTACGTAATCGCCAGCCTGGGTAGGGAGGACAGATGTCATTCCATCCTGGGAAGGTCTCCTGACCCTCAGAAGACCATATGACCCCTCCTAAGGTGAAAGAAAGAAGGGAAGGAAGGAAGGAAGAAAGGAAGGAAGGGGGAGGGAGAAAGAGCAAAAGGAATTTAGTGCTAATTTAATAATAATAAAAAAATGTCTGGGACTTCCCTGGTGGCATAGTGGTTAAGAATCGCCTGCCAACGCAGGAGACACGGGCTCGAGCCCTGGTCCGGGAAGATCCCATATGCCGCGGAGCAACTAAGCCCCTGTGCCATAACTACTGAGCCTGTGCTCTAGAGCCCGCGAGCCACAACTACTGAGCCCATGCTCCATAACTACTGAAGCTCACACCCCTGGAGCCAGTGCTCTGCAACAAGAGAAGCCACTGCAAGGAGAAGCCTGTGCACCGCGAGGAAGAGTAGCCCCCGCTCTCCACAACTAGAGAAAGCCCGCGTGCAGCAATGAAGACACAATGCAGCCAAAAATAAAATCAAAAAATAAAATAAAATAAAATTTAAAAATGGAATAAAAAAAAATCTCTAAAAAAAAAAATGTTCTAAGAGTCACCTTCTGCTCCTTAATATTAGAAAGGCCACAACCTTGAGACTTGTCTCCAGGGCCGATTTCTCCCCAAACATCTCTAGGTTCTTCCCACCTCCCACTCCAGACTATTTAGACTGTTTGTTAGAGTCAGGGTAGGGTTAGAACATAGAAGAAACTCACTCTGAGGAGGTAGTAAGGTAGGGTGAGTGCAGTTTGACTTAGTGACAGTTTGACACAGCCTGGATCTGTGCACGAGAAAAGAAACACGTAATTTTCATGTATGGTATCCACACCCTAAGCTAAGTCACAGGGGGTAGTAGGGTGCTATCAAATGCAATGAAGTTAGGTGGGCTGCTTTGAGAACCCATGATTTTCTAAGTACTTTATTATCTTACTTAATCCTTACAACAACTCTGAAGAGCAGGAATGATTAGCCCCATTTTATAAAAATTTATTTATTTTTTGGCCACGTGGCGCAGCTTGTGGGATCTTAGTTCCCTGACCAGGGATTGAACCCAGGCCACGGCAGTGAAAGTGCAGAGTCCTAACCACTAGACCACCAGGGAACTCCTGATTAACCCCATTTTAAAGATGAAAAAATTAAGGCTGAAGTAGCTTGTCCAAGGCCACACGTTCATTCAGTGGTTGGCCTAGGATTTAAACCCACGGCCCTCTGGCTCCAAAGCTTATGCTTGTTTCACAGTGCAGAATAGTATTACTGTGTCTGTGGTCTGCCCGGTGCCTCCCTGAATTGGAGACTGCCTTTTCCCCATCCTGAGGCCCCATCAACCACAGAGGCTGCTGGTCCCTGGCTGCAGGGGTGGGCGGTGACACAATCCTGCCCATCAGGCCTAGTATAATGGCCCTGTTCACTATGATTGACTAAGAGGTCTGCATGTGTCCCCAGCTGGCCAATCAGACCTCCTCTGTAAGATCTGTGGTTGTTGGAGTAGGGGGGTCCCTCTACCTCTAGGAGGGTGAGCTCTGGGGATCAGGGAGTCTGCAGCTGCCTTGGCTGCTTCTTGCCATATGCAGGTGGCTGCAGGAGGGCACAGACAACATGGAAGAAAGGAGAATCAAGAGACAGGGAGAGGGCTTCCCTGGTGACACAGTGGTTAAGAATCGCCTGCCAATGCAGGGGACACTGGTTTGAGCCCTGATCCGGGAAGTTCCCACATGCCGTGGAGCAACTAAGCCCGTGTGCCACAACTACTGAGCCTACACTCTACAGCCCGCGAGCCACAACTACCGAAGCCCACATGCCGAGAACCCATGCTCCGCAAGAAGAGAAGCCACCGCAGCGAGAAGCCTGCACACCTCAACGAAGAGTAGCTCGCCGCAACTAGAGAAAGGCCGCGCGCAGCAACGAAGACCCAAAAGAGACAAAAATAAATAAATTAAATAAATAAATTTAAAAAAAAAGAGAGAGACTGGGAGAGAGGGCATGTGAGCCCTGAAACACCACTGGCACACCAGCTTCTATGCTGACTTTTCCAATTTATGTCAATAAATTTTTATTTATTTATGTATTTATTTTTGTTTAAGCCAGTTTGAGCTAGATTTCTGCCACTTGCTACTGAAAGAATTCTGACAAATATTATTCTATAATTAAAAGTGTTATAGACAGGAAGTCTCTTCCCTATTGGAAGGGGAAAGGTAATTGCAGTAGTCAGAGTTGTTGATGGCAAGTGACAGAAACCCAGCTTGATTTGGGTGGTGCAGACTGGGGTTTACCAGAAGGAAAGAGGTGTAGCTGGGCCTCCGGGGCTCTGGGAACAGAGACAAGGTCTTGGCCATGACCTGTGGGCTTAGAGCTCTTCTCTGAGTTTTTCTGGCTCTGGTTTCGTTCTCTTCACTCACTTCTTCCCTCCGGGTGGACAGAACATGGCCTTACTCCTCACTGCTTGGCCGCCAGAGAAGGATTGTTGCTCTTTCCTCCCATAAACTTTGGAAGGTTCTGGAAGGGACCATGAATGGTCCAGTCTGGGTGAGTCGACACTCGAGTAGAATCGTCCTCTGTGACCAGGACCCATCTCTGTGTTTTTGGGGTCTTTCCCAGAGAAGAGACTGTCATCATGAGACATGGAATTACCCCACAGTGTCTACCACAGAAATGAAAATACTGGTCATCTATTCTGTGCCAGGCACTGTGCTACATGCTGGGGATTTCTGAGTTTCCAGGCACACTTCTGCCCCCCTGCAAGTTCTGCAGTGATTAAGTAATAGACCCAGATGTCAGACAGGGTCAGAATGTCAGCTTTATTCTTGGATGGAAGAACCAGGCTTCCTTCACCTTCTTCCCTGACTTGGCCTAATTTACTGCAGTCAAGACTGCTATCTGGGTGTGTTGCCATCAAGATAAAAACTACATTTCAAGCTACATTCCTTGTAGCTAGGTGCAATCATTCTGGTAAATTCTGGCCAATGAGATGTAACTGGACTTGTGTGGGACCTCGAGGAAGGTTGCTTACATGGAGCTGGCTCAACAGGGAGGGCTCCTTTTGCCTTCTGTAGTTCTTCCTCCTTTTTCTGGCCAGAAGCATGGTTAGAGCTCTGACAGCATCTTGGACCATGACGTGGCCATGGGGCTGCAAAGCGGGTGCTGGCATGAATGGAGCAGAAAGATGGAGCCTGAGTTTTCCACAGGACTGACCAACTAGCCCCGGACTGACCTTTATGTGAGAAAAAACCCACTCCTATTTTGTGTAAGCCTGTGGTGTGGATTTTCTGTTTATCCATCCAAATCTGATCCCAGTCAATATAATCACCTTCTCGGTCATAGGCAGAATTTTAGATGGAGTTAAAAGTGTACTACCTCCACTCTGAGAACTACAGGGTAGTTCCAGAATGCAAGAGATGAGGGGAGAGGAGAGAACAAGGGCTTTGTAAGCACTGGCCAGCCCTCCTGAGACAGCCAAGAGGGGCCCGGGCATGCCTGCTCATGAATCCAACTGCACCCCTCAGAGAATTCACGTTCCCATTGTGAAGGGCTTGGTGAGGGTGGACAATAACGTCCCGTCACTTTTGAGAGGGTGAAAATTTCAGTGTGGGCACTGGCAGGAACAGAAAGGGAGGAAAAAATAATATACATATGTATATATTATATATATATATATATATATATATATATATATAGGAAATACATATATATATATCTCTATATATGATTTCATTACTTCCTACTATACTTGGTGGGCTGGGGCTAATTTTTCCATGAACAGATGAGGAAGCTGAGCATTTGCCCCGAGCCCCACAGCTGGTTGGGGTAGATATGAAACTCGACCACATATTTGTCAGATTCTTAAAATTGTTTACGATTTTCCCATGACATTCAGGTGTTGAACAGAGTTGGAAGTTGAAGGCATAGGGAGGGTGTAGGACCCATCAAAGTCTGAGCGCACGAACCTGGTCTCATTGCTGGGACTCAGCTAAAAGGTCTCCCTGGGTTTGGTTTTGATCTTAAAAATCTAGTATTTGAACATTCTGTCTGGGAAACAAAACGAGAAAATGCCAGCTGTGTGACTGTCCTGGAGTTTATTCTTTTTTTAAAAAAATTAATTATTTATGTATTTATGGCTGCATTGGGTCTTTGTTGCTGCATGCGGGCTTTCTCTAGTTGCGGTGAGCGGGGGCTACTCTTCGTTGTGGTGCGCGGGCTTCTCATTGAGGTGGCTTCTCTTGTTGCGGAGCTCCGGCTCTAGGCACACGGGCTTCAGTAGTTGTGGCTCACGGGCTCTAGTGCGCTGGCTCAGTAGTTGTGGCGCACAGGCTTAGTTGCTCCGTGGCATGTGGGATCTTCCTGGGCCAGGGCTCGAACCTGTGTCCTTTGCATTGGCAGGCAGATTCTTAACCACTGCACCACCAGGGAAGTCCCTGGAGTTTATTTTTGACCGAGTCCTCATCAGATGGAGGGCGCTCCTAGGCTGATTGTTACTTAAGAAAGAGCTCACTGGCTCCTGTGCGCAGGGCAGCCCAGTGGGTGGGTGGGCAGTGTCCTGTATACCTCCAGGCAGTGGGTAGGATTGTCCTTGAAATATACCATAGGTTGGGAATTCCCTGGTGGTCCAGTGGTTAGGGCTCAGTGCTTTCACTGCTGTGGCCCAGGTTCAATCCCTGGCTGGGGAACTTAGATCCCACAAGCCGTGTGGTACAACCAAAAAAAAAAAAAAAAATATATATATATATATATATATATATGCCACGGGTGACTGGACCATGTGACTCTGTGCTGTCTTTTTCATTCCTACCAGGGGATCAGTAGAAATCCCCACTCAAACTAGCTGAAACTATAAAGAGAATTCGTCGGCTCATGTAACTGGAAAGTCTCCAAGTAGGCTCGGTTTACAGCTGGTTTAATCCAGCATTTCTACAGTGGCATCAAGGGCCTGATTTCATTACGTCTTTCTAAAAACTGGCTCCCCTTTGTAATTGCAAAGATGGCTGCCCAGAATTTGGGGGGCTGTAGGCTTCCTCAGTGAGGATTAAAATATCTCCACAAATTCCTTGACACTTCCTTCAAAAGGTGGAAACCCAATTCCCTTCTTCTTGAGTGGGGCTTGACTTAGGGACTCGCTTCTAACGAATAGAAAAAAGCAGAAGTGACAGCGTGTAAATCCAGAGATTAGGGCATAAAAGAGAACGCAGCTTTCAGCTTGCTGTCACTCAGATCACTTGCTCTGGGGAAAGCCAGCTGCCATGTTGTGAGGACACTCAAGTAACCCTGGAAGATGCCCCTGAGGTGAAAAACTGAGGCCTCTGACCAACATCCAGGGAGAACTGGGTCCCCCTGCCAGCAGCCACTGAAAGGTCTTGAGGTAGTGCCAGTTTAATCCAATGTGCTTGGAAGCTCATCCTTGGCCCTGGACAAACCTCAGGTGACAGCAGCTCTCATGAGAAACCCTAAGCTGGAGCCATCCAGCAGAGTTGCTCCTGGATTCCTGGCCCTCAGGAACCGTGAGGTAACAAACATTTGTTGTTTAAGCCACTAAGTTTTGGGGTAGTTTGTTAAGCAGGAATAGATGACTAACATAGTCATCCTTGTCCAAAGAGAAAGATATGCTTCTAGAAATTCTTTCAGAAAAGTGAAGAAGCCTCTCTCCCAGAAGCCGTCCTCATACCCTTCCTCACGTCTGATTGATCACAGGCTCAGACGGATCACAGGCCTGTTCTTCAACCAGTGACTGGCGAGGGGGTAGGATGAAGCCGATAGCCTCTGGCCTGGGCCACTCCTGGAGGTCAGTGCCCCAGACACACGGGCTGAGGGGGAAGGACGGAGGCCTGACCAGGGTTGGGGTGCTGTCAAGAAGAGGACCATAGTCTTTCACACCGTGCCAATTAGGGTTCCTTCCACGGAGGACTGTGGGACCCACTTAAAGAGATTGGCTTTAAGTCAGAAATATACAAATTTCACCTTGGTTCTAAGAGTCTATGAAGGAAAACAAGTTGACTGCTTTTCTTTGTGGAAGCTCATTGCCCCAGTGCTGCCTGTGAGACTTGGCCTTCCCGGGCTGATGTCATTCCAGGCTCAAGGTCATCAGTGAGGCAAAACAGGCTCCCGCCAGACTCTCTTTATCAGAAAGTCATGCCTGGCCCCTCCCCTATAGGAGAACAACGACCACTCTTGACAAGTGCAGATAGAAAATATATATAAATATAAGATAAACAAATATAATATATAAATATACAAATATAATATATAAAATACATATAAATATAAATTTAAAAAAATATTTTTTTTCTAAAAAACTGCTGCTCCGAGTTTGTTGGAAGTGATCCAACACTATTGGAATCCCGGGTCAAGTGGCTGTGTAGGGACAACTTTTACTGTGCCGGGTGATCTGCGGGCTGATAAACACAACAGAAGGGTTAGGAGGATGTCAGCTTGTGAGTGTGTGAGCCCGTGTGTGCGTGTGTGTGTGTGTGTGTGTGTGTGTGTGTGTGTGGTAACAGCTTTGTTGAGATGCAGTTCACATACTACACAATTCACTCACTTAAAGTGTGTAATTCAACGGTTCTTAGTATGTTCAGAGAGTTGTACAGCCATTACATAAATCAATTTTAGAACATTTTCATGTTCATCCCCCCCAAAGAAACCCATTCCCTTTAGATATCATCCCCTTAGCTTGAAGCAACCGCCACTCTTTCTGTCTCTTATATGTGTGCTTTAAATACATCCTTTATTTGCCAGCAGGTAACATTTTGGGGGGGAAAAAAAGGAGAAGTATCATACTGTCCAATGTAAAACATAAGGTAAGAGTGTAGATTGTAGTCATGAAGTGCGCTACATGGCGTGTGTGCTTCCTGACAAGTACGCTTTCATCAAGTGGGCTGTAGTTTTGTTGAAATTCTATTGTGATTGATCCTTGTCTGGGGAAGTGATGGGTGCAGGGAGAGGCCGTGTGTGTTGGCTGGGATGGGTCTGGGGGTGTGGTGTGGTGGGAAGGGGCTGAGGAGACAGATCAGAGAGGAAAGCAACAGAGCCAGTGTGTAGACTGGAATTGACATCCTGGGTTTGGTGCTGACCTGATTTGCCAAGATCTTGAAGTGAGTCCAGAGTGGCCTGACCGCAGACCTCAACTCAAGGGATCCGGGGCTCCTTCTGAGTCAGCCATGCTGAATTACAGCCCCAGATCAGGGCCAGCTGGGGAGGGATGACGGGGATTGGAGTTCAAGGTGAAATTGCTTTGTTTGTTCAAGTTCTTCCAAGGCCTGGGGAATAAAGGCCTTCTCATCACCTCCTCTTCTTGCTCTGGCCTTCCCCACTGTCATAGCCAGGCACCTACTCTGTGGAAGTCTGCAGTGATTGCCCAGCTGGCCTTACACAGGGCAGGCTGTGGGGAGGAGTCAGCCATGCCTCTCCAAATGGCCGCTCCTTCTTTTTTTGGTTTGTTTTAAATGATAAATCTTCTATGAGGCTGAGTTTATTATTATTATTATTATATTTTTAAAAATTTATTTATTTATTTGGCTGTGACGGGTCTTAGTTGTGGCACGCGGGATCTTTTGTTGTGGCGCGCGGGCTTCTCTCTAGTTGTGGTGCTGGCTCCAGAGCGCGCGGGCTCAGTAGTTATGGTGCGCGGGCTTATTTGCCCCGCGGCATGTAGGATCTTAGTTCCCCAACCAGGGATTGAACCTGCGACCCCTGCATTGGAAGGTGGATTCTAAACCACTAGGCCACCAGGGAAGTCCCTCTAAGTGGCCACTCTTGACTTGGGCCCCTCTAGCTCTTTGGGGGCCTCGAGGCCTGGCTTCAGGCTTGCTTCTGCTCCTGCCTTGCTCTAGTGACCCAGGGTAGGTCTCCGCCCCTCTCTGGGGTCTTCCGATCTGTACCATGGGAGACCAAAGAAATGACCCTTAAGGGCCTTTCCAGGTCTCTCAGCCTAGCTCACTTTGGGTAATGAGGTCACTGCTCTACAGTTTGCAGGGTTTTGTCACATTGTTACTGCTCTCATTAGTGTCCTCAGGTCCACTTCTCAATGGCATGGTGATGGGGCTGAGAGCCCAGGCCTGGGAGAGGGATAACCTGAGTTTGAATCCCAGCTCTGTCTCCAGTTAGTGCTGTATCTTTGGGCAAACACCCATTCTGTCTAGGCCTCAGTTTCCTCATCTGTAAAACAGGGAAAGCATTGGAACCTACCTCATAAGGGAAGTGTGAAGATTATGTGGAATAATGCCTGTAACATGCCCTGCACATAGTAAACATTCACTATATTCTATCAGTACAGACAGGGAAAGCTACAGGGCTTTTCCAGGTGCAGAAATGAAAAACCAGGCTCTTTTCGATTTTTCTGGATCCAGATGCTTGGGAGGCAAGCAGCCTGGGAGCACACCTCTCTACTTCTGCTGAGGCTGTCTGGTTGGCCCCCATTGGCAGTGTGTTGAAGGGGGCTGAGGAGGATTCGGGAGCCATGGACCAGGAGGTCAGGATGAGACAGAGATGTGGGTGGCCTGTGGGGTGAGTGTCAGGAAGCTGAGCAAGGCTGTGTGCTGCTCAGTGGGGGCCGAGTTCTTCCCTCTTGTAGGGGTACAGGGCAGGGCCCCAGGCAGAGATACAGTGCCCAGGGAGTCATTTCCCATCTTGCAATTTGTTCTACTCCTCCCTCACCCCGAGACCTTCTCATCACTGCCAGGCATGGTGTGACTCAGAAAGCGCTTTCTCTGAAGCCGATCTCCTTCCTGTTCTCACCGGCTTTGCCCCCACTCCCTCAATCCCCTGCACCTGGACTCCAGGCCCTGCCTCCCACCCTGGCCTCTCCTTTTCCCTCTGCTCCTCTATGCCTACATAGGTTTCCCTTAGATTGCCCCAAAGAAAGAAAGCGAAAGGTGCCCTGATTGGACCTGTCTGCCCCATTTGGGCACTGTCCAGTTTCCTTCCACCCATCACCTCACTCCTCCATGGGAAGGTCCACACCCGTGGTTCTGGAGTGCAAGGCTTCTGCAGAGGGTTCTGAGGACGGTGTTCTCTGCCTTCCGATGACCCTGTCAGGTGACTCACATACCGAGGTGGACACTCTCAGTGAAGATGCATAAGTTTCTCGGGTCACCAGCGGGTAAGAGGCAGAACCATAGCCAACCTGGTTGTCTTGATTCCGAGCTATGATCTAACTAACCCCTCCCTGTTTCATCCTCTCCCGTTCCCTTCTCATTTGCTCTCTGGAACTGATCCTTCAACTGTTGCCTTGGAGAGGAGGAAATGGGCATGAAACCAGCAAGCTTCTCCTTTCCTGGATTCTCATCTGAGAGCCCATGGAGGCCACTGAGGCTTCCTGGAGAAAATCCCGCTTCACCCCTCTCTTTGGAGTCCAGAGTCCTTCTAGCCTTCCCTGCTTCATGGCTTTCTCACCGCCTCCCCTAACTGTGTTGTCCCTGAGGGCAGGGCCCGCATGGCCCTTGGACCCCTCCTCTAAGCCATCACCTGGCCCAGTGCCTGGAATAGAGATGCCGAATGCTGCAGATATGGGAATGAATAAAAGCACCAGTCCCCCCACCCCTTGGTTGTGACCTGACATGATCTGTTCCTACCTTATCACCCAAGTTGAATTCTGAACCTCAGAGTTTTGAACTTAAAAGAATAAGGCACAGATAACCTCGTTCACAGAATGTGATGCAACTTTTCCAAGAGATAGCTCACTAGTATTTAATAATAAGTGAGAAATGCTTATGACAATTCTGGTAACGATGCGACAGCACAGAAAGTTGTATGAATGTGATGATCGTAGCTGTGTGCACAGAACACTGGAGGGTTTCTGGGTCAAAGCGTTGAGGTTTGCTCCTTGGATTCATTGAACCAGGAAGGCTCTGGGCCTGGGGACACCAGCCACAGTGAGGTAAGTGAGAGGTCTCATACTGAAAATTACAAGATTCTTCCTTGGGGAAAATGATCAGCCTAAGTGAAAAGTCATACAGCCGCTGACATTGGAGATCTGTCAGAGTCCTCCCTGATCTTGCCCCAAAGCCACAGCTGGGCAAGCCCTGCTCACCTGCTCCAAACTGGTCAGCCTCTTGGGTCCTGACTGTTAAATTTGGAGTCCACGCAGGACAACTAGGGATCTGCCCAAAATTAGTAGGCATTTGAGGAAACTTCTAACATGAAAGGTAGGGACCAAAACAAACAGAAAAAGGAACTCAGAGGAAACAGAGATGATATAGAGAACAAAAGAAAACTGAAAACAAAAAAACTTAAAAAAAACCCCTATGATTAATATCTTCAGAGGTTTGAGAAACTGTCATGTCCATATTGTGTCCAAATGCAGATACAGTAAACGGCCCTAGGAAACTAGACAATGGATAGTGGAAATAAAAATTGCAACAGAGGGGCTGGTAGCTGAAGTAGGGTGTCTCTCATTAGGTGGAATAAAGAGACCAAGAAATGTAGTACAGGAGAGAAAAGAAAAAAAAAAAGATAAATCCAGGAGGTTCACATATAACTACTGGGAGTTCTAGAAATAGAGAAAAGAGAAAAAAAAGGGAGAAATTATGAAATAAATTATACAAGAAAATGTCCAGGAATTTGATGATATGAGTTTCCAGATTAAAAGGGCTTACTGGGACTTCCCTGGTGGTCCAGTGGTTAAGAATCCACCTTCCAATGCAGGCGAAGCAGGTTTGATCCCTGGTCAGGGAACCAAGATCCCACATGCTACGGGGTAACTAAGCCTGTGTGCTGCAATTACTGAACCCGTGCGCCACAACTAGAGAGCCTGCCTGCCACAATGGAGAGCCTGTGTGCTGCAACTAAGACCTGACGCAGCCAAGTAAATAAATAAATAAAATAAAATAAAATAGGGCTTCCCTGGTGGCGCAGTGGTAGAGAGTCCGCCTGCTGGTGCAGGGGACACGGGCTCGTGCCCCGGACTGGGAAGATCCCACATGCCGCGGAGCAGCTGGGCCCGTGAGCCATGGCCGCTGAGCCTGTGCGTCTGGAGCCTGTGCTCTGCAATGGGAGAGGCCACAGCAGTGAGAGGCCCACGTACAACAACAACAACAACAACAAATAATAATAATAAAATAAAATAATAAAATGGCTCACCCAGTAACCAGCCCAAGAACTAATGTGACAAGATGCATTGTGAAATTTGAAGCAGCCAAAATAAAGAGAAGGTCCTATGAGCAACTGGAGGGGGGGAAAAAGACAAATGTGAAAGCTCAGGAATCAGAATGGGTTTGGATTTTTCAGCAGCAATTCCAGAATTCTATATCCAGCTAAACTTTCCATCAGGGTGAGGGTAGAATAAAGACATTGTCAGATAAGCAGGATCTCAACATTTGACATTTCATGTACTCTTTCTAAGTCAGGTACCGAAAACAGGAGAGATACAGGATCCAGGAAACAAGGACTAAGGGAAATACATCAAAATGTATGCCCACCATCAAGTTCTACCTACAGTTTACCCTAAAAGGAATGCAGGAATGAAGGAATGAAGCACTCTGTGCTCTGGGAAAACAGGTAGAACAGGCCCTCAGAAGTTAGATATTTTCAGGAGAAAATTGTCTGAACCCAGATTCTTGCATCTTCTCATACTTAGAAAAGCATTAAAATAATTTACTGGGATATCGGTTCCTCATGACTAGCAGTAACCTTCTACCGAGATGTGTGTTTGACTGCATGTACCCCTTCTCCAAAATCACGTATATACTGACCTCCCCTCTTACCTCTTTGGATCAGTTCCTCAGAGCTATCTGAGCGGCTATCTCCTGGACTATATTCCTCAGTAAGTCCCCCAATAAAACTGAAACTCACAGTTCTCACATTGTGCATTTTTTTTCAGTCCACATATGGTTTATGTTTATCTCGGGGTGATGGAATGACAGGTGTCACAGTGGCAGTCCCCATACCAAACCTATTTGTTTCCATCAAACACCACTTTGTTATGAGACTTCCTCTCTTTGGTTCCCAGAATGTCCCCATAATGAGTCTATAGGGCATAAATTAAAAGTAGGATGGTACGTGATGATCCATCTTAGCTGTATTAATTGAGTTGCAAACGATGTTTGTCATGTAGAAATGTGGTGGACTTTTAGCAATATAAGAGTTGTTTACTATTGATTCATTGAGCATTCTTAGTTGTCAAGAACAGAGTTCACTCTAGCTAATATTTCTCAGGGAAGGAATTTATCAAGGGATACTATATAGTTCACAAAATCTCCGGGAAGGAAGATAATCAGGCTTGGATGCCATGGTGTCAGGAACGTCAGTTGAATCACATCCAGGGATGCCTTGGTGGCCACCCACTGACCCCATAGGGCTCACATCCTGCAGCTGGCCCAGGCTGGAGGTCTCTGCCACCATGGGTGCCAGATACCTTCCACATGGTGCTGCCTCTCCATGTCACTACCTTCTCAACTAAAATTTCACAAGGGAGCATTTGATTGGTGGAGCCCAAGTCATCGGCTTGCCTGTGTACCAGGTATAAGGGATGCTGGGAAAGTGAGCTTCTGGCTTCTGCCTCCAGCGGTGGTGTGGAGTTGTCAGATGGAGAATCTCCAGAAAGAGCAATGTATGGGCATTTGTCCCTGGGCAGCCCAGCACTGGATGTCCAGCAGTTTTTGATAAAAGCCAGGTTTTTTTTTTTTTTTTTTTTTTTTGTGGTACGCAGGCCTCTCACTGTTGTGGCCTCTCCCGTTGCGGAGCACAGGCTCCGGACGCGCAGGCTCAGCAGCCATGGCTCACGGGCCCAGCCGCTCCGAGGCATGTGGGATCTTCCTGGACCGGGGCACGAACCCGTGTCCCCTGCATCTGCCTTCTGGGCCAGCAGGACAGAGGTTCAGATGTGGCAATGCTGTCATCCTTGCGGGAACCCACTGAGCGCATTGCTGCCCCCTCCCTGCCAGAGAGCAGTGCTGTGCAGAGCTTCTCAGGGCGGGGGCTTCCAGTACCCTCCCCGGTCCTCTGGGCTCTGCCCCCAGTGACTATTCGCTCACCCACAGCCAGGGACTTCCTTCCTTCCACTGTACCTAAGGATTGAAGATTTGCACTAAAGCTTGATTTGGGTTTAACTCCTAATTAGAGAGGCAGTGTCCTCTTTGTAAAGGCCCATCATGTTTTTTTGTTTTGTTTTTCAATTTATCTATTTTATTTATGTATTTTTGGCTGTGTTGGGTCTTCACTGCTGCTGGCGGGCTTTCTCTAGTTGAGGCGAGCAGGGGCTACTCTTCGTTGCGGTGCACGGGCTTCTCATTGTGGTGGCTTCTCTTGCTGTGGAGCACAGGCTCCAGGCGCACGGGCTTCAGTAGTTGTGGTGCACAGGCTTGGTTTCTCCAGGGCATGTGGGATCTTCCCAGACCAGGGCTCGAACCTGTGTCCCATGCATTGGCAGGTGGATTCTTAACCACTGCACAACCAGGGAAGCCCTAGGCCCATTGTTTTTTTATAGGAAAAAGAATCTATTAGAAAAAGATGAATGTTTTTCTTTACATTTTAATTGTATATATTCCATAGGATGCAAATGTCACAAGTTTATGGCTCAGGTGAATTTTTACATATGTAAACACACAGATCAAGACAGAGAAATTTCCAGCAGCCCAGAAAGTCCTCCCATCCCCTCTCCTAGTTACTACCCCATGAGAGAACCACTTCTAACACCATAAATTCATTTTGCCAGTTCTTGAACTTTGTCAAAATGGAATCCAACAGCATGTACTCTTTTGTGTCTGGCTTCTTTCGTTCAACATGAAAGACTCAGGAGGTTTTAATTTTTCATGTTTGTCCTTTTCCTTAGTGTTCTACAGTGAGCAAATATGACTGTAATTCAGTTTTATTTTTAGATAGTAATATCTTTAAAAATAATAATAGCAATACCTGTTAATTACAACATTTTCAGAAAATATAGGGGCTTTTTTAATGAGCAGAAACAGTAGAACTTTAAAAATCATGAAACTATACAAAAACAGTTTGTAATCATATACCTATAAATAATGGAGCTGCAACTAAGATGTATGTTGCCCCAAAGCTGCAAGGTGGCTCCGGCCTCTTCTTGGGCCCCTCATTATTATCTCTAACCCCAGGCTGTCTGCACATGCTCATGGATGTCTGCCAGCAGCTAGTGTTACCGAACCAGATTTGGGTCTGTTTGTCTGATGTGCAGCAAAGCCAATCTGCTGACACCAGGTTGTGGCGAAGGAGAGTACAGTGTTTATTGCAGGGCGCCAAGCAAGGGAGTAGGAGACAAGCCTCAGATCCACTCCCACTCGGTCTTTGAGTTAAAGGTTTTTTAAAGGGGAAGAACAAAGAAGTTGGGGTTAATTACGGTCTTGTGACATTTCTGTGACATTTCTTAATCATAGGAGTCAGGATGTCTCTGGTTTACAATCTCTGGCCAAGTGGTTCATGGCTTGAGGGTCTGTTAGCTCATCTTGTCCTGGAGAAACAACCTGAGTTTGTACATTGTTGATGATGGCTACAGCAGCAATTTTAGTACGTTAACGATGTTATTGACAACAACAATTTTAGTCATCTGACTCTGGTAGCACAGTTAGAACAGGATTGAAGTCAGAGGGGATGAGAAAGGGAATAAAGTTTTGGACAGAGAGATTAATCATAAACTCGGTAAGGGAACTCAGTTTTAGGGGGACTCAGTTTCAATGCGTCCCAGAGCAGGGGTTAGCAGGAGGCCCCAGCAGAGGACTGGCACAAATCTATACCATTTCAAGGGCCCACTGGGGCTGGCACTGAGGACAGAGACAGAGGGGTCTCCTTGTGCTTTGGGGAGCCTCTCTGACTGCAGGAAATCCAGACCAAGCCTTGGTACTATCAACTGAAAAAAATGCACAACGTCAGAGCAGCAGGTTTCAGTTTTATTAGGGGACTTACTGAGGTCTGTCAGGAGGAAGACATTTTCCTCTACCTTTCTAGTTTCTTCTGGCTGGTCTAGGAATGAAATTGACACGAGACAGATTAACAGGAGAAAATAAAACAAAATTTAGTAACATGAACACAGGAGAAAGACTCAGAAGACCTGAGTAACTCGCCAAAATGGCTGCAACCTTCACCATAAACACCATCTTCAGCTGGAGACAAAAGAGGACGCTGGAGGTAGGGGTTTGGGACTTTGAAGGGACGTGGAGATGGGAAAGCAAATGTTTGGTAAATAAATGTTTGCTGGCCATGCAGAGACTATGGGATGCAGAGTGGTCTCTGGTCTCTAAGAATTTCCCTCACCACACTTAGCCCATATTCTTTGCCGATGTCTCTGGTGATTCCTGAAACAGGCCTTCTATCTAACTTCTTTAGGCAGTTAGGGAGAAGGTCAAAAGTTTCCTCCTGAGTCTTTTGATTGTTCTCATCTTGAAATAATCTGCATTCCAAAGAGACATTTTGGGGTGGCAAGTTTTGCTTCCCTACAGTCCTGCCTTTGAAACTTTTAAAGAATTTTCACCGTAGAAGCTGAGTTGGTGGATAGTTCCACTTCCTTAAACCACTCTCTTAGCCCTGACAGCAGGTCAGTAAAATTCATTTTCGGAAATGGTGATACAGGGGGATTCTCAAAGTTAGGCCTATGAGGTGCAAGCAATCGGGTATTTAATAAGAGGCATTAAGGATTGGAGCAAATTACAAACCCAGTGTCTGAGTCCTGAGAGCTGTCAGTCAAGAAGACTTCTAGACGTCAGGGTCGAAGCACCTTTTGAAGTTTGAAATGTCTCTGATGATGTTGTCAGGTATTTAGGTAAGCTTCCTGAGTGGCCCAGACAACAGAAATTAAAATTGCCTAAACATGAGCTCTTGTGATTTCTCTGAAATTTCTATCAAGTCATCTAGATTTAGTTTGCAGGGCTTCAGAAAAGTGCAGTTTTAGTTCTCAATGATTCCAAGTCAAAGTAGGAGAAAAATTGGAAAAGTTTGGAGCTTTGTAGTCAAATCTTTGAGGAAACTATAAGAATTCAGGATACAGTCCAGTTTATAGAAAAACAAAACCTCAAAGATGATAAACAGAACTAGAATCTAATATCCACAACCGTTGTGTTACAGTTTCTGCTGAAACACTGTTTTTTCCTCTCTTAAATCACCCATCATCCCAAGATATTTTTCTTGCTGACAAATTTTGTAACAGAGATAACATAAACTTATTTGACTTTTGGTAAACTTGGGTAGAATAAAAGTTTTGAGTTTTAATTTTTTTTTTTTAACATCTTTATTGGGGTATAATTGCTTTACAATGGTGTGTTAGTTTCTGCTTTATAACAAAGTGAATCAGTCATACATAAACATATGTTCCCATATGGCTTCCCTGTTTGAGTTTTAATTTTAATGCTGATAACATTAAGACATGCCTATTTAAATTAAACCAAAAATTAAAAATTTGCTTTTATTTACTAAAGAGTAGTCCTACATCACATGAACTTGAAAAACATTTGGGTTCGTTTCTATTACACTTTTGAAATTTAGAAATATTTCATTTATAAGTGCTTACTTTTAAGCCAATTAAATAAAGCTCTTTCACAAATTAATATTGGCAATACTATCAAGAGGTAGAAAAATACCACACCAATAATATACACATTGAGACCTATAGACAGACACAACCAGAGACCTCATAGCTTTCATTTAAAAATTTTAGTCATGAATCAGGCATGAACTAGAATCAGGCTGTGAACAAGATTTTGGGTAAGGGAACCTTTCCAGCAGTTTGTAGTTTTTAAAAGGTCACTTTTCCTCTTTTTTCCTTTGGTTTCAAGTTCTACCTGATCAAATTAACTAGGCTCAGTCTCAGGCTATTGCGTGCTGTATTTATATTTCTGATTTTGTAAGTTTTGCAAGACAAAGTTGCTTTCAATTTCCTGAAGAACTGGGCTGCTGTCTAAATGATATCAAAAGATTGATTTGCCCAACTACATTTTCTTTAATTTGCTTCTTTGTATCAGAGAGATTTCCAACTAAACTAGAAATCAAAGGATTTTTATGTTCTACAACGTCAGGGTTCAGTGTATCATGCCTTCAAAAGTTTGCATGAGGCATTCAACAAAGACCCTGTTTCCAAGCGCACAAGTCAACCCCAGACCAGTTCACCCTAGAGGCAAAAATCTTTCACTATTGCTCATGTTAGCACCTGAATATTAGTCCCCAGGTTTTACCTCACACTGTGTGGGTTCAGGCAACCCTGCCGATTTCTATAGCATGTTCAGTTAACATTGCCTGAAGGTTGGATTTCTATGCCCTGTCTTAAAATACCAGGTGGGGGAAGCGTTCCCCAGTGAGACACAATGTCTATCCTCACAGTACCATCAGGCAAAAGAGATGCAACCATATTACAAAAAGCCCATTCAGATACACCAATTTCCTTATAAACTTTCATCCCAATTCTGTTAACTCTTATACCTTTAACCATAGCCTCCATTAGGACCCCATCAGCAAGTCTTTATCTTACCCCTGCTACCAAATCGAATTTGGGTCCACTTGCCCGACTCCACGGCAAAGCCAATTTACTGACATTGGGTTGTAGTGAAAGAAAGTACAGCGTTTATTGCAGGACACTAAGCAATGAGAATGGACAGCTTATGCTCAAAACACCTGAACCCCCCTGTGGCTTTCAGGGAAGGGTATTTTTTTTTTGGGGGGGCTGCATCGGGTCTTAGTTGTGGCACATGGGATCTTCACTGCAGCGCACAGACTCTCTAATAGCGGCGCGTGAGCTCCAGAGCACGTGGGCTCTGTAGTTGTGGTGCAGGGGCTCCAGAGTGGAGGCTCTGTTCTGTAGTTTGCGGAGTGTGGGCTCAGTAGTTGTGGCACTTGGGCTTAGTTGCCCCGCAGTATGTGGGATCTTAGTTCCCCGACCAGGGGTTGAACCCACGTCCCCTGCATTGGAAGGCGGATTCTTAACCACCGGACCGCCAGAGAAGGGTTTTTAAAGGCAACTTTAGGGATGATGGTTGCAGCTTGTGGACTTTCTTCTGATTGGCTGGTGGTGAGGTAGCAGGGTGATATTTCAGGAATCTTTATCACCAATCTTCTGGTTCCAACCAGTCTGGGCTCCACCATCCTTTACCAGGTGTGGGGTGGTCTTAATTTCTGCAGAACAACTCTAAGATATGCACCAGATTGTTATCTATAGCCCTTGAGGAGGAACTAGGACTCTGTTTTATCACTGAACTGTTGTTTAAGCTACCATTACTTTTCTTGATTGACGACTGCTTTTCCTTTGTTTCTGCATTCCCTCGCTTCTCTTATTAACTTCTTCTGCCTGCTCTTGGAAACTTGGGGAAAGTCTAGGAGACTAAAGTTTTTTCTACAAAAAAGAAGTGGGGGACACAGTGGGGTCTTGTCATGGGGAAGGCCCTACAGGGTCCTGCTCAGTTTTAATCTCCCTTTTTCTTTGATACACCTCAATCCTAAGGGAAACAGGAATGGGACAAGAAAGGGAATAAAGTTTTGGATAGAGAGGTTAATCATAAACTTGGCAGGGGAACTCGGTTTTCGGGGGACTCGGTTTCACAAGGAGTCCCAGGAACTCTTTCCTTGTATCCCCTGGCTGTTTTATCCACTCCTGTTTAAAAGGCTTTGGGTCCCCACTGAGGTGGGGAGCAAAGGGTCCCAGGGCCTTCTGTGGCTCTTTAACTTGATTAATTGGTCTAACTGTTGCCCTAAGCGATTGCTGGTCAGGTTTTTCAGTGTATTTTTTTTTCTTCCAGCCTCTAAAATTTTTCTAAAGTAGGGGTAAATAGAGTAGACATGTTTGGGGCCCTTTAATGTTTGAGGGGATCAATAGGGGGTCCCTTTGGCCCATCCAATGTTAGGTAATGCTGTATTAAAATCTTTGTTTTAATCCCATCAATGTCTGTTTTATTTATCCCATTTCTTAATAACCATCTAAAGATTTCCATTCTGTTGGAAGAGTCCAGTGACTCTTCCCTTCCTGATTTCTCTTTATTCCACTACTTTCTTTTTTTAAAATAAATTTATTTATTTATTTGTTTTTATTTTTGGCTGTGTTCCGTCTTCGTTTCTGTGTGCGGGCTTTCTCTAGTTGCAGCGAGCAGGGGCTACTCTACGTTGCGGTGCACGGGCTTCTCATTGTTGTGGCTTCTCTTGTTGCAGAGCATGGGCTCTAGGCACACGGGCTTCAGTAGTTGTGGCACATGGGCTCAGTAGTTGTGGCTCACGTGTTCTAGAGCGCAGGCTCAGTAGTTGTGGCCCATGGACTTAGTTGCTCCGCAGCATATATGTGGGATCTTCCCGGACCAGGGATCGAACCCGTGTCCCCTGCGTTGGCAGGTGGATTCTTAATCACTGTCCCACCAGGGAATCTCTCCACTATTTTCAATATTTGTTTTATTTACCTTATTTTTAAATAACCCTTTAAAAATTTCCACCTTGTTCCCTATGAGGGGAAGCTGGGATACCAAACTCTTTAAGGCTTCCCAAACTGTTTTGTTTTGTTTTGTTTTCTCATTAGGGAGTTCTTAAAATTAGTTGTTATATTTCTTGTATCCACCCTTTAGTTTATTCTTTCATAGGTACCAATAAAATAGCTATTTATGATGAGAGCTCTCTAAAATATTTTATCAATTTAGACGTTTTTCCAATTCAAAGGATCCATCGTCTGGCCGTTGCCAAGTAGGGTCCTAATAGTGACTCAAACCAAAAAGGTGTAAGAGGCATCCCTACAAGATAGTGTAAAGGATGTAGCCCTCACAAGATCCAGAAAGTTTAGTCTCAAAAATAGTCTAGGGCTTCCCTGGTGGCGCAGTGGTTGAGAGTCTGCCTGCCAATGCAGGGGACGCGGGTTCGTGCCCCGGTCCGGGAGTATCCAACATGCCGCGGAGCTGCTGGGCCCGTGAGCCATGGCCGCTGAGCCTGCGCGTCCGGAGCCTGTGCTCCGCAACGGGAGAGGCCACAACAGTGAGGGGCCCGCGTACCGCAAAAAAAAAAAAAAAAAAAAAAAAAATAGTCTAAGAAATTAAAGACCTTTGTCACATCACTAATAAAACAATGAGGGTTGAGATGACAAAGGCCCCCATATGGACTGGGACCCTATATGATAAACTCCCCTGAGAGCTGGCATGGCTGGACAAAGAGACTGCTAGGAATCCCAGTCTATTCAACAGGCTGCCAAATGCACACTGACGTGTGCACCTTCCAGGTGGCAGAGACCAGAGAGACTATTCACACTGGTTTACAAGCCAAGCTCTCAAGACATAGAACAAGATGAAGGGAAAAACTAATCATTTGAATGGTTTTCCTCCTTATGAGAAAGGACACCAGAAACAGAGACAAAGGAAAACAGTGACCATTTCTGGGAGCAGAAGAATCAACAGAGCAAGGGTACCCTGCCAAATTTCAAACCAAGAGTTACCCAATCCAAGGAGCTGCCCACAGATATTTTCTCCAGCTAATCTATTTTAGAAAAGAGAAAAACTCACCAGTCTCATTTCCAACAGACCCTGAAGGCAGAGATCCGGGAGACTGACATAGTAAGAATTCTTACATTCTGGGGCCTTTTGTCAGTTATCCCAGGGTCTCTTAACTGTAGCAGCTTTGGAGTGAGTAGTGTCCAGCCAGTAAAGTTGCATCCCACCCTCGTTGCCACCTGTTGGGGAGGAAGACGTTTTCCTCTACCCTTCTAGTTTCTTCTGGCTGGTCTAAGAATGAAATTGACATGAGACTGATGTCTCATCAGAAGAAAATAAAACAAAATTTAGTAACACATCTAGGGACTTCCCTGGTGGTTCAGTGGTTAGGACTTCGCCTTTCAGTGCAGGGGGTGCAGGTTCGATCTCTGGTTGGGGAGCTAAGATCCCACATGCCTCGTGGCCAAAAAACCAAAACATAAAACGGAAGCAATGTTGTAACAAATTCATTAAAGACTTTAAAATTGGTCCATATCCGAAATAAATAAATAAATCTTTAAAAAAAGAAAACACACATACATGGGAGAGACTCAGAAAAACTAACTCGCCAAAATAGCTGAAAATGTCACCTAAAGACCATCTTCAGCTGGAGACAAAAGAGGATGCCAGAGGTAGGGGTTTGGGACTTTGAAGGGACGTGGAGATGGGAAAGCAAATGTTTGGTAAATAAATGTCTGCTGGCCATGCAGAGATTATGGGATGCAGAGTGGTCTCCGGTCTCTAAGAATTTCCCTCACCACACTTAGTCCACATTCTTTGCCGATGTCTCTGGTGATTCCTGAAACAGGCCTTCTATCTAACTTCTTCTTCAGGCGGTTAAAGGGAAGGCCAGTCTCTTCCCAAGCCTTTCGGGCCTTGATTGTTCTCATCTTGAAATAATCTGCATTCCAAAGAGACATTTTGGGGTGGCAAGTGTTGCTACCCTACAGGACTATCGCCTAGGAGACAGCCTTTCAGAGAGCTCTGAGGGTCTGCTCCAGAAAAGTAAGGGAGAAGCCACGATTTATATGAACTTTTTGCTGGAAAAAACCCATGTAGCCTAACATGAAAAGATTACTGCTAATCACAATCAACAGACAGCTCAAGTTAATGCTTTTAGTGCTTTTCTATGTAGGGGAAGGTGCACGAGTCCAGGGGCATGGAAACTTTTCCTTAGATATACATCTTTACTCTCTAGGGGCCAGTATAATCCAAACGCTTCCTGGTTTTCTTCATCCTGAAGTCTCCCTCAGGGTGCACGGAGGGGTTCCCCTCAGGTGGGTGACCGCAGTGGCTAATGGCTTGATCTTTGTAGAACTGGAATGGTGGACAACATTCTTTCTTTACAGTGCTCGAGTCTGGGAGGGGCTATGTGGGCTGGAGCCAGCGGGAGGAGGAGGGAGGCTGACCGCTTTGTCAGCTTCTCGCTTAACCTTGAGCTGGTGGTTATAAGCTGGGCCCCAGGGGCCCAGGGCCAGAGTCACCTCGTCAGGCCCTGCTGCAGTAGGAGCAGTTGTAGGGGCAGCATGCTGGCCAGGGGGCTTCCCCTCCACTCAGTCCTGGTCAGAGGCTGCCAGCCCCTCCTGAGCACCCCGCGGGAGGGCCTGGGGCATCCCAGGGTGGGCACTGGAGAGGGAGCCGGCATCTCCACTAAAATCCCTCGCCCCTTCAACGAGATCCCCACCCCTGGTGACAATGGCTGGCTTAACCTATACCGTTTCTGGAGGGAGAAGGGCTCACAGAAAATCCACTATCACCATGTCCAGAACTTCCAGAAGTATGGCCCCATTTACAGGTAAGCCTGGCAGAGGTTGGGGGCTGGTGGGATAGGGCAGCCCTGCTGGGCTCCCCTCTCCTCGCATGGTCTGCCCTCCCCTTCCAGGCTCTTGTTCACCTCTGGCTTTATTTCTTCCTGCCTGGGGGTGGCAGGAGAAGGGATAAGGCTTCCCAGACAGTGGGTTCACTTCCCAGCCCTGAGGCCTCAACAGTCCCCAGGTCCTATACCCTTTGAAACTTTAGGGAGGTGGGAATGCTAAGAGAACAAGCCCTGACAAATGCCTCCCTACATCCATTATCCGCAGCACACCTTGCAAGGTAAGTTAATCATCCCTATTATCAGAAGACAATGAAGTTCAGAGAGGTTAGGATTCTTGCCCTGGTCCCTCAGCTAGAACCCTGTCCTGCTGGGGCGCTGGCCTCGGCCCTTGGCCCTGTGCAGCTCTGGAGCAGCGGATTTTGTCCCTTCCACTAGGCCTGGCTGGAGCCCCTCTTCCCCAAGCATCTGCCTAGCTTCCTGCCAGGAGGAAGGGCCTTCGGTCTTTTGACCACTGTGTACCCCACCTTCTTGCCCTGGGATGGAGGTGGGGTCTGGGGGCTGCCCTTGGTGGGAGGCCTCACTTGTTCTGGTCTAGCAGTTTCTAAGGTGGGTGGGCTTCAAGACACACCTGAGTTCTTTTCTGAGAGCGTAGGTGAGGGGGATGGGAGGGCAGGGAGGGGACACCAGGAGGGACAATACTTTACTTTTACTTTAAGTGAAAGGGTTGAGATGAGGAAAGGGCATGTAGGACATGTTAGCTGGTTGGATAGGTGGGTTGGGGGAGGAGGCTAGTTTGTGTAGGGGACCAGCTGCTCCCTAGTCAGGGTCACTTCCTCCCTCTCCCACAATGCCTTTTGAAGTCTTAAGTGACTTTTTTATAGCTGGCTGGAGGCAGGGCGCTGCCTGCCCCCCCACCCCGCCAGACTGAATGTCAGGCTTGGGAGAAGTCTGCTCCTGAGTGTCTCTTCCTTGTCTGTCTGTCTGTCTCTTTCTCTCTTCCAGGCCTCTATCCCCAACCTCACTTCATGGAGCTCTCTCGTTATCCCCTTCTTCCACCCCGCCTCATCCTTCCTGCCCCTAGTCCCCGTAGGAGCTCTTTATTTTATAAAACCCCTTTCTACTTTCTGAGTCACTTTCATCTGAGCCTTGGCACATGTCCTTAAAGTTGGTGCTATTATCCCCACTTTACAGATGGGGAAACTGAGGCCCTGAGAGGAGAAGGGTCTTACCAATGTCACACGGCTCATCAGGGCGAACCCAAGGCTGGAACCTTGATTGTCTAACTTACAGTTCAGTGTGTCACTATTCTAGCTATAGCCTTGAAATAACAAACTTCTAAATGAACGTGAGGAATTTAAAATACAAGTTTTGTGGATTTTTCCTTAATACAAGGCTGTCCCTGTTCTTTATCAAACAATTTAGAAAAATTGAAATCAGATACAATCTCAGTTTTGATAATATTTATATTCCATTCAGAATGTGAATATATTTATACGCTGTTTGGCGTTGTCCTATAGCAATGTATGGAGGACTTCTTTTCTCTTTTCTCTTTTCTCACTTTAAGATAATTTGAAAAGGCAGCATAGTAGCCCATAGCATGGATAAGGTATATTTTTTTAGCCAGTTCTTTAAAGTGGACATTTAGTCCACTCTAGGTTTTTTTTTTTTTTTGCTATTAGACATCCTTTTCCATTTTTTTGCTATGAACATTCTCATCCATCAGGCATCATTGTCTGATGTCAGATAGCTGCCTTGGGCTAGATTCCCAGAGGTGGAATTGATAATAACAATAGCAGTTCAAGGACTTTGCTTAGCTTTTTTTTTTTTAATGGAGTCAGTGGTTTGAGGCCGTGTGGCAGCTGGGAAAACACTGAGAGGATTTTCTAGGAGGCCGTGGATTGACATATGTACACTAATATGTATAAAATAGATAACTAATAAGAACCTGCTGTATAAAAAATAAAATTAAATTCAAAAAAAAAAAGGAGGCCATGGCTCGCCAAGGAGACTTGCGGAAGGTAGGCCCAGGCTCTATGGGTCAGTGGTTAAAGCAGTGCTCTTTCCATCTCCCCATCCTTCCTTTCCCCCTTCCCCCTCCCTCTCCTTTCTCCGGGAAGAGGGAGGAAGAGAGGGGAGGGAGGGGGGAGAGAGAGAGAATGAGAATTTGGCTTATACCTGTATGTTCCATGATATTTTACCTTAAAGTGTGTCTTTTTTCTTTTTCTTTAGAAATAAGTATCTTTTATTTTGCTATTTTACTCTAAGAACGTAATTTATAAATATATTTAATTCCTTTTTTTCTTAACATTTTTATTGGAGTATAATTTCTTTACAATGGTGTGTTAGTTTCTGCTTTATAACAAAGTGAATCAGTTATACATATACATATATCCCCATATCTCTTCCCTCTTGCGTCTCCCTCCCTCCCACCCTCCCTATCCCACCCCTCTAGGTGGTCACAAAGCAACGAGCTGGTCTCCCTGTGCTATGCAACTGCTTCCCACTAGCTACCTATTTTACTTTTGGTAGTGTATACATGTCCATATATATATATACTACCACTCTCTAACTTTGTCCCAGCTTACCCTTCCCCCTCCCCATGTCCTCAAGTGCGGTCTCTAGTAGGTCTGCGTCTTTATTCCCATCTTGCCCCTAGGTTCTTCATGACCTTTTTTTTTTTTTTTAAAGGCTATCTTGAATTAACTTTCTTATGCAAAAGGCAGATGCAAGTGAGAAGTAGAATTTTCTGTTGTTTCACAATTGCTGTGCTTTAATACTCTCCGCAAAGTGCTCTGAGGTATATTTATACCCTGGGTCTGACGTTTTACTGTAGTTTTATTTTAATAGCGACAAGGTACTTTGTTGGACATCTGATTCCAGGGGGCAGGGCAGCCACTCCCAGAACTTCAATCCTAGAGCCTAGAAGGGGTTGCCTGGCCCGGTGCCTGGCTTGCCTGACAAGCTGAATGGAATCACTTCAGTACAGGGTCACCCCAAGCTGCCACGAAGGCGCCATGTTTCTGAGCTCTGCCTGGGTGAGAGGGTGGAGGGTGCTGAGAGTGTGGACACAAAGGAAGAATGAACATGGAGAACTTGATGGTCCATAGAAGGCCCTGGGTAAGTCTTGGGGATGTGCTGAGGTAGGCAGGAGCCACTGTGATGATAAGAGAAGCACAAAGCTGTCACTTATAGAATGTCTCACGGGAATCACACCCCTAGACTTCATATCATCTTATCCTTCAGCAATCCTGTAAGACAGGTACTGCATTTATCTCCACTGAGGAAACTGAGGCTCAGAGAGGGTAAGGGACTTAGGTCACACAGCGAGGAGGCTGTGGAACGGAATCCACTCCCAGGCCTGTCTGCTCTGCGCTGTCAGCCTCAAGGTGGTTACAGACGAGCCGAGAACTGTGTCCTGATTGCCCAGGGTGTGCGTGGTTCTCCTCAAACCTCACATCACAGCACCCCTTCTCTGCCCCTCCAGAGAGAAGCTCGGCAATTTGGAGTCAGTTTATATCATCGACCCTGAAGATGTGGCCCTTCTCTTTAAGTTCGAGGGACCCAACCCAGAACGATACAACATCCCACCCTGGGTTGCCTATCACCAGTATTACGAGAAACCCATCGGGGTCCTGTTGAAGTGAGTCTTGGGCCATCTCCCAGGGGCTGGAGGGAGATGATGGGCAGCTGTGGCGAGGGCAGAGGCTGGGGGTGAGGGGCTGGGGCCATGCGTGCCCTGCCTTTTCTTTCTAGCTGGGGCCTCTAGACAAATCCCTGTCCTCTTCCTGCCTCCATAAAACAGATGATGGGGATGGTGAACTGCCCTGCCAACCCTCAGCGACATGGTCAGGCAGAAGATCTTACTGAGTAATTAAAGACCTTGAAAAGTCCTCATTTGCTGGTTCATTCATTAAGTCCCATTTTATTGAGTGCCTACTATGTACCAGTCCTTGTGCTGGGTTCTGAGTCACAAGTAGGGCACGGCCCTGCCACCGTGAGTCCCTTATAGCCTAAAGGAACAGTGAGAAACATGAACAAATCAGTGTATTTAAATGTAATAGGTACCGTTTTCCGCCAAATTGCTCATCAAAAATTTAAAATGTGACCATAGCAAGTGTTGGTGGGGATATAGAGCAACTAGAATGCTCATAGCTTGCTAGTGGGGCTGAAATGATGGCATCACTTTGGAAAATGGTTGGACATTACTTTCTGCTGTTGCATATTCACATGCTTACAATGCAGCCGTTCTGCTCTCAAGCATATACTCCAAAGAATAGCCTGCCCCCCCGAGGCGGACATGTACTAGAATGTTTGCAACAGGGTTGTTCATAATAGTGAGAACCTGGAAACCACTTAAATGCCCAACAGGAGCAGGAATGAATGACAGTGGCATACCCCAGTCAAAAAGAACAGACTCAGTGACTCACCACAGTACAGATGATACCTAGAAATATAAAATTGAGGGAACAAACCAAATCATGACAGCTTTTAGAAGAAGTTGAAAACAAGTATACGTATTTAAAAAGTATGTTTTAGAAATACATGTCGGTCAGATAAAACTATATACAAAAGCAAACAAGGGATTCAGGTTGATGGTCCCCTTAGCCGGGGAGGCAGGATGTGGGAGGACCAGGTGGGCATCTGTAGGTTATTGTCAAGTTCCTAGTTTTTCTGCTGGGTGGTGAGTTCATAATAACATTCTTGTAAACAAACAAAGCCCCAAAATGACAAAGAGGGCTTTGCATGGATTTATTTTCAAGAATGGGCCATAAGCTGAGAATAAGAATGGGCATTAACCCTATTCTGGGCACCTGAGATTCCCCACCAATGTGATTAATGGGACGTGTTGGGGGTGCAGAGGTTGGTCAATTGTGTCTGTGCAGGGGTCAGAGAAGGTGATGTAGAGGGGCCCTTGAATGGTAGGAGGTGAGATTGGCCAGGAGCAAGGGGAAGTGGTGAGGAGGGCAGGCCTGTAGCAGAGGCAAAGACTAGAGGGTTGGAAAGTTGCTTAAAGGCTCTAAGAATATGATTTCTTTGGCTTGAAGCAGCAGCAGCAGAGAGAGTAGAGCAGGGTTGGGGTTTTGTTCTCCTTCAGCCTCTTTTTTTCTTGTCACGCACTTCCCCACTTCTCTCCCCGCTGCCCCGCCCAGGCCAGGCAGAAGCTGGGAGGAGGTAAGGGCAGAGGAGGACGTGGATGGAGTGCTGGACTCTGAGCTGTGGCTCAGCCTCCTGGGAGAGCCAAGTCAGCCCCCTCTGTGTTTGCCAGGCCTGGGGTTTGTGACCGTGAGGGCCCGAGGGCCCATGTTTTCTCAGGAAGGCAGGAGCTTGGAAGAAAGACCGGTTGGTCCTGAACACGGAGGTGATGGCTCCAGAGGCCATAAAGAACTTCATTCCCTTGCTGAACCCAGTGTCTCAGGACTTCGTCGGCGTCCTGCACAGACGCATCAAGCAGCAGGGCTCTGGAAAGTTCTCAGGGGACATCAGGGAAGACCTGTTTCGCTTCGCCTTTGAGTGTAAGGGGCTTGAACCTACCTGGCCACAGTCTTGGGGGTGGGAGAACCCAGCGTCCCACCTAGAGACCCAACACAGACCCTGAAGAAGCGTCGGGATTGGCTTGAGATGAGCCGCTGAACACATTCTCTGGCATCAGCCACCCAGGGGGAGCTGCACACTCTCATCTGATTCAAGCTATGGGGGCAAGAGTCTCTAAAATGTAGGTCCCTATTGCCACTTTCCTCCAAAAGCCAGGCTTGGCTTGGTCCTTCATTCCACAAATCTCGTGGGACAGAGACCTTCCCTTTGAGGTCTGGGAGGGAAGGGGAGGGTTGGGTGGTTAATCCGAGCAGGGTATTGGAGGATGTGTAAGAGTTATCCAGATGGAATAAGGAGGTTGGACAGCGTAGGCAGAGGAAACATGAACATGCAAAGGCCCTGTGGCTTGATGGGGGCCCATGTGGTCTCTTCAGGAGATTTGGAGTACCCAGAGTTTGGCATGAAATCAGCGTTCAGATTGCTGACCCAGGAGGTAGGAAAACCTTGGAGTTGTTGTGTCTTCTTATGTCCAGCCAGAGTGGGCCCTGGATAGCCAATTACCAGGGACTGATGTCCCCCAGGCACCCATCTGACATGTTTCAGGAAGTATTTAGCCACTTTGGTCAATTATAGATGAGAAACCTCTCTTTCCAGGAGGAAAGCCGAGAGGCTGCTGGGGGTGCTGGGGGAAGAGGGGCCGAGCAGTTTCGTCCCAGCCAGGGCTGGAGGCTCTGCTTCCCACTCAAGTGATCCCTTTTTAGGGTCTGCCACATGGCCCTCTGAAGGACCCGACTGGCCGACAGAAAGGCAGTTTTCCTTTGCCCTGCAATTTCAGCCCTTTGGGACTCAGGCCTCAGTTTCTTTACTGAAGGAAGCTGAGGTTGGGTGCAGGGGCTCTTATGTGTTGGGAGGGATGGTTTCCTGGGAGCAGAGGCTCTCAGATGGTCGGGACATTCCTCAACCTTGCTTCCCCTACAGCCATCACAAATGTCATGTTTGGGGAGCGCCTGGGGATGCTGGACGAAGTAGTGGACCCTGAGGCCCAGAAGTTCATTGATGCCGTCTACCAGATGTTCCACACTAGTGTCCCCATGCTCAACCTCCCTCCAGACCTGTTCCGTCTGTTCAGGACCAAGACCTGGAGAGACCATGTAGCCGCATGGGACATAATTTTCAATAAAGGTGAGGGTTGTACCCTGAGCAGCCATATGTGGGGGCCAGGAGAGCCCTGTCTACCTCAGGAGATGGGAAATCCGGGCCTCGGTTGGCAGGGATGAGATTTGGGGGAGTGGGGAGAAAGAGACAGAGGGAGAGAGAAAGTCAGCTGGAAGCTCCAGGTCTCAGCCTGCCTCTTTGTCCCAAGTTATGTCAATGAGCACTGGCTTGCCATGTAGAAAACCCACCCTCTGGTGGGCAGGGATGGGCATCAGGAAGGCCCAGGAACCCCTGAATATGGTGGGCTGATTAGATTTTTCTGGAGAAAGAGGATTTAAGAGGTCCATCATATTCTTCCAAGGAGCCCGTGATTCCCAACATGGGTTAAGCACCAGTATTTCAGACACAGCTGTGCTTGGTGACAGAGTAGGACTTTGGTGAGAGAGATTGGTAAAGGGTGGAGAAGGCTGATTGGGATGTGGTGAAGATGCCAGGCCTGGAGTCAAATCCTGCCCCTGCCCCTGACACCCTTGTGACCTTGGGCAAGTCATTATCTTAGATGGACTTCTGTTTCCTTATCTGTAAAATGGGGATGATAGCACTTACCCCAAAGAGCTATGGCCAATAAATCAAAAAAACAGACATGGAGGATTTAGCAGAGACTGTGGCTCAGAAAGACGGCAGCTGAGAAAGTGCAGGGCTCTAGAATCCCCAAGCCCCCGTACCACCTCCCACCAGAGATCGTGCTCCTTCCCTCCCCTCTGCAGAGAGCCTCACTCTACTTTTTTTTTTTTGTGGCCATGGTATGGCATGCGGGATCTTAGTTCCCCAACCAGGGATCTAACCTGTGTCCCCTGCAGTGGAAGCACACATTCTTAACCAATGGACCACCAGGGAAGTCCTGGCCTCACTCTATTTTCTTTCTTCCTGCCCCACAGCTGAAAAATACACCGAGAACTTCTACTGGGACCTGAGACGGAAAAGAGAGTTCACCAATTACCCAGGTATCCTCTACCGGCTCCTGGGAAATGACAAGCTGCTCTCTGAGGACGTCAAGGCCAACATTACAGAGATGCTTGCAGGGGGCGTGGACACGGTGAGGGCACAGTGAGGTGGCTGTAGGGGCACATCCTGTCCCTTCCTGTGCCCCTATGCCCCCTCCCACTAGCCTGCCTCATTGTCTGAAACCCTGTCCATGTGGGGTCCATCTCCCTCTCCTGACTCTACTTCCTAGATACTAATCTCCTAGGAGGGCGGGTCAAGCTGGTCATGCATGGAGCATGCCTTGAGGCTGATCCACCATTTTTTCTTTGCCTCTGAGGAGGGAGTGACTAGGCACAGGTGGGTGACACAGCTCACTCCGAGTCAGAAAGGAAGGCAGGACCTCAGAAAAGCTGCCCCTGATGTCTGAAGGCATCATCTGTGGTGTCTCCCAGAGGCCGAACAATACCTCAGAAACTTCTGTTCTTTATTTTTTTTTAAAGGTCCTGGATGGCCAAGTCCTTTTTTAAAAATAATTAATTTATTAATTTATTTATTTTTGGCTGTGTCAGGTCTTCGTTGCTGCGCACGGGCTCTCTCTAGTTGCGGCGAGCGGGGGCTACTCTTTGTTGCAGTGCGTAAGCCTCTCATTGCGGTGGCTTCTCTTGTTGTGGAGCACAGGCTCTAGCGAACATGGGCTCAGTAGTTGTAGCTCACAGGCTCTAGAGCACCGGCTCAGTAGTTGTGGCTCGTAGGCTTAGTTGCTCCGCTGCATGTGGGATCTTCCCGGACCAGGGCTCGAACCCATGTCCCCTGCCTTGGTAGGTGGATTCTTAACCACTGTGCCACCAGGGAAGCCCCAGAAACTTCTGTTCTTGAAAGTCAAAACTTCTCTGTCTTATGTGCCATCCCTTTTTCCAATACCTTAAACTTTCTCAAGCTAATGTGATGGTGAGGGTTAATTCTTTAGTGTTTTGTGGTTATTAGTTATGATTTGGGCACTGAGACTATAAAGGTGAATATAGTAGACTTCAAATCTCCCAGATGGCTCAGAGTGGAAGAGTATATTAGCTTGCTAGGACTGCCATGACAAAGTACCACAGACTGGGTGGTTTAAACCACAGAAATATATTGTCTCGCAGTTCTGGATCAAGGTGTCAGCAGGGTTGTTTTCCTCTGAGGCCCCTCTGCTTGGCTTACTGATGGCCGTCTTCTTCCTACATCCTCACATGGTCTTCCTTCTCTTCTTATACAGACACCAGTCCTATTCAGTTAGGGCCCACCCACATGACCTCATTTTACCTTAATTACCTTTTTTTTTTTTTTAAAGGCGCTATCTCCAAATACAGTCACATTGTGAGGTGCTGGGGGTTAGGACTTCAACATATGAATTTGGGAGAGACACAATTCAGCCCATGACAAGGAGGTAGCGTGGACCCAGATAACTACCTCACCGTATTACAGGGCTGGATGATGAGGCACGTGCCAGGTACTGACAACGCTGAGAAGAAGGGAGAGACTAACATGGCCTTGTAGGACAGGGAGAGTGTTCCATAGAGTAAAATCAATTTGTCTTTCCTCTTATTGCCAGGAGGACAGAGGAGGAATAGCATTTCAGGACTGGGGAGAAGCATGTGTCATGCTTAGGTGAATAACTTGATTTCCTACGTATCATATTTACATTGTTCTCTAATGGAGGCCTTTCCGTCCCTCGGCTACAGATGGAGGCTTTGAGCATATTTTAAATATAGTTCATTGTCAGTCATGTAGAAGAGATCTCCGAAAAAAGCTCACCTGCACCAAAGCAGCTATTATTCTTAGGTAACATTTATTAAGCGATTACTATGTGGCAGGCAGGGTCCTAAGCTTTTCACATGTGTTAACTCATTTAGGATTCACAAACAACCCTTTTTCAGATAAGGAAACTGGGGCACAGAGAGGTTAAGGAACTTTGTCAAGGTCACACAGCTAGTAACTTAGTTGACTACCTTATTAAACAAGTATCTCCTGAGTACCCATTCTGTGTCAAGCCTTGGAAGTACTGAGACAAATATATGCATTTGATCTGAGCCTTGAGGAAGGAGTACACACTTGCTTCCTAGGTTGGGGAAGGGAATTGTAGGAAAAGGGAGCAGCATGAGGAAGATTTCTGGGCTTCAGGAGCTGTGTGTAGCTCAGTGTGGCTAGAGCATGAGGAGCATGTTGGAGAGAGGTGGCGGTGGGCTGGGAGCAACAGGCAAGTGTTGGAGGGGGTCCATGGGTCCGGTCAGAGCCTCTGGACTTGATCTGGGGACTCCAGGGAGCCAGGCAAGGATTTCAAGCCAGGAAGTGACTGGATGACATTTTTTCACAATTGTTTCTGCTGGGAAGAAGAAGGAGCATGTCCAAACCTCTTGGACCAAAATATGGTCCTTGGTAAGATAATATGCCAACAACTCGTATCCTAGCCCTAGGGCAGAGGGCTGTTCCAGCCCAGGGTCCCACCGCTGAGGAATCTGAACTGTGGGGCTTGATGAGGGTCACTCATACCTTCAGTGAAAGTTAACAGTCACGACCTTGGGCTAACACTGAGATTAATCTCAGTATATACCATGTGCTAATTGCAATACTGATAGAAAACAGGTCTGGTTGTTCTGGTTTCCGCTTTTTTTTTTTTTGCGGTAGGCGGACCCCTCACTGTTGTGGCCTCTCCCGTTGCGGAGCACAGGCTCCGGATGCGCAGGCTTAGCGGCCATGGCTCACGGGCCCAGCCGCTCCGCGGCATGTGGGATCTTCCCAGACCGGGGCATGAACCCGTGTCCCCTGCATCGGCAGGCGGACTCTCAACCACTGCGCCACCAGGGAAGCCCTGGTTTCAGCATTTTTGAGCCTCACTTTATGCTGTGCTGCTGTAGGCAGATGTTAAGTTTAGGGGGAAGTTCTACTGGGGAGAGGGCTGGTCATTTAACAGGCATTTCAAGATGAATGGCAATCATTCAGGAGTACAACTGTTACAGAAGTAGGATTTGGCCTCTTAGGGCCTCTGGAGTCCTTTGGAAGAAGGCATTAGCTATGTGGATGACCCTCTGCTGGCTGGGGAGATGGGTGGGCTCTGGTGACATGAGGGGGAGGGCAGGGACAAGTGCTGCCCCAAACATTCCTACCTGGGCCACAAGAAAGGCTTCTTGGACGTTTGCCGTCTGAATTGTTTTGCTTTTTGTGGATGGTGGTTTCTGGATACTGGGAGAAGGGTGGGGAGAGGTGTTTGGCAACGAAAATTTAGCCTGGGTCTAGGTGCCCCAGGAGTGACCTGTCCTCTTGGTTTTCTGTACCCTCTCACTCCCTGCCAGACATCCATGACATTGCAGTGGCACTTGTATGAGATGGCACGCAGCCTGAATGTGCAGGACATGCTGCGGGAGGAGGTCCTGAATGCCCGGCGCCAGGCCCAGGGAGACATAAGCAAGATGCTGCAATTGGTCCCGCTCCTCAAAGCTAGTATCAAGGAGACACTGAGGCAAGCCCACCCCCACCTATGCCTGTCCCCCCCGCCCCCCGCCCCCCGCCCCACAAATCCCTGGGCAGGGGCAGGGTTGTGCCTGCGCACAGGGTTACAAGAACGCGCTGGTGGAGGAGACTGGTAGCAGGAAGTGGGAAGTCTGGGGAAGATAGCTGGGAATAGGGAGAAGGCTCCTGCCTCCAGGTCCTCCAGGGTGTTGCAGCTGGGGCTGAGATGCCACGCCAGGTGCAGGGCTTCGTCCAGGCCTTAGGGCATCAGCTTCTGAACGCTTTTCACTGGCAGACTCCACCCCATCTCCGTGACCCTACAGAGATACCTCGCAAATGACTTGGTTCTTCGAGATTACATGATTCCTGCCAAGGTAGGTGCAGCAGGAGGACTGCAGGCTCTGTCAGTCGGACAGACGAGGCCAGGGACAGATTGCAGTTGCGTACAGATGGGGGTGATGGGGCCTTCTGTCCTGCCTTTCTTCCTGGAGCTGGCTGGTGGGGTCCTTGGTGGCAGTGGTCCAAGTCCGAATGAAGGGCAGAGGTGGTGGACACAGTGGGTGATGGTCTTTGGAATGTTGCTGGAGTGTAGGGTTAGGAGGGAGATCCCACTGGCTGCCTGGGTCTCTGGGGACCCTCTGGTGCTGAGGAAAGGGGCAAGGCAATCCCTTGCGCTGTGCCTGGCCTAAAGTCTTCAGTCACGCCCATTTAATGGGCGAGGCTCAGGGAAGGCGGGGAGGCCTCGTTCAAGGTCACATAGTGGGCAGCGTCCTGTGCTGCACAGCTGGGTAGCCAGGCTAGGGACCGGGAGTGGAGATGCTGGGTAATGCTCCTGGCTGTGAGGAGGTGAGGCCTACTCAGACCTCTGCTCACTGTGTCCCTAGACATTGGTACAAGTGGCCATCTATGCCATGGGCCGAGACCCTTCCTTCTTCTCGAATCCGGACAAGTTTGACCCAACCAGGTGGCTGGGTAAAGACAGGGATCTCATTCACTTCCGGAACCTGGGCTTTGGCTGGGGTGTACGGCAGTGCGTGGGTCGGCGGATTGCTGAGCTCGAGATGACCCTCTTCCTCATCCATGTGAGTCAAGCCTGGGGACATCTGTCTCCCATTACGTTGTCTCCCCTCCTCCACAATTCCCTGCTGTCTCCTCTCTGGGCAAATCCACTTACCACCCACTGGTGCTCCCTGGTCATATGTTCCCCAGAGTGGTGATGGGATGGGGGTGGGGTGGGAAAGGTCTTGTAGAAACCAAAGTGAAAGCCTGAACCAAGGGGACAAAGCACTAGTGGCGTGTTCAGGCTCTGCGCAGGATTCAGTAGGAGCTGGCAGTAGACCCCTTGGAACCACTCAGATCACACTCAACAGGCACTGCTCACAGGTGAATAAGCCTGGCCTGGGGGAGACAGACCCTCCCTGCCTCTCTCCTAAGCCCACAACCCCTCTTTCTCAGATTCTGGAGAGCTTCAAGGTTGAATTGCAGCATCTCAGTGATGTGGACACCATATTCAACCTCATCCTGATGCCCGACAAACCCATCTTCCTTGTCTTCCAGCCCTTCAACCAGGACCCACCACAGGCGTGATTGGAGAGGGTGGGCACAGCCTGCCAATCAGGCTAGCAGGGGTGTGGGAGGACGGCCCAAGTGGGTGGGGCCCATGGAAGTGTCCGCATCTCCAGTGCTTGGTCCCCACCCCTGCTCCTTTCTGGCCAGCTCTGACCAGATGGAGTTGGCGCTCAGCTGAGGCACCCCTCTCTCACCCCATCTCTTCCCCCTCTTCTCCCATCCCATGAAGGCAATAAACAGCTGAACTCTGTAAAGTGTTTTCATTTCCATCTGACCCCTAAGGTATCCATCACTCCTGTAGAGATGCTCCCTGACCCAGATCAGCAAATAGATCTAAGCGTGAATGGGGAACCCAAGGCAGCTGCACTTGACACCGTTTCTGCTGGGACCCACCCACCTACAGCAGCTCAGGAGCCAGCAGGATCAACCTCCCTTGCTGTCCCGGTTGGGTGTGAGGCAGAGTTGGTGGAGGGCTATTGCCACTGCACCAGGAGCTACTGGAGCAGCAGGCAGAGGGACATAGAACTTGGCAGAGTTCTGCTGAGAGTACAGGGCAGCCTGAGAGGTGTGGGCCAATCTTGGCTACCAGGGCAGGCCCACCTATCAGGAGGCTCGTATAGGGCTCTGACTGGCTGAGCCCTGGGTGGGAATTCCCTGCGGGGTCATGAGGACTTCCTGCCAAGGTCCAGCCAGAGTCTTGGGCATGTCCAGGGACGATGTGGTGAAGAGACTGTGGGTGAGGGGTTGGCGTGAGGTGACCGACCCTGGGGACGAGAGGACAGCATACTTCCTCTACCCCACCTGACCCTTCTCTGGGCTTCCCCAGGCCTTAACTTCCTGCTCCAGTGGGACATGCCCACTTGTCCAAGCTCTGGGCATTAGGCAGGGAGACTGGGGCAGAGTCTTTGGTACATTATTTGGACTGCCGGACAATAGTCTCAATTTTGGCCACCTTAACCCCCTCTGAGCTTCATGACTCCTGGCTTGACCAGGTACCTGATCCTTCCTGGCCCTTGGCTACCCAACTCTAAGTTCTTCAGGTAGACGGGGGGCTAGTGCCGCTAGGGACAGCAGCCTAGCTGGCTTGGCCTCTTCTCCCGGGATCTGCAGGTTCTGAATCCATTCTTGGAGCCTTTCTGCTTTTCCTCATCACAATCCTCTTCCTTCTTGTCTTTCTCTCTCCTTCCTGCTTCCTTTCCTTTCTCCAGGCTTGAATCATCTGTGCTTGGAAATGTTAGTGTTGGAAAGGGCCTTACTGTCAAGGATGTTAAGCTCTTTGGGGATAGATGGGGCAACTGAAGCCCAGAGAGCTTGCTGGAGTCACCCAAGGTCACACAGCATGCTTGTAGCTAGAAGCCAGGCTTCCTAACTCTCAGTGGAGGGCTCTTTCTTCTGGCCCTATCTGTGTTTCTGTCCCTGGACACATTTAGACACAATATTGCCAGCTCAGGTAAATGGGGTATTTCATACTAACATGTAACTGATTGCTACAGGCAGGCTTCAAGTCTTTCCCTTCCCAAGAAACAGATAAACCAAACTTGAAAAAAGGGATTTCAGATATGATAGATGTTTGGGTGCAGGTAGGAAGTTCCAGCCTCTCACACCAGCTTGCCTCTGGTGGTCTCAGTTCTTCCAGAGACCTTGACAGGCCTTGTCTCCCTGGATCCTGCTTTGGAAGGCCTCTTCTCCCCCACCCCCACCCGCCCCCTGTCTGGGGTCCACTATGGCCTCTGGCTCTCCAAAGATGGTAGCTCCTGGGACAGGCAGGAGGCTACAGGGCTACAGCAGAGGACCCAGGCCCAGAGTGGGGTCTGGAAGGAGGAAGCTAAGGCACCCCAGGCTGCCCTGCTCAATGAAAGAGGTGCATGTTCACTGACCTCAGCGTTTAATAAAGTCATTTTAGGGAGTGGGTCTGAGACGCCTCAGTACACAGAGAGGGAGGCCTGCTCCAAGACTGAGGTCTGCCAGGACTCAGTCTGCTGGGATTTAGAGAGATTGTTGAGCTTAGTCTCTGAGCTGGGCATCAAGGGGTCCAGCTTGGAGGGTTGCCTGTGGTTCTTGGAGGGGGTGGAGGGGTTCTGTGGTGGGCAAAGCCAGACGAAGTGAGTATGCCCCTGTCCCCAGCAGGTGACTCAATAAAATGTATCTTGCCTGGCAAGTCATGCCTCAGAGGATCCAAAATCCAGCAGGCCATGACTTCTCAAAGATTTCCAAACCCATTTCACCACAGCAGGTCACACCTGATTTCTGCCGAAGTCTCCAGGGCTCAGCGGGTGAGTTTGCAAAGGTAGCCCTGTGTTCCACCCAGTTCCCCCATCCTTTTCAGGCCTTTCCAGCAGAGTACTGATGGTTCAAGAGCGGAAGCCATCAGGGGGTTTGCTTTGGGGGGCTGGGGGGCCCAGGGCTGAGCTTGAGGGACAGTTGTGAATAAACCTATTTGTTCTTGGGAAGTTGGCAGTGTTTCTCTCTGGCAACATGCCCCCACCTCTGGCAGGTCTGCAGCACTGCAGTGGCCCAAGAAGTGCGTGCTCATGGGAGAATCTTAGGCACTGTGGAGTGGAGAGGGGGCCACAGCTACTCTACCCATGAGCAAATCCAGTCCTAAAGTACAGCCAGTGCCACAGCATTCGAGGAATGCCCCTGTGGGCAAACAGTCCACCACAGCCCCTCCTTTCTGATACTCATCACCACCCGAAGGGAAGGGGGCGTCTTGGCAGGGTTCTCTATTCCCCCTAGACAGGTGGGGGATTGAGATGGGGCAGAGGTTTCGGCTGGTAACTGAGCAGAAGTTGAGCCCAGGTCTTCTGACTACCAGCCAGGGAGCAGGGCCCCCTGGACAGGTTTTCACAAGGTCCAGTGACTCGGGGAAGGGGTGTGTGTGTGTGGCTGCCAGACCCACCCCCCGAACCCCACAGAGCTCCTCCAGAGGGATCACTCACGGACTCATCTGTGATGATTGTGTTGGAAGGGGGCCTCAAGCCGTACTCTTTCTCCTGCAGCCGTGTGGCCAAGTCCTGCTTCTCTCGTCCCCAGCGTCGAGCTGAGTCCTCTAACTATAGACATGAAGAGACACAGATGGAGAACCACTGGGCAGCAGCGCCCGTCCCTGAGAGCTGGGACAGCCCAAACCTCAGCCTGCTCTTTGAGCAGAAAGCAAAACCCTGGGCAACGTGGGCCTGCTACCTTCCCAAGAGACCTCAGGATAACAAGGGTGGGTGGACAAGCGACAGTTTGAATACGACTGATGGACCTTCTTTGGGTTCCACCAACATACGGAGCTCCAACACCGGTCACGATGAGCCCTGACCCTCCTGACACGCAGAGTCCCGTCAGTCCTCAACCATAGAGCTGCAGCACTCCCCACAATGAGCCCCAACCCTTCTCAAACGTGCAGCCTCAGCCCTGGTCACAGAGGGAGCCCTGACCCCCTTCACACACAGAGCCCCAGCCCTTCTCTAACACGCAGCTCTGACTCTGGTCACACACAGAGCCCAGACCCTCCTGAAACACAAATCCTTGACCCTGGTCACAAAGGGAGCCCTGATCTTGGATGTAGACCAAGCCCAGACCCTCCTCACACAGGAAGGGAGTCCTGACAAACACCGATCACCAACCCGACACACACGGAGCCCTTGCCCTGATCACACACAAAGCCTCGGTCCTCTTCTCACATGGAGCACCGATCCTGGTCACAGATGGAGCCCTGACCCTGGATGCAGACTGAGCCCCGACCCTCCGTGCCCCCTGAGTCCAAACATGGTTAAACAGGGAGCCCTGACACTCCAAATACAGGGAGCCCCAATCCTGGTCAAAAATTGAGTCCTGACCCCCCCTCACACATAGAGCCCTGATCCTTTCCAAACACAGAGCCTCGACCCTGGTCCCAAATGGACCTCAACCCTCTTCAAACATGGAGTCTGGACCCTCCTCACACACGGAGCCCCGACCCTTCTGAAACACAGAGGCTGAGCCTGGTCTCAGGCTGAGTGGTGAGGCTACCTGGCCTGTGTGAGCCCTGCACCTCACCTACCTGGCTTTCCAGGGAAAGAATCCGGCTCTGAGCGCGTTCCAGCTTGGCTAGGAGGTTAAACTTGTCTGAATTACTGGCAAGAAGATCCTGTGGGCAAAGCAGAAACTCACACATGGTCCCCACTGGGGGCTGTAGCTATGTGAGCTCAGGAGGCCAGGTGACACTGAGGGAGAAATCAGCCAGGTCTGAGTTCCAAATTCAGCTCCCTGACGCAGAGCCTCAGACCCAGGGCCAAAGACCCTGAGGCCAACGAGCCTCAGAACCCCGCCCGGAGTTTCAGGCCTGGCATGTGCCTTTTTCACAGTTGTCCCCCCACGTATTTTGACTGTATGAAACTTTTGCACACCAATTTTTAAATGTAAAATGCACCAGGGGGCAATAGGTTAGTGCACAGAAAGGAATCTTGAGCTGGGGGTCATATTGTAAAGTGAAGGATCTATTTGTAAAGCAAGGGTTCCCCGTCCTCCACACTTTACATGGATGTCCATGCATCAGGTGTGCTTTCAAACAGAACTCACCTCCTGCGAGTCCTGGGATGAAGAGAAAAACTCTCCTGTGCCCAGCCCACCCCGCTTTTGTAATTCCAAATGTTCTGTCTTCGGGTTTGCATAAAGCAGGAGCACCTGTAACAGCCTCGGAGGTAGGGAGGGGCCAGGGACACCCACCTATGTGGGCAGGGTACCCTTGCAGTGGCCTGGACCATCTGTCTCTTGCAGCTTCTCTGCCAGGTCTCCTCTTGTTCCCAACTCCCCAGGGTCCACCTGGGATGGGGGAAAAGGGCTCTCCAAGGCGGTACCAATCCCAGGAAACGCTCCAGAATGGAGTTCTGAGAGGCCTGTTTGGAGCCCAACTGCAGGGCAGCCAGGTGGCAAACGGGGTCAGGGGTCAGCTAGGGGCTTGCTTTCTCTCCCAGGATGCTAAATGAGGGTAAGAGTGAAGCTTTCAGACTCATGTGTGTTCCCAGGGGAAAGGAGCCAAGGCCTGAGAGCCAGAGCTCTCCAGGAGACTCCAGGCACATTGGAGACCCTGGGAAACCTTGCTTCTGGTCTTGGGTTTCAACTTGGATTGTGCCTGAGTGATTTCTGGGTGCCTGGTGACCTGCGCAGGCAGGTCCAGGCCAGAATTGTGCTGGTGGCTCTTACCAGCAGGGCCTGCTGCTGCAGAACGATGGGGGCCGACTGGTGGCGGTTCTTGTCCAGCTCTGCCCGCAGCCTCGAGTTTTCCGCCAGCAGCATTGAGTAAAGGTCAACAGGCAGATTCTCTCCCGTTGGACCCGGGGGAAGGCCAGAGGCTGAGAGCATGGGGAAGGCTGTGGAATGTGGCCATAGATGTTCATGAGATGGGTTTTCCTGCCTCCCTGTCCCTGGTCCAATCTGCCTCAGCGTTTTACTTTTTTATGCCCCTCCTCTGCTCCCAAGCCTTCAATGGCTCCCTACTGCCCGTGGGATCAGGTCCATACTCCTCCTCAGGCCATCGTTCTAGGCTCTTTAGACTCTGACCCCAGTGTTCTCTCTGATCACTCCCCCACCATTTGTCCTGGGTCTGTTTCAGCTCCTCACCTCTATTTTCCTCCCTTCTCTGCTCCTGGCATCGTCACTCCCCAGGCCTGTGCATGGCTGTTTCCCCTCCCTAGGTTGCCTTCTCAACTCTCACCCTAAGCTCAGCGTTCCTGAAAGGTGGGCCCAGTTTTCACTGTTTCTTAAAGACCTTCAAAAATGCCCCCTACAGACACCCCCATGCGGCGAAGGCTGACCCAGGGCTGGGCTCACGGGGGTCCCCAGGGAGGTGGCACAGAAATCCTCTGCTTGGGCTGGCCTGATGCGGGGTGACCTGGTTCTTTCCTGCTCATCAGAGCTGCCTCTCGTTGGCAGTTCTAGGTGGCTTTGGTTAACATCAGTGGAGAAAGCAAATCATTGATTTAACCAGAAAGTTTTTGTGTGTTTTATAGAAGCAGACTCTTTGAAGACACAGGGAGATGAGCAAATAATTTGAAGGGTCCTGGAGTTAAGAGGTTGGGAACCGCTGCCCCAGACAGCCCCTCTTTGCAGGTAGCCCATCTCTGCTCGCTCTAATCTCAGAGCATCTTCTGGAAGGTCTGAGCCTCTTTCTAGCATGGCTCACACACTGTGTCCCCTCCATGTGTTCTGAGGGACTCCATGGTAGGAGAAGGGAGCTTGGGGGACCTCTGGAAGTGCTCAGTGCCTGATTGAGTACTGAGGGGACCTAGCACCCTCTGCTGCAGTTTGAAGGTGCTCCTGAAACTGAGAGGCTCCAAGAAGGCAGGGCCTCCAGGGATGGGACAGAAGCCGGGGAGCAGACTCACCGACATTGGGCTTTCCCTGCAGCTTGTTCTGCAGGCGCTCGTTCCTCTCCCGCAGCTTGTCCTCCAGCACCCACTCCATCTTCTCAATCACCTGGAGGGCAGAGCACAGAGGCTGGGATGGCCTAGGGGCTCCACACCTGCCCGTGTGTGGCTGGGCCTGGGCAGCCTGGTCCTTAGGGCACCTGCCTTCTCCTGGTGCCTCACGGTCTCCTCCAGCGCCTTCATCTGCTGCAGTTTGTCCTGGTATCGCCTCAGCAGCGCCGCCTGTGGCTGCTGAGCCCGGTGCAGGAGGAGCAGCTCCTTTTCTCTGTCATTCTTCTGACGGTGGGGGAGGGAGGGGAAACGGGGGAAAGCAAGGGTGCCCTTGACCCTTAGGGTCCACCCCAGGCCACTCTGCTCAGTCCTCCACTGCCCTGGCCCCCTGGCCCCTACGTCCCTCTCCCTTCTAGCCGCAGACGCTTCTCCAGACGCTCCCTCCTGAGCCCCCTTCCCCTCTGCCCTCCAAGCCCAGGCTCACTCGAATCAGCTCATTCTGCAGATGCTGCACCTTGTCCCTCAGCTTCTTCATGTCCTGCTCACTCAGCAGCAGTTTCTGCTTCATGGACGCTGGTGGAGGAGGAACTGGCTCAGGGAGGAGGCACCTCCCAGTTCAAATCGGCATGGTTGGGGGGCGGGGGGTGTCTCCCAGTCCTGGGGCTTGACACAAGACTGGACTCTCAGTTTCCCATCTCAGAGAGGACCCAGCCAGGCTCCTACTAGCCTGTGTCCTGGGAAAGGCTCCTGCCACCCTGTTCCCTTGGTGGCCTGTAGGCCCTCACCCAGGTTCTGGGCTCTGTCAGTGATGTCTGGCTCCTCTTCTACCCTCTCCTGGGTCAGCTGGCTCCTCAGCATTTGGTTCTCTGCCTCCAGGATGCTGGTCTGTTTCCGTAGTGACAGGATGTCCTCTGCCATCTTCTGCATGGCCTGCCGGTAGCTGTTCATCTCCTGTGTACCCCAGAGCTCAGAGATGAACCCCCAGCCCCACTGTAGCCGCCCCCCCAATATCTACACCCACACCTGGAAGTCAGTGGGTCACTCCCAAGGCCAAAGAACAGAGAGAATCCCAAGCTGTGCTCTCAAGTCTTAGCAGCTCCTTGGAGGGGTGGTCACGACAGGATTTTCACCCCTTCTGGCCGTGTGAGAGCAGCTGCACAAATGTGCTCTCCTGGGGGTGACACGTTTTCCCGGGAGGCCAGCTACGGGCGACCCAGGATTCAGACACTAGGTGAGGAGGCCCATGAGCGATGGAGACTTGAAAGGCTCCAGGGCCAGGCTAAATCAGGGCCATTTCTCCACCTTTTCCCTTCTCCTTTCTCCCTTCTCTAATCCCTCTTCTTCCTCACGTCACCGAGAACCCAGGGAAGAATCTCTCTGAAATCTCGCTGAATGCTTCTTGGGAGCCAACCCTAGGCACCAGCCTCCCAAGCAGCCCAGGGGGCGTGAAGGGACACGGCGTAGGTAAGCCCGGGAGATCCAGAAAAGGACTCAGGGTCAGGGTTGGAATCCAGCTACAGGATCTAGGCTGTGAGGTGGGGACGGGATGCCAGGCTCTGTCACTAGGTTAGGAGTAACAATAATACTAATATCTGGTGTTCATTGAGCATTTACTATGTACCAAGTCAGGCCCACCTCCTTCATTTAGCTTATGAAGGCGGATACTATTATCATCCTCATTTTACCGACGAGGAATCCAAGGCCCAGAGAGGCGAGTAGCGTGCTCAGTCACAAAACTAATGAGTGGCAGCGTCAAGGTCTGAAATCCAGGCCTCCTGCCACTTGAGTCCGTGCTCTTAAACGCTGCGCAATCCTGCCACAATGGCCCCATATATGGAAACTTCACAGTATGTTGAGAAGTGATGAAAGCAGGTTACTAAAAACAATTATGATCTCAATTTGGGAAAAAAAAATTCATGTTTGCCCTTGCGTGTGCATAGGAGAATTAATAGGCTATATTTACACGTACTTGTATCATAATCAGAAATTCCCTATTGTTATTTATAAAAAGTTTTGGAAAGGGAGTTTCTTAATATAAATAGTACCACAAAATATAAAAGAGGGACTCAAAATGTGAAGCCAGGAAGCTCGGTAAAGGGGGAGGAGGTAGGAGCTAGGTTTGGGGGAGGAGTGGGAGGAGGGTAGCGAGGCCAGCAGGAGCTTCCTAAGCCCTGTCCTTCCTGAGACTGTGAAGGCCTTGCCTGTGGGGGGTGGGCCTCCTAGGCCTGGCCAGAAATGGGCTCCCAAGTCCTCAGGAAGCAGAGCTCTGTCCCCAACTCCCACCTGGGCCCCATGCTGACTGAGGATGTGGCCTGGATCCCAGCCACTGCCTTCAACCTGCTGCATGGTGGGCCACTGGCTGCCTGGGGAGGGGTTTCCAGACAGCAGGGGCTCATCAGACACCATTTGTCACCTGCTGCTGTCTAGCCTTCTGGCTAGACTCCCTCTAAATGGTGCCAGTGCTGGGCCCATCTCCCCAGCACCTGCCCCAGTCAAGTTTCAGGTCTTGGCTCCTCCAGATCTGCCCATCTGGTGCCCTCAGACAGCTTCATTCACTAGGACACTCAGCCCAGAGACTGCACACACACAGGGCTTTGTGGTCAGGACTCAGAAGCCCAGCTTGGCCACTGACTCACTGAGTGAGCTTGGACAGACCCCTTCACCTTTCTGAGCCTCTGATTCCTCTCATGGGAGAAACATGGAGTATCTGGAAGCTCAGAGTCAGTGTGTGTGGTTCAGGACCCTGCCTAGGGCAGACATGACTTGGAAGCAGTAGTTCTCATCCCACCCCATTTCTGTTCTAGTGCCAGCTTTAATCAACAGGCCAGACCCCTTTCTCTTCCTCCTTGCTACCCTCACCCTGGGTTCCCTTGCTCTCTCCTCTGCTCTGCTCTACATCCTCAATTTATAGCAGCCCCTTGATGGACAGGGATTTGGGAGGTCGAGTAGACTGTCAAAAGAAGCACATGATATTTTTGGAAAGGGAATTCATCTCTCCTTTCCCTCTCCAGCCTAGTTCAGGCTCTTATCATGTCTGCTCTGAACAATTACATTAGTATCCAAATGGGTTTCTTTGCTTTAGGGTTATCTTTTAGAGGAGCACACCCTCGTCCAAGAAAACATGTTCAAGGATGCTTCATGCCTGCAGTTTATGGTTTTATTCTAGGGCACGCTGAGTCACTGGATACAGGCAGTACTTACAAAGAATGACCTAGATTCAGAGAGGAGATTTGTTTGGGATGGTGGAGTAGAAGGACATGTGCTCACTCCCTCTTGAGAGAGCACCAGAATCATAACTAACTGCTGAACAATCATTGGCAGGAAGACACTGGAACTCACCAAAAAAGATACCCCACATCCAAAGACAAAGGAGAAGCCACAATGAGATGGTAGGAGGGGTGCAATCACAACAAAATCAAATCCTATAACCACTGGGTGGTTGCCTCACAAACTGGAGAACACTTATACCACAGAAGTCCACCCACTGGAGTGAAGGTTCTGAGGCTCATGTCAGGCTTCCCAACCTGGGGGTCTGGCAACAGGAGGAGGAATTCCCAGAGAATCAGACTTTGAAGGCTAGTGGGATTTGATTGCAGGACTTTGACAGAACTGGGGGAAAAAAAGACTCCACTCTTGCAGGGCACACACAAAGTAGTGTGTGCATCAGGACCCAGAGGGAAGGAGCAGTGACCCCATAGGAGACTGAACCAGACCTACTGGCTAGTGTGGGAGGGTCTCCTGCAGAGGTGGGGGGTGGCTGTGGTTCACCATGGGGACAAGAACACTAGCAGCAGAAGTTCTGGGAAGTACTCCTTGGCGTGAGCCCTCCCAGAGTCCTACATTAGCCCCTCCAAAGAGCCTATAGCCTCCAGTGTTGGGTCGCCTCAGGCCAAACAACCAACAGGGAAGGAACTCAGCCCCACCCATCAGCAGGCAAGTGGATTAAAGTTTTACTGAGCTCTGCGCACCAGAGCAACACCCAGCTCTACCTACCACCAGTCCCTCCCATCAGGAAGCTTGCACAAACCTCTTAGATAGCCTCATCCATCACAGGGCAGACAGCAGAAGCAAGAAGAAGTGCAATCCCGCAGGCTGTGGAACGAAAACCACATTAGAAAGATAGATAAAATGAAAAGGCAGAGGACATGTACCAGATGAAGGAACAAGATAAAATGCCAGAAAAACAACTGAATGAAGTGGAGATAGGCAACCTTCCAGAAAAATAATTCAGAATAATGATAGTGAAGATAATCCAGGACCTTGGAAAAAGAATGGAGGCAAAGATCGAGAAGATGCAAGAAATGTTTAACAAAGACCTAGAAGAATTAAAGAACAAACAGAGATGAGCAATACAATAACTGAAATGAAAAATACACTAGAAGGAATCAATAGCAGAATAACTGAGGCCAAAGAACAGAGAAGTGACCTGGAAGACAGAATGGTGGAATTCACTGCCGCAGAACAGAATAAAGAAAAAAGAATGAAAAGAACTGAAGACAGCCTAAGAGACCTATGGGACATTAAACACAACAACATTCGCATTATAGGGGTCCCAGAAGGAGAAGAGAGAGAGAGAAAGGACCTGAGAAAATATTTGAAGAGATTATAGTCAAAAACTTCCCTAACATGGGAAAGGAAATAGCCACCCAAGTCCAAGGAGAGCAGACAGTCCCAGGCAGGATAAACCCAAGGAGAAACATGCCAAGAAACACAGCAATCAAATTGGTAAAAATTAAAGACAAAGAAAAATTATTAAAAGCAACAAGGGAAAAACGACAAATAACATACAAGGGAACTCCCATAAGGTTAACAGCTGATTTCTCAGCAGAAACTCTACAAGCCAGAAGGGAGTGGCACAATATATCTAAAGTGCTGAAAGGGAAGAATCTACAACCAAGATTACTCTACCCAGCAAGGATCTCATTCAGATTTGACGGAGAAATCAAAAGCTTTACAGGCAAGCAAAAGTGAAGAGAATTCAGCACCACCAAACCAGCTCTATCACAAATGCTAAAGGAACTTCTCTAAGTGGGAAACACAAGAGAAGAAAAGGACCTACAAAAACAACCCCAAAACAATTAAGAAAATGGTAATAGGAATATACATATTGATGATTACCTTAAATGTGAATCGATTCAATGCTTCAACCAAAAGACACAGGCTTGCTGAATGGATACAAAAACAAGACCCATATACATGCTGTCTAAAAGAGACCCACTTCAGACCTAGGGACACATACAGACTGCAAGTGAGGGGATGGAAAAAGATATTCCATGCAAATGGAAATCAAAAGAAACCTGGAGTAGCAATACTCATATCAGATAAAATAGACTTTAAAATGAAGAATGTTACAAGAGACAAGGAAGGACACTACATAATGATCAAGGGATCAATCCAAGAAGAAGATATAACAATCATAAATATATATGCACCCAACATAGGAGCACCTCAATATATAAGGCCAATGCTAACAGCCATAAAAGAGGAAATCGATGGTAACACAATCATAGTTGGGGACTTTAACACCTCACTTACACCAATGGACAGATCATCTAAACAGAAAATTAATAAGGAAACACAAGCTTTAAATGACACAATAGACCAGATAGATTTAATTGATATTTATAGGACATTCCATCTGAAAAGAGTAGATTACACTTTCTTCTCAAGTGTACACAGAACATTCTCCAGGATAGATCACATCTTGGGTCACAAACCAAGCCTCAGCAAATTTAAGAAAATTGAAATCATATCAAACATCTTTTCCTATCACAACGCTATGAGATTAGAAATAAATTACAGGGGAAAAAACGTAAAAAACACGAACACATGGAAGCTAAACAATACATTACTAAATAACCAGGAGATCACTGAAGAAACCAAAGAGGAAATCAAAAAATACCTAGAGACAAATCACAATGAAAACATGACAATCCAAAACATATGGGATGCAGCAAAAGCAGTTCTAAGAGGGAAGCTTATAGCCATACAGTCCTACCTCAAGAAACAAGAAAAATCTCAAATAAACAAACTAACCTTACACCTAAAGGAAGTAGAGAAAGAAGACCAAACAAAACGCCAAATTAGTAGAAGGAAAGAAATCATAAAGATCAGAGCAGAAATAAATGAAATAGAAACAAAGAAAACAATAGCAAAGATCAATAAAACTAAAAGCTGGTTCTTTGAGAAGATAAACAAAACTGATAAAACTTTAGCCAGACTCATCAAGAAAAAGAGGGAGAGGACTCAAGTCAATAAAATTAGAAATGAAAAAGGAGAAGTGACATCATACACCACAGAAATACAAAGCATCACAAGAGACTACTACAAGCAACTCTATTCCAATAAAATGGACAATCTGGAAGAAATGGACAAATTCTTAGAAAGGTATAACCTTCCAAGACTGAACCAGGAAGAAATAGAAAATATGAACAGGCCAATCACATGTAATGAAATTGAAATTGTGATTAAAAATCTTCCAACAAAAAAAAGTCCAGGGCCAGATGGCTTCACAGGTGAATTCTATCAAACATTTAGAGAAAAGCTAACATCCATCCTTCTCAAACTCTTCCAAAAAGTTGCAGAGAAAGGAATGCTCCGAAACTCATTCTACGAGGCCACCATCACCCTGATACCAAAACCAGACAAAGATACTACAAAAAAGAAAATTACAGACCAATATCACTGATGAACATAGATGCAAAAATCCTCAACAAAATACTAGCAAACAGAATCCAGCAACACATTAAAAGGGTCATACACCATGATCAAGTGAGATTTATCCCAGGGATGCAAGCGTTCTTCAATATAGGAAAATCAATCAATGTGATACACCATATTAAAAAATTAAGGAATAAAAACCTATGATCATCTCAACAGATGCAGAAAAAGCTTTCGACAAAATTCAACACCCATTTATGATAAAAACTCTCCAGAAAGTGGGCATAGAGGGAACTTACCACAACATAGTAAAGGCCATATATGACAAATCCACAGGAAACATCATTCTCAGTGGTGAAAAACTGAAAGCATTTCCTCTAAAATCAGGAACAAGACAAGGATGTCCACTCTTACCACTATTATTCAACATAGTTTTGGAAGTCCTAGCCATGGCAATCAGAGAAGAAAAAGAAATAAAAGGAATACAAATTGGAAAAGAAGAAGTAAAGCTGTCACTGTTTGCAGATGACATGATACTATACACAGAGAATCCTAAAGATGCCACCAGAAAACTACTAGAGCTAATCAATGAATTTGGTAAAGTTGCAGAATACAAAATTAATGCACAGAAATCTCTTGCATTCCTATATACTAATGATGAAACATCTGAAAGAGAAATTAAGGAAACACTCCCATTTACCATTGCAACAAAAAGAATAAAATACCTAGGAATAAACTTACCTAAGGAGACAAAAGACCTGTATGCAGAAAACTATAAGACACCGATGAAAGAAATTAAAGATGATACAAACACATGGAGAGATATACCATGTTCTTGGATTGGAAGAATCAATATTGTGAAAATGACTATACTACCCAAAGCAATCTACAGATTCATTTCAATCCCTATCAAATTACCAATGGCATTTTTTACAGAACCAGAACAAAAAATCTCAAAATTTGTATGGAGACACAAAAAACCCCGAATAGCCAAAGCAGTCTTGAGGGAAAAAAACGGAGCTGGAGGGGCTTCCCTGGTGGTGCAGTGGTTGAGAGTCTGCCTGCCGATGCAGGGGACATGGGTTCGTGCCCCGGTCCGGGAAGATCCCACATGCCACGGAGCGGCTGGGCCCATGAGCCATGGCCGCTGAGCCTGCGTGTCCAGAGCCTGTGCTCCGCAACGGTACAGGCCACAACAGTGAGAGGCCCGTGTACCGCAAAAAAAAAAAAAAAAAAAAAAAAAAAAAAACAGAGCTGGAGGAATCAGACTCCCTGACTTCAGACTATACTACAAAGCTACAGTAATCAAGACAATATGGTACTGGGACAAAAACAGAAATATAGATCAATGGAACAGGATAGAAAGCCCAGAGATAAACCCACATACCTATGGTTAACTGATCTATGACAAAGGAGGCAAGGATATACAATGGAGAAAAGACAGTCTCTTCAATAAGTGGTGCTGGGAAAACTGGGCAGCTACATGTAAAAGAATGAAAATAGAACACTCCCTAACACCATACACAAAAATAAATTCAAAATGGATTAAAGACCTACCTGTAAGACTGGATACTATAAAACTCTTAGAGGAAAACATAGGAAGGACACCCTGACATAAATCACAGCAAGATCTTTTTTGACCCACCTCCTAGAGTAATGGAAATAAAAACAAAAACAAATAAATGGGACCTAATGAAACTTAAAACTTCTGCACAGCAAAGGAAACTATAAACAAGATGAAAAGACAACCCTCAGAATGAAAGAAAATATTTGCAAACGAATCCATGGACAAAGGATTAATCTCCAAAATATATAAACAGCTCATGCAGCTCAATATTAAAAAAAAAACAATCAAAAAATGGGCAGAAGACCTAAATAGACATTTCTCCAAAGAAGACATACAGATGGCCAAGAGGTCCATGAAAAGCTGCTGAACATCACTAATTATTAGAGAAATGCAAATCAAAACTACAATGAGGTATCACCCCACACCAGTCAGAGTGGCCATCATCAAAAAATCTACAAACAATAAATGCTGGAGAGGGTGTGGAGAAAAGGGAACCCTCTTGCACTGTTGGTGGGAATGTAAATTGATACAGCCACTATGGAGAACAGTATGGAGGTTCTTAAAAAGCTAAAAATAGAATTACCATATGACCCAACAAACCCACTACTGGGCATATACCCAGAGAAAACCATAATTCAAAAAGTCACATGTAGAGAGGAAGAGAGAATAAACTTTTTCTTTATTAAAAAAAAAAAAAGACACATGCACACCAATGTTCTTTGCAGCACTATTTACAATAGCCACGTCATGGAAGCAACCTAAATGTCCATCGACAGACGACTGGATAAAGAAGATGTGGTACATATATACAATGGAATATTACTCAGCCATAAAAAGGAAAGAAATTGGGTCATTTGTAGAGGCGTGGATGGAGTTAAGACTGTCATACAGAGTGAAGTAAGTCAGAAAGAGAAAAACGAATATCATATATTAACGCATATATATGGAATCTAGAAAAAATGGTACAGATGAACAAGTTTGCAGGGCAGAAATAGAGACACAGATGTAGAGAACAAACGTATGGCACCAAGGGGGGAAAGTGGGGGGTGGGGTGGGGTGATGAATTGGGAGATTGGGGTTGGCATATATACACTACTATGTATAAAATTGATAACTAATAAGAACCTGCTGTATAAAAAATAAATAAAACAAAATTCAAAAAGAAAATGGAGAAAAAATAATAACATAGTGCTTAATATTGGGAGGATTCTAATATCCTCCAGTGGAGAACTATTTGGAAGTGTTAGATATAGGCTTCATCCAAAAGTACAAAGCAAGCAAAATTGATCTTGTCATTTGTTGATTCTGTCAGTTTTCCTACTCTTATATCATGCTGTGTATAGTACAGTTAAGAGAGCAGAAGGTTTGAAATTACAGCAAAATCTACATTTACTATAAAACAAAACTCCCAACTTCCCTGCAGAGTGTTAAAGCACCAACTTTTCATCATTTAAGTCTATTAACAGGTTACATCAAGCAATTTCACACAACTGGAACAAGCACATTTGCCTATAAGGATGAAGAATCTTAGGATATAAGAATACATAAACTGTTTTCTAAACTGAATTTAATAAAAATTATGGAATGGTCTAATACAGTATACTTATAAGCACATAAAATATCTTAAATGCATGTAATACCAATTATCCAATAAAATCTGAAACAGTAAAGCTTAAAAAAAAATGACCTAGATTCACTTCTTCTGACACAGAGATGTCCACACTGCATTATTAAGTAAAAAAAAGGTGGCAAATTAATATGATCCCATCTGTCACTGGTATGTGTGTGTGTATGCACATGTGTGTGCATGAGTGCATACATGCAGATATATAGTTAACAGTGGCTACTGCTCAGTTTGGGAAGAGAAAGGAACACTTGCTTAATCTCTATTTTTTGCATTTTTACTAAGAATTTGTCCGTACATTACTCATCAATTAAAAATAATTTGAACCTAAATACATTGAGGGCCATACCATGTTTCTGGATTGAAAGATGCAATATTTAAAGAGTTAGTTCTTCCCTAAATTGATTTATAGATTCAATGCATTTCTAATTAAAATCATAACACTCTATGTGTATGTGTAGAAATAGATGAGCTGATTCTACGAGAAATAAAAAGAACAAGTGTAGCCAAAATATTTTTGAAGAAGAACAGGTGGGAAGACTTGCTCTATCAGCTTTCAAGACTTATGATAAAGCTACAATAATTAAGACGGGGTAATATAAATGCAAAGATTGATAAGCAGACCAAAGCAAAACAAGAGAGAGCCCTGAAAGAGACCCACACATATATGGACCATTAATACATGACAAAGATGGTGTTACAGGGAGGCAGGGAAAGGATTGTAATTTTTTTTTTTTTTTTTTTGCGGTACACGGGCCTCTCACTGTTGTGGCCTCTCCCGTTGCAGAGCACAGGCTCCGGACGTGCAGGCTCAGCGGCCATGGCTCACGGGCCTAGCCGCTCCACGGCATGTGGGATCTTCCCAGACCGGGGCACGAACCCGTGTCCCCTGCATCGGCAGGCGGACTCTCAACCACTGCACCACCAGGGAAGCCCAGGATTGTAATTTTAATAAATGGTGCTGCATCAATTTGATATCTATCTGGAGAAAAGGGTAACTTGACTCCTATTACATACCATAATTAAAAATAAATTCCAGGACTTCCCTGGTGGCGCAGTGGCTAAGAATCCACCTGTCAATGCAGGGGACACGGTTCCAGGGTTCGAGCCCTGGTCCAGGAAGTTCTCACATGCCACGGAGCAAATAAGCCTGTGTGCCACAACTACCGAGCCTGTGCTCTAGAGCCCGCAAGCCACAACTACTGAGCCCATGTGCCACAACTACTGAAGCCCGCACACCTAGAGCCCATGCTCCACAACAAGAGAAGCCACTGCAATGAGAAGCCCACGCACCGCAACGAAGAGTAGCTCCCGCTCGCTACAACTAGAGAAAGCCCTCGTGCAGCAATGAAGACCCAACACTGCCAAAAATAAATTAATTAATTTAAAAATAAATAAGTGAATTCCAGATGGATTGTAGATCTAAATGTAAAAGATAAAACAATAAAGCTTCTAGAAGACAAGGATAAGAATATCTTTATGCACTTGGGGTAGGGAAAGGTTTTTCACAACAGGACATGCCACAAAAGCACGAACCAGAATGGAAAGGATTGATAAGTTGGGTACATTTAAGTTAAGAACTTTTATTCATGAAAAGACATCATTAAGGGGGTGAAATGGGCAGGAAAAGTGGGAGAAGATACTTGCAACAAACACAACCGATGATGGACTCGTATTCAGATATAAAAACAACTCCCACAAATCAATAAGAGAAAGACAGACTACGCCATAGAATAATGGACAAGAGATTTGAACTGGCCCCTGGCAAAATAAGCCAATAATCATCTGAATTGGTGGCCGCCCTCATTAGTCATTTAAAACCACAGCAAGATACTACTATACACCCACCACAATGACTAAAACAAAAACAAAACAACCCTGACCATATCAAATGTTGGTGATGATATAGAACAAGTAGAATGCTTAGTCACTGCTGGGGGAACAGGAAGTGTCACCATCCTTTCCGAGAACTGCTTGGATACTGGATCCTGTTCAAGTTGAACACATGCATAGCTTATGATCTAGCAATTATACTCCTGAGTGTATACCCAGTAAAAATGTGAATGCATCACATTGATGCAGGGAATGCATTAAGAAGCGGGGTAAGAACATTCCTAGCAGCATTATTTGTAATAATCCCAAACTGGCAATAACACAAGTGCCCATCACAGTAGAATGGGGGGACAGTCATGTGATGGGATACTATACAGCAATACAAATGAATGAATGATGGTCACGTGAAACCACATGGAGGAAGCTCTCAAACTAATTGTGAGCCGAACAAGTCAGACACAAGGTACGTCCTCTACAATCCCATATAGAGTTTCTTCAAAAACAAGCAAACTTAAAAGAGTTAGAAATCGGGGTATTAGATCCCCTTGGGGAAGTGGGGGGTGGGGGACTGGGGGCATGAGGGAGCTTCTGGAGTGCTGGCAATGCCACTCTTCTTGACTTGTAGGACCTGTGGGGTTACATGTGTGTGTTCACATTGTGATGATTCATCGCTGTGAATACATTTACGTTTTGTGCATTTGTTTGAACGGGTGCTGTACTTCACACCATGACCCAGATTCCTGTTGTGGTGCTGCCCCTCCACCTACTCCCCCTCCCCCCCAGCTCCCAGGCTGTTCTGGTGTGCGGTGTGGGCGGGATGTCAGCCTCATCCCTGCCCAAGGTAGGGGTTGGGGGAGAGAAGCCCTAGGAGGGGAAGAACCCTGCTGGATGCTGGGGTCCGGGACACCTTCGTCTATGTGTGTGCGGGTGGAGGGCTGAGATCTTCACGGTTGTGGTTCAGAATGAGCTCCTGAGGTTTGGACCAGCTTCCTCCTGGCTCTGCATCAACTCAGATGCAAAGTCTGAGGCTTGGCGTTCAAGGCCTCTTACAAGCCACCCCCTCATGCCCATCGACCCCGCCCTTTCCCTCCAGCACACTTATTTCCCCCTTCACACCTCCACTCAGGCTGAACTATCTGCAGAGAACCCCTCCCTCATTCCGTCTACCTAACCTTTGACATTTTATAGTCCACTCAGTAATTTGTAATTGCATGAGGACTGACAGTGTGTGCCGCTCCTGAGTGTGCATGTGTGTGCACACGTGCACGTGTGCATGGAGGGAGTCCTTGGGAAGGCGCTGCCGGCGTTTAGTCTACCCCATGGGTCTAATAAGCTCCTCTTCTCATTCAGGGGTTCACCCTTTCTAATACTCTGCTGTTTTTCACTCAGCAGTCCTGGGGGTGAGCAGAGCTCACCTCTCCACCTTGACAAAGAAAGATAAGGCCCAGAGCAAGGAAAAAAAAGAAATGGAGGAGATGGAGAGCATGCCTCCTGAGGAAGTGGGGCGCCCTTGCCTCATCCGGATGGCTGATAGGTTCTTGGGGACTCCACGCCTTGGAGATTAGCCCTTCCACAGGCCCCTACACCATCCCCAGCCGGGCTGCTCTCTGAGAGTGAAATCTCCCCAGTAGGGATGAAGGGGGACCTGGCCCTGGCTTACCCTCCCTCAGTCTCTACCGTGGCCGGAGCCCTCGGTCCTAGGGGACCCAGAGAGGAAGCAGCCTGGTGGTCCTGCCCCTCCTCCCCAGCTCCACCCACCCTCACAGCTGAGCCATGATTCTAGACTGCAGCCCTGACCTCTCCCCACAGACTGGGATGGGCTCCCCACTCAGGGCCATGCTCTGCGTCACAGCCCAGCCTTGAGAACATACAGGACACCATGACCCAGATTCCTGTTGCGGTGCTGCCCCTCCGCCTGCTCCCCCTTCCCCCCAGCCCCCAGGCTGTTCTGGTGGGGGTGTGGGTGCGATGTCAGCCCCATCCCTGTCTCCTCTCTGGGCTAGCGCACCCTTTAGGGACACTGACTCCACCTGTTCCTGACCCTGAGTGCCCACTGCACCCCCCTCACCCACTGACACCCCCCACCAGGTCCCCAGCTCTCAGAGCCAGCTGAGGTAAGAAGTGTCAGGTGGCCCTGGGTTCGAATAACTCCCCTGCTACTGGGTACTGGTGGCCTTTGCTGCACTAACACCCCCTCTCTGGCTCTGGAAGGTTGTAACTATTCTCTGAGCCTCAGTGTCCTCATCTGTGGAATGGGAAAATAACCCCACCTCAAGGAGTGGCTGTGGAGTCAGGGAGAGTGAGGAGGGCCAGCCTGCCCTGGCATATAGGGTGCCTGGAGATGCTACCGCCATCTCTGCACCACCTTTTGAGTGTTTTGTGTTTTTTTTTAAATTATTCGGACAATAGCCCTGGGTACCAAGCACAGAAGGTATGATTATCCGACTGCTCTCACTTTACAGAAACTGAGGCCCAGCACACACCTCACCCTCCCTTACCTTTAATTAAGGAGGAGGGGTGGTGGTTATCTTTCACAAAAGACTGAAGAGGGCAATGCTTGCCTCTCTCCCCCACAAATAAGAAGTTTCTTATGGTGGAATCAGAGGCACCTCACCCAAGCGGGGATGTTCAAATATCCCTGTGATCACTACCAACTATGCTGGCCAAAAGGGTCCTTATACCTTCATTGTTCAGATGGGGAAACTGAGGCTAGGAGACAGCAGTGTGCCCAAGGTCTCAGAAACTCAGTTATAAAGCCTTGACTGGGAGCAGCTCAGTAAACACATAGTCAACCAACACTTGCTGAGTGCCGCGTCTGTGCTATGCTATGCTGGGGACTCGGAGCCCAGAGGAGCCCAGACTGTCCCCACCTGCAGTGGGCTCCCCTCTACACTGAGGAGATGGCAGGAAGTGCCTCTGACAGAGGGAAACTCAAAGGAGGCTCTTAACCCAGCCTGGGGCAAGGGAGTGGGGAGGCAGGAAGGCGCTTGCTGGAAGAAGTGATGATCTGAGCTGACTCTTGGGAATGAGTAGGTGTTACCTGGGGGTGGGGAGAGGGCTCTCAGGGCAGAGGAGACAAAGGCAGAGAGGTGAGAGAGCGTGTGATGAGGAACAAAGCAGGTGAGAGCAGGGTGCAGGGAGGAGAGGCAGGGGTACAGTTGGAGAGGTGGCAGGGCAGACAGGAGACAGCCTTGAAGGTCAGTCTCAGGAGCTTGGACTCCATCCTGAAGGCCGCCGAAGGGCCTCGGCTGCGGGGCAGTGGGTGCCTGGGAGAAGCTCTCTCTGGCCCTGAGCAGGGAGTACCAATCAGGAGAACGAAGGCCAGTAACCACCAGCCTGGTGAACGTGTTGGGACCTGTGCCTGGTGGAGGCGATGTGCATGGAGATGAGGAGGGAGGACCATGAGGGAGGAGAGCACGGAGGAGTCATGAGGAGTCCGAATCTGGAGTCCTGTGGGGAGGAGGTGCATGCACGGAGTGCGGAGGACAAGGAACTCGTGCTGGGTGTGAGGTACCTGCGTGCCCTCCAGGTGAAGGTGGTCACAGGCAGCTGATGGCTGTAAGCTTCGAAAGAATCTCAGCTGGAGATAGAGGGGTGGGAGGACAGCCCACCAGATGTGATGGAAGCCTTGGAAGGAAGGAGATTTTCCAGAGTCAGGGGAAGTGTAGAGTCAGGAGGAGATTCAAGGACAAATGAAAGGGGTGGTGGTGGGAGAGGAGCCCTCAAGTTCAGGGAAATTGCCAGAGGGGTGGGTGGAAAAGGGGTGGGTAGAAAAGGGGTGGGAGCAGGCTGGCAAGGCCAAGGCCACAGAGCTTCAGAAAGGAGGGGAGATGGCCTTCGTCTTTGGGTAATGGCACATTCAGTAATATAGACCAAACTTCCCTTTAGATAACTTAAAAACCTGGACACAAAGTAAAAGTCACCTTCTTAAACATATAAAGAGCTGATGGGACAGTGAGGAATTATTGGACATAGATAAGAGAGGGGGGTGGGGAAAACCCACACAGTGGAATACTACACAGCCATGAAAAAGAGGACCCACAGCACCAAGCAACCAGACAGATGAATCTCACACAAAAAGTTGAGCAGAAGAACTATACATAAAACAAAACACACATGGCACGATGCCCTTTACAGAAAGTTAAAAACAGGGACTATTAGGCCATAGTGATTAGGGAGGCATACGGAGGTGAGGACAGTATAAAGAAACAAAGTGGGTCCAGGGTCCAGGTTATCTAAAAGGAAGGTTTGTCTGTACTACTAAATGCGCCATTACCCAAAGCAGGAGGCCATCTCCCCTCCTTTCTGAAGCTCTGTGGCCTTGGCCTTGTCGGCCTGCTCCCACCCTTTTTCCTCCCACATCTAGGAGAAGAGGGGCACCAGGGTCTTCGGGTGCTGGTGATATTCTATTTCTTGACCTGGGTGGTGGTTTCATGGATGTTTGCTTTATAATAATTTGGTTGTGTTTTATTGGGTTGGCCAAAAAGTTCATTTGGGTTTTTCCATAAGATCTTACGAAGATTTTGGCCAACCCAGTATTTTTATGTTCACTGCAATTTTCTCCATAGGGATTGTATTTCACAGTTTAAAAGGTTTTCTTTTTCTTTTTTTTCTAAACCCCACATTTGTTTATTTATTTATTTTTGGCTGTGTTGGGTCTTTGTTTCTGTGTGAGGGCTTTCTCTAGTTGTGGCAAGCAGGGGCCACTCTTCATGGCGGTGTGTGGGCCTCTTACTATCGCGGCCTCTCTTGTTGGGAGCACGGGCTCCAGATGCACAGGCTCAGTAGTTGTGGCTCATGGACCTAGTTGCTCCGTGGCATGTGGGATCTTCCCAGACCAGGGCTCGAACCCGTGTCCCCTGCATTAGCAGGCAGATTCTCAACCACTGCGCCACCAGGGAAGCCCTAAAAGGTTTTTGAAAGAAGGAGAAAGCGCAATAGCTTCCCAACCTGCAGAGGGAGCCTCTGGGCTTGACCTCAAGGAGGTGGCCCCTGGTGACTGTGAATGCCAGGAAGAGGATGTGCAGGAGGAGGAGGATGGAGGGGGACAGTGAGGTTGAGGAAGGTCAGAGGTAGCTGAGGACAGAGGGTCGAAGAGAAGCATGCGGATGGAGAGACAGAGGGTTTTCTGGAGGATGAGAAGGCATGCGGGGGAGGTGTATAGGGGGGCATGGGCTGGAGTAGAGGGGGTGGGGGGGCTGGGCAGGTATAGATGGGTGTCTGGATCAGAGGCAGTGTGGATGGCAGGGCTCTGCAGGGGGTGAAGTGGGTACAGAGGGCGGGTGGCGATGCCCAGCCAGGGTGGTGGGTTTGCTGGGCTGGGCACGTACCCTTCCCGCTTTGCCCTTCCCTAGGCAACCACTCTGGGTCCCCAGGCCTCAAGGATCCCTGGCTGGCAGGCCTAGGCTACCTGCCATGTGGTTCACCTTTGCATCCGGCAGAGGGCATCCGCCTCCCACAGATGCTCTGGTTTCAGCCTGTGGTGGGACCGAGGCTGGCCTGAGTGGGCCCCGCAGCTCTTCGGGGGCACGTCTAGGGGTGCTGTCTTGCTGTCCAGCCCCAGGCACACATGTTCCTCCTCCAGGTAGTCCAGCCTGCCTTTGCACACCTCCTGCCCCAGTACTCTTATCTGCTGGAGACTCTGCTGGGTGTCCTCTGCTGAGAACCACCCATGGAGGCCAGAGAGGTGCAATGACTTGCGGAGGTCACACAGCAAACCCTGATCCTCAACTGGGGCTTCTGTTCTGAGCCAGAGAAAATGATGGGGTTGAGTAGGGAGGGGAGGGACTTGGGACAAGAGCCATCTCAGAGCACTGAAGTGACCCTGACTGAAGTCATACCTGCACAACAGCAGGCACCTGAGGCTGACCGTTATGCAAAAGGAACAGTTGAGAGGGACTAGGATATGCAGTTTAAAAAGTGTACCCCGCCCCCCCGACACCCCCCCCCCCAAAGCCTAAAGCTTTACAAATCTTCTATCCACCCAGGAAGATACACTAAGCCCAGGTAGAGTCTGTAGGGGTCATGGGGGCCTCATGACAGCAGCCCCCCTTTGTTGAACGTCTGTCACTGGCCAGGCCCTTTATATACTTCTTCTCTAACCAGAGCTATGAGTCTGCAAAGGAGGCATTTTCATTCCCAGTTTTCTGAGGAGGAAGCTGAGGCCCAGAGTGGGAAGAGCTGGGTGACTTGTTCAAGGTTGCCCCGCTCACAGAAGCAGAGCTGCAATTCCACCTGGGGCTCTCTGGGCCTTGTTGAGGGAGGATGCCATGGAGCCCAGGGAGCCAAGCCTGGGTTGGGGGTACGGAGCTGTGGTCTCCAAGGGGACAGGATGAGATGCCACCCTGCCCTTGACCTTCTCCTCTTCCCAGGGACTGGGGCTAGTCTCCTAGGCAACATGTCTGCTGGGGAAGGGGAGGCGCGCCCATCCCCTTCAAGCAAGGTGCTTTTAGGGCCCTTAGGAGCTGCTTTTCTGAGTCAGAGATAGAAAGATTCCTGCCCACCCCCCTCCCACCCGGGCTTGGCCAGGCCTGTTTCCTGGTTTTCCGGGACCCCTACACAGGCAAAGAGGGGCCCTTTCTATTCCCTCATAACCCACTCTGCCCCTGAGAAACCAGCTAATAATGTAGTAGTGTATCCACCCTCCCCCAGGGATTTTCTCTGCCCAGAAGGGCACAAGGGTCGGGCAGCCCCCTCCCACTGCTCCTGGCTGACTGCTCTGATCTCTGTAGCCTCCTTCAGGCAAGCCTCATGGTTCTCCGGCTCCCTATGGCTGGGCTGTCTTTGTACTGCCTCAATACACAGCCTACCTCTCTGGTAGATGAAAGATGGCTGAAAATGCTGGCTACTCCTCTTCTTAGTCTAATTTCCCTCCCCGTGTAACTGGACGAGCCTTAGAGACTTTGCAGAATGCAGCATCGCGGAGTTCTGGGACTTCTCAGGCCAGGTCATCAGAAGCCTTGTATCTTCCACCCTCCCTCCTGGAACGCTTGCTGTTCCCCCAGGGAAGGGCCCCTACTACCCTGAGATGGCCATGCTGCGAGGAAGCCCCAAGTTTGTGTGGGAGAGAGAGATGTCCACCTAGCTCCAGCTGCTCCAGCCCCCTGTTGCGTAAGTCATCGCAGCTGGGAACCCATAGACCCTGGATTGAGACCAGCCCTCCCTGCTGTGCCTGGGCCTAGCACCTGACCCACAGAACTGAGATAGAATTATAAAAGAAAACAGTATTGCTTTAAGTTTTGGGGTGGCTTATTATGCAGCAGCAGATAACTGGAACATTCTCCCTGGCCTCTGGAGCCCTTCAATGGCTCTTACGTACATAATAAACTTCCAACGCTGAATTTCAAGGTGGTCTGCCCCAGCACAACTACATCACCTGGTCACTCAGTTTATGGGCCAGCCTTCCTGGGCTCCTCCCTATGTTTTTTTGTGTGTGTGTGTGGTACACAGGCCTCTCACTGTTGTGGCCTCTCCCGTTGCGGAGCACAGGCTCTGGACGCGCAGGCTCAGCGGCCACGGCTCACGGGCCTAGCCGCTCCGCGGCATGTGGGATCTTCCCGGACTGGGGCACGAACCCGCGTCCCCTGCATCGGCAGACGGACTCTCAACCACTGCGCCAGCAGGGAAGCCCCTATAGTGTTTTCTTGATTTCTTGAATGTTTGCATGCGAATCAAATGTCTTTTCTATCATGAGCACAACCTTATGCAGAGTTTAAAAATTAATCCAATTGTTGGTTTTATGGTCAATTACCTACAACCAGTATTTCTTGGTGGATTTCTCCTCTCTAAGGCTCTAATTGGATGACCCTTAGGAAATTTATTCTAGAAGAAAGAAGTTGTAGTTCTGTTTGGGCCACTATTGGTATTACTAGATGGAACCCATTTGGCCAATTAATCGTACTGGCTCTAAGGCAGACCATAAATTCATTCATAAATATGAATTTTCTTTAAATGTACTCACGCTCAGAGAAATGACCTACATTTCAGTCAAAGAATACAACTTCCCAATTATTAGGAGGGACCCTTCCTCTGTTATGGGATGGATTTATATGGCTTACCCCAGGCTATTGTGGCTTAAGTTTAGGGGACCCCCCCCCCCGCTTATGTTGCAGACAGTTAAATTAGTCTAATGACACTAGGAAACTGGGCTGGGTGCCTTATGAACAATGCCAATGTATCATTTCCCTTAAAGATAACAAATGGCACCAAACAGATTGGGTCCCATGACCAGGGATATACTGGGCAGCACCTAATGGAAGTTCTTGTCTTAAATTCTTACTTATGACCTTATAAATGCTACTGCCTATATGATTATATTCTGCCTATTTTACAAGATTATTGTTTCTTGTATTCCCCAATGTGTGACTGAGTCTCTGATAAAAATGATGACTTAGGCGACTTGAAATAATTGCGCAGATACATAGTTCTATATAAGATCAATGATTGCAACAGTGTAATTCTAGATATGGGAAGAAGCAACAAGAGGGAATCTTTTCCTGGCCCAGAACAGACTAGTAAGACATGTGGTCCAAAGATTTTTGGCTACTGTTAACGGGGCCTAGTCCTGTAATAGCACGTTGAGTGACCTATCAATGAAATCCCCGCCTGACCTAGGAATGAGCATTCCTAGTGCCGTGGAACAAATTGGTCATGCGATGCCTCCCAAACCTTGTTCGAATTTATGCCCCAAATGGGGGAACTGCAAAACAAAGAATGTTGCCCCCATCCAGTTCTACCTATAGTATACTCTGAAAGGAATTCAGGGCAAAGATCAGGAATGAGGTACTCTGTGCTCTGGGAAAACTGGCAGAATAAGGTCTTCAGACAGTTAGATATTTTCAGGAGAAAACTGTATGAATCCAGATTCTTGCATCGTCCCATACTTAGAAGAGCACTAAAGTCATTCACTGAGATATCTGTTCCTTGGGATTGGCAGTATCCTTCTCCCAAGACGTGTGCTTGACTGCACGTACCCTTCTCTGAAACCACATATATACTACTGACCTCCCTCCTTACCTCTTCAGAGAAGTTCCTTAGAGCTATCTGAGAGGCTGTCTCCCGGGCTAGAGTCCTCAGTGAAGTCCCCAAATAAAACTGAAACTCACAGCTCTCACGTTGTGCATTTTTTTTCTTTCCAGTTGATGTCTCGACACCTCAGTTGTCAGCTGAGCCTCCCAACCACAAGCAAATCTTGGAAATTGCTGTTTAAAACTGGTTCCCTGAGGGGGAGGCAGTTGCCTCTTTATTCAACCCAAGGTTACAGCAATGAAACAAAAGAAGTGAAATTTCCCTTTCTTCTGTTCTTTCTTTTCCTTCCTGCTGCGGCAGAGATGGCGCCTGGAAAGCTTTTGTGCTTAGCACACTGAAGCTCAGAGGGGTGGCGAGGCCTCGGCTGCTGACCCCAGCCCCTGCCTAATTGGCCCCCGCCTGAGCCAGGATGGCTAATTGAGCAGGGCCTGGACAATGGGGCTGGGGGTGGGGCTGGCTTGGGGGCTGGGCTTCCTGGAGGATGCTCTCCCATTCCCGTTTCCCTTCCCAGGCCTCCCAGAACTCTGCTGACCTTCATGCCTCCACTCTGGGCCCTCCTCCTCCAGAAGGATCCCCTGGGCCACCTCAGCCCAGCCATCGATCACTCTTCTTCAGGTTTGGGGCTCAGAGTCCTGCCTCTCCTAGGCTCAGCTTGGGGTTAGCCCTTGACCTAGCCCAGCTACAGGGCCAGGCGCTCACGGGGTTGGTGAGGGGACAGACCCCAGCCTTGGCCTCACAGGCTCTGCTTACTCTCCCGTAAAGAACCCCTTCCCCAGGGGTCACCTCCTGTTAGCATTCTCCTTGGTTAGAGCTTTGCTGCCTCTGAGTGCTCCGTGTGGGGTATGAGGAGAGCCCCGGCTGGAGTCCAGAATCTTGGGTCTTAATGCAACCTCTGCCCAAATCTGCCGAATGACCCTAAGCAAGGCCCTTGCCTACTCCAGGCCTCCTCACCTGCAGGCTAGGGATATAACTGCTGTGGGGTGTGCTCCGGTTCTTGCCACAAAGAAAGAACAAATGCTTTGGCTACTGGGGTCTGAACGAGAAAGTTGTCACTAACCCAGGCAATGCAGGCCCCTGGCCTAAGGCTGGTTCCCTTTCTTTTGGATGCCCCTGTCTGCCTCACTCTTCTCCCTCACTAGCCCTTGTGAGCTCTTCCCTACCAGCAAGACTTCCTGGCCCGACTGCCCCAGGCTAGCCCAGGCCCAGCCACTTTCTAGGATGTAGGCCTGGACCTCCAAGAGGCCAGAGCCAGGGCCCGGATTAGCAGCAGACAATGATCACTTGAAGGGTTTTTCCCAGAAGTCCTTCTGTCTTCCCTTTCTGGGTTCCCAGGTGTGGGCTCCGGTAGCCTTGGCTGGGCCTGGGAGGCCCCCAGAAGGTTCCTGTGACCACGGGCATCTAGGGGCCAGTGCCTGTAGGCCTGATCTTCTAGTCCTCCCTCTACCTTGCTCTGGGGACACCTTTATTGGTTGCCAGGCAACACACCCCAACACACCTGGCTGCTAGGTGAGCCAACCCCTCCTCCCAGAACCAGCGAGTGTGGGAGCAGACTTACAGAGCAGCTGTCAGGGAGGCCTGGGGCAGACTTTGGGGCTGGAGGCTCTGGCTCCCTCATTTTTCGTGCTAGCAGTTCTGTTCCCCAGGATGGGGCCTCAGGGACGGTTGCTACAACAAGTGCCTGCCTGGTGACTGAGCCCAGCCCTGAGCTGGAAGCAGGCAGGCCCGGGGGGCCACTTCCTCTTTGTTCCAGGGTGGGGGCATCTGGGTGGGGTGGCTGGAATCAGACTACGCTCATTCCTTGGCCAGGGAACTGCAAGGAGATGGCAAGGCCCTGAAGGGCTCTGGCCTTCTGTCTCCCCAACCGCAGTCTCAGCACCCCTCCCCTTGACCTGCCCTCTATCTAGACCTCAGTCTCGCCCTTAGTCTCCCCTCTCCATCCCCACTGTCTCTGCCCCTTAGTTACCCTGTATCCGCAGGCTCCCCCTTTCCCCTCCCCCTCAGCTTCCTCCTATTTCTGTCCCTCAGTCTCCCCTCTCTCTGGCCCTTGCACTCTCACCAGTCCCTCCACAGCAGCTCGGGCTGGGTTCACCCTTCTCCTGCAGCTGCACAGCGAGGCCTAGGGCCCCACGCCTGCCCCTGGGGCCTTCCCATCTCTGCTTTCCTGATAGTCTGGACAAATTCCTTTCCTGTTAGTTCAGCGGAGAAAACATGGGTGGATGTTTTTAAAAGGAACTCACTGGGAAGCAAATGGAAAACAAACCCAAACAAGGCAGCCCACCACCTAGAAACGGCCTTGGTCACTAAGGCAAACCATCTACTATAACTGCCCTTGGCCCAGGGTTGCAGAGACACCCCCTAGGGCATGGAGCGGTCTGTCTGCCTTTTCCCCAACTAAACTGGGTCCAACCTGTCTATCCCAGGCAAGGTTGGTTTCAGATCCTTTCCTGATAGCCCTACCCCTTCATCTGCCCCTAGCAAGATGCCTGCATGAAACTGGGACTCCATAAATATTTGTTCACCTGTTTAATGAATGGATGGAAGAATGTCGCAGGTCTCTGGGGTTTCTATGGTGACCCAAGAATCATCCCTGACTGGGCAGTCCAAGACAGACAGCTTGACCTGTTTCAAAAGCTCCAGCCCTGTCTAAGGCACCCCTACCCCTGGCTGCTGGGTGCTAGCTCAGGACTCTGCATGGGTGAGGGCCTCTGGCCTCTGTCGGTGTTATGGGAGGGCTCTTACTCTTTTCCTTTGCAGACCTCACTTTTCATTTAATTTACTTTAGGACCCCAGAGGGTTCACTTTTTCTTAATGGGGTTTCTTCCTCCTATAATAGGGATGGGGCAGGATTGTTGAATAGGGTATGCCCCATACGGCTTTGGGACTCATTTCTGAGCTGGCTGGGAGTAGTGGGAAGGCAGTGGGCTTCGAGTTTGCGCAGTGCTGTGTTCAAGTTCCTCTCCGAGCCTCAGTTTCCTCCTCTGTGAGATGGAGAGCGTGACTGCGCCCATCTCCCGGAACTGCTGGGGATGTACTGAGGCTGTGGGGATGAAGCTCGAAGCAGAGTGCCTGGTACGTGAGCGGCTCTGGAAATGTTATTCCTTCCTCTGCAGGGCTCACGGGGGCCCTGGAGGCTCTAACACTCCTCTAAGGAAATGAAAATGAGGCTTGTGGTGGAGGTGGCCATCCTCTCTGGGCGGCACCAGCCACCCAGATGGTACCCCAGATGTGGGTCTAGACCTTCCTGATCCTGTCCCTCAGCCTCCCCACAGGGAATATGGGCTGCTGCGTTCTGCTGTGTGTTCCCCCCTCACCACCCACCTCTGTCCCAAGACCCTGGAGCAGAAGCCTGGGATAAAGGCAAAGCCAGACTGATGCCCCCTCCCAGCCCGGCCTTCAGCCACCCCCTCACGGAGTGGGGCCAGGGCTCCCACGCCTGCTGCTCTGCCAATCGATTGAATCTGCTCCCATCCTCGGGCGTGCCATGAATTTTTCATCAAAGGCCTGTAGACTTTGGGAAATGCACAATTAGAAGCCCCATCAATAATGCACCATGTGGAGGCACCGCTGCGCTCAGCCAGGCCCTAGACACGGCTGCCTTCCAGCCCTGCTCTGGCGGGGACAACGAGTGGAGCCCTCAGGGGCGTCCATCGCTGGACGCAGAGTAAGTGTGGGATCCTGGGAGGTGGGGAGAAGCCGTACCCAAAGACTTGAGCCTGCCCCTTGCACCCCAGAGACACCTGCCTGGTCTCAGGTGCTTCATCCATAAAAGGGATGCTAAGGAGCCCCCCACCCCTTAAAGCGTAGTGAGGCACGGCAGAGAGTTGCTATGCGAAAACTAGGGTTCTTTGTGGGGCTGGGGGATGTCCTTCCTCTGTGGAGTCCAGGAAAGCAGGGTAGGCACCAGGCTGGGGTGGGGAGGAGGTCGAGGGGAGAACAGAGAAGCCTGGTGGCATTGGGCGGGGGTTATTCACCCAGCTCGGTGGTCAAGGTCCAGGGGGATCCCGGCCCCGCCCCCTCCAGCCTCACAGAGCAGCTCCCTTTCCAAGTGCGCTCTCCACCCCACGCCTCTGCTTTCTGCAGCCTCAGAGCCAACTGCTGGGGGAAGCACAGAGGTTCTGTTCTGTCCTGCCTCGGTGCCTGTGCAGTTCCTGCACCAACAGGAGGGAGGCGCCTCCACCCTGTCTCTGCAGATCTGTTCTAACAGAGCCCACCTCCTGACAAAAGCCTGTCCACAGTCCTTGGTTAGAAGGGATGGCAGCTTCCTTTTCTGAGCTTCTAGAGCCGGAATCAGACAAGAAGCACTCACCGTGGGCGAGCACTGTTCTAAACACTTCGCATGGGTCAATTTAGTTTCATCCCTCCGGTAACACAATGAGGCAGCTGCCGTCAGACCCATTCTACAGAGTGGGGGAACGAGGCAGGAAGAGGTCAGGGAACTCGTTGCAGTGGGGGAGCTGGTTCCAGAGTCCACTCTCTTAACCATCTGCCCAGACTCGGGCTGGCTCTCCTGTCCTCAACTGGCCTTCAGGTCCACCAAGGCAGGGCTCGTGCTCCCTGCTTCCTCACTCACTAGGGCTGGGATCTTGCCACTTCAGGGCCTGGTGCTGCCCTGCTCCCAGCTCAGGGGAACTCAGAGCAGGGCATGCGGGCCTTATAATACCCACTGGCTGTCCTACTCCTCCCACCCGCACAGGCTCCAAGTCTGGCTCCTACATCCTGAGGCTGTCCTCTCGAACGCTGCCCCTCCCTGCAGTAAAGCACATTGACACACAGGAGAGGAAAAGAGGGGACTGGGGATGAGGTGGTTTCTCCCGTTGCTTCCGGCATGTTGCTGTGTTTCTTTGGGCCCTGCCAGGTTACGGGCCTCTGCTCCAGCCTGGGAGGGGGCCCTTGGGCACCCAGGGCTCTGTGTCCCTGCACATGGGCCGTGTGGGACCTCAGACTCAAACACCTGGAGGCCTGTCAAGGGCCCGTGGGTTCCCATTTCTAAAGCCCTCTCCTGGCAGAAATGCCATCAGTGGGCCTGAAACACACATGGAAGCCATAAATCACACGTCCCTCGCCTTGCACCCCCCAGGCAAATCCCAGCTCCAGGCAACCCGGCAGGGTATGGCTTGGAGCTGTCCGTGGCAGAGGACTCACTATGATTCCCACAGCAACATTCACACAGGGGCCCTGCGCTGGGCCTGGGGCAGGGGTGGGTTGGGGGGAACATGGGCAGGGAGCTGGGTAAAGCCCCTCCTTGGGTGCCTCCCGGGTTGTACATTGCATTTGGCCCTAATGCATCCACAGCCCACCCCCGAGACCTCCATGGCTCTATAAGTAGGGAGCTAAGGAAGCGGGGGGGAGCATTGCCCTCCATCTTTGGGGGGAGGGTGAGTACTGCTTTTCCCCCAACCCGGGCTAAGGATACTAGGGTCCATCTCTTCAACACACACTGCCAGCAGCCCCATTAGGCCAGGCCCGTACTGGGCACCAGGAACACAGATGTGACCAAGGCTTGGAGCCTGTATCATCCCCGAGGAGCTTGTCTTGTAGTAGATGTGGCAGCAAACACAGGGTGATACGATACATCAGTATGGTCTGTGCGTTAGTGGGGGAACCTCTCAGCCAGGCCCTTCCCCCACCAGGGTGCAGGCAGAGGAGTAAAGGGAGGGCATCCCAGAGCCCCAACGACTCTTGAAGGGTGAGAGGATAAAGGAGTAAAGGGGCGGGGTCCTGGCAGAGGAAACAGCAGGAGCAAAGGTGTGAAGGTGAGAAGCAGCCTGGCACACCGGTGAAGTGCAGACAGTCAGGATGTGTGGGGAGGAGGGGTGGTGAGAGATGAGGCTGGGGTGACTGCAGGGCCCAGTCACGGGGACTTTAATGCCTGGCCGAGGCCTAAGCGTGGAGCCTGTTATAGTCAAATGAGGTGGGCTGGGCTGGGGCGAGATGCTGGCACGAGGCCTGACTATGAATTTCTCAAGACCTTCCCAGGATAAGGCTTGGTTGCCTTGTACACATGCCCAGTGAGCTGCAGAGGGCACCAGAGCCCAGAGAGGGCAAGACGTTGCCCTGCTTCCCACAGCCCCTTCGTGGCAGAGCCAGCTCAGCATTCATAGCTCTTCAGGGCGGGGAAAGCCAGGCCGTCTCGGGGATCTGCGCAGAGGGCTGGAAGCACATTCTATCAGAGTTGGAAGGGGCCGAGACCTTCTGGAGGAAAGAGTGGCCCTGACGGGGTAGGGCTGGGATGTTGGCTGCCAAGAACCTGGGATGGGGAGCCAGTCACGGGCATGCAAACTTAGGATGTTGCCCTTTCTCAGTTCCCTGGGTGGGCCACCTGCCCTGGCATCTTGGAGCCACCAGGCCATGCCCCACCTCGCCCTGGGCACTGGGCAAGTCTAGGCCCTGTACCACACTTGACACACACTGCTCACGGGAAACAGACTTGGCTACGGCTTCTCAGCCCCCGCCCACCCTATGGCTCAATGAAGTCCCTGTTCTTAGAGCAGGGACCTGAAAACCTCAGGCTGTGGGACCAGGACCAGAGCCCTGCCTCTCAGCCCCCAGGGGCAGCCAGCCTTCTGCGGGATGGCTTGATTGGGACTAGAGGGCCAAGGCCCTGCCTGGCGGGGGAGGGCTCGGTGGTGGTCTGCAAAGGCCTCAGGCCAGGCACGCCTCACCAGGGTGAGGGGCTAGAGGTGGGGAGGGAGATTAAGGAAGAGGAGGACTTGGCCTCACCTTCAGGAGTCCTAGACTGAGCGGGGGGGACAGTGCCCCAGCCTGAGGGGAGGTGCTATGTCCCTGCCTTGGAGCATATCAGTCTGAGGGGGAGGCAGGACCCACACGCTCCCGATAAGGACGCATGAAAAGAACAGATGGTACCAACAAGTGCAAATTAATTGAGCGAAGCCTGTGTACATAGGTGCTGTGAACAGGCAGGCTGACAGGCCCGGGAGGGGGTGGAGCGGGGACAGGGCAGGGAGCAGGGAGAAGCTCTAACGAGCACTTATCGATGGCTGGATCTGCAGTCCCGAGCACAGTCATTGACAAAGCCTGTCTATAAATCTCCTGGCCATGTCTCTAGAAACCTTAATTACGCGGCCTCATTACCCCTCACACCTCTAGGCACAGGGGACCAGCCTGAGCCAGAGCGGCTGCTGACACCGAGGCTGGCCTGTGGCAGCCGGGCTAAGCTGCTTCGGCAAGAGATGCCCAGCTGGGATGCCTGGAGGGACACAGCTTAGGGTCCTGTGCCCCAAGGTGTGGGTGGAGGCTCAGCCTCCGGGCCAAGGGCAGGTGTGTGGAAGAGGCTTTGGTGCCAGGGAGCTCAGGGTTCATATCCCGGTTTTGCCAGTTACTCTTGGCTCTGCCAAGCACTTGGCCTCTCTGAGCCTCAGTTTCAGCATCTGTACAATGGGGACAGGGCTGGGGTGAAGACTAAGTGGGCAGTGACTGTCCAGTGTCAAGCACAGTGCCCAGCACTGGTGCATGTGTAACACATGCCCTTCCCTCTCTTCTTGGTCACTCTGCTTGAAGCTACCAGGAAAGAAAGCAGCAGCCCCTCACGTGCCAGGAGCTGGCCTGGCACACTCAGCTAGACCTTGGTGTGCCTCCTGCTGAACGTAATTTCACAGCATCATTCGAGGCTACTCTCTGACCAGCAAGACAAAAAGAAGACCACTCCGTAATCATGTCTGAGCACAGATGAAACACGAACATTGTCCAAACCACACAGATGACGAGACAGCAGCCTTTCCTGGCTAATACGAGTGCCTGCTGCTTCTTTACCAAGGACAGTTGCAGCCTCGTTGTTCCCCTGCCCTCTGGATAAGAATCACTAAAATCCCCACTCATAGAATTATCCCCCCTCCTGAGAGCATCTGACCAGAGCAAAGCCTTATGTCCTTGAACTCTCCCCTGAATCACCTAACAGGAGCCTGAGTCCTTTATGTCCTTTCCCAACACACCTTCCTGATACCCTCCACCCACCTTCTTGGTTGTCTTTGATTGGAAGGAATTGAGATTATTAGTAGAACATCATCTCTTTAGATTAGCGTGCTCCAGGCCTGAATTCTAGACTCTCATTTACACCCTCCCCCATCTCATCTTCTGTGAAGATGTGTGCCCACGGCTTCCCATTCAGTGTTTCCTCCCTAGGCCAGGAGAAAAAAAGCCCTGGAGCAGGCCTGTGGAGGGAAGAGGTCCCAGGGCCACCTTCCAGATCTCTGGTGTGGGGGAAGGAGCCCCAGGCTGGACATCTGGGCCTCTTGTGGGATTCAAGGCGGGGGTGGGGGGGGTGGGGGGGTGGGGGGGAGACAATCTGGAGCTGAGAGAGGGACAGTGATTGGGGGAGAGACTAGGGTGACAGAGGAGCTGAAGGTGGGGCCTCTCTTCCTTCTTCCCAGGGCTCACCTTAGCCCCTGGAAAGCCAGCACCGGGAAGGGTCCTCTGCTCCAAGTGCCTAGGCCTGATGTGCCAGAAGGGGCCAAATCCCAGGGGGAGGCTGGCACGGATGGGCAATGCCTCAGTGTAGCTAGGAATGGGCAGGTGTAGGTCCCCATCCCTGGGAGCTCACTAACCTTTTCTCTGCCTCTCTGGCCCCATCTAGATTCTTTTAAAAAGGCTGTTATGGTTTCTGCCCCCCATCCTCAGTGACTGGACCCTTTCTGGCTGGTTCTCCCTGCCTGCCTCCAGCCCAGCCCTGAAGTGCTGAAAACTGTGCCCCATTTCTGCCAGGCTCTGGGCTCACCCCATAGTTTCACAGAGGGTTTCTGCTCTCAGACTCCTGGGCGATGCTTCTGGAAATCTGTGTTACACTTTGCCTTCGGAGCCTTGAGTCACAAGGTCCTTTCAGAGCCCCTTCTCACCTGGCTGGTGACCCAACCTCTTTTAGCCACTTTGCCCTCATGGCTCGCCCCGCTCCCATCCCTGGGAATCCCCCTGGGCCCTAGCCCTCACAGACGCAGGTAGCAATGAGGGGAGGGGTTTCATGAGCGGATGCTCCCATTGCCTGAGGGCTCCTTCTCTACCCAGTGTCTCTGGGTACCCATGCCCCCGTCTACCTCAGGCCCAGGGTTCAGTCTCAGAATGCAAATGCTCGTTAGTCAGACCTGCCCCAAGCACATCTCCAGTCCTGCCTCAGGGCCAGCTCCCCTCCCACTTTTAACGTCAGGCCCCAAGCCCATCCTGCTGAGATGGCAGTAAGATCGCTCGCTCCACAGAGGATCTGGGAAGGTCTGGGGTGGGGAAGGCAGAGACCCATACATGGTGGAGGAATGTATTCCCCAAGGGAGTGGCTGATGTTCGTCTGATATGAGGGTCTTGGAGGGGCTGAGAGAGAGGAAATCTGGCCTCCTCCCATGCCCCAAACTCTCCCATACTGTCCTTCTCACTTCCTGCTATGAATGTTAAGGCACCAGAGGCCCTTCACAGCTCACAGAACCCTTTCCAGGCACCACGGGGTTTTTGCAGCCAGCCTGTGGGGTAAGCGTTATCATTAATCCCATTTCACAGCTGAAAAGACTGAGGTTCCTATAGGTGCTGGCTGGGTGCTGAGTGGGAAGCAAACTTCCTGCCTCTGATCCAGACCTGTCTTCTCCCCTGGGCCATGTGTCTCCTTAGGAAGGGACACTTTATGCATCCGTGGACCCATTTACGGAGCACCTACAGTGTGCCAGGCCCTCCAGAGTGTGGGTGGAGAAAGGATATAAGGCAGAGAGAGCAGAGGAGCAAAGGCCTGGAGCTGTGAGTGAGTATGATTGCAGTTGGGTATGGGTAGAATATTCTGGGTTGGGGCACAGGCTTCAGAGGTCACAGGGGTCTTCAGGCTGAGGGGCTCTTGCAGCAGGTGAGGGAACTATTGGAAGGGTTTAGAGCAGGGGCAACACACCTGGTGGCTGTGTCCTAGGGTGGAGGCGGTCAAGCGGGCAGGAGGGCTCCATCTGGACTGGCTCCTGGACTGAGTCAGCTTCCTGAGGGAGCCCCTCTGGCACTCCACAGGAGCTCCAACTTCTTAAAGGAGAAGGTGGGAGGGAGAGGCCTTCATCTTGGCCTCCACAAAGACTCTCCTCCACTGGTGAAGCAGGCCTCAGAGTGCGCTCCCCACCCAACCAGAGGAGGGACCCTGAGATGCCTCCAGTCTCCCAAACCAGCCTTCTGAGGGGCTCCAGTCACCAGGTCCTTGCCCTTGCTGGCCCTTCAATATTCCTGAGCCACTATCCAGCCATCGCCTGGGTCTACCACATGGAGGTGGATTTGCATATCTGAGAGTAAAAAAAATTCTGCCGCAGAAGCTTAGCGCCACCAGGGCTGCTGAGCTCCCTTTTGTCTGTCTGAGTAAGAACTGGCTAAAGGCTGAAGGATAATTAGTCCCCTGTGGGCAACACTGTCCCCCCTCCTTGAAGATTTAAAGGCACAGCCCACCTACTCAACCTGCTTCTCCTCGCCACAGTTCCCACTGGCATGTCGGCCCCTCTCCTGCAGCCCCTCCCAGCCCAGCTGCTCAGTCCTGGTGGCGCTGAGGAGGGGAGGTCCGCTGCTGGAGGAACGATGAATGGGCATTTTATCTGATTAAACTGGGAGTGAACTGGCTCTTCTCTATTATCTTTGGACCTGATTGGATATTTAACACCAAATGTAGTGTGTGTCAGTGCATGTGTGTGTGTGTGTGTGTGTGCGCTTGTGCATGTGCATGAACTGGGCTTTTCTAGTCCACGTTAGGAGGAAATTGGATTGTACTGAAAAGCATTTAATCTGAGCTCAGGAGTCCACCCTAATAGAGTCACTGAGCTAGAGGAGGGACAGTTCTGCTCTTAGCCCTGGACAGGAAGGGGCCCTGCCCTGGAGCCTGTGTGTTACAGGATCCTGCTCTAGCCCTGCTAGGGCTGCACCCTCCCCATGGGGTGAGAGGAGTTGGTGAGGCCAAGGGATGTGCCCATCCAGAGCCTGAGTACTCTTCTAGACCGCACCCCGGTACAGGGGACCCCAGAATCCTCTCCTGCTTCCAGGGCCTCTCCTCCTAAATGGGACCGTGCACTCTTACACAGGTGAAAGGTCTCACAAGATCACTGGGTCATTAGGGTGTGGGACCGAAACTGAGCTGCATGAGAAGGAAAGGGGATGTCTCCTGCTAGATATGAGGGGACTGGGGCAGGGGGCTGGGAGCTGCTCTCCCCATGTCGCCAGGGTCCAATGTGGAATCCAAGAATCCTCTGAGGTGGTTTCTAAGATATATTTGTCAAGGTAGAAGAATAGAACATGTATAATAGTTTGTGGGCTCCAGCTTGATTTATAATTTTTCCTTATCTGTGGTATAGGTAATGTGGTGTGTAGACCTCCACATGTATTCTCAAAGGTTTGGAGTGGGCCTGGGGAGGGGACCTGCAGCCACAGAGCTCTGTTTTGGGGGTTTAATAGAAACTAAGGCAGCCCATCCCACCCAGACAGGCTGGGAAGACGATGAGTCAAGCTCACCAGGCTCTTGGTTTGAGTCCTGAGGCTTGGCCAAGGCAGCTGCAGGAGCAGGCACTGGGATGAAACCCCAAACCTGTGTTGGACCAATGAATGCTCTCCCACAGTCTTGCCCTGCGGCCCTGGGAGGGCTACTGAGCTACCAGCAGTTTCCCCAACTGTAAAATGGGGATGATCATCGTATGTCCTTCATCGGGTTGGCGCAAGGATGAAACAAGATTATGACAAAGTTCTGGGAGCAGAGTAAGAGCTCAATAAAGATTGATGGATGTAATTAGTATTATTAAAAGGTGGGCCAAGCTGCCAGTTTGCAGAAGGGATGGGCCCCATTTCCCAGGTTAGCAGATCTGTCCCAGTCCCCCCTGGTTCTGTAGTCCCCCCTCCAACCCTCACCAATCGATGATTTGAGCCCTCAGCAATTTATGGCCTCATCATCTTGGCTTTATTTACAGAGAGCGCTGCACTCCCGCCCCGCCCACCCACCATTTAATCAAGGAACTGAGATGGACGGTGATACAGGGCAGCAAGAGCCATCTCACTAAGGAGCCGAGCCCGGAGGCTGTCCTGTCTCCGCCTGCCTTGTTTGCCGGGATGAAGGAGGAAATCATCAAGACCAGGCTCCTCACTCCGCAGAGGAGGAGGCTGAGGCCCAGAGAGGGAAGGGGGTCAAACAGGGTGTACCTCAAGTCAGTGGCAGAATAGAAACTGGGCCCCAGGTCTCCGGATACCCTTCCCGCCCAGCGCCCTCTCAGCTGTTGATTATCTCTCTTCTGGGGGCCGCTGCCCCAGTGGCCCTCTCATCCGCATCTCCTCTGAGCCCAATCTTTGGGTGCTTGGGGCTAGGCCCTGATTTGGCCAATCCCCATTTTATAGACAAGGAAACTGAGGTCCAGAGAGGGAAAGGACTAGCCCGAGGGCCCCACAGTGTCTCTTGGTGAGATCCTAGGCCAGGGTTCCACCTGGGAGGTACGGGGACACACACACACACACACACACGCACGCACACACAATCTCCACTCATCAGATTGCTCTTGCAGGAACAAGTTCACCCACCTACACTTCTCTTCTACCAGCAAATCAAAGATCTATTGTGGTTTTCATACTAACAACCACTGACAACAGTGCCATCTGTGTACCCTGCCTGGCATTCCGTATAAAGTGTGCCCTGCCTGGCAGTGGAGGTTACAGTTAGGTACACTCCTCTCTGTGCTCCTACAATCCCCTGAGCAGACTGCACCCCAGTCCCGGCTACAAATCTCCTCCACTGAATTCTGATGTGTCTCTTCTGCTGAATGGGGGCTTCCTGAGGACAGAGACTTTGGAGGGAGTTATCTTCATGTTACTGTCACTTAGCCTGGGGACAAGCTTCTGGAGAGGGATCAAAAGGGAAGGTCTGGGACTTCCCTGGTGGCACAGTGGTTAAGAATCCGCCTGCCAATGAAGGGGACGCAGGTTTGATCCTTGGTCCTGGAAGATCCCACATGCTGCAGAGCAACTAAGCCTGCAAGCCACAACTACTGAGCCCGTGTGCCACAACTACTGAAGCCCGTGTGCCTGGAGCCCATGCTCCACAACAAGAGAAGCCACTGCAAGGAGAAGCCCTCGCACAGCAACGAAGACCCAACATAGCCAAAAGTAAGTAAGTAAATAAATAATTTTTTTTTTTTTAAAAAAGGGAAGGTCTGGGTGAGTTGTGCCGCCTCCCCCTTTCTCCCTCCATCTCAAAGGACCCCATGAATGCAGTGACTATTAATAAGCTTCCTGCAAAGTGGACCGCCTTTCATAGTTTTCAATGCACTGCCATCCACTCTCTTGTAAATGCACTCAAAAGCCTCAAGGGTAGAGTAGGGGGAGAGTATTCCCTCCTTTTAACAGATGAGAAGGCCCAGAGAGGTGGAGTGACTTATCCAAGATCACACAGCTCCTGAGTGGTGGAGACAGGACTCAGACCTGCTATAGCTGCACAGATGAGTAGATGGGTCTGCAGTGGGAGAGAACAGGGCCTGGCACATAGTAGGTGCTCAGAAAGCTGGACGAATGAGTGAATGAATGAACAAGTGAGTGCATATGCCGGACTGTAAAGTCAAGAGGGGAGGGGAGTGGCTCCGGGTGTGTGGGGGTCAGAGAGTGCTTGACATTTTGCTCCCTGTGCTCACATGCCCCCTTCTTGGCTCCTCAAGCCCTGCTCAGACTTGGGGCAGAGCTCTTTCCCTTTCCCAGCCCCCCGGGGAGGCGCCACTTTCTCACCCGCCTCCCCGGGTTGTCTCACTTCCTTTGGCCTCTGCAGGCTCCTCCTCAGTTAGGCTAAGGGCCTTCTCCTTGGAAGCATGCCTTCCCATCTCCAGATCTGCCCCTGATGTCTGTGAGGCCCAGGACAAGGGCGTAAATGGAGGTTCCCTGCAGGTGCCCACCCTCCCCCCTAAACAGCCATCGCCTGATCCTATGGGTGCATCCCTGAAAGTATTTGACTCTTGGGAGGATAGACTTTGGGAAGAGGCCTGCAAGGCCCTCAGAAGCAGGCTCAGGTCCATTTGGGCAGGAAATTCTGGGGTCTTGGATACCTAAAGACTGGTCTAGATTGTGGGGCTTGGGCTCCAGAGTACGTTTACCTGGCCTTGTGGACCCCTTGCTCTATGGGGAGAGATGAGGCTGGTGGAGGCCCAGAAAGGGCCCTCTGAATCATCTAAGGATGGTATCCCTCTCCCATCCTGTCTAATCCCTGTCCCATGGCCCTGGGGACCTTTCCTGGAGCCAAGGCCACTTGCCCCTCTGGTCAAGTTGGTCAGTAAAACAAGCCCACTCCAGCAGCCAGTGGCTTTCCCTGGCTGGTCAGCCCTGGGCTCCCCACCAGCTCCAGGGACCTGGCAGGGGTGGGAGATGGTGTGGGGGGAGTGAGCCCACGAGTGAGAGAGACTTGGAGTGGGGAGGTGGAGCCAGCCTGCAGTGGGTGTTGCTCAGCCATGCTCGCGCGCGCGCGCACACACACACACACACACACACACACACACACACACACACACACCAAGACAATAAATCGACAAACACTTAATCTCTCTGCAAATTGAAACGGAGCTGTAAATATCTGCTGTATCCCAGCAGCTGAGTTATGAGTCTCGTTTATTAATCTCTTTAGTCCCAGGTGATGGATGGAGGAGGAGAATGGCCCACTGGGGCGATTCCGGAGATGGGGGAAGGAGGGAGGAGACGTGGGTGAGGGGTCTGGGAGTAGCCCTTTTGGAGGAGGGGTCAGAACCGGGAGGCCTGGGGGATGTGTGCTCTCCCCCCTTTTATTCTCCACCTCGGAAATCTCCATCAGCACAGTGACTATTAATAAGCCTCCTGGCAAAGTGGACAGCCCTTTACAGTTTCCAATTCACCGTCATCCACTCTTTTGTTATTCCTTCCCACCGCCTCAAGATGTTGGGGCGGTGGGGGCGGGAATCTCTTTCACTTAACGATAAGGAGACAGGCCCAGAGAGATGGAATGATTTATCCAAGGTCACACAGCTCTTGAGTGGTGGAGACAAGCTCAAACCTGCTAGAGCTGCACGAATGAGAGGAAGCCGGAGGAAGGGTCTGCAGGGAAAGATAACAGAGACGCACAGGATGGGGTCCTTATTTCTCTCAAATGCTTGGTAAGCACCTTTCTCGCGCGCTCTCTCTCTCTCTCTCTCTCTCTCTCTCTCTCTCTCTCTGTCTCTCTCTCTCTGTAGGAACTGGAGGAGGAAGAGAAGGACAGAGAGGAAGAGGAGTGGAGCTGGTGAGCGCTTTCAGCCAAGCCTGGGAGCTGCGATGACAGTTGCACCCTCACAAGATTTATTTTTAGAAAGCTCCCGAGTGCCAACATGCAGGGCTCACAACTCCGGCTGCAGGAGTGCAGGGGAGGAGACGAGGAGGGCTGGGGTCCTCAGAAGCCTTCCTGCCTGCAGGAGCTAGGCCTGGGATGGGAGTGGGGTCCGGTGCCTGTGTGTGATGAGCACGTGAGGACAGGTGGACAGAACAGGGGTGCTTGTAGAGTGACAGGGACAGAAGACTGACCTGGCACATGGGACCGCAAGCACTGGGCGGTGGAGTCAGGACTGCTGAGACTGGGGTGTTGGAGCAGGAGGGATGGGGTGACAGCGATGTTTCTGGAAACACCCGGTGGCCTGTAGGGGGCACGGAGTCAGGGCCCTCTGATTGGAGCCTGTTGAGGTGGGCACCAGAGGGCTGTGCTTTCTTTATCTCTGTCTCCATCTGTTTCTTTTGTATTTTCTCTCCCTCTTGTGGTCCAAAGATCTGGGTGGAGCTCAGACTCTCAGGGACCTGGGTGATCTGCCTCCCAGGTTGGGCTCGGTGTCACTCTGGTTTATGGAGGCCAACCCCAGGCTCCTGGGCTTTGTGATGCCAACACCCTGAGCTGACGCTCTTGCTACTAGGTGCCACTGACGTCAATAGTGTCCATACTCAGGCGACCACTGCTGGCGGCTGCCTCCTGCTCAGGACCCATCACCTGCCGCCAGGTGGTGCCCAGGAAGCCGAGGTTGGGCCTGAGCTTCTCAGCTTCACCAGTCTGCAGACCTCCTCCTGGGCCAGAGCCTGGGGGCAGGACCAAGGCTCCAGGAGCCCCAGGGGCCTTTGGAACATCTGCTCCAACTTCCTCTGCTGACAGAGGAAGGGACTGGGGCCCAGAGAAGGGAAGGGAGTTCAAGGTCATTTCAAGGAGGTGGTGAGAGTGCTGTGAGTGCAGGGGGTAGTGTGGAGCTGGGCTGACGGGCAGAGGGTATGTGTCCCGTGGCTGTGGGGTGCTGAGGGGGCTGAGGGTGTAGCCATCATGAAAAGAGCGGGGCTGGGGCAGGGGAGGGCCCACGCCATGACCACATCCTGATTTGCCTAGGACTATCGGGTTTAGCACTGCAAGTCCTATGTCCCGGGACCCCTCAGTCCTGAGAAAGCAGGGATGGTTGCACACCATAGGGCCACGCCGGGCACACTCACAGGACCAGGCTCACAGGTGTCTCTGCTATACTGCCAGCCCTTTCTGAAGGCCCCTCACCTGCTCCCTTTGACCCTCAGAAGTAGGTAAGGCAGGTAAGCAGCTCTCTTCTGTTACAGACAGAAAAACCAAGGCTCAGAGGCACAAAGTGCTCTAAGTCACCCCGGGAAGGCATGGGAAAGCCAGCGCTTCTCCCCATGGATGAGAGGGAAGCAGTCCCTGGGCTGGGAAGCCTGCCCTCCTGTCACCCGAGCCCCAACCTCCGCTGCTGTGTGACCTGGGAGGCGCTACAGCTTCTGTGGCCTTCCTTCTTCTCCTTCTCCTTGAAATGGGGCCCTTTGTCCCGAGGAGCTGAAGTCAACCTACCAGGTTAAATGGCGGTGAGGACAGCTGGAGAAGGGGACGCTAAAAAACCAGGAGGTGAGGGGGATCAAGGGATCATTCTGGGCTCAGCAGACTCAGGAGTGGGAGAGAAACAAAAGTGTTATGCTCAGAGCAGGGCGGGCACGTGGGGACCAGGAAGGAGAGAGATGAAGGGAGGGGTTTAGGCTTTCAAACAGAGAAAGAAAGAAATGAGTTATTCCAGTGTGGTGAGGTTGGGGAAACTCCACTGAATCTTTAAACAACCCTCGTCAATTATTCATCTGCTGGTGTGAGGGCCCTCTGGTCTGCCCCAAATCTCCTCTGAGCAATCGAGGAAAGGAGGGAGGGAGGGGGAAAAAAGGGGGCCGGGGGAGAGGAGAGAAAGAAAGAAAGGCAAATATTTACTGGCTACTGTGCACCTACTCTGTCACTCCTGCCTGCCGGGGAGCTCCCAGAGCTCAGAACCTTGGCCTCTTCCCACCCCACCTGCCTCAGGACCCTGCACTGTTGGGCACAGGGCTGGGCACCTGGCGGAGGGGTGTGTGTGTCTCTTTCCCTGGCTGATTGGAGGAACTGCTGATACAGCTGCTGGGGAAGGGGAGTCTGCGCAGTGGCAAGGGTTTTACAAGCCCTGGTGAATGGAGCTGGCTTGTCTGGAGGCCGCATAGAACCCCTCATCTCACCGGCTCTCACCCGTGTCAGAAGACATTGTCTGGCTCAGCATGAGGTGGGCTCAGGGAATCCAGGGGATGAGCGGGGAATGCTTACACGTTGTTTAGTGTTTGGAGAGTTACCATGTGTGGGATGCCTCTTAATATCTCATTCTTCACCCTCACTTAAAAGCCCACCTCTTCCAAAAAAAACTCCCTGGGCTGCTCAGAAGGGAGGTGAAGGCTTCCTCTAGTTGTGCCCAGGCCTTACTCTTGACCCAAGGTCATACCCACAAGATGCTCACCCTGGAGGGTCCACTCAGGACTGGAGCTTTGCACCCACTTTGATAGAATGGAACTTGAAAGGCCTATGTCAAAATCAGGTGTCCCGGATAAAGGGAGGAAGAATTGACTGGATTGAAGGCAGATCCAAGGGCACACTGTGGGTAAGGGCGTCCGGGGGTGGTGGTGGGGTGGGACTGGCAGGCCCCAGGGCAGCGAGCACCTGTGGCATTCTGTCCGAAGAGAGGGTACAAACCCTGGTCTCCTCCGCTCCTTTCTCTGTTCCCAAGGTGATCCTTTCTCCAGAAAGTGTTCAATCTTCTATTAAGCTCTGGAGGAAATCAGTGGCAGAATTGTTTCTTGGGCTCTGGGGAATGTGCTACAAGACCAGACACAGACTAAGGCACTCCTGGAATCGAGAGGCTCACAGCCCGGACACAGTGGCCGAGACCTGAGGGACACAGTTAATCGTTCGCTCACTGCCCAATCACTGCCATGTCACTGGGGCCCACTGTCACACCCCCGGGCTCTGCTGCTGGTGGCCACTCCCTGACCGCACGTCCAGGAGTCACACACCTTGCGACAGTGCCATTGCCACCCAGATGTGTTCTAGGGCAGTCAGGTATTTTCCATGTCCTGTGACTCTGTCTACAGTGTACGCGCCGTATTCCGTGCTTATGGCCGTGTTCTATGGCTGCGTCTTCCTGTAGTGCAGTGTCGTGTGATATCATTGTACGGCTTGGGGGTATTGCTATGCAGCTACACTCCACTGCTCCTGCACCGTGTCCTGTAGCTTGTCGTTGTGTCTGTTGGTCGCAGGAGCTCGCTGACTGCTGTGTAATTTTGTTTGGTTGCCATGGAACGGTGACCCGTTGCTTCACGCTACCTGTCATGGAGCTGTGTGCTGTTGCTACCCACCCGTGTTCTAGTGCTTGTTACTGGGCTCTACTGGCTGCATGAATGTTTGTCTGGCTCCTACTCTGGTCCTTCTGGGCTCTGCCTAGGGGCTTGGAACTGGAGCTGGGGGCTGAGTCTCTAGGACCCAACCGAGGCAGAGGTGGGAATAACCAGCATGGTAAATCTGTGCTGACAGAGAGACAGAGAATGATGCGATGGAGGACTGAGGCAGGGCTGGAGGGTAAATAGAATGAAACCAAAAGCCAGAAACAAGGAGGGAATACGATGGAGGCTGGGCCTGGGACAGGCTGGGATGGGCAAGGGGGAGGGGCAGGCCTGCTGTGCCCCAAAGCCTTCACCTACATCTGTGTAGGGTCAGGCCTGGCCTGGGCCCTGGAGCCCAGAGATGAGGAAGGTGGTGGCTGAGTGTACCTAAGTCAACAGCAAGCTAGGGAGAGCAGCCAGTGCTTGTGACCTTGCCAGGTGCCCAGCAAGGGGAGGCTAGAGGGACCAGCCCCGCAATGGGAGTGCTGGGGTGATACCCAGAGAGGGCATGCTTGAATTAGTTCTCCATATAGACACAACTCACAACGTCTCTGACAGGGTAAAGGGCAGCCTTGAGCCCCCTTGTTCATACTCAGAGCCTCCCCCAATCCTGTCTTAGTGCCCTTGGGCTACTTATTTCTCCTCCTGCCCTCTGTTTACTCAACCCCTCGCTCAAAAACGGTTCTTCCTCATGGCTAACCTTGACTTCTCAAATGCAGTCTAGTTTCATCTCCATGGTTTAATCCTTTAGAGAAGAGCCACACTAGCTGGCCTACTACCCGAGTTATTATGCTTTAAATATTCAAGGATATGAAAAGTATATATATTGTTTGAATTGCTCACCTATCGGGTCCATCCTATATGTCAAGGCCCTTCCCCCTCAGCTCTGTTTTCTTCTCCTTCTTTTCCCCATTCTCACCATCGACAATATCACCATCGCATTTTATAAGCAGAATGAAGATTCCAACTCAGCCGATTCCAACCCTTTCTACATCTTACCTCCCCAAGCGAATATATAATATTAAGTCATCTCTAATTTCTCTCAAATAATCCAGACCCTGAGACTCACGGACCTCCACTCAGACCTTGGATCCTTTGCCAGGCAGAAATGTTCACTGGACTCCAAACCGGAGAAGGCCTGCCGTGCACGGTACCAGGAGCAGGGCCCCTACTGCTCCCTTGACAGGCCAGTGGCTGAGATGAGAGGCTCATCCTACTCCCCTGGTAGTGTGAGGTCTGCGTCTGGCGGTGAGGTGAGGCCTCCCTGGGTGATGCCTGAGGCTTGGCTGGCTCGACATCCCAGGGGAGGCTCCCGGAGCTGGAGAGGTGAGGGGAGGAGAGAGCCCTGAGCTCTCTGCAGGGTAGTGACCAGGGAGGGATGCCTTCGTCTTTCCCCTTCCTTCCTGTCTGCCTTTCCCCTTCCATGGCGCCTTCCCTTTTCCTTCCTTCCCTGGCCTTTCCCCCTCCTTCTTTCTCCCCTGCACTACCTCTGCTCAGAGGCACAAGAGGGGCGTCATGAGGCCGGGCTGTGGAGGCAGCAGGCATTGGTTTATTCATGCCGCCCAAAGCCTCCAATGGCAGGTCTGAATCTTTATTTTCAACCCAACTGATGGCTGAGCTGGCAGGTCAGGCCCGGGAGCCGCCTTCCCGAGGGGCAGAGGTGAGAGGAGTGAGTGTAGAAGATGGCCTCGGAGGGCTCTGGACCTGCCAGGGAGGGTCCCATTTGGGGTGGGCAGGGACGTTCCATGTGGGAGCATCCTGGGCACGTCCAGCAGACAGCACCTTTCCTATTCGTCCTATGGGACATGTTCCAGGAAGGTGCAGAAGTGCCAGGGGAAGATGCGAAGGCTGTCGGTGGAGAGGGTCAGGTCCTGGGAGGAGGAGGCCCAGGGCTTCCCTATGGTTCGGTGGCCTTGGCTCCGGCCTTTTCTCAGGATCTTCCGGAGCAGCGTTCCCCATGGGATCTGCTGTGGACGAAGGGAAGAAGTCACTTATGAATTCACCCATGGTGGTCGGGACAGGACTTCAATTGGAGCCTTTGACTGGACTGTCTTTCCGGTGGCCTGTCCTGGAGCTTTCTGCATCAAGGGGCTAGGACTCAGCACTGAGCCCTCAACAAACTAAGGCATCACCTCGGCCGGCTGCCTGCACCATCCCTCTCCCAGCATCTTGTCAACTGGTAACGGGAAGACAGACCAACTCCCACAATCAAGGGTAGAGACTCTGTGACCAAAGACCAAAGACTCTTTGCTTTGAGTCCTACTTTCCTCTTTCGAAAGTTAACACTAATCTTTCTGGGGCTTCCCACTACCCAGAGGACAAGCTCTCGAGGAAGTTCTCAGTTGATGGCTACTTGAGTCAGAGGAACCCAGTCTTACAAGTGTTGCAGGGGTTGTTTTGAAAGAAATCACCTGAGAGTTCCATTCAAAGGTGAATGTCATTCATCAAAGATGAAGACTCCACAGCCTCCACCAGTTTAGGGTGACTCATATATACAGTGTGCCTAAAGGGAAGGTCCACTCGCCACCCAAGGAGTGGACAGCTCACAGGTGGCAGGCAAGCCCCTTCTCCAGGCCCCATCCCCGCTCTGGCCCTCCTGGCCCTGGAGGGGAGACACTCACCATTGCTCGGGACATCTTGGGCACCTGAAGCTCTTCCTCTGCTTCCTGAGAAGTGGATGTGTTGGAGCCAGTTGTGGAGCTCACTGTGGCCTTGGACCAGGACTCACGGATGGTACCCAGCTTCTCGTCTAAGATCTTGGGGTCCAGGATGGGCAGAACCTTGCTGTTGTTTGGTGTCAAGAAGTTTTCCGGCCTCTGGGAAGAGAAGGTGCAGAGACATTGCTCTGTGCCTTTCTACCATCAGCGTGCCTTTCTACACCCCCCAAGCCTCTCCTCCTCATGGCTCAGGAGGCCCTGCCTGCCTGGGCCCTGTCTACCTCCCACCACCTGGCCCCTTGCTCACTGTGCTCTAACCACACTGTCCTTGCCTTTTCTCCAACAAGCCGAGCTCTTTCCTGCCTCAGGGCCCTTTTATCTGCTGTTCTCTCTATTCAGAGAGCCTCACGGGTCTTAACATGCCTGTCCCCTTCTCATCATTCAGGTCTCAGCCCAGATGTGATCTCAGAGAGGCCTTGCCTTTGAGATAGAGGCCCACCCCACCTAGGGTAACCCCTCCTCCAATATACTCTATTCACATTATCCCATTTTACTGTGTTCACAGTACTTATTCTACCAGAAAATTCATTTCCAAAAAATGTGTTTACTTGTTGACTGTCTGCCTTGCTTCTCCACGCTCGAATGCAAATTACCTGTAAGCTGGGAACTCATTTATCCCTAGTGTCTGCCTCATTGTAGCTACTCAAGAAATATTTGTTGAAAGAATAAACAAACCGTGCCATCTATGACTCCCACCCTTGGTGCAGTAACAAAGATTCGAAAATCTCCATGCTCCTCTGACACCCTTTGCAGAGTGGACTTGCTTTCCATTCCATCTCCTTGTCATCCTCTCATCCTCTCACCCACTAAACAGTGTCTCTTCTCTCTCTACTCTGATGGGCCTCTTTCTCCAGCCATGTTCTTTTTCCTCATTCTCTTCTTCCTCTCTTGACATGACTGCCACTCTCATCTCTGCTTGTTTAGAATTTAACCCCACTCAAATACCAACCCTTCCAGGAAGCCTTCAGGGCCTCCACCCACACTTGCTCAAAGCTTTTCCGGGTTCTCCCAGCCCAGCAGCTGGCTCTCTCTGCTCTCACACTGTCCTCTAATTCCAGGCTTATTTGCCATTGTTGTTTTTCTGACAAAACTTTAAGTTCCTCGGGCTTAGGGACATGTCTTATACTCCCTCTGGGGAGAGGTTATTTGAAAGCTCTGCTGGAAATCTATGGTTAGCCCTCAAAACGTGCCCATTGTTCAAAGAATCATGCAGACTCAGGTTGGTAGGGACCTCAGAGATGACCCGCTTCCACTCTACGTCAGCTGTTGGAATCCTGTCTTGGCCACACAGTAGACAAATATTCCACTGTCTAGAGTGTTGTGCTAGAAAGAAGCAAATAGAACAATGGGCACAGTGCCAACAAAGACAGATGTGCTCAGGGTTAGAAGTGCCCAAATGTCTGACCCTGAACAAACAGAGAGAATGAGTGCAGGTGGGCCTCTCTTTAAGTGTGCTCTATATGAAAAACCACATCTATGAACCAGATGAATCAGGACAAGGACCCTTCCGTTTACCTCTAGGATCCTTTAAATAACTACCCTTTAAAAATAAATTTGGTGTGCAGAAATTCATTAACAAGAAGCATTTTCAGTCTTGCATCAGTAGATTAAGGGACATTCATACAACTACAGAGGTATCCAATCCAGTCTGGGCCTCATCCCCCAGTCCCTCTACCATCAAATATGTACCAGGAGAAAGCTGCTATATGAAGACTCTTGGGGTGGGAAGAGTGAAGCATTGGGTGACTCTGAGGCTGACTTTGGCACTGACTGAACCTTATAAGCAAGACTTCTGGGGCTGTTTTGTCCTTGGGTATTAGACCTGGCTGTCTCTCTCACCTGCTCCTCTCAGTAACTTTCATTCATTCAGAGGCTCCCCACTGAACATGCCCTCTGTACAGCATCTGAGTCAGATGGTTTGGAGTTTCCTAGTTGTCTGTGTGTTTTAGATAAGAAAAAGCACCACATCTGTCTCCTGTTCAGAACAGCTGAACGCGATTGGCTGTAGCAGAAAAACTACAGAATGTATATTAGATGGATGGGTGGGTGGATGGATGTAGGAGAGAGGGAAGGAAGAAATAACTAGCCAAGGCAAAGACCGACTCGCCATTGACCAACTGGCCCCTGGGGCTGGGGTGAGATGCTGATTCAGGACCTGTAATGACATTTCTCCTCATTTCCAGGCAGAAAGCCAATCTTGATGCCCTGGATTTCATAGACCGCCATCTAATCCAGTTAGGGGAGGAAGTAGAAGTAATGAAATCAAGGGAGAGGCCTCCAGAGGCGCCCTCATCAGTTCTGAAAGCAGGGACACACTGCTGAGAGAGTCTCTTCCTCCACAGCCTGTCACCCTGACATCCACCCTGTGTGACCCCAGTACCGAGTGGGTCAGCTCAGTGACCCAGAGCTGACACTTACTGGGTCCCTGATCAGAACTGGGCACTCACTAATTTTATGTGGATTCTGAAATTTATTATGTATAATTAATTTAATTTCATCACAAAGATGAAATAAAAATGAGACGGACCCCTCAGTCCAGACCACCCCATGAATCTCTGGTGGGCAGGGGTGTTGTCCCAAGAAGGAGGAAAGGCAAGTATCTATGGCCTTCAGTCTATTCTGCCCATCCCACCCCCTCCTGACCCCCAGCTGCTCTTCCTGTAGCTTCTGCCAGACTCAGTGGTCCTGCCCTGCCCTCTCCATGGCTGGCTCCGGCTTATACCTGCTTCCACAGCTGCTTCACGAGACTACCTCCCCAGCCCTCACCCCTGCAGGTCTCCCAGTGAACTTTGCCAGGATCCATCCCAGCCTGGGGCTTGGGGTAAGATGGGTGGGCGACTTGTATAGAAAAATCTTTACACTTGCACATAATGCAGACCCCAAAGGGAAGGTCAGAGGCAGTTGTTCTAGTCATGTGAGGTAAGGGGTCCCAGGAGGACCACAGTGCCTCCCATAGTGCTTAAATTCTCTCTATTGTTCCCTTACATTACCTGTCCAGACTCAACAGCTTCAGTCTGCCTACATTTCGGGGAGGGGCTTGTGCCCCCCTCTCCTTGCTCCTCATGGGAGGGACCTTGTCTGAGACTACAGGGAGGAGCCGGGCTGCTGGAAGCGGTGGGTCAGGGTGGAGAATGGGGGAGAAACAATGCTAAAATGGGGATGGAAGGAGGGGGGATCTCTGGGGACTAGCTCTTCCGTATTCGGGCCCAGGCTTGCCTTGCTCTCCCGCCTTCCTCCAGGTGGGGGAGGAGGCTTCTGGCTCACCCCACAAGTCTGCTTATTTGCTTTTCTGTTTGGCAGGCTTTGCCTTGCCTGCGGAGGCAGCTCGGGGCTGACAAGTGGCCCCTCACTCTGTGGCTCCGTGGCTACAGCACATCCTGCTTCATTAGGACTGTAATTAGGAGACCGACTTTGAAAGCTCAAAGTGATGCATGACCGCGCACTGGCTCAGACTCAGCACCCAGCCCACTGTTCCTTGTCCTGCTGCAGCTGTCCCACACCACATGAGGGCATGGTGGGGAGAAGACACCCCTTCTTCTTCCTTCTCAGCCCTCGCTGTTGCCTGCAGAGGGTCTGTTGAGACAGACCAGGCCAATAGCATAACAGGCTCGAGGATTCTTGGGTCACCTGTTTCCCCCTCCTCCTCTAACATCTTCTGCCTCCCTCCTACCCAGTCCATCCCCTAGGTCCCTGATCATGCAAAATGCAACTGTTCCAGCCTGCCCCGGCAATTACAGACTAGTCGAGTTGCAGCTGCTGTCCTCGGTGCTGAAAGTGCCCGTCTTGCGGCCTGCCTGCCTCTCGCCCCGCCCTGAGCCTTCTTGCTGGAGCGCACAGGCTCTTAATTCAATTAGCTGGCCCTGAACCCTCCCCAGGGAGCCTGGAGCGGAAACTGACAAATTCTGTTTAACAAAGACATTTGTCCCCTGCCCCGCTGGCTTTGGGCTCTGCCCGCCTGTATCCTGCTCATTAGGTATCTAACAAAGTGCGTCCCAAGAAATCTGCTTCCAATCGCTAGTAATTCAGGAGGCCTGATGCAATTTTCTCCCTGATAAGGGTGTCTCGCCCGCTGGCAAGTGCCATAATAAGCCCTGTGCAGCGGATCCCCCGTCAGTCGCTGCTTTGTCATTTCCTGTGGCTGCAGTTGTAGGTTCTTATCTCTTCAGCTGAAGGAGTTTCAACGGGTCCCTCCAAGGGGGCTTGCTGCCTCCCCTGCATATCGTAGGTCTCATTTAGGACAAACCATGTGATCTTGCAGCTGCGGTGGGGTTTGAAGCTCTGAGTCTGTCTTCCAGCCAAGAAGGGTCCAAGTGTTAATCCTCACCGGGGCCATGATTCAGTCTCCAGAAAATGGTGTCAGAGGGTTAATCTAAAAATAAGTTGTGGCGTCAGAGGAGGGGAGCCAGTGAGAAAGATTTTTTTTTTAAATTCTGGCAGGGATTTTATTTATTTATTTATTTTTGGATGTAGGTACCATTCTTTTATCTATCTACCTATCTGTCTATTTATTTATTCGTTGCTGCGCGCGGGCTTTCTCTAGTTGCGGGAGTGGGAGCTACTCTTCGATGCGGTGCACAGGCTTCTCATTGCGGTGGCTTCTCTTCTTGTGAAGCGCGAGCTCTAGGTGCGTGGGCTTCAGTAGCTGTGGCTCGCAGGCTCTAGAGCACAGGCTCAGTAGTTGTGGCACAGAAGCTTAGTTGCTCCGTGGCATGTGGGATCTTCCTCGACCAGGGGATCGAACCCGTGTCCCCTGCATTGGCAGGCAGATTCACAACCACTCTGGCAGGGATTTTAGTATTAACTAGAGCCCTGCCTATGGCTCAGTGGATAGGCTGTGGGCTCACTCTTGTTAGCCTGAAACCTGGTCTTTCTGCACTTAATCTTTTCCCTTGGGTTCCCCCTATTCATAGAGAGGTCCTTCCAACATATAGGTCAGATCACATCCTACTGCTGCTCAAAGATCTTCCTTAGCTTCCTATTACTCTGTGACGAATTATATACCCTGTATCCTGGTGTTCAGGCCCTCCAGAATCTAGGCCCCATCTAACCCTCCAGTCTCACCGCCCACAACAGCTTCCTCATGTCCCATGCACTCCAGACACTGTCGTGTTTCCATGGCTTTGCACCTGTGGTTCCCTCTGCCAGAAGCACCCTTGCCTTGCCTACTTCCAAGCCACTCTTTGAGGCAGAGTGCAAACCATGCTTCTCTATGACTCTTCCCCTGACGATGCAACTACCTCAACTAGAACCCTTAGCAAGATGAAGAGTGATGATTCTTTTGGGGTGCTTTACTCCTTGGCACAGGTTAAGGATCTAACAAATGGTTGATGAATTCATGCCTGAATGACCTTGGCTGGACCAAGGGTGCACATGGTTTGGCTAAAAAGAGGTCTAAGGCTGTGGTAGTCTGGCTTTGAGATGGGAAAAAACCCAAGAGCAGCCCCCACTTTCTGAGAAGTCTGGTCTGGAAGCTTCTGCCCTGTCTTACTTCCTCTCCTCCCCCTTCTTCAATCCATCAGCTATGCATTTGGCTCATGTGGAGAGCAGAGCAGGCCAGGGGAAGGCCCGAAGGTCCGGTTCCTTAGTCATCCCTGCATCCTGACTCAATCCACTCCATCTGTGGCCGGGAGTCACAAGCTCACATTCTCAAGGCAACACAGAGTGGTTGGTGAGGCATTCAGGATAAGCCTGCAGTATGGCTCTGGGTCCATTCCTGCCCACCCTGCCCTGGGAGCTCACAGGCCAAGAAGCAGGTCTTCATTTTCTCTATCACCTCTCTAACTCCCAGCTCAGGACTCTGGCCTCTAGAGAGATGATTGTCTGTCTCTTCTCCATTTCTTCATTCTCTGAAAAATTGCTGTGAGACCAAATGTGGCGCTGGTGACGTTTATCTTCAGCACCAGACAAGGCCTCCCGATGTCCTTACGGATGTGAATCTGGTGGAGCAGCTGTCATGCGGGGCGGGCACCGAGTGATAGATTAGGAGGGCTCTGTCGTTCCCCTCCCCCGGAGCTCTGTCGTCATCCCTGATGAGTTCAGCGTGTTTGTCAGCAACTTGGGTGAACAATAGTAAGCGCTCCCTTTACTGAGCATCTGCAAGAACCTTTGCTGGGCACTTACACACGCTCCCTTATTCAATTTTCACTACATTTCCGGCCGGTAGGGATCACAACCCCTTTCTATGGATAGAAAAGTAAAATTCACGGTGGCTAAGATCATGTGGAAGATCCAGAATTCAAACCCAGATCCAGGGAGGCACGCTCTCTAGTGCACATTGCAGCAAAGTGTCCTAACTACATGCACAGATGACCCGGGGCTTGGAGTAGGGGTGGACGTGGGGCTGTGAATGTGTGACGCGTGATGGCATCAGGGCCCAGAGCGATCTCAAGCCCAGACAATATGCTGAGACCAAGAAGGTGAGTTCAAAATAGAGCAGCAGAGGTTCAAGGTGAAGGTGTGCCACCTGCCAGCGGCTCACATACCAGACAGGACTCCCAGGCTCTAAATGGACCCCACAACCTTGGTTAGGAATAAAGCGAATGATAGACTTTGGCTGCACCAAAGGGGAGAATGTGTTTGCAGGAAAAGGATGCTAGTCCTACTTTACCCGCCAATACTGATCCAGCTCCACAGTTTGCTGGGGGGACACTTTAAGAGTGTTGTCAAGATGAGACAACCAGGAGGATGAGAAGCAGAAACCCAGTGTGACAAAGAGCAGTCAGAGGGAGAGTCGGTCAGGCTGGAGATGACACAACTAGTTTGCAAACAGCAACAGGACCGACCTGGGCATGGGCGCTAACTTCTCTGGAGCCAGTCTCAGGAAGGAATAGGCAGGATTGGGGGAGGCAACTGGAGAGAGATAGGAGGAAGAGGTCTACAAGGGAGCTGATAGAGGCTGGAGGGGGCTTCCTGAGAGGAAATGAGGTCCCTGTCACAAGAAGTGAGCAAGCAGGGTCTGTAAAACCCTGTGTGTTGGAGGGAGTGTCAAATGCCCTCCCTGAAGTGGGGAGCATGGGGGAAGTTGCATCATAACCAAGAGACTGTTGGGGGAGCATGGATCTGCAGGAGGGGTTCAGGCATTGTGAAAAGCAGGCAGGAGCCTCTTATGGGGGGATGGGGAGCCCTGACCCAACGCTGAGCATCTGTGAGCCAAGGGCCAGGCTGGCCCCGGAAAAGCACGGGCTCTCCCCTCTCGCTCACCTGTCCCCAGCTTCCTTGGGTCATATGGGATGATCTCTGAATTGGGCCTAGAGTCTGAGCAGGTGGGGAAAAGTGTACCTGTGAGCTGGGGAGGGATAGGTCTTTTCCTCTGTCTCCTGCCGTGTGGCCTGGGAGAGGGGGAGGACAGGGAGGGAGGGGACGCAGGGTGAGGTTGGGGGCCTGCGCGTAGGGCAGGGAAGACAGGCAGGGATGTTGTGAGGTTAAAAGAGGGGAAAGGGTATTTTTCTCTGGATTCATCATTATCCTTACGGTAGTGTTTTCAGAGCTGGAGTCTTGGGGGTGGAACAGAAGCTCCCAGAGGATAGAAGCAGCTGAGGAGGCTTCTGTGCCACCCTGGACACTGGGCCTTCTGGGCAGCTGGGCTCGGTGAGGAAATGGAGGACGGCTTGTGTTGGGGCTTCTCTGAAGACCAGCCCAGGCCTGACATGTGTGGCTTTCCAAAAATCCATAAGAATTCATCAGAACTCAGCATGTTTCTGCCTGTCCCCTGCCCTCCACTCCACATTTGCTAAACAGCCACTTGGTCTCCAGAGAAAGTGGTTTGAATAAAAACACCGGGGCAGCCTTTTACACCGCATCAAAGACCTGCCCGCACCCCACCTTCCCTAGAGGGGAACAGGGAGGGAAAGGTCAGATGGGGCTGTGGGAGCCGCCCCTTCCCTCAGTGGGGGATAGCAGGGACCACCTCATCCTCTCCTTAAAGGCACGCTCTCTGTGCCAAATCCAAAGAAGCAGTGGGTTTTGAATCCTCCAGCATCTCTCAAGTCTGTGGGCTAAGGAGAGGGGGCTGCTCATCTGAGAGGCTCTGCCTCTGCCTGATGCCCTGGCACGCTGCCTGGGCAAGACCCTGGATCCCAAATCCCAGCCTCAAGAGAGCACCTGCTGCTGAACACCCAGATGACAGCATGGACTTGTCCCACCCCATGGGAAGGCACATTTCCAGGCAAGGAGGCAGGAGTCGACACAATGAGCACCTACTGTGTGCAAACCAGGCTCTAATCCACATAGTCAGCCTAGGAAACCGGGTCAGTTGTCTCACTTCAAAGAGGTTGTCTGCGAGCTGGAGGGCACCCAGGAGGCTGTGGGATCTTGAAACCAGTTCATTAAAAGAGGCAGACTGCTTAGCCCGGAGAATCATAGACTCCTGGGGGACCAGATTGCACTCTTCAAAGAGAAGAGGCCAAGATCAGAGGGTGAATGGAGGAGACTAAGCATTTATTTGTGTATGTATATATGGAGTAGTCATAGGCTCATGGGTTCTCAGAGGCTAATGGACCTCCAAGGTGAACTCCCACTGAACAGGGGATAAAGGGAAGTTTTCTGTGTATACACAGATGTCTGTGTTTTTCTAGTTTTTTGTAGCTATATGTAGTTACACATGTATGTACTCACCTACACACACGACCCTAGCTTAAGGCAGAGCACTCTGAGCTGCAGGTGTCCACAGAGAAGTTCCATCAGAGGGAAAAAGCTCAACCCATCACCAGCAGAACCAGCGTCGAGCATGATATCCCAAACCAAGAAACCGCTCCTTGCCATTGACTGTGACTGGTCGGCCTGCCCGCGTGCTGGAAGGGGGCGTGCAGGGGTTGCACTGCAGCCCCAGAGGGCAGAGTCAGGAGCCTGGGGCAGAGGGAGAGCCCCTGGAGGTAGCGTGGGCTCAATGTGGGCTGAGCATTTCTATCAGCTATAGGCACTGAACCACGGGTTGGGCTGCTTCTAGAGGTAGTGAACTGCCCCCTGACGTGGCAGAGCAAGAGGAGGGGCTGGGATGCACCCGTGGTGGATGGCTTCAGGGAGATTTCTGTCCCGGGTGGGCTGTGGAGAGACATCTCTGTGCCTATTTGGAAATTCCACAATGTTCTCGTTCCTGGAGCTCTGAGAACGGGTGATATGGAAGCAGTGGGTGTGGGGAAACTGTGTTCCCCAAAATGCCAGTTAACCAGGCTGGCCTGTACCCAAACCTCCAGGACATGAAGGCTCTCAGGAAAGAGGCTGTGTCCTCAAGTGGGAGGTACCCAAATAGGACAGGCATATTCATTTGTTCTGAAGCATTTCCTCTCTGTAGTGCAGCTGTCTATGAGCAAGGAGTTGCCCCTAAGATGGTGCTGTTAGCCAGGTGGACGAGGGGCCCTGAGAGGCCCATTATCACAAACCCCGCCGCAGACGGAGTAGCCACAGGACTCTAAGATCTGCAGGCTTCAGGTAGTGGCTCTTGGGGCTTTGAGCAGTGTTTGATTGAAACAGTGGAAGAATCGATAGTTCTGGTCCTAGGTCTGGCGCTTCCTTCCCACGGGCTGGAATGCAGAGATGAAAGCTGGGTGCCTCTCACCATGAATTGGTGGCCAACACCTTAGGTGAAACAATAAGATGGAAGGAACCGGGTCTTCTCTGTTACAGCGGCTTGGCTGGTAACCTTACTCAGAGAGCACATCAAATCCAAGAGCCTGTCTGAGCACTCCCTATCGCGTAACCTCGTTTGAGTTTCATCAGGCCTCATATCGTGAACTGATATCTGCTCATGAATTGATTTGCTCTTCTCTGGCCCACACTCCCTGCTCTCTAAGAATGCAAGTTTTATGAAGACGGGGACTGTTTCTCATCTTTTTCAATGGAAGATTCCTAAACCCAGGACAGTATCTGCTCCCCAGCCAGGTGCTCAGCAAAGATTTGCCGTTGCACGGAGAACGGCGGTGGTATTACAGAGAAGGCGATGGTGAGGAGTGCAGCTGGGGACACGCTGCAGATGCAGCGCCATCTGATCTGTTCATCAACACTCTCCCACCTCCACATAAGGAGGAGGATGACAAAAGGGCTCAGACACCAGCAGAGAGCCATGTCCACGCCTGAGGGTAAGTTCAAGCAGACGGGCTCCACGGCTGCCGGCCTCTCCCTCTCCTCACTGCAGTCCAGAAGGGCAGCTAAAACTCTAGTCCTCAACAAATAGATGTGGGATAAAAGAATGAATGACCGGGTACCATGGCTGTAAGATTATGCCAAGTCCACCTTCGCTTTTCATATTAAGGCCCCCAAATTGGACTTCAAGCTTCTAGAATCAAAGTGAGTCAGTTATTGGCCAGTTCTCAGATAGTTTCACCAAGAAACAGTTTAACCACAAAAAGACTTCTCTTCTGTGTGTGCCAATGCGGGTGTGAAAACGTCTGTGTGTCAGTTTGCTCGGGTGTGGGAGCACGTATATATGCCTTCAATGCGTGCACTCTTGCAGAGGGATGTGTATGTTTGCGTTGCATGTCTTTGCATATGTGATTGTCTGCGTGTGGGTATTCAAATGTGATTGTGTGAGACTCTGTATGTGTAGAACTGTGTGTGTGTGTGAATTCTTGGCTGCAGAATTTGAATTTCCTCCAGTACTATTTTCCTGGTACACACTCAATCTTGATCCCCTTTCTTTTCCTTTCTTCTCGGAAATCCACTCCTGAAAGGTTTTTTTACCCGCCTCCAGGGGGAGGGGGCTGGGGGAAGGGGAAGCTAAAATCACAAGACCCAGATCAAAACACTCAGCAGCTAAATGAATTCAGCAGCATTTTCCCGCATGACTTGGAGGGATAATTTAGTGAAGCCACCAGCCGGAAGGAAAGGGATTAATTCTGCACTTAGCCCAGCTCCAGTGAATAATTCATCACTGAGACCTTTGTGCCCAGCCCCTGGGCAACTGGGGAAGTGTCCTGCCCACCTGCCTGTTGCCTGCCTGGGTCCCCCAGTGCCCTGACCAGTGGCACTTGACACTTCTTTCGGTTCTCAGGACACACGTGCCCCGGCGAAGGTGTAGGAGGCAGGGGGAGGTGAGGAAGGGGCTGGCAGTGGCCACTGACAGACTCTAGACCCTGAGAAGAGCCATGGAGGGTTGAGCTCCCATCTGGGACACCTGGGATCCCTGCTTCCCCTTTCTTGAGGTCTTTTGCTGCCTCTGTGTCCCCTCCCCTCTCAGTAACTTCTCCATCATGTACCTGGTTTGGTAGTGATGGTGGTGGTGTGGATGTCAGGTTATATCTAACAAACTCTCTCTCACCAAGAATTAGAGGAGTCTCTACGGGGCAATGTGGAACATTCCACGGCGGGGAGTGTTAATGGGAGGTTTCAAGCGCTCACGAGGGGCCTTGCGGGGAGACAGTTTTGGGTGGGTACCTTCCCTGATGGACCTCTCAGACCCTCCAACAAGGAACTCCCTGCGTTCTTCACAGGTAAGGTGACAGGGCCGAGTATTACCCCAGAGCTGGTGGCTATGTTTCCTGGCGTGGGAAGCTAGCAGGAGTGGGCTGATCAAGACATCAGCCCCTGCAAGCATTTCCAGGGGGTCATGGTCCTCAACTGCCCACATCCCAGCTTCATGCCCCTCTCAGCACCACAGAGAGAAAAGTGGGAAAATTCCAGCCTGTCAGGTGCACTGGAGCCAAATGTCCCGAGGCCAAGCTGGACTTCGGAGCCCAGGTATAGCTGACAGAGGAAGCGATCCCATCCATCAGGCAGGGCTCAGTCCCTGGGGACTTTCAACTTGGGGCAACCCAGCTGTGGTGGGCAGGATTCCAAAAATGAGCCTACAAGATTCCACACCCTAATCCTTGAAACCTGTGAATGTGATGAGCTCTCACTCCTGTGATGATGTTAACATGACACAGTTGACCTTAAGATGGGAACTTCATCAGTGAGCCTGACCTAATCGCATGAGCCCCTTTAAAAGCAGAGTGTTTTCTCTGGCTGCTGACAGAGGAGAAAGTCAGAGAGCTTTGCAGTGTGAGGGGGATTTGATATGCCTGCTGGCTTAGAGATGGACGAGGCATTGTGAGAAGGAATGTGGGCGGCCTTCAGGAGCTGAGAGAGGCCCCCCCACGGCTGACAGCCAGCAAGGAAACAGAGACCTCAGCCCTACAACTGCAGGGAACTGCATTCTGATGGCAACCTAAGGGAGCCTGGAAGCACACTCTTCCCCAGAGCCTCCAGATAGGAACAGAACCCTGACAGTATCTTGATTTCAGTCATGCTGTATTGCATTGCCTACCTACAGAAGTGTGAGCTCATAAGTGGGTGCTGTTTTAAGCCACTAAGTCTGTGGTAGTTTGTTACACAGCAAGAGAAGCTAGTCTCCAGTTCATGCTTGTAGAATCTTGATCCCAGTAAGCCAGGCTTGGCTTGGGCTGAGTTAGAGGCTGACGCCCACGTCTGAGTGGCCCTCTGTTCTCAACTCTCTCTTCCTAATCTCAGTTTTTGCAAGCCTTAAATTACCCTCAGAAATTTCCATCCAAAGCAGCAGCCCCATCCTTCTAAAAGCCCCTGGCCGCAGCCCCTGAATAAGGCCAGCGATTGAGAAGGAGGTTGGAACCCACGGAGACGCTACAAGAGCTGGCATATGGCTGCCGGGCCCTGAGCTTCCCCTGACCCACAGTCTTACCTCAGAGGAAAGCAGCTGGAAGGAGAGATCCACCGTGGGGACCTCACCATTTATGGTTTTCAGCCTGGTGTCCTGGAGGAAGAGAAGGGAAGAGTCGGCCACACTGGCCAGGGCAGGCAGCTTCTGCCTCTGCTCTGCCCATTGTTTCAGATTCCCCGGGGAAGTACCTGCTGGACGCTGTGCCCAGGGAGTGGGAGGGAGGCGGTAGCTGGTCTCCCACCTCTGCTCACCCTCACTGCTTCTGTACTACCCTTCCCAACTCCACAGGAGACCTGACTGGCTCCTTCAGACTTGCCTCCTGGCAGAGTGGGGAAGCTCCAATTTGTTGAGGTCTATTATGTCAGGATGGCCAGAGTATTTTAGGGAAAAAGGTGGCATAGAAATAGACAATGATCATAATAACACATTGATTCTTATTGAGAACGTATTCTGTTCTAAGTGTTTTACAGGTATTTCCTCCAAAAAACCTCATAGCAACCATATGAGAAAAGTACTATTACTATGAACCCATTTTACACACAGGGAAACTAAGTCACTGAGACCGAGTAATTTTTCCATGGTCCTGTAAGCTGATAAGTAGTAGAACCAGACCGTCTGGCTCTAGACTCTCTCACTATGCAGAGAAATAATGTACAGCATGTCGTTCCTATTTTAGAGATGGGCATTCTAAGGTTCAGAGAGGTTAAGTAACTTGCCCCAGGTTCTACAGTGAGGACTAGGACAAGTCAGGGTTTGAACCCAGGTCTGGCTGGTTAAAAGTCTGAACTCTTGCTGCTATCCCCTAGGGCCTCCCTGTTCTCCTCGCAAGTTGTCTGGGGGCAATTTCATCACAAGCCCGGGAGTAAGACTGAGTTTTGGTGTTGGGGGTACTCCTCACACCTGACAGTGGTCAGATTCCCTGGTGCGGGCTCTGGGGGAAGCTGCTGGAGAAGCCAGATCTGCCTCTGTTTGTGGGGGCAAGGGGGAGCAGGTTGGGGAGGGGTGGGACCAGGTGGATCTGCCATGGACCCTGTCTAGGGGACGGTGGTGGGTACTCACGGTGATGGGGAGCTTCTCCACACGCAGCCCATTCAGGCCCTTCCCTGTCAGCATCTTGCGGTACAAACGGCTCTTTGGCGGCAACACGGAGATACCCAGGGGCTTGTTGATGGTCCATGGTTCACTGCCTTTCACTGTGGAGGTAGGATGCTCTGGGATTCCCATCAAAGCCCCCAGCCCAAGCTTCTTGGATCTCAGTGTCTGAGGTCCCAACGGGGCCCATCCTTTGGTAACTGACATCTAATTCTCCCATCCCTCACCGCCCACCTGTTCCCTGCCTCCTGGCCTTTCCCTGCAAAAATCTCCTCTCCTTCTCTGCTCTTCAGGGCTTCCTGAGTTCAAGACCAACTCTAAACATATTCTGTGTCTCTGGGTGTTTATATAGCTCTCCCTTGTCTCTGTCCTTTGGGGGCTTCCCTCTTATGGTGTGGAACTAGGACTGTGGATCAGCCGGTCTCTGACTCCTGTCTCCGCGCAAAGCTCCCCCTGTGAGCCCTGAGGGCTCCTCCCCTCCCTGAAAGGTACTGTGGACGGGGTGGTGGTGTAATAATACGAGGGTCTAGTATGGGAATAGGGCCCACGTGTCCTGGCTCATATCCCAGTGTTGTCATTGGGACAAGGAAGCCAGCCAGGGGCTCCCCAACCTGTCTGCACACATGGGGAGGCTGCCTCGGGACCCCTCACCCACGCCCACAGGAGGCAGAGGCAGGATGGTCCGAACACCCTTCCATACACATGTCCTGGTATGTGGTGGCCCTGACCTGGCAACGGGGGTCACTTACTTGAAGACGAGGAGTAGTACTCCAGCACCAGGGCTGTGTCCTCTGAGAAGCTGGTGGCTTCATCTCGGCCTTGGAAGAGGAAGAACTGATTCCACAGGGGCAGCTCTGGGGGTCCCCCAGCCTTGGACAGCTGAAAGGAGAAGGTGGGAGAAGGTGGTGAGGCCACAGCTTCTCCCAAATCAAAGGACGTCCAGATATTTGGTGGTGTGCATGTCTATATATGTCACAGATGTTTGTCCCGATTATAAAAGCAATAAATACACACTTCGTGAAGAAACTTTGGAAAAAAAAGAAAAGTAGAAAGATGAAAAAAAACAACCCACCTAAATTCTTACACTAAAGACAACTGTTCATAAGATTGTGTGTTTCTTTCTAGCTTTTCCCCTATGCCTATTTTGCATATAACTGTCATCCTAACATCCTGCCTTTTTCATTTACCATTAAAACCTAAGCATATCCAGAGTCCTAAGTAACACTAATTACCCAGCTTTAGTAGCTGCAGGATATTCTGTCACGTCCCAGTGTCCCGGTTTCTCCCTTCCCACTTGTTCAATAACACTGCATTGAATGTTCTTTGATACATAGCTCTGTATCTCAAATTATTTCCTTAGTTCAAGTACCCAAAATAGAATTGCTGAGTTAAAGGACATGCATATTTTAAGGTATTTGATTCATCCTGGGTAAACTGTTTTCCTGAAGAGTTGCACCCGTGTTCCCACCCATGGCTGGTGGTGCCTTAGATGCCAAATTAGACGAGACCTCTGCCCTTGTCACCAGCGCTTCTCTTCCCGGCACGGGTTTCCCAGCCCCTCGCAGGAACCACGGCAGGTCTTCAATAGGGGATCTGGGGGACTTGATGGCATGCTAAGCCAACAGCTGGAGCACACATGTGGGTAATATTTAAACAACAAAATAAGACAACATAACTAGAGCCCCTAAACAAGGGACTATCTGAGACACTCCCGTGGGTGATCAGAAAAGCCATCTTGCAGGAAACAGGACCAGAGGAAGCCTCTGAGGGAAGATCTGGCAGACTGAAGGGAGGGAGGCTGTTATTCTGGGTGGGAAAACAGCCTAAGCAAAAATGTGGAGGTGGCGTCAAGCCTGGCATGTGTGGACACCTAGAATGAGGGAGGACTGCAGGGAAAAGAGGTCCGGCATCTGCAAAGGCCAGAAGGTAGTGAGTGAGGAATGGGACTTGGAGGCACCAGCCTGTGACACCCAGCAGGCAGCCCTGCATGGTCCCAACACAGGCAGGGGCTGGGGGTCATTGGCACAGACTCTCCAAGTGGCTGCCTTGCCTCTGCCCCCAGCCAGGGGCTGTCAGCAACAGTGGCAGCCGCTCCCACCTCCCGCTCCCCTGCGGGAATCAGTCATCACTCGAAAAGGTCAGCACAAAGGCACAGCCAGCTCCAGGAGTTATTGATGCAGGATCGCGAAATATCAGTGTGGGTCCACTCCCCCCACCGTGGCAGGGCCCTGATGCCTGTCACACTAATGTGTGTGCTCCTGTTCTCCCAGGCCCAGCCTGTGGCCCAGCTGTGTCTGCCCCTGCCCCTGGGGAGACGAGCTGCAGTCACTCTGAGGCTAGGGGGCCCTGAATACAGGGACTGTGACTGGGGTGATGGGAGTGTTCTTGAGAGCAGGCTCTGGTGGCAGCTCAGGGACAGCCACTTGGCCACCAGGCCAGGCCAGAGAAGCTTCCCTGGGTTCTGTGGTGCCTGGGATGGCCTTTCAGGATTTATCCCTAAACCAGGTTCTTCCCAGAGCCACGCCATTCTCCTGAATCCCCAAGGGGCATCCACACAGCCTGGACCATCTGCCAGACACTAGGGCACTCAAGGAGGACCTGTGACAGCCCCCCCCCCGCCCCATCCCTTGCTCCCACCCAGGAAAAGGGGTGTTTAATGGACGCTGGCTGTCCTCTCTAGGGCCTATTAATGTGTCTAAATGGAGTCTACAAAGCAAGAAACAGTGTCTGCCAGCCCAGGAAGGACAGCTCCTTTCCTGAATGGTTTCCCAGATAAGTCCCTGAGGAAAGAGCCCTTGAGACCTAGAATTGGGGAGGGAGGGTCAGCCTCTCTCATGTGTGTATGGGGTGGGGCAAGGAATCAAGGTTAAACCACCTTCAGAGTCTGATGCCAGGGACCTGGTGAAGGTGCTGGTGGCATGTGTGTGTGTGTGTGGGAGCACCGCGAGCGGGGAAGCCACTCCCCACAGTTGCTTATGGGAAAGACCCTGGCAGGCTGTGCAATAAGGAATGTGATTAACCTTCAGCTGTGATCTTCAGCAAAGCCATTAACCCCCAGCCACTGAGGCAGACCTGCCTTCTCTGGGGACAGAGCCTTCATTATCACATGGGCCTATGGTCCCTCCTCCCATTTCCCCAGGGCCCACCCACACCTACACCCACACCCACACCTGCTGCTGTCTGCTCTGCCCAGATGTAGTGGTGGCCATCCTGGGAAGAGTAGCTGCTGGGACAGCTGATGCTGGGTGGCTAGGACACCTAGGCTCTGGGCCCAGGTTTGCCTCAACCTTGCTGTGTGACCTTCAGCAAGTCCTTTCGCCTCTCTGGGACATGGTTTTTTCATTGTCCGGTGAGAAAACATTTTATGCTCCATGGTTTGAAAGCCTGTTTTGAGGGTGGAAGGAGACAGTGGATGTTTTGCTATGAAGGTGCAAGTTCAATTCAATTGAACTCAGCAAATGCTGGTAGGCAGCTTCCCCATGCTAGTGGCCTCTGGGGTTCAGCAGGGCATGTGGGAGAGCTAGAGCCAGACCCTGCTCCTCTCTGGAGCTCATCGTCTTGCAAGAGGATAGGACACACACACACACACACACACACACACACACACACACACACACACACATCCCTATGATCCATGCAGAGGCCTAAGCAAGTTGTGGGATGTGGAAGCTGAATGTCTGAGGGGAAAGCTATGACTTCCAACCTGGGGAGGGGAGGACCTTAGGGATGGTGCAGTAGGTAAGAAGGTGGAAGGGCATTCCAGGCTCAGAGTACGGCAGAGGCAAAGACTGGGAGGTGACAGAGGACAGCATAGGTGTGAACAGCCAGTCATCCAGTGGAGCTAGGGAACGCCTGGGGGAACTGGGGCAGTGAGCCAGGAGGCTGGAGGGGACAGGACCTTGTGTATCTGGCTGACAGTGAGGGCTTTGTCCTGTCCACGGTAGGGACAAGGAGTCCAGGGGTAGGACCTAGTCCTGGGCAGGGGGTCACCCTGGCCACTTGTCACAGGATGGATGGGATGGGAATCTCCTAGTGGAGGCTGCTGCAATGGTCCGGGCAAGAGAAGATGCCAGCAAGGTCTATGGGATGGACAGGAGCCCGTGAGAGCTTGGGTACAGACTGCTGCGGGGGCTGAGCAAGGAGATGAGAGTGGGCACAGACAGCTTTTTTCACCACTGCTTGTGTTTCATCAGCCAGGAGGTCTATCAGCTCTGTAGGAGGCCAGGCCAACAGGAGCCACCTGTTGGGCAATGGGCCCCCTCAAGAGCACAGGGTGCAGGGCAGGAGTGCCCAAGTCCCACCCTATGTTGGGTCCCACAGCCTGGGCCAGGTCAACAAGTGCATGTGATCAAATTCTGGCAAAAAAGATGAGAGGACGGAGTCTGCTGAAGGGCAGCTGGAGGGGAGGTTTCCAGCTCCTCATAAAAACCATCTGTGGGACTTCCTTGGTGGTGCAGTGGTTAAGAATGCTCCTGCCAATGCAGGGGACACGGGTTCGAGCCCTGGTCCCGGAAGATCCCACATGCCGTGGAGCAACTAACGCCACAACTACTGAGCCTGCTCTCTAGAGCCCGCAAACTACAACTACTGAAGCCTGTGCGCCTAGAGCTCATGCTCTGCAACAAGAAGCCACCGTAATGAGAAGCCCGCGCACCGCAACGAAGAGTAGCTCCCGCTCGCCTCAACTAGAGAAAGCCTGCACGCAGCAACAAAGATTCAATGCAGCCAAAAATAAATAAATACATACATTTATTAAAAGAAAAAACACACGCTTGTGGGAAGGGAAGGCTCTCTCTTCCTCTAGTCTTGGTCATGTCTTCCGGGGGGGGGGTGCTAGGAACATTTTGCCCCCTGAGCTCTTAGCCGGCTGAAGATGGCAATCCAGGGGTGTTGGAAAGGTCCTGAGTCCTTGCAGATGCTGCTGAGCCCAGGCATCAACCAATTCTGGCAGCATCTTCATGGGGACCCCTCCCAACGTGCCACAGTAAATATCCTTAGAGTTTAAGTCCATGTGAGTTGGGGTTTATATTACTTGTAGCCAAATGTAACAAGAGCAATGGTGAGGCTGGCCTCAGAAGGGGCATTGGCACTAGGGGAGGGGCAGCTCTGAAACTGTCTGAATCCGTTTAGCTTCCACCTTGGACTTGGACATTTTGCACAGGTTGTCCCAGTAAGTTCTCCTAATAGCCTAATAAGGTAGGAATCAGGAATTGGAGAAGTTAAGAAGCTTGCCAAAGGTCACACAGCCAGTGAGTCACAGAAGATGGGTCAAACCCAGGTCTGCTAGGCCCTCAAATCCCTGCCCAGAGTGTTTTGTCATGGTGGGCAACTGGTGGGACATCACAGCATCCCAAGATGTCAGAGAGACAGGTCCTAGAAATAACCTAGTCCAACCGCCACCGGCTCAGCTGAGATGAGGGGACTGATGCTTGGAGAGGGGACAGGGCAGGAGTCTGTGTGAGCTGCTGACTGGTGCCCCTTCCAGGTAGGGCTCTGCCCACTCCCCCCATCTCCCCACCTGTGCCACAGAAGCCTGCCCCCGTCCTCTCACTGCTGGCACCTGGGCACCTCTGCCGGCTGCCAGTGAGTTCTCAACCTGGCCCAACTGCCATGGTGCCAGGTGACTTTCAGCAAGCATCCTGCCATTGCTGGACCCCTGGCCTCGAGTCCCACACATGCAAGAGGCACTGGGGACACCTCCCTCACCCAGACTAGTTAGGCAGCAAAGGCAGCCAGAGAGGCCCCGGGGTAGGGAGGGGGCTCGCTCATTAAAGCAGCCAGCGCTTCCTGCCCCTCGGGACGGCCTGCTGATTGGTTCATAATTTTCTGGGCAAATGCAGGGCCACGTGTGAGATGACTCTGGGGAAATCAGGTTGAGGATTGGTTTGGGTTTGAAGCCTCTGTCCCCCGAGTCCCCCTTTGTCCCACCCCTCCTCATCACCATCACTCTTGTTCGTGTCTAAGCCTTCTTCAAATGTCTTTGCCTTTAAATGAAGGCTGGGGCTCCGAAGGGGTACCTCATTCTGTATTTGCCACGCCAGACATGAACTCTGGTTGGCAGACAACAGGAAGGACTTCCCAAGCTCTCTTCTTCAAGGCCCCTAGGAATGTTGGGACCGTCGTGTGGAGCAAGGTCCCACTGAAGTGTAGACTATGGGAAGAGATTGATGAGGCCATGGCCCTGGACCCAGCCACAATCTGCACACCCCTCCGCAACATACTCAAACCCACCACCCTCCTCTCCAACCCTGGTGTGTATCATGTCCATGCATCCCCATCTCCACACCTGTGCTCTTGTTCTCAATCGCTCTGCACCAACATTCCCCTATTAAAAACTCAGGAGTCCTATGTCTGGACACCTGTTCAGACTTCACATCCCTCTCACCTCTGGTTAAAAAAAAATTTTTTTTTATTGTGGTAAATAGGCATAACATAAAATTTATCATTTTAACCATTTTTAAGTGTATCGTTCAGTGGCATTAAGTACATTCACAATATTGTATAACCATAACCACCATCTATTTCCAGGACTTTTTCATCATCCCAGACAGAAACTATGTACCCATTAAATAATAATAACTCCCCATTCTCTCCTCCCCCAGTCTCTGGCAACCACAATTCTACTTTCTGTCTCTATGAATTTGCCTGTTCTAGATACTGAATGTAAGTGGAATCATACAGTATGTGTCTTCTCTCCTCTGATTTTTATAGCTCTGAGTCCCTCCTGGTTTGTTATTAATTATACATTATCTTGTGTTGATATTTAACCTTTTCACATGTGTGACTCCTGTCTTCATCAAACCAAGGGCTCCCTGAGGGCAGCTTCTCCACAGCACAGACAGGCATGGCCCTGGGTTGGGATTCAGTAAACTCTTACTTAATCGTTAAGTGAACAGCTGACTGAGTGAGTGAGTGAACGAATGCACAAGTCGGTGAGTTACTAGCGGTATAAGCCAGAGAGAGGGCAAATGAGGGAAAGAGCCATACCTGAAGGCACCCATCCTGGCTGACCCGAGGAACATCAAAGTTCATCACGGATGGGATAGGGAAGGAGAGTGGGGCGATGGGAAGCCCCAGGGATGCCGGGTCCCAGGTTACCTGATTGACTCTAGGAAGGCGAGAGACAGGGGTCAGCACAGGGGTGCTGTGGGTGTCCAGCACTGTTGGTTCTGCCCAGTCAGGCAGACAAGGACTCCCACGTGTGCTCTGGATCGATGTGAGAGAGGAAAAGGTAAAGTCGTCCACGTAGTTCAGGTCTGGACACCCTGACAGGTGGTGGACACTGGTTCTTCTGGTGGCTGGTCCAAGCCTTGAGAAAGCCTTGGTCACGAGATGGGCTGTAGCGCCCAGGTTCCTTGCCCCATGACTCTCTGTGGTCTTCACTGAGGCCCCTCCTGTGGACTGTGAATCCACCAAACCCAAAGAGGCCTGGGGAGGAGCCAGGGTTGGTGCCAGGGAGACCTCCAGGAGGGTGAGGAAGGGGACTCCTAGGCAGGGCTAAAGGTCATGAAATTGAGAGGACCCTTAGGCTGCCTCCTCTGGGGACGGCCACTTGATGGTGCCTGGCCCTGAACTAGAGTGGGAGGGGAACTGTGGATGTGGTGGGTATGGATGGGGGGGCACGTTTGGAGGGGCTGAGGACGCTTCCCCTCTACGTGCTGGCTCCCCCCACTCCAAGCCTGCTCTTGTGAAGGGTCTGAGCTGCCCCTTTCCAGGGCTGTGGCAGCTTCCTGGGACCTCAGCCCCAGTGGGGAGGTTTGTTGGGCCTTGTGGGGAGGGCGGGTTTCTAGCCTCCCCCCTCCTCTATCCCCCACCCCTCCCTCCCTGCCCACCCCCGCCTGGGCCCCACTCCCCGAAACTCCTTGTAGCTGGGAACCACCAGGGCAATGACTACCATGAGGCCGGGGCTGTTGACCCCCCGGAGAACGACCTGGGGAAGAGAGGAGGCAGGTGAGCCCTGGGTGGCCTTGGGCCCTCTCGGGGACATGGCCAGCCCACCATCTTTCTCCCCAACAATGAGACCATCCCTGCATCCACGTCTCTGCACAGGCTCCCGCCTGCTCCTGCCTCGGTTCTTGAACAGAGGTTCAAGGCTGCCCTCCTTTAGGCCCTGGGCCAGACATGGGGAAGGCAGCGGGAGAAGACGCCGGTTCTGTCCCCACGTGCCTCCACTGCCATCCCAGAGGCTCCTGTTCTGGCTCCTGGCCCTCACCTCTGTCCGCTAATGGGCTCCCACTCCCCCTTCAGCCCTCACCCCAAACCCCACCCCCCAGCTGTGGCTCCTTTTACTCGTCTGACCCCTCGTTGGCCTCTGCTTCCACTCCTGCGCCCAACCCATTCCCTTTCCCAGGCAATCTGGTACCCGGTGCCGAAAGCTGCCTTCTTAAAAATGAATTGGATCATCTTATCCCCCTGCCCCAACCCCACTGCCCTTAGAATGGATTCCATAATTCTAACCATGATAGCCAAGGCCTGTACGGGTTGGCCTGTCTGCCGCTCAGCCCACATCTCCTGCAGCCCCCCAACCTCTTTTGCCTCACCCCTCCAGCATGCCCCACTTGTTTCTGCTTCAGGGCCTTTGCTTGTGCTGATGCCTCTGCCTAGACTCCCCACCTCCACCCCCACCAACTCAGTGGCTTGCTCCTCCTCTTCTTTTAGAGCTTAAATATCACCACCTCGGAGAGGCCTTCCGTGACCACGCTTACTAAAGAAGCCACCCCCACTCTCTCAGCCCCTAGATTGCCTCTTCATAGCATCAGCATCATTTGTGTTATTCTAATTTCTTTCTTGTTTATTTTCTGTCCATTTGACGAGAACCCTGGCTTTGCAGGGGCAGGGACCGTATCTATCTTATGCACTGCTGTATTCCCAGCTTTTAGCAAAAGTATCTGACAGAGAGTAGAAGCTCAATATGTGCTTGTGGGATAAATGAGTGACATTAATGAAGGAGAAAAGGGGAGAACAGGCGCGAGAGAGGTTGACTGTGCTTATGAGTGTGAGAGAGAGAGAGAACAAGGGTCCTGGGAGGGCGAGGAACAGGAGACAGGCAGTGGCCTCAAGGAGGCGCTGGGGTTGAGCTGGTCTTGGAGGATGGGTGGTGATACTGATTACACGGTGCTGATGGGAAGAAAAGCAGGAAGAGGAAGGGACTCTGGACTTGGCTAAGGCGCCACGTCTCAGGAACACCTCAGGATGGGAAGAGGCCCCTGCCAGGTTGGACCATACCTTCCCTGGTCCTTCTAGCTCTGTCCTCAATGGGAGGAGAGAGGCTGGGAGTAGGGGCTTGTTCTGATCTTTTCCTTTTTCTCCTTTTCCCCTACTCCCCTAGCACCCTCTCCTAAGCCCCTCTGCCAGGACCCATCTCAGCTGATCGTCAGCTCACTCCACACAGGTGTGGACTGATAAGGGCTTGAAATAGTGATGAGAACTTTTCAGGTCTCACTGGGGCCTCTGGAGACTGAATCCCTTTACCAAATTCAAAGGACTGAATCTCTGATGGTGGCACTTCAGACTTCGGATGGGGATGAGGTCTGGGCCTGAGGGATTTCACTGGAACCTGTTAGACTGTCTATTGCTCACCGGGACTCCAACAGGTGTAAGGGCTGAGAGGTGGGCCTGAGGTGTGTGTGCAGGGTGCTAATTTACAACTGTTCTGTGATGAATGGTCAGGTGTGAATGAGACAGCTGCCCACGCAATTTCTTCTTCCACTGTGCTCCCTGGTCTGCCGTCAGGAGCAGACAAGGAGGACATCTGTGCTGGGGCAGGGGAGTGGGCGGGGTGCTGGAGGGCAGAGGGGCCCAGACTCTGTGGAACAAGTCAGAGGGCTGGTGTGGGGCTGAGGCAGATCCACAGGGAGGCGCCCTGCAGGCCAAGGTTCAGCCTGGATCTCAGAGGTGTGGTCTGACAAATGCTGGCATCCAAGGATGACTGAGGGGAAGCAGAGATGTGGGTCAGGAGCTCTGGGCTCCCATACCAGACTCTCCTTGGGTCTCAGTGTACCCAGCTGTGAAATGGGGCTAGTGCCCTGCCGGGCTTACAGTGATATGGGGCAGATCAGATCAGCCCTGCTGGGGCAGGGGAAGCCCAGAGCTTAAGCCCCCTTGGCTCCCACCCTGATCATACTCAGGTCATGACTGGATTTGAATCTCTCATCCTGGGCAATGTGAAGGCTGAGGGAAAAGGAGAAGGCCTATGTCCCAGGACCACATCTTCCTGGAGCATCTCCAGTCCTCCTGGGGCTACTGAAAGATCTAGGGATAGAAGGTAATGGTGGGTGGAGAGCATGTATGGAAGCTGGGCTTAAGCTGGGCCCAACCCCGGCTTGGTTAATGGAAGAGGCTCCAAAAATAGTGGTTGAATGAATGAATGAAGACCTAATTGGAAGACTAGCCAAACAGAAACAGGACTCAAGGAAGAGTGGGGAGGCCCCTAAAATTTTCACTTAGGGGGTGTAGATCCTAGGTCAGGAGTCACTACTCCAGAAGGGAGCGAATAAGAGAGAAAACACCAGAAAATGTGGGCCAAGGTGGGGTGCTTTACTTCCCCACATGAGAGTCAGGGAGACATAGACTTTAGGAGCCTCCTGTCCTCCCTATGGCACTCCCTGCAGGGTGTGAAGGAGCACAGCAAGGGAAGGCAAGGTTAGGGCAGGGTCATATGCCTGGAAAGTGCTGGAAAAGATTAGGCAACATCATCATCGTCTTTATCCCCATCATCCCTGCCATCCCAGGGCAGGTTCTCTACTAACTACTTAGGCTATTTTTGAAGAACCCAGTTGCTTTTTTCTTTCTTGATTTCTTCCTCAGACACCCCGTCCCACACCATCAGACCAGCCAGAGGTGGCCAAGGGCAGAGCCTGGGGCCTGCTCAAAGCTTGGCCGATTCCCACCCCATCCCACCCCTGAGGGTCCCGGTCCCAGCACCTCCAGAGCTGTGTGGTTGTGGCCCATGTAGTGGGGGATGAAGCTGCCCTTCCGAACGACCGTTGCATAAAGTTGGGTCTTGGCGGTGGCTTCATTGGCTTTCCCAGACTCAGTGGGCTGGGGACAGGGTGGGGGAAGAAGACACACAAGGAGGAGAGTGACTAAGGGGCAGACCCTTGCCATAAATCCAGCCCTCTATAGACAATCACTTGGCATTGCTCCACTGGGGCTCCGAGCTGATAATTAAAGTTCATGGTCCCCGCGAGCCCTTCCAAGGAGATCAATATAATAAATCTTCCCTTTTCTATTTGAATATCTCATCGCCCTCACAAGGACCACTGCCTGCCTGCTCTCTTTGTAAAGATGTGATAACAAGGTCTGGGTTGTAAGTGGACAGAGAACCAAGAAGTCTGGGTGATGCTCCCAGAATTACAGCCGAAGTGCTGAGTCCCAGGTGAGTCACTCAACTCTGGGTCTTTGCTTCCTCATCCTGAGGCCCTGGGCTTGGGGTTCTTCTTAAAGTCTAGAGAAGGTAAAGACCCCCTGGGGCCATGGTTGAAGAGTTGCTTGGAAAGAAAGTCAGTGCCAGGGCCTAGAGGAGGGAGGGAGGAGGGGAACTAATCTGAACTGAGCATTTACTATGTGCCAGGTCCCTTGCTAGGTGCTTTATGCCCATCATTGCACTTGACCCTCCAAATGGCCATGCTAAGAGGGATATTATCTCAATTTTGCTGATGAGGAATTGAGGCCTGGGGTTTGGGGATATACAGTTAGCAAGCGGCAGACCTGACTTAGGAACCCAGGCTAACTTCACATTGTTCTTTACTCTAAACAACCAGAGTGGTCTGGAATGCACATGGAGAGAGGGAAAAGTGATGCTTCTGCCCATCTCTTGCCAGTGCCTAGTATACAATAGGCGCTTAATAAAGTACTTGAGCAATGAAAGAGTGAATTCTCCCTTCTATCAATCAGCACTGGGGAGAGGGGTTGGGCAGGGGGGCTGGCCTGGGAGGTTTAGGCCATGGACAAAGGGGCCCTGAGGCTCCCCACTCCAGGCTCATGCCCTATTGCCCACTAGAGGGGTGCATTCCAGGGAACACTTTATTTCCCACACACCCCAACTCTCCTGGGCCTTCTTCCTGTCAATGCAGTGTGAGGAGACAGCACAGAAAGAACTGGCTTGGGAGACAATGTGACCTAGGCTCACACTTGACTCTGCTATTCACTTGCTTTGTAACCCAGGATGAGAGGATTCTGCTCTCTGGGTCCCAGTTCTATGTATGCAAAATGTGATTCACGTTGAGGTTTAGAGTTGGTGTGTGTGGTGTCTAGCCCAGAACCTGGAACTTAGTAGGTGCTTTGTAAACACTGTATTTCTTTGATTTTTAGGTACATTTCCATCCTTTAAACATGTACAAAGTGAGAATACAGCTTTAATTGGTGTATTCATTTAATGTGGTAGATGTTCTATGCTTATTGGACTGTTTTATGGAGATGAACTTGAAGAATTCCAAATTCTTATGGAAATCATTCCTGTCTATCTTCCAGGAGCTATTTTTCCTGAGCCCCACATGGGCCAAGAATTGTCATACATCTGGGTGGGCATGGGATGCCCAGGGTTGCTCTAGGAATAGCTAGGGGCATCAAGGTGGTTCCCACCCACTCTCCCCCTACTTGTCCCAGGCCTAGATGGGCTCAGAGCCCAGGGCTCTGACTCACTTTCACTAGCTCAAAGTGGTAGGGGTGGAAGACACACAAGTACTTGATGGGGATTTGCTAGGGCAACAGCTCCTCTTTCTTTTTATTGTCCACCACCTTGAGGATCACATCTGGAGAGAGAAAAGATGAACACAGGGTCATGGCAAGGCTTAGCTGACCCCTGTCCCAGGTGAGACAGTTGAGAGGTGAACAAGGGAGCAGGGCCCACACTGAAGAACCAACATGCATGCACATGTGTGGAACACACAGATGCACACAACTTCACAAGCACTGTTTGAGCCCCTGCACGGGGCAAGGTTCCTTGCTAGGTGCTCTTAGGACTGAAAGATGCAATTCTCTCCTGTTCCAGAAACTCCCAGCCCAGAGATGAACACACACAGAACTGACCCCAGTCCCCTTAGCAACAGACACATGTGCAGACACACATAAGCAGGAATAGGACCCCTTCCCAGGAACAAGGCCCCCTTCCTCTGGTCACAGACACTCTCGCTAACTCCTCAGGCAGGAAGGGGAGGGCTTATCTCCCATATGATATAGAGGGGGAAACTGAGGCTCAGTAAGGAAAAGTGATCTGTTCAAGGAATCTTTCAATGCAAATATCAATAAAAGTCTACTCCAAGTAAATGAAAACTGGTCTAAACACTAAGAATGATGCACCATTTAGGAAACTCCTTCCAAAGAGACCACATTTTGTCATCAAATGCATGAACTTCAGGAGGAAGTCTGAGAAAAATACAAATGACCTGGAAATAATCATGGTGGTCTTACTTAGTGAGCACCTACTGATTGCCAGGCATGGGGACGGGCACGCCTGAGCCATTATTCCAACAAATTTCCGCAGTCCCTCAAGTAGGAATCGCCATTTCTGTTTTCCAAATGTGGACACTGGAGCTCAGAGAGGTTATACAACTTGATCAACATCACACAGCTAGTAAATGGCTGATGTGAGAGGCTGGATTTAGTGACCTTGGAATCATCTTCCCACTCTGGAAGTCTATGATTTAAGGAAGAACAGGAGATGGGGAAGGAGGGAATGAAGAGGTGGATGGAGGAGGGAGCGAGATAAAAGAGAGATCTAAGAAGAATGGGAAACAGAGGAGCGGGGTGGATGGGCGTACCCGAAGGAGACTCTTGGGTAGCTCCTTGCCCTCTGCCTCTCTTCTTGAGACAAGGACGTTTCAGCACCAGGGACAGCTGCCTCTCTGCAGGCTCCCTGGGAGCACAGTGCTACTGGGTCACTTGGAGCTGGGTGGGTCATTTGGATGAGGGGGTGGAGGAGGAAGTTGACAGCTTTGCTGATTACTCTTCCTTTCTTCTTCCTCCCCACAGCTACCCGGGATGCACAGAGAGGGAAAGACACTTGCCAAAGTCCCTCAAGGGCAGACCATGTGGGATTCATGTTCAGAGGAAAGAGGGGAAAATGGTCACCAAAAGGACTTGAGGCTGTCTTGAAGAAACTAGAGTAAGGGACTTCCCTGGTGGTCCAGTGGTTAAGACTCTGCACTTCCGCTGCAGAGGGCGCAGGTTTGATCCCTGGTCGGGGAAATAAGATCACATACGCCGGGTGGCCAAAAAATAATAAAATAAAATAAAATAGAAACATGAGCAAAGTAAGCGATATATTAAAAAAAAAAAAAAAAAAACAGAGTAAGGCAAGAGGTGTGAAGTCAGCAGACCTGGTTTCTAGTACTAACACACCAACTTGCTTTGTGACCTGTAGCCAGTCATTTAACCTCTCTGAGCTTCATGTTCCTGCTCTGCAAAAGGTTAATACTTTAAAGAAGGAAAACTCTGTCCCTCTCCTAATAATTGCTGTAGGGAGGGGAATATGTTTTCCAACCTATGAAATTCTAAGCAAATGCTCCTCGTAGCTGTCACCATTTTCCTGCTCATTAACCATCTGTAGTGCTCCATACGCTTACCCAGCCCTGAGCAGATTGAAAAAACTCAGCTGGGGGATTCCCGTGCTCCTAGCCAAAGACACAACAGTAGCTGTGGAGGCTGCAGCCTCTCATGGCCACTACCCACGGGCCCTGAGTCCCCAAATACAGTTGGAATTTGCTGAGGCCGAACAAGGGGTGAGTTCCCTGCATTTTTCCCCCTGCCCCTAGTCTCTGCAGCTCTGTGTGGCCAGCCACACAGATGAGCTGTAATTGGAGGGAATGGACAGCCATTCCTCCCTGTTCCTGTCTCCGTGCTACAAACACGCTTCATCAGTTTCTCCTCTGGGCATTGTGCCCCTCTGGCCTCCTACAGCTCCCTTTGTGTGGCCAACAAGCCATTTTTGCTGCCAGTCTGCTTTAGCCCTGACACAGCGTCTGCAACTCCCCTTTGCTTTTCATTAACACATCCTCGAGCTACCTCCTGCCTTTCCGCCACCTCTTGGTCTGGACCCCATCTCCCCCACCCTCCACCGCAGATATCACCACAGCAACCGGTTCCAACCAGGTTCTAACAAGCATCCAGCTACTTCAGTCTGCAAAGAGCCTGCTGCCAATATTCTCTGCTTGCCCATGAGGCCTCCCCACCCTCCTGTCCTCCCTGCAGTGAGTCCTGCTTCCCTCTCTGCTACACAGATGGGCCCCAAGGCCACTGACTCATCACGCCCTTTCCCGTAATCACCCCAGATGTGTAGAGCCCAGGACAGGATCACAGCCCTGGTCCACTCATCACAACCCCTAACTTCCTGTCAGCCACATAGATGTATACACACACACAAACTACACACACTTAGGTACCAACAGGTACATATCAGCTCCCACGTAAATCTAGGTGCACACGTAACACACTGTTGCAGCCAGACATGTGAATGCACGCACACACATACAAGACACACAGACATGCATGCCTGCAGGCATAGTCACAAGCACATACTCACACACTCACACAATGTTCACGCACGCACATGAACCAGCATGCAGGCATTCACACACAGGCACACACGAGCATTTGCATGAGATCCTAGGTCAATTTCTCCTCCTTTTCCACATTTTCTCAACAGCTCCATCTATCCCTTTACAGGCAGAAGAAAATTCTGGGGCTTGACCTAGAACTAGCTTCTTCCCCTTTTCCTGGCACTCCTCTTCACCCCTTTTCTCTCTCCTTTTCCACCGTCTTTAACAGCTGGCTTTCTGCTCTTTGTGAGGTAGACAGGGAGCTCTAAGTCCCTGGCAAGATTTTCAAGGGCAGAGGTAAAGCATGTCATCTGAGGTGTGTCACTTGCAAGACGGGAGCCTGGGGCTCTTCTGACTAGATATGACCAGAGACATCACGGGCACCTGCGAGTCTGTGCTGACAGTGCCTGATGCCGGTACCCACAGCTGTCCTGTCATCAGCCAGCCAATATTCCTGTGTGCCTGGCTTGAGTTCTCACCTGAGAGTGGAAATCAGGTGGGCCCCCAGTGTGGAAAACACAAGTGTGCACACTTATGTGTGTACACTGGTACCTTAAATTGCCTGCAGTGTCAGCATTTGCCAAAACACAGGGACTGGAAAGCCTTCTGGGGGTGGCGGAGTGAGAACTATTAGACAGTTTCTATGACAGCAGCCCCCGACTTTGGAAGCACAGACGCACTACTGTCTGACAGTGGGCAGTTCCCGGGGAGGACTAGACAGGATATGAAGCCATTCTAGGGAAGCAGCTAGAGCTCAGGAGCTATACTGAGAGCATGGAATGCTGATCCTAGGTTCCCCCCACTTACTGATTACTTGAGTTGAGCCTGTGATATAAGTTCCCTGAACCTCAGTGTTCTCATCTAAGCAATGGGAGCAGCATTGCTCCTCTTGGGAGGGGAGATCCAACGAGCAACGCATGGGGATGTGCCAGGAAGCTGTAATGTGCCATTTCAGTGGGAGACGGTGGTAATAACAACCATGAAAATAATAACAAGGGTCGTAAAATAGATAAGCTTTCATTGTCTGGAAAATTCATTTATGTGGAACAACTCATTTTTCGAGCAGGCTGGGGAGATGAGGCGTGACAGCATTATGATTTTTTTCCTTTAAAGTGCTTTTAACTGAGCCCAAGGAGACATTCAGGTGGCTTCCAGCTGCGTTGAGAGGGAGGCTGGTTCTGCCCTGCACCCCTCCTAAGCCCCGCCTGCCCCCTCACCGCCTCACCTTCACGCCCCGCATCCTCAGCTTGGATCTCCCCTTTGACTGTGTCCCCCCCAGATGGGGGCTTTGCTGGGCTCCGAGGGCACAGATGTGACTGCCTTGGAACTCTGGTTCTTCGCTGCCTCACATGTGGTTTTCCTGGGGAGGGGTGGGGCAGGCTGAGTCAGAGGGAGGGTGCCCTGCCTGTTGCTCCCCCCCCTCACACTTCACTGTCCATAATTCTGAGCAAAGAGTGGACGGGGCATGAATTGCTCCCTGTCAGGCAGAGACACTCATGTCATCCCAGGCCCAGGGAACGCCAGGCCTCTCTCCTCGGCTGCCCTGCCTGCCCGGGTGACCAAGGCACCAGAGGATGAGGGTGGGGGTGGAAGAGGAGGGAGACGCCTAGCCTGTCTGACTTCCCGCCCCCGGCCAGGTCAGGGCTTCCCAGCCTGAGTGCACAGACTCCCATGTTGATTCTCTTCTCGAGGTTCTGTTTGGTGGGAGGAGGTCTCTGGGCAGGGCAGCTGTGCAGTGCCCACCTGGTTGACCTCTCCTTTAACTTTCATCTCCCCAAGCTTCTGGCCCAGCTACCCGGCTCTGAAACTTTTCAATGGGGTACACACGCGCCACTGTCTTCTGCAGCAGCCTTCTGCGGCCCTGCGTGCAGGGTCCCGGGCAGGGCACGTGGAGCTGGGCACGGGGCAGGGCAGGGGCTGGTGAGGGGTTTCAGGCCTGCAAGCCTTCAAGGCCCTGCAGGGTGAGGCTGTCCCAGGTGAGGTGGGAGCTTGGGCCTTCTGCATCCTAGCACATCCCCCAGGGGTCTGGGATGTGTCCCCGAGATCCTGAGCCATCGAACAGTTCGGTGAGAGAGTTCATGTTTCTTCTGTTGAGGAGGTTGTTATATCAGGGCTGTAAGCGGTGCTGCTACGTTAACTGCAGCAATCATGGGTGAGGACTCGTCTCAGAGAGCCTTGGCAGGGGGAGCCGCACCACACACTCGCGAGGGAGAAGCATTGTGGACAAATGGTACTCCAGGGTGGGCAGCAGAAATGGCGTCCATACCAGCCCTTGGCCCCCACCCCCAGATGCCCCTAAAGAGAACGTGGGGCAGGCGAACCGGCCCAGAAGCTCAGACCCAATGTGTCCCATGTGTTAGCAGCCCCAACCTTGATCCTTCCCAGCCCAGCTTGTTCCTCTCTTCCAGGAAACCCTCTGGGACCCCCTGGCCCTCACTGCTCCTTCTCTCCTCTTGACTTGAGTGGCCTGGATCTTTCCTTCTAACCATTACAGCCCTACTCCTGTGGACACCCATTCTTGTGGGGGTCCTGTATTCAAGCTCCAGGGGTCAGCTAAGGATTCCCCTCTGCTGAGAGGCAGTGTGACATGGTGATGATGACAACAGGGTCCCTGGAGTTAGACCGCTTGGGTTCCAAATCCCAGCTCTAACTCGTAAGTAGCTGTGTGACTTTGGGCGAGGTTCATAACCTTGCTGTGATTTACCTCCTTCATCTGTGAAATGGGGACGGTAATGCAGGGTTGTTGTGGGCATGAAGTGAATTAATATGTGTGAAGTACCTGAGACATTGTTAGATACCATGAGAGTGTTAATAATAATAATAGTAGTAGTAGTAATAATAATAATGATTTTAATTGCCCCAGGTCTGGCGTCTCCCTATCTTGATCCCCAACTCTGGGTCTGCAACTGGGGGTCTCTGGCTGCTGTGACCAAGGTAAGTCACAGCAAAGAATACCCAGAAAGAGTACAGGCTTTGGAATCACACTGACTGGTTTCCAGCCCACAGTTCTCTTCCGGCCAGGTCCCCTCCTCTCTCTGAGCCTCAGTTTCCTCTTCTGTAAGTAGTACCTCCCTCCGAGGGTTGGTTATAAGGACTGGGGAGAAAGCATGTTAAGCTCTGGCACACAGAAGACCCCCATTCATGTTATTCCCTCATTTGTGATACAAAACAACCTGGGCAGGGCTTCCCTGGTGGCGCAGTGGTTGAGAGTCCGCCTGCCGATGCAGGGGACACGGGTTCGTGCCCTGGTCCGGGAAGATCACACATGCCGTGGGACGGCTGGGCCCGTGAGCCATGGCCGCTGAGCCTGTGCGTCCGGAGCCTGTGCTCCGCAACGGGAGAGGCCCTCGTACCGCAAAAAACAAACAAAAACAACCTGGGTGTGTCCAAAGCCACCTGAGGGCAGCGTGAAGGGGAAAGGGATGCACTGCGGGAGGGCTGAGGTGACAAGGGGTGTGTTGCCCAGAGAGCTGGAGCGATGGAGCCCACCAGACTCGGTGCCCACCCAGACACAGCCATCACCTCCCCACACCTGCAAAGCGGGTCCCTCTGGCCCAGGGCTGTGCGGGAGGCTGCCAGGCTGGAGAGAACAAGGCAGTGAGGCTGGCGGGTGGTGGAGCCCAGCCTGCCGACGCTCTTCAGACCCCTTCCTCCCGGCTCCGTGACCTCTGCTAACTGAGGGGTGTGACCTGGACCCCTCCACCTGCCACTCTGCTCTGGTTCCCCCTCTGCCAGCCGCCCCCAATGTCAGAGGCCTCAGAGCTCTCAGCAGCCTCCCGCCAGCCCCCATTCCACCTGCTCTGTTCTTTCTCCATGACTCCCTTCCTCTGGGAAGCAGGAACTGGTCTCCACAGAGGACAGAGGGCGGAGAGCAGTGGAACGGCAGAAGCACTAAGTGGAGACGCTTGCAATGATGCATGTGAGGAGGATGTCAGACTTTCCACACCCTAACAGCAAGCTTGCTCCTGCAGGGCGCGTGGTATTTGCATCCCTGGGGGCTTCTCAGTGCAAGGAGAGGACAGAATCGGGGGTGAGCGATGGACTTAAGTCACAGCAGTGCAGTGACACAGTTCAGGTTGGAGCCCATGACCCCAACTTGCCAGCCTGTCTTCCACTCTCCTGATGTCTTCAGCCCCTTGTCCCCTCCCCTGGGCATCTGGCAGGAGGAATTCCAGGTGGAAAGAGACAGGGAAGGGCAATGGACAAGGCTAAGGGAGTCTGCTGGTGCTGACTTCGCTCAGGCATAGAAAGAGTTAAGCAAGCCCTTCCCTCAACACACACCACAGAGGTCGGAGGGGGCTAGGTGAGCAGAGAAGAAATAACTCTGGAGGGGTGAAGCCCCAGGGGAAAGAGGAAGCTTTTAGCAGGTGGAGGGAGGCTGTCAGAGTAATGGCTTTTCTTGGCACAGCTGACTCCTCTGGGCCTTGATGTTATTCTAGAAACGAGAGCTAGAGGGGCCTCTGATTTCTCACAGAATTGGAGAAGGGGAGCAGCTCACACCCTGCTCTCAGCCCCCATTCTGTGCCCTCTGCTGGCACAAGAGAAGCTGAGTTCTAGGGTCCCTCAGGCCTCTGATGGAGCTCGGGTCTCCCAGTGCAGTCTCAGAGCCCAGGGGGCCTCTCTGGGACCTGCCTCCACACAGCCGCCTGCAAGCCTGAGCTCCTCCCTCCCTGTCCCTAAAGCCCTGGCCTCGCTCTAGCAGGGGCCCGGGAGGAGCTGCCAGGTGCTGCCCGCTGTCCTGAGGCTCAGACTTATTCCAGCCATGGGAGCAGGGCAGCCACCCCAGGATGGAACCGGGGGTGGGCTCAGAGGCACAGTGCGGTAGTCCTGGGTCCAAAGGTGCAGGAAATGTGACCCCCGCTTCAACCCAGCCCACCCCTCAGGGCACTGGAGGGGTGTGTGTATATTTGACAAACTCCAGCCAGGCCCAAGCACAGCTGTGAGTGGGAGGGGAGAAGGACTGGGCTTTCCTTCTGTGAGGTCAGAACTAAGGGGAACATGTTGTCTGGTTCCCAGGGGCTGCAGCTGTGAGTGGAGGTGAGCACTGGAAACGCATGGGATGTTGATGGAGAAAGAGGGCAGGCTCCTGAGGTGCTCCCCACCCTCCACTGTCCTCTGAAGGCCCCCTAGGGCACACACCTCATGGGTGGAACCTGTGTGCCACTGTCCCTGTGTCCAGGAAGTCTCCCCTCACTCCTCTCTTTCCCCTCCCCCATTACAAGCGCATATGTGCATGCATGGATGTGTGCGGACATACACACACATGCACACGCACAGGATGCCCCAGAGAGGTTTGTGTGCCACACTGTACCCAATTTCTGTACACAGTCCCCAGTCTACCAGCCCTCAAGCTGCCTCCACGGTCTCTAAGCCCACCTCCTGCTCTGCCTGTCCTCTTGGTCTTCCATATTCCTCAAAGCATCAGAGCATGAACAACTGTCAAGGTCCGGCCTCCTCCTGGGCAGGGCTTTGGAAGGATGCAGGCCACCTGTGTGCCAATACCAGGGCAGCCCCTGGGAGATCATGGGAAAGGGGAGCACCCCAATTTGGGTCTGTTCTTGCTGCTGGGGTCCTGGCTGGGCAGGGTCTTGAATCCTGAAAGACCAGAGGGATATTCCCAGAAGCCCTGGGGAAAGAGGTGGCTGGGTAGATGGAGAAGGATATGACGGAGGGCAGAACCTTTAGGTGGATGGGTGGCAGAACAAGAGGTCTTGTGACCTTTTGACCTGTCCTCCACAGCCCTGCTGCTCTCTCCCAGGGAAACTTAGAGGGAGGTGGGGGAACACGTTCAGATTAAGATTCCTGCAGGCCTAGCACAGGGAGATCAGCTCGGTGCTTTGTGACCACCTAGTGGGGTGGGATAGGGAGGGTGGGAGGGAGGGAGATGCAAGAAGGAAGAGATATGGGGATGTATGTATATGTATAGCTGATTCACTTTGTTATACAGCAGAAACTAACACACCATTGTAAAGCAATTATACTCCAATAAAGATGTTAAAAAAAAAAAAAAGATTCCTGCCGGCCAGATGCTGGTGTGTCATGATTGGGCCTTATCCTGTCCTGAGGAGGCAGGGCAATTCCGTTCTACCTGGACCCTCCATGCAGGTCTCTGAGCCAGGAAGGCCAGCCTCCCTCATCCTCCTGAAGTCTAAGAGGCACCCAGACTCCCAGGTCACAGGCCTACCTCTATCCCTGGAAGGCACAGAAAAACCCCATGACCTCCTCCTCCCCCAGAGGCCCAGCCTTGTGCAACAGGGACAAAATGGGAGAGTTGGCCTCTGCAGAGATGGTCATCTGAACGGGCTGGTCAAAGGCTGGATTCTTGTGTTGCTGACCCTGCCTGGGCTGGACCAGGGAAGGAATGTTTCCTGGAGGAAGCAGGGTTTGAATAGTTGGAAAGGAGGACCTTCCCAATCGGAGGATAGAGCCTGAGGTTCAGAGGGGCCATGAGCTCATGGGCAGCTCTGGGGAGGGGCTGGCTGGCCCATCTAGGGTCCGTGGGTTGGGAGCATGGGTTGGAGTAGTGAGAGAGGAAAGCGAGGCTTGTGGGCCTCCCTTACCCCATTCCCTCTCCAGCCCCTTCTCTCCACACCCAAATGCGTCATCCTCTGAGGCCAGACAGGCAGGAGGGAAAACCCCCGGCCGTCACAGGACCAGAGGATAGCTGGGCATAGCTGGGCAAGAAGATGCGGCCTGAGGCTCCATGAAGGAGGAGCTGAGATCTGAGGCAGGGAGTGTCTGGTCTGAAGCTCCCTTCTCTCGCCTCTCCCACTTCACCAGACAGCAGCCCATCCATGGCACTCCCCACTCCATGACTGCCTCTCCCCAGCCCCCAGTGCATCTGGTCCTTGTGGGTTTTGAGCTCTTGGGAGGCTGCCACTTAAAGGCATGAGCGGGGCTGCTATTCTCAGCAAAGTGATGGGCTCTCGTCCTAGGTTTCATTTATTAATTGGACTCTAATGAACCATCACTGATTGTTGATGGTGCTACACCGCTACAGGCGGGCCTCAAGTTAGAGAACTGAGGTGTGATGGGGGTGTAAACCGGAGGCCAGCCATCTCGCAACCACACGGGCGTGGCTCCTCCCCTGCACTTTCCTGCAGGGAGTGGGGACTGCTCTAGAAATCAGAAACGGCACATTCCAAGGAACTCTGAGAGCAGCACTCTGGCAAAGGGAAAAATCTTTCTGTAAAACCCAGAACGCTCCCACACATCATCTGAAATAGTCCTGCTGTTCTCAGGGGAGCCCCTTCTGGTCAACATGCGGAGGCATGGCATCTCAGAAAGGCAGCAGGGCAGGGATAGCCTTTCCATATGGTCCAGGGGAAAACCAGAGCCCACAGAGCTTTGTGACTGGTCCAAAGTCAGACTCAAGCCCCAGTCTGTCAGGCACTATCACATCCTTTATCCTCTCCAGAGGAGAACTTCCTTGTTTTCCAGAGAGCCCTTTTTCTCTCTTGAGGCAGGAGATGGTACGGGGCCAAGAAGGGGCTCCTGCCTGTGCCATCTGCCAGCCTTTGGAATATCTAGCTGTGGCCTATCCTGTGGCCTAGCTTGGTGGGGGGACCTGGGAGCCATCTCCTTAGGCGGAGGAGAGAGGGTCAGCTGTCAGTCAACACCATAGCCCTAGGGGATGGAATGACAGCCCCCTTGACAAGGGACAGCCCTGGGTGGGACAAGCCCGTGAGATCCACCATGACTTGGAATTCTTCTTGATAGTTCACTCTGAACATCCCCTCTTCTGAGTACCCCCTTTCTCACGGATGCAGCTTTAGAGCAGGAGGAATGTGGGCAGAGATACAGGTGAACTTCCCAACCTCAGAAGAATGACTTGAGACGCAGAGCCCTACCTCCTGCCCCCTTCCAAGAGACAGCCCCCCTGAGGGGTCCTGGAACCCAAGTTCTGGGGCCTGGAACCTGCTCAGCTGCCTTCTGTCTTGGGAGACTGTGGGCATAGGACATGTGAGTAGTGTCTACCAACTGCCCTCCTCCCACTAGGCTGTGAACTCCTGGAGGACAGGGATTTGCCTTGTCACTGCTGTAGCTGTTCCCAGCTCCCAGGCTGGGCACAGTGGGACCCAGCAAGTGTTTGCTGAGTGAAGGGAGGGGTGACAGACCCTTGGAAAACCACGTGGAGACGGAGGTAGTCCCTCCTCTCCAGCTCTGTTAGGCCAGCCCCCAGTCCAGACTGCTGGGACCTTGCTTTAAACGCTGGCAGCTCATCAGTACCGCCCTGGAAGCAGCTCTTGGGCTGGGAGGAAGGTTCAGATTCCAAATTCTAGTCCAAACGCATGTCCTCAGACGGAGGAAAGCAGAGCCCAGCTGTGGGGACTGGGGTCCCTTGAGACCCTCGGTCCAGCCTGGGTCCTGGCCTCCATGTCCCTGCCTGGGGCCCTGTGGCTGGATCCTGGGTCTGTTCCTCCTGGACACACTGACCATCCTGATTGCCCGCAGCTGTAGTCATGGTCTGCGCCCCCTACCCCCCACCCCAGGCCCTGCTTTGAACATCCACAGAACACAACATGCACACGGCCCTCCCCACAGGCCCTGGGGCTGCCTGGGAAGTCAGAAAATGAGAGACGGGGGAGGAAGAGGGGCTGATGGGGGACCACCACTCCCTCCCCTCACTCAGGGCGAGCCGCACCTCTGTCTCTACCTTTGTGGGAACAGGGAAGGGGGAGGCCACAGCCTGCCCTCCCCAGAGAGAAAACCGCTCAGCCTTGGGAGCATTCCCGGGCCAGACAGACAGGATTAACGCTCAGGCTCATGGGTTGTGGGTCTGAGTCCTGGCTGTACAGCCTACTGACTGTGCAGGCTCATCCTTTAACAATCTCTGAGCTCAGCTCCCCCCGATGATCGCTCTCTGTAACGCACAGGTTTCTGGATGGACGAGAAGGCCAGTTTGGGGAAGACTGAGTCTGGGGTGGAGTGTACACTCACCAGTGGGTCCAGGGGCTGGAGCTTAGGAGAAAGGCCTGAGCTGGATCTAGACATCTGGAACCTCCAGAATAGGGGTTGGGGTGGGTAGCCTGGGGTGAGCGAGATCTCCCAGGAGAGCAGAGATGCAGGGGAGAGTCGAGGACTGAGCGGGAACATGGGCATTCACAGGGTACAGGGAGAAAGGACCCCACAGAGGAATGGGCAGAGAGAGAAGGGGGAATCAGGATGGGAGTGTCCTGGAAGCAAAGAAAGAAGGGGCTTCAAGAAGGGGGATGCCTCTCAGACTCGTATAAATGCTGAGCGGCCGTGGGGCAGTATCTGGCCCCTGGGAAAGGAGGACAGTCCGCGAAGCTGGCTGTGGAGGTTGAGTCTGAGCAGACTGAGGGTTCAGGACGGGAAGACGGGAGGTGAGACTCAGATCCAGCTGAGCAGAGGTGTTTGTTCTGCCGGTAAAAAGTGGTTGATTTCACATAACAATGTGGATTTCTGGCTTCTCTTGAAAAATGGAGAGCACCGGCAACCCAAGCCTGCATTCCTCCCTCCTTGGCAGAAATCAGCAGGGGTGCCTGGGGGCTGCTCTCAATGAGCCAGTGCCCTCGGGTTTGCCAGTGGATTCAGCTCTCTACGGCATCATACACCCGGCTGACTTCAGTGTTTTTTAACTGGCTTGGGACTTGAAGGCACTGACCGTGCCATCCCTGGCCATTCCTTCTGGTGGAATCTCATTGTGTGTGTAGGGATGGGAACAGACAGATATGGGGAGAGCACAAGGGCAGAAGGAGCTGAATTGGAACCTGAACCCTGGCTCCCTGGCCAGTGGGTCCCTCCCTCTTCGATAGATGCTAGACCATGGGGCATGTGACCCTGAAGCCAGTAGGGGCCAGGCAAGGGCAGAGCGAAGCCAGACCGAGCCTGGAGGGGGCACCAGGCCTCCTGGTTTCTCATGGTGTCCTGGGAGGGAGGAGGAGCCCCGTCAGCAGCGGCTTTGTCCGCGCTCAGAAATAAGCAAACCAGACAGCCTATGTCTAATGCAATGAGGACAGCAGGAAGGCCCCCACTGGCTTGCCTCATTTCCTGAAATCTCCCCACTAATACTTGCTTCTTTTGGTAAGCATTGTCCTTTCGGGCTGCTCCTCCAGGATTCCAGCAGTCCTGGGGGAGAGCTCAGGCTTTGGGGGCTTGAATAAATGTTTCGGCATGAGAAGACCTCACGGGCCCTTGGCAGAGGTGATGGGGGAACATCTGGAAAGAATCCTGCGGCTTCAGTCTGGCTGGGGGTCTCGGGCCAGCCTCCTTTTAAGCGCTGATGACAGCTGTGTTTATAGCCCTGGGACATGGGGATGTTCTCACTGAACAAAAATTCTGAGGCTCTGAGCCTCAAGGGACTGACATCATTTGGAACAGGTGCAGGTAGGTCAGGCCACGCCGTAGGCAGGAGGCCCTGCATGGAAGATAAGACCCAGGATTCTCAGGGCCTTCTCTACCACGTGACTTCTCCCACAGGCATCCTGCTGGGAAGGAAGGAGGCTTGGCCTCTGCCAGAGCAAGTGGCCGGTTGTCAAGATGGGGACAGTCATCTTCATCTGCTCCACTCCCACTGGCCATCCATGTGAACTTCGTCAAGTCCCTTCACTGCCCTGGGCCTTGGCCTCCTTGGCTATCACATGGGGCTAATGCAACCTGCCTCCCAGGGCTGCTTTATTAGAGCCAGAGTGCCTGGAGACCCAAGCTCTGAGTGAGCTCAGTGTGGGACGCAGCAGCAAATGGGGGCTGCTTTTTACTCCCGGTGCCGTCCCATGACCACTGTCACTGTGAGTGTTATTGTTATTTTTGCGAGTCCAACACTCTGGCTGCGGAGACCATCTCCCAGGTCACCTGTGGTTCATACCGGACCTCCACCTACTTCGCCCAAATTCCTGCCCTCTGGGGCCCTTGGCCAAGGTCCACAGCCAAACAAGGGAAAGTGTGAGCAGGCAGGTCCCAGGAGCGGTCTTCAGACTGGTCACTGGATCTTCTCTGCAAGTCTGGGTTAGGACCCTGATGCCAACATCCCCTTCCAAGGGCAACAGCTACGTAAAGATCGAGGCGGAGAGTGAGGTGGAAAGAGCTTTTGATTTGGGAATCCTGGGTCCTGGATTGGGTACCCACTAGTTCTGTGACTTTGGGCAAGTCACAGAAATGCTCTGAGTCTTAGTAACTGCATGTATAAAATGAGGACAATGTTACCTAGTTCATGGGACGGACTGATGGTTAAATGATATCACACACACACACACACACACACACACACACTCTTAACGTTCCTTTCTTACTAGGACCTCTGACAAAACTGCCCTACTTTCAATATCTTCTTCAGTTAGTCACCAGGGTCAGGCTCAGTCTGGGGCCAGGGTCAGGGCTCTCAGGCTTATCCAAGAAAGGAAGCAGCCCTTCCCCTCCCAGTACTTGCTCTGTCCCTGCTCATTAGCTCTGGGCAGCAGGCAGTCAGAGAAGAAGCTGCCAGCTGGCAGCCCGGCCATCCAGCCTTTGGCCAAGGGTCAGAAGCCCACAGGCCGCCTCCTGGCTGGCCCCTTCTCCACACTCTGCCTGCTGGGGTACTCCCCACCTGTCAGGACCACTGCCTTCCTGATCCCTGCTGTGCTCTGACAGACAGGTCTCTCTGTGCCAAGCTGGGGGGCAGGTGCTGGGCACTTCTCAGGCCCCAGAGACTTGAGCCAGGCCCAGACCGCTCAGGGGAGACCCTGGGCCTGACCACTGACCCAGCAGACCTGGATGTGGAATCTGTTGGGCAGTACACCTGGGGCTCTTGTTGCCTCTAAGGAACTGAGTCCGTTTCCCAGGCCAGAGCACAGACCAGCCCGGCAAGCCTGGGACAGCGTGGAGGCCAAGCCTTATACCCTGGCCATGGGAAGGCCAAGACTCAGAGAGGGGCAGCGACTCCCCTGAGGTCACACAGGGAATCAGGGGCTGTGGGCCAGACTCTGGGTTTTCCTGATTCCATTCTGGCTTCTCTCCACTGACCTGTGGTTTCTTCTGCTAGGTCTCACGTGCCCACTGTGACTCTTACTAAGGATACCCCCTCTCCCTGTGTGATATTAGACCTGTCAGCATCTCCCAGATGGTGGTCTGGCTCCACCATCCCTTCAGCCCATTGGGACAGGTTCCCAGGTGAGGTATTCAGCATCAAAAGGTAAAGTAACTTTCCCAAAGTCACAGAGCATGCTCAAAACATGACCAGATTCATTCATTCACCTGTGTATTCATTCATTCAACAATTATTAATTGAGAACTTCCTATGTTTCAGAGTCTGTGTTGAAAGTAGGGATAGGATGGTGAAGGAAACAGACCTGGTGGTTGCTCGTGGAACTAGCGGGGGACGATGGGATGAGGCACTGACAAAGAATAAGCCAAGAATCACATCAAAGCCCATGAAACACGTGAAACTGCAGCTGCAACACTGGAGAAGTACACAGTCCCATGGAGGCATGTAATGCGGGAGGATTAGGCCTGATCTGGGAGGTCGGGAGGGCTTCCTTGAGGAGGTGATGACTGAGCTGAGATCCGAAGAGGGGAGGGGAAGAGAGAATGTTCTGGGGGAGGGAGCGTGCAAAGGCCTGGGGTGGGAGGGAAGAGGGTCTGCTCAGAGCATTGAGAGATGTTTGTCCATCGGGTGTGGCTGGAGCAGAGAGAGGGAGGTGGGGTCATGCTTCTGGGGAGCTGGAGGCGCTGACAAAGACCCAACCATACTGGGCCTAGAATCCTCAAACCCTGAGAGCAATGTGAAGGGTTCAAAGAGTGGGTTCCTCTGGTACTACGGCATCACAGCATCGAATGGTAACCTGCCTTTGAAGGGGGTTTGAAGAGGGGCAATATTAGATGTACCGAGAGCAGAACAGTGCAGTAACCTAAGGTGGTGGAGCCGGCAGAGAGAAGTGGATAAATTCAAGATCGGAGAGGAACTGACACGACTTGGCAATGGATTGGATGGGGGCAAAAGAATGTGATTACTGATGCCAGGATGCAGATGAGCTCATACGAAGAGAGAGTATAGAGAAATAAGAGAGACCTAGGGTTGAAACCTGCGACAGGCCGACATTTAATTCCAGGTAGAGTGTTGAAGAGGTACACATAGAAGAATATAAGAGTAGGGCATCTTGGAAGCCAAGAACAGCAAGGGCCGCCAACACAATCGGTGGTCATGAGGGGTTAATGCCAGAGAGACCGAGAAAGATGAGATACCCATTGGAAGGAGAACTAGGCATGATGATCTCTGGTGACTTCAGAGACAGCTATTTCAGTGGAGAAGTGGGGTCAGGCTGGAAGCAAGTCAATGGCTTAGCTGGAAAGAGGCAGAACCGACCACAAGATGAGCCAAGTGGACCTGTTGGTCTGTCATAGTCGCCACTGGAGGACACACCCTATTACTAGATCGGCTCAAGGCTAGAGCCTGCATGGTGGAGGGAAGTGGCTACACCCCAAACTAGGGAGGCCCCATCTTGGACCTGAACCGTATTCTGCTCCTCACCAATGGGTTGAGTAAGTGGCTTTGGGGCACTCTCGGGCCTGTGCTTCAACCCTCCCCCACCTTGGGGCCCCACAATGAGCCTGCCTGCTGAGGATGCAACACCCCAGAGAGGAGGAGGGAGCTCGGCAGAGACAAGAACCTCCAGGACCCCATTCCCAGTCTGAGGTGAGACAAATGGGATGGAAGAAAGTAGGAAACGAAGCCAGGAGACCGAGCTGAGGGCACCAAAATACAGGCAACAAAAAGATGAGAAAAAAATGCTTTGAAAGACTATAAAATTATATATATTCAATATATATCATGTAATATGGTTTAATAGTATTTAATATATATAGTATATAATATATATTTTGAGTATTGAAATATTCATTGTGAGAAAAATGAAAATTTTGGTGGATTTGCTCATGCCTATTATATGCTCTGTTACTGTGTATTTGGAATCAGACATGGTGGAGGGGCGGATATCATATCCTTTCCAGGGGTTAGGGCTTCTGAGGGTCTCGGTCCTCCCTCTGGGGTTCCTGCCTCGGGCGGGGGGGCTCGCACTGAAAGCCCTTTTCAGGTCCTGACAGCTGGGCCTTCTTTCTCAGAAGCCCTCCCTTCTGCTTTCATTTGCATCTCATTAGCACCTCCTCGGCTGGTGGCAGCTCAGCCGCCCGGAGCCCTGGAACGCAGGCTGCAGGCTCGCCTAGGCCCTGCTCCCTGCCCCCTCTCTGGGTGGAGATGGGTGCACGGATGCACCAACCCCTCCACACCCCTCACCCAGGCTCCGCGGCTTGGCTCCCGCTGCGCGTTCCCATGGCAACCGGGTGATGGCGCAGGTCGCGGTGGCTCTGTCGAGGAGCCAGGGGCCGCCCAACTCCCCGCCCCACCGCCCAAGCTGGATTGGTGATAGGCGGGGCCTCAATCTCCCGAGATGATCGGCGATAATTGGTTTATGGAAATAGCTGAGGGGAGAAGGCGAGCTCCCTGCCAAGCCTGCTCTCAGCCACCTGTCCTTCTTCACCACGGAAATGGAGTCGGGGGAGGGGAGGGCCGAGGAGCTGGGCAGGGGAAATGGGGCTTTGGAGACAAGCGTTTCACCTGTTGGGCTCCAGCACCTCATCTATCCCACTTTTACTGTGTGTGTGTGTGTGTGTGTGTGTGTGTTGGGGAGGGGTTGTTGTCATAGTAACCTGGGGTGTTTGCCTCAGTGCTCCTTGACCCCTAAGTGTGCTCAGGCCTATACCGGGCATATTGTTGGGGAAATGGAGAGGGAGACGTGGGATCTGTCCGTGGGAGCCCCAGTTTAGGGGACAGAGAAGCAGCACATAACTTCATTTATATAAAGTACGTCAGACCAGCGTTGCCACTGCTGTCCGTCTCCAAAGGAGAGAGAGCTCAGCTTGGACGGGCGCCTGGAGGAGGAGGATCGCAACAAGGCTTTGAAAGTGGATTTTGGCAGATGTTGGCGTAGGCACTCCCCAAAAGAAAATGTGGGCAAAGCCTGTAGGCAGGCACTGAATGCTGCTGGTATTGGTAGAGGAGGGGAGGGGTAGGTGGCTTGGTGGGGAGGCCCCAGTGGCTCCCAGTGTCTACAGAAGGGGCTAAGGGATGGCAAGCTCATGGGAGGGGATTACTGCATGGGGCTTTATAATCAAGACTGAGTAGATATCCAACATCCATACAGAAGCTTGGCTGGATGGAGACTCTGTCACCCCGATACCCTTCCAGGAAAAGTGAGGCCCATGAAGGGGGAAGTGGACATGGCATGGCAGGCCTCGCTTGGATACCGGGCTGTGGGAAGTGTGTACCCTGACTCCGGCTGGTTGGAGGGGAGCGTGCATTAAAGGATCAGAAGGAACTAGGGAAGCACCTGTAATAGAAATGACCGGAGAAGTGGTGGGGGCCAAGGAGGAGGATCCTACCCCAGGACTGGGCATGGCAAGATAGGGCAGCCCTTAGTCCTTCTCTTTCCTTTGACCATCACCTCCCACTGAGTCCAGCCCAGGCCTCTGCATCCAGGGGCCCTGCCCCACTGAGGTCGATTTGTGGCCAAACACTGGTCAGCTGGTTGTAGGATCACGGAGTGGCTCTTCCCTCCTTCCCCAGCCCTTTGGGTGCTCATATTCCAAATATCCATACCCTGGTTTCTGCTCCAGCTTGGACACCGTCCCCTGCCCTCACTCTCAGCCAGCTGCTTGCACTACCACATAGGGCCATGGCTCAGAGCCATCCTTAGAGGCAGGAAGGTTGGTGGCCCCATGGAGAGTGACTGGGATGACCTCCTTATCGGAGGGAGACAGGTGGCTGATGACAGAGTCCACATTCTGGGAGGTATTCGTGGGCTCCTCTGGTCCCTCGGTGACCTGTGGGGAAAGCCAAGGCTGAGCACCGCTTCCAGTGTGCTCACCTCCCTTTACTGCCTCCCTATAACTCTAGCCCCCTCTCGGTTCCCCTCCGAGTGGCTGTTTCCCTCTGTCAGCCCCACAGCCAGTCTGGAACTACAGGGGCAGTCACCTTTGACCCCGTTTTCTCCCTACCTCTGTCCCACACTCCACGTGTCTGTCTCCCTCCTGCTTCCTCCAGTCCTGGATCTATCTCTTCCTGCAGAATGAGACAGGCCACTTCACCTTTCAAGTCCAGTCCCACCTCTAAGCCTTTGCTTTTCCTGGTACCCTTGCCTGTAATTTCTAAATCCTGCCCTACTTTTGAGGTTCTAGCAATTGGCCCTCTTTGCTCCTGCAACCTCACCCCAGGCCAGCTGTCACTTCAGGTCCCTCCTGTGCACAGCGCTTTACAGTTTACAAAGCCTCTCCACATCCATGGAGTCACCCAAAGCATTAAGTAGGGAGGAATGAATGTGTCTTTCCCAGATGCCTCATCCATCGTCTACCCAGAAAACCCTGCGGACCAGGAAGGAGGAGAGGTGCCTGCCCGCACACGGGGCCTCCTAGGCCGCTTGCCCCAAGCAGACGTACGTACAGGAGCTCAACAGCTCAGCATCTTGTGGATTCACACGCTGGAAAGCAGAACCTTGAACCAAGACAGCGAAGTGGAAAAGGGAGGGAGCTTACCAAGGCCCAGGGCAGGCTCAGTTTGACTCCGGAGGCAGTGGGGAATCCAGGGAGGGTAGCAGAATCAGGGTATGGACGTGGGGCTGCTGAGGTTGAGGTGTCCTGTCCTCCCTCGGCACTGGCTCCTGGCTCTCATTCCCAGTCCCGGGGGGTTGACACAGTTGACCCAGATTAAGCCTCATCTGGCAGGAGGCCACCCCCCCACCTTCTGTCCCTCCCACTGATTAATCAGCACCAGCTGATGTGAGAGGCCCTCCTGGCCCTGGGAGAGAAGCAGTGGACCTCTTCAGGTTGGAGATGGGGCCCTGGGGGAGGGCGTCACTGGGGGCTGACCCTCTTATCTGGGAAGCTTGGCCTGTCAGTCCTGCATTTCAGAGCAGGCTGTGGCAGGGGTGGTGGAGTCCTCAGAGCGGGAAGAGTCCACGGAGACCATAGAGAACCATGTGAGACAGAGGCCCAGAGAAGAGGAGGGCCTGGTCCGAGGCAGGCTTTGTGCCGGTGGCAGCCCCAGCAGGCTGGGTCCCCTGACTCCGTCCTGATGAGCACTGAGTGTCTGGAGGGCTGGCTTTAAACCAGCTCTACCTCTCACCACGGCGGGACCCTAAGCCAGTTGTGCTCTGAGAATCGGTTTCCCCAATGGAAAGATGAGTGCTTAAACCAGACCGTCTGAAAGTTGCTCTGCTTCCTCTGTGAGGGTCCAGGTTCCCCATACACTTCTCCCCTTTGAGCCCGGGGGTCCCGGGCACATTGGCTTCTGACTCTGGGAAGCCTCCGGGCCGAGGCAAAGGGGAGAGCTTTTTATGGTTGTTCTTTCATGCAGTTCCCTGCGCTACTCCAACCTGTTAGCATCTCCTGCCAGCTCTACCTTCACACCATGTCTAGAATCTGACCTCTTCTCACCATCTCCACTTGGATTCAAGACATGGAATTCCTGCACTTGCCTCCTCATTGCTTTCTCGTTTCTGTTTGCTCTGGCCCTCCCTCTGCCCTGCCCCATCTCACAGAACAGCCAGAGTGATCCTCTACAAATTTCAACCAGACCACATCACTTCTCTGCTCAAAATCCGGCAGCAGTAGCTCCTTGTTTCACACAGAGCCTCACTGTGGCCTGTAAGGACGATGCACTCTGCTCCAGGAAGCTGACCTCGTCTCATCTCTGGGCCCCTTGCCCACTCACTCCAGCCACACTCGCCTTCTAGTGGTTTCTCGCAACCACCAAGCTGGCTCTTGCCTCCCAGCCTTTGCCCTGGCTGACCCTTCTGCCTGGACTGCTCTTCCCTACATGTCCATCTCTGCGGCTTGTTCCTTCACTTCCTGCACGTCTGACTCTTTCTCAGAAAGACCTTCCTGGTACAGGCTGTGGTCCTTGCCTAACAAGATGACTAATTAGGAGGTGAGAACATCACCCCCCTCCCCAGCCCCAGAAGTGACAGCCCTACAGAGACTCTCCTTCCCTTCCTCTGGCTGAGGAGCCCCTCCTCCAACCCAGGACTCAGCAGAAGCCATCGCCATCTGCAGAGGTGTTGAAAGCTGCCCCCTCCTCCCCTGTTCCTCTGCCAGGCCAGGGCGGGAGGAGGGGGAGGGAGGTCAGTACTCAGAAGGAACGCCTGCCAGGTGGAGGGGGAAAGAAGGAGAAGCAGCCACAAAGCCACCCCCTACCCTCATAGATCAGTGTTCTACCCTCACTGCACACCCCGTAACCCACTCACTCCCCAGCAGGTTTGATCTGGTTTGGTGATATAGGAGCAGGACTAGCAGCCTAGGGGTCGAGAGACCTAGGTTTTAGCCCGGCTATGCCCCCAACTCTCTAGGTGACCTCTCTAAGCCTTAATTTTCCCACCTGGTCAATGGGGATATCTGGAACGGTTTGTAATTCAGCCTTCCTAATAACTGGCCTGAGGTTCTTGCAGTGAGGTCAGGAGAGGTGACTAATGTCCCTCCCACTCCCAGATTCCCAGGAACTGCCTAAGATGGTAGCTCCAGCCCCCTGATTGCTGTGATGAGCTCCCTAGGGCCCCAGAAGTGAGGGCCCAGCAGCATGGCAGTTGCCCAAAGGCTCTCAGTGACTCCCTGGCAGCCCCAAGTCCAGCCAGGCATTTGGCAGACCAGGCCATGAGTGGTGCCTCACCTACGTCCTGTGCATCCTCTGCACCCTCTATGTCCTCTGTGCCTCCCCTCTGGGACAACTGTCCGGGACATAAAGCTTGCAGGGGGTTTGGCAAGAGCTGCTCACGCTTCACCTTTGGGCGTGAGGCCCGCTGCCGGTCTGGCGCCTCCTGGTGAGGCCTGCAGGCGTGTGTCCGCTGGGCAGGCTGGGCCCAGGGCCAGGGAGGCCTGGGGCCAAGGAGGAGGCCTCGAGGGGGGACAATGGGCCAACTTTTCTGCCTTCCCCTCTTTCCTGCCTATGTCTGGATGGGAATCTGCAGGCTTCCCTCAGATGTGTGCCGGCGTCAGGACTGATGTCCTCTCCACGCCCCGCCCTTCCCAGGCCCACACTGGAGACTTCAGGGAACAGAAAATGTACAGGCTGGGTTACATGTGGGGCAGTGAACTGTGGGTGATGACGAAACTAAGTATGAGGTCCTACAAACCCATCTGTAGGGGTGACATGAGCCCGAGGAAGGGAATTCACTTCCCCCGAAGACACCTCCTGCAGGCCAGGAGCAGAGCTGGATACTTACACACCACTGGTTTACTCCCTGTTGACTCATGCAGCACTGCTAGGGTGTGGAAATCAGTGGGCAGTATTTCTAGGCAGAGGTTTAGCTGGTTTACCACTGCCCAAGGCCACTCAGCCGGTACTGGCAGGGCAGGGTTATAATTCCAAAGCACAGCTCTCTCAGCTGCTCCACTGGGGCCTGGCATGTGGGAAGGCTCAGAAGTTGCTAATTCCAACGTCTTACCCTCCAGACAGCCTGCCTTGCCCTCAATAAGCCAGGATTAGCCAGCAGATGTCCTGAAGGACCTGTGACTGCCCATCACTCAGGGCATTTGGGGATATGTGTGCTGGGGGGAGGGAACAAGGTGGGAGGGAGTAGGAAGATTGCACCAGCAGTGAAGGAGTTAATGGCCTATCAGGAAGGGACTTAAATTGGTTCTCCTGAAGGGAGAGATGGAAGAAGACAGTCTCCTCCACCCTTCCCTGGCCACTCCTCTGCCCGGCAATCTGGGAGGCCATGGGAAGCAAGGAAGCCAAGTTCCACCCTCCAGGATGCCCCTGGATCTGAAAGCCATGCCACTGGAGAGGCTCTGATGGTGGCCAGAGGAGGGGGCACTGGGCTGGGAATAGTCATTTGGGCTAATTCACTCCAGGGGCCTCTGTTTCCTCAGCTCTAACACCAGGGCTTCGAGTGGAAAATGGTCCCTCATGTTCCTTCTCGTTTCAGCATCTAAACTTGCCTGGGAGCTATGACGGCCATGGTGAGGCCCTTCTATAGGTGAGGAAACAGGCTCAGGGACACAAAAGCCCTTGCACCAAAGCACACAGCTTAGCTCACAGGCACAGAGCCGGAAATAGAACCAGGGTCCATCCACCTCCACTTCCTGCTGTCTCTCCTCTCCTCTCTCACCAGCCGTTCTTTGTATGTGATGTGCTTTCTCTGGGCCACGATGTATACACTCTAAAGCTCATAACCCGAGTAGCTAGTACTAGCACATGGTACTAACAATAGGAGTTGTGGTGTTTAGAGCAGTAGAGGCTTTTCAAAAGGACACAGAAGTCAAAACTCATAAAGAAAAGGATTGATATGATTACATTAAAAAATCCATACTGGGGCTTCCCTGGGGGCACAGTGGTTAAGAATCCACCTGCCAATGCAGGGGACACGGGTTCCAGCCCTGGTCCCGGAAGATCCCACATGCCGCAGAGCAACTAAGCCCGTACGCCACAACTACTGAGCCTGCGCTCTAGAGCCCGCGAGCCACAACTACTGAGTCCATGTGCCACAACTACTGAAGCCCGCGTGCCTAGAGCCCGAGCTCCACAACAAGAGAAGCCACCGCAATGAGAAGCCCGCGCACCACAATGAAGAGTAGCCCCTGCTCGCTGCAACTAGAGAAAGCCGTGCGCAGCAACAAAGACCCAACGCAGCCAAAAAATAATAAATAAATAAATTTATTTTTAAAAAATCCATGCCAACTTCTATAATGTTTCAAAATTCACCACAACACATAAAAAAAAAAGACAAACTGGACGGAATATCTGCAGTATATATAAAAGGATAGATATCCCTAATACACAAAGAACACTGAAACCTGTAAACATTACCATAACAAAAAAGACATGAATGGAGGACTCACAAAGAAATACTAATATGTGATATTAATATGTGACATGTAATTATGTACATTATGAACATCCTTATATGGGATTCTACCCAGCTATCAAAAATGTTTCCCAAAGCTATGAATCAAATAAAACAAATCTGGCTCCTTCTCAGGGCTCCCATGCACCCTCCCTGGATCCCCGAATCCGGTTGGGTGGGCAGGTGGGAATGAGCTCCGGAACCACCTGGCAGCTTAGGGCCCCCAGGTCAGGCTGGCTGGGTGCCTGGTCCCACGTGTCTGACATTCCGGAAGAAGGCTTAAAGCAGGAGGGTGGAGTCAAGAGGAGGAGCCAGCTATGGGTAGAGAACACAAGGAACCAGAGACACCAAAGTCAAGGGTACTAAAGTAGAAACCGCACTGGGGTCTCGGTACCCTTAGCTGTTTGTTTTATTTGACCTAAGAGTGTAACTGCAAAGAGGGTGTTCCCTAGTTAGCAACTACCTGTGTACCTTTGGCAAGTGACACAGTGAAGGGCATGGGTTCAGCCTTGCCAGTTAGCACAAGTAAGGGGCATGCTGCTCTGTCACTGCTATTAAGCACCTATCATGTGTCAGGCGCTCTTCTGAGTACTGGGAATAGAGTAGTGATGGAAACAGACAAAAATCCCTTCTCTCCAGACATTGGAGCATTTGTGGCCGGGGGAGAGGGCTGGGCCAGGGCTGGGAGATGGTGGAGCAGTGGGGCATGGGCACTGCCCGGGCAGCAACCTGGGAATCTCCTGGAGGATCTTGGAGGATGACGGTGAGCGATCGCAATAGGCTCTCGGAACCTCTGTGACACACCAGCGACAAGAGGACAAAAACTCCTTTCCAGGCTGTGTATGTGTGTGTGTGGGGGGGGGTGTGATATACCCAGTTCAAGCTACGTTTCTCTCTGGGTCACAGGGAGATGGGCAGAAATCACGAGACTGAGTTGATGACACCTGCAGGCACACCGCATTTCAGAGCCCATGTGTTCCAGGAGTATAGGACACCACCGGGAAGAGCCACAGCGCCTACCTCCTTCCCCATTTCACAGCTGTGAAAACTGAGGCCCAGAGAAAGGAAGCTTCTGTCATGATTCAGGAGCAAACAAAATAAGGGACTTTGAAGGAGAGATGAGTTCATGCAGGTGCACGCCCCATGCCCCCAGGCCTCAGCTTTTTCTCTTTTCCATACCATCCTCTTGCAGGCAGGAGTGTTTGGCCTTGTTTGCCAATCTTGAGGAGCAGTACTTGGTATTGCTGGGTGATCAGTCCTGCTCAGACAGCTGGCCTGGGTACCTTGGGGTCTTTGGGGGTGGCGCACAGTATGGAGCACCAGTGTGGGCTCAGGGGTACCAGACACCGGCTCTGGGACCTGGGCAGGGGGAAGGAGGAGGGCAAGTGTCTAGCACTTTCTCAGCAGGGAGACATTCTGCGAGCGGAGGTGATGTGTGGGCTCTGGGCCATGGCCAGCTGGGCAGGGGTCAGCTGCTGGGCAATCGGCTCTTGGAACCCCCAGAAGGTAAAGATAGGGGTGGACCGCTCTCTGCCCAGACCTGGAAAAGCAGTGAGCTCTTGCACCCACTTGGGTCACCTGGGCAACACTGTGTGAAATCACAGGGCAGGGCAGAAGTCACACAGACACCTGTCAGGTGCAGTGGCGGTGGAGTCCGAAGCCCTTCCTCCTATTCCTGGGGTTGTGTCCTGCCTGCTCTCCGGCATTCAGTCCTCATCCTTCCTGCTCTGGGTACCCCAAACAGCCCATCAACCAAGATTCACCAGTGGTCCTGTGTGCCCGGCCACATGCTGACCACAGTGCAGGAAAGGAGGAGACCCAGACACTGCCTGCAAGGAAGTTGCAGCTTGGTTGGAAAAACAGCTATTTCTGTTAGTGAACCTGCCGGCATCCTGCCTCTTTGCATGCCTTTAGCCTTCTGTTTGTATAATAGTAATAAACACAAAGTTCAGGAGAATGGTTTCCTCTTGGAGGGTGTGTGGGAAGATGGGGGAGAGAACGGGAAATAAGTAGATGTGGTATTGTAACGTTGTCCCCTTAGACTGGGTGGTCAGTTAAGAGGTGTTCATTATATTATTGAAAATAAATGATAAATAACTAAAGAGGGCTATGTACGGGTCAACAATTGTTCTGGAGTATGGACCAAAGATTATGACTGATCCAATTCTGAGCTCCATAAGAAATGATTACATAAATAACGACTCTTTTTTTTTTTTTTGAGCACTTACCACATGCCGGGCACGGTTCTGCCACCATGAGATGGCAGAATGAGGAGTGACTGGCCCTTGGCATGGGGGTGGAGTCTGCTCCATGGGGAGACGAGGTGTGAACTGGCCTCAAAGGATGATCGATACGGGGTGGGGTTGAGAGATGTCTGGAAGACCCCTGTGGCCTGCCCCATTCTTTGGCCAGCTGCTTCAGACACCATACGGAGGGTTCTTCCCATTTTCCTTGGTTTGGGGGCCAAGAGCAGGCCCACCCTGGCAGCAGAAAAGCTGAGGACTCACCTTTGATTAGAACTGAAAGGTCACCAGCCAAGGTCACCCAGATGGTTGGGGATGCACGCTGTGAGTCCCACTTCCAGGTTTCTCCCCTCCCAGGCCTGGGCCGACACTGTCACAATCGAGCATGCGTGGAGAAGACCTCAGTGGGTGGTTCCCCAGTCTCCCTAGAGTGCCTCCCCCTTCCACTCAGTCCCAAGCGCCTGCCGCCACACCTCCTTAAATCCTGCGCCCTAACTGCCTTGCCTGCCCTGCCCTGCAGCTCCCCGCTGGCATCTGAGCTTTCTACAGCTGCAGCTCCCAGCCCGTCGGCCTTCCTGCCTGGGAAGAAGATAATGCAATTGGGCACTGGTTCCAGGCCGTCTGGCTCCAGAGCCCTAGTGAGCCCTGAGCCCTGCACACTCAGCAGCCAACGGAAAGAGGGCCTTCCCACCGCCTCACTCGCTGGCTGCCCGGCTCCCTGGACCAAGGGCCCCTGGGACACTCACTCCTGTGCTACACTAACCTTCCCTCCAGAACTGCTTACTCCTCACCAGTGAGACGGCCATCAGCCTGGGGACTGGATGTGGCTCTCCTACGTAACAACACTACGAACCCCATTCCCCCTCCCGCGCAGGCTCTTCTACCTGCCTCATGGCCCTTTCCCAGGAAGGGGAACTCCGCCTCCCCCAGCCAAGGGAAATGAGCCTGCTCCCCAAACGTCCAGAAGACCTTCTGCTCCCCTGACCAGGGGACCAGCCCCAAGCTCTGATGACTCAAGGAGATTCCACTGTTAGGGGAAGCAGGTAATGATTGATCTCACGGCTAATAAGTAACCCTACCCAACCCCTCCCCTCAGGAGAGAACACTTGGTGCTGCATCATTTGGTAGGGCCAGGGGTTAAACACAGCCATTAGGGAGCCCACAGTCACTGCACACTTGATCTGAGGCTGGCTCTTGGGAAGGAGGGGTCCTGCTTCTTCCGCTGGCTTTGCACTGGGCTTGCTGGGCAGCAGGAAGAGCCTACCCCTCCACCTCCCCCATTCTTTCACCACCACTTCCCCACCCCCATCACTTTCTCTCCATTTCTTTTGGGCAGTTGAATTGGGCTTCTGGGAAAGGGAAGGGATAGATGAGGTGGAAATTTAGTGTGATTTTTGTAGCAAATAGCAGCCAATAGCTATGTGATCTTGGTTCACATACTAACCCTCTCTGAGCTTTGGTTTCCTTCTTTATACAGTGGGGAAACCAGGCAGCTTTGAGGACTGAAAGAGACAATGCCGGTCAAGCCCTTAGTGCTGATACTCATTTAAGTTCTCCAGAAATGTTCGCTCTTTTCCCTGCTAAACAACCTTGGACTTGGCAGGTTGTCCCCAGAAGAAATGGGCCAGAAAAGTGAGAAATGTCTGCAGGGTGCAGTCTCCCCCCAGCGCCTGAGCCTTCACCCCCACCTCAGATATCCCAGCCTCCCTCTTCTCTTCCCCAGACCCACTCTGTTCCCAGCTTCCAAGACCACGCCCACAGCCACCTTTCTCCAGGCAGCCCCCTCGCCAGAAATCTCTTCTCCCCTCCTACCTAAATCCAATTTATCCTCAGGGTCCAGCTCAAGACATTTCATCCAGGAAGCCTTCCTGAGCCCCCTTCTCTCCTGCTCTGAACAGTCCTCTGTCCACGGTAACACCTGCCTGTGCCTGTGTTTGTGAGTTCACTCCCGTTAGGAAATAAACCTGAGGTCAAGTGCCTGCCCCTCCCCAAGTTATTGGCAATTGTCAGCCAAGGCAGTTCTTTTATTTTATTTTATTTTATTTTTGCGGTACGCGGGCCTCTCACTGCTGTGGCCTCTCCCGTTGCAGAGCACAGGCTCCGGACGCGCAGGCTCAGCGGCCATGGCTCACGGGCCCAGCCGCTCTGCGGCATGTGGAATCTTCCCAAACCGGGGCACGAACCCGTGTCCCCTGCATCGGCAGGCGGACTCTCAACCACTGCGCCACCGGGAAAGCCCAAGGTAGTTCCTTTAGAGGGCCTCTACCCTCCAAATGCCACTTCCCGTCAGCACCAGCAGTGTATACAGCAGATGCTCACTCATTGGCTGAAGGATGGCAGACTCCAGCAGGGCCCCCTCCTCAGATTACAGTGGTGAATCCACAGCCCGCTAGGTCAGGGTCATCAGGGGCTGCTCTGACCTCACATCAGCTGAGGCTCAACCCGGGAGTTTCTGCAGAGAGATTTGGGGGTGAGTAGGGGAGGACTGGCTCCACCTTGTGCTTCAATTTCATCTCCCACTGGGGCCCCTGGGGGCCATTTCACACCCTACCCCTTAAGGCACTGAGCAGAGTTTGAGCTTAAGACACTGCAGCCAGAGCTCTGCAGGGGGCACCTGGAAGCCCCTCTCTCTGTGGTTCCCTCCAGCCTGTCCTCCTTCCTGCCCTTAGTCCCGCCCACACCAAAGAAGCAGCCCAAGGACAGGGCCACCGGCTTCCTCTGAGAATGCTCCAACTGGGGAGCAGGTGAGTGTGGCAGGAGGGTCCTCTCCCGTCACCTATGGTGCTGGGCGCCTCCCATCTGTACCGTACATGCATTCTCCCTCTTCTCCACCCTGCGCTGTGCCCAGGAGGCTGACCCATGTGGCCACTTCAGTGGGTTCTGTTTGGGTTGGGTTTACGGGAGGGCCATCAGGGAGCTAGGAAGATCCTCCTGGCTGGTTCTCTGGGCTGGCTGGTCCCTCTCCCCAGGGCCACCCTGCCTAGCAGGCAGCACTCTCCATACAGCTGCCCCTCCAGGTCATCGCTCCCCCTCTTGCCTGTTCAGGTCTAAGAGACAGTGACGGCTCCTCTCACTTACTAGCCCCCAGGGGACTACACTGTCCCTTTTGTTTTTCCTAAACATCACTCTCAACTTTGCAAATAGCGCCTCTAATAAATTCCCCTCAAATGACAGAATTTGAACGCCTTCTTTCTCCTACAAGGCCCTCAACTGATGCTCCTGCTGCGTGAGCCCTTCTTTGCGGGCCTGAGCGCTCATCTGATAAATACCCTGGTATTGCCGCCATGCATCACCTCCACATCTTCACACCCTGCTAACGATGAGTGAGCTCTTACTTTGTGCCAGGTGCTGTGCCCAGAGTTTACCTCACTGTCTCATTTCATCCTCACACTCACAGCCCCAGGAGTTATTGTTTTTACTCCATTTTAGAGAAGAGGAAACAGACACTCTGAGAAATGAAGGGACTTGTCCAAACTTTGAAGCAACAGAGTTGGGATCTGAGTGCAGATCTGCTGGCTCCAAAGCCTATGGTCATAACCACCAAAGCATATTGCTTTTTCCTTTACTCCCAGGGCAAGGGGTCACATCTCTCCATCCTTCACTCCTAAAACTGGGACAACACGTAAAAGGTCAAGGTCAGAGATGAAAACACCCGACCTCTTGAATGGGGCCAGAGAGCTGCTCTGTGACAGTGCTGTCCACAGACACCAAGAGTCAAAGGAGAGAGAGGCGGAGCATCCTGGAGGCTCACTGGGCACGGCTGGGCCAGGCCCCTGTAAACCAGGGCAGAAGCTGGGGTGTCCAGAGGAGGCCATTGTATCCAGCACAAATGCGTGGCAGTGTTGTTTGGTGGAGTCCTGGTGCTTGGGGGCTATGCCTGGGATCAAGCTCCCAGTTCCAGCTAAGCCCCTTCAAAGCAGCCTGTCTGCTGTCTGGGTGGTGGATCCTGGAGGCACTGGGCGGCTGCCCTCTGACCTTCCTCTGGTGCCCTACTATGCAGAGGTGACCTGGATCTTCTCAGTCATTGGCTCCTGGGCCTAATGCATGTACCTCCATCATGGCTTACTTGATAGTCCCAAACTTGTCACCGCGCCTCGTTTCTGCCCCTCAGGACTGACCAGCCTGGCCCAGCACCATCACACTGGGCAGCAAAAAACACCATCCACCGGCCTGGAATCCGCCAAGTGAGGCTTTAACTGGGGCTCCTCCAGCCCCAGCAACAAGCATTTGCACAAGTCCTTTGACCAGCTGGGGCCTCAATTCCTCACCTGCAAAGCAGCAAGGAGAATCTACCTTGCAGGGGTGCGGTGAGGATCAGGTGAGAGAATGGACGCCTGGCACATGGCAGGTGGCCCAGAAAACCGAGCTTCCCCCATGTTTATGCCAGTTTGTGCCTATTCGGAGCCCCTGCGGCCCCAGCTGTGCAACGGGAGACTTGGGGTGATTGTCACGGATATGCTATTCTCCTCGTTGGCTGACACCGCGTCCCTTAGCTCAGCAGGCATGTTTATTGATCACCACATTGAAGGAGTCCTCTCAGCATTGGTAACCAGACCTCTTGTTTGGGGCAGCCCAGGTCCCATCATCGTGCCATGAATCACTTTGCTAAAGAAGCAACGTGGCTTTTGGGCATTTTTCTTTTGCAGAATCAATAACTCGTTAACAAAGGACTGAATAAAGGGGTAAGCAGGGAAGGCCACCTGCTATTCCCTTCCATCAGGAGGGGGCAGAAGAGGGACCCTGCCAAGGTCGAGGGGTCCACTCAGGGCAGAGAGGCCTGAGGGGGGGTGGGCAGGAGGCTCAACCAGTTCCCTCACCCCAACTCTTCTGACCCACAAGTCTGACCCAGTTCCTCCTCTGCTTTGATAAACACTTCAGTAGGCCCCACTGCTCTCAGGAGAGATGCTGACTCTCTCAGGAGCCTCATGTTCGGCTCGCCTCAGCCCCTCGAGCCTCATTGCTCCCGATCCCTGCCTCACACCCACGCTCCAGCCACACTACACGTCTGCAGTCCCCTGAAATGGCTCTGGTCTCTCCAGCCTCCTGGCCTTCACCTAAGCTCTGCCTGGACTGTCCTCTCTCTACCAGCCTGAATAATTCATCGTGTTTCTTCAAGACACAAATGGAACAACCTCGGGCAAATCTTCCCTGAAACCTTCCCCCACTGCCTCCACTTCCACCGAGGGGCATCAGATCCATAGCCCCTGGGCCTCCCCCTGGCCTGGCTCATGACCCACTATTGACTTTTCTGGGAGAGGGTCTGTCTCCTCTGAGGGTAGAGACTGTGCCTGGTGATGCCTTGTCCCCAAGGCCCAGGCTGTTGCCTGGTACAGAACTGGTGTCAGGTGGGTGCTCGTTGAATGAGTGAGGGATGACGTTAGCATCAGATGCTTCCCTCCTCTCCGCTAGTTCCCCAGATGCCCCCACTTCAGCCTGGGACAGTGATGCCTGCTCCCCAAATAGCCCTCTCTCTTCCAGAGAACAAGCCCTCAGGGGCCTTCTTCCCCTACTCGGGCATGAATATTTGGTGTGAACCTCATAGGAAGAGCTAATGATTAACAAGCGCTTGTTATGTGCCAGGCACTATTCTATGCATTTTACATCTGTTAACTCGGTGCTCACAACTGCGTGTGAGGTAGGTACAACTGTAACCCCCTTTTACAGATGGGAAAACAGAGGCAGTACCAGGAGCTGAACAGCCAAGCTTAGACCCAGGCCATGTGGCTGTAGAACCCGCATTTGTCATCACAGCCCTCTCCCTTAATGAGGTGCTTGTGGGGAGTTTGGGGGTGGGAGGGACAGCCCAGAGCACGCCACTCCCAGGATGGGGCCTCGGGGCCCACTCTGCAGCTGGAATGAGCCAGCAGGTCCGAGGAGCTCCAGTTACAAGAAACTGCTTACTCAGGCTTTACCTGCTGGGATCCCTTGATTCCCTCTCTCGCATTCCCTCCTCAGCACCTGCCCCTCGTCCACACCGGCTGCCCACCGTCTCTACCAGAGAGCAGAGCCTCTGGCCCTAATCTCATTTGCGGCCATGAAATCGCATTTGCAGCGTATTAATGCAGCATGGAGCTGGCCCGGCCCTGCCTGTCTCCTGGAGGAGAGGAGCCTGGAAAGCAATCTTGTGGGGAGGCGCGTCCCAGAACACCCACCGACGAAAAGCAATTATGCTTTAAGAGGAAGATTAAAATAATATCCTCTGCAACAATCCCCACCCGAGGGCCTCAGCTCCACCCAGCCTCCACCACCTCCCGACTGTGATTCTAGGGAGGCTTCCTGCTCGGGGGCGGGGCGGCAGACTCAGTTCTCTCCCTCTGAGGAGGACGTGCCCCCAAGGCCTAGCCCCTCACCTGCCCCCGCATTCACCACTCTTTACCTCCCTGCGTTCCCCAAAGAAACTATGCCCTCTCAAGCCTCTGGGTCTTTGCCTAGGCTGTTCCCTCTGCCTGGAATGTAGCCCCCCAGCCCTTGTTTACCTGGCAGGCTGCCATTCACTCCGCATAATAATCATAGGTTAAGTTTTCGAGCACTTAGTGTGTTCTTTAAATTTACTACATGTTCAGGGGACTGTTGTCATTATTCCCATTTTATAGATGAAGAAAGAGGGCCACAGAGAAGAAGTCCCATAGCTGGAAGGAGGCAGAGCAGGAATTAAAAGAAGAACATTCACCCTTTCGCCCAGGGTAGGCCCAGCTGCTTCCCTTCCTGTACCCATGACTGCAGTGGTCTCACTGTGGTGTCTTATCTCCCTGAGGACTCTGAGAGGCCAGGCCTGGAGGAGAATCGGGATTTAACAAATAATTCTTGGGTGGACGAATCGACACACCTCCCTGCAGGGATAGAAGGGGTGCGAATGTGTGTCCCACTCTTGCCTCCGAAGCTGTATCCTTCCAGTGGTGCCTTCCAGTTTATCCGTATTGGAATTGGAATCGATTTGGAATCCCCTCTCCTCCAGGAAGGGCTCCTGGACTGCATGCAGTCAGGTTAGCATATCATTTAATCTTCATAATCACACTGCAAAGTAGGCATCATTATCCCCATATTACAGAGGAGAAAACAGAGGGTCAGAGAAGTGAAGTGACTTGATCAGGAGCACTAAGTATGAGGCAGAGCAGGGATCTGAATTCATGCCTGAATCCAGCTTCGGTATCGATCCACAGCATCTTCTCGGCAGTGACTCACTCTCACTCCTCAGATAGGGTGGGTAAGGGCTTAATTCTGTGCTGGGGCTATTTATGCAACACTTTTTTCTAGGTGTCATCAGCCAACTCCAGTAGGCCAGGGGGGTTGCCTGGGGACTCTGAGGCACTGACAGCCCCAACCCCATCCCCAGTCCTGCTCCCAAACCACCCGGTACAACAATGAGCAACTGCTGTTAGGGTCAGCTTAACACTGAGTAATCTGTCTGGGCTGGACTTGGTGTGAGATGGGGCCACCAGGAAGAAATCTGTTTCCCCAAATGCTTGCCCATGAGCCTGTCATGTTGCCTGGAAAGCCCATTGAAGAATGAGTCTCCCTGGGAAAGAACACTACAAGTCATTCCCTCCTCTGTGCTGATTACTGTATCAGAAAAAGCAAAATATATGGTGGGGACCTGGATTCTAGCCTGGCTTTGCTACTGAGTCAATAGGAAGCCATGAGTAAATGGTTTACTTCCCAAGGGCTCAGTTTCTTGCTCCAGAAAATGGACATTATCGAGGCTAACCTGCCCACCTCCCAAGACCCACGCAGTGCTCTAATGGGCTTTGTAGCTTCCCCCTTTGCCAGCCTGGCTCTGAGCAGCCTGGGCAAACGGTATAGCAAAGGGCTCAGAGCCTGGGAGCTGGCACCGACCCTCCATTCCCTCGGCATCCCCTGCAACTCCTCATCCCACAAACACGCTCTCTCCACTCCATCCTTTCTCCCTTCTTGCTGTTCCTTCACACACCTCATGCACCCACACCTTTGCTTACCCTGTTCTCTCCGCTTGAAAATGACTCTCCTCAGTCCCTACTGGAATCGCACCCATTCTTTGAGGCAGGGATCAGATGTTCCCCATTTGTGAGGTGGGTTTTAACGAACCAAGCAATTTTTCACCCTCTTCCTCACCTGAGCCTCACAACCTCCGTGTCAGTGGGTACTGCTCTGCCCACTGTACAGATGAGGAACTTGAGGCCCAGGGAAGTAAGTGATTTGTTCAAAGTCATACAGCTCTTATGCAACTGCAGAATGGAGTCCTAAATCAAGGTCTTTTGATTCCCAGTCAGAACTGGCTTTCCTACGGCAGACTGAGTCCTTGATGACCACCCAGCTCATGCCCATCGCTTCCTCCCCAAGCTCCAGCAGCCCTCACAGTGAGCTTTTTAAGTCATGGTCTTCCAACTCCTCCTATTTCCTCTCCCCACCTAGCCTGGTGGCTCCCCAAGGGCTGGGAGATCAGCTACCTTGTTTACTGCTGGGGAGTGGATGGATGAATGGTTGGATGGACAGATGATCACTGTGGGCCAAGGGAGGTTGGACCATTGGGCCCAAGGGCAGGCTGTCAGATCCAGGTAGAGAAAGGATACCTCTGACTCATCTGCCATCCATCCTGCTGGCCTCAGCTGCGCCTGAGCCCAGGGACTCTGCAGAACCAGCCGGGGACCCAGGCTGGGGTGTCTCGGCTGACTCCTGACGGGCCAACCCCTCACCAGGGCCATGGCAGGCCAACTGGGCACTGTCAACTTTCTTTCCCTTCTGCCCTCCCCCATCCGCTGTTTAATATTAGAGACCAGTTATTTATTTTTTTCTTAAAAAATATTTATTTATTTTTAGCTGCGTTGGGTCTTCGTTGCTGTGCATGGGCTTCCTCTAGTTGCGGTGAGCAGGGGCTACCATTCGTTGAGGTGCACGGGCTTCTCATTGCGGTGGCTTCTCTTGTTGCAGAGCATGGCCTCTAGGTACGTGGGCTTCAGTAGTTGTGGCTCGCAGGCTCTAGAGCGCAGGCTTAGTAGTTGTGGTGCATGAACTTAGTTGCTCCGCGGCATGTGGGATCTTCCCGGCCCAGGGATTGAACCCGTGTCCCCTGCATTGGCAGGCAGATTCTTAACCACTGCACCACGAGGGAAGTCCTAGAGACCAGTTATTAAAGACTGGTTTCATACGGGGTTTTAATTTAACCTCATACATCATACATGCCATATCCCCAAAGCTTCTTTCTCCTCTGCTAGAGGCTGCACTTGGAGGGCTTGTACAGAGATAAAGCCAGGAGGGTCCCGTGGAGGTATGGGTCTGTGTGTGGGAGGGGGTGTGCTCCATGTATGTCCGTCAATGAGTCGGTATGAATCTATCATTGTGATGTGGGCAGTGGGTCTCTGCATGTCCAGGATGTGGTGGGTTTGTGTATATCCAACAAGTGTGTGTCCTTGTGTGTCTGCACGTCTGTGAGAGTGGCTGTGTTCCCGAGTGTCTGTTGGGGGAACATCTACTTTCCAAGGGTGTGAGCGAGGGAGAAGAGAGAAAGATGACCCTAAAAGGCATGACAACTGGACCCTCCTGCCACTCCTCCCTCCTTTCACACGAAGGTAATTTCTGGAGATGAGAAGGCTACCATAGTATCCCCCCCGCCCCCCCCCCAACCCCGGAGCCCTTCAGCTGCTGGGCCTGGGCTGGCTGGGAGGACATCAGAGCCAGGTACCCCCTTCCTCTCCATTTCCCCTTCACCACACACATATCACACATTCACACACACACACACATACACAGGGCCTCCAGGAGGTGTGAGTCAGCCGCAGCCCCTGGCTGGGGTGGGGGAAGGCAGTGATGGGGGAGGGGCAGCGGGGCCATCTGGTGTGCTCAGATACAACAATCTGCTAATGGAGTTTCTTCCCAGACCAGCGCTCAGGCTGATCCAGCCTTCTCAACCCTGAAAACTGGTACCCAGGTCCCAGAGACAGTGGGCTTCACAAGTTCCCAACACCCTTCCCATGGGAGGCCAGCTAGGCAAGCAGGAGCTACCCTCTTTTCTAGATGCAGAAACTGAGGCCCAGACGCATCTGCTTTGCCTAGTACAGATATCCCAACTCATTACTAGAAGAGCATCTATTAAACCCTGCCTGCAGGGCATGGCTAACCATATACCAGCTCATTTAATTTTCCCAGCAACAGAGGGCATTGCTCTCCCCCATTTTACAGATGTGAAAATGGAGGCTGAGGGAAGTTATATGACCTGCACAAGGTCACACAGCTACTAAATAAATGTTAGAGACTGACCTGAACCCAGATCCACCTGACCCCACTGTACCTGCCTCTCACTGCAAGTTGGCTGAACCCCAAACTCTCCTATAACCCACCCGTCTGAGCTCTAGGCACCGACTCCAAAGGCATATATAGAGACTTGGAAATCAGGCAGGCAGGGTGAAGAGACTGGCTCGGGCAAGGACATAAATATGGGACCCCCCCAACTTACATATTTTCAGGTCATATCCACTATGTCCAGGGACTTTTGAGGCCCTTCAGAGGCCCCTGTGGGCAGAAAGTCTTTCAGGGCCACCCAGGAGCAAGAAGGGACAGCAGGCAGCTTGCAGGGTCATTGTGGTACAAATAGCCAAGGGCCTTTCTCTTCCCGAGGAGGGTCTGGCCACGGCCCTCACCGCCCCTCCCCCCCAACCTGGGGCCAGCCCTGGCCAACCCCGCCTCTCCTGCCAGCCTCAGCTCTCCTCCGCGACTGGTGATGGGTCCACACCCCTCCCTGCATGGGTGACAGCGCGCTCTAGGAACGTCTTGACAGTGCCTTTGTTCCCCAGAAATAAAAGAAAATTGAGCTACAAAGGGAAACCTCAGGTAGCTTTTAACGGAGCTCAGCCGCCTGGGGCAGAGTGTGTTTAAGCTGGAGGCAGTTGTCACAGGAGCAGAAGGGGGAGCTGCCCGCAGTCCTCTCCCACCACCCTCGCCCCTTGATTGAGTTTACACAAGGAAAAGGCTCTTCCAAATAGCAGCAAAGGAGCAAAATCAATGAGAATTGATGGAGGAATGTAAAGCAGCCGTGTGTGTGTGTGTGTGTGTGTGTGTGTGTGTGTGTGTGTGTGTGTGTGTGTGTGTGTGTGTGTGTGTGTGTGTGTGTGTGTGTGTGTGTGTGTGTGTGTGTGTGTGTGTGTGTGTGTGTGTGTGTGTGTGTGTGTGTGTGTTAGGCACAGCAGAAGTATGCTGACCTGATCTGGGGCCCAGGCCAGGGGAGCAGGGGCTGGGAGTCACTCCCCAGCACGTGCCCGTGGAGGGGTGCTGGTGGCTGGGGGAGGGGCAGCAGCCGAGTCTCTCACTCGAGTTAAGAGAGAGATTAATATATTCAATCCACTCGGGGTAATTGAGGGAACAATTGGAGTGTTTTTCTAAAGCCCGTAAAACTGCCTCATTTGCAAGGAGGAGCTGACCTGCTCACATCCTCCGTATGTGATGGAGCACAGGAAGGGAGGGGGAAGGGTGACATTGGGGCCCCAATACTGAGGGACTGGAGCATTAGCTTGGGAGGGGGTTAGCAGTCCTGATCTAACCTGTTCCCACCTTTCCCACCTTGTTAGTAGCAGTCCAAGCCTCTGTTTCCCCACCTGTGAAATGGCTGTGGGCATCCCCCTCCACCATGAGACTGGATACAGGAGGGAAGCCTGACACTGACCCTGAAGGTCTGGCACTGAGGTGTAGGGGCGTGAGCAAAGAAGTACCCAGCTCCCCCGCCAGGCCAGCTCCCCACCCCCACCCCAGATGAACCGGGCAGGAATGTTAATGAAATCCAACAGTGTGTGCGCCTTTCCCCACTAGAACTGTTCCCATCTCCAGGGCAACAGAAATAGTATATACAATAGTGCGCAATAAAAGGCGGAATGAATTGAAAAGCAGAGCAGGAAGGGGAAGAGAGTGAGGGCCTGGAGTGCTCTGGCCCGAAGGCAGAAAGACACCTGGGGTGGAAGTGTGCTGGTCTGGAGATCTAGCCAGAACTGGGACCCGAAAAGGATGGAGAGAATCAGAGAGGGGGCTGGGGGAGGGGAGGAAGGAAGGAACAAAGGGACACAGACGCAGAGACAGAGTTTCGGGGACCGCAGGCAGCAGGGACGCCAGGAGAGCCACTGACTGCTCGTTCCCCTCCACTCCTTTTCATGAACCCCCCCAGCCTGTTGGTGCCAAAGCCACAATCAGAAGCCACAGGATTAGAGCCAGGCGCTCAGCATTTGGTGATTGCTTTATTAGCTTTTTCTTCTCTTTTTCCCCCTCCAGGGCAAAAAAAAATGTTTTAAATGGAAAGAATTTTAAAAAAACAGACCCTTGAAAGCATCATTTAAAAGGCTCCTCGGGAACAGAATCATTTCCTTGAAACAAAAGTGCGATTGTTTGCAAGAGGTAAATGCAGGGGAGGGAGCCCACCTCGCCCCCTCCTTCCCCTCCCCCTCCTTCCCCTCCCCCTCCTTCCCCTCCCCTCCTTCCCCTCCCCCTCCTTCCCCTCCCCCTCCTTCCCCTCCCCCTCCCCTTCCCCTCCCCCTCCTTCCCCTCCTTCCCCTCCCCCCTCCCCTCCCGCGTGGGAGGAAGCTCCAGGGCCTAGCATGAAGGAGCCCCCAGGATGGCTCACAGAGCTACCAGCAAGGAATTTTAAAGTTCATGTTTCCCGAAATTTCTTGACTGGGAATTTCCAGTCCATAGTTTCCCTCCTAAACGGCGCTGCCCTGCAGGAGTTTGTCCTTCCGCCTTCAGGATCTCTTAGAGAGGTGAGTGAGGTACAAGGAGGGATTGCGGCCCCTGAGGGCCCTGCGGCTCCCAGCCCAAAGCAGTTGTGGCCTCCCCTGCCCCATAATTCCCCAGGAGGCCTCATATGCCCTTAAGAGAGTTGAGCGGGAGTCACCCCCAAGGGCTCAGCTGCCAGATTTGGCCTGCACCCCGCCGCTTCCCTCATCCTTGGGGACCTACCCTGCCTGGCACTGGACAGGCCACCCTCATTCTGGTCAGATAAACTCTCTCTTGCCCTGGGGAGAAAGGGCCTTGGGGGTGCCGGGGTGGCACTGCCCTGTGGTCTCAAACCCGCCAAGAGGCGCAGGAGGCAGGGTCAAGGGACAGGATGAGTCTGGTGGAGCTCCTCCCAGAAGGGAAGCCGCTAGAGGACACTGCAGCTGGCAGGAAACCTGGAGCTCGTTCCCTCCCGTGCACAGTAAACTTCCCTCTCCAGCCACTGCCTGCACAGCCCAGTCCCCCAACTCGTGGGTCAGGGCCCGAGGGAGTGATCTCTACCCCGGAGTCTGTTAGTACCTGCTGGAAATACTCATGGGGCATAAGCCCACACTACCAGCAACCCCCACTCCCTCCCGACCCCGGCACCTCCCCATCTCCCCACACACATAACAGGAAATGTGAGTACTGAAGAAGGGAAGATGTTAACTCAGGGGAATTCATTGTCCCAGCAGAGTCTCCAAGATTTCTGGAATGCTATGACCATGGCTGTGAAGCCTGTGAGCCATGGCTGAGAAGCAAAGTGATTCAAAGTCAGTCACTGAAGCTTCACACCGAGCCCTGCCTCCTGTTCCCTACTCACTCTTGATCACTGCATTAGTAATCCCCCTGCCCTCTGCCCCCAGCTCCACACTTACCCCATCTCTCAACCCATAACCATCATCAGTTCTGGCTTAAAAAACTGACACACAAGTTGGAGAGCAACTTGTCAGCTTACAATAAAGTTTGAAATTGAATAGATTCAATGGTTGAAATGCCTGACCAGACAGGACCGAGGCTAGTTTGGAAGGGACAAAATCAATGCAGGGAAGGCTTCCTGTATGAGGTGGCCTTGAGTCTATCCATTGGCATCTATAGCCTAAAATCCATTCCTGGCCTTGAACTGAATATTGCTGAAGTTGAGCTACACTCAAGAACGCAGTTCCCTCCTCTCCATCTGTCCTGCTCACCGCCTTTTCCCCTCACCAGCCTCACCCGCCCCAAGATTGCTTTCTCCTCCTCTTCAGTTGAGAATCAAAGAGAGCTGGGTTAAGTCCTTCCATCCTGGGCTTCATTTTCCCTATCTGCAAGGAGGGGAGGGAGGATGGTTTTAAGGATCCCTGTGGTTCTAGGCCACATCCACTTCCCCAGGGAGCTGGCCACAGGCCCGGAGGACAGCCTGCGGCCCCACCCCGCGCTGAGACCCTGGTCATGGTGCTGTCCTACCAGCTGTGTCTTTGAGCCTCCAAAGACACCAGAAAGGTGCCCCCCTCCTTCCTCAGGCTGAACTGCTGGATGAGTTTGCCTGAGCTGAAAGAAACAGCCCCTCTATCCTCTGAAGGATCCCTCTCCGTTGTCTGTTCCCCCCTGGCTTCCTGGCCCTGTTGTCAGGGCTGTGATGGCTGACCCCACCCCCAGGAGGGAAGCGATTTTCCTCTCCCTTGAAAGCCATTTTCTTGTCTTGGTAGAAGCAGACATCTGACACTTTAAGAGGGAGAACGGCAGGGAAATGACAGCATTAAATAACAGAAATTAGAGCTGCCTCGGATGGCTCAGCCATCTCAGTCCCCCTTCCCTGCAGCAGTCCCACCCTCCCTCAGAGGCATTCAGAGCTGCGGCCTGCAAAGAACTGTCCATGTGTCCCCTGGCTCAGGTGGCCAGGACATGCTGGGACATAGACAGCAGGGGACTGCTTCTCCCTGAGCTCTGAGCTTCTTGCATATCTAGTCCTGTAACAAACTGTAGAACATGTTGGAACCCAGGTATCATCTATCTCACTCACAAGCTCACCGCTGTCTCCTCAGCACCCAGCACAGAGCTGGGCATACAATAGGTGGTCAAAAGTATTTGTTGATCGACTGACTAATGAATGAATAAACAGGGGCCAAAGTAGTCCATGTAACAGACTGAGACCTGGGCAAGAGAAGTCGGTGCCTGGTCCCTGGTCCATCCTTCCAGTTCTCCTGGCACATTCTGCCAGATTACTCTGTCTAAACCACGGGTCAGATTGTCTTTCTCATGCACAAACCCCTCTGGTGGTCCCCCATTGCCTCCTGAATTGAACATCCACCTAGCTCTTTTGTCACTGTTCCTGATTCCTTCCACTTTCTCCCGTCCGTCAGCCGTCTTCCAGCCCAACTCAGCCCACCACCGTGGGCTCCACTTCAGCCTAGACCAATGCGCTGTGGGGGGGAGGTGCTGCAGGAGAGCCAGGCACCTTTGGCTGTAAACTTTTAGTTTCAACCTCAGCTCATTCTGCTGCTAGCCAAACCCTTTCGTTTTCAGCCAGCTCATTCTGGTCCCTCCTCCTTGGAATGTGCTCCTCAAAGTCCAGAACTGCCATTCCTAAATCTTACCCGCCTAGCATGGGATCTGTTAGAGTCAGCACTTAACAAATGTTTGATGGATGAATGAGCGAATGAATGAATGAAAGATTCACCTCAAATGATATCTCTTCTGAAACACCTTTCCTAGGCTCCAAAATCAGACCCACACACTTCCTCACCAGAGCTCTCCTTCCAGCACATAACTTGTGGGACCATATGATGCCCACAGTACGCCAGACTGTTTTCAAGCCAGGTGGCATCTTGAACCTGGGGTTTGACCTAGCTTTGGATTCCGTGCACTGTTGTGCACTAAGGTCCCCAGGAAATGTTGTTGGCGTTAAATGGAATCAAGCGTCCTTGGGGGTGATCCTCAGTTTCTCTACCTGTGAAATGGGCTGCTTGCTCTACTAGTGTCTATCTATACTGACTGTGAGGCCCACCAGACACACTGGTTGCGGAACACTATTGCGTTGGGGAACCTTCCTCAGCTCGGACGAGGACTAGACCCTGTCACCTGGGCCTGAGGCTGCCAGGGTCCTGGTTCAGGGCTGAGTCCCTCCTGGCCGTGGTGAGAGCTGGATGGGCTTGAGGGTGGGCACAGAGAGACTTCTGTCTCCTGGTCACTCCAGGCCTCCCTCAAAACCTGGTGAGAACGTGCGAGAGTGAGTTTGAGGACGGAAGCCTCTCAGGGGACACTCACCCACTGGGCAGAGAAACCCCACCCAGTGATGTCCTTGATCTGTGTGGCCTTTGCTCCATTTTCTGTCTCCTCCTTCAAACTGGGACTCCCTGCTGCCCCCTCAGACTGCTTGTTCTTAAGAACTGAATGAGGCAAGCTTGGCAAGTCCTGCTGCTCTGCTCAGTGAAAGATTGTGGGGACAGCCAGGCTTATCAAAGACACAGGTCTTCTAACTGGGGGAGCAGTGATTCTAGAACCTGATGGGGACCCAGGGAACACCCACCTGCAGCCCGGGCAGCTGGGGCTCTGGGTGCGGTGACGTTGGTTCTGGCTAGCTGGCGCTGGGGGGCCAGTTTGTGGCAGGAGGCTGAGGGGCCCGGTGCATGTGGAAGGCCACCCTGTAGGCCAGGCTCCCGCAGTGGCAGGCCGTGGGGTCTGCACTGGCCCGGAGCAGAGACAGGTTGCCGCGGTAGTGGTGCGGGTCCTCGTGCTCCCAGGCCGAGAGGTTCGTCCAGGCGCGGGTAGATGGGAAAAATGGCCTCGCCCACCCTCTGGGCCGCCCTTCCGGAGGCCCTGCTCAGCCTTCAGGCGCAGCTGTGCGTCATGCTGTCCATCATTCTTGCAGAAAGCTGGGTAGGGAACAGGGGTCTCAGAGGTGGTCTCTGGGGTCTCTCTCTGCCTCCCCCAGGGGATGAGGAGGACAGGCAAGGCCCTTGGGAAACCCGGGCTGCCCGGCCTTTGAGTTGAAGCCAGGCTTGGTTTCCCTGTGGATGACCCCCTCTCAGGCCCCATCCATGGCCCCCTCCCTTTACTAATGTAGGGAGTGGAGGGCTCTTAGCCTGTGAGATGGTCCTGGGTCCTGCCACCCAGAGGGAGGAGTTCAACCTGACTCTGATCTCTGACCACATGAAGGCCTGGAACTTAGGTTCCCTATTCCTGCATGTGCCTCCTCCTCCAGGAAGCCCATTTGGATGTCTTCACAGTCTAGGTATGGATCTTCTGCTCTTTTCAGGTCACTTAACTATTCTCTCTTTGGAATTCCTGCCTCTCTACCTGATGGCTGGGCCCAGGTCTCCATCTCTCTGTCTACCCTGCCTACCCACAGTCCAGTGGCTCTAAGGCTACTCAGTGTGATGGCCGGTGGGACTGGCCCCAAACCTGCTGTGTGCTCAGCTCTTACAAATTCACAAAGCCATTCCTCAGCTGTCCTTTCATTTCTTCCTCACCCGACCCTGGGTGACCAGCGTCAGCATCCCTGTGTCATACTGAAGGAGGCAGGGGTCACAGAGGGTCAATTTGGCCCAAGTGACACAGGCAGAGCTTTGGGATTCAATCTGGAGCTCTGCCCCCGCCCCTCCCAGTTCCCCTGAGGCTCCCTGGAGTCCCTGACAGGGGCCAGGCAGGATTTGCAGGGTCCCTGTCTCTCCCCAGCCTCCACCCTTACTTCATACCTTTAAGCAAAGTAAAGACAAACTTGTTCCTGGTGAGGGTGAGGCTCCGGCCAGGGTCTTTCTGCTCAACGACATCAGTGACAGCAGAGCAGGCAGGGAGGGGGTCCCCATCATTCACCTGCAACTGCACCCCAGCCCCAGAGCTGGCCTGCTGGGGCCTCTCAGCTGACAGCCGCAGGGCGTATCTGCCCTCCTTGTTAAACCCCACGCTCAAGACCTCAAACTCCAGGTCCAAAGTCTTTTCCTCGGCCTTCAGCCTCTGGCTCAGCAGGGATGCAGGGACCCAGGGTTCAGGCCCCCTGAAGGCCATGCCCATGTCAGGGACTGAGCCCCGGGCTGAGCGCTGCCCCCTCCCAGCCACGTCCCTGCCTGGGCCCAGTCTGAAAGCCTACTGGCTGGGCGCTCAGGGCCACACCCCCACGTTTCTCTGTTTGTTTGAGGAGAACCCAGGTAACAAGCCAGGAAGCTGGGCCCGTCCCAGGGAAAAAAGGCAGCAATGGATTCCTCCCATTTAGCTTTTGTTCATTCAGCAGATATTTATTGAGCATCTACTGTGTGCCAGGCACTATTTTAGGCATCTGGAATATAGCAGTGAACCAAAGATTCCTGCCCTCCTGAAGCTTATCTTCTAGTGGGGGAGGGAGGTGGGGACAGATAAAAGTAAACACTAAATATAGAAAGTAAGTTAACTATGATGTCTGCTAGATGATGATAAGTTCTATGGAAAAATTAGAGCAGGGTCAGGGATAAGGAGTACCGGTGTGGGGAGCACACAGGTATGGGGTAATCAGGGCTTCCCATTTCCAGGAGAGCCTATCTCCACATGCCTGTTCATTCCCTAGAGTTCTTGAGTCGGGGGAGTGTCTGTTTCCTGGGAGCATACCCTTAGCACCTGCTTCTAGAACCCATTTGTTTACCTTCTGAATCAAAACGCAGAATATGGGGCACAGCTTCACTTTACAGAGAGCCCAGAGCTTGTTGCACCAAAGAATTGTCAAGCTGGAGCCCATCCTTCCTGATCCTGGGTCTTGCTGATATCCAGTGGGAGAGGGTGGATTCTGGACACTCCTCAGGAAGAACCATCTCTACCATCACCACTATACCACCGTCATTATTCTCATCATTAGCCAATATCATCACCATCATTTGTGATACTCCTCACTGAGCAGCTGCTGGGTACCAGGCACTCTATATGGCTCTGTGAGATAGATATAATCATCCTCATCTTACAGATGAAGAAGCTGAAGCTGAGAGAATCTCAGATAATGTAGCTAGTAAGAAACAGAGCTGAGATCTGAACCCAGAGATTCTAAACCTATCTACATTTTCCCCTACTGAATGTGGCCTGGGACTGGCTCAAAGATTTAAATTCAAACTATTAGGGAGTTCTGTACCTTCGTTCTGAGTCTAAAGAGTAGATTTATGGACAGCATAGATTTCATTCAAAAGAGTTCATTTGAAGTCACCTTGACTGGAAGGCATCATTTTCAAAAAGTAAGAGATAACCAGTCTAAAGATGGTCTGGCCAGCCCAGATAAGGGTCCTGATGTATGTGGCAGGCTTCCTCTGCAATGATTAAAATTCAGTTTCTTCAGGTCCCCCAAGGAGAAACTGAGGCAGAGACCGTTTAGAAGACCAGAGTTCTAGTCACCTGACTTGCAGGTGATCTTGGGCAGATTCCTTTCCCTTTCTGGGTATCAGTGGACCCATCTGTATGATGGGTAGGAGTTGGACGGATAAGTCTTCGCAGATAAGTTCTGGCGGTTTAAAATTCTGCAAGTCATGTTGGAAAAGGCCGCAGTCTGGCCATTATGGGAAGAGGGTGGCTGGCAGAGGTTACCTGGAAACCTTTGCTTCCACAGCTGGGCCTGGCCAACCAGCCTGGGTCTGGAAGCCATGGTTTGCCTCTGCTAGGTCTAAAGTCTTGGAGACGCAGTGATTCGGTAGAGGTAGCTCTCTTCTCTTGCATGTTTGAAGTGACCCTCAGAGATGTTACAAGACGGGAGCCAGTCTCTTCTGCCCTCGGGCAGACCTCTGTGCACTACAGCCAGACCCACGCCCCTGCAAGCAGGCCCCATGCACACCACCGTTCAGGGTTCAGCCTGAGCCCCTTCCTCAACGCTTCCCTCTTTCCCCCTTCCTCCCTTCTTTCCCTCCCTCCAGCTTTCTGCAGAAGATCTGAGGTGACTGTGCCAGCAGCCACAGCATGGTTTGAGGGCCCTCTGCATCTGATGACCCACCCCTCCCACTTCTAGCCTCCCCTCCCCTACTCAGTCTCTGGGCAGAGCTCATGCTTTGGTGTGTATGTTTGGTTATTTTTTTCTTTTTAATTCTGGTAAAATATGCACAAGATAAAACCGACCGTCTTAACCATTTTTAAGTGCGCAAGTTCGGTAGTGTTAAGTACATTTACATTGCTGTGCAACCAATCTCCAGAGCTCTTTTCATCTTGTAATACTGAAACTCTACACCATTACACAACATCGCTCCATTGCCTCTGGCAGCCGCCGTTCTACTTTCTGTCTCTGTGAATGAGGTTACTCTAGGCACCTCATATAAGTGGAATCACATGGTGTTTGTCCTCTGGGGACTGGCTTATTTCACTCAATGTCCTGGGGAAGGCTCACTTTTGCCCCAAGCCAGGCCCGCCCAGTCTCTCCTCCCTGCCTTGGCTGGTGCTCTTTCCTCTGCCCAAGCTGCCCAGCCCCATCTGATGTCATGCTACTCCTCCTCCAGTCTGGCTAAAAGCCTCCTCCTCTGGGATCAGGCTGGTGACTCCACCCGATTGCCACACACTGCACACACCTCAAACTTGCCCACGCTCAACTGCAGGTGCCTTCAGGAATCACGTCTGTGTGCCCAGGACAGGGCTGGGCAAGAGATAGGTGCCTGGGGGACCTTTAACACCTTCTAGAAAGAAAGGAAGGGAGGGAGGGAGGGAGGGAAGGAGGAGTGATCAACAAGCCCAACCCAGCTTTTGCTTGTGCATAAAAGAATAAGGAATACTCCTTTTGGCTAGTTCATCTCGAGTCCGTTTGTGAGAAGGGAAGACCATTTTGGGTTTTTGACTCACACTTGGACTCAGATGCATCCCGGTGTCTCAGTGGGCAGGCTGGTGCCCAGGAGGGAGGGTAGCAGCGCGGGGGGGTAAACCACAGGGCAGGAGGCAGTGTTCTGTTGCTCAGGCTTCTCTGGGCCTGGCCTCAGTTCCACCGAGGAAGTCTCTGGACACCTCAGTGAATTTTAGCAGGTCAGGACCGGATAGTTCCCCCATGTTATAGATGGAGAAACTGAGCCCAGGATAGTAGAGCAGGACCAGATCCCAACTCCCTTCCCAGGGTTCTCTCCACTCCCAGCTGCCTCCCTGATTCAGCCTCCTGTGGTTTTTCAAAAGGTTTAAACTCCAGGAAGAGTCCCGACTCCCACAGAAGGAGCCAAGAAGGGGCAGAGTGTGAGGTGAAGACAGGAGGCGACAGTGCTGACTTCCAGGCCGCCTTCTGCAGTCCCAACGTGAAAGGACTTCATGGGGCCAAGTCTTCTTTCTTCTCCAGAAGAATGGCCACTCAGAGGCTGCTGGCTTTGTCTGGAAGAGCCTGGGCCTGTAATTAGCCTGCCCCAGAGAGCCCCTTCCTGCTTCCCACAATAGTTCCTTTCAGCCTCCCCTGCTGACAGCCCCCATGGCTCCTGTGGGCCCTCAGACCCTCATCCCCAAAGACCCACCTCCAACTCCCCCCTCCCTCACCCGCCACCTCTGCTCAGAGCTGAGTCCTCATGGCAGGGACATCTGTGAGTTCACTGGATCCTCCCAAGGCCTGGGAGCTGGGACTATTAACACCAGATGGGGTTACACATGGTGAAACAGGCACAGAGAGATCAGGTGGGTGAGTGAAGGGATGGACCTGGACCTCAGACTCCTGATTCCCAGGCCAGTGGGATCAAACGATCATCACTGCTCCACACTGGGATTTCAGCCCCCAGCTCCCCTCCAGTAGCCTCCCCTCCCCCACAGTGGAACTGCCCAAGGTCCACACCCCACTCCCTTCAAATCCACAGTGCCAGAGGCTCATGGGATGATAGAACAGACTCCAACTGGCAAAGTGAAACGTAGCAGCCAGTCTCTCTCCACCGCACAGATGAGAAAACTGAGGCCCAGAGCTGGAAACGGCCTTGTTTGTGGTCACTCAGCTAGTAAGTGGTAAACGCAAAATTAGAAGCCTGGTTTTTTCCCTCCATTGATTGTGGTGGTTAAGACTGGGGCCTGGCTACCTTGAAACTCTCCCCTCTGAGTGGCAACTGATCCAGCCTCCATGCCTCCGGCCCCACCCTTCCCCTCCCGGCCTTTTGCTCCAGGCTCCAGCATGGAACACTGCCAGGAGAGTCTTGGGTCACCCCTGAAGCCCTCTGGCTCTGGCCTTCAGCCTGGGCTAGGGCCATACCCATGATCCCTGGGCTCTCCCCAGCAGCCCTCTCTGCCAGCCTTGGCTCAGAAAGAATGAAGTTCCTGCGGTTGCAGGAGGGCGAGGGTGCTAGCCTCTCTGGCAGCATCAACGGCACTGACCTTTGCCTTTTCTGTGCCCAGTTGCCCAGCTGCTCCACTGGCTCCACGGACTCAAACCCCTGAGAGGGAGTCCAGCCTGCTTGGGGGCCAGAGGAGGTAAGTGGGGGAGAGAGGAGGCAGGAGCTGGTAGGGGCAGCACCAAGTCAGCACACAACACGACCCAAGAAAAGGTACCGCCTAAAACCTTTAGGAAGAGAGATGCACTTCACAGTCAGGCTCAGAGAGAGGGAGACAGAGAAACAATACAAGAGCAGGAGAGAGAAACAGAAAGGGAAAGACAGGAAGGGTAGAGAGAGACAGAGATTGACAGCGAAAGAAAGAGGCAGAGACAGAGTTAGAAAGAGAGATAGAAAGATAGCAGACAGGCAGACTGAGGCGGACAGAGAGACGATAATAGGGATGAAAAGAGGCGCTAATCGACAGGGACAGACAGGCAGACAGAAGGACAGAGAGAGAGAAAGAAAGAAAGAAGCCAAATAGGAGATACTGACAGACCCACAGAGGTTCTGGGCAGAGGTTCTGCTGTGTTCTCATCAGAGTGCTGAGAGGTATGTCCCAGGTCTACCACTTAACCAACCCTGGGGGCCTTCACCTAGTCCTCGGACTGGGCCCCAGAGGGAGTCCCCTAGCCACAGAATGGAGCAGCATTAAAGCTCTGGGAAAGGAAGTTTTCTGGGGAAAGAACCATGAACTCTGTGTGTGCATGTGGGTGGGGTGGGGGTGGGGGATCTCGGGCAAAACTCCTAGCTCAGTCACTGTCCCTGACACATCATGTGGCCTCTCTGGTCCTCAGTTTCCTCTGGATGTGAGGGTGAGTAGGAGTAGAACAGGGGTCTCTGAGGTCTCCTCCAGCCCTAAGATCTGGTCTTAGCTCAGACTTCTCCATCTTTGCAGCTCACTTACTGCTCTATCCTATTTAACTCATGACCTTCACCTCATAGTCCAAGATGGCTGCTTGAGAGCCAGCCATCACAAGCACATTTCAACCAATTGGAAGGAGGAAAGACTAAAGAAAACACCTCTCTTTTAAAGAACACCTCTTTGGAAGTTATGCTCAACATTTCTTTTTCCATCTTATTGGCTAATACTTCGACTCAGGGCTGCATCTAACTTCAAGGGAGGCTGTGGAATGTGCAATACTAGGTTGGAGACAATGTATTTCACACAGTTCAGTGATGCCATCACAGCTCCTCACAGCAGCTTCAACACAGCCTTACAATGTTTTCCTTTTGCTTACTAAAGATAGATAGATAGATAGATAGATAATAGATAGTTTTTACTAGTGCAAATCTCCTTCATTTCCCCAAACTCATCCCTCCCCTGAGTGTATCACTGTGAACAGTTTTCTGTGTGTCTTCTAGATTCATTTTTTATGTATTTACACACACACACACACGTATACCTAGTTTAAAGGAACATAGGTGTGTATTATTCTGCAACTTGCATTCTTGGTTATTGTTACATGGCATTATGTCTTGGAGGTTCTGCCATGCCAGTCCACAAGGAGGTACCTCATTCTTTGTGACAACTGAATAGTGCCTTACCATATAGACTTATCAAAGCTTATTGATGGATATCAGGCTTGTCAAATTTTTACATTACTAACAGCCTTGGGTATCTTCTCTGCATATATATGCAAGTGGTACTTGAGGATAGATTCCTAAAAATGGGCCAAAGTTTAATTCGCTCCTAGTGTCGTGGGTTTAACTCTTTGAAAATCCTTCTTCTCCATGGGGAAAATTGCAGTCAGCTCAGAGGCCCCTTCCATCTTGGTTTGGACTGCACCCTCTCCCTTCCTCCCTCCCTCCCACTAAGCAAACACAGCCCTGGCCCCATCCTCACTGTGCCCTCTGTTCTGGGGTCTTTACCATCACTGGAAGCCAATCTCACATCTTAATGCTGCCTGGCGGCCCCACCCTTTTGTTGACTGTACACCCTTTCTCCTTTGAGGAGGAAGACACCTCCCCTGGTATCCTTCTCTTGGGAATTTAGGGCCCTTCTTCTGGTCCCCACCTTTATCCCTTCCCTCCCTGACTACCACAGCACCATGTTTTAGCACCTTCTGAGCCCTTTTCTCCTCATTTACCCCCCTCCAGGGCACCCCTGCTAGGAGGGGGAGGGAAGAGCGTGGTGAATCTGAGCTAATCACCTCCCCTTCCACGTTCTGGGATGGTGATCGGGGCGACTGTCCCTGCAGACTTGGGGGTTGTAGGAAGGTGCTTGGGATGAGTAGCAGGCCCCAGAACCCCAGACTTCTTCTAGAGACAGACTGGGCTATGAGGAGTTGAAGAGAAAGCTCTCTGAGAGAGCTTTTTGGCCCTCCCCCTGGAATGGATCATACCTGAAATTTGAGCCCCAAAGCCCCATGAAAGTGTGACAAATGCCCCCCTTCCCATGGTCAGGGCCCTCAGCCCAGTTGGGCAGCAGCAGGGTGCTGATCGGGTTATTAAAAGCTTAGCTGGTGGTTCCCCTCCGGCTTGGTGCAATTCATCAGGCGATGGCTCCCCGGGAGTGATGGATGGTGACACATGAAGGTAGGTAGGGGGTTCCTTAGCCCATCCTGGGCCACAGCTGGGGAAACTCAGCCATTAAAGCCCTGTGCAGGCTTCTCCACTGAGGTGACTCTGAGGGCCAAGGAGATCAAGTTTCGGGCAAATGGTTTGGGGGTTGGAGAGTCTCCGCCAAAGACAAGCCGCCCTGTGTGTTGTGTGGGGCCCCAGCTGGGCTGTGGCCCTGAGCTGGCGAGATGGGGGTGGGGTGGGCTTCTCTGATGCTAGAATCACAGGCGGGAGGCCTGGGGGGCGGGAGGAGGGGCAGGGCCAGAGCTGGTGGGAAGGAGGGAGCTGCCTTTCTGGGAGGAGGAGATCAAACACCTTTTAAAGCAGGTGCTGGGGACTCTGCTCAGGGCCGAGTGCTGAGACGGCACAACCAGCCATCCCTCCGGGATCCCAGCCAGAGCTGGTGCTGGCGGCTCAGCGGAGGAGGCCCCAGGGGGCGGGGAGCACCTTGCCTGCCTGGAGGCACAGGACTCCCCAGGGCGACCACTAAGGAGAAGGAAGAGATACGGAAGGGAGAGATCAAGAGAACGCCTGGTGGAGGTGGGGCTGGAGCCAAGCCTTGCGGGCCAGGTAGGATCGGGACAGGTGAGGGAGCAAGGAAGAGGCACAGCGGGGAGGGGGTACGACAGAGCACAAAGGTGAGGGCAGCAAGGGGGCAGGAATGGTAGGGTTGAGCAATTCTGAGGGATGAGGTTGGAGACCTCGAGATTGCTGTACTCGGGGGACCCAGGGGAGCTAGTACGAGCTCCAAAACGCAGGGAGACATCAGAAGAGTTGTGTCTGAGTAGGGTCTGCTGGTAGGCAAGAGATTGACGGAGAGCACTGTCCTGTGGTCAGCAGGGAACAAGGAGAGAGAACTCAGGGGATCTGCCCGGGAGTTGGTGTCCTCAGTGAGGAAGGAGGGCAGCACAAAGCCCACATCTCAAGACCAGACCATGGTGGCACCATCCCAGGGAGGACGTGCTGGGAAGGGAGAATCCAGGCCTCTAATAGCTGGGGGCATCTTCATGGCCTTTTGGCCAGTCCTCCTCTGAAGGCATCTTGATGTTACCAGCCTATTCTTGATTGCCTCCTCTGATGGGGGGCTCACTGCTCTGTGAGACAAAGAAAGCTACCTTTGTCCTGAGCTGAAACCTGCCTCCTCTGAGTCAGTTCTAGCTGGCACTCTGGGAGGGGAAGAACACACTGCTCCCCTGGAACAGTTGGCTGCCCTCCTTCTCCCCACCAGTGTCCACACTCATACCAGAGCAGTCTGGCTTACATCCCTCATGCTATGATGATGTTATTGGTGAGGGGGGCAGGAGAATTCTAAGAAAGGCATGTCTTAGATGCTTCTGATGCTCCCACATGGCAAGGGAGGTAGGAGGTAGAGAGCCATCCACACTTCCTGTTGTGAGCTTAGCAGCCAACAGCACTGCCTTCCGGCCACTGAATGGGGTCAGGCTGGGTCTGGAGCCAGGGTCAGGCGCCTGTGTGTGCCGGGGGCAGTTCGATATGTGTGTATGTGAGTGTGCTGTGTAGATGGGGGCGGACCCAGAGCTCACTGGTCCACGTGGGGTTGAACCTGCCTTGGCTGTGTATCCATGGGTTCACGGTGGGCTGGGCTGCACAGGCAGGCACGTGGGCCATCCCCCACTCCTGGACTGAGGCAACCCTTGGCCATTCTCTGCTGTGCTGCTGGGAATTGGGGTGTTGCTGAGGCTCTGGGTGTTACTGAGGTTTGGGTGCTGTAGAACTTTTGGGGGGTGCAGTTGGACTCAGAGAGCCAAAAGCTGGGATGGGAGGGTGGTGAGCAATGAGGGGTCTCTGGGCCTTCTGCAACCGCGTACCATGGTTTTGACCATCTTGCCCCTACCAGTGCTTGATTTGCCGGAGTTTGAGGGTCCTTGGAATGTGGGCCGAGGTTCTGAGGTGTTTTAGAGGTTCTGGTGTGTTACTGACGTTCTGGGGGCTCGTGGCGGGTGATTCTGAAGTTCTGGGAGTTCTTGTGGTGTTACTAACATTCTGGGGACATTGCTGAGATCCTGGAGGTGCTCCGGAGGATCTGGGAGTCCTTGGGGGTGTCTCTGAGGTTCTTCCTCACGCCTTCAGGCCCACTGTCAGCTCCTTTTAAGCTGAGCACTTTACCCTTTGAGGATTTTGATAACCACAGGCTGCTGGAGGCACACACGTGGGCCTCTGTTCCTGGACGCCAAAATTCCTCAGATGTAATCAACTTGAACAAAAACATGGGGAGGAAGGAAGCCCTGACCCGAGGGCTTCGTGGTCCAGCTCCAGCCCAAGGGGAGCTCCGTGCCAGGCCCAGACGGCAGATGGCCTTCGTCTGCTCAGAGCCCAGAGGCTTTTTGCAACCCCCCAATCTGTGCTCAGCTAGGAGCCCTGCTGGCGTGGGCTGCTCCCTGGGTGCTGGTGTCAGCCTCATCTGAATGTGCCCGTGTGGGCTCACGAGGGCACAGCCAGACAGCCCTGAGCCCTGCCCTGCTCTCTCCTTGCCTCTCAGACTCCCCTTCTCAACTCTCCTATGACACTTACACCTCATTCTTGCTGCCATTGCTGACTCTGTCTGACCTCAGGGCCCTGCTCCAGGCCCCCTCCTCCAGGAAGCCTTCAAGACTGCTCAGTCCATCTCCTTATTCTTTCTCCTCTCTTCTCCCTTCTCCGAGTTTTTACTGTCTGTCTTCCAAGTAACTCCACCGGCCAGCTCCTCCTCTCCTGCAGGTCTCTGACTTTTTTGGATACGAGTCCCTCTATAACGGGTAGGCCCAACTCCAGAGGGTAGGCCCTGGACTCTGCCGCCAGGCCTTTGGAGAAATTCTTCAGGAGCACATCATTACCATCTTTCTCCTCTCAATACTTTTCCTTGCCAGCTTGCAGTCTGGCCAGGTGGCATCCTTCCTAACACCTCAGAGGCAACCTTCCATTTCACAGATGTGAGCTCTCCTAGTTTCAAGCTGAGGAGGTACTTTGGGCTCAAGGAGTGGGGTCCCCTTCCCAGCCTGAGCTATGCAGCAGCCTAGTAACCATGGATCTTTGACCCAGCCTGCCTCCCTGCCCCCATCAGAGTGTATAGGGGAGCTGGGGGCCAGGAGGGTGGGTGGAAGACAATGGGGGACTCCTGGGCAGTCACAGCTGCTCTCTGTAGCTTTGAACTTCTTACTATAACCAGTGCCTGGTGTGTTGGCTCCACATTCCTGGGCCGTGAAGTCATTGAGGGCAGGGAGTGGGGGCCTTGGGGAGAGGAGAGCCCACAGTCAAAGGATCTCCTGGCTGGATAACCTATTCCTCCTGGGAGAGAGGCAGGGCTGAGACTCAGAGAAGCCAAGGGAATCACTCAAGGTCACACAGCCAGTCCCAGGGCTCAAACCCAGGTAGGCTGCCTCCCTAACCAGAGCATTTCTCCCTGCCATATAGAAACCCAGCTCTAGAGGTACTGAACAAAAGACTGCCCTCTGTGCTTGTACCTGGGGAGAGAGACAAGCTCACACTTTCTCACCTCTGCTTAGGGCCTCCCTGAAGGTGGCCTCTGCATCTCCCCAGTAAGGAGGGAGGTGGCACCATGGGCACTGGGCTGGCCCGGGGTGGGGGATGGGGGGAGGCGCTGTCTCCACTTGAGATCTCTTTGGGGGCAGAGCAGGGTTTGGGTCGGGGAAGAGTGCAGTGGGGAAAGGACTGTGCCTGGACTTAGCTTGGGCCCCTCCCTGCCGGCCTCGCTGTAGCCCCTGAGGCTGATGGAGTCTCCTCCAGGCGCCCATTTGGGTACCGCCCCCCTTCGTTCAGGGGTCTGCTCAAATATCACCTTCTCGACTGTGCCTGTCCTCACCATCCTGCCTAAAATAGCCAACTCCCGTCTGTCTGTCTCTCCTCTCGTATCCCACTGTATTTTCCCTCTCAGCACTCATGACACATGTTTTGTCCCCCCCCACCCCCCATTACACATGAGGTTCCCTGGGGCACAGGACTTTATCTATCTTGCTTGCTGCTATATTCTCAGCGTGGAGAACCTTGCCTGGCACGTAATCGGCATGCCGTCAACATCTGTGGAATAAATGAGGGAATGAACAAACCAGACTGAGGAGGCAGACTCGCTCCCTGCAGGGTAGAAAGCAGTTTCGGACAGGGATTTATCCAGCTATGAACTTCTCCACCTTGTAGAGGGAGTGAGCTCCCCGGCACAGACTGGACTCCTACTGTTGGAGGAATCATGAGGGGGATTTAAAATCAGATAGTGAGTTGCTCCCTAAGCTATGGGTCTAGGACTCCTGAGCAGTGAAGGGAATGCAGGGCTCTGGAAACCTGGCTGGAGAAACAGCAGGCTGCACGGGACAGGCCCATGGAGGAGCGATGGTCACCAGAACAAGCAATGGCTTTGCCAAACCCAGTTTAGAAAGTCCCTGTGGCCCCAGTGCTGGGTACCGTGCATCAGGGGAAGGAGGCATGAGGAGGAGAAGAGGTAGAACTCTGCCCTCAGGAGATCCTAGCCAGGTCTGATCCCTGGGATCAGATGGGCAGTGTGGGCTCCTGCGTCGCATCAAACAAAGTTCAGGTTCAGCTCTGAGTCAGCAGATGCTGACATCTCTGTGGGGTGGCAGAGGGGAGGCCAGAGCCCTCTTCCTGGAAGAGGGGTCATTTGGGAAGGAGGGGGAGGAACCAAAGCCAACAGAGCCCTCAGACCCTAATTCTGGAAGGCCTTGTGAGCCTGGCTACAGAATTTGGATGGGGAGCTTTTAGGATTTCAAGCTCTGTCCCTCTGAGCATCCCTCATGCTGTTCCCTCTATCAGGAACACGCTTCCCTCCACTACCCACCCCACCCACCAACTCCACCCTCTGTGCAGCTGACTTTTCCCTGCCATCGGATCTCCACTGAAAGGTTTCTTTCTTCAAGACACACACCGCACCACCCCCGCCCCCCATTCTTTCAGACCAAATTCCGTTTCCTGTGGTGTACATCAGGGCACTCTGTGCCTTCCCTTTGTAACCCTCAGATCCAAGGTCATTTACCTACTTGGCTGTGTCCCCCTGAACTGTAGACTCTCCCGTCCCAGGACCCCAAACAGTGCTGGCACTAAGTAGGTGTTCAATGAATTTATGTTAAAATAATAAATGGATGAACGTCCTTTTGAAAAGCTTGTTGAATGAATGCCTTAGCTGGGTAGGGCCATGACCCAGGCGCCCTGTGGGGTATTGGAAGGACAGGGACCCTCAAAGTTTCAGGGGGCCTGACTCCCACCCAGGGATAGGGGCCCTGAGAACTGCTCTCTGCCTTGTCTGCATCTTGCCATACCTCCACCCCCGGTTGGGGGCCAGGAGGGGGAGAGGAACCTCCATCTCCTGCCCTCACTCTCACCCCACACTCCGGGAGGAACAGGAGGCAGGCAGGGTTCTTGCCTCCCCGTGGGTCTGGTTCGTGTTTAAAGGACTAATTTCTGCCTTGTGGGGGTGAGTTATCTCCTTGTGAAATCAAGTTGGAGAAACAAAAAGATTTTACCAGTGAGACACATGTTCCTCCAGGAGAAGGAACGGACGGGCTCCCTCCCCTCCTTCTGGCCCTGGCCCAGTCTCCCTGGGTTGCTGGAATGCCTGACTTGTCTGTAAGGCCCTGCAGATGTGTGGGCGATTTGGGGCAGGCGCCGAAGGCAGGTATGTGCGTGCAGTCAGGTGCCGGCACTCCTGGCCGCACTCCTCCCAGGCTCAGGCCGCCAATGGAGCCGGACCTCCACCTCCGGAAGGGGGTCTTGTGAGGACCACGGTGTGTTCCCATCACTGAGGCCCAAGGGGGCCAGCGAGGGGCAGGCTGAGGCTGGGGGATGGTCTCGAGGGAGCCTGAACAAAGAGGGGGGATTGGGCTGGACCCCTGAGAGCGGAAGGGGCTGGGAGTCCAGCTGGGAGGGGCCGGCAGACGGTGCTGAGCCCGCCCGCTGCCCGCTGCCCGCCCACCCTTTCATCTCCGCAGCTCCTTCCTCCCTGGTCCTTCCTTGAGTGTGTGTCTGTGGGTCCATCTGGGTGGGCTTGAGGAGGGGGAAGGAAGGGGGTGCTCTCTGTGGGCAGCTTGGATTGGACAAAACTTCTTTGAAAATGGTGCTTTGAGTCAAAACCTACCGGTGGCCAGTCATAGAGAGACAGACGGGTGCCCCAGCAAAAGCCCGAGGACCCTGAGGGGGCACCATCCCCAAGGGATAACTACCTCCTGCAGGACCTCGCGAGACTGGGCGAGAAGGGACAGGAGGGGACAGGAGAAGCCCTTCCCCTTCTCCTGTGCCAGCCGGCCCAGGCCCTCACTCCCAGGAGGGCTTTTCCCAGAGAGCTAAAAGCAAGAAAGTAACCTTTAGGATTAAAGAGAAACGTTTCTTTGTTTGAGTTTTCTTTCTCCCCCCGCCCCCCCAAGCCTCTTTTCTCATCTGTAGTGGCTTTTTCCCTCTGGTTTGGGGGTCAGAGGAAAAGCACCAGAGAATGTCGACCCAGGTAGCAGGGAACCAGACCTCGTCCGGGGCCCCAGACGACGATGACTCCTACGGCAGCTGGTACATCGACGAGCCCCAGGGTGGCCAGGAGCTTGAGCCGGAAGGGTGAGTCGGAACCCCTGGCCCTGTCGGCCAGCGCATGGGGTGTGGCAGAGGTTACAGATGGGGGTGTGTGGGGAAGACCCTGAGCGAGGGCTGCTAAGAGGGGCTCTGCCGCTCATTTGCTGTGTGAACCCTTGGCAAGTCACAGCCTCTCTGGGCTTCAGTCTCCTCGCCTGTTAGGTGAGAACAGCCTTTGTGCTGGTGTTAAGAAACTTGAGGTGGAGGACCTGGGCCAGGCTAGTCACCTAAAAAGCACCTGTGCGCTGTGTTTGTTTTTTTGACTTTATTTTATTTTTGGGGGCTGTGCCACGCGGCTTGTGGGATCTTAGTTCCCTGACCAGGGACTGAACCCCGGCCCTGGCAGGGAGAGCACTGAGTCCTAACCACTGGACCGCCAGGGAATTCCCTGTGGTGTGTTTAAAAAACAGATTCCTGGGCCCCATCCTTGCAAACTCAGATCCAGCTGGGCTGTGGTGGCTCCCTGGGTGACTCTGGCCTGTAACCAGGGTGGAGAGTCCTGGGTGAGTGGTTGAGGGAATCGGGCCTGCCTTCAAGGTGTTACTGGCCCCTGTGGTGACCATCTGGGGTGTGCTGTTAGTAAGCGTCAGGTTCTCTGGGCAGACCTGGGGCAGGGGGAGGCCTGAGGAAACATGCCGCCCTGGTTGGCTTTGGCTGGTCTGAGGCTCCGTGAAGCTGAGGAGGCCCTGTTCTCTTCAGCAGGAGTGCTCGGGCAGCCCAGGGGAGGGAGGCGGCCTCAGCCCAGCCCAGTGTGGCCTGAGGACTCGGCCCACAGCCGCCTCTGCCCAGATCCCTTCTATCTTTGTTTAGTCTGGGTACCCTGGTGGAGGAGCTGGGCCTCCTTGTGCCCCCATGCTGCCAAGGACGCCTTGCCTGCGTGGGCCCCAGAGCCCAGTTCTCCCCTTGTTGTCCCTGGCCCCGGCCCCATCCCCTACCTCCCTTCTCTGTCTGAAGGTTTGCGGAACTAGAAAGGTGAGGCTGGGGGTTGCCGAGCCAGATGTGTGCACATCTGTTCTCCATCAACAACCAAAACCGGAGAAGGGAAAAATGCTCGCATGCCTCCCCAGAGGCCAGGGCTGTGGCCTGGCCAGGCTGGGGTCACCCGGCAGGGATGGAGACCCCACCCAGGCCTGGGGGAAGGAGATGTTTGGAGGACTCGGGGTTCTGACCACCTGGAAAGCAGCCCTGCTGTCAGCAAAAGGGTGCCCTCTTCCCCTTCCCTGGCTGACCTCGAAAGCCCAGGGCTCCCCAGGTTCCTGCTGTGTATGTGTGAGGTGGGAGAAGCAGCAGAATGGAGAGGGGCCTGGGAGCCCCAAGAGGACACAGAATCTGACCTGAGTTAAGGCCCTGATTTGAAGCTGTGTCCTTAGCCACTTCAGGGCCCAGGCATTGGCTGGGGCCAGGTGCCTGCAGCCAGCTCTGTGGCTCAGGTATTTAGATATGGCCCTAGAATAAAGCTGGGTGCATGGCAGGGACTAGGTGATGAGCAGTACCACTCCTAAGGTGGGTGTCATCTAGAATTTGTAGCTCTCTTTTCCCACTGCAGGTAAGAATGAAGAGCTTTGTTTGAATCTACTTACTTGGCCAAACCAAGTCGAACTTCCTGCCAAAGGTGGGAGTGGGAAGCTGGGATCCCAGGGGAATCCCAAGGAGGCAAACTTGGACTCACTTCTCCCTGTGTGAGTCAGACACCCCGGCGAGGTGGTGCACCAAAGCTTTGAGGAGCTCTGCACAGTGGTCCCCCTTGTGCCTCAGCGTGCCCCAGCAGGCTGGAGTCGAGGTTGTGGGCACTGGTGACAGTGTCTGGGATGGACTCAATCTCCTGGTCACATTTATCCAAGTGCCCCCTTGGCGCCAGGACCTGGTTGGAGAGGTTGGGGGTGGGGGTGAGTCTGATGGCGATGGGATGCACACTGTCTGGGGTCTTCTGTGGACATAGGATTGATGCGTATAAGCCGAGCTGGCTCTTTTCTACCCCCAGAGGCTCCTCTGGTCAGGTTATGGGCCCTACTTGCCATGTGCTCGTGTGTCATCCACTCTTATCATCAATACCGAGCTTCCCAGCCAGAGCCTGGGGATACAAATACATCTGTGGCAGCTGTCCAGGATGTCAGTCACCTCCCCACCACTTCAAAGGGCTGCCTGGAAGGTGGAATTGGGAGGCTTCCTTCATGGCCTGCCCTCCCACCAAGAGAGGTCAACGCCAGGGTGATCTGCAGGTTCTTCTGCTGTGGGAGCAGGGAGAGGGTCAGGCAGCAGGGCTCCAGGCCCCCCGGGGACCACAGGCCCACAGACCCCCGCCCCAGACAGTCAGCCTTTCCCTCTCACCCACACAGATGTGTTCTGCCCTCCCCTCTGGATGGGGCCCTTTGCAACCTCTACCTCAGAGCCAAACTTCTAGAAACAGTTGCCTTGCTTCTCCGTCTCAGTGTCCTCACCATCCTGCAGTCTGGCCTCTGTCCCTGAGTGCCCATCACCACCTCTGAATTGCCCAAGACCAAGCCTCAGCTTCCTTGGGTTCCATTGGACTCTGTCCTCACTCTCCGTCTTGGAATAAGGCCCAGAACCCTACAGTCATCCCAGAAACTCCCCTTCTCTCTGCTCCGCTACATTAAGGCACGTAAAGTCTTCCACCTAAATACCCCTGAGATACTGCCTGACATTCCCGCTCCCCCGTGACTGTTTATGCTGAGCCATTTGAAAATGCTGATACTCAACTGTTTTTGATGGAAAGAAGTGGCAGTTTCGTGTGGTTCAACTTAATATCTTCCTCCACGTACTCCTTGCCTCTCACATCCTGGTCACACGCGGCTGCTGAAGTCAGACTACCTCAGTTCGAATTCTGGCTCTGGTGCTTGACTAGCTGTGTGATTTGGGCAAGATACCTAGCCTCTCTGAGCCTTGTTCTCCTTATCTAGGCAAGGGGGATACTGATAGCACCCACCTCTTAGGTAATTAACTGAGTTAATACATAGGAAGTGCCTCACTCGATGCTTAGTCAATACTAGTTACTGTTGTTGTTGTTATTCAAATCTAGCCACAGAAATCTCCTAAAATCTAGAACACTGTCCCGCTCAGACGCCCTCAGTGGCTCCCTAGTGCCTCCCATGCCTGCTATTACCGGCTCTCAGCCTGCCCTCTGCGCTGTAATCAAGCTGAAAACCTTGCCTGGCCCCAGCCTCACTGTCTACTGCCTGTCACTCCACTTTCTCACGCTCTTTCCTCTACATGGAGCTCCCTTGCCCCTTCTTTGCCTAAAGAGATGCCACCATCTTTCAAACTCAAATCCCACCCCCTCTGAGGCCTTGCCCCAGATTTCTCTCCCTCTTCTGCATCCTTTAGCATCTGCTGTGCCCCCTCAAAGATCGAGCGCCCGCCCTCCCTGACGTAGCATTCTCTGTGTCTGCACCATCCGGCCTGTCCCACAGCACGAAACATGGGTCCACGAGCTGTGAGCCAAACATTTGCTCAGCTAAATTTCTGTCGCTCAGACCTCAAACATTTGAGGGTCCATGAGCCTCCGCCAAACTGAGCTAAGTAAAGGGTAGACGGGGGGCCCCGGGTGGCACAGGAAGGGCCAGAGCTGCCCCCAGACAGGGCCCTGGAGGGGGTCCGTGGAGGTGAGGGTGGCTCCTGGTCTGGGGTGAGTGGGAAACGGTCAGGCTGCTCCAGGGACGGTTTACGGAGCCCCTGCCCTGGCTGGGCCTGGTGGGGGGCGCAGGATTGAGTAGGACTTTGTCAGGTGGTGAGATGCAGGCTGAGAGGGCCTGGAGTGGTGGCTCTGAACTCTTGGGGCTGGTGAGGGGCCCTGCCTCACCCAAACCCCACCCCACATACTCGAGTCAAATGCCTCAGAGTTGCAAGCGCGGAGCGTGAGGCCTGGGCTCAGACAGCAGGAACCTGATCCCCTGCATGGCACAAACTCTACTGCTCTGGGAAGAGGCTGGCTCTGCTCTGGCCAAGAAATCGCACAAAACAGACTCCTTCTGTCCCTCCACCCCAAGGACAAGCCCGTGTGACCGGGTTCTTTCCTGCTTCTCACTCTCTGGGATTCCCAAGCTCGGGGTGTTCCAGCACAGAGTACTCAGGCTCACCCTTGGGATCCCTCTTTTCCACACAGCAGGAAGGAGCCCAGCTGGGTGGGTGAGCCCCGCCTGCGGCAGGGAGGGCGCAGCTGCAGGGCTTCCCCTGATGCCTCACCCACCAGAACTTGGTGGCCTTGCCCACACTGGTTACCTCCTTCTGGCACTCCCAGGCTCCATCTGGGCAAACCCAGAGGTCTACCTCTCCCCCAGGAACCCAGTCCTATCAGCTCTCCCAGGTTCACGTCCAGCCCTGAGCTCAGGGCTCCTACCTGATACCTTTCTCTGCCACGTGACTCAGCCCTTAATAAAACAGGTAAAGAAGAGACATAAATCCTGGAAGACCAAGGTAGATCATTCCAGTCAGAGACACAGACCAAACTTGGATTCCAGTGAGTGAAAGACAAATCATAGGACCCATTGCTGATTGCCGGACCCAGGCGGTACACTCAGCCACAGTTCTGAGGAGAGATCTGAGGCCTGGAGCAGTCAGGGAGGCTTCCTGGAGGAGGGAGGAATGAAGTGGGCCTTGATGGATAGAAAGGCCAAGCTGGCCCATTCTGTTTCTCCCATGTCTTCCCCTGGGAGCCCCCTGTCTCCTTCAGCCCTGTAACCTCAGAGCTGGGCGTGGGACCGGCACACTTCAGGGTCATCAGAGGCCCAGAATGGCCCTGAGCAGGTGAACTGTCTAGGAGACATCAGAGGGTCAAGGGAGGTGGTGGGTGGAGCCCCAGTATAGACAGCCTGGAACCCCAGACTGGGCTGCACACCTGGGGTTTCCCTACCTCGGCCTGACCCAGCCTTCACTCACTCTGCAGGCTGGTGCCCTCCTGCCACCCCAGCGTGCCACCCGGCCTCTACCACGCCTGCCTGATCGTGCTGTCGGTGAGTCCCAACTGGCTTGCCGCCTACTGCCAGCCTGAACAGGGGGATGTGTGTTCTTTGCTGGCGCTGGTGAAGGGAGACTCGGGGAGCCCACATATGGGAGTGGGTACCGGGAGTTCTCGCAGGGTGGGGACCCAAACCAGGATGCAGACCAACCTTTCAAACTTATGTCACCTCCTAGCCAGTCCCCAGTTGCTGCAGGAGTGTGCACTGCGGGGTAGGGGGTCCTGGGATTGAGTGCCCTGACTCAGCCCCTCAGGGAAGGCCTGGGCACCCGAGCCCTCCTCTGTGCTCTCCTTTCAGATCCTCGTGTTGCTGCTGCTGGCCATGCTGGTGAAGCGCCGCCAGCTCTGGCCCCACTGTGGGCACGGCAGGCCTGGGCTCCCCAGGTTGGTGCCTTGGCCTGGGCACCCCCGCTCAGGGGGCCCAGCTGGGAGGGTGGTGGCTTGTTAGGTACCTAGGAGCCAGCTCTGGCCTCTGGGACACCCCAAACTCTCTCAGTCTAGGGGGTCTCCCCATCCCCACCCAGATCTCCAGGCTTAGTTGGGACCCCCTGAGGGAAGGGGAGGGACCCACTCAGATGCACCCACTCCTGTTCCAGACCCCAGGGAGACCGAGCCCAAGAGGGCCCAGCTCTAGGACACACCCCCTCAGGCAGTCCATAGTCTCGACAGGCCGTGGTCACTCCACACTGTCTTTCTTTTTTTTTAATATTTTTGGCTGCGTTGGGTCTTCGTTGCTGTGCGCGGGCTTTCTCTAGTTGCGGCCAGCAGGGCCTACTCTTCATTGCGGAGCCCGGGCTTCTCGTTGCGGTGGCGTCTCTTGCTGCGGAGCACGGGCTCTAGGCACACGGGCTTCAGTAGTTGTGGCTCGCGGGCTCTAGGGCACAGGCTCAGTAGTTGTGGCGCACGGGCTTAGTTGCTCGGCGGCATGTGGGATCTTCCCGGACCAGGGATCGAACCTGTGTCCCCTGCATTGGCAGGCGGATTCTTAACCACTGCGCCACCAGGGAAGCCCCTCTCCATGCCATCTTGACCCTCATTTCCCTGAGGGTGTTACCTGGACCCTGATGCTTCGAGGCAGATTTATGAGGGATTGCCCTCCAGTCCCTCTGGCTGAAATTTTCTCCCCGTCTCCTTCAGCCCAGCAACCCCAGAGTCTGGGATGGGGATGACCCTGAGGAGACAGGACCGGGCAGCCTTGTGTGGGAAAGACCAAAGGCCTGGGGCGAGGTGGTAGGTGGAGCCCCAGTGTAGACAGCCTTGCACCCCAGGCCTGGGCTGCACACTGAGGTGGGGCCTGCCATGTTGGTTTTGTGAGGAACTAGCCTGGGGTTTCTGCCACACTGGCTGGCCCAGGAGAGAGCATGCCCCGCCTGGGGGAGGGCCTGGGAGAAGCAGGATGGAGCCCTCAGGGCATGAAGGCAAACTGGAGCACAGAAGCAGAGCGTCTGAGTGGCTTGCCCTGAGCCCAGAGGGGTGATGCCTGGGACAGCCATGCCCGCTGTCTGCCCTCTGCCCCAGGGCCACTCCCAGGCCAGGGTGGCGGCTGTTGCATAAGGATGTTGTGACTCTCCAGCTCTCTGAAGGTCAGCCAGCCCAGACAGACCAATTAGCGTGGAGGCGGCTGTTTCCTGAAGCTTCCAGAGTGGGCGGAGGGAGCAGTGCTCAGGCTTCTTCCTTCTGTGTCTGCCTGTTGCAGGGGGTGGGGCAGGGGATGTTCCTGAGTCACTTTGCCACAGGGCCCAGATCTGGTTACATAGGAGGCACTACACAGACATCTGTGGAATGAATGCACGAAGGGACCTCAGTTTCCCCATCTGGAAAGTGGAACTGACTCACCTCCCCGGTTTATGGAACTCGGTGTGTGGTAATGGGCGTGCAGGGCCTGAGCAACTCCCCCCTGTCCTGCCCCCGCCTCTGCACCAGCCCTGTGGACTTCTTGGCTGGGGACAGGCCCCGGACCGTGCCTGCCGCCGTCTTCACGGTCCTCTTCAGCTCCCTGTGCTTGCTGCTCCCCACTGAGGACCCACTGCCTTTCCTGACTCTCGCCTTACCACCCGGCCAAGGTACCCAGCACAGCTGAGGCCCTGGGCTGGATTGATGGGAGGGGGCAGGTGGGAATCCAGAGTACTGGGGCTCCCCATTCCAGTCATGAGCCATAGACCAGAAGACGCTGTCCCATTGCCCTCCCCAATTGTCCCACCACAGTGCCTGAAACCTCTATTGCTCTGTCCTGAGTCAATACTGCCCCCTCTGCTCTTGTGCAAATCCCACCCTCAGGAGGGAGGGAGCACAGGCTGAGTCCCCCAGACAGCCCAGTCCCGTGTGAGCATGAAGAAGGGTGGGGAGGGGTGCGGGGAGGGGTCCTGGAGACTTGAGCTGGGCTCAAGGAGGTGATGGTAAAAAGGACAGCTGCCACCCAGAGGAGCCACTGCCCTGCAACATGACCTCCTTAGATGATCCGATCCTCACAGCAACTCCACAAGATGCAGATATTCGCCCCATTTTACAGCGTGCTGAGGGTCAGAGAAGGGAAGAGTAATAAAATATTAGCCTAATTTATTGAGTACTAACTCAGGCACTGGGCTAAGGCACTGTACACATACCTTCTCATTTTACCTTTGCTAATGTACTATATATTATTTCCATTTTACAGACGGGGAAACTGAGACTCCAAGAGGTAACTTGCCCAAGATCACAGAGCTGATAATAGTCAGAGCCTGGATTTGCGTGCAGGGCTCTTGCCCACGGAATCAGCTGAGGGGCTGGGAAGACGGAGACAGGAGAGAAGCTTGGGTGGGTTGGACCCAGGCCCCACATCTGCCCCTCCATCCTGTGTCTCTCGGCCTGTCTTGCCTTCCAGGGCCGTGGAAGATACTGGCTCTGCTCTATTACCCTGCCCTCTACTATCCCCTGGCTGTCTGTGCCACGGTCAGGCATAGAGCCGCACACCTGCTCGGCAGCGTGCTGTCCTGGGCTCATCTGGGGGTCCAGGTCTGGCAAAGGGCAGAGTGTCCGGTGTCACCCAAGGTAACCGCTGACTTACGACGGCCTGGGGCGGCGGGGCGTGGAGAAGCTGCTTAAACCAGTGTGGCTCCTTTCCTCTCTGTCCTGCTTCCCTGTTGCACAGGATTCCACGCCTATACACACATGCTCATTCCAAGCTCTGCCCCTCTTTGGGAGAGGCTGGGGACCAAGCAGCCGGGCCGGCCCTCAGGAGCTTCCAGTCTGGGAGGGGGAAGGAGGGGGGGAAGGGGCAGAGAAGGAGGGAGAGGAAGCCTGAAATCCCCCCATTATTGATCTCCCAGACTTCCCTTGGCCAGACTGGAGTGGGAGTGAAGAGAGCTGGAGGACGCAAGTGCTGAGCTGGGGGATGGTCTCAGAGGGCTAAAAAGAGAATTCCAGAACCTCAGAACCTGGTTCACTGGAGCTGGCTGGGGTGTGAAGCTTGACCAGTCCAGAGCCCAAAGGGTGGGGGTGTGGCCTACAGAGTCAGACAACCCAGGTTTGAATCCAACTTTATCCCTTCCTTCCTTTGGTCATTCCACAAACATATCTGAGCATATACTCTGCACCAGGGACATTTCCAGACACTGGAATACAGCTGTGAACAAGACAGATGACGTCCCTGACATCCCAAGAGCTGCCATTCCAGAAGGGGACACACAGTCAAACAAACAAATATACGAAATGATGCCAGGTGGTGCTAGGTGTTTTGAGGACACCTTACCACATTTCTGAGACTCAGGTTCCCCCCCACCCTGCCCTGCCCCCATAAATGAAGTTGTAACACGAATCCCTCAGGGTAGAGTTGAAGATTAGGTGGTTTCCGTGAGAGCAGGGACTTCGTTGGTCTTTTTCACCAGCCAGGACCTGGCACATACTAAGCTCTCAATAAAAACATATTGAATTAACAAATAGATGAATACATGTTCAACTCTAGGAGGGCCTCAACCCCGGGAGGCAGAGCATGTACTTCCCAGATGCCCAGGTTGCAAACTGTAATAGAAAAAATCAGGCCTGTGTCAAAGCACCAGGAACGTAGGGACATAGAAGGTGGATGTCCCCCGTTTCAGGCCCTATCCCAGCCCCCTGGGGTGGGTAGGAGAGGATTACAGAACATACTCCCTTTGGCTCCTGTAAGGGACCTGGGAGTCCAGGGGACTGGGAGAGGGGCAAGCACCTCTGCAGGGCCTGAGAAGGGGAAGAAGAAGTTGGGGCCAAGTGGCCCTGGCGGGGGGGTAGTGAAAGAACCAGAAGCCTTCCCATGCACCCTAGACCACCCTCAGGGACCCCTGTGAGCTGGGAAGGGAAATGAACCCTGGTCTTCAGTTGGGGGAAGGAGGCAGAAGGTAGGTGTGTCTAGGCGTTGTTCTGTCCATCCAGATCTACAGGTACTACTCTCTGTTGGCCTCTCTGCCTCTCCTTCTGGGCCTCGGATTCCTGAGCCTTTGGTACCCAGTGCAGCTGGTGAAAAGCTTCAGTCATGGGGCAGCAGCGGGTTCCCAGGTAAAGGGGCAGGGCTGGGGTGGGCTCGTACTCAGCACACGAGACACCCTGGACTTGCCCGTATCTATTGTTCCCCTACACGTGGTCATGCCCGGTATGGAGCCTAGAACATAACACGTGCTCAGAAAATGTTTGCTGAGTCGCAGAGGGACTGGTGGGTCCTCCCTCCCCAGGCAAAGGCCAGGCCAGGCCCTCAGCTGGCACCCATGGCAAGAGAGAATTCTTACAAGATATGGCAATCTTATCTGAGATTAGGTAGACCTCCTAAGCACCTGCCCTGTGCCAGGCCCTAGGCTGGGTTTGTGAACTTAGCCGAGTGACTTGTGTCGGACCTCCAGGACTCCCAGTGTGCTGGGGGAGATGGATGCAGCAACATATATTTACAGTGCGCTGTGAGAAGTGCACTGGGCTCATCCAGCTGACCTGGGAGCATGGGTGGAGGCGGGGCCCAGCACTCTTCCTGGCGAGAGGGGAGGAAGAGGGAGACTGCTCCACAGAGGCCCTTGAGAAAGGTTAAAGACACAGATGCAAAAGGCTGATTGCTCTGCGGATGTGGAGGGTGAAGGAAAGGCTTGAAGGGTGGCATCTAGGACAGACAGCAGGTGGGTGGTGGCGCTAGTTGCTGACATACACAACGCTGGATGAGAGCAGGTGTGCGGGGGACGATGTGTAGCTGTAGGTGTGTGGCGCTGAGGGGTCTGGCGGGCAGCTGGACTGTGGGCCTGGAGCTCAGGAGAGGGGCTAGGACTGAAGCCAGAGAAGGAGTGAGGTCCCCATGGAGGGATGAAGAGTGAGGGGAGAAGAGGTGGGTGGGCTCAGCATCTCTGGGGCGACCCTGGGTCCCCCACAGGCCCACCTGACTCCGGGTTTCGCTCTCACAGGGTAGCAGTAGGGTCCTCAGTACTTGTCACTACTGCCCTCCAGATGCTCAGAAGAGGGGAGCAGCTCCCCAGGACACATAGCACCTCGTCCAGGCCCTTCCCTTCCCTTCCAGGGATCTTCTCGGCCTCTCCCTCCATTGCATGCCTTTCCTCTTGGGGAGTCTGAGGAGAACTAGAATCCTCTTTGGCCCTTGGTCAAAGAGTTTTAAGCCTCAAAGGACACAGTCAAGCTTTGAGCTGACCCACACCTGCCCTGGATCCCAGGGTTGCCATGGCAACAGGTGACAATGGCCTATATTTTCCTAATCGTCAGGGGCCAGGGGCTCACTGCATCTTACTGTGGGCCTCTGCCACTTGGCAGGGAGTTTAAGGCCTGGAATGTGGCTTAGACAAATCAGGTCACCCTTGTGATCTCCCTGGAGTAGGAGAGGGCTGGGGGGATCTGACCTGAAATGGCCCTATCCTGTGTCCTGGTCAGGGATGTGCTCGTGGGACATAAGTTCCCTTTTTGCTTCAGTCTTAGCTACTAGAGGCCAGAGGGCCAGGAGGAAAGCAGTGATGTGATGTGACTGAGTAAAGCTGGAGAGAGTTGGAGATAGACCTTAGGAAGACCTTCCCTGCATTGAGAGTTCTTAGATAGGAGACTGATTAGTCTTTTATTTACGGAGGAGGGAAGGGCAGCTTTGGGGGGCATGGACCTCGTCCCCACGGGATGGCCCTTCTCTGTACTCCACCACTGCCAAGAGGTTTGTACGCGCACCTACCCTGAGCCAGGGCCCCAGGGATGGCTCGAGACAGGTCCCATCTGCTTGTCCATTTGTGTGTCGCCACAGGGGCTGCAGAACAGCTACTCTGAAGAATATCTGAGGACCCTCCTTTGCCAGAAGAAGCTGAAAAGCAGGTGAGGTCCTAGGGCCAGGGGACAGGTCTGGGCAGGCAGGCTGGTTTGGGAGGCTGGCACTGGGCAGCATGGTGGGGCAGAGATGAGGAATGAACCAAAGCCTGGGGCCCAGGCTCAGGGCAGGGGCTTCTCCTGAGAGCTCCCTCCTGCCTGGGTCTTTCTGCAGCTCCCACACGTCCAAGCAGGGCTTCCTGTCCCGGGCCTGGATCTACTTCAGACACTATATCTACACTCCACAGCGAGGTATGGCGTGGGGAGCTGAGGTCAAGAGTGACGGGTGACCTCACCCCTCTTTTGCATAGAACAGCTGCAGTAGAAGGTCCGCCCCTTTCCCCAAAACTCTTGTCATCAGGAAGAACAACCCCAGCTTGGGACAAGGGGAAGCCCCTGGCCTGGCCTTGGTGGTCCAGGGTCCTGTGAGCCCTCGCCCTTGTCCTAGGCCTCTTGGGAGGGATGGGGCTCCCGGGGCTGGATGGCGCTGGGGTTCACCACACCCCTCCTTTTGGGGACTGCAGGATTCCGACTCCCCCTGAAGCTGGTGCTTTCAGTCACCCTGACAGGGACGGCCATCTACCAGGTATGTCCTGCCTCTGTAGTGCCACTTGCCTCTGGACCCCTGCTCCCAACCCCCAAGGCTGAGATGGCTCAGGCCCTCAGCTCAGCTCTCCAAAAGCCCCGACCCAAATCCTGTCCAGCTGCTTCTGGCCATCTTGGGAATGCTGGCCTACCCAGAGGAGAGGGGATGGTAACTCTTGTTGGGCTCACACAGGGTCAGAGCACGAGTTTTGGAGTCACATAAATGTGGATTTAAATCCTAGCTCCTTTATTTACCTCCTGAGTGACCTTGGGCAAGTTACTCAACATCCCTGAAACAATTAGCTTAGCTGTGAAATGGAGGAAATAGATTAATTCCTTTTAGTTGGGAAGATTTAGTGAGATAATATATGTTTGATAAATCCCCACCACCACTATGCCCCCCTCAGAAAAAAAAAAACAAAAAAAAAATCAAAAACCCTGGAAGGTAGGTATGATTTTTCTCCATTTTACAGATGGAGGAAATTGAGGCTGAGAGATGAACTTGACTTGGCCAAGTTCCTACAGTTAATATCTCAGGGTAGCCAAAATTTGAATCCAGGTCTGTCCAGCTTCAGTGCCTGTGCTCATTTATAAGACACTTTGCTTTGTCCAACATGGAAAAATTGGAAATTTAATATTCTGAAGTTTTAGATAGATAGATGATTGACAGGCGGTCAGAGATACACACGCATACTTGTGCTGCTTGAAAGCATATCTGAGGCCTATGAGGCTAAAGTCGTATCTGTTTGTAATGTGCTGTTTGGAGGCATGAGGATGCTGCTCTAAGGGACAGATAAGAACACTGTGAAGGGTGATGGGCACGTGGAGGCAGCCCATGTGCTGCCAGAGTTTCTTCCCTGAAGTCTCAGAGCACACTTTTCCTGGGATGGGAGTGTCTGGTGTGAGCACAGCCAGGCCCTGCCGCCCTGATTTGGGGGTTCTTCCAGGTGGCCCTGCTGCTACTGGTGGGCGTGGTACCCACCATCCAGAAGGTGAGGGCAGGGATCACCACGGACATCTCCTACCTGCTGGCTGGCTTTGGGATCGTGCTCTCAGAGGACAAGCAGGAGGTGGTGGAGCTGGTGAAGCACTACCTGTGGGCTCTGGAAGGTGAGGCCTCTCGGGAGCCCCTGAGGGCCGGCAGTGGGGACCTCAGCTGGGATACCTGAGCTCTGTCCCAGGTGCTGCAGACATGCGGGGTGTCCTTGGGCACGTCCCTTCCCCTTTCTGCATCTTGGCTGCTTCATCTCCAAATTGGGGTGGTTGGAGCTTCCAGTTCCAAGTCTCTGAGACCTGAAGGTCACCTCAGCAGGCCGCTGTTAGCTTGTGTGGTGTCTCCCACCCCCACCCCTAGTGACTTTGCCCAGTTCTGCAGGCGTGGAGATGGGGGAGGGTGTGGTATGTGTGAGCTGAGGGGACAGCCCGGGGCCTTTGCTGCGGGTGGGGAAAGGGAAAAGGAGGCAGTGAAGTGGGACAGTGCGCCAGGATTCTGAGCTAATCCTCATGGCAGGTGGGTGGGGTCAGGCAGGGCGGACGCTTTCTCTTCCCCAATCCCTGTCCTCCAGGCACCTGCTTTCTCCTTCCTTCCCTTGACAATGAGCTCCTGGGCCCGGGAACTGTACTAGTCTCCCCTTCTGTGGTCTGATGCCTCCTTATCCCTTAGCCCTGTTTCCCACCTACGCCACCTCCACAGCCCTGTGGACGAGACTGAGAAGTATCCTCACTTGACACACGGGGAGGGAATCACCTGAGGTCGTACAGCCAGGCAGACGGGAGCCAAGAGGAGAACACAATCTCCTGATGCCCAGGCTGGGGCTCTCCATCACCTTGAGACAAAGCCTAGTGGTCAGGTGTCATGGGGCCTGCACCCTCTGCTGGCTTGGGCGTCCCTGGCAAAGGCACAGGCAAAGGCACCCTGGCTCTGGAGGAGTAACATGTGATCGTCAGAGTCTAGGCTGCCAGTATGGCAGGTGGAGGTGTGATTGCTCTGCAGCTCTTTCTTACCATTACCATCAGGGAGGGAGTAGGAGTGGGCAGGGGTATATGCAGTGCCTGCTTCCTTCCCCAACTACCACTCCCACCACTTTCCTGAGTGCGTCTGCTCCCTGGAACTGTGGCCAAAGCCCACAAGATAGACAGGTGACAAGTTCTGGATGGGCTGAAAATGACATCTCCAGGGAGATTTTCCAAGTTGGCTGCAATCTGGGCCACAGGCAGGAGCAGACATGGCCCACATCAGTCCACATCCAAGCTCACACCTTGCTCACTGCAGCCCTGTTAGGTCAGCATCATTGATCTCATCCCACAGAGCAGGAAATCAAAAGGCAGAGGGAGGAAGTGACATGTCCAGGACAATGGATTTGGTTTCTACTCAACACACCTGACACTTCTAATCACATGTTGCAGTTTCCAAGCCCAAAGGCTCCCACTTTGGATCTCCTTGGATGCAGGGGTCAAACAGATCAGTGTTTAACAAGGCAAACTGAGGCCCAGGAGGATTAGAGATATGCCCCAAGCACTCAGCAAGCCAGGGATGGAACTGAGATAGGTCTGAGCTTGGGGACCTTTTGGTCTGTTCTTAGCCTAAGAAGCGAATGTCTTCTGAGCTCCGAGAGCCTGTTTTAGGGCTGCCCACCTAGCACCTGGACTATAAGGCTGGCATCATTCACAGAAATCTCACACTCTGAGTCAGGCAGACTAGATTAGAATTCCTGCTCCATCACTTAGCAGCTGTGTGACCCCGGCAAGCCACTTTTCTCCTTTGGACCTCCATCTTCCTACCTGCAAAATGGGTGCTGAAGCTCTAAGGGCAACCTTGTCCTAGAGGCGCTTGACTGAGTAGGGGAGACAGACTGATCCACGGAATCAGTGCCCAGGAGGGGGCAGGTGCAGAGTCCCAGAGGAGGCAAAGTGCAGGAAGATTTTATGGGTACCAGGATTAGGAGGGACCCAAGTTTGGACACATTTGAGGTAGAGAGGAACAAGAGGTAGACAAATGGAGACCAAAGGCCAGGCTGGGGCCAAGGGGGCTGGCTAACCCTTCACCCCAATTAACCTGTTCACTCACCTGGACAGCCTCAGCAGGCAGGCTCCTCACCTCCTGGCAGAAACAGTCCAGAATGTACCTTCGCTGGTACCGTGTTGGCTCTAGGAGGGCAGAGCTGCACGTGTCCAGGGCTTTCTCCTAGCCTTGCCTTTCAGAGAAGTGCCCCCTTCTGCCCCGAGAGGAGTGAGCCAGGGACAGGCAGATCGGCCCCGGGTTTCTGTAGCGGTCATCCTCAATACTGGCTGTGCCTGAGAATCACCTGGTAACTTGTAAGAAATCCCAAGGCTCAAGCCAGACTTCAGAAACCTTGAGGGTGGGGCCCAGCCTCTGTGATGGGACAAGCCCTCCCCACGGTTCTGATGCCAGCCTGAGTTTGAGAACCACTGTAGCAGGAGCTCTACACATGTCGGTTGGCTGATTGATTTCAATCAGTTGCTATTTGAAATAGATCATTAGGACTCTGTCTTTGAAAAAAAAAAAACAACAACCCAGTTCAGTGGTTCTTAACCCTGACCGCACATCGGAATTACTGGGGTTGCTTTCCCAAAAGCTATGGCCTGGGTCCTATGCCCAGAAATTCTGATTTAATTGGTCTGGGGTACAACCTGGGCCATGGGAATTTGAACAACTCCAGGAGATCCTAATATGCTGTCAGTGCTGAGACCCACATCTCCAGAACCTGTGGCTACAAGGACCTAGTGCTTGCCTTTCCCGTGTGTGTTTGCTCCCCTCCTGAGTCTCTGATGGGAGCCAGGAACACTTCCCTTGGCTGACCAATGAGATCAGAGTGCAGACACCCTGGGCTCATTCTGGGTCTGCTTGGAAATGATTGCACCCCTTGCTCTGTCACTTCCTAGCAGTGTGGCTGGCGGGTCAGGCCCTCTCTCTGAGTCTCAGCTTCTTTGTTGGTCCCATGTCTCCCTGTGCCTCTCCTGTGGGGTTACTGTGAGGGTGTTGAGTAAGACTAGATGTGGATATAGGGTGGAAGGGTTGTAGCCCTGCATCCCTGCTATGCTAAATGCCAGGCTTGTTCACAACACCATGCATTCTCCCCCAGCTGCTGGTGATACAGGAAACTCATGATCTGTGCAAATGGACAGGGTGGGTGGCGACCCGGGGAGGAGATGGGTAGCAGTGGTCACTTCCCTCATTCTGATGGACTCAGGCCACACTGACGGGCGCTCACATCTTAACAAAGGCCACTGACGCAGGCCCTGATGGGGTTTTATGGCTCACAGCATGCTGGGAGACGGGCAGCCCAGCAGTGTGCCCAGCATGGGCAAGCTGAGGCTGGGAGATGAAATGACCCCCTGAAGCCCACACAGCCAGGAAGCCATGGAGCTGAAGGCAGATGCCACATGGGATGGAGTCTCTCACTGGGGGTCACACAGCAATGGAAGCAGCAAGACCGGGGTGAGGGCCAGGTCTGCAGCCTCAGAGCCGGCCTCTGTCTGTCTTGGCCACCAGATGTCACCTGGCAGTATTGGTCAACCAAGGTCATCGACTTATACTGGATCTGAGAACAGGGGATGTGACAAGATGTGACACCTCAGAGGGGGGTGTGGGGCAGGGATAACTCCCACCCAGGTACCATCCTGGCAGCAGTTCGGGGTCCCAGGAGACCCCCAGGCCCTGACCTCCCACTTTGCTCCCTTTCCACCTTCCAGTTTGCTACATCTCGGCCTTGGTTCTGTCTTGCTTGTTCACCTTCTTCATGCTGACCCGCTCGCTGGTGACACACAGGTGAGTGACAGGCTCTGATTCCCCCCGGTGCAGACGTGGGGAAGGGGTCAGAGCCCTGTGGGCCTGCAGGACCCCTGACCCAGGAGGCCTGTGGGGAGAAGCTAGGGGCTGGAGGGAGGGAGAGTCCCTGCAGGACCAGGCTCTTACTGAGCCCAGCTGCCCAGCTGCCCAGCTGCCCTGTGGTGGGTGGAGATGGTGGGGTATCCCTGTCCGATTGGAGAAACATCTGCGACTGATGTACGGCTGACGAAGGGCTGGCGTGGGGCCACCTGGGGAAGCTGGCATGCTACCTGGGAATGGAGATGAGGGAGGAAGGGTGCCACAGGCGGGAGGAACTGTGTGGGCAAGAACAAGTGTGAAGTGTGGGTGAGGAGTGGACTGGCTGGCGCTGGGGCACCAGAGAGATTATTGTGGGACATGGAATGCCAAGCCGCCTACCTTGCCCTTTCATGGTGAATGGTAAGGAGCGCTGAGGAAATGTGGGCAGAGAGGGAGAGAAGCTTCTAGCTGGGAGTAGAGTGGGTGGGGAGGGGAGGGCCAGGGACTTGGCAGGGAGCTGGTCCGTATGCTGTACATTTATCAGGCCTCAGGGTTCCTGCCCCAGGATCTTTTCTCACAGGGTTGGCTCTACTTAGGCTGGCATATCAAGGCCCTCAAGCTTCTGCCTGCCTGGAACCTTGCCTCCTGCCCTGACGGCCGAGCTGCCAATCACTTTCCATCCCTACTGTTGTGTCCCACGTTCCTGACTTGGCTCAGGTTGAGCCTTCTGCCTTAATTTGTCTTCCTTGATCCCTGCCCCGCCCCCCACCAGCTTAGTCTGATTCATCCTTTAAGACGCAACTCAGACATCACCTCCTCCGGGAAGCCCTCCCTGATCTCCCAGGCTGGGTTAGTAGCTCCTCTGGGCTCCCACAGCTCTGGGCTTCCCTGCCCATGGCCGTGGGTTGTACTTAGACTGGGAGTTCAGCCAGAGGCTGGACCAGAGCAGGAAATTAGGGAGCGTGTGTGCTCCCTGAGATCGCTGGCTTCCTCACTCCCACCCCAGGGCCAACCTGCGAGCTCTGCACCGAGGGCGCGCCCTGGACCTGGGCCCGCGGCCCCCGAGCCCTCGCCCCTCCCGCCAGGCCATATTTTGTTGGATGAGCTTCACCGCCTACCAGACTGCGTTTACCTGCCTTGGTGAGCGCCCCCTTGCCCACTCCACCTGACCTCAGCAGGCCCCACTGGCCCGAGCGGGGGAGGGGAGGGTTCCCAGCAGGTCTTGGCTGCCTCTTGGGGTCTGCCTGTGCTGGAGCTGGCTCTGGGGCTAAAAGCAAGAGGAGGGACCCACCTTGCCTTCCCTGCCCTCAGTGAGTCCACACAGGTGGGGTGGGGGGGCAGGTGCAGGGGCCCTTGGTAAAAGGATACCCGTCCCATGAGGATGGCTCCTGGGTGCCACCAGGGGTTTACACAGAAGGTGACCCAGGGCTGGAAAGTTCGAGGAGGCATGTTCCTGCTTTTGTAAGGGAGGGCAATATCATGATGGGCTGTCTCAGGAGGTCATCTCTGTCACTGGGAGTATTCAAGCATGGTTATGCGGCCATGGTTGGGGGCCGCAAGGAGGGCCCTGCTCTGAGAGAACTGGACTAGATTAACTTCAAGGACCCCTCCAAGCTCCGAGTTTCTGATTCTCCCCTTGGGCACTGCGGTGAATAAAGTCCTTGCAGATGTGAGGGGGCTGGGGCCATTGTTGCCGAAGCAAGGGCCTGATTTCTCCCTCTGCTGCTGGTTCCTTCAGTTCTCACCTTGCTGGCGGAGGTGGAAAAAGATGATAAAGGGGTGGACGAATCCCTAGCACTAAAAGTCATAATTCCTCGTATAGGTAAACTTTATGCCTCTGAAACCCTTTTGTACATATCCCATGTAAACCATTAGCCAACTGTTTCAACAGGCAACTTTCAGGTACCTACCATGTGCCAGGCTTTGGCCAGTAGGAATGCAAACATTAATTTCAAATACTGTCTTGTCCTCAAGGACTCAGGAGCAACTGGGGGAAAATGACATTTGCAAAGCACTCTGTGGTTTTCAAAGAGCCGCCACAGATACTGTCTCATTGGATCCTCACAACAGCCCTCCTGGGTAGGGGCTGCTTATCCCCTTTTTACAGAGGAAGAAACCAAGGCTCAGAGAGGTAAAATAACTTGCTCAAGGTGGCACAGCTAAGCAGCAGCAGAGCAGGTATCTGAAACCAGGTCTGCCCAGTTCCAAAGCCTGGGGCTCCTGGGAGGGTGGGCTGATGCCTTTCCCTGTTCTCCTCCCCATGCTGGCAGGGCTCCTGGTGCAGCAGATCCTCTTCTTCCTGGGGACCTTGGCCCTTACCTTCCTGGTGTTCACGCCCGTGCTGCATGGCAGGAACCTTCTGCTCCTCCGATCCCTGAAATCCTCATGGTGAGTGAGGCAAGGGACCGAGGGCTCTGGGACCGCTTTCCCGAGGACCACTAATAGTGACACCCGCCCCATCCCCTCACCCCCCACAGGCCCTTCTGGCTGACCTTGGCCCTGGCTGTGACCCTGCAGAACATGGCAGCCCACTGGGTCTTCCTAGACACTCACCATGGACGCCCAGAGCTGACCAACCGGTGAGGTTGCTCCTGGGCTTGCGCCTCCCTTAGGCCCTCAGCTGCTTCTTCGGTGTCTTTGTCCTTGTGCCCTTCTCCCTCGTCTGCCATCTTTCCCCTTTCTCTAATGGGGAGCCCAGTGAGCAGTAAAAAGAGCTTGCCTTAAAAGGGGTCAGTGACCCAGCTTAGTCCAAAATACCTCTCTGTTTACCTGTCACACGGCCAGAAATACCCCCATGAGCCTTTCCTGTTTTGGGGATCAATACTGCTTTCCCCTTTGCAGGAAGGAGGTTAACAGAAATATTATTTCCGTGCTAGCCCCAGGAGAGACTTAGAGTCAGTGGACAAGGGACCCAGAAGAGGGAGGTGGGGGCACCAGGGTCATAGAAAGATCCAGGTGGACCTGGACTTAAACCCCACTGACTAGCCAGACAGCCTTAGCAAAGTCTCGCAGACTCTCTGGGCCTCTGTCTCCCAGATGGGTGGGATGAGTGAGCTGGGTTGAGAGAGCAGACCCAGCCCAGAAGATGGGTACACAGAGGTGTAACCAACCAATACACGGCAGTTGTGGTCATCTAGGTCTGCCACTGACCCTGAGGAAGGGACTCTGTGTGAGGACCTGCCTCAGCTCTCTTCTCCCTGACCCCAGGCGAGCACTCTATGCAACCACCTTCCTTCTCTTCCCCATCAATGTGCTGGTGGGTGCCATGATGGCCGCCTGGCGAGTGCTGCTGTCTGCCCTCTACAATGCTGTCCACCTTGGCCAGATGGACCTCAGCCTGCTGCCACCTAGAGCCGCCACTTTCGACCCCGGTAAGGTTACTGGGCAGGAGCTGGGGGCAGGGGATGCTCAGGCTGCCCAAGCAGTGCGGGAGGGTCTGCCCTGACCTGGTCTCTACAGAGGATGTCTGTAACCCCAGGCTGTGGGTATGTGTAGGGGGCCATGTGCAGTGCACGTGTGACACGCTCACGTGCCCACGAGCTCGCATGCAGGGTGTGCAGGGCACTCCCTGTGTCTGTGTTAGGTGCCGGCTGGGGCCCCCCCGCACTAGCACGGCCATTCCCCACCCACCCAGGCTACCACACATACTGCAACTTCTTGAAGATGGAGGCCAGCCAGTCACATCCAGCCGCGACAGCCTTCTGCGTCCTGCTCCTGCGAACTCGGAGGCCCCAGCCCCTCACGGCCCCCCGGGATGGCCTCAGACTCGGGGAGGAAGAGGACGGTGAGCCTTTCCAGTGGGAATGGGGGGAATTGAGCCCACCCGGCTTCTCCCAGGAAGGAGGCACGCCCCCTCTCCCGCAACGCAAGGGAGACAGGGCTAGGAAAATGCCCACATCCTCTCTGGGCTGCCTGTGGGAGAGAAGAAGTGAGAATTCTCCTGGTCCGTCTCAGGGTAATTTTTCCCATAATACTAACATACACACACTTTCTGTCACGTGTGTGCACACACACTCACTCCTCACGTGGAGAATGAGACAGCCTCAGAGCTAAGGGGCTCCGTCACCCCTACCACCCCAGGCCACCCCCTGCCTCTCCTAAGCAGTACGTCCTCCCCCCGCTGCTGCCTGGGAAGCGTGTAGTATGGAGGGGGACCCTTGTCCCAGCCCTGCCTCCAGTCCCCTCCACAGAGCTCATCCTTTCCCTCTTCTGCTGGCCACCCAGAGGATGACACCTTGAGCCTTAACAAACACGCTTCTGCACCGCACACTCTCCTGGCTTCCCACCCTGTGAACGGGCACCTGGAGCCCCAGTCTCGGCCTCCCTCACCCTACATACACAAGGGGTTTTCAGCCTCTGCTCAGGTCTTGGTGCTGGGGGTGGGGCTTGGCTGGGTGTGTGTTGAGTGACTCACGGAAGGTCTCTTTTCAGGGATGCAGCTGCTGCAGACCAAGGACCGGGTGGCCAAGGGAGCGGGGCCCCGGGTAGGCCGAGGCAGGGCCCGCTGGGGTCTGGCATACACGCTGCTGCACAACCCAGCCCTGCAGGCCTTCCGGAAGACAGCCCTATCGGATGCCCGGGCCAACGGTGCCCAGCCCTGAAGGTGGGGAAGGCCACCCGCCGTGTCCTTGCCTGTGCTGGAGCACTTCCCATCCTCCCCGCCCACTCCCTCCCCAGCTCTCCCAGCATCTGTCACTCCAGCCATGGCAGCCTCTCTGCTTGGCACCAGCTCTGTCAGCAGGTCCCGGGGGTTCAGGGCCAGCCGGGGGTTGCTTTGCTTGGGTGGAAGTCTGTCAGCACTGTGAACCTCAAGCCTTGGGAAGGCTCTGGTCTGCCCCTTTGACCCTGGGAAGCCAGCTAGGGCTCTGGAGAAAGCAATCGGTGGTTTAGGCCCTCGGTCCAGGAGCCTCCCGACGCTGGCTCTGCCGCCAGCCTTCAGGCTTCACGGAGGCCTTCTCCTGATCGGGGCTGGTGATGCAGACCGGGACAACCTAGGATTCCAGCTGGGCCCACTCAGCCTTGGAACACACCACTGTGACCAGACACAGCGCTTCCTCTCTCCTGCAGCTTTCTCCGCTCCTCCTGGGGGTCCCTGTGGCCTGCAAGGCAGCCCAGGAGGAAGCCATGGGCTCCTACCTGGCAGCAGTCACGGCTCAAACCAGGCCCCACACCGAGCTGGCCACACTTGAGAGCCTGATATTTTTGTAGCTGGTATGCCTTTAGATATTATGAAAGAGGTTAGTGTGTTCCCTGGAATAAACTTGTCCCTAAGAAACAGTCTTCCTGAAGGGGAGGGGTACGTGGGGAAAACCACCCGGCATCTCAGTCAATCAACACTGTGTTTATGGGGCTTGGGTGGGGTTGGGGTACTCTGGTCAATGCTGGGCTGGGCACTGGATGGGGGGCAGAATGGGAACCGTGGCCACATCCCTTGGGGTGGTGGAGAGACTGGGGGCCTATGGTGCCACCCCTGAGCCGTGTGAGCACTGGCTTTGGAAGTGAGACTGATTCTGGGTCTTCGAGAATGAGCAGGATTTGGGGAGGAGGAGAGATTTCAAGAGATGGGGAGACAATATGAATAAAGGTATGGAGGTAGGAGGAGACTAGTATGCAGAAGGGAGGGCAACTGAGGGGGTCCCTCCCCCTGCTGGGGACTGAGGTACGGGCATGTATGAGTGAGGGTTTGGGGACCACTGTGGGGCTGGGGCTACCGAGGGTGGGGCAGATGTGGCCACCCCACACACCTGGATCAGTGGGGCCTCCAGAAATATCTGCACAATTACATCACATTCCTGCACCCAAACGACAGCCTCAAACTTGCAGGAAGCCAGGCAGGGCCAGGGAGCATCAACCCACCTTCGAGGATGCCCAGGAAGAGGGCAAAGGGGGCAGGGTCTGATCCCACTGCAGCCCACTGAAAAATGTCTTCCCAGCCCCGTGTTAGTGATTGACGGGGTCTCAGGAATGAGAAGGCAGACTGGGTCTCTGCCCTTAATATGGAAACAGAGTCATAATAAAGTGTAATCAGGCTGGGACACTGGACACTCAGGACTGTGTGAGCCAGAGGAGGGGGCCTAGTCCAATTGGGGGGGGGTGGTGAGGGAAAAGCATCCAGGAAGGCTTTCTGGAGGAGGTGGTACCTCAGCCGACCCTCAAAAGCTGACTTAGCCAAGTGACGAACAGGAGAAGGGTGTCCAGACTGATGGAACAGTATAAGTAAACGTACAGAGGATGACACATCGCAGACTGTTAAAGGAACAATTAATTAGCCATTCCAAGAGAGGTGGGGAGGGGTGACTTTGGAGAGCCAGTCAGAGGGGCCACGAACATCTGGCTGGGGAACTTGGGCTTCACCATGAGGGCATGGGGGGCCATGGATGACTTTAAAACAAGCGAGTAGCTAGTTCATTCAGAGCACAAATGTTCCCCAGCTGCCCCCGACTCAGGTCTTAGGCCCACATCCTACTCCAAGAAGCCAAGCCTGCTCAACTGTGAATGGAGCCAGAGATGTCAAGGGGTCCAAGCTGGGTTAGGATTATCAAGCCTTAGATAATCAGAGTCAGTGGGTCAGAGTCAATGAGTTACCATACCCTAGCCCATCCTTTGTTTTCTGAGGAAACTGAAGTCCAGAGATGGGCAGTGACTTACCCAAAGTGGCACAGCACAGGGGACTCGGCACCATCCTGCTGCTTTCCGTCGGAGGTGCAGTCATCCTTGACATGTGCTCTGGTGACAGCAGCTCAGCAGGAGCTGCAAGCTGACTGGGGGGATGGGGAGGTGCTCTATGTAGAAGGAGGAGGAAGCGGGGCTGGCCAGCCTCCAAGGCTCACAACTGCTACCCCACGTTCCTTGGCCTCCCTGCCTCCACTTTGCTGGGCTCAGCAGTTCTGGGGGCTCTAGTCAGAGGCTTCAGAGCCTCTCTCATGGGGTCTTGTCCCTATGCATAGCACCATTTGATCAGGAAAGGGGCAGGGATAAAGGCAGTAGGGAGACGTGTCTCTGACCCAGCACAGGTTCTACGGTCTCCAGGTTCTGACCCCATCCTAAGAGACCCACAGTTTGCTGCCAGGCCCTCCACCCCTCAAGTCAGTTCCTGATCCCCCTGCTCTGTGAGGAAAAGACTTTCCTCCAGGAATACTATTTCCTCTTTCTGGAAATGTGGGAGGAAGTACCATTCATTTCCTCTGGCTTCTCCTTCAAATATGTTCTCTTGTCCTCAGTCTCTCTGGGTCTTTCTCTTTCCTTCTCACCCCATCCTACATCCCCTCTCTCCTCCTTTCTCTCTCCCCTCCATCTTGCCTTGCCCATCCCCGCTTTCCTCACTGTTCCCTAACATCTCTTCCCGGAGCAGGAATGGGAAGAGAGGCCACAACCCAGGCACTTGATTTCCCCCATGCCCCCTCCAAAACACCTCCTTCAGGCCACTGCTCAGGGACCCCAGGGAAGCCTTTGCAGTGGTTGTCAGGCTCATGCCCCCATTTGTGCCGTGGGCTAGGTGGGGGGTGGAGGAGAGCATCTGCAGCTCAACCCAGCCCTGAACCCACCACCGGGCCACCCCTCCCTGCCTCACAGGCCCCAGAACATGTGGACAGGCAGGCTGGCTGTCCTTCCAGTCCTATCCTCCACCAGGGGCCCCCTAGATCCAGACAAAACACCAGGCAGATGCAGGGGAGCACCAGAAATGCTGTTTATTTCTCTGCCGCCCCCAGGCTGCCTGGTCTCTCTGGAGGGGCAGGCTACAGATGCATACCTGGAGAGGAAGACAGGGCAGGTGTCCAGGGTGGAGGGGCACACTGAAGGAGGAAGGGTGAGGAGATGAAGGACATTCTGGACACTCCAGTCCTGTCTGAGATGAGGGCAGAGCCTCCCAAGCCCCCAGGTCGTCAGAGAACGCCAAAGGTCAGCAGGAGCTCAAGCAGGTCAGAGAGCCTCAAAGCCACGCCAGCCACTTCCGCTACATCCTAGTCTCCTGTGTCCTGTCTGCTTCAGCCTACCTCCCTGCCAAGCCCCAAGCCCCAAGCCCCAAGCCCCGCCCATAGCCTCCGGCAGCTTGTCAGTCCCAGTGCCCAGAATTCCATCGGTGAGTCCCCCCCACCCAGCTTGGTTAGGGCGCCGCCCTGTCAGCACGCTGCCCCGAGAAGGGAGCATGGCATTGTTGTTAGCAGCAATTAGCACCGTAGACGGTGAGTTACGGGGTCAAATTCTGTCCTAGTCACTAGCTTTGAGCAAGTCTAGAAGTTGGGGCAGTGAGTGTTCCAGAAGAGATGAGAAAGGGAGGTAGGAAGATGGGAAGTCCCCGATGCAGGCTTCGAGAGTTGCCGAGCCCAGACCCCTGCAGCACTTGTAAGGGACGGCTGCAGAGTCAGGGGCAGGAGTCAACGAGGCATTGGGCCTCCTCCAGCCCAGCCTGGGTGGGGGTGGGGCTAGAAGGCATTGAGGAAGAGGAGGAGGAGGCTCTGGCCCAGCAGGAGCAGCCCTGGGGGCTGCTTCCCAGAGACCCCTCCTCCTGCTGCTGCAGCCTCGGGGCCCCCAGTACGGCTGAGGTAGATGATGACGACGTTGTCCTCAGGACCCGACGGCTGCACCTCATTGTCAACCGTGTAGCAGCCCTTACCCTCGGCCGCTTTGCCGTGGAACCTGCGCCCCAGTGCATCCTCGCCACCCTCGCCTGGTGTGGCCAGTGCCACGTTCACTGAGCTCTCCGCACTGCCCAGCTCGTTGGTGGCCAGGCAGCTATAGGTGCCCTCCTCCAGCTTGCCGAAGTCGGGGATGAGCAGGCTGCCATTGGCAAAGGCCTGAAAGCGCGGCCGGCTGCTGGCTGCCAGGACACCGGGCAGGGCACGCCCATCGGCACCCACGTTGGGGCTGGCAATCTCCACGGTGCCGCCGGGCGTCTGGATGTGCCAGTGAACCTGGGGGGCTGGCTGCCCGTCCACGTCACAGTGGAGCGCCAGCACGAAGCCGGGACGCAGCTCGGCGCCGTCCTGGCTGGGCTGGTAAGTGAGCTGCACCGAGGGTGCCGAGCAAGGCAGCGGCAGCAGGCGGTTCAGCCGTGTGCCCTTGAGCACGTGGGGTGAAGTGCAGGTGATGTTATCCTGCTCTGGGATGGACACAGCAGTGGTCAGGGCCCACGTCTTGAACCACACGATGCCACAGGTACAGTCGAAGGGGTTATCGTTGATCTGCAGGTGGGACAGTGCGGTGAGCGGCGCGAAGGTGCCCTCTGCCAGCGTGTGCAAGCGGTTGTGATTGAGCTGCAGTGAGCGCAGGGCGCGAAGGCTGCGGAAGGCGTCGCGGGGGATGAAGGTCAGCTCGTTGCTATCCATCTTGAGCAGCTGGAGGGCGCTGAGGTTGTTCAGATCGCTCCAGGCAAAGTCAGAGATGAGGTTGTGGCTGAGGTCCAGGCTCTTGAGTTGGCCCAGAGGGGCCAGGGCACCAGCGGCCACCCTGCGGATCTCATTGTGCGCCAGCCACAGCGACTGCAGCAGGGGCACCTCCCTGAAGACGCCCTCTGGTAAGCTCGGCAGCCGGTTGGCCGACAGGCTTAACGTGGTCACGTTGGCCGGGAAGCCGGGTGGCACGGCCTCCAGGTCACGGTAGGCACAGTCGGCGATCTGGAAGCCGTACTTTTCCCCACAGTCGCAGGGCTCGGGACAGGCCTGCACCAGGCCCACAAGGACCACCCAGCACAGCAGACGCAGCTCCTGCATCCTACCTCCTGCAGAGAAGGACATGCCACCAGGGTGACCCCGAGGACACGCAGAAGGCGCTCGTCCCTCTCAGCACCCTGACCCAGAGCTCTTCCCCATCAGAAGGACCTGCCAGCATTATCCAGCTAAGACCCAATACCACCTAGCCCACCACCCCCATTCTATAGGAGGGGAAACTGAGGCCCAAAGAAGGTCCAGGACTTGCCCGAGGTCATGCAGTCAGGAGCAGGTGAAGACCGGACGGAAGAGGACCCCAGCTCCTTCTCTGAGCAGAGAGCTCTCCCTGCATCGGCCAGCTCCGAGCTGACTTTATGGCTTGAGATCTGTTTTCCAGCCACCTCCTCCCCCCAGCACTCGGCAGAACCTCCCTCCTGCCCTCCCACATCCTGGCCGCAGTCCCTCCCACTAGAGCCCCCCATAGGTATGCTTTGCCCCGGCCTAGACAAGGCCCCTTGTGCAGTGCACACCACCCCCATCCGCCCCACCCACCGCTCTCCCGTTCCTACTGGCCCGTGACCACAGCAGACACCAGACCCTTTCTACAGAATCACACCCTTGGCCTATTCGGTTCAAACTACGCCAGGCAGCTGCCTAAATAAACCCCTGCCAGGACCTGTCAGCTGGCTTGGGTGAGGCCAGTGGCTCAACCCAAATACTGCTGAGATTTCCAGGGCTGCGGTTGTTAGAGGGACTGAGGCCCCCTGGACAGACCCAAGCAAGGGATTGTCCCAAGCACCCCAAACCAACAGGAAAGTGCCCAGGGGAGCCCAGGCCCTGTGCCCGGCAGGCTGCCCTCTCCTCCCACTGGCCCTTGGAGCCCTCTTCCAGCTGGCTTACCTTCAAACTACTCTTTCTTAGTCAAGCAGAGCCTCTTCTAAGATGGGACCAAAAAAGCAACAAAGGAAGAGTTAGCCCTGGACGGTCTGCAGGGCCAAGGGAAGATGAAGATGCTGGAGGAAGGGGCAGCCTGGTCCCTGCCCCACCTTCAGTCTGCACACCTGGGCCTGCCCTTTCCTTATCCGAACAGGGTGCCTGAGACCGTCTGCTGAGAGGAGGCTGCAGGAAGGAAGCCCAGGCAGCCCGTATACTTCCTCCTTCCAGCAAAACAACTGCTTCTCTGCAGCAACAAGGACCCGTGTTTCATAAGTGACACCAGAAACTTGAGGGGGAAAAGATGCCAAATTTTTGGATTTTTTTTCCTCTCTCGCTCACTTTTAGCAGCTTCAACTTCCTTAAAGACACAGCACTAGCTGGACAAGACCCAAGAAAAGATGTGGCCAGAAGGATTTTTATGGGGCGAAGGGTGAGAAACTGAATCCCGTGGAAGGTGGGAGACGTCTAACCTCACTTTGAACAAAAAAAAAATGCGCGGGGGTGGGGGGCATTCTCCAGGCTGAGACGGTGTGAGGGATTGTGTGTACACTTGTGTGCACATGTCTGAGTGTGGGTGTGACATCTCTATGTGCAGATGAGCTTGTATGTGTGTTTGTGTGGATGTGGGTGTGAGACCATGTATGGGTGAATTTGTGTGTTTGGAAATGTTTGGGTGTGTGTATTTGTGTAGTGTGAGGCTGAGTCTTTGTGTGTCTCTGTGTTTGTGTGGGTGTATGTGAGTCTGTCTGTATATTTGGGCGTGTGTGTGTGTGTGTGTGTGTGTGCATGTTTATGTGTAGAAGTGAGTGTGCATATCTGTGACTGTGTGTCTGTGTGGGTGGTGGGTGTGTTCCAGTGAAAAGCTGAGGCCAAACTGTATAAAACACCCACGATGCTCCGAAGCCTCAGTAAGAAGCCAAAACGTTAGAGATGTTTTTGTAAGAAAACACATCCTCCTGGCCCGCCTGTGTCAGGCCTGCCTGCTGGCTCTGAGGCTGGGCTGCCCTAAACACATGTAATCCCGGAGGTCCCCAGGCTCCAGGGCTCCAGCCCTGGCTCCCCACTGGGCTGGAAGTGGTGGGCGGGTGGGAGGCAGGGGTGTGACTGAGCTCCAAGCGGGTAAAAGAAAGCTCCGGACAGGAACCAGCTGGGCTTCAGTTTCCAGACCGGGATTCTGAGACACTCAGGCTCACAGAGATGGTTCCATCACCCAGGACTACCCACCTGGCAGCCAGGTGAGGTTGAAGGACATCGCTCCATTTGGAATAGTCTCTTTGTGGCCTCCCAAGTGCCTGAAACCCCACCTTAGGTGCCGCCTGTCTGGGGACGCAGCGTCGCTCCCTGGGCTCTGCTGTCCCAACACTAGCATCCTCCAGGGAGAGGATACTTGTGTCCAGTTCTTTGTTTTTTTAAATTTTATATTTTATACAGCAGGTTCTTATTAGTTACCCATTTTACACATATTAGTCTATATATGTCAATCCCAATCTCCCAATTCATCACACCACCACCACCACCCTGCTTTCCCCCCTTGGTGTCCATAACGTTTGTTCTCTACATCTGTGTCTCTATTTCTGCCCTGCAAACCGGTTCATCTGTACCATTTTTCTAGATTCCACATATATGCATTAATGTACGATATTTATTTTTCTCTTTTTGACTTATTTCACTCTGTATGACGGTCTCTAACTCCATCCACGTCTCTACAAATGACCCAATTTCGTTCCTTTTTATTCCATTGTATATATGTACCACATCTTCTTTATCCATTCCTCTGTCAATGGGCATTTAGGTTGCTTCCATGACCTGACTATTGTAAAATAGTGTTGCAATGAACACTGGGGTGCATGTGTCTTTTTGAATTATGGTTTTCTCAGGGTATATGCCCAGTAGTGGGATTGCTGGATCATATGGTAGTTCTATTTGTAGTTTTTTAAGGAACCTCCGTACTGTTCTCCATAGTGGCTGTATCAATTTACATTCCCACCAGCAGTGCGAGAGGGTTCCCTCTTCTCCACACCCTCTCTAGAATTTATTGTTTGTAGATTTTCTGATGTGCATCCAGTTCTTGTTTCATGTGTATATATTGTATTTCTCTGACATTAATAATAGCTTTTTTTTGAAAGCTTCATTCTATCTGCATTGCTGGTTTCTTCAAGTTGCATTTTTTTTTCTGTTAGCTTACTTATTTGGAACTGTCTTTCCTATTAGAGATTTTCTCAGTTAATTCACTTGACATAACTTTATTCTCATGTGTTTAATGGGAGACCCCTCTGCTAGAGAGGAAGCCTGCTCAAGGCAGACATCTTGTCTCCCCTGTTGTTGTTAACCCCTGGCACAGAGAGGATGCTCAGTAAATACCCCTTGACTCAATGAATGGGTGAGTTGCGTGGGCCTCAGCTGCCAGAAATGAAAGCACTTTGGAGGTCACCTTCTCCACCCCCTCATTTTAAAGATCAGGACCCTGGGCCCAGACCGGCTTCCTCAGAACAGGACATTTTAAGAATATTTCATACAATGTGGGAGACCCACCCTCTGTCGGGTGAGTGAGCACGTTACCAGACTTCCTGGGGGTCCTTTCACCCCCATTCCCCATCATCAAAGACCTTGATGGCAGCCCAACACTAGGCTGCCCTTGGAATCCCATGCAGAACAGCCGGGGGTGGAGGCAGGGGCGAACGGGGTGGTGCTATGGCAGGAGAAGCAAGAGGGACCTGCCCACCCAGGCAGAACTGAGTCTGCACACATTGGTCACTGACAGCTCTTCCCCATCTGCCCAGATCCCATCACCTCCTGAGGGTGCAGTGTGCCCCACCTCTACCAAGAAGGACAATGGGACAAGGGCCGTCAGGGTCCAGTGTGCCTCTACCGAGAAGCATGGTGTCCTCCAAGGTGCTTCACAGTGGGCCACGCAGGGCCACTCCCTGCTGAGCCTGAGAAGCGGTGGTACAACTCCAAGGACTGGGCTTTTCAACTCCTAGGCAGCCACCCCCCACCCCCACCCCTCGCTCTCCCTGCACCATCATCCCCTCATCGACTGAAAGTTCTTCCTGAAAAGCCCATCCCACAGGAGATAATGCGAGCAGGCAAGGACACAAACTGGAGGTCGGCTCCCCTTCCTCTTCCCAGCCGGAAGCTCCCTGTGGACCTGGAGATGGGGGTCCTCGGTGAGTATATGGATACCTTGACGGTCCCCAGATCACAGATGGAGGCCCAAAGGCCTAGGGCTAGAGAGCTTCTCTCAGACCCTAAAACCCCTCCACCATCCCTGGATCCTCAGCAGCCCTGCAACGGTGGAAGGGAGAATTAGGAGGTGGAGGAAAGGAGTCAGGTCTGGGAGCCCATCCTGCCAGCCCCATCCTGGCTCCTGTGGGCCTCAGGGTAGAGTGACCAACAGTCCTAGGATGCGGGGCTTTCAGTGTTAAAATCCAGACAGTCCCAGGCCAACTGGGACAGTTGATCACCGTAGCAGGGGAGGTGGTGCTCACTTCTTCCCACAGAGTTTTTCTTTCTGCTCCCCCTTCCCCAGCCCTCCGCAGGAGCCCAGCCCTTTCTCCTCCCATTCCTCCTGCCTTCCCCTCCCACCAGGGCGGCCAATCCCTTTCCTGCTGCAGAGGCTCAGCCAGCCTGACTCCACCACCCCAAAGAGGCCTCACTCCAGCTGACCAGGGGTCCACGTCAGCTTTTCCTGGAAGGCAAAAAAAGATCCTGGAGAGAGAGAGAAAATAGAGTGAGAGGGACAGAGCCCAGCACAGAGGGAACTGGAGAGAAACCGAGAGACTGAGAAAAGGGAGACAGAGATGGGGGAAGAGAGAAAGAGAGCAATCACCGACAGCCAGGGTTAGACCTGAAGGTAGAGAAAGGACGACACAGAAAAGGAGATGGAGAAAGAGGGTCCGCTGGGCCCTGAAATTGGCTCTGAGAAGAAGGAGACCGTTGGTGCTCAGATGTGTGGCCAGCCGTGGTTGGGGGCTGTTGCCATCATGCGGAGAGGGCAGGTTGGTCTTGATTCCAACCCCACTTTCCCTCCACACAGCTTGCTGGAATAATTGGGAGGAAGCTCAGTGGCTCCTGGCGGGACTTGGTGAAGCCTGTGGGTCTCCCAGGAGGAAGAGTCTTGCCTGTGCCATTGAGAATACAGTTTCTCTGTCCTACGTGGGAGTCAGATGAGATGGTCTGATGTCCTTCAGCCCTGATGTTCTAGAATTTCTAATGCCTACCTTCACACGAGGAGTGTGCGTGCACTCGTGCGTTCACGCACAATCATTTCTGTTTGCACGCACGTGAGCCTGTGCTGATTTTCCATATGTGCTTGTTGGTGCACGCACACTGCGGGTATGTGGGGACAGCTCGAGCGTCGGAGCGTTGTGTGGGCTCCCGAGGCTGTGGGTAGGGCCAGCAGGCCAGGCCCCATCTCCTCCCCTGCATCGGCCTCAGCCCAGAGGCCCCAGCCCAGGCAGAGCCGGCCTGGTCCCTGGCTGACCCTACCGTGATGCCCTCACTCCCGTTTCCTTTCCCACCCTCCACCTTCCTCTCCACACACCCCTCCCCTTCGCTCAGGTGTGAGGGCCTCTCAGCTCTTCTCCAGTCTCAGTTCTTCAGAACTTGGAAACCAGGAGGTGCCTCTCTGATCTGCCCCTGGCTACTTGTCTGGCCCCATCTCCACCCCGCTAACGGTGTCCAGCCTCACGCATCACCTGCTCCCACATTGGGGGCACTGCTCTCGTTCTTTTCTCAAACTGGACTCTGTAGGGCTCACTCCCTCTAGTCTATGGAGATTTTCAAATGCCAGCTCCCCAGAGAGGCCTTCCCCAACCACCTTACATAATCAGCCTTTGTCACTCTGTCCCCTCACCCTGCTTTATTTGTCCCTCTTCCTTTTTACATTTTTTTTGCCATGCCGCTCGGCTGGCAGGATCTTAGCTCCCCGACCAGGGATTGAACCCGGGCCATGGCAGTGAAATCGCCGAGTCCTAACCACCGGACCAGTGGGGAATTCCCCGTCCCTCTTCCTAACACTTACCTCTGACATATCTGTGAGTGTAATTCTTGTCCATCTCCCCAGTCTGAATATGAGCTCCACGTGGGTGGGCACTTTTCTGTTCACTGCGATACCCCCAGTGCCTGCCAAAGGGTCAGCCACTTAGCGGGTGCTCGGTAAATAGTGTTGAATGAATGAATGAAGGAAAAGACCTCCAGTCTCCTAACAGGAAGCCTCTGCCCCCCGGCCCTCCTCCACCTGCTCAGGGCCTCCCCAGCCCCTCCCTTCTGTGTGGCACTGCCCTCTCTGTCACTGGACACTCTCTAGCTGGCATTTCTGGTCCCTGCCGCCTAGTACCATCCTCACTGCCCTCTCCTGACCTTTCCCTTAGTTCGCAGGGGCCGTTTTCAGCAGCGGCACTAACTGCGGCATATTTCATTGCAATTATTTTTGTTCTTCTGCCCGCCAATCCCACAATTTCCAGAAATTCAGACCTCGGCCACACACCCAGGGCACATAGCAGATTTCTAGTTTTCAGCCCCACGCCTTCTCAAAGGCTAGGGGTGGGACTGGGGAGTGCTGTGAATGAGTGAGTCTTTGAATTAAGGTTCTAGACTGGGACCAGAGATATAAGGTCAGGATCCCAGTCCCTAGGTAGCTATGGTGCACTGGAACAGGCCAAGGCCACTTGTTAGGGGTCAGCTTGAAAGGCCAGGATTAAATGCAGGTGTAGATTTAGAGGGTGGGGCGGAGGTAGGTTAACACCATGTATGAAGCAGGGTTTGGGGTCTGAAATAGTAGCAATGGTCCCCATGCCTTGTTGGAAAGTGCAGTAGAGGCAGTTGGCAGAGGACTACAGAGTAATGCAAAGAGACAAAAGGAGAAATAGGGAGACAAGGGCAGAGAGAGAAAAAGAAGAGAGAGGGGAGCAGGTAGGGAGGAGACATGAGAGAACAGGGGTGGGAAAGGAGGGGCCAGCCAGGAGGAGTGTGGAGCAGCTCACCGACAGCAGAAAGCCCTCAGGACACCCGCTTCTCATCAACAGGCCAGGCTGCAGCGAGATTTCCATGCTATGCTGCTCCACACCAACCTGCAGAAAGAGGTTGCAGTCAGGGCTGCAGGCTTCTCCCAACCCTGAGGGGCTTCCTAGGGTGTACAAGTGGGGAGCACCAGCTGGAGATGGAGGGAGGAGAGGAGCTCTGGCCAAGGCTGCTGACCACGGGGAGGCAGGGTCACAGGGCCACGCTGACCTCGGCCCAAGGCTACCTCTCAGGGGAAGACAAGGAGACAGGAGGCCAGTCGGCCTGGGCAGGTGGCATTGGCTGCAAAGACCTCTGGGAGAAGGCCAGGCAGAACAGAATGCTGCACAGCATGGGGTGTAGGGGTTGAGAGAAGGGTGTGTGAGCTGGGGATCAGGAAGACTTAAGGGAGGAACTGGGAACTTGAATACTTTTCATAACAAAGTAAAGAATGCAGGCTTCCCTAGTGGCGCAGTGGTTGAGAGTCCGCCTGCCCGATGCAGGGGACGCGGGTTCGTGCCCCGGTCCGGGAAGATCCCACATGCCACGGAGCGGCTGGGCCCGTGAGCCATGGCCGCTGAGCCTGCGCGTCCAGAGCCTGTGCTCCGCAACGGGAGAGGCCACAACAGTGAGAGGCCCGCGAAAATCAAATGGACAGAGAGGGGCTTCCCTGGTGGCGCAGTGGTTGAGAGTCCGCCTGCCGATGCAGGGGACACGGGTTCGTGCCCCGGTCCGGGAAGATCCCACATGCTGCGGAGTGGCTGGGCCCGTGAGCTATGGCCGCTGAGCCTGCGCGTCCGGAGCCTGTGCTCCGCAACGGGAGAGGCCACAACAGTGAGAGGCCCGCGTACCACAAAAAAAAAAAAAAAAAAATGGACAGAGAGGCTTAATACAAAATACTACAGTCCTCTGCCTCCCACCCTTCCCTCCCCCATCCATTCCCCAGAGGCGACAACTTGGGATGTTGTCTGTTTTTAGTTCTGCTGTGGTTACACATATCGGGCCTGCCCATAACATTTGCAGGACCTGGGGCAAGGGTACATTTGGGGATGCACGTAACATATGTCTAAATATTTAAAAGTTGTAAATCCTGCAAGCTACATAATATGTTCTATTCTCCTACCTTTACAAATGTCCCTTCATTACCACTTGAAGGCCAAGTTCAACTTTAGAATTCTTGTACTCCTTGGAGTCCCAGCCTAGAACTAGACAGGCAGGCAGAGGACCCCCCACCTACAGCTGTCCTATTTCTCTTCCCACCCCAGGCTCCATCCTGTATCACGAGGGGCCCTAGGCATAGGGAAGTGAACACCACAGCCCTCACACCCAAGCTCTGTCCACATTCCCTACCTCCCTCGAACTGACTCAGGCCTAAGGGTACACACACCCTGGTGTAGTTCTGCCTGGGGAGGAGTGGTCAGGGTGAAAGGTTTACAGAGGCCCTGGAAGCAGGCTCAGGCCGTTTTATTTGGGCAGAGAGTTCCATGGCCCCAGCTCCAGAAGTTGGGGTGTAGGATCTAGGTGGAAAAGTCCCCTTGAAAGGCATGTCTCAGGTAGGAATGCCAGATAAAATACAGGACACCCGGTTAGACAACAATAATTTTTTAGTATAAGTGTGGCCCCAATATTACATGGGACATACTTATACTGAAAAAAAGCCTGGCACTGTAGGCTAGAGTCAGGGCCAAGCTCTCTAAAGCCTGGGGCTCAGGGCTGGGGCCCCACTGCCTGGAATGAAGTGATATTGACCTGCATAAATCTAAATTATATGCATAGAATACCTTGTCTTGATACAGAAACTTTTAGACAATATCTATGACTCTTTGCTATGCGTTGAATTGTATTCCCCCCAGAAAGCTATGTTGAAGTCCCCCAGTACCTCAGAATGTGATGTTTGGAAATAGGGTCTTTAAAGAGATAATCAATTTAAAATGAAGGCATTAAGGGGGGCCCTAATCCAATAAAATTGGCGTCCTTATTAAAAAAAAGGGACACAGAGGGAACACCGTGTAAAGACACAAAGGAGGATGCCTTGTGAAGGTGAAGGCAAGTATTAGAGTGATATCTACAAGCCAAGAAACCCCAAAGGTTACCAGCAAACCCCAGAAGCTAGGAGCCATAGAGCGGGTGTTCCCTCACAGTCTCGGAGGAACCAGCCCTGCCGACACCTTGGTCTCAGACTTCCAGCCTCCAGCACTGTGAGACAGTAAACTTCTGTTGTTGAAGCCACCTGGGTCTTGGTGCTTTGTTGTGACAGCCTTAGGAAACGAATACGCTCTTCTACGGAAAATCACGTTTTAGCTCACTTATATGCTCCCATTCTTCTCTCCCCCATTCCTCCTGAGTTTTGCTAGTTAAAATAGTTTGGGTTCTTCTATCGGTTACATTTGCGCTCTAAACGCTGCATCTTCCTTCCTCCTCCATAGAGTGGAGACACCATCTAATGCCTTCCCGCTATATAAAATGAGAAATTTACCGCTCCTATCTCTCCTCTTCCCCTCCCCCCATTCATCTGCCTCTCAACCTGTCTGTAATAGTCTTACATTTTAAAAGATGATAATATTTAAATGCTGTTTTGAAATCATAATTATGACAGTTGCATTTTGTCCTTAGATCGGTTTTAAAAGTTAAAAAAATCAATGAACCAATATTACTATGAGTATAGTCCACTGCTGAGTGAAGGAATATGTACCCAAGGATTATATTTCCTTCCCTTCCGATCCAGTGTCGTGAGGCCCAGGCCACTCAAAGGGTGGTTAAGAATGCATCAAGGTCGCATGTATTCAATTTCCTTAGGCTCCATCAACTACTCGAAGGCTTGCCATGTTTTCATTTGCTTTATATTTGGGTGATGGCTGTTTTGTACAGCTTTTGATTTTCCTGGAGTTTCTAATTGCTTTCTTTATTCTTATTGTCAAAAGAATAATGTGCCTTCACCAAATCCTAAAAATGACCCAGCTTTGTATATGTCTCCTTGTGCTGACGTTGCCTCCTATTAAAAGCCCCTGCTTTCCTAGTGCCTCGCTTTATTGACATACGAGCTTCTTCTGTTTATTTTTGCTTTTCAAGCAGCTGGAAGCCCTTTGAAACCCTGAAGCCTTGTCAGTTATAGATCCCAGAATGAGGCTGGGCTTGAGAGGGCGTGTCATCAAACAGCCCATTTGAAGCTTCATGCTCCACCCCGATACTCCAACATGAAGTTCCCTCTGGAACACCATCAACGCTAGGGAACTTTCTATTCCAAGGAGGCCCATCGCTTTGGAGAAGTTTGAGGTCCCCTTCTTGGAAGAACTCCAACCATCATCAGTGTGTTTTCTGGAGCCCTTTGCCCAGTCCCAGCTCAGTGACTGCCCTCAGGAAATGCCCGGTCTCTTGGTTTATCTTTGTCTTCCCCCTTCATGAGGGTCTCACATGAGAGAAACCTAACTGTCCACCCGGGAAAATGAGAGCTCTTCACTGGCTCTTCTCCCTACCACGTCCCATTGGGCACTTTGGTCTTTTAGCCCATGAGGCCTCCCTCCCAAGCAGAAAGGCTGGTTGGGGGTGGGAAGGGGGCAGAGGGGAGATGGAGGGCACCTCGATTCACCGGCTCCTCTTTAAGGTGTGTGAGCCATTAGGCTGAGGGTTACCCCACATGCCAGGGTGGGGACATTGTACTCAGAGGCAGCAACACCTACACTTGAAACCCTATCTTTTCCAGGCTGTTTCTCTGATGATTCTAGAGAAGAATCCTCCAGTTTAGGGCTGGAAAGGGGTTTGAAAAAAATTAATTAATTATACCCCTGTTTTTAACCTTTTTTTTTCCTACTTGAAAAAAATTAATTAATTATACCCCTGTTTTTAACCTTTTTTTTTCTACTTGAGGCAGGAATTACCAATGATTTTTGATTATTACCAAAAATCATATCTACCATTCTGTATCTACCATGTGCCAGACCCTTTATACAAACCATCTCCTTGCAACCACACAAAAGGTAGGTATTCTTTTTTTTTTTTTCTTTTTTTTTGCGGTACGCGAGCCTCTCACTGTTGTGGCCTCTCCCCTTGCGGAGCACAGCTCCGGACGCGCAGGCTCAGCGGCCATGGCTCACGGGCCCAGCCGCTCCGCGGCATGTGGGATCTTCCCGGATCGGGGCACGAACGCGTGTCCCCTGCATCGGCAGGTGGACTCTCAACCACTGCGCCACCAGGGAAGCCCCAAAAGGTAGGTCATTTTATTGCCCATTCTAGAGAAGGGACCACTGAGGCTGAGGTTAAGGAATTTGTCAATGTCCCCTTGCTTAGGAAATAAGGGGACCAGAGTTCAAACCCGCCTCTGTCTGGTTCTCAAGGAGCCCAACAGGCTGGATTGGTTGTGGCTTCAGCAGGAAAGGGGAGGATAAAAAGACATGAAGGTGGAATTTGACCACAATGTCAAGCCCCCAGAGGGCCAGTGGGAGGAAGGGAGCCAGACCCAGCCTGCCTGTTGGCTTTTCTCTTGTGGATACCTAGGAGCCGGTGCAGAAGCTTGGATGTGAGCGCTGCAGGATAAGAGCTGGGATTTATGAATTCAGCATCTGGTGCAGATGAGATAGATTAGAAAGGGGGAGAGAAGGGGAAGGGGGGTACAGGGAGAGTTGTTAGAAGGCTGTGTCAATCGCCCAGAGAAGAAGCAGTAGGAAGGCGGGAGCAGTGGAGTGGGCAGGGGTGAGAGGTGGTGAGGAAAAGACCAAATGGGCCACAAGTTGGACCTGGGGTGAGCAAAGGGGCTTTCCCTGGGCTGGCAGAGAGGGCAGTCACTGCTTCTGGGTGAGGTTCACAAAGGGATGGTGAGAGGGAGCAACTTAAGCAGTCCAGAGACCCTCATTCATTCATTCCACTCTATCTCTTGGGCTCCTGTGATAAGACAGTAATGAGCCAGCTTCTGGGGACAGAGAGCAGGCGATGAGGTTGACAGCAGGCTGCCTTCATGGAGCTTAGGGATGCCTCTGAGAGAGAACTTTCTGAACAAGAGTTCTCCGCTCCCCTCCCCCATCCCTTCATTGACTCTGAGAATTTTCAGGGCTGGGGGTGTGAGCTTCTGGGGGAAGGGCGAGTCTGGCTGATTCCCTTTCCTGCTCTTCCCCAAACACAAGCTGACTCTTTACCCAAAATACGCTCCAAGTCACGTACATTCCCCAGGGCCCTTTCCACACCTGTCCCATTCTCCGGTTTCACTGGGGGACTTTCCTTTATGTTTTCTTTTTGTCTCAATTCCATTCGAGGCAGTTGTGAATGTCCATCAAAATGACTGCTGTAAAATGTTAAAGTAATGAAGTAGCACTATTCATCTATTAAAATGGCTGAAAAAGGAACATTGTTTAAAACTCTAAAATTATCAGGTTCTAGCTGGGATGCAGAGCAACTCATACATTTCTGGGGGAATGCAAAATGGTACAGCCACTTCGGAAAACAATATGGGAGTTTATATTTACTGTACAACCTATCAATTCTACTCTTAGGGTTACTCAAGAAAAATAAAAATACATGTTCATACAAAAACCTGCATACATATGTTTAAAATAACATCATTCATAATCACCCCAGACTGAAACAACACGAATGTCCATCAGCTAGTGAATGAATTAAAAGAAACATCAGGGGTATATCCGTAATACGGAGTACTTCCAAGCAATAAAAAGGATTGAACAACTGATACGCACAACATGGATGAATCTCAGAAGGATTATGCTGAATGACAAACAGGACGACCAACTTTTTAGAAAGACAATCCAAGACAGCTATGCCAGGCCAGACCAAAAAAAGAAAAAAAATTAATAATATAATATGTAATAAATAGACACAGATGAGCTATTACTTTTTAAATTTTACTATACAAAGATAAAAATAGGTGCTTATTTGAAATTATGTATCATTCTGTATTGTTTACTTTCTGCTACATAAATGCTATTATTTAAACAAAACAATTAATAATAGCAATTAGTGGTAATTAATAGTAGAATTAATTGACATATGTATGAGAAAAAATAATATTTTCATACTCTTTCTATCCTCTGATACAGCAATTTATTTTAACTTTTAAACTCTATTATATATTTAAATTTTATAGACTAGGGACTTCCCTGGTGGTGCAGTGGTTAAGAATCCGTCTGCCCCAAAAGACAACCCTCAGAATGGGAGAAAATATTTGCAAATGAAGCAGCTGACAAAGGATTAATCTCCAAAATTTACAAGCAGCTCATGCAGCTCAATAACAAAAAAACAAACAACCCAATCCAAAAATGGGCAGAAGACCTAAATAGACATTTCTCCAAAGAAGATATACAGACTGCCAACAAACACATGAAAGAATGCTCAACATCATTAATCATTAGAGAAATGCAAATCAAAACTACAATGAGATATCATCTCACACCAGTCAGAATGGCCATCATCAAAAAAATCTAGAAACAATAAATGCTGGAGAGGGTGTGGAGAAAAGGGAACCCTACTGCACTGCTGGTGGGAATGTGAATTGGTTCAGCCACTATGGAGAACAGTATGGAGGTTCCTTAAAAAACTACAAATAGAACTACCATATGACCCAGCAATCCCACTACTGGGCATATACCCTGAGAAAACCAAAATTCAAAAAGAGTCATGTACCAAAATGTTCATTGCAGCTCTATTTACAATAGCCCGGAGATGGAAACAACCTAAGTGCCCATCATCGGATGAATGGATAAAGAAGATGTGGCACATATATACAATGGAATACTACTCAGCCATAAAAAGAAACGAAATTGAGCTATTTGTAATGAGGTGGATAGACCTAGAGTCTGTCATACAGAGTGAAGTAAGTCAGAAAGAAAAAGACAAATACCGTATGCTAACACATATATATGGAATTTAAGGGAAAAAAATGTCATGAAGAACCTAGGGGTAAGGCAGGAATAAGGACGCAGACCTCCTAGAGAACGGACTTGACGTTATGGGGAGGGGGAAGGGTGAGCTGTGACAGGGCGAGAGAGAGTCATGGACATATACACACTAACAAACGTAGTAAGGTAGATAGCTAGTGGGAAGCAGCCGCATGGCACAGGGATATTGGCTCGGTGCTTTGTGACAGCCTGGAGGGGTGGGATAGGGAGGGTAGGAGGGAGGGAGACGCAAGAGGGAAGACATATGGGAACATATGTTTATGTATGACTGATTCACTTTGTTATAAAGCAGAAACTAACACACCATTGTAAAGCAATTATACCCCAATAAAGATGTTAAAAAAAAAAAAATAATCTGTCTGCCAATGCAGGGGATACGGGTTCGAGCCCTGGTCCGGGAAGATCCCACATGCCGCGGAGCAACTAAGCATGTGCGCCACAACTACTGAGCCTGTGCTCTAGAGCCCACGAGCCACAACTGCTGAAGCCCGTGTGCCTAGAGCCCATGCTCCACAACAAGAGAAGCCATCATAATGAGAAGCCCGTGCTCCGCCACTAGAGAGTACCCCGCACGCAGCCACGAAGACCCAACGCAGCAAAAATAAATAAATTTATTTTTAAAAATTTTATAGACTAACTATTGTATATTCTTAAGATACATACATGTAACACTTCTAAAAAAGGAATATATAAATGTAATAGTATCAGTTAAACAGATATTACCTATATTTAATAAAAAGTAACGACATATTTCCTTCTATCCCATGCTATGGTGGCATATTTTTACTCTTTCAGCTTTCTTTCCCAGTAACACCTCTCTGAATTGCCTGCAGCCTTTATGACATCGTTCTTTTCCTTTATGTAGTGGTAAAATGGAATAGAGACAAATGTACACTTTGACCTGCAGCTCTGCTTTTATCAAGCCCGCACTACACTGGTTCCTAGTGTCAGCTCAATGTGATGACATCGTGCTAGACAGCCTCTCAAGAAAAGTGTTTGAGACTGGAATACTTAGGATTTAACTTCTTAGCATCAGCAGAGTTTTAGACTTGTAGGAATTAATCTCCACCACTCCAAGAATGCCCATGCTCTTTGTAGGTATAGGCTCGTTTGGGGAGACTAGCTGTTTGTCAATCAGGTCTTTTGTGTCCATAAATTCCTCCTGTAAGCTCTCCATGTCTAAAATGTCCATCATTTTAAAACATCTTGAAGCACATCAAATGTCATTGCAAGTTAGACCCCATTTCTCAGGAAAAATGGCTTTAAAGCACAGAGGCAATTTGAACTTGTGAAATTGAACTTGGATTTCAAATAAGTGACAGCAAAGGAATCGAGAAAGTCCTCTTCAACTTGGCTGTCCTTTACTGATGATAAGTTTTTGAGTTCTGAGGCAGTCTTACTTCCAAGAAATGAGTCATTTTTTTCACTGGATGAGTTTTTGTCCAACCTACACCTGAATGGAACTAGTCAGGTGCCCTCAGTTCATCCTTTTCTGCAGTCTCTTCAAAGATCATCAAACAATTTTGGAGAAATGGCATGTAGACTTCCATTTCACAGTAACCCCTTTCTCCACTCTCATGCTCAATGTAATTTTTTTTTTTTTTTGGCCAAGCCAAGTGGCTTATGGGATCTCAGTTCCCCGACCAGAGATTGAACCTGGGCCGTGGCAGTGAAAGCCCAGAATCCTAACCACTAGGCAACCAGGGAACTCCCTCTCAATGTACTTCTAAGTTAGAGAAGGACATCCTTCTGGTCCCACACTTGGAAAATATTATTTTAGAGCAAGCCAATGTTTTGTTTTTGTTTTGTTTTTTTTTTTGCGGTACATGGGCCTCTCACTGTTGTGGCCTCTCCCGTTGCGGAGCACAGGCTCCGGATGCGCAGACTCAGCGGCCACGGCTCACGGGCCCAGCCGCTCCGCAGCATGTGGGATCTTCCCAGACGGGGGCACGAACCCGTGTCCCCTGCATCGGCAGGCGGACTCTCAACCACTGCGCCACCAGGGAAGCCTGCAAGCCAATGTTTTAACATCTATTCTATAAGACATCTTGTAAGCATATGTCTAAGGAGGCTATCTCCTTCTGCTTCTATAAATTAAAAATGTCATTAAGTGCTTCTTCATGCTTTCAGGAGATGGAAAAGTGACCTAAAATTTCATTATGAAAATCTCAATATCATAGGTAAGCAAATCAGATCTCTTTTTAGCAGTGTTATGTAAAAGGTGTGCAGGACATTTAGCTGGTAAGATTTTAAAATTTTTCTTTGGTGAGAAATTTTTCTTTGGTTCATAGACTGAATGGAATTTTCCAACATTTACATTTGCACCGTTTGCCAATATGCAGACAGATGAATAAAGTTAGCATTTGGGTAAGATAACAATCTTTTGTTTCATATAATCTGTGATTTCTCTAAGATCTTCAGAGAAACCCAGAAAACACTTTAAAACTCTATCTTTCAACTCAAAATACCTTGGAGCTTGGGAGAACCTGTTTCGGTTGCCATGTTCAGTGCGCCGCTTGATATGCTACAGAATGTGTGCTTGTGGGGACAGCTTACAGAATCAGTTCTGCCCTGCAAAGGGCCGACACATCTGTTAAGCAAAATTTCCCGGGCTTCCCTGGTGGCGCAGTGGTTGAGAGTCTGCCTGCCAATGCAGGGGACACAGGTTCATGCCCCGGTCCGGGAAGATCCCTCATGCCGCGGAGCGGCTGGGCCCGTGAGTCATGGCCGCTGAGCCTGCGCCTCTGGAGCCTGTGCTCCGCAATGGGAGAGGCCACAACAGTGAGAGGCCCACGTACCGCAAAAAAAAAAAAAAAAAAAATTTCCCCATTTGTTTCCCCAAAGGACATTTTCGTCACAACCTCTGAATCAGGAAATGTAACTTTACTTAGTTTCACAAGGCAATCGAGAAAACAATACAATAATCAGAGTTCATTTGTGTGATGTGCCCAGTCTAATTCAGTGGCTGCTGTGTTCACTTGAGCATTAGTGTCTTTTGGGATATGAAAAGTTTTGATTGACTTAGAAGTACCTGTCTCATCCGAGACTTGTAAATAGATCCCTCCCTCCCCAGCCAGGCTGCTGCACTCAGCCTGTAAGGTACTCCCCATTGCAAGGACCACAGAAGATCATCTCTTGGAACAAAACAAGAGTGTGTCATCTCCCCAAACTAGAGCTGGGTTTCAGGGTGACTTTCCTAGACTGATGCACAGCTGGTCAACTGTGTAGCTGGAAAGGTAGGAGGTGATGCTGTAATCAGTGTAGCTGCTTCTGGGCCTTACACATGACGGAGAGAAGAGGATTTCACTAACATAGTATCCTCAATTCTCTGCATGGGGGAGGTGGGCAGGGAGAGTGAACAGATGCAGCTACTGGAATGCAGCCCACATTCATGGAAGAGGGAGCACGTTGGGTGCACAGATCAGTTGCACCTTTGTCATCAGTTACCCGTGGGCAGGCCTCTCTCTGCTCCATTCAGCTGCTCCTCCCCTAACATCCCACTGGGGAACAAGAAGATGCTCTGTCAGAGTGAGTTGGACCAGGCAGAGGTCAGCTGTTTAGAAACAGGCTAGGCCACCAGACTACAGGTTAGCTACAAGTGAGGTCAGTGGGAGGAGAAAAGTAAACCCCAGCCTGCGGGCTGATCACAGAGAGCCCACACCAGATGACGGGGAAATATCTCTTGCTGTTAGTAATTACATTGTCTCTAGCTGTTCTAGGAACAGCTCAGAGAAGGAATAATCAGCTAAAATGGATTTAAATGATTTTTTTTCATTTAAATAGTCTCATTTAAATCAAGTAAAGGGGAGAGAAAAAAATCCATCAAAATTAACATCAGAGCATAAAAATGCATGGAGATGGGTGTTTGCAAAACCTCTCCGTGGGGAAAACCAGCGATTGGGGATGTTTAGTGACTAGGGACATTCATGTGTGCTCAAATTGCTTTGGACAAATATACTTTTTTGCCACAGCGGAATGCTGGTTCAGTTGGACAATGTCATTTTTCCATGCCTCTCAGAGTTACAGACACCAAGGAGCTGGTGGAGATGTGGGATTTGTCAGAGGACAGATATGGGATCCAGAAATAGTCCAGAGCCAGTCAAGAGAGATGAAAAGATAAACAAGGCCTGACAAAGCCACCAAGGGAATGGGGACTTGCCTTAGCAGCAGCTCTGGGGGAAGGGTGAACAGATTTTAGCCCACGGGGCTTTGTCAAGAGCAGCTGAGACTAACAGACCAGCTTCCTGCCTCAGTCACTAGGTTGGGCCAGGCTGCTCCTGAAACACACGTATGCAATCTAGTTGCAAGAAGTTGGAGACGGTAAACATGGAGAAAGCAAGGCAAAGGTGACAGGGAACTCAAGTAAGTGGCAAAAATGTTTGCATCTCTAGCTATTGTTTTGGCTTTATTTGAGACTGCCATCATTAACCGTGTGACTCCACTGTTGTCACCCAGTCACTGTCTCCTGCAGGAGCAAGGACTTTAGAGATCTTCTTCCAAACGATGTAGCTCTTTTAAGTAACAAAATTTCCCACTCTGTGACTATGCATATTTCCAAGGTAGAGGATATGTTTCCAGATCTCTGGTAGTTACAGCTGTGAATGGGCAGAATCTAGCTTCTAAGGAAAAGAAGGACGAGGGACCAGGCACCAGGTCTCCCAGCCTCCTTCTCTGTCTCCTGAGTTGAGCAACTGTTTGTTCATTCATTCATTCATTCATTCATCCATTCAGGAAACACATATTTAGTACATCATGTTTCAAGAGCAGTCTAAGTTCTTGGAAAGAAAAGTAAGGGGACTATTCCTTCTGCCCTTAAGGAGTATACCTTCCAGGTTTCTGATGTTATCCAGGATTTTGGTCTCAGCAAATGATGACTGTATCTTGTCAAATAAATGCAAATCCATGGGCTTCTCCAGTGGCGCAATGGTTAAGAATCTGCCTGCCAATGCAGGCAACACAGGTTCGAGCCCTGGTCAAGGAAGATCCCGCATACCGCGGAGCAACTAAGCCCATGCTCCACAAATACTGAACCTGCATGCCACAACTACTGAGCCCGCGTGCCACAACTACTGAAGCCCGTGCGCCTAGAGCCTATGCTCCGCAACAAGAGAAGCCACCACAATGAGAAGCCCACGCACCACAATGAAGAGTAGCCCCCACTCACTGCAACTAGAGGAAGCCCATGCACAGCAACGAAGACCCAACGCAGCCAAAAATAAAATGAATAAATTTATTAAACAATAAATAAATAAAATATGCAGTTTAAAAAACACACACACACACAAATCCAGACTTAGGTAAGAGACTTAGATAGAGACTTTAATTAGAAAGACTATTGCAATAGGGAGAACACTCGCATCTCAGAAATCTGCAAACGTATTAAAATCAAACAGAAAAAGGGTTTTCTTTTATAGGGTAGAGGAGAGGCAAGTATAGATAAGCATAATCTTTGGAGGGAAAGCTGAACATGCAAGGGGAAATACCAGTGAGGTTTGGCAGGAAAAGTGTTCCGTTGTGGTCGGGCAATTCTCAGGAGAGGCTGATGGTGGGGGGCATATCCCAGTGTTTTTGTGCTTGCTCAAGCTTGGGGGAAAGCAGGGTTCAGGGGCCTGCAGTGAAGACAGAAGCCTGCCTAAAGTGTGGTCAAGGTAAAGCAGAGGTTAACCAAGAGGCAATTGTGGACCCTTGGTCCATCTGCAGACACTTTTTTTTTTTTTAAATGTTGGGGGTAGGAGTTTATTAATTAATTTTTGCTGTGTTGGGTCTTCATTTCTGTGCGAGGGCTTTCTCTAGTTGTGGCAAGCGGGGGTCACTCTTCATCGCGTTGTGCGGGCCTCTCACTATCGCAGCCTCTCTTGTTGCGGAGCACAGGCTCTAGACACGCAGCCTCAGTACTTGTGCCTCACGGGCCTAGTTGTTCCCCGGCATGTGGGATCCTCCCAGACCAGGGCTCGAACCCGTGTCCCCTGCATTGGCAGGCAGATCCTCAACCACTGCGCTACCAGGGAAGCCCTCTGCAGACACTTTTGATAAGTGTCGGGTGGGTGGCCGAAGTCCAAGACCAGTGCTGATGAGCTGCCCTCCTGCCATTTTCCAATAACCATCCACTCACACACACACACACAGACAGACCCATAGGGCTCCTCTCCTGTGGTGATTTTGATTGCTTTACTCTATATTTTATATTTTTCTAGGCCACAAGCAGTAGCTTTGCTTCCAATGGGTAAAATTCAACCTAGTTATCCCCAAAGCACACCCTATAGCCAAAGAAAATGAGGAAACAGGTTCAGATATATTCTTCTGTCTCCTGGATAGAAAAGTCAGAAGAATGAGAATAGAATTTGTAACTTTCAAATCATGAGACGAAAAATAAAATAAATAAAACTTGACCAATCTACCAAAAAGCAAGAAATAAGGAGGGGAAAAAGGCAAGAAAAAAAAAACACGGTAGAGAGAAAACTCAAAATAAGGTATTAGGAAGAGATATGAACATATTAAGTACAATAAATTATGAACAATTTGTTATCAAAGAAAAGAAAGGTGCTCAATCTGGATTTTGAAAATCCAGTTACATGGAATTGTGTGATTTACAAGCGTTCAGTTATCTATTGCTCCATGACAAACCACTCCAAAACTTAGTGGTTAAAGACAAAAATGTTTCTCACAGTCTTGTGGGTTGGCGATCTGGGCAGTTCTGCTGGTCTCGCCTGGGATCACTCACGCAGCTGCTGCGTACCGCAAAAAAAAAAAAAAAAAAAAAAGGAGACACAAATAAACAGCATTAGGAGCAATACTGAGGACTTGATCATGTGGATAAATAAATACAAGAATTGGCTATAAAAACAACATTAACATATCACAGAGGAAATCCCAAGGAATCTGCAAAACATTCTTAGAATAATAACTGAGTTCAACAAGGTTGCAGAATGTAAGACTGACACACACAAATCATCACATTTTTATGTACTAATAATGAACATGTGCAAACCGAAATTAAAAACACAGTACCTTTAATGATCACCCCAAAGAAAATGAAATACTTATGTATACACTTAGTAAGATATGTACAGAATCCACATGCTGACAATTACAAAGTGCTCATGAAAGAAATCAAAGACAACTGAAACAAATGGAGAGACATATCATGTTCATGGATTAAAAGACTTGACATAGTAAAGATGTCCATAAGTTTAATACCATTCCTATAAAAATCCCAGCAAGTTTTTTTTTTTTTTTAAACATAGACAAGCCTATTCTAAAAATGTTAGGGAAAGGAACAGCCCCTAGAATCATTACAAGGCAAAGTAAAATGGAAAAAAATCACTCTACTTGACACTCAGTACTACTGTCTAGCTACAATAATTCATAGAGTACGGTATCAGTCAGTGGAGGGATAGATACATAGATCAATGGAAGAGAATAGAGAACCCAGAAACAGACCCATTCCAATATGCCCAACTGATTTTTTTTTTTTTTTTTTTTTTTTTTCCGGTACGCGGGCCTCTCACTGTCGTGGCCTCTCCCGTTGCGGAGCACAGGCTCCGGACGCGCAGGCTCAGCGGCCATGGCTCACGGGCCCAGCCGCTCCGCAGCACGTGGGATCCTCCCAGACCGGGGCATGAACCCGTGTCCCCTGCATTGGCAGGCGGACTCTCAACCACTGCGCCGCCAGGGAAGCCCCCCAACTGATTTTTAACAAAGGTGCAAAAGCAGTTCATTGGAGGAAGGATAGCCTTCTCAACAAATGGTGTTGGAGCAATTGGATATTCACAGGCAATGGGCTCTCCGCCTAAACCTCCCACTTTATACAATAATTAACTTAAAATGACTCATAGATGTAAATGTAAAACCTATAACTAGAAAACTTTGGGGGGAAAATAAAAGAAAATCTTCAGGATCTAAGGCTTGGCAAAGAGCTCTTCAACTTGACAGCAAAAACACGATTCATAAAAGGAAAAATTGCTAAATTTGACCTCAGCAAAATTAAAAATATTTGCTGTATGAAAAACTCTGTTAAGAGGATAAAAAGAAAAACTACAGTGTGGGAGAAAATATTTGCAAGCCATATATCCAACAGAGGACTAGTATATGGAATATACAAAGAACTTTCAAAATTCCACAGCAAAAAAACCCAAAAAATCTAATTGGAAAATGTGCAGAAGACATGAACAGACAGTTAGCTAAGAAGGATATGTAGATAGCACATAAACACATAAAAAGATGTTCAGCATCATTCACCACCCAGGGAACTGCAAATTAAAACCATACAATGAGATATCACCACACACATATCAGAATGACTAAAATAAAAAATAGTGACGGCACCAAATCCTTGTGAGGATGCAGAAAAACTGGATCACTCATTGCAGTAGGAAGAATAAGGGCCCTCCAAAGACATATATGCCCTAATCCCTAGAACCTGCGCATACGTTAGGTTACATGGCAAAAGGGAACTAAGGTTGCAGATGGAATTAAAATAGTTAATCAGCTGACTTTAAAATGTGGAGATTATCCTGGATTATCTGGGTGGACTCAATGTGATCGCAAGGATCCTTAAAAGTAGAAGGGCACAGAAAAGAGACACAGAGATATGATGACAGAAGTAGGATCAGAGAGTCTAGAAAAACACACACATATATATATGTGGTCACCTAACCAATGACAAAGGTGCCAAGGCCTTATACTGAGGGGAAGATCATTTTTTCAATAAAAGATGTAGAGTCAACTGGCTATCCACATAGAAAAATATGAATCTGGACCTCACCTTACTCCATACACAAAAATAACTTCCAGATGACTTGTAGATCTAAATGTAAAAGGCAAAAAATAATGCTTTTAGAAGAAAACATAGGAGAATACTTTCATGATCTTGGGATGTGCAAAGATTTCTTAAACATGGTCCAAAAAAGTTCTAACCCTATAGAAAAATAATCAATAAATTGGAATACATTAAAATTAAGAACAGCTTTTCATTTTAAAAAAAAAACCACATGAAAAGAGTGAAAAGAGAAGCCATAAAGAGGGAGAAGACATTTTAAATACAAAGGCTTCCTATCCAGAATATATAAAGAACTCAGGAATCAATAAGAAAAGGATAGACAACCCAACAGAAGAATGAGTAAAAGACACTTTATGTAAGAGGATAACCAAATGGACAATAAATAAGTGTTCAACTTATTAATCATCAGCGAAATGCCAATTATAACCACAGTGCAATGCTGCTGCACATCTAACAGAATATCGAAAACCCAAAGCAGACAGCGCTGAGTGTTGATGAGGACTCACTGCTGGTCCAAGTGTCAGTTGGTATATATTGCAAAACTGTTTGGCAGTATCCACCAAAGCCAAGTATATGCACACTGTATTGACTTGCAATTCTTTTATTTATTTATTTATTTTTGCGGTACGCGGACCTCTTACTGTTGTGGCCTCTCCCGCTGCGAAGCACAGGCTCCAGACGCGCAGGCTCAGCGGCCATAGCTCATGGGCGCAGCCGCTCCGCGGCATGTGGGATCTTCCCGGACCGGGGCACAAACCCGCGTGCCCTGCATCGGCAGGCGGACTCTCAACCACTGCGCCACCAGGGAAGCCGTTTTGTTTTTTTTTTAAAAGGAAGTATTCCCTCTGCTTTCTCGTTTTCATTTTTTTTTAATTGGAGTGTAATTGTTTATAATGTTGTGTTAGTTTCTGCTGTACAACGAAGTGAATCAGCTATATGTATACACATATCCCCTCCCTCTTGGACTTCCCTCCCTCCCCATCCCACCCATCTACGTCGTCACAGAGCACCAAACTGAGCTCCCTGCGCTATATAGCAGGTTCCCACTAGCTATCTATTTTACACATGGTAGTGTATAGATGTCAATCCTAATCTCCCATTCGTCCCACCCTCCCCTTCCCCCCTTCCCCGTGTCCACATGTCTGTTCTCTATGTCTCTATTCCTGCCCTGCAAACAGGTTCATCTGTCCCGTTTTTCTAGATTCCATATATATGCACTAATATACGACATTTCTTTTTCTTTTTCTTTGCCTTGTAATTCTGCTCCTATAAAAATGTATAAATTCTCCAAAGATATATACAGGAATGTTTATAACAGCACTATTTCTTTTGTTTTCTTTCTTTCTTTTTCTTTTTTTTTTTTTTACAAAACTAAACCAACTCTCAAAAAGTTTATTCATATTAATTTCTTTTAATTTATTGGAGTACAGTTGATTTACAACATTCTGTCAGTTTCAGGTGTACAGCAAAGAGATTCAGTTATATATATACATATATCCATTCTTTTTTAGATTCTTTTCCCATATAGGTTATTATAGAATATTAAGCAGAGTTCCCTGTGCTATACAGTAGGTCTTTGTTGATTATCTATTTTATATATAGTAGTGTGTATATATAACAGCATTATTTCTAATAGCCCCAAGCTGTTGCATAAATGTCCATCAACGGTAGTACGAATAAATGAATTGTGGTATATTCACATGATGGAATACTATACAACAGTGAGAATGAATATATGCAGTGATGTGGATGAATCAATCTCACAGACACTATAAATACAGGCAAAACTAATCTATGTTGTTAGAAGTTAGGATAGAGGGGGAAGGGGAGTGACTGGAATAGAACATGGGGAGGCTGCTAGGTGCTAATAATTTTCCTTTTGTTGATGTGAGTGCTGGTATACATGCTTTCTCTTTGTGAAAATACATTTCTGTATGCATGTTATACTTCAATAAAAAACTGAAAAAGAATACATCTTCTGACATGCCTCAAAAATACACAATGTGAAATGAGCAAAATACAAGGAAAAATACATAAAGCCACAATCATAGAAGGACATTTTAATACATCTTTCTCAGAAATTAATAGGACAAGCAAACCAAAAAACTGGTGAGGAAATAGAAGATGTAAACAATAAAATGAAAAAACTTAACCTAATGAACATATAATCATGAACCCAACAATTCAATAGTAAACATTCTTTTCAAATATATATAAACATTTACAAAAATTAACTACATACTATTCCTCAGAGCAAGTTTTTTTGTTTTTTTTTTTCGGTACGTGGGCCTCTCTCACTGTTGTGGCCTCTCCCGTTGTGGAGCACAGGCTCCGGACGCGCAGGCTCAGCGGCCATGGCTCACGGGCCCAGCCGCTCCGCGGCATGTGGGATCTTCCCGGACCGGGGCACGAACCCATATCCCCTGCATCGGCAGGTGGACTCTCAACCACTGCGCCACCAGGGAAGCCCCAGAGCAAGTTTTAATAATCAAATAACCAACATCATACAGTCCTTATTCTCTGAATATAATACAACTATTAGCATCAAAAACAAAAGTGGTGGGGAAAAATACATACATTTGGAAATTTAAAAGCACATGTCTAAATAATTCATGAGTCAAGGAACAAATCTCATGGAAAGAAAATATTTAAAACTAAATGACAACGCAAATGCTCTCTATCAAAAATTGGGAGATGTTGTTAAAGTGGCACTTAGGGGGTCATTAATAGCTATAAATGCATACATTGAAATGAACAATTAAAATATATTAAAATGGAGAAAGTTTTAAAATTAATGAATTAAGAATGGAACTCAAAATGTAAACACCGAGAGTTGTATTGGTCTGATTCCGAAGAAGCCTGTGCCACGAGTCCCTGCTGTGCTGCTCAGAGAGAAAAGTATGTCGTTGGTACCAACAGGATCCTGGGCAGCCTCAAAAAAGAGTTCCGTGCTCCACTGTGGTGTGAAAGCAGCAAAAGACCTTTGTGCGAGGCCCCAGTGGAAGCTGAGTCCTGCCTGCAGACCTTCCAGATTTCACCCTAGCAAGCACCACCATCAGTCAGGCTGGCCCTGGGCCACAGGCTAGCTCCCTCTCCTGGGAGCACCTCTGCGCTGAGACTGTGCTTGGTCCCCTGTCTGACTTGCCCCAGGTGACATTTGTTCTTACAAAACCCTGGGACCACAGTAGCTCAATATGGAGGGGAGTAGAGCCCTAGACCCCTGGTGGGGTGTGGATAGTGGAGGTAACACCCTTCACAAGCACTGGGGGAAACTGAACTGAATGAGATGGAAGCTCCCTGAGCTGGGGTTGTGTTAATGACACTGCTTATATTTCCATACAGATACATACATGTTTACAAATACATGCAAAAAAGGTCTGAAAAGATACATGCTACCCCAGTAAGAGTGGTTATCACTGGGGAGAGTTCTGAGATTGTGGGTAGTGGTCAAGGGGTTTCAGTTAATCAGCATTTAATTTAGGGCAAGAATGCATTCATATGTCACTTAATTTGTCACTTTAATTTCATAAAAATTCTTTCAGAATGAGACTGGATGGTTTTCGTTCGATGGGGTACTATAAATAATGCTATTTTTCTATATACTTCTGTATTTTTCAATTTTCTATTGAAACACTACCAATAGAACTTTCTGTGATGATGGAAATGTTCTATCTCTCTGCTGTCCAATATACAGTAGCCGCTAGCCATGTGTGGCTACTGAGTACTTGAAATGTGGCTAGGGTGACTGAGGAACCAAAATTTTCATTTCATTTCATTTTAACTAAGTAAAATTTAAATCTAAATAACCACATGTGGCTAGTGGCTGCTGTATTGGATACTGTGGTTCTATAATAACGTATGACTTTGTTGCTTTATTTCCAAGGGTTATTTTTCCACTTTTAAAAATCGAGGTATAGGGCTTCCCTGGTGGCGCAGTGGTTGACAGTCCGCCTGCCGATGCAGGGGACACGGGTTTGTGCCCCGGTCCGGGAAGATCCCATATGCTGTGGAGCGGCTGGGCCCGTGAGCCATGGCCGCTGAGCCTGCGCGTCCAGAGCCTGTGCTCTGCAACGGAAGAGGCCACAACAGTGAGAGGCCCGAGTACCACAAAAAAAAAAAAAAGAAAAGAAAATCGAGGTATAACATACAATAAAGAGCACAAATTTTAAGTTTGTAGCTTGATGAATTTTGACAAACCACCACCTAGATCCAGATATGAAACATTCCTTGCACCTCAGAACACTCCTTTGGTGGCTCGCACTCCTAGTCAGTGCCTTCCAATACTATTCTGACTTCTTCACCAAAAATCAGTTTGACCCGTATTTGAACTTCATGTAAATGAAATCATGCATTGCATATTCTTCTTTCACTCAACATTATGACATCCATGCCATTGTATGTAGTTGTAGCTTTGTTCTTCTTCGTGGTTTCTTTTCGTGGTTGTGTGGTATTCCATTGTATGAATGAATATACCACAGTTTCCACTCCCTACCCCCAAATCTACTCTTGGTAAATAGTGGGTTATTTCTAATCTGGGGCTATTACAAATAAAGCCACTGTGAACATTCTTCTACTTGTGTCCACCAAAAGACTCGTTTGTCTTTGGTGGACCTAAGCGTTCATTTCTATTGGGTATATGCCCAAGAGAGAAATTGCTGAATCACAAGCTATATGTATCTTTACCTTTAGCATACTGTCAAAATTTTCCCAAAGTGGCTATAACCATTTACATTTAGTCATGCATAACTTTTATAATTGGGGGGAAGCTATTTTGAGAAATGAGAGAGACAGCAAGAGAAACCCTTTTTCTAGACAAACTCCATAATTAGCAGCAAATTTAGCAATACTATGTAAAATACATCATCCCTCGCTGAAACTGATTTATATAAGTATTGGGAGGGAGTTTGGCTTGGTGTCTAAGAGCTCTGATGTTGGAGTCAGATAACCAAAGTACAAACCTCAACCCTGCAAATCACAGCTGTGTGACCTTCAGCAAATGACTAACCCTCTTTGCTCTTTGGTCTCTTTGCCTGAAAGTGGAAATAATAATATCACCTCACAGGATTATTTTAAGGATTAATAAAATAATGCTTATAAGTTCCATAGTATGTGTCTTAAATATGGTAACAGTTCAATAAATGTTAGCTACTATTGGTATTATTTGGTTAATTTTTTTTTTTTTTTTTTTTTGTGGTACGCGGGCCTCTCGCTGTTGTGGCCTCTCCCGTTGTGGAGCACGGGCTCCGGACGCGCAGGCTCAGCGGCCATGGCTCACGGGCCCAGCCGCTCCGCAGGATGTGGGATCCTCCCGGACCGGGGCACGAACCCGTGTCCCCTGCATCGGCAGGCAGACTCTCAATCACTGCGCCACCAGGGAAGCCCTGGTTAATATTTTCATTAACATTTGGTGACCAGTAGCATTTTTAGCCCGTCTTAATACATGATAGGCCACTTTTATTACAAAGTGTTGTTAATTAATTCTCCATTCCCATTCTTTCCCCATTTCACCACTGACCAATTCTTATGAAGTTCCTATCTGAGCTCTATGATTGTGGCAGTTTTTCTCTCAAATGGTTGGATGCCTTGAATGGCTTTTAGACTCAATTTAAGGACCAGTTTGCTCGAGTGTTGCTAAGAGAAAATGCATCTAATTTGCCAAAACCAAATTAACTCCTAATACACGAGGGGAAATGTTTAAGTAGTAAACAGTTGATAAAAAATATAAACACTTTTATTCTCCTAATTCCATGCGGGCTTAAACTAATTATTGAACTTACATTCACATGTCCAGACAAAGCATATGCAATTACCACAATTTAAAAAATCATACCATCTTCAAATTACCTAAATTACTTATTCAACCAACGGATGACACAAAATCTCTCCAACTAATTTAACCCAACAAGTCTTCCCATCATGGGGTCCTTGGATGGCTCTTTTCTTTTTTTTTTTTTAAATCCATATCAAGTCTCATGAGGAATACTGGCCATATTTTGAAACAAACACTAATATTGTAAGACATTTTATAATTCAATCTCTTTTATATGCCAGTCAGAGTAGCTCTTTCATTTTCAATATAACGTTATTCTCTATTGAGTCATAAGGCAAAATCTTGTCATTGAACACATATGCATGGGTGGGAGTGTTGTAAATGCAATCAATTAATTGACACATTACAACTGAAGTGGCTCTGCTTGCTCCATCCTCAATTTTCCAGAATTTCTCTTCTTAATATCTTTATGTTGGAGATTTACAAGGTAAAGGTATTTGTCAGGTCAGACTTGGCAATTTATGGTCTCTACTTGGGGCCTTTCTTGGGGCTTGGCTTTTTCAGGAGAAAATGCATCTAATCCCTAAAAGAACAAGGTCTCCCAGTTTCTTTTGCTCAGTGCTCTTGCAGTCATGGTTCTTTCTCTGCAGATGATGCCTCCTGTTGTGCAGACAGAAGGTTCCTCTTTCCCTGTGGAGTGTCTCATAACTGGGGCTCTGATATTGACAAACCTGGAGCAAGGCAGTGGTAGCAAGATGCTACCTCCCTTTCCTCTGTGTATCAAAATGCATCATTCTGATATCCCGGAAGGAAAACCAAGATTAGCATCACAACCAGGGAATAGCAGTCCAAACATTTACTGACCCAAGTAATCTTCAGAGATGTTAGCTTTAGTTGTGGTTGTTATTAAGGTGTCGTGGGCAGGGCTGCATTCCAGACACAAGATCAGGAAGCAGAGGACCCTACACCAGCTGCTTCTTCCTCGAAGAAGCCCTGCCTCCCTTTGTCCTTTTATTAATGGACTTTCTCAAATGATCTTCAAGATGATTCTCATTCCAGCTGATTTTTAGGAGACACTTGCTGGGGAGGACTCCTTTCAAATCACCTTTCTGCAGACAGTTTTCCAATCTGATTCAAGGCCACATCCTGGGCATCTGGTTTCTGTAGCTCAAAGAATTACTGCTCCTGACAAATTGCTCTGAGTTCCAAGGCTACTGCTGTCATATTGCATTCTCTGACCATTTTCCAGGTCCCCTCATACACACTCAGATTCTCTCTCTCTGTCTCTCTCTCTGTCTTCAACCCATTAGACTCCATTCCCATCCACATAAGTTTTATGACAAAATACACTGGAGAGAGTTAGCTAGCGCAGCACCTGAAGCATATAGCAGAGGCTCAAATATATGCATTGAAAGAAAAGCTTTGGAGCCCTGAAGTGAGGGATGGAGGTGGGGATCACATCTCCACACCTCTGCAGGTTCTCACAGAGCATGTGCCAATTGCAACATCAGGCCTGGGGGGTGGAAGTGAGGAAACACCTTTTAAACTGCTCAACAACTGATTCCTTGGCGGGAGGGAGTGAATAGTGAGTCCCCATGTCTGGATAAATATAAACTGAAGTTGCACAACCACCTGATGGGGACTGTGTAGAAAAGAATTAAGCCTCAAGTGGGTAGTTGAATTAGTAAGTATTCAGTGTCCCTTCCAACCCTAGGATTTTATAAGATTCCTTGAGGAAGAAAAAAAGGGGAGGCAGAAAAAAAGAGAACAGAGAGGCGAGAAGGGGAGGAAATGAAAGAATAAAATGTAAAAGGAGATAAGAAGGAAGGCCAGAGGCTGGGGACCGTTCCATTCATGAGCCAAACATTCGGACAGAAGATACAGAGTTCCTGAGAGGGCTGGTATCTCAATGGGCAGTCGGCAGAGTGTCACAGCACCATGGTCCTCAGCCTCCAGCACCCACCCATTCCTGTCCTATGGGCCAAGTCTTTGGGCCTGGCTTCGTCCAGGGAGCATGAGGCCGAGCAGAGCACTGATGTGTTCATTAGAAAGCTTGGCCTGGGAAAAAGAAGGGGCAGAACTCTCCGCAACTCTGCACAATCCCTTGGGGGCACTCAGGATCCTAGGGGGTCTCCAGGAGGGTTCTCAATCCTTAGGACAGGGGGGAACAAGAAGGAGGCCTTCCCTCTACCCCCTCCTCCCATGAGGAGAGGATTGGGTGGGACAGACATTGGTAAGCACTCACCAGCCCAGCCAGGCCTGTGCCCAAATGCAACTGTGTGGGTGGCTTCCTGAACCACAGGAATTGGGCCAGTCCCTGCCCCCTGCTCAAAGGCAGCATTTGCAGATAGAACAAAGCAGCCCTCTTCCTAAAAGATATTTCTGAGCTCTGTCCCTGACAGTGGTGTGGGCTGCAGTGGTGGGGCTTGGGCTGTGGTCCTCAGAGGGGAATTTTTCTCAGAGACAGCTTTGCTGGTCTGGGAAGGGAACCTGGGCTCTGGCCCTGGGAAATGTCCCAGCTACTGCCTCTGCCAGGAGACAAGCTAGGACAGGATGCTGGGTGTCTGGACCTGGGCCTGGTCCCCAGACTGGCCTGGTCCAGTTAGGAAGACCTGCTACCCACAGAGAGGGTGAGGGATGACAAGAGATTAGAAGCAGGAAGAAAAGAGAGTAGAGATGGACTCTTCACCTGCCCCCCTCATTTCTATTCCTTTCCTCTTCCACCACTCTTCCTGGCTGCTCCCCATCCCCTGGGGGGATTCAGCTGAAATACAACCGGCCCAACCCCAGCACTGTAGGCTGGACAGGAGCATCCACTTTGGATCTCTCTGTCTCTCCTGTTCCCCACCCAAGAAGCCCCATTTCTAGGACTATTAAATCAGTGTGCTTCCAACCCTGATGGTACATGCGCACCCACCTCAGCCCACACCAACAGGCACACGCCCTGCCAGGTGTCCATGCATCACTCACTGACCATAATCCCCCAACACACACACACACACAACCACACGCGCACACACACACAACCACACGCACACACACGCACACACACGCATGGCTCCTGGGTTAAAAGCGTCAGCTTGTTCTGTGGAATCAACCTTGCCGATTTCCCCCTTTGCTGCTCTCCCTCATTTGCCTGCTCTGTAATCTGTGTTACTTGTGACATCTTTTGTGCACAAGTCTTGCCCCTATGCATCTTCAGAGAACCAAAGATGGTGTTCAGACACAGAAAGTAGGCAGTCCTCACACGCACAGCCACACCCCATCATAGTGACAGTGTCAACCCAAGGAGGACTGTGCACTCGCACGCACTCACACACACACACTCTGGAGCTCCCCGCGTTCAGTCTGCAGAGAGCCACCCCTCTCTCTCTGCAAGCCCTCCCCCACTCACTTCCAGCCTCCCCCATCCCACCTGGTTTCCCCCCTCCATTCCGGAGCTGGAGGCACCAAGAGCAGGCACCAGGTGCAAACACCTGGTAAAAATCACAAGCCAGTCAAACAAAAAATCACACAAAGGATCCCAACGGGAGGATCCTATGGGCTCCTTCCTTCTGCTGTTTCCTCCTGCATCCTCCAGGCTTCCTCCCCCTGTCCCCCGACAAAGAGTCACCAAGGCCAGTTCAAATCGATTGTTTTATTGACTGTTTACATACAGACGCCTTTAGAAAAGGGTGCGGACTCCAGGGGGCTATTCTGCCCCGGGCCGCACTTGTGCTGCGCTCCACGGACAGGGCTGGTCCCGATGCCCCAAACCCCCCACCCCAACCCTTAGGCTTTTCTGCAAGAAAGAAAAAAGACCAGCGCCCGAGTCGTCGCGCCGCGTCCCCTCTCGCCGCCCTCCCTCCCGCCCGCCTCCCTACACTACCCTTGACACACTTTTACAGGACACAGACTTTTCTCCTACAGAGCACGCTCGTCTAGGACTACAGCCGCGCAAATGTTACTATTCTCGCGGAAGGAGGGGCGGGGCGGGGGGGGGCGCGAGGACCGAGGGCCTTTTCTCCATCCGGATCCCGCCGCACGGTCACGCGCAGGCTTTGTGCGAACCGAGACACTCGCCCCTCACCAGAGACCCGGTCCAGGAGGCCGGGGTTGGCTTCCGGCGCCCCTGGTGCTTCTCGAGCTGAGGTCTGGGCCGCATGCAGCAGCGGAAGCGGAGCTGTCGAGTCTCCAGAAATTCCCGACTCACCTACAATGAAATTGGCCCGGGACCAAGGCCGCACCCTCCGCGGAAACAGGGCGCGTGGTTTTGCGGCGCTTTAAGTTAGGAGAGAGGGCGAGAGAAGACGGATTCCCCCCATCCCCAGACACACACACACCCAGTTTTCCCAGAGGCTAGCAAGGGAGTGTTAGCACCAGATCCGGAGTGTCACTGTCTTTGAAAACAACGAAAATATGAACATCGGAGCGCGGAGCTGAAAGGCGCCGCAGGCACCCGGCTCGGCTCCAGCTGGTCAGAAGCGGAGTGGGGGACGGGGGACAGAAGCTTTTGGTTCCCAGTCATAAGGGGGCTTTGAAACTAAAAACTGGGGAGTTGCCACAGAATCCTGGCTTCTGGGATGTGCACCCCGGAAAGGGCGGAGTAGGGGTTGAGGCGGGACCCCGTAGCGCTCCACGCTAAGGACATCTGGGGGACCCGGGCTGACCCCCGAGCCACAGCATGCCCATCGGATGTTTCCAAAGTCTTCTCCCATTTCCTCTGGCTTCCGAGCCCACTGTGGAGCGGGCTGGGGGCGGATTTCCGCAGATAATTGCAGTGGGAACGGAGAGGCTTGGATTTCGCCTCACGGTCAGCGGGTGGTGTCTTACACAGGGAGGGAGGAGCGGGGAACTGTGCTCGCCATGGAGGGGAATTCAGCCCTCGAGGACAATGACCGTCGTGGATGGGACTGGTAAAATCGTCCCACTCCCCACTAGAAGTCCCCAGTAGTCAAGGTTAGGGGGTGGTAAGGGGGTGGAGTAAGTGAAAGTTGGGGGTCATAAATCCTGCCAGCCCAAGGCTTCTGCTCCCAGGCACCCAAGGTGGGGGATGGGAATGGGCTGCCAGACGGGCTGGGGGTTCAGCCCGCTGTCTGCCTGTAGTTGCCGTTAATCTCCTGGGCGATGTTGACCGCTTCGGCACCCAGGGGCAGCCGATCACTGTACTCGGAGCCCGCCTCGAACTCCTCTTGGTTGGCCTTGGACTGGCATTCCGCCAGCGAGCAGGCCGCCAGGCTCTCCTCCCTCTGCAGGTCCCCACCTGGGTCGCCCTGCTCTGCTTCTTCGTCAAGGCCCTCCCCGGGGGTCTCCTCTGGCTCCTCGCCGCCCGCCTCGCCGCCTGCAGGGTAGCTTTTCTCGGATTCGAGGTAGGAGGCACGCGGGTCGAAATCGGCGGCGATGCGCTTCTCCATGGGATCCGGGGCCTGCGGCCTCAGGATAAGACGGTAGGGCTTGCCCGGGTGTTTGGCCAGCAGATGGCAGCAGGCGGCGCCCAGCAGGGGCACGGTGGCCAGCACCAGGAGGAACACGCTCACCGCCACGATAACCAGCAGTGAGGGCAACTCTTTCTTGGTGGCGAACACCACTTGCACGTGGCAGGCCTCGCCTGCCAACGCCAGGCACACGGAGTAGTTGGTGCCGGGCCGCAGGCCACGGAACCAGTAGGCGTTGACGCCCTCCTCTACACGCGACCACTGCACGGCTGCGCCGCCCCCCGCCGGGCACAGATAGAGCAGGCGCAATGGCCGCCGTCCGGGCCGCCCTGCTCCCGCAGCCCCGCCGGGCCCAGGGCCCCATCTTGCCGCCAGTGGCGTCAGTTGCACCCGCGCCTCGCGCTCCGCCACGTCCAGCGCAATGACGCCCAGCTCAAAGACATGCGGCTTGAGCTCGGCGCTCTGGTTGAACGCGTGGTTGGACACGTACCGCGAGGGGTCCCCGTGGCCACAGCGCTGCTCCTCCACCGGGTCAGCAGAGACCTGGTCTTCCGCCTCTTCACCCTCACCTGCCTCCTCGTCCCCCTCCGGCCCCGCCTGTGTCTCCCCGAGGATGCTAACCCGGCCCAGGCCTTGGCTTTTGATTTTGCCCTCGGGCTTGGAAGGTAGGACACTGTTGCCCCGGGTTTTGGCTGTGGACTTACGCTCAGAGGTTGGAGCCTGCCCATCAGGGTCTCCCCCTGAGCCAGGAGCGTGCTTTGGGGGCCCTGCAGCTGCCACTGCCACGCGAACTGACGTGGAGTTGGCACCCAGCTCGTTGTGCGCACGGCATGTGTAGATGCCTGCCTCCTTGGCACTCAGGAGGGGCACCAACAGGGAGCCGTTTGTAAGGGCCAGGAAGCGCGGGGTAGCTGGGGGCGCGGGCCAAGCGGGTGCTGGAGTCGGGGTTGGAGCCTCTGTCTGCGTTGGCCCGTCCCCATCTCCTTCCTCCTCACCGTCTTCCCCTCCGTCCCCGTCGTCCTCCCCGCTCAGGATCGGCGGCACTAACACTACGGTGCCCCCCGGAATCTGAAGCTGCCATTGCAGGCGGGGCGTGGGGTGTCCTTCGGCGACGCAGTGTAGCATGAGCGTTAGGCCGGAGCGCAGAGGGCTGCCCGGCGCCTCAGGCGGCGGCTCAACACTCAGATGCACACTGGGAGGTGCACAGGACAGGGCGGGCAGGCGGTGCACCGGCACCCCCTGCAGAGCAGGAGGAGAGGCGCACGCGATGGAGTCGGGCTCTGGTAACGAGACCCGGGTGCTCGCCGCCCAGGCCTGTAGCCACACAAGGCTGCAACCGCAGTGGAAGGGGTTGTGATAGAGTTGCAGATGTGACAGCGCGCTTAGCGCATCGAAGGTGCCAGGAGCCAGTGTACGAAGCCGGTTGTTGTTGATGCGTAGGGAGCGCAGGTCGGGCAGTGCACCGAGTGCGTCCCGGGGCAATGAGCCCAAGCGGTTGTGGTTCATCTTGAGTAGTTGTAGAGCGCTCAGGTTACGCAGGTCGCTCCATGGGAAGCTGGATATGAGGTTGTGGCTCAGGTCGAGGTTCTTGAGCTGGCTCAGCACCGCCAGCGAGCCCAGCTCCACGGTGCGCACCTCATTGTGCGCCAGCCACAGAGACGTGACCTGCGTGACGTCGGCGAAGGCCCCACGCCGCAGCACGGTGATTTTGTTCGCCGACAGACTAAGCGTGGTCACGTTGGCCGGTAGTCCTTCCGGCACCTCGTGCAGCTCCTTGTAGGCGCAGTCGGCGAATTGGTGCGCGTACTTGTCCACACAGGCGCACGGCTCTGGGCACGCTCCGGCCACTCCTAGCAGCGCCCAAGCCAGCCACAGGGCCCTCAAGGGCACCATCGCGGATCCTGCAGGTGGAAGCCGGGGGAAGAGAGGAGAAGGTGACTCACTGAGCCCCAGGTTCCCTTCCCTATCCATCTGCCTCCTCCGTAAACCCGTCTAGGGCAGGTTCCAGGGCTGCGGTAACTTTCTCCTCTGTGCCCAGGAGCCTCTCTTAGGCACGAGTTGGAGCTCAGTAAAAGTATTGGGATTCAATGCTTGCTCCCTCTCAGGGCCCTGACTTCCTTTTCTAGCCGCCTCGTATCTTGCTCTTTTTTTCTCTACCTATCCCATCAGCCTGGGGCTGAGCCCTCCACAGAGTGGGCCGCTAGCAGGTCTGCCCTGGGCTTTGCATCGAGCCCTGACTATGTTTCTAAACCTTCATTTAACTCAGTGAAAGGGATACATAGAAAGGGTATTTTTGTCCGTGACCGCCTGTCTTCCCTTGAACTCTTTGTCCCATGGCACGGCACTCGCCCACACACGCCCATACACGCCCATACAAGCGCACAACAATACAAACACACGCCCAGGCACCTGCCATCAAACCAACAACTTCTGCAGGGGCTTAGGGGTTCACAACACATTTACTAGACATACAAACACAAAGGCACCCAGACACAGACACAATATATCTGGAGACCTCATTGTTCTCTCAACTGAACAGAGCATTTGTCCAGCGTTCTCCACCACGGGGCAAAGTGCTTTCCTGTTCATTGTGAGAATTGACAGACACCAGAGCACAAGTCCTCACACAGACCAACCCACACAGAGGGACACAGGCGAGCACTTGCGCCTGTACACAGCCCTCTCAGACTGAAATCCCAGCGGATCAGCAAATGCTGAGAACTTGCTGCAGGTGGCAAGAGGCTTGTGACTGGGGGACTAGTCGGGTCCCTTTTCAGCCGCAACTGAAGCCGCCTGCCCTGGGCTGCAACTCCTAGGAGGGGAAAACCATCAGGGCCCCTCGATCAACCTTCCTTCTGAGGAAGGAGGTCCTCCGAGCTGGGACCAAGAGCAATGGAGGGAGGTCACTAAAGATTCTCGCTCCCCCCTCTGCATCTTCCCAGACGGCTCCCATGGGGGCAGGGGAGTCCCTAGCCGATGGGTCAAGGGGGCTGCCACTAGCTAATCAAGTAGAAGGTTCAAGATTCTGCCTCTTTTCTGCAGCCCACAATGCCTGAGGACAAATCCCCCCCCCCAATAAAAGATTCGTATCCGCAGTCATACAAACGCACTTAAAAACAGATTCTCCGCTCCCACTTAGGGCTCCTGGCAGGTTCGGCAGAGCCCCTCCCACCCTCTGGTCTTTGGAACCCGCGTTCCCCACTCCCTCTCGCTCCGGAGGGAAGGCCCCTCCCCTCTTCTCCCGGGTCTAGCCTAGAGAGAGCCGGCAGGGTCTGGCGCCCTGGACGGGATTTACCCCCAACTGGGTCAGCGTTACGGGGTGGTCTCCGCTGCTTACCCGCTGCTCGCCGACTCTCCGCGCGCTGCCCTCGGGCTGCAACCCCTTCTCCAGACTTGAGGTCGCGGAGCCAGGACGACAGCTTAAGGGCGCTTCCCACATCTGTTGCTGCGACTGTGGGGAAGATGGGGGAGAGGCAGAGAAAGGGACAGGTAAGTTGTGGACTCCTCTGGCCCTGAGGTCCCACTTCAGTTTTTCCTTTCGCCTCTGTTCCCCCCACCTCTCACTGGCTGCAGATTGAAGAGTCCTTGCGCGCTCCCGGGCTCAGCAGGGACGCGCACAGCCTCTCCCACCTCCCGCATCATCTACATTTGTTAAAGCCATAGAGACTTCCCCTGGCCAAGAGACGTTGGTCACAAAGGGGCGCCCCCACGCCCAGCACCCCGGCTTGGCCCTTTCCAGTTCACCACACTCCCATAACCCTCGTCCCCCCCCCCCATTTACACATCTGCAGACATTGTCACTATCCCTAATCACACGACTCCCTCCCCATTCAAACGCGTTGGCACAGACACAGACCCTCGCACCCTCCACACAGTCGCTCTTCATATGTTAGAATTACCCATCATCATGTAATAATCGCATCAATGTGTTGAGATCTCGCTACGTTCACACACATTTTCAAAGGCACACCTTCACCCGGGACGCTCAGCATTCCCCCCTCCTGTACGCACACACATTCATGCGCACTCACCCTCACTCGCGGGTCCCGCCAGAGCCCGTTAGCTTTGCTGCTTAATTGAATGCGAGCCTCTTTTACGCCCCGCAACACGTGAGACAAACCATCTTTAAGGAATTTGGGGGAAGGAAGAGCTCACGCCTGAAGGGGGAAAGCGTGTCTTTGCCTTAAAACTCTTTTTGCAAAGGCAGGCGGTGGCGCAGAGAGTCCTCGCGCGGGACCGGGTGAGCTGCGCGCCGCAGGGGTCGCGCGGACTCTTCCTTCCCGCACCCCCGCTGCTAGCCGCCTCCTCCCCGAAGCCACGTTCAACACGATGCATAATTGATAGTGTTAGCAGAGCACCTCACCCTCCCTGCTATTTTTGCCTGGCTCCGGGCAGCTACGAGCCCTGGTTTCCCCAGCTCCCACCTCACCTCTTGCCAGTCCAACCTGAAGACTAGAACGCACCGCCCTACTGGGCGCTCCCCTGCCCAGCCTCCTCAGGTCGACTCTGTACGTCTCGCCTTTTGTGGCTAAACCAGCGCTGGAAGCCCACCGCCCAGCTCGAGGGCCCGTGCGCACCGCTGGGTGGGGCAGGGCGCGTTGGTACCAGCCTCCGCTCCCAGGAAGCCGGCCCGGACGCAGCCAAGCGCCTCGCCCTTAGGACTTGCCAGCTAGGGGCGAATGGGGCTCCGGGGCTGCAGCAGGCGGCGGTATGGAAAGGGATGGTTACAAAACGTCTGCTCCTTTTGAGCACTGTGGGTTGGAGACTTCAGGCTTGAGCATCTCTCTCCCTCCTCCGCCCCCGCCATCATCTTCACGGTCTAACGAGCAAACACACCATCAACCCCACACACTATCCCGCAAAGCCTCTGCGGCCCGATACCACCCTAATGTTTCACACCCTCGCACAACAACGGGCCTCAGCAGACTCGAATATTTGCTGTTCCGGACTCTCGCTTCCTGTTTCTGGCGAAACCCCGATATTTCTTTTGGCGACAAAGAAGTGGAAGCCCAGGGATGTCGAGGCATTTGTATAAAACACGATTTCTGTTCCCCCTCAGTGCCCATGGCAGCCCTGGAGACAGAGTTGCTGACCAGAATCGGAAAAGGGGTGCAGGCTTCGAGAAACACGCAGAGCGCCTGCCTTCCCCGTTTTTTCCATAGACACTGAGCGCTCCGGGCGCACGTGTCCCCCCAGCCCTCACTCGGGCCTTGGCGGTCTCTGGAGGTGGGTCGGTTTGGGGCCTCTGAGATCAATCTTCCGATTTCAGTGTTGAGCATTTTAATGAGCTGGGGAGGTGGGGGAGAGAGACGGGTGAGGAGCTCTGCCTCTAAAGAGACCACCCGATCGGGGTTCTGAGGAGCCTTTATAAATTAAATATGAACAGACTGGCGCACACACACTTCGCATCCTTCCCTCTCTTCTATTCCTGCGGTCGCTACAGGCAGCCCAGCCATCTGGGACCAGCGCATCTCGCTCAACCCAGAATTCAGAACCCAGAACTTCATTCCACCTGCCTGTGCCTGTAGTTCCCACAGACGCCCCGGGGGAGGGGCGCGGGGGTGCCCTGAGGGAGAAGGTGTCTTCGAGGAGGGAGGAGGAGTAAGAGGATCTTGACCGTGCGGTGGGGGCAACGAGAGCAGGTCCCGGGCGGTTTGGGCCTGACTGGGCGGGGGAATGGCGCGGCCGGCTGGCCCGGCACAGACTCTTTGTCTGCGGAGCAAGGGGGGCGTCCTGGGTGTGTTGGCCACGCGTCTTGGTAATCCTGAAGGGCAATTCGAGGAGCCTTGGCCGAGGAAGAGGGATCTGGGGAGCCGGGGACCCAGCAGCGAGGTTAGAGAATAGGGTCCTGTATAGGGTCCTGGAGACTTTCCCTGGAGGGGGGAGGGGAGCCTGGCGTAAAGGCAGTGACCGAGGCTCAGGCACGTAGGCGCGCGACTTGTGGACCCTCCACCCATTTTTCACCTCTCTTTATTTTGTGTGTTGGGGGGTTCTCTTTGCTTTCGGCTAGGAGGCGTACAGGGAGGCAAGCAGGGGATAACTTGGAAGGGTTGAGGGACTGGAAGACAGAGGCTGGGGAATGGAAGGAAAAATGAGCTCGCTCACTCTCAGCGGAGAACTTCCCGGACCACAGGGACCCCATCCGCCCGAGTCCTGGGAACCTTTGGGTCCCGAGAGCCAAGAAAGACCCACGTTCCTTGCTCTTTTGCCGGGGATGCAGAAGCCAGGGGAATTCTGCAGGGAGACAGGGCATCAGGCGCCTGGAGGGCGACTAAGGGCGCAGTGGTCACCCAGGCGAGTGCGCCGACTCCCGCGGACCCCCGCAGCTCCCGCCCACTCTCCAGCAAGCGCTTTTGTTCCCCAAGCCTGCCCTGGGGAAGAGACAACCCTTACCCCCGCCTTGGACCCTGAAGAGGTCAGTGCCCGCCCTAGCAGGGCTAGACCCCGAGTCGCCCCGGGCAGAATCCGCCGAGGTCTGGGATGGGAGGTACGACTCCAGGATCAGCCTCCGAGCTCAGCTAGAAGACTGAGAGCATCTCGACTGGCGCCGCCGGGCGCGCAGGGGCCTCTAATGTCTGTAATGTTGATAATGGTACAGTTACTGAAGGGCTGGGGAACCGGGAACGAAGATAGCACCCCCACCGCCGCCCAAGCCTTTGATGGTTAAAGAAACAGACACCTAATTAGGTGTGTGGAAGTAGGGGAGAGGAGGGATATGAGGTTCCAAGACACCAGCGTGGAGGGCCCATATTTGGAATCTACAGAATCCGGGCTAAGGCTTTTTGACCAGGCTGGGGTGCCGACCCTAGATACACCCAGGGCGGAGAGCTGGAGCTCTGGGCAGCTTTTTGTGGACCTCTAACTTCGACCTTGCCGACCCGCACGGTCCCGAGAGTAGGGCGGGTTAAACCCCCCGGATCCCGGCACCAGCTACCCGGGTTCTGTCTATTCAAAGTCTCGGGCCCAGGCCTGGTTCGCGCGCTCCCCCTGCTGGAAACCGCCTGCCGGGCTCAGAGGCGCGGAGAGGCGCGGGGCAATGGCTGGGGTACCCTGGGCCCCGAGGATGGGCGGCTCGAGCCCGGGACCCAGGCGTGCACTGCTCCCGGCTCTGCATCCTGTGGCGCAAAGTTCCGAAGTGGGAGACGCTAAACCAAGGCACCGAAGCTTTCCTTCCCATGCCCACCCAGGGTGTGTCCCAGGAATCTGCAGCCTCCTCACCCCTGCCCAACACAGGCACAGCCCCGGCTTCACACCCCATTGTGTTTTCAACGCCCAGGGCACAGTAGGCACCTTCTGGATGCTCGTTGAGCAAGCCAGTAAGTTTAGTTCTCCTGGGACGAAACCGTCCTGTACTCCTCCCCACCCTTCCCTGTGTGGCGTGAGTGCTTTCTCTTTGAGTCCAGTACCCAGGCCTAGAAGCCAGTCCTTAAGTCTTCTGACTTTGCCAGGGACTTATAAAATGCCCGAGAGCTGAAAAAGAAAATCATTTTCAGTCTCTAAGAGGGGAATAGAAAACTGCAAAGTTGGAAGTAATAGATGTTTGATTAAAGGTTTAGGACATGTAACACTGTGCAGACGATTCAGTTGCACCTGCACTCAGAGCTGTACATGCCCTTGTATTTAACGTGCCAGGTGGGTGATTTAATGAATGAGAGAGAGCCCCTGAGAGTAAGAAAGCCAGGACCCAGAAGGGCATCACAGATCCCCAGCATAGCAGCCTACTCAGCAGACCCTTCCCACCTGCCCTCCAACCAGAATCTCCTAAACACACAGCTTCCCAGCTTTCAGCTTCTGGAGTCCCCGTTTATAAACACCCCCCCAACCCCTGCCAACTTCCATCTCTCCTTTCCCTCATACACATGCTACATAGTGGTTAAGAGGGAAGGTTCTAGCATGAGGCTCCACCATGTACTCACTGTGTGACCTTGGCCAAGTTACTTAACCTCTCTGTGCCTGGGGGTGGGGAAGGGGTATAAATAAGAATACCCATTTTATTGGGTTGCTTGAGGATTAAATGAGTCAATGCATGCAAAGCACCTAGTACCTGGTGCTTAGGTAGTGCTCAGAAATGAGCTTTTATTTTTTTCAACAATAGCTAGAATTAGCCATCATTATTACCTTGCAGCATTGGCTACAGGTATGATGAGATGTTCTGCAGAACCTGCTCCTACACGCTTGTGTCCTTCTTCCCCAGTAGGGGGAAAGACCTTGGCCCTTCCCCCAAATATCTCTCTTCACGCCCCCCTACACCTCCCACACACCATGGCATAGGTAAAAAATCAGAATTATTATTATTATTTGTAAAGATCTCTAGTCTCAGATACTTAAACCCAGATTCTGACATTTGCAGCTGTCACCAGTGTGCCTCTTTGGGAAGAGAGACCTGCAGGTGCAGGCTTGGAGAAAGGTTTTTAATTAAAACCGCAATCTGTTGAAGTATTTATTGGGTTCTGTAACTTTAATTATTTTCTAGGGAAATACAGAAAAATCCACATCTGCATATGGGAAGACTGTTGATTTCTAAGGAGAGTAGCAACCTGTGGCAGTTTGCTGGAGGCAACTGGGAGGAATTTCCTGAATGGTTCAAATGAAGCTCGACATTATTAATAACCTGGGATCCAGTTCATGACCTTCCTCCCAGTGCTTTCATGAAATGAGCTTAACTTTCTGGCAAGGCTCTTTATTGCCATCAAAATTAATGACAGCTCTTCCAGTGGCATCTCATGTAATTATCTGGCTCTGTGCTTGTCTCACCAAAGATGGGGAACTCCTGCCTGGAAGAGGCAACACTCCTGCCTGGGCAACGTGCTTAGCTATTCTACCCAGCCCAGGCAGGACTGGTTCCCCCAGAGTGGGAGTCCTGGGCAGCCAGCCCCTCCATGGCAGGGGGAAGCAGGGGAAGGGAGGTCAGGGAATTATTTATGATGCTTCCATCTGCAGATAACAAAATTCCTATCTCAGTGTTTTAAACTATTAAGTGTATCATCTCACAAGCAGGAAGCCAGGCTGGCGGCTTCAGGGCTGGTTGATTGAGTAGCTCAATGACATCGGCAGGCTCGGGTTCTTTCTGTCTCTCTCCTCTCCTTTAACAGGGCTTCAACTTGAGACTCATGTCCCTCAGTGTCATTGGAGGGCTTCAGCAGCAGTTGGAGTAACATGCTTATCAGTAGCAGATTAGTGGAAGAGAGAGACTCGATTCCCTTTCCAGAAGCCATCACCTCTCCTGAGGTCTTCTTGATACATATTGGCTTAGGACTCCCCATCTTTGAGCCAATCACTGGCAAAGGGGATGGAATTGATTGGCTTAGAGTAATCATCTAGCCCTGAAATGGATGTTGAAGAGTCAATCCCAAGATTCACTACAAGAAAGAAATCCCCTTGAAATAGAGGTTGGGGAATTTCAGGATCAGAGGAATCTAACATTCTATCAAAATGAATTGAGAGTGACATAATTATAATGAACTGTGGTAGATACCCTGGAAGTTAGACCAGTCTACGGCCACAGTCCGTGACGAGGGTCAGGGCTCAGTGTGTGACCAGGATCAGGGAGCTCTTTTGGGTAGACATACAAGCGATTCTCTGCTTTCATAGAATTCTTGAAAGGATAAAAATCTGTTCTTGGAAATGCCTGTGCCGGGATCCAAAGCTATTTTGGGAGCAGTGGAAGTTTCAGTCGTTAGTTGGATATTTATGAACAGGAGACTTTTCTGAATTCAAAGATGTTCCTACATGACTTCGCATCCTGAACATGTCACCGGGTCCCATGGCAGAGGAGAGAGGCACGTTACTGTCGAGGTGGAAAACAAGAGGAAGAATTCTACTGGTCTTATGAAGAATGCAGAGACAGCACAAAGGTACCAGCTTCACAAATCTGCTGCGTGATCTTAAGCAACCCCTTGGCCTCTCTCATTCTAAGTCTCTACCATTGCGAAGGTAGAAGAATGGGCTAGATGTGCTCTGGGGCCCTTCCAGGCTGCTGTCCTGGGGCGCTGTGGCTTGAGAAGCAGGTTTGCAGGTTGAATTGGGGCCTCTAGGGAGCGTCTGCCAGGGCTTCCTGCAGGAGGAGGTCTTCAGAAAGTCTGGGGATCACCGCTTACCCTCCTCCTCATGCCCCTGGGCAGTTTCTTTGTTTTCCCCACCACACTGCAGCCTGCCTCATCTCTTGAGACCGTCAGCACCCCTGGGCCCAGGAGCTAACCACCCCCTTCCCCAAACTGCTACGCACAACTCTGTGGGTAGGGGGAGTCCTGCTACAAAACACTTCCTTCACATAGTAGGAGTGGGGGGTGGGGGGGCAGAGCAGGTGATGTGATTAGAGATTAAATCTGACCAATGAATGTTTCAGGAGCCTGGTGTGTAGGCCCAGGAAGAAAGGCCAAAGCTGCCAGGAGCTCCCTGGCTGCTGGGGTGGGGTATGGGGGGGCGTGATGCAGAAGGGAGACACAACTCTTCCAGCAGTTGAGGCCACTCCTCTCTGTTCTGGGGCCCTCGACTGTCCATTGCCTGGTACCATCAGAGGACATGGACAGAGGTCATAATAAATATGTAGTCAGAGACTCCCTCCCCGCAGCCCAGTGTGGTCCCCAGCAGAGCCCACAAGGGCAGGGTCCCGGGAATCTCCTCCTCCATCCCTCAGACTCAGAGCTCTTGGAGGGTCACCCAAGGTCTCTGCATCCACTGTCCCCATCAAAGCCCATGGGGGCACATGGCGGCATGGACTAAATTGAATTTCCTCCTGGATATCTTCAGTCTCTTGCTCTCACCAGGCTTTTCATTTGTTTTTGGATGTGGTTTCCCAGAAGCAGAGCTGAGACGAGGATTCACCCACCAGTGATCTATTAAGGAAATGCTTTAGCAGAAACCAGCAAGGGAAAAGGGAAGCCACGGAAGGGGAGGAGGCCAAGCCAGGGTGTGATTTCAGGCAGTCTCGGCCTGACCCCAGGAAGCTCTAGGCATAATCACACCTCAGCTTGCCCTGATTTGGGTAGGGAAGCTTGGCTTCCGCAGACGCACAGCAACCGGACATTCGCTAGGGGCTGCCCTCGGGGATGGAAACTTCCAGGCATTTCCCTCTCTCTGTGCCTGTAGGCAATCAGTTCCAGTAGCTGAAGGACAGGCCTCAGAAGAAAGTCACAGGTATGAGCTGTCAGAAGTAAAGCACACAGAAGCAGAGGGATGAGCATGCAGAAACAGGTCTGCTACGCCATTCATTCCACAAATAGTAATTCAGTACCACCCCCAACCCCCCCAACCCATGTTACCAGGTGCCCTGATTGGCCTGGGTGCCGCTGTGAACCAGGCAGAGAATGTCTCTGCCCTAAGAGAGCTTACCAACTCCCGCATCTCCCAACATGTTCAGACATGCTATGTGGGTGAACCTTGGGGCTTCTGAAAGGCTAGCGTCCCTTGGACAGGCTCCATCTCCTCCATCAGGTCACCTGGGGCCAAAGCCGGAAGGACTCTCTGAAACCTACACTTGTCTTAGACAAAGGACAGACAGGGAGTTGTCCAGAGTTGCAGAACATCAGAGCTCAGGGCCTGGAGGTCTTCTCTCCCTACCCCTCTGCTTTATTGGAGAGAAGACAGGCCAAGAGGGAGGTCACGGAGCAGGTAGGGCCGGGAAATGCCCCCAGCACTCAGCTTCTCTGAGTTGCCCTCCCCAGGGCAGTCTGGTCAAAGGCAAGCTGAGCTCAGTGGCCATCGCTGACCTTGCTGGTTAGGAAGCCCTTGAGACTCTCTGGAGTTGTGGCCTCTCCAATGGCAGAGGGCAGCTGTTCCTGGAGTGGGACGGGTGCCCCTACTTCAGGTCTCTTGTATTAGCCCGCTGCAGTCCTCCTCCAGGGCTCGTGGGCACCAGAAGCAGAGCCATGCACATGTCTGGGAGGGACGAGGTTGTGCCCCGGATTGGAGCAGCCCTAATCACAACACGCTGCTCCCCAGCCAGGCTGCCAGCTGGGGCAGAGGTTTGGAGGAAGGAGAGCCCCGCCTAAGGTGGGTCTTGGCCCGATGCAGACGTGCCTTCAATCTGCACCCGGGCAAATCCAGTTCTAATGGCCACATCTTGGTAACAACCAGGCAGAGTTCAGTGTAAGGGGATCCAGAGCAGGCGATCAGGGGTTGGGGGCTTTTCCACTGACTTCCTGTGAGACTTTCGGAAAAGCGTCTCTCCCTTCTTGGTTCCAGTGTCCTCTTCTGTGCCTTGGCGCTAAGAATCCCTCCCCACTGCCTCAGCTGGGACAGTAGCTCACATTCTCCCTCATCAGGCCTAACCCTACCCAAATTCATCCCCAGGAGGGACAGCCTCCCCCGACCCCCCCGCAGTTCTCTGCAATGTCCTCTTTGAAGTTCCCCCAATAGGCTTTCCTGCCGCCTGCAAAACCAGCATGGACAGGCTGGGAAGGGTGAACCGGTGCAGCGCCTGAGATACCTCAGCCTGTCTCCCCATCAGCCCCCCACCCCCAGCCCTTATCTCCAGACCCAGCTGGAAACTTGATGTGTTTATTTGCTTCTCCCAGGACCTCCTCTGTTCAACCCACATCTTTGTTGGTGCTGCCAGAAAGTGACCTGCCTGTAGATGGCTGTGTCTGGTACCCAGGTCGGGGCTGAGGAGGGAGGGGACCGTAAATCCCTCCAGCCTGTAGGGTGACTCCGTCGGGGTAGAGGAGACAGTGGAGGAGGTTTGGAGAGATGGGGACAGAGGCACCAGGAGAAGGATTTAGGGACAGAGTTGCCCAAATCCTAAATGGACTGGAACCAGAAGGGAGGGAGGGGAGGGAGGAGAGGAGGGGAGAAGCCTGCAGTGCTTTCCGGGAGTCAGCAAATGCCTTCTCCTCTGTGGCGTTGGATGTATAGAGTTATTTTTTTTATTGAGGATTGCCAATTCACAAACTTTAGTGCTTTAATGACTCCTTTTTTTTTTTTTTTTTTTTGCGGTACGCGGGCCTCTCACTGCTGTGACCTCTTCCGTTGCGGAGCAACAGGCTCCAGACGCGCAGGCTCAGCGGCCATGGCTCACGGGCACAGCCTCCCTGCGGCATGTGGGATATTCCCGGACCGGGGCACGAACCTGTGTCCCCTGCAACGGCAGGCAGACTCTCAACCACTGCGCCACCAGGGAAGCCCTAACTTTAGTGCTTTATGTATCTCATTTAATCTTCACAATTTTCTAAGTATGTATTGTCACCCCCAGTTTGCCTATGAGACCACAGAGGCTAAGTAGTTTGTTCAAGGTCACACAGCAGAGCTGGGATTTCAACCAGGTCCCTCCAAAGCCCACGTCCTAACTACTACTCAGCATCCTTGCCCACCCCAAGCAGACTCAACGAGGGCACCACCACCGTGGGCCCAGCCTCACCCACCCACTGCCTCCTCTTTGGTTGGTCTGATTTACTCTAGAATCAGTCCACTGTGGTGTCAAGCCAGGGCTTTATGGCTGTAGAAATCCAGGAGAGTGTCAGCCCTCGGATAAATTCTACCCCCAGGCCCTCTGAACTTGGTCTGCACAAAGAACTCAGTTTTAGACGATCAGACAAGCGACACCGGATTTCACAATATTTCCCATCACACTGGTTTGGCTGGATAACTTTCTGGAAAATTTCTGTGGTTTGCTAGCTAGCTTTTGTAATCTGCTTGGCTATCAACTTTGGGATATTTATAATATTTATAAACTGACTTTAGCAAAGTCCAGGCAGCTGGTCTTTAAAGAATTCTTCTGGGCTGAGTTTAAGGAAGTTCCTTGAGCCAAGAATGAAGGAATTTCTCCCTGTGTGGGCAGCAAATGCATTTTGTAGGAGTGGGTAGAGATTTTCAAACTTTTTGTTTTGTTTTTCGAGAGGGGGAGTCAGTTGAAATTCTTGATCCTTCTCTCAGTAGAGTCCCCACAGGCATTTGCTTTATTCAGGTCCAAAAGGTTTGGAGCTGACACCTGGTTTCCGAGACAAAAATAAGCGCTGGTGCGGACCCCGTCCCTCCCTGTCCCCAGGCTCATCCTGGACCTGGGCCTGGGACTGAGTCCAGGACCAAGGCCACCCCGGGGAAGCATGTCCTCAGAGACCTCTGCCCACGTTCCCTCCCAGCTCCCTGTAGCCTATTCTCACCTCACCCTGACCTGTGAACTGAGCCCCATGGAGGGACTAACACCCACCATGACGCTTCTTACTTGCATTATGACTGGGGATAGGCTCTTACCCTAAATCATGCATTCTCAATGGGGACATTGCCCCAGAGAGGATGAAAATTGGTCCAGGGTGGAGAGGGCACTAACAACCTTAGATATTCCAGTGGTTTCTGACCCTCCAAAGGACCACAGAACATAAACAGATATACAGTACATCTGTGTAAGGAAGAAGCAAAATGATCTCTATTTGCAGATGACCTAATCTTGTATATAGAAAATCCTAATCACAGTACTAAAATTTCATTGGGGGGGTCATGACTAGGAAAAAATTTGTCTAAAAAGCCTCCTCAGGCGGGCAGTAATGGGCAAAAAAGTTGGAGAAGCACAGTCCTTAAAGAAAAAAATAGAATTAGGATAAGTTCAAATTCTGGGACACTGGGACCAGAAGGTTGGGGTGTGAGTTTGCTGGGCCCTGCATCATGTGAGATCAACAGACCAGGAGGGCACGGGAAGGAGAGGGTGGAAAACCACCCCCCCAAATGCATGGCAACGCATCGGGCAGTGTGGCCCACAGAGGGCTCCAATGTAGGCACAGTCTCCCTGTGGGGCAAATCCCAACTCTGCCACATTCAAGTTGAATGACCTGGAGCAAGGTACCCCACCTTCCTGCCCTAACCCCCATCCCGCGTCCTGGACAGAACGAGGATGACGATGTAACCGCACAGGGTGTCTGGGGAGACTAAATGAGGTTAGCTGTGCTGAATGAGACAAGAGTGTCCAGCACGTAGTTATCTTTCAGTCGTGTTAGCTGGGAGCTTTATTCACCTGGTGGTCCAGGAGGCTTTCACACCTGGATGGGATGGGTCATTGTGCTCTCTCCAGGGTTCAGTGAGCTAGGGCGGAACCCCTGCTGGATGCTTCTAGAAGAGGATGGGGAGGGAGTCTGACTACGCTTGAGGCTCTGTATTAGGGGGTCCTCCTCAGAAGCTCCTGCCAACAGTTTCATGGACTTTTCTGTTGCTAAAGTGACACCTGTATCTTGAAGAGTGACTCTAACTCCATTCCTTTTTTTTTTTTTTTTTTTTTAAATATATTTTGGTCATGCCACGAAGCTTGCAGGATCTGTTAGTTCCCCGACCAGGGATTGAACCCAGGCCACAGCAGTGATGGCACTGAATCCTAACCATTAGGCCACCAGGGAACTCCCTATCTAACTCCATTCCTAATTAAATTCCTAACTCAGTTCCTAACCTTAATGACCAAATATGACCCTAAATTTGATATAACCCCAAATCTTAACCTTAGGCCTCACCCCAACTCCTAACCCCACCCCATCTTATTCCGGTTCTAACGTGGGCCCTAACCTTAGCTCTAATCCTCACTCGAATGCCCCTGGTAACGCAGTATTTCCCAAAATTAAGTCCTCCACTTCCACAGTCACAAGTTTTGCTATACCTGTGTTCCTTCGGAGCTTGTAGTTACTTCATATTTGTCTTTAAATTAGACCTGTAAAGAATCCCATTTTAGCGTCATTCTGAGCAACCATGTTCCAGAAATCACGGTGTTGATGGGCTGGCTCTATTTTTTCTAATAGATGTTAAAATAAATACAAATAATAAATACATCTAATAGATGTTAAAATAAATACAAATATATTTATATTATAAATATAAATAAAATAAATACAAATACACGTTGAAAATGTTTCTCCATGCACCATCTACCTAAAGATATCTCCCACACCACCGGAAGTATGCGTGGCACTTTGAAAAAGACTGCTGCTACCCAGAGCCTTTATCTGACACCACACCCCTCGCCATCCGCGGGGAGCAGCAACCTCGACACCAGACCCTGTGGGGCTGCAGCGCCCTCTGCTGGTGAGTCTGGGAGCTGCTCTGGCTCAGCTCCCCTTCCATCTGGGCAGGATCCACAAGGTAGGACTCTCTCTGACTTGACATTTCATGTCACTAGCTGTGTAGTTCCCTTAATTGTGAGGACTGAAGAGAGGTGAGAAAGGACCCCTTCCTCTAGGTATAGGGCAGCCGGAGTGTGAGGTGGAGACAAGCCTAAGGTCAGAGGAGGTGGAGGGGGGAGCGAGGGGGGGCGGGACCTGCGGGAGGTGTAGGGTGAAGGGTCAACTCTGAATTATGGAGAATTGTCAAGGTTGGGACTAGGGGTCAGAGTGAGTCTAGGGTAGGAATGAGGGTGGAGGTGGGGCCGGCCAGGGCTGGATGAGGGGAGGGTGCAGGGTGGGGGAACAGCAGGGCCAAGCAGTGGAGCAGAGGCTGAGTTTTGTGCAGTTGAAAGGAAGAGCACGGTTGAGGTTAAAGCAGATTTTCAAGCGACCTTCCTGGGGGTGTCCCTGAGCTCTTGGGCCTCAAAAAGGGGCCTGAGAGTAGGGGAGGGCTGGGAAGGGCTGAGCTGGGCTGCCGCAGGAAAGCTGTTGTCTGCTCCAGGGCTGCGTGGCTGAAACCTCCCATCTGCGTATTTTTGGGACACAAAGCCACCTACTGCTCAACCTCTCCAAGGCAGACTCCCCTGCTCTCCTTCCTGGCTCCCTGGGACCCAGGACCCTCCAGCCCCACTAAGTTGTCTGCTCCATGCCAGATCTTGTTCTTTTTTCCCCTGAAGACAAGCCGAAGTCCTCTGTTTGCTAAGATCCAATATCTGTTTATTTTTCTGTAACTTATAAAGCAATAACACTGTCATCTTTGTTGTCAGTAAAATAAGATCTTACATTTGTGTGGTTCTTCATACATTAAAAGGCTACTTTCAGAAACATTTTCTCATTGGTTCACACGAGATCCTATGAGGTAAAAACAACCCATATTATACCATTTTACAGAGTCAGAGCCTAAGCATCGACGAGTTTGGTGTACCAGACTAGAGTCAGAGGCAACTAAGTGAGGATTGAAACTCAGCGCCCTGACTTCTAGCCCAGCAAACTTGTGGTTAGTTGACATGGATAAACCTGAGATAGGATTCAAAGATGAAGCACAAGAGACATATTTGGATTTGCAATTAGACACTAAAACTCCAGGACTGGAATTTGGGCACCTGGGACAGGTAGGTGGGGCTAAGGGCAGTGGCACTGCTCAAATCACATTACCTGGCTCGTCACCCAGGCCAGGGGGGTTGCTAATTCCTACACTGCCTGTGCCAGGGGAATCCCTGCAGGCACTAATGAGAACTCCATCTGTGACAACCAGGGTACAGGATTTTCCAGCAGAGGTAAAGTTCCTACAGACCCTGGTCTCTGACTCCCTCTAGGGGGTAATTCTTGAAGTGGGTGCTTCTTTCCCTCCAGGTGGCTCCCCGCTTTGGACATGATCCCAGACAGGCCCACCCTGGTCTGCCCACTTGGAATGGGGTTTCTTATCCTTGAGGCCCATACCTGAGCAACAAGGGCCTCTCAGCTCTGCTAAGTCCTGAAAGACACCCCACAAAGAACAGATATGCCAGCAAGTGCCCCCTTTGCCAGGCAAGAGGCTGCCCAGTGGCTCCTGGGGTGGGCTGAGCAGAGTTTGTGATTGGGGCATCAGGCTTTGACGATTCACATCTTTATTAGAGGCTGTGACAGTGGAGAGAGGGCAGAACAGCCCTTTGCTGTAAAACCTGTGATCAGCTCCATCTGAAGGTAGAAAGCATTGTGAGGCTGGGCTTGGCAGGCTCAGTCCCGAGGTGGGGCTGAGGGGAAGATGCTGTGAGGAGTGGTCCAAGCGCTGCCTTGCTGTTGCCAAGATGGTCATCACAGCCAGACTGAGGCTCCAGCCCCCTCCTCCCCTCACCCACCAGCCTGTTTTACTGAGCTTCAGAGCCAGCGCCTACTTTAAATCGGAATCTTATTTGAAATGCATCCGAGTTCACTGTTAGGGCCACAGCACTCTCAACGTGGCGGCACGTTCCTGCGTGATCCCTCAGTGGGTCTTCAGGGGCCCCCCGCTGGATGGGGGCAGGGGTGTGCGTGCAAAGCCTTCACCCACGTGAAAGCTGAAGCCATGGAGGCACCCCAGTATCAGGGGGCCAAGGAAGAGGGATGGGAGAGGGGCAGAGGGGAAGGGACCGTGGTTCTGCTAGTCACACGAGACTGGCCTGACCTGCCTGTGTTCTGCTGCTGACCTCTAGCGTGACCACAAGGTTGGGGACCTTAGCTTAGGGCTGGGACCAAAGGTTCAAGAATGAAAACCTCCTTGACCACTGCCTCAGAGGCCTGCTGTCCATTCCTAAAACCCCAGAATGGCAGAGCTGGATGCGAGCTCTAGGACCGTGCTGGCTAACCAGCCCATTTCACAGGTGGGGATGTGGGGGCTCAGGCCCTCCCCTGGGTTCCACTCAATGCACACAGTCAGGGCCAGGGCCGGGACCTTCTCTGCTTCTCCCTGGAGGAGAGTCTATCAGAGCAATGCTTCTGAAACTTGGCAGGCAACAGAATTGTCTGGAGAATGCACTAAAGCAGCTTGCTGGGAGATTCCAATGCTGTGGGTCCCTGGAGTCCACTGAAAGCGGCGCTGGGTTGGAGGACGCACCTCAGGAGGGCTGGGGGCCGGGGACAGTGCAGAGAACGTGAAGGGCAAAGCCTCGACTAAGGGGAGGCATCTGTGTAGGCAGGAGGAGGGAAGCAGGCTTGGAAGGGTTGCAGTCTGGAAGCACGGACAGGCATGGTGCAGCAGCCCCTGTCTCTGCTGAGAGGAGGCCCTTTGTGGGTGAAAATACTCCAGAGGGGAGGTGAACAGAGCTGGCCTCCGGGCAGGCAAAAGCTAGGAGAACCCAAATCCCTAAGGGGTGGTTTGGTTTGAAAGGCACTTATGTACCCGTGGGACCACTGGTGTTGCAGGCAGTGTCTGTGGGTGCTGTCAGAAGGCCCCCCCGGGGCCACGGCCAGGGGTCAGGGAGGAGCGGCAAGGACACCCTTGGGAGTGGGAATCGGGTGGCTGGGGCAATACGGGGGCCACTTCGAGAGCCCAGCGGCCAGGCCTTCTTCACCAGGGACCTCCCTGGTTCTGGCACCTGGAGGAGAGGGGCCAGGGGTCTGGTGAGCTAACTTTCCTGCGCTCCCAGGGCCGCACAGGGATCTGTGCGGTGGCTGCTTGGCAGGTGGCTGCTTGGCCTTGGAACCTTCTCTGTGGGATTTTTAGAGGAGAGGAATTTGGTCCCAGAGAAGGAAACTGATTCTGGACCAAATGACAAAGGAGAACTGGGGACCAGGACCTGGGATTGCTGTGATGGGCAGGGCCTGGCTCAGGGACCCCATCCTTCTCTGTCCCCAGAAGGGTCTGAGCCAGTCATCCCTTCCTCTCAGCTCTGCTGGGAAGCCCTTTCTGCCAAGCTATGGCCAGCCAGAGGGGGTTGCAATGCCTCCTGCCCCTGCGGAGGCCGGCCCTTCCAGCAGGCCTTCGAAGTAGGTGCCCAGAGCATGCAGGTTGAGTGCAGGCTGGCTTGTGGGCAACGAGGGGGTCTGTAGGCTCAGGAAGCGGTTGTACTTCTTCAGGCCCCCCTGCGGGTCATGGCGGTGTGCGGTCAGCAGCTCCTTGAAGCTGACCAGGTGGAGGGCCAGCAGGCGGGCCTCAGCGCGGGGCAGGACAGCCGCCCGCACCAGGGGCTGCAGGGACGCAAAGCACTGCAGGCTGCTGAAGGAGTGGACGTGCGGGGCCAGCTGGGGGCCCGGGGACACCTCGAGGAGGCGGCACAGGTCGCGCATGGTCAGGACGGCTGCCAGGGCGCTGCGTCCACTCACGTTTCTCGCCAGGTAGGTCTTGGCCAGACTCTTGAGTTTGAAGCTGCTGGCCCCGGGCACGCACTCCCGGATGAGGGGCAGGGCGGCCAGGAAGCCTGAGATGGCGTTCTGGAACTCCCCCAGCTTGTTCATGTTCTCCAGGGCCTGGAAGAAGTTGGGGAGGCCGGGCCCCCACAGCTTATAGCAGGCCAGGATGGGCCGACGCATGCTGCCCAGGAAGCACAGGAAGTGCTGCAGCCCCACCTCCAGGGAGACGGCCTTGGAGTAGATGTTGAAGGCCTCGGGCTGGATGATCACGCGGAACTGGCTTTCCTGGTTCACGGCTGCCAGCTGGCTAATCTTCTGGGCTGGGCAGGAGAGAAGGGCAGCGTGAGGCCCCAAGGGCACCGCGAGGTACCACCGGGAGCAGGGGGTCCTCTAGGGTTGCCGATCCCCCCATCCAGAGACCCCACCTTGGGGCCTGCTGGCAGGAAACAAACATCAGCCTCACGTGCAGCTCTGACCCTGGCTCCCAAGGGGAGGCGGGGCTGCCCTCCACGCCCCCTTGCTCCCCTGCTGGGAGTCCAGCTCCCTCCTGCCCCGCCACCTTCCCGAGCTCACCAAACGCTTTCACTCCAGGCCCCTCCTGTCTGTCTTCTGCCAGCCTCCACCCACCTGCACTCGAGACCCCTCGCTGCCTCTGCCTAGCCCTCCACTCCCTTTCCCCTGGCCTCCAATCCCCTCAGTCACATAGCTAAGGCCCTCAGCTGTCAGAGCACTGGGTCAGACAGCACACCTGCCCAGTCCACTCCATGCAAAGCATGGCCCAGAATCTTCCAGTGAGGTCTGCAAACTGCTTCTCTGTCCTGTGGAAACACCTGCTGCTTCCGTCTGCCTGGGCTGAGCACCACATTGAGTCCAGGCCGCAGGACAGGGCCTGGCCTTCTGCAGGGCCAGGGCAAACACTGTGGAGTTGAGGGAGAAGGGGTCATATTTCCCTGGGACCTTGGCTCTGCTGGCCTCCCCGTGCAGCTACCGTGGAACGAATGGGCCCTGTATTCAGAAATGTGCAGTCATGGCCTAAGGCTGTGCTTGGACTGCTGGTCTCACAGCAGCGACTTTCACATCGTGCTTCTGTTTAGAAGCGTGTTCCCAAGGCTCCCTAAGATGGGGGTGGGGTGGGCGGGAACCCCTGGAGGCTCTTGCCTTAAGCCTTTAGGCACTGGTCAAAGCAGATGTCCTTATTCAAAGAACCAAGTTCAAATACCTGGGAGGCCCAGTACTCTGCCCACTCTCTGGCTGCAGCCATCGGCCAGAGCTCAGGGCTCTCCCGGACTCGCAGATGGCTCTGTCTGCACTTATCCTGGGGACTCAGGGACTAAGCTAGAAAGGGGTGGGGGGTGGTCATTGGAGAACCCACTTTCATGGTCAATCTTGAGGTCAAAGAAAACCAGGGGCCTGTCTTCTGCCCGGGAGTCCTCAAGGCTGTTGTCCAGGACCCCGAGGGATGTGGGGCCCTCCAGCTGGAGGTCACTGGACTCGCTGCTGCTGTCGGCCAGCTCTCGGGAGGACTGCAACACAGAAAAGCCAACAGGTCAGGGGTCTGCGGGGGACGAGAGGGAGCGCAGTGGCGATGTGAGCCTGCGCCCGTGAGCAGGCGTGCATGCTTGTGCGTGCATGAGTGTGGCAGGGGGGACTCAAGCACATGGGTATGGTGGGGGCATCTGTGTGCACTTGAGGGAGGGCATGTTACTGGGAAAGGGAAGATGGGTCCCCAAGTGAGCGCATGAATGGATGTGAACGTGCACGTGTGAGGGCTGTGCTTGTGAACCAGGACGTGCGTTAGTGCGTGAGTAGGATGAGATCACGTGAGCAAGTGTGAGTGTGCGTGAAAAATGTGTGGGAATGAATGCAAATATCGTGTGTGTGTGCATCTGGGTGTGCACAAGGGGTGTGGGATTGTGGACCTGTGTTGACACAAGTGTGTATGAAAGGGGTATGCACGAGGGGTGTGGGGCTGTGGACCTGTGTTGACACAAGTGTGTGTGAAAGTGTGATACTTTGTGGGCGAGTGTGCGCATGTGCGAGCAGGGCTGGGTGTGGAGGATTAGGGAAGGCGCCAGGGCCGAGGCTGGCAGGGCCCGACGTGTCTGCCCCTGACGTCGTCTCTCTGAGCAGACTCAGAGCAAATATCATAAACCTGGGACAGGGGGAAGGAGGCTCATCTCGAACCTCAGGTGTCTCTCTGGAAGGGGCAAGGTACCTGGCTTTTCCTGTCCCCCAAGCGAGCTGAGGTCCCAGTGTCCTGCACAAAGGAGAGGGAGGGCTGCTGGGCCTCTGGGACGCCAGCCACATCTAGGGGTACACACAGAGCCTGGCTGTGAGAACAGTAGAGAGAAGACTCCCCAGGTCTGGCGTCCAGGAGATGGTGCTTAGGGAAGCCGGAGGCCAGGCCTCCTCCAGGCTGGCACCTGAGGGTCTGTTCTCTCCCTCACCAAGGCAAGAACACTGTTGCAAGGCCTTGGGGCTGGGGAAGAGCTCTGGCTAGAAGAGTTTAAACCCCGGGGCTGGGACTAAAGAGAGGGGTGGAGTCTTTCATAATGTAGATTGCACACCTGCCAAAGCCAGACGTTCAGTCTTCGGTGGCCTGCTCAGAACCTCCTGTGAATGCCACCTGTGGACACTAACCAGACACTGGGAGGGACAGGGCCAATGTCACAGGGCCAGTTGGGGGCACTGCTGGGACAGAGTCCAGAGAAGACCTCGATCGTTCCCCCTTAGGGACTGTCCCTGGTGGCTGATGGAGTCAGCCTCACGTGGGGCCATCTGAGGCCTCCCTGAACTCTGGCCTCTGGCTAACGTCCCTGGTCTGGGGCAGAATTAGCATACTTAGGCCCTTCCACCCTCCAGGTGAAACATTTGTTTTACCAAAACTTCAGCCAAGAGCAAAGTCTTTACTAATCACAATTAAAATGTGCTTCCTGAGAGGGGCTGATCTGTATTTGCCTTTCACAGCCCTACCCCAGGCTCACCAACTTCCTCCTAGTCACTGATAGAAACAGACATTCACTATGAGTCCATCTAGAGCTGGTGTTGCTTAGAGCAGCCTGTGAGTTCTGGGACTTTATACCTGAGGCCCTAATTTGACAAAAGATATGCCTTGCATATCTGTATTCTCCATTTGACCATACATCCATCTGGCCTGTCTTGCTCTGAGTCTCTGTCTCGCTGTCACGGCTCCCTTGCCTCCCTATGAGGAGCCTTCTCCAGGAGTCTTCCTTAAAGTTGCTAGCCTGTAGACAGGAGACGCCGCCTTCTTCCCCCATGGGAGAATCAAGTTGTTTTCTATCTCCAATCTTCCAGTGCCTGTTCTGATCACAAGGCTGGGGTGCTCTCACACTTGGGCTGGTGGAAAGAGCTGGACTCCCCTTGCTATGGCCTCCCCTGGGCTTCGGCTGAAGAGCTGTCCCCTTGGCCAAGTCCTCTCTGCCACCCACCGACACAGTACGCTGGGCTTTCCCTTCTTCTTTCTTCTCTTTGCTCTAAACTGCAGAAGCCCTTGCAGTGGCCCAGGGTGCTTCCATCTGTCTTCTGGTACTGTCTCTTCAGGCTGCAGGGCCAGAGTCTTCTCTTCAGATATTCTCCTCCAAGGGTTGAGCTCCCTGGCAAGCAGCACACCTGCATCCTTGAGCTAACTCCCCCATCTTTATACCAGGGTCATCTATGATAGCCATGAGAACCTCATTTTTTAAGAGCCTCCCATGGTCCTGGGGTCATTTTCTCTTTTATAGTCATGGAAATATCCTTCGTCCTGAACTTACTGAAGACCTGCTTGCTCCCTTCATAAAAGGACACTCCTTTCCACTGAGTTGTCGAGGGAAGGAGGGTTGAATCTTCCAGCCGTGACTCCTTTTCCTCCCAGATTCCTCTTGTCCTTGAGAACTTCCATAAAGTATGGCTACCCCATGGGACTGGTCTCACTGGAATGCCTCCCACTGAACTCCAGCCAGGTGTAAAGGCAATTCCCCCTCCCTGCCTTAAATCCCAGCAGTACAGCTGGGAAGTACTGACACAATTAAAAAAGACTTTTTTTTAAAGACCCAGACTTAACAGAATCAGCACATAGAGGCTCCAGGGCAGGATGTCTTTCTGGCCCTGCTCATTTTCTGCCCCTGTTCCACACCCCGACACTGCCACTTCCCGACCTTATTCCACAATCAGGATAATGGGGAGGGGGGGATAGAGAGGGAGAGTGGCAGAGACCAGAACCCAAGAATCTAGGAGAGGGCCTTTCATCGGAAAAAGCTGAGATTTGCTTGGAAGGGAAAGGGATGGCAGCAGAAGGAACTGGAGTGGGGAAGGGACCAGAGCCCATGTGTGAGGATTCTAAGTGAAAAGTGGGATGAGGCTTTGAGGGACCAGGGAGTGGCAGATGGTGAGGGCTGGAGTGAAGTGGTGGAGGGTTTAAGGAGTGCTGCTGTGAGCTAGGAGTTGGATCCCCTGTAATAGTCTCTGAAAGATGTGAGTAAATACTGGACACTTGGTTAATGGACTGTGTTTCTTTGACTGCAAAACTGTGTTCAGACTGAGCCACGTGGGATCTGGGATTCTTTTCGGGCTACACAGGCAACTAGGACACACAGGCAATCGGGTTCATGAGCTCTATTTCACTTATCTTCATCACAGTCAACTTAGCAGATCAGTCACATCCCAACTCAACACAGCAGGTGTAACGGCCATTCCAAGATGCTCAGAGGAAGCAGCTGGGTTGACATCACCTTCCAGAAGTCTAGGAGGTTTATCTGGGAAGAGCCAGTATTTCCCCTCCACACCTGGATCATAGCCCAGCAATGTACACCTCACCTCTGCTCAAGGCTGATACGTATAGAAAGGGGCGGCATTCCTCTGACACAGATGTGCAATTGACTCCCCCAATTTAGTGAGTCTCTACCTTGGTTGTGCATAGCAGCTTAAAAAAATCTTGACGTCCAGGCTGCACCCCAGACCAAGTCAGTTAGAATCTCTGGGGGGTGGGACCCAGGAATCTGTCCTTGGTTAAAACCCCCCAAGTGACACCAGTGTGCAGCCAGGATTGGCAACCACTGTCCTAATGACTGATGTATTCCACGTTCGGGCATCAGCAAATCAGACAGGAGCCAAACTCTTTGATATTTAACATCCTCACCTGAAGATACCTGTCTAGTATCTGACATTAATACTAATCGAGAGTCCGCAGCTCCTGAGGAACCTTCTTAGCACCCGAGCTGAAGCAACAGCTGGGATCAGTGGGGCAAGACACACACTGGTGTATTTTGCAGACACAAAACCACAGCTCTTGCAAAGCCTGAAGGCCCCAGAGATACTTCACATGTTATCTGTTAACCTAAACGATCCCATTAGCCAGCCTGTGGCCCCTACTGCCCTCTGCCCACTGCTCTGCAGGCTGCTGCTGCCCATTGGAGGACATGGCTCCCATCTTCGCAGCTAAGCACCTGTTTACTTTTCTGATACACTCATTCACCAGCATCACGGTCCCTCCCCTGGATCAGGTGCTCCCCACAGGCCTCCCTTCCACTGCCGGTCACCACTGCCACTCCTGCCAGGGGCTGCCCCCTCGGCTAGGCCGCCTGCTGATTCCACTTGGTCCTGCTGCTATCGGGCACTGGGGTGAGTCTTCCGTCCGAAGAGTGGATGAGAGCATCTATCTTTTTCTGCTTCGGATCCGTTAACACAGGGCCCGCAGCAGACATGTGTCTGACCCACCTCATTTTTAAGCACAGTCCTCACTCCAGGTCTCCAGCATCAGACCTGTGTCTTGCCCCTCCACCCCAAGACTACAGCCCCACTGCCTCTCCCGGCAGGGGCGAGGTCTCCTACAGAGCACCCCTGCTGCCCAGGCAGCCTCTCCCCAGCCCTGCCCACCACGCCAGGTCTGTGCCAGAACCGACCTGCCCCCCACGTCTCGATTCCAGCCACTGACACAGCTGCAGCCCGAGCAGGGGGCCTACACACCCTGGTACACTTGGAAACACAGTATCTTAGCAGACCAGTTCTCTACAGCTCTCACACACTGGCAGGTTAGATAAAGGCTGCAGGGAGGGGAGGACAGGGGAGTCTGGAGCACCCTGCAGATGTGGCCCTGCTCCCTTCCTCCAAAGAACTCTGGGAGCACCAGGGATCTGGAAGGGGGTATGGAAGGTGGGTGAGAGATGCACCTACTTAGGGGGATCTAATTTGTGTTCTTTTTAATTTTTTTTTTCCCCAACAAGTTTTGGACTTGTGTAATGGTTGATTTGAAAACCTTGTCTGAGGAAGCCCTACACAAAGGCAGTGATCCTCTGGCTCTCTTGCCTCCAGACTGGCTCGCCAAAGGTGAGCAGCTGCTTCTAATCGTCTAATTCTTCCTAACCTGAAATGTGCTTCTCCTTCCTGAGTTGATCAACCTCAGGTATCATCCAGTGGCTCCTTGCTGACAGCCGAGCACTAGACTAACCACCCCTGTTCCCCCCACCCCCAAAATATTGCTGGTTTCAGTGCCGCCACCTGGCACTCATGACGTCTGGCAGGACTAAGGGCGTTCCAATCCTTTTCTCGCTCTTTCCTTCCCAGGCTTCTGTCTCTACCCAAGGTCAGTCTTGTTTTAATTTTATCAAGATTATGGAATAGAAAGAAGTGTCCAGATTTCAGAGGAATTTAGAACATGGAAAGACTCAAAAAGTGATTGGCTGTGAGGAATAATAAAAAGCACAGGGGGGTCCTGGGCAGCTCTGGGGCCTTGGCTTCTGTAACTAGGCAGATGGTGCAATTTACTGAGAGGAGAGGAGAGGCGAGTTCGAGGCTTCTATGGGGCATCTGAGTGGAGCTGTCAGGACGCCATTGGCCCTATTGGTCCTGCGGGCATGAGCCCATAGTGAAGACGGGGGTGTGGCTGAGATCACGGGGAGTGGGCGGGGGAGTACACAGACCAGAAAGAGAAGAAGGCTCAGACCTAAGCCAGAGAACAACAGTTAAAAGAACACAGAGACCTGAAGGGGGAGTAGGGAGGAGCAGCCAGAGCTGCAGGAGGAAGTGTCCTGAACCCAAGGGAAGCAGAGTCTTTCGGGGAGTTAGGACTGAAGGCGACCACTGGACTCGGAGGTGTGGAGGTTACCTTGGCGCTGGTGGCAGGGCTCACTGGCATGGTGGGGAAGGGCAGGGGAGTGGGGTGAGGAAGGAGCACCAACGGGGTGAAGGTCCGGGGTGGGGGTTGCCGAGATAGGAAAGACTTTCTTCAGGGTGCCTAGCTGTAGCCCATAGAAAGTGTCTGAAGACACAAATGAGCATGGGGAGATGCAGTAGGCTCCCAAGGAGACAGGAGGGTGGGGCCAGGAAGAGGGGGAGTGAGTCCTACAGGGAGGTGGCCATCCCCACCACCCTAACAGAAGGAACGGGGGAAGGATGTAACCAGGTCGGGTCAATCTGTCATCAGAGAGCGAGACGGGGGCTGCTCCCATGCCACCTGTCAACCTCCGAGGGCAGAAGGTGCAGCCACCTGGCAAGAGCGAGCGGGGCGGGGATGAGGGACCAGAGCTAGGGAAGTGGAGGTGCAGCGAGGGGCCGTGGAGAGCAGAGGGGCGTGCTGAGGCAGGAAGCCAGGGAGCCCAGGAGACAATCATTTGTAGCTTTCCTCGCCTTGACTTTTCTCCAACACAAGTCGGCCTCCTGGTGGCGGCGTGGAGCAGGGGAACGCTACCAAATCCTTCCAGGGTTGTCTTTGGAGGACAGGCTACCAGGAGGCCGGCGGGTGAGGGAGGCAGGGCACTGAGATCCTGGTGAAAGGCTGGCTGAAATGGGGGACCTTGCTGGCTGGTGGGCAGGAGGCAGAGGCAGAAGGAGCTGGGAGGGAGAGGGCAGAGGTCCTGGAAGGAACGGGTTGAGAGCTCAAGCAGGAGGCTGTGGTCAGAGTCTGCGTGGGACAGTTTAGAGATGGAAAGTTCTCAGTGATGGCGAGGTCTGGGGGGAGGGGGCATGGGGGATGGGATTGGCAGCTGCAGGGGAATGGGGCAAAGATCCCTGAAAGCTCAAGGTGAGGAGAGACCAGGGTGGTGGATGTTGAAGTCACCCAGGAAGGCTGGACCTGCGTGGGGAGAGGAAACCTAGGAGGCAGTCTTCCTACGTGGGGGAAGGCAGGAGAATGTCTGAGATGAGCTGGGGCAAGTGGGGTTCATCTGGAGAGCCCAAACCTCAAAGGCACAGGGGATCTTGCCAGACGGTGGGACCCAAACAGGAGGCACAGAGGGCCTGGACCCTACCTCCCACCTCTGATGCTCCCAGGATGTGGGGGAAAGAGGGACATAGCAGCCCCCCAGGTGAACCAAGCGTCAGTGCAGGGAGGAGACAAAAAACACCTGCAGGGAAGGGCTAAGCCCAGCAGGGAATCTGATGGTCATGGAAGAAGGGTTTGCAAGGGTGATCGTTCAACAAGTATTTATTGAGCAGCCGCACCTGCCAGGGCCTGGGAGCGACACAGTCCCTGCCCTCGTGGGCTTACATCCTGGCGGAGGCCCAGTGGGAAGGCTTGGGGTGGGGGGATGGGGCAGTGGGAGGTGCAAAGGGTGAGAGAAGCTTCCTTGTCTTGGGCAAAGAGGCCTGAGGATGTGAGGAACAAGGGCCTGAATCTGTCACACCCCCATGGCTGGGGAGGACTTGTCTCTTTACCCAGAGGTCCATGGAGCCATTCATGCCCTTGTTCACTCTCTGATGATGTATTGGATGCCTACTGTGTGTAGGGCCTTCAGGTGCGTGGGCTGGGCTGGGTAGCAGGGTGGAGGGGCTTGGGGAGCAGAGGGGGTGTGTTGGCCACAGGTTACAAGAGGAAGGTGACCAGGGTCAGGGCTGCAGAGGAGGGAGGCACTTGGGCTCTCAGAGGCTTGTCTGCGGGGGGCCCGTGCTCGTGGGAGGCCTATTTGGAGGGTGGGGTGGTGGGAATGCATTTGGAGGGACTTCCAGTGGGACCTGGACTTGGGGATTCTCCATGGGGGCTCTGCCAGAGTCCCCAGGAGAGACTCCTGCTCCAAGAGCCTGGGGTGCTCTGCCTCCCCCGACCCCCCCCCTGAGAGAGGCATCAAGTTGGGGAGCCACAGAGGAGAGCGGAAGGGCAAAGAAGTTGTTGAGCCACTGGGCCACGCGCGAGGAGCCCCGGAGGGAGCGGCCGCGGGATCGTGCTGCCCGTCCCGCCCGGCGGGGTTGGCCGTTAGCCGTTGTGAGGCGGGCGGGACACTCCTGGGGACCGGCAGGTTGGCTGGGAGTCCCGGTGGTGGCCGGGGTGGTGGCCTGGACTGGCCCTTGGGAGGGAGAACAAGTCCACATGGGGGCACAATACACTCTGAGGGGCAGGCGTAAGATATGGCGAAGGCGCGGGTTTCTTTGTGCTCTGCGTGATAGGAAGTTGATCCCACGGTGGACGGCAGCTTGCTCCTGGTGAGCGGCAGGCTGTCCGGGACACACAGCATCAGGGACGGCAGCTTGCTCTGCAGGATGGTGGGGAGGCCAAGCGGGGGGTCGGCATGTGCCACGGGGCAGAAGAGAGGCCCAGCAGGGGTGGGACGCTCGGCGAGCTCTCGGCGTAGGCTGGGCTGGCGAGGAGGGAGGTGCGACGGTCTCCGTGGGCTCCATACGCTTTCCAACACAGAACCTCAGACTGAGGGCTGGAAGGGACCTCAGGGGCCACCCAGTCCAACCTTCCATTCTATTCCGATCCCTTCTGCCCCTGGACAGGTGACAGCCCAGCCTCCATTAACAAACCTCCAGGGACAGAAGGGTCACAACCCGTAAGGTCGCTTGTTCCATTGTGGGATGGCTTTAAAGAAGTTCTTCTTACATGGAGTCACCACGTGCTTGTTTGGGCCCTGCATGGGGCTGCCCTGCGCCCTCACACCCCCAGAGAGCCCTCAACAGCTGCCATTAACCAGGGAATGAACGCTTGTCCGCCCTCCTCACCGAGGACTTAAGAGGGCAGGAAACGCATAAGGAAGCTCCAGACACAGGCATTGGCTAGTCCAGAAATGAGACAGAGCCCTGGAAGGAAGCCCGCTCCCAGCTTTTCAGAAGAGTACATGTGATTACTGAAGGCTGCTGCCCTGGTATGGAGGGAGGGTCAGAGCGGTCCAGACCACAGCTGGCATTTGGAGACTATCCTCTGGACAGCTCAGGACTCACTGCCTTGCTGGTAAATTCCCCAGGCGCAACGCGAGTCTGAGAGTCACCTGCTGTGGCTGCGGCCCCTGGGACCTGGAATGGGGGGAGGCAGGAGTCCTAGGCCGAACTTCTGAGCCACTCACCGAGTTTTCGGCATCTGAGTCTTCCGAGCTGCTGATCACCACGACACGCTCCTCTGAAACGGGGTAGGGGAGACAACGTTAGGGCCTGCCAGGGATGCCCATGGACGGGGCCCAGGGTGTTCTCCCGTGGGAATCCTTGCAGGCCAGTGAACGGGGTGGGTGACGTGTGCCCTGCAACGGGGGATGTGAACGTTCAGCGTGTGTGCCAGCGTGCATCTGCTTGTGCAGAGGGGTTATTCAAGGTGGACTTCCATCACTGCGTACTGTGCCTTGCCTGTGAACGCTTAATTCAGCTGTTGGCCCTGGAGTGATTCAGAATTTACTACCTGTGGAGGGGGCGTGACAAGCACCACCTGGTTTGGAACCTTTGGCCGTCCTAAAGCGGCACACTGGTTTGTTCCACTTCTCAGCTCCGTAAGCCACAAGACGTTTGAGTTAAAAGATACTTTATCGGGCTTCCCTGGTGGCGCAGTGGTTAAGAATCCGCCTGCCAATGCAGGGGACACAGGTTTGAGCCCTGGTCCTGGAAGATCCCACATGCCCCGGAGCAACTAAGCCCGTGCACCACAACTACTGAGCCTGTGCTCTAGAGCCCACGAGCCACAACTACTGAGCCCACGTGCCACAACTACTGAAGCCTGCGCGCCTAGAGCCCGTGCTCCGCAATAAGAGAAGCCACCACAATGAGAAGCCCGCGCACCAGAATGAAGAGTAGCCCCCGCTTGCCACAACTAGAGAAAGCCTGTGTGCAGCGACAAAGACCCAACGCAGCCAATAAATAAAGAAACAACTTAATTAGTTTTAAAAAAAGATACTTTATCTAGGTTAATCAAAACCTTCTGATTACCAATAGTATTTGTGAGCAAGGATTAACAGTCAGGGCTGAGTGTGTGACCAGGGTCGGGGTTCAGTGTGACCAGGAACAGGGGTCAGTGTGGGACCTAGAATGAAAATAAAGCTGGACTCTGGGTAAAACAGATCCAGGAAGAACTGTCTTGAACATTCCAGAATTCTATGGGCTGACCTCAACTCACATGAAAGGACTCCCTCTCTGGCAGGGGCCGTAAAAGGTATCTAGGACAAACGAGGTACCTTAGGCAGGTGGCAGAAAAATTGGGGAACCGATGGGTGTGGACTTTACCCAAGTCCTCTCTGGGCACATACCAGGCACCCACCAACAAACATTTCTTGGGGAGACCCACCCCATGCAGAGGCATAGTGCTGGGTTCTGTAAGAGTGCGAAGACTGTGTTAGGGGAAGGAACTAAGGAGATGTGGTCTTTGGCCCGTCACGCTCGTCTCACTGGCATCCCAGCAAAACACAGGCTAGCTGAACTATCCACTCTCACCCCCCAGACAAACCCTGGGCTCTCCCTTCCCCGTCTGGTGGCAGCTGGGGGCAGGACACACAGGGAATGCTGTTGGCTTTGGGCTCCGTGGGGAGGGTCAGGATGCAGAAGAGGGGTCCCACCCAGCCCCTGGAGGACAGCGTGCAGGCCTCAGCCTCTGCTGCCCACGCACCTCCCTACCTGCCTCCCCAGGGTCGCTGGTCGCATGGTTGCTGTCGGGCAGGAAGGTCTCATTTCCTATGACGGGGGTCTTGGGGCTGGGGGACCTGTCCAGGTGGGGTGGCGAGACTGCCTTGGAGGTGCTGGGCCGGGGCTGCTCAGGGGAGCTCCGAGCCAACCTTGACTCCTTCTCCTCCTCAGACTCCATCTTGATGACCTTCCTGGGGCACTCGGTCTGGCAGGACTTCCTCTTCTGTGGTGTGGCTGTGTTGGAGACCTCCTGTGCAGCGGGGAGTCACAGGGTAGGGTCAGGAGCCTCCCACTGGGGCAGCGGGCAGAGACCAGACCTGGTGGCAGGAACATGTGCCCCCCGTGCCCTTTGCTCCTGCTCTTCTCTCTGCTATCTGCCACTCAGATCACGCCTCCCAGGTCAGCATGCACACTGGCCCTGCTGGTGACCACTGACCACCGACCTCTGCTGGCCTCTGACTGCCCTGGGAGGGGCTCATGCTTGGAGAGGAGCTTCCTGACAGAGCAACCAAGAGCAGGAGAGCGTAGAGTAGGTGCCTATTGAGGTCTGGATTCTCACTTCAGCTCCACCTCTTACCGCCTAGGAGGATCTGGGCCCTCGGGAGGGGAGGGGAGGGCGGGGGAGAACCTTACCTCTCTGCAGGAAGGGTCTTTGATGGAGTAGGCGTACACTGGCACAGGGTGTGCCCCTGGCACCGGCTGTACCACAGTCAATCCTGGTGCCTGCACCTGGGCCCTCTGCGCCTCCTCTGGCTGCAAAGTCAGGAAATGAGGGTAGTCAGAAACGACCAGGCAGCAGGACAAGGGCCAGGTCCCCAGGCCTGGGGTCAGCCCAGTCCCCAAGGCCTCACCCAGAAACAGGTGCAGGCTGCCCAGTCCAAAGCCCAGAGCCTACTGGGGACCAGAAATCCTCCCCACAGCCTCCATGACTTCACTCCCTTGTGACCCTGAGGTGCTGGCATCCAGGGACCACTTCAATGCCTGTGCATCCTAACGGGGCTGAAAGATGACCTCAGGGATCACACTGCCCAACAATTCAAGGCTCGTGTGACAACAGGCCCAGCCTAGACAACTCCAGGGACAAAGTGCTCACTACTAATGGAAGCAGTTCGTCTCCAGCTGCAAAGTCATAACAGGGAGGAAATCCTTCCACTGAGCTGACACTGGCCTCCCTGTCACCTGTTCACAATAGCCAAAAGGTGGAAACAACCCAAATGTCCATCAGCTGATGAATGGATAAACAAAATGTGGGTCAGCCATTCAGGGGAATATTATCCAGCCATAAAAAGGAATAAAGTTCTGACACACACAACGTGGATGAACCTTGAACACATCAGGCTAAGTGAAAAGCCAGCCACAGAAGAATACATACTGTATGATTCCATTTATATGAAATATTCAGAGGTGCCAATGCACGGAGACAGCAGATTGGTGGTTGCCAGGGGCTGGGGAAGGGGAAGTGAGGAGTGACTGCTTCATGGGTACTGGGTTTCCTTTTGTGGTAATGAAAGTACTCTGGAACTAGAGGTGGGATGGTTGTACCAGACTGTGAGTGTACTAAATGTCACTGGATTGTACACTTTAAAATAGTTAAAATGGTGAATTTTCTTATGTGAATTTTACAATAAAATTATCGTTAAAAAAAGAGGATGGTACTATATTACGATTATTGCCTATCTACAGAGAAGGAAACCAAGGCATAAAGAGGTGAAGTGATTTCCTAAGGTCACATACCTAATAAGGGCCTGGACCAGGGCTTGAATCGTGTTTTTGAAATGCAAGTTCCCTTCCTGCACCCACTGTATCCTTTAACATCCCTCTGCACCATCTTTCTCTACCATGTGACACTGAAGAATAAGCCGGACCTTTTGCTGAAACCAAGTGGGTGACGTGGGGAGTGTCCCTCCGAAAGGGGAGGCCCAGCCTCCGGGGCTCAATCCAGGGGCCCTGGCCTGCCACTCCTGCCTGCAATCCTGACCTCACAGGCCCTGTGCGCTCAGTGGATGACCATCCATCAGGAGCCTGCGGTCGGCCCACCCAGTGAAGGAAGGGGATTCCCACACAGCTGGAGGGGGCTCTGGGTTGAGCAGAGAAAAACCAGGCACTGGGCTGTAAGAGGATGAGGCCAGGGATGTGCCTTCCTCAGGACAAGCTCTGTCCCTCCCATGTGGTGGGCGACATGGTCAGGCCCACCCTCACGGGGTGAACAGCAGGGATTACCTGGCCGAGCCCAGGCTGGGGAAGGCAGGGAAAGCCCCACACGACAGGCCACGTGCTGGGGACCGGGGCCCTGAGGTGGGGCTCTTCTTGGTATCGAGTGCTTTCATGTGAAATGTGGGCTCCCAAATCATTGGCTATAATGGACTGATTTCCTTCCCTCCTCCTTGTTTCCCGGGTTTCTTTTTCTCAACATCTTTACAGAAAGGGAGGAGAGCCGGATCAGAGAGCGCACCTGTGTGTGGGAAGGGGCGAGGGGATGATCTCCCAGGTCATATTCTCCCAGGCCTCTAGGGAAAGTACACAATCTCCACAGCACTCCCTGTGCCAGTGTTCTGCAAGCTACAGTTGTGACCCATGAGTGGATCATGAAAGCAATGTCACGACTAGCATTTTTTTGTATTACATAGAATAGTACAGAACAGAAAATTAGAGTACCTCCCATGTTTATAAGCGTAATTTGTTTTGCAAAACTTCTGTTTTAGCTACAGGTATGTGCATGTGTATACCCTGTAGGTTAGATGTAAACTATATTTTTTACAGTGGGTGGTGGTCAAAAAAATTTAAACCACTCTTCACATTCATTAAGACGGCCACTATTAAAAACAAAGTGTGAATGAGAAATGTAGAGAAGTTGGAACCGCTGTGCACTGTCGGTGATGACGCAGCCACTACGGAAAACCGTATGGTGGTTCCTCAAAAATTAAAAACAGAATTAGTACATGATCCAGCAATTCCACTTCTAGGCAAATTTTATATTGTATGTATTTGATCACCATTAAAAATGAAAGAGTTGAAAAGGTCCTGGTCTGTCCTTCATGTGTGTCTCTGCAAACTGCTGGCATGTAAGAGAACCTCTTTCCACCTGGGCTGTGAACTCCCCCAAGACAGGGCTGGGCTCCTCTCCACCTCCGTCCCATCCTCCCTGACACCCCCTGCAATGTTAATGAAGCAGGGGACACACATGAGGGCTCAGTAAAGAAAAAAAGTCATGATGCCTGATTTATAGTTGTTTTACAGTTTTAAAACAATTTATTTTTTTCTCCATTGTATTGTGACGTCATTGCAAAAAGAGCCTGTGAGAAATAGAGGAGGGAAAATGTCCGAGCCACTGTCCCACCCACGTGCTCCTAGTTAAGCCGGTTGGTGTTTTTCATCCTCTCTGCCTACAGGCACAGGGTGGCGATGAAAGTACACCAGCAGTTTCAAGAGGGATGAGTGTTGGCCCAAGGAGCCCAGTTCCTGCCTCCTAAGGCAGGAATGTGGGTCCAAGTGTTGCCTTTCTTCTGGCACAACCAGACCATGCCTGCCACCCTCAAGCGGCCACACCTGTCCTTTGCACGCGTGGTATGTGACCCACTTCCATTCCCCAGCTCTATCCACCCTCACCCCCAAGCCTATAACCAAAGTGAAAGCAAGAGACTTTTCAGGAAGAGGATTCTTCTGAGGCTCCAAGTTCAAACTGCTTAGTAGCTGGTAGTAAGAGGTCACAAGACAAGACCTGGCAAAACGCCTAGACCTTATTCACACAAGAGTACGGGCTCTCTTGCTGTTCATTAACCAGCGACTGGCACCTGGAAGACAGTGCACTCTGTGGACCCAGGGCACTTTCAACTATCATTCATATGATTTCTTTGGGGACATTTTTCATTCTAGCACTGTTTGTAATGCCAAAACAACCTAAATAGCCAAGGAGTCAGCTAAAAATAAACATGCTACATCCACCAGTGGACCACTGTGCAGATGCAAAAAGGCATCAGGAAGCTCCCTGTCTACTGATAAGGTAAGAATTCCCAAATACTGGGGCTCTCCTGGTGACACAGTAGTTAAGAATCCGCCTGCCAATGCAGGGGACACGGGTTTGAGCCCTGGTTCGGGAAGATCCCACATGCCGTGGAGCAACTAAGCCCGTGCGCCACAACTACTGAAGCCCGCGCCCTAGAGCCCGTGCTCCGCAACAAGAGAAGCCACTGCAATGAGAAGCCCGTGCACTGCAATGAAGAGTAGCCCCCGCTCGCCGCAACCAGAGAAAAGCCCACACGCAGCAATGAAGACCCAACGCAGCCAAAAAAATAAAATAAAATAAAATAAATTAAAAAAAAAAGAATTCCCAAATACTATTATGCCTAGGGCACAATACTATGTATATGTGGTACTGTGCTACTTTTGTACAAAAAAAAAAAAGGAAAGCAAATATATATAGTCATATTTGCTTATAATTACATAAAGAAATTTTGGAAGGATATGTAAAAATTAATAAAGATAGGAATATGGGTATAAGAACTGGACAGACAGGGGACAAGGTGGGAGAGAGACGTTATTTTAGGTTTTTGTTTCTGACCATGTGATTGTATTGCTTATCCAAAAAATGGGTGAACTGAAACTTGAACCATCTGTGCCTCTAAGAGGCTGAGAATGGGAGAGTTTCAGAAAAAAAGGAGTGAAGTATGCCTGCAAGTAAAGAATTGAGTGTGTGTGCAAAGCTTATTTTCTTTTATCTGGGCAAAAATTAAAACACATTCCTTGGAACAGAGCTGTTGCCGCCTGTTCTGCAGAGAAACTTTTCTTTTTGAGGGCTGTGGTGAATGGATGAACATACGTAATAAAACTCGCAAAATATTTTAAAAATATATAAAACAAAATGAAGTTGCTGGTCAGTCTTAGTGTTTTACAGTATTTGGGAAAACAACTGTTACAGTTTTATTGCTCTGAGTAACTGATAAAGCAGAAACTATCCAGTTTTTGTAGCAAAGGCGTCGCACGCAAACAAGCAAAATGAATGAAAAAGTCAAATGGTTTGCCTCATTCTCCAAGAGCCACAACTCACGCTGAACCGTGAAAGTGGTTTACCACTATCCTAGGTGATCTTTTTTTCCCTCTTCTGGTTTATTTTTTGGTTTGTTTTATTTATAGTCTGATTTAAAACAATCAGATTCAAGTTGGTTAATTTTAGTTATGTAACAACCTGACATGATGGAGGAAAACAACCTTTAAAGGGATTGTGTCTATGGTTTGATTCACTTAGAAATTTTATTTTCTTATAACTTAAGCGCAATAAAATGTGTTTTTTCATGTTAAAAAAAAAATGGGCTCAAATGTCCTTTTTTAACTTTTTTTTTTTGGCTGTACCATGTGGCTCGCGGGATGTTGAACCCAGGTCACGGCAGTGAAAGCCTGGAATCCTAACCACTAGATCACCAGAGAACTCCCCTGGTGTTTTTTTGTTTTATTTATTTTTTTAATGGTTTTTGTTTTATTTTATTTATTTATTTTTATCGTTGTTTTATTATTTTTTTAATGCACCATCTTATTTTATTTTTATTTATTTTTTTAGGGTGTGCTGTGAGGCACATGCAATCTTAGTCCCCCAACCAGGGATCGAACTTGCACCCCCCCTGTAGTGGAAGTGTGGAGTCTTTACCACTGGACCACCAGGGAGGTTCCCCCCTGGTGTTTTTTACTTTTGTATATGGGTATATGGGAATGCAGTACCCAAGGCAGTTAGTAAGTGGCTTCAAGTCCTGCCCCTAGCTTGCTGTGTGGCCTCAGGTTAAGTCACACCCTCTCTGGGAGCCTTAGCTTCATCCTCTGTACAAGAGAAGGTCAGAATCCAAGATATCTCCTAGCTTTGAAACTCTCAGATCCTAAGTTCTGCCTCCTAACAGGAAGCCTCTCCTGATTGCCTCAGCGTACAGCAACCTCTCTCTCCTATAGGCCATGCCATGGCAAAGCTAGAAAGGCTGAACACCCTCACCCTAAGACTTGCTCTCCATGGAGGACCAGTCAGTCCTGGGCCCAGATCCTCAACAGGCACGTACACCTGCATGACCAGGATGGGGAGCAGACCAGATGCCCGGTCCAAGAAGAAACTGAAGAAGCTTATCCTGGCAGAGAGGAGCCATGCATGCAAGCACCCAAGAGGACAGGCTAAAGGGATGCCGCTGCATTTCCACCCAGGGACGCACTCTAAGAGCAGTCCAGCGATGGGGGTGGCTGCCTCAAGAATGAGTGAGCTTCCTGTCCCTGGAGGGTGTGCATGATAGCTGGACAGCCACAGGTCAGGGGTGCTGCAGAGGTAATGCCAACATTAGAGGGAGTGTGGGCACTTCCAAACCCTGAAAACTATGGTCCTTGGAACTATGCTGGCCCTGAAATCACACCGATAGAACCCAGGCTGCTGTGATCACTGTCGGACTCCTGGCCCCATTCTCCATTTGTCTCCAAGATCCATGTGTGGGGGGAGACGAGGGGAAGGTCCACATACCTGGGGTGGGGCACACGGAGGGGAGGGTCATCTGCTGCATCTCTCAAGGGCCTGCCTACCAGCGACCACCTCCTTTATCTCCTGTCCATCCCTGGGCCTAACCCCTCCTGAACCCATTAAGAGCTACTTTGGCATTTAGGAGCCCAGAGCCAGCCAGCCAGCCCTTCCTTTGTTCCCTCCCACTGAAGGCTCCAGTCCAGGTCCTTGCTGTCCCTCTCTCAGGTGCTCTCTCTCCTCTACTGCCTGCAGACACAGGGAGAGCAAGACTCAGTTTCCTTCCTTACACAGGGGAACTCCCAACCCACCTGACCGGCAGGACATACCACATCCCCTTCAGACCTCAAGCCCATCTCACCGGGTCAACGTCAAAAGTGTCTCTGGGAGTGCGGGCAGCTTCTGGGCTGGCTCTCCTGTTAACAGCTGCATCTGGAGAACACAGAGAAGGTCACAGGCAGGTCAGAGACATCCCTGGTGAGAAGCATCCTGTCTCAGGACAGTGACAAAGGAAACATTCCCGTTGCTCTTCCTGGAGACCCATTCTCCAGGGCCTCTGGCAGCACTGGGGAAGCTCCATGGAGGGGCTGTAATTGGAAAGAAAGCTCCCTGACTATAATGGGCATGAACTCAGCCAGAAGGAAGAGAAAGGTAGCACTAGAGAGTGCTTGCCTTTGGCTCCAAACCCCAAGCACAGCTCTCTCCATCTTGGGGCTACCACCAAGGCAAAGCATGGACAATCCTAACACCGTTTACTGCTCGCTGATTTCTCTGCATAGTGAGAGCTCCGTGATACTCTTCTGACCTGCACCCTGTTTTTATTAAATCTAAATCTCTCATGCTTCAGAATAAAATAACTCCTTTCTCTGCCACTTCCCGGTTACAACACCCAAGGCAAGCTGTTTAAACTCTATACAGGTCATTTCCTGTACATGGGTAACAGTCACCACCTAGGTGGAGAAGGCTAAGTCCATGCTCACTCTAGTACTGCACTGTTATAAGCCCACGTCCACTATCTCCAAGGGCAGGAGTGAGCAAGGTCTCCATCACTGGCACCTACCTGAGAACTCTCAGATTCTGTAGCCTCCCTCCCCTTACCCAGTAAGGGCATCCTCACACCAGCTGACCAGACCTCAGAGTCCAGCCTAGAGATTTTGTCAAAGAGCCATTAAAGCCTCCCCACCCTGGAGACCCTCTAGTGTACCCCCTGTGTCTCTTGGAACCCCCCTGATATCTCCAGCTCCTATAAAGGTGCTGCAACTCCTGGATTTGTATTGCAGAGCCAAGCACTGTCTCATTCCTCAGCTATGTCATGGGCCCCACCCAACCTTGTCTCCCAGTTGGACTGGACAACTCCAGGTCAGGAACTGGTGTGCTGTCTCCATACTTCCCAAGTGCCCAGTACAAGGCAGGGCCCATAAAGGTTGGCAGCTGGTCCAGATGGCGGGCCATCCCAGGGGAAAAAGGTCTCCTCCACGGAGCCCTAGCATGGTTCTGGGTAAGCACCCAACCACAGGGGACAGGGGGAGTGGTTTTCAGCTCCTCTGCCCATACCTCATGTTCAAGTTAACTTCTCTGTTGCTGGACACAGGTGGCTTAAGAGAACCTCCTAAAGTGGTTGGTCCCTCTGGGGCTAAAATGATACAGGGTCTGGTTCTCAGCTTTGTCGTTTCTTAACTTCCTCTAGGGTCACAAGATCGCAGCTAATCCACAGGACCTTGTTAATCAGTCAAACGTGACCCCCCTGGGTGGCTTCAGCCTCCTGTCAGTGCCTCCTCTCCCCCAGATTTATCCTGCACTCTGTAACCTATGATGTGATCAAACCCAAGAGACAATAAAAACCCCAGTTTCCTTTTCTGTCATACGGAACTGATCTTCTCTACCTTGCCTTTCCCAAGGGACAGTGGCAAGGCCCAAGCCCTTAAACGATAAACAGACCAGCCATGAGGGTGGCTTACCTGTGTCCTGGGTGATACGAGAGGCGAGATCCTGCAGGCGCACCTTGAATTCGTCGAAGCTGTCCGTGCGCACAGCAGCTCGCAGGCTCTGGGGCTCCTCCTGGCGCAGCTGGTGGAGTGCCTCACGCAGGAAGCCGTGCATGTCCAGCACCTCCTGGTCGGAAGCATAGAGCTTCATCCTCTGCACAAGCATGCTGCCCGTACGGATGCGCTGCAGCACAGCATCCAGGCGGCCCAGTTGGCCTGCTATCTCTTCGTAATTGCGCTGGTACCCTGCATTCACCTCCTCCAGCAGTTGACGCTCCTGATCTAGCACGTGCTCCACCACCTGACGCACGCCCGCGCGGATCTGCTCCTCGGTGTCCGCGCGCACGCGGCCCAGCTGGCTGATGGCCGAGGTCATTTGCGCCTGCGCCGCGCCAAAGGCGCGGTCCTGCTCCTGCAGGTCCTGGGTCATGACGTCCAGCTCCTCCTGCCGCTGCTGGATCTCCGTCCTGATGTCGCACTTGAGCTCGCTGTGGCCCCTATCCAGGAGCGCGCACGAGCAGCACAGCGGCTTGGAGCAGCCTCGGCAGTAGATGCTGCGGACACATAGGGCTGGCCTGATTTAGGGCTCGCCTGCTTTTTTTCTCTTTATATTTGTTATTAAATTCCCCTTCAAAAATTACAAAACTTTGAATCATGGTATGTTCCTACGTTCGTGCTTTTCTCAATTCAGTGTTTGTAGTTATGGTGATAGTATCCAAACTACCAATAAAACGTATTAGAACATCAAAAGTTACTAAAGTAATAATAGCTAGCCTCCATCCGTGAAACAATGCAAAGACGTACAACAAGAAAGTTAATCATCTCTTCCCAGCCTTTCCGAATTTCCTTTCCCCACCTCGGAGGCAACCAGGTGAGCACCCTGGGTGCATCCTTCACACCTCTCTCTATTCAAACAGCTTTACAAAGATATGCAGATTATGCTGCTGCTAGCAGAATTCTAAGGACTTGATACATTTCATTCCACTTAATCCTCCGTTGAGTTTCTTAAGGGAGAATTACTATTATCCTCATTTCACAGATAAAGAAACCAAGACATTCAGAGTTTAAATAATTGGCTCAAATATCTACAACACTTTTGGGCAGGTTGATGTTCTTAAAAAAAAATAAGAACATGCTAAACCTTTGCAACTTCCTCCTTTAATTGAACTTTTGTTCAGGACACTCCTCTAGGTCTACAAGTATGGATCTGATGTATTCTCGTTAATAGCTTCTTTACATTCCAGATGGACCACACTGATTCATTCATCCTGTTAATGGACATTCCAGTGATTTCCTGTTTGTGCATTTTTCCCCAATATGCACAATGCTTTCTGTAGCCTAATGCATGCATCCTTTTGTTTCTATGAAATACATTACAAAATAATAGGATTGCTAGATCAAAGAGTATGTATATTTTTATCTATTTAAAATATTTTAGCCAGCAGACACTTCCATAGCATTTACTATGTGTCAGACCCTATTATGAGCATTTGACAAATATCAACTCATTTAATCCTTCTAACAATCCTATGGAGTGGGGATTATTATTATCCCTATTTTAAGGATGGGGAAACCGAGCAAGAGGTACAATAACTTGTCCAAGGTCACACAATTAGTAAGCGGTAGAGTCTAGGTGCAAATTGTAGTAGGCAGAATAATGGCCCCCATCCAAGTACTAATTCCTGGAACCTGAATATGGTACCTTACATGGCAAAAGAGACTTGACAGGTGTGATTACATTAAGGATCTTGAGATGGGGAGATTACCCTGGATTATCTGGGTGGACCCAATGTAAGCACAAGAGTCCTCATAAAGGAAAGAGGCAGGAGGCAGGAGAGTGAGAGAAGGGAGAGGTGATGATGGAAGTAGAGGTCACAGTGACACTACGCTGCTGGCTTTGAAGACGGAAGGGGATCATGAAATACAGAACGCGGGCAGCCTCTAGAAGCTGGAAAAGGCAAGACGATGGATTCTCCTCAAGAGCCTCCAGAAGGAACAGCCCTACTGACATCTTGATTTTAGCTCAAAGAGACCCATTTCAGACTTCTGACCTCCAGAGGTACAAAACGATATATCTCTAATGGTTTAGGTCCCTAAATCGGTGGTAAATGTTACAGCAGCAACAGGAAACGAATATAAAAACCCAAGCAGCCTGGCTCAGCGTCCATGCTCTGAAACACTGCAGTGCTGCTTCTTCCAATATTACCAGGAAAAATATTAGTTACTTCCCTAGAAATACTGCTGTAATTTACTCTCACCAGGAATGAAAATAATAAGTTAGCCCACCTGAGGCCAGGAGAAAGGATTTTAGCTGGGGCCACTTTGGCTTGAATTACTGAGATCAACTTGTCCCAGAGAGCCTGCTGGCCGACCCAATTCTAAAATCTTGAAACCAGGTACTAGTCCCTCAGCTTTGCCAGCTCTCAACCTTCCCAAGTCACCCAAGGTGGTAAGGTCCCAGGGCTCGACCCTCCTGCTCAAACACAGGAGACTTATGCCACGCTAGCAAAGCTTTTCTGGAGACAGAAAAGTGTGTGGAAAGTGGGATGGGGGTTGCCACTGGGTCATGAGCCTGGAGCTCCTCCAGCCTCAGGAAATCGGATCTAAGTAACAGAGACCCACATCACCCAGAGGCAGGACCAGTGGCTGTGGTAAGTGGCAGGTGGAGCAGAGAAAAAAGCCGGGCAGATGTGGATCTGACCTCAGCTCTGTGCCCTTCCTTGGCAGGTCATTTAACCTCTCTGCACCTCAGTTTTCTTACCTGTAAAATAGGGATAATTCCTACCTCATATGGGAGTGCTGGAGAGGATCAAATGAGGTAAGCCCTACATGAATGTTTTTTTAAAAGACTATGATTATAATTGCCTGAAATATTAGTGCTCCCTAATTAGACACTACTAATGAGAAATGTTAAGCAATTATGAAAGGAATGAATAACTCTACAGAGGGCAATATGGCAGTATTCATCAAAATTACAAATGTATTTATCCTTTGACCCAGCACTCTCCCTTCTAGATATCTTTTCTGCAGCTCTATCTCCATACATAAAAAATAACATTTGTACAACGTAACACAGTCCATAATAGCAAAGAATAGAAACAACCTAAGTGCCCATCACTAGGCAATGACTTACATAAATTACAATGCACCTGTACAATGGAGTACTATGCAGCTGAAAAAAACTGAGAAAGTTCATTATATGGAAAAATCTCTCTGGCAAAATAAGGATGATAATAGGAGTATTAGGAGGATTCGATGAGTTAATATATATAAAAGGTTAGAACAGTGACTACCATAGAATGTGTTCAATTATGACAATGTATATTTTAAGTAAAAAAATCAAGGCGTAGAAGTGTATTATAGGGGTCCTCTCCTGGTGGCGCAGTGGTTAAGACTCTGCCTGCCAAAGCAGGGGACACGGGTTCGATCCCTGGGCCGGGAAGATCCCACATGCCGTGGAGCAACTAAGCCTGGGCGCCACAACTACTGAGCCTGCGTGCCACCACTACTAAAGCCCGTGCGCCCTAGAGCCCGCACACCACAACTACTGAAGCCTGTGTGCCTAGAGCCCATTCCCCGCAACAAGAGAAGCCACCGCAATGAGATGCAAGTGCACCACAATGAAGAGTAGCCCCCGCTCGCTGCAACTAGAGAAAGCCCGCGTGCAGCAACAAAGACCCAATGCAGCCAAAAATAACACAAAAGTGCATTATAGGATGCTGCTTTTTGTGTAAGAATGGAAAAAAATAAGAATATATTCATATTTGATTGCATCTGAATAAAGAAACCTTGAAAGGATACAAATTAATAAACGTATTTACAGGATGGGGCAGGGAAGAGGTGGAGTGAGGCATTTCACTGTATGCCTTTTAGGTTGCTCTCGTGTTTGAACCTTGTGAATGTATTGATATTACCTATGTTTTTAATTAAAGAACAGAATTCTAATAGATGTGGGCAATTAGATAGGCTATAGAAATAAAGGGAGAACTAGAACCAGTTGTCATTTTCCTAGCTTTGGATCCATGGGAGAGGGGCTGAGACCGAGGTGAGTGACCCTTCCTTAGAAAGAGTGTTCCAGGCCTGGGAAGGGGACCCCTAGGGTGGCCTGGCTGGAGGGAGAGCAAGACTTGCTGGGGGGACCACAGTCTCTGCTGGGTCCTCTTCTTAAGCCCCTTCTGCCCCAAATGGGGTCTCCCCAGGAAAACCAGCCACCCCTGCCCCTCTGGATGGAAGGAGACAATTGGCTTCAGGTCTCTATTGAGGGGCCTGCATCAGATGCCCTGGGGTCCAAAGCCCCAACTTTCTGATAAGACTGAGATGCAAACCCTGAATCAGAATGACCCATTGTGGGCCTGCCACCCAAGACCAAGGATGACCTCCTTGGCCTATGGTTCCTTCACCCTCATTCAAAGGACACTTACTGAGCACCCACTGTGTGCTTGGCACTTTTGGGGGAGACAGAGGTGAGGTGGGCACCTACCCACAAGGAGCTCCATGACAAGGACCCAGACTTAACACAGACAGAGAGGCGTAGCTCTGGAAAGCAAAAGGGCACTTATTTGCTTCTGGAACACTCGAAAGAATGAACTAAAACACCACAGAATCAACAAGAAGTTGCTCAGCAAAGTGGCTGGATTATACCAGAATTAAGAGAAGAAAACAGCTTAATTCTATTCCAGCAAAGCAAATGAAAAGACATATGGAAAAATTTTCCATGTTCTCATTCACAACAGCATTTAGCATTTTAAAAATGCTAAAAAAAAAAATACCTAGAATAATCCTAGCAAGAAATACATAGAACTTATATGGAGTAAATGACAAAAACCCACTAAGAGAGAAAGTCTAAAAACAGAAAATTGTATCAAGGTCCCGACTGGAGAGACTAAATAGTATAATATTAATTTTCCTCAAGTTAATATAAAGGTTTAAAGCAATTTGAGCCAAATTAAGAATGAGATTTTAAAACTTAACCAACTGATTCTAAATTTCACATGATGAAAAAAAAGAAAAAAAGAAAAAAGAATAAATTTCACATGAAGGAGTAAATGGATCAAATAGCTAAGAAATTGTTTGAAAAATCAGTGTAAGGAAGGGGATTTTCTCTGCCACTGACAACATTATAGAACTACCATTATTCACACTGTATATACTAGTCTAATAGTCAAGAGAACAATCAGCACAACAGACCAGATAGTCCTGAAAGAGGCCCTGGCACCTATCAGAATGTAATATTTTATTTAATAAAGAAATGTCCAAACTAATGGACATTAAAGGATTTTCAACAATTATATCATGAAAACTGGCTACAGGGGGGGAAATAAATCAAGTTAGAGCTTTGCTTCATACCCTACACCAAGATATATTTTTTGTTTTGTTTTTTGGTTTTTTTTGCGGTACGCGGGCCTCTCACTGTTGCGGCCTCTCCCGTTGCGGCGCACAGGCTCTGGATGCGCAGGCTCAGCGGCCATGGCTCACGGGCCCAGCTGCTCCGCGGCATGTGGGATCTTCCCGGACCGGGGCACGAACCCGTGTCCCCTGCATCGGCAGGCGGACTCTCAGCCACTGCGCCACCAGGGAAGCCCCACCAAGATATATTTTTGATGAATCAGAGATAAATATGAAAAATAACACCATGGAGATATAATAGTTGACTATTTACTCTCATGACGGTAAAGACCTTATAACAACCACTGAAGACGTGGAAGAAATCATACTATTAACAGACGCAGCTGCCTGAAAATTCAAAACTATTTTTTGGAAAGACGTTCATGACCTCCTATTATAAGAAAAGCACACTTTGTAACACTAAGTGTTGTTCATTCTGTTTTAGATGATTACAGAGACAGCAGGAAGGAAAGGAAAAAGTCTAGACTGATAGTAGTTACCTCTTTCTCTTCCTCCCTCCCCCTTTTTACTTATTGAGATTTTCCAAAAGTTTCCGTAATCAATTCTAAACAAATGAGTTTGGACTTTAAACAGGAGGCAATGGGGAATGGTAAAAGAACATCCCCTCTAGGATTTACAGCAAGCTCTTTCTCTTCTGCCTTGTGATATATTGTTTCGTTTATCCCTTTATGACTGTTCAGCGAATTGACTGCATGATTAATATTTTAATAGAAGCCCCAACATGTTTCCTGGGTTCTCAGTCTTCCCATCCAAAAGCTGCCTGTGTCTAAACCACCACCCCAGAGGCCACGTGACAGCAGACAGGATATGGGCTCTGGAGGCAGCCCGACCTAGGCCTGAATCTGAGCTCTTCCACAATTCCTAGCTATGAGGCCTTGGGTAAATTACTTTCTCTCTCTGAGTCTTAATTTCCCCATCTATACAATGGGCCTAAGGATGCTCTCTCACAGACTGTTACAAAGACAAGGGGCTGGTGTATGTGAAGTGACCAGCACAGTGCCAGATACACATCGGACATTCTGGAGCTGAGAAAGAAGAGGGGGCATTAACCACATATGTACACGTGGCAGGGGAGAGCCCTGCTGCTGGTGGGTGAGCCTCTCAACCTCAGGCAGTAAGGAAACATCACCACTGAGTGCGGTCTCTGGGCTGTTCCCTTCCCAGTAGGGACATGCCACCCTAGACCAGCCACACTTCCCAGTAGGACCAGAGCAGCATGGTACTTCTGCTGTACTAGGAAACAGGGTAACTCAGAATGCAGGAAGCAGAAATCCTACGAAAACAGGACTAGTGGAGGAGAGATGGCCCCAGAGCAAAACTCCAGGGCAGGGCCTGGCTTGCCTGAATGGTGACGGAAAAACTCTCCACTTCACTGCCCCCATCTCAACAAGGGTTGATGGGAGCTCTCACTTTGGTGGAGTATGGAAAGGAGTAGCCTCTTTTGGAAATTCAAATAATTAGCTAGAGGGTAATTAAAGGGATCCGTCAGTCATTTACACAGTAGTATGGATGCATTTAATGAGGCTGGTTTCCTGCCATCTCCAGGGTGACACAGTTGAGGAAATAAGATTTCTGAAACCAGGAGAGGAGATGAGTAATTGTAGAGACGGGGATGCTCAAAGAGAGTGAAAGCATTATTCCTGTTGATCTCCCCTCCTCCAACTATTCATTAATTGAGAAGGTGGTGACAGAGATAGGAAAACCTGCCGTCTCAGAGAGGAAGATAACAGAAGTTAAGAGAAGCAGCAAAGAAGGGCTTCCCTGCTGGCGCAGTGGTTAAGAATCTGCCTGCCAATGCAGGGGACACGGGTTCGAGCCCTGGTCCAGGAAGATCCCACACGTCGCGGAGCAACTAAGTCCGTGCGCCACAACTACTGAGCCTGCACTCTAGAGACCACGAGCCACAACTACTGAGCCCATGCGCCACAGCTACTGAAGCCTGCAGACCTAGAGCCTGTGCTCCTCAACAAGAAAAGCCACCACAGTGAGAAGCCCGCACACCACAACGAAGAGTAGCCCCCGCTCGCCACAGCTAAAGCCCACGAGCAGCAACGAAGACCCAACACAAACAAAAGTAAATAAATAAAATAAATTAAAAAAAAAAAAGAGAAGCAGCAAAGAAAGAGGAGAGGAGGAAGCCTTGTCTATTTCACTATGGTCTTATGCTGGTCCCACACCCAAGAAAGAAGAGAAAGTCTGTAGTTTTCCTTCCCCACTCTTTTCTATGTAGGTCTCTGCTTTCAAGACTGGCACATCCATGGTGGACAGTGTTCTGCTGGGCCATGTCACTCATTCAGTAGGTAGCAGGTGCACTGCTGCATGGGTGCCCTGCCTCTCCTGCCCTCTCTATGGCAGTGAATGGCACTACTGTTCAAAGGTCACTCAAGCCAAAGATCAAGGGGAATTCCAGATTCCTCCCCTCTTCGACTGCTTCAACAATGACTCATTATTAAGTCTTGTTAAGGTCTACCTTCATTTACTTAAAAAAAATTACTGAGTACCAGCTAGGTACAGGTATGGGGCTAGAATGCAGAGATGATTAAGGTAGAATTCTGGTTCCTAAATCTGTCACATCAGTTCCCATTGATACTGCCTTTGTTCTTGCCTCAATTATGGCTTATCTCCTTTAGCACTGTCCCCTAATAGGCCTCCTTGCCTCTGGTCTGTCCAATCAACCTTTCCCAGTGCCACCACATGGTATTTCTAAAATGTGATCATCTGGGAATTCCCTGGCAGTCCAGTGGTTAGGACTCCATGCTTTCACTGCCAAGGGCCCTGGTCTGATCCCTGGTCGGGGAACTGAGATCCTACAAGATGCGTGGAGCAGCCAAAAAAAAAAAAAAAAAGTTATCATCACCATACACTGAGGTGACTGCAATGATGCCCCTTGGAAGTACAGTCAGAATAGTATCAAGTGCAAGAAATATCTTAAATAACACATAAGTAATATGTTAATAAAGGAGATTCAGTTTTTGAACAAAGTTAGATCACTTGGGCAAACTCACTGAGTTTAATAATGCACTATAATTATATAGTATTGGATATTAGTGAACATGAACACAATTTGGATTTACATGCCAGTAAATGTTGCAAGAGGACAAGGCAAAGTTTACATACAGTGATTACTTATTAATCTGATTAGGCTATTTCATTTAAATCCAACCTAATTTCAATAAATAAAACGGCAAAAGAGATGGAAATAGCTGAAACAATCAATTAACTAAAGCCGTGAATAAGAAAAATGCTATTGGATATTAAGGTAACATTAACATAATACTGTATTAAATAACATATGGTATAAACAGACAGCTCTTCTATTTAGTTGTATCTATCTCAAAATACTTCCCCAACTCTAACAGCTTTGGCAGAACAAATCCAAACTGTAATACATGCCAAAGCGGGCTTCCCTGGTGGCGCAGTGGCTGAGAATCTGCCTGCCAATTCAGGGGACACGGGTTCGATCCTTGGTCCAGGAAGGTCCCACACGTCGTGGAGCAACTAAGCCCACGTGCCACAACTACTGAGCCTGTGCTCTAGAGCCCGTGAGCCACAACTAGTGACCCCGCGTGCCACAACTACTCAAGCCCGTGTGCCTAGAGCCCGTGCTCCACAACAAGAGAAGCCACCGCATGAGAAGCTCCGCACTTAAACGAAGAGTAGCCCTGGCTCGCCGCCAACTAGAGAAAGCCCGCGCACAGCAACGAAGACCCAACACAGCCAAAAATAAAAAAATTAAATAAATAAATTTATTTTAAAATAAAAAGCCAAAGCAGGCATTTGTTACAAAATTCAATGACTATAAAGTTAATCATTAAATGTTAATAGAATCTGGTGACATAGGAAACAAGTTTGTGTCCTTATGTGACACAATTTTGATATTCTCCAGAAGTACTTTTATTAAAATAAGTATAAAATGATTTTATGTAGCTCTAAGAGTATACTGTGGTTCTGATCTTTGTTACTCATTCAATACTCACTAAATATTTAAGTTTCCCCCAAACTGTGGTAATACTCTTAAGATTACTAATAAGAAAAAAAATAAAATCATAAATTAAAAACTGTAATACTCATGGTAATAGAGCAAGAGGAAAATGAGAAGGAAAGGAAGAGGAAGAAAGAGGAGGAGGGGTTATGTAAGAAAATTTCATTGAAATAAACAGAATTTTTAAACTAAAGGAGCAAGCAGGGTTTCAGAGTAATTTGATACAATACGCTCCACACCAAGACAGCTTGGTTAAATTGATACACTTAAGGAATGAAAAATATCTTTAGGCATCAAGACAGAAAAAGGAAATAAATTTGGCCTCAGGCCTCTCCTGGTAGACATTTGATGCTGGAAGATAAGACAGCAAAGTCTACAAAGCTCTAAAGGAAAGACCGTGACCAGGTATATTACACCCAGCCAAGATGTCATGGAAGCGTAACTGACAGACATTCTCAACACCACGCTAGGAATTCAGAACACAGAAGTCCTTCTTGAGAAAAACTGCTAATTGACAGCATCGGTCCAACCAAGAGCTGAATCAAAACAAAGAATCCATGAAAAGTGGTGTTAAAGTGAAAGGACCAGTGCTGTGCATTAGAGCCATTGTGACATGGACCCAAGACTGCAAACATGGGAGTGGACCATCCTGATCTTTCACAGCAAAGACTTTGTTACTGTCTAGAATGCATTCATTTCATTAAAAACAAACTATAATGACTCCAGCCTCTTGATGCCTTCGTCATTTTTTTGCTTAATCTTAGAGAGGTCTTTTAGGAAGTTTTAGGATGAAGAAATATTTCTTTGAAGTTTAGCAAGTCTAATTTTACTTTAGTATCTTTTTCTTTCATCAAAGTCAAGGAAAATTAAATTTAACATTGCTTAAATAGCATGCTTCCTTTGAATAAGCTAATTGTAAGGGAAGATACACTCTGAGCTCAAAACAAGTAACTTGTAGAATCCTTTTTTTTTGCAACTCGGCCAGGTTGTTAGTTGAAAACTACCTGTATGTGGAGGCCGGCAGCACCAGGACAGACTCTGCAGAGTGCAGTCAGGAAATCCTGCGTCCTGTCCTGGCCCTGGCTCAGACAAGATCTCCTATTTGGGGATGAGCTCCCATTAATGTTTGAGCCTCTTGCAACAATTCTCTCTTCCTCAATAATCTTATAGGAGGGTCTGGGAAGTAAGGTAATAGCACAGGAAAAAGCATCTCAAAAGACAGGAAAGTGCTTTATTGTGTTAAGAGGTCAAATCCAACCAGAAGAGCCCATTCTCTGACCATATTGAAAAAGGTTTCAGTTTCCTATTGAAAGGCGCTGCCCAGGGACCAAGGGATCGGGAAGCGTCCTCAAGGCTGGTTTCAAGCCTGTCCCCTGCACTCTGGTTCCTGCCACCACTGCGTGATGTCCACCTCTGCCCTGAACCCTCCCCTGGGCTGCCCAGGATGCCTCTCCCCACCTGTTGCCAATCATTCCAACTTCTGGTCTTGGGCTGTCTTTTCCCAGTTTATGATCTCATCATACGTCTCAAACTTGAATAATAGGTCTTTCATTTTCCCCACTCAACTGTAACTAAAGCTCTTCCCGCTACAAGTTTTGATGGTCCTCGATTAATTCCCCTACCCCATCCAGCCAAGCTTTGGGATCTGACACCCCAACATGGGTCTCAGCTCCATCAACAGTCCTAAACCCCCATTACCCTTGGCTGCAAGGCACTCCCCAGCGCTCCCCAGCACATGTGATGAAAAGGCTGGCAGCCACCTTGACCTCCAGGTCAGGCAGGCCATGGCCGTGTGACACTCTGGCCTTCTCCCCATGCTGCCACCTCTGCATTCTTGCAGGCCTCACCCCCACCTGCACCATGGCTCAGCCTCCTAATGTGGCTCCCTTTCCCCAGGTCCAGATTCTTTGCTTCAGTTCCGCTTGGGTCATATATCCGACAGTAAGGTGGTAAATCTCAAATTCTTTACGGAATAGGGTAAAATGTAAATAAGCACGCAGCCAAAGAAAAAAAATCCTGGTCTCCTTGCTCCTCAACTTGCCCAGTTCAATCAAAGTACCAGAGTGCAGAAAGAGGATCTGAACATTATCCCACTCTCTGCCTTAGTACCACCAGTGGGTTTCTAACAGAGTCCCCAAAGGTCCATTCACACTGTGTTCTACAGGATACTCACTGGTACAAGAGTAAACTGCAGGAAAACGGAGCAAACTGAGAACATTCTTTGTCCCGGAAATTGTAGGACAGAGTCCAAACTCTAACTCTCCCATGTTTGACCCTAGCTCACCCTTCCAGCCCCTGCCCTCCTGCACAGCCTTTACTTGCAGTTCCTGAAATGCAGCAGACTTGCTGGTGCCTCTGCCTTTGCACATGCTCCCTCCCCTTTCTGCTTCCTTACAGGCCAGGCTAAGTGTGACACCCCCTTGGAAGCTGCCATCCCCAGACAATCAAGGCTGGGCAGGTGGCCTTTTCTGAGATCACATGCCTGGTGCCAGCCTTCCTTCTTCCTTCTGCCCTTAAATAACTGAGCACACACGGGATGTCAGCCGTCTGGCAAGGGAAAATATGAGGGAGAGGATGGTGTCTTATCACACTGTCCTAAGGGCTACTAGCAGCACAGAGTGACAATGGTAAGCAGGCTTCCTTGAAGCACTCTGCAGCCTTGATTGTTAACTGCAGATCTGGTTCCTCCACCAGACTGTGACCTCAGAGGGCCAGGGCTGCATGTTTGTATTTATACCCTAGCACCTAGCAGAGGGCTTGCTACATAGTAGGAATGTGGGCTGAAAGAATGGACTCCACAGGTGTGGTTGATCAAATGCCAATGGCCCCAGGGAGGACACTCCCAGGCTGAGTTTGAAAGTTTAAAGCCACTTCCGATGCTGCTCCCCACTGTGAGCCCTAAGTCAGCTCAATGTCAAAGGATGGAACGGTTTATTACTGACTTGTAACTTGCAGGAAGTTGTCGGTTATTTATGACGCTGAGGTTTTGTGCAGAAGAAACAAGTTGAGTTTTTCCAGTAACCACCCGCAGATTGTGAAACAACTGTGAATTGTGACAGTGTGTGTACGATTTTTAAGCAATACTGTCAGGTTTTTGAAGCCATCTACCATGCTCAAGGGAAAAGAATCCTGTCCTCTTGCTGGCTGGACCTCCTTGCCCCTTGTACCTTGCCGACTGTGAAGAAATCCACCCCCCACACTAGAGGTGAAGCACTCTGTAAGCTACCACCATCTGGGGCTCTGGGAGAGGCCCCATCCTCACTGCAGGGTAGGAGATGTAAACTGTGGTTTATACAGTTGCTGCCAGCCCCTATCAGCTACTAAGACTGTGCAGTCTAGATGTCCACATTTACATGTGAGCAGACAACACAGAACTACAGGACCTATGAAGAGAATCAGCAGGCAAAAATGGGGACCAAACTGATTCCTGGCTCACACTGAAAACAAGGGTAATATAGGAAACATAAACCTTCTAAAAATTCTAAGTTTGCTTTTCAGGGGGATTTAAGAACATACACTGAGAAAACAAGAACAGGCTGACAAGAAAAAGCATCCTGAGAACACTGACCTTGTTTGGCAATTAAAAAAACATGATTGCAACTGTTGCAGCACCATGGATGGACCTAGAGACTGTCATACTGAATGAAATAAGTCAGGCAGAGAAAGATAAGTATCATATGATCTCACTTATATGTGGAATCTAAAAAAATGATACAAATGAACGTATTTACAAAGTAGAAACAGAGTCACAGATGTAAAACGCAAACTTAAGGGTTATGGGGGAAAGTGGGGGAAGGGTTACAGGGGAAAGTGGGGGAGGAGGGATAAATAGGGAGATTGGGATTGACATATACACAGTACAATATGTAAAACAGATAACTAATAAGGACCTCCTGTATAGCACAGGGAACACTACTCAATACTCTGTAATGACCTGTATGGGAAAAGAATCTAAAAAAGAGTGGATATATGCATATGTATAACTGATTCACTTTGCTGTACAGCAGAAACTAACACAACACTGTAAATCAACTATACTCCAATAAAAAGTTAATTTAAAAAAAGCCACACAGGGCTTCCCTGGTGGCGCAGTGGTTGAGAGTCCGCCTGCCGATGCAGGGGACGCGGGTTTGTGCCCCGGTCTGGGAGGATCCCGCATGCCGCGGAGCGGCTGGGCCCGTGAGCCATGGCCGCTGAGCCTGTGCATCCAAAGCCTGTGCTGCGCAACGGGAGAGGCCGCAACAGTGAGGGGCCCGTGTACCAAAAAAAACAAAAAACAAAAAACAAAAAAAAGCCACACACACACAAAAACAATAGTTATAAAAAGAAAAAAATAAGCAAATAAACAGAAATCAATATATAAAAAAGTAGAAGATAATTTCTTTGAGCTGAAGAAAGACTTGAATTTTCAGTTCAACAATGTCAGAGAGGATTACTGAGAAAAGACAAGACCTATAGCTTGATCAGTCATTTTCAAGAATAAAGAAAAATTATATAAACATCCTTAGCAAACAAAAACAGATTACCCACAGGGGCAAAATAATTAGATAATAATTAAATTTCTCATCTGCAGCACTGGAGGCCACAAATTTATGAAGCAATGTGTATATACTCCAAGATGAAAGATTTGTGATTGTGACCTCAGAATTTTTACACCTAGCTAAACTTTCCTGTAAATGTGACAGCAGAGAACTCCCTGGCGGTCCAGTGGTTAGGACTCCATGCTCTCACTGCTGAGGGTCCAGGTTTGATCCCTAGTCAGGGAACTAAAATCCCACAAGCTGTGTGGCATGGCCAAAAATAAAAAAAAAAAAAGAATTAAAAAATAAATGTGACAGCAAATGAAGGACATGCAAGTTAAGACAATCAAGATTCCAGAAAGCAACCTCTGAAAAGCAACCAAAAAAAAATTACTTGAAGTATTCCAGCCAAATGGGAAATTAATAACATTAAATAATTGAAGAAAGAGGAAGATGTTATAGAAAAAATTATTGTGAGCAATGAAACTAATTAAAATCTAAGATTATAGATAACAAGTGGGTTATAATGTGATGATGACACTTAATAACTGTCAAAAAAGAATGCTTAGAATAGAAAAGACATAAAATTTGGTAATATCTAGAACTAAAATTTCATGTTATTTCAACTATATCTGAATGTGGGAAGAGAAAGAGGGGAGAACAAAAAGTATGCTAAAAGTTTTATCTTATCTGGAAGAACAGTTGTAATCTACTCTTGATGGTGAGAGATACAGACACACACACACACACACACACACACACGTGCGCGCACGCGTTCTAATATGTTTGTTAAAAATTTAAAGAATAGAAAGAGGAGAGATATATATATCTGTACAAAAAATACACATTTTTAAAAAATCCTAGGAATATGCTAGTCCACAGAATATGGTCCAAGGCCCCAAAGAAAACATCAGTATAGTCCCAGATATAACTCAAATACTAGGTGACCATACTGTGGAAATTAACATCAAATATTTAAATCAAACATCACAAGCCACTTGAAAATTTTAGAAAACTCCCTCACCCAAACTCTTCTATCAAAGAAAAAATGTTTAAAAAGAGAAAAGACTGAAATTATAGATATTTGAGAAATGACTGACTATGATTACACTACATCAAAGTTATGGGATGCAGCCAATGTCATACTCACAGGAGAATGTATTAAATAAGGATAACAAATAAATGAATTAAATGTTCCGTTAGATGATGAATAATGAGAGACAAGTAGAAGAGAGAAAATAATGATGATAAAACCAAAATGATTAGTTAGAAAAAAGGAAAACATTAATATCAGTAAGCAATAAAAGGAACGACCAAAAAGCTAGTGCTTTGAAAAGATCACTAAAATAACCACAAATATACAACATTAGAAATAAGAAAGGGGACACAATTACAGGTATAGAGGAGATTTTTAAATTATAAAAGATAACTCAGGATGAACTAGAAAACATTCCAAACAATCTGATTCAAGATCCAAAAAAAAAGGGGGAAAGACCCTACTCTTCAAAAAAGGTACCTGTATCAAGATAGTTTTTCAAGAAACCTCTATAAGCTTGAATTGCTATGTTCTTTAAACTAGTGTACAGCAGAGAAATTCTCAGAGTAGCATTTTAACATTTATTGAGTATTTAATAGGTGCCAGGCACTATGCTAAGCAATTTATACATATCATCACGTTCAAAAAAGCTTGCAAACTCATTGAAAGAGCTGTCTTATCAAATGAATAAGAAAACTTGACAAGGAAATCATACATATTCATAAAATTAAATTTTAATTTTAAATTAAAATTAAAATAATAGTATATCATGACCAAATAGACTTTTTCCTCCCAGGACTTAAAGAATGGTTCAACATAGAGAAACCTATTGATATAATTCATCATACTGAAAGGTGAAAGGACATCTTCAGAGTCCAAAAGAACACCTATTCCTGAGTTAAAAATAAAACAAAATAACAGCAACAACAAAACTCTAAGAAAACTAGAAGTGGGAGGCAACTTTCTTAATGCGATTTTTAAAAGTCACCTACGGAAATCAATAATAAGCATCATACTAAACAAGAAAACATAAGAAACTTTCTTATGAAAGATAGGTACAAGACAAAGTTGCCTTTTCTAACCACTGCTTCACATTATTCAATACTGTCCTGGCAGTGCTGGCCAATCCAATGAAACAAAGCTACAAAGAGGTAATATGTATAAATACTGGAAAGAAAAAAGGTTTTATTATTTGTAGGTGATATGACTGTTTACCTAGAAAATCCAAAAAATCAACTGAAAATCTTACAAGAATAAAAGAGCCCAATAAGATGGCTAGATGTAATATAAATATACATAAATTAATAGCATTAGTGAATGTTAATGATAACCAGTTAGAAATTATAATGGAAAAAGATTCCATTCATAATATTATTACATATTATAAAGTTAACTATAATTTAAAAGTTCAAGATGTTTGTGAATAAAACTATAAAACCCAAAGATATAACCAGAGATGAGGACAATTCTTCCAAGATTTAATGTCACCTGTCAAAATCTCAATGAATATGTAACTTCTGAAACTGCATGAATTGTAACAGCAAAAGCAACTGTACAAATTATGAAAGTAAAATTATTTTTGAAAAAGAATGGGAATTCACCCTATCAAATATAAAGCTACAGAACTCCTTACAGTAGTAAGGATTAGCATAAGAATAGTTTGGTGCAGAACAGAGATTTACAAACATATTCATGACTACATGGACATTTAGTACAAGATTAAAAGGGCATTTCAGATCAAAGCAAGAGTGGAGTATTCATAAGCTACAAGGATATATTGTACAACATGGGGAATATAGCCAATATTTTATAATAACTATAAATGAAGTATAACCTTTAAAAATTGTGAATCACTATATTATACACCTGTAACAAAATACTGTACATCAACTATACTTCGATTTTAAAAAATGGGAAAAAACAAAAAGTGAATTATTCAATAAAAGTTGTAGAGAGAACTGGCTTTCCATTTGGAGAGAAATGCAAAGCAAGGGTTCTTACCTTATACCACACACAAAAATAAATTCCATGGGAATGAAAATTTTAACTATAAAGACAAATTATTAAAATAGAGTATCAGTAAATATTTTCAACATTGGCATAGGAAAAATCTTTCCTAGGATGATCAAAGCCAGATACCACAAAGGAAGAGATTGAGGGATTGGACTACATAGAACTAAAAACTTAAAACACAACACCTCATATTGAATGAATGACAAAGGTCAACACAGGAAAAATATCTGCACTATAACAAGCTCTTACAATTAAAGACTAATTCCTAAGAGTAAAGAAACAAACAAGCAAAGGCCCTCAGGATGCAATTTACAAATGAAGAAGCTCAATGGCCAAAAAACATATGAAAAGCCACTGGACCTCAACCTTAACAATAAACAAAGAAATCCAAATTCAAACAATAGTATCAGCTGTGGAGGAATCTGGTAGTACAGGTGGTAAATCTCCAAGCAGGAAGTAAGTTTAGCAGGAATGGAGCTCTGTCTGAGTGTGCCCCAGCGGGCAAAGAATACTTTCACTTTGCAAGCAGATCCCCAAGAATCTTATACAAGCTATCTATGCGGGGGAGGGAGGATTAAAAGTTCACATAGGTATGCTACCTTTTGCTTAAAGGGGGAAAAATAAGACCTATAAGACTATATACTCCTACCTGTGTGTATATTCACAAACTCTGGAAACATTAAAAACTGGTAACCATGGTTAAACGCGGATGGGGGAGGGAGAAGTGGTGGTTATTAGGCAGATGGGGGACAGAGTGGAATGGAGACTTTGTCCTCTCTATAAATTTTGTTTGTAATTTTTTGCACCATATAAATGTATTATCTATCCAAAAAATCCTGAATTAAAATCCTGTGCTGTTTAGTAAAAATCATTAATATTGGACATGACTTTTTTTTTCTCATACAGACACTCCCAGGAAGTGCATTGTTCCGGTTTTGACTTTTCAGACAGAAACTACCCACATCTCATCCTAGAATCCAGCTATACTGAGACTCCATGGCAATGCTTCTGGAAAATTCCTCTATAAGACTTTCTAAAGGGCAGTTTGGCAACATGTATCGAAATGTAAAACTTTCATAACCCTTCACCTAGAAATGGCATTTCTAAAAATTTATCCTGAAGAAATGACTGGATATGGGTGAAAAGATGTTTCTGCAGCATTATTTCTTATAAGGGGAAATTGGAAACTACTGCTATCCATCCATTCGCACGGGACAGCATAAATTGCGGTCATCGCTATCGATGCTGCTGGTCTGTGGACCTTATTTTGAGTTGCAAGACGTTAGAAGCTCCTTTACCCACGTTCCCGGCTGTGAGACTTTGGATCTCTGCTCCCCGCAGCCTCTACCTCGCTCTTAGAAGCTTCACCCCACCCTGGGCAGGCCTGCTTACCTGGTCAGCGTAGGGTCGCGGTGGTTAGGGTTGGAACAGAAGATGTTGTTGGATTTGCGCGTGCCATCCAGAAACTCCCGCGCCGACTGGCTGCGGAGTTCCGCTAGTGGCCGGGCCTCGTGCTTGAGGAACCACTGGTGCGCCTCGATGCACTTGGCACAGAGGAGCTGCTCGCACTCGAAGCACCAGTAGTCGGCCAGCTCTTTGCAGCGGGTGCAAAGGGCCTGCGCGTCCACGATTTGCCGGTACACATGCAGGCGCCGCTGCAAGCTTTCGAAGAAGACGTTGTCCAAGGCCTGCACATCAGGGCCTGGGGGCCAGGGCGCCTGGCAGATGGGGCACTGCCTGCCAGGCTCCTCCAGGCATCCTGAACACAGCGTGTGCAGACAAGGCAGCAGCTTGGGGCACTTGGCTTCTGCCCGGCAGCCCTGGCAGTGCAAGAACTGGAACTCTTCCTCCGTGGCTTGCTGGGGGATCAGAGAGGGAGGTGAGATCTGAAGTCCCAGGAGTCCCCACCCAATGGACACCCGCCCCTATGGCTGGAGGCTGAGAGTGGGACTTCCAATGCCATACCAGGCTGTCATTGGATGATGCAAAACCCAGGCTTATCAGTACCCCAATCCTCCACTTACTCAGGCCTTCCCACTCTCACTCCACAATTTACTGAGCATCTACTTCTCCTAAGACACAGTACTAGGCCCTGAGATAAAAGGATATATAGGACAAATCCCTGCCTTCAAGGAACTTAAGTTTAAAAATGAGATTCATTAAGTGTATATCACATAACCGCACATAAAGTGCTTAATACACTTTGATATTTCCTCAGAAAGTTAAACATAGAACTACCATATGATCCAACAATTCCACACCTAGATATATACCCAAAAGAACTGAAAACAAGTACCCAGATCCTTCTACACTCATTATTCTGTACACAGCATTATTCACAATAGCCAAAAGGTGGAAACGACCCAAGTGTCCATCAACAGATGAATGGATAAACAAAATGTGGTATATACACACAATGGAATATTATTCAGCCTTAAAAAGGAAATTCTGACACATGCTACAACATGAATGAACCTTGAAGACATTATGCTAAGTAAGATCATGCAGAGACAAAGGGGCAAATATTGTAGGAATCCACTTATAGGAAATATCTAGACTAGGCAAATTCACAGAGAAAGTAGATTAGAGGTTACCAGCCACTGGGGGAAGAGGGGAATGAGGAGCTATTGCTTAAAGGGTACAGACTTTGTTTGGATAAAAAAATTCTGTAAATAGACAGTGGTGAGGGCTATACAACATTGTGAATGTATTTAATGCCACGGAATTGTGTACACTTAGAAATGGAGAAAACATACATAATATATATATTTGATAACATTTTACCACAAGAAAAGTGCTTAATACAGTACCTGGCCCATGAGAAATATTCACAAATCTTAACTAGTATTGTTAATATTATTCTGAAGTGTAAATGCAAATAATGAAAGTTACTGCAATATGGTGTTATTTGTACTTTCATGAAGGACAGTAAAAAGGGCCTGGAAGAACATAGAGCAACTGATCTAAGTAGTTCCTTTGGGGGTCGGGGGTGGCTAGGGAGTTTGTGCAGGAGAAGACTAATAAACCCCTTGGGGATGGGGGTTAGGGGAGCAGGGTGCTCCAAGAAAAGGATCCAAGAAGCTTCCTAAAGGAGAGGCCACAGGAACTCTGAGGCCTTAGCCAAGGCAAGACACCTCTCTCCCACTTTCTGATCTGGGAACTAGGGTTCTTGTTTTTCCACACCTGGGACATGTTGGGGGTTCCCAGGCCGGTGCAATATGGCTACTACTCTCCCTAACAGGTGGTCCTTCGTCTGAGGCAGGGGACGTCTGAGGCAGGGGATAAGAGGCAGGTCCCAGCGTGGGGGCGGAAGAGTCTGGTCCGGGGTGCCACTGACCCTCAGCATCTTACCCCCCTGCTCGTGGAGAATCGCAGCCCAGAGAGGCCCCCCCACTTACTTATCCTCATCCCATTTTCTACTTTCCGTGACCGCTACCCCAAACCGAGAAGGTCAGGACCTCATGCCTGGTCTTCCTTCTTTGTGTCACTCTTTAAGGTGCTTGGCCAAGTTCCCCTGTCCCTCCCCACATCTCCCCCAACCAAAATCAACAAAGCCTGAACCCCATCTCCCCAAACGCAGTACTAGTACCTCTGTGGGGCTGTGGCTGTGCTCGTGGCCTTCGGAGAGGGACTCCGGGGGAGGCATGGTGGGGGCGTGGGGCAGTGCGGGGTCCTGCTGGGGCCCCGGAGATCCGGCGGGTTTAGGCTCCTGCTGCATGGAATCCAGCGCAGTTTCGATTCTCGGTTTTGATGCTGAAGGGCGGGAGAAGCTGAACCAGAGGCTTGCGGCTGACGTCTGAGCTCCCGAAGCGTCCGAAAGGGGAGGGGCCCCCAAGCGTCCGCCTCCCGAGAGGAAGTGAGACACTAGCTGTGGGCGGTTCTAGGGGCGGAGAAGTAGACTGTGGGTTCTGAAGACTCGCCTCGAGCAGGGAGGAGGGAGAGGGAGGAGAGGGGTAGACGCACAGCTGGACAGTGTCAGAGCTGACCGGGAAGGAGGCAGCCCCCGCCCTCGGTTTTGAAACATTCATTCATCTCACACTGGCATAGCTTTGTGCCAGCCCTCAGCTGGGAGCCGGAGACGCAGAGGTGAGCCACACGTGGCTCCTACTTTGGAAGAACCCCAGATCTAATGGAGGAGCAGGCCGCCAAAAGGAGATTTTCACACAGTATTGAGACTGGCTGGAAAGGAGATCCCTCAGCTGGGACATGAAGGAATGGTGGGAATTCGCCAGGGATTCAGAAATTGGAGGGACACTTTAAGCAGAGAGAACAGCACATGTAAAGGCATGGAGGTTTGAAACAGGAGAGGTTGTTTAGAAACTAGTTTTGAGAAAAAACAACTAGTTTTCAGTTTCAGTTTTGGTTATTTTCAGATTTAAGAGGGGACCCATGAGTAATGTTGACCCAGGAGTGCGCTGGGGCAAGGTGATAGCTAAGCAGATGGACAAGTACTGTGGGCAACAGTCGGTGAAGGGTTTGGAAACGAGGAACAACATGATCTGTAGTGTATATTGGGACAGTCATTCTGACAACCTAGGGGCAGGTGGCCTGGTCTAGGATAGTGGCCGTGGGATGTGGGGAGAGACCAGTGTCAGAGACACTAGGAGGACACTGAGTGGAGATGAGGGGAACAAGACGATGCCTTGTGTGACAGTTGGAAGGGCTGGTGAATCTGAGGCAGTAGGGAGTGGGGAGGGAATGGGAAGAGCTGGTGGGCAGGTATGAGAAGAGTGAGGAGAGACGCAGAGGTTAAGAATCCTCCTGCCAATGCAGGGGACAGGGGTTCAAGCCCTGGTCTGGGAAGATCCCACATGCCACGGAGCAGCTAAGCCCATGTGCCACAACTACTAAAGCCCGCGCCTAGAGCCTGTGCTCTGGAACAAGAGAAGCCACCGCAATGAGAAGCTGGCGCACTGCAACGAAGAGTAGCCCCCACTCACCGCAACTAGAGAAAGCCTGTGCACAGCAACAGAGACCCAACGCAGCCAAAAATAAATAAATAAATATATTTATTCAAAAAAAAAAAAAAAAATGAGAGAGCAAGTTAGCTCTTGGCCAAAGGAGAAGCCCAGCTCCAAGCTGGTGAGGGGAGAAAGCACAACTCCAGGTGGCATCACTGGGCCAATACCCCTGTCTTCAAACTTCAAAGCATCCCAGTCATTGTGCTGACTCCCGTGTACCCATTTTGTGCTCAGTTCCAGTCCGGGACAGACTAGAGGGATGGTGATGGGGCCTATCTCTTGTAAAGTTTATAGTCTGGGGTGGGGGTGGGGGGATGCAGGGAGAACTAACTTCCCAGGGACAGTGCAAAGCCTCAGGAGCCTACCCTACCCTGCAGCTTGATCAGTGCCTCCAGAGGTTTAGAATCAGGCCATCAAACCAGTAAAAGCCAAAGATGGTAAGCAGCCATCTGCAGAAGGGACCTGGAAGTGGACTGAGGCGCCTGAGGGCTGGCATGTGTGAGACAAAGAAAGCTTTATTAATTTCTTTGCCCGCTTTGGAAGACAGCCTGCCCAACACCTTGTTGGAAATGAATGCTTCTCAGAGTAAATTCACCATTTGCATTTGGGTTTTCTCAAGCCATGGAGAGACAAGTTACCTCTGGGTACCTGGATCAAGGGGCATGCTGCTTCTGCAACTGCAAGACTGAGGATCTCACCTCTGTGATGCTCTGGAGGGCTGCCCTGGGTTAGCACTGTGCAATCCCCTCCTTCCTTACTCTGCCATGCTCCCTGAGGTCTGCACATGAAATTTCTTTCTTTTTGTGCCCAAGTTCAGGCCCTCCTGCCCCACCTTGACCCACAATGATCTGGCTACTCCTTCATTCAACAGATAAGCACTGAGATCCACTCTTTGCCAGGCCCTGCTTGCTGGGCTGAGGGGACACAAAGAGGAATAATTTGTTTATCATGCCTTGGAGAAAACCTAATTCCATATAAGGGCAACCTTCCCAAAATCCGTCCCTAGTTTTTGAGTTCGTGCTGAGAAGGCTGGTAGCATTTCCTTGCTTCTGGAGAAGATTCAGCTCCTGAACCTTACAAAGTTGAGCCCCTTACAAAGCTCAACTTCTCTTCCTGCTCCTTTTCTAAGGCCTAGTGGGAGCAAGGTGTAGGAGGACGGACTCCTGCGGGCTTCCAGGAACACAGACTACCCTCCCTCCCTGCCCCGCGGCCGCATTTCGGTCCTCCCAGCGCAGGGGGCGCTGTGCGACGGTGAGAGCCGAGCCCGTCCTGCCTCCTCCTTCTGCGCCAGGGCCACCGCCCATGGCCGCGCAGGCGAAACCGGGAACGGCGACCAGCAGGGGTGGGGCGGTGTAGCGGCCGGCTGGTCAGGCTGCGTACAGTGCTGGGGCGCGGGGCGTACCCCCGTTAGGAGTCATGCTCGGCAGGTCTGGGTACCGAGCGCTGCCCTTGGGGGACTTTGACCGTTTCCAGCAGTCGAGCTTCGGCTTCCTGGGCTCGCAGAAGGGTTGCTTGTCCCCGGAGCCGGGCGGCGTGGGGCCTGGGGCCGGTGAGTGGCCGCCCAGCACAGCGGACCTGGGAGAGATCGGCTGGCAATCCTGGGCCCGAACCCTCTGCCTCTCGGGAGTCAGCCGGTCTTGCGCGCTCACATCCTTACAGGAGGGACCGAGAGGAGGTCTCCACAATGTGGAGAAGGGCTTGCATCAGGCGCTGGGATGCTACTGCTAATCCAGCCCTCCTAGGGCCACGGGGCTGCAGCACCACAGGTCTCTCATCTTCCAAGAAGCGTCGCCCCACCTCGTTTCTCCTCGGCTTTTATCAGCCCAGAGATTTCAGGTTTCCATTTTGCCTAGAAAGAAACTAAGGTCTAGGCATAGGAGGTCACCAGCATGCCAAGGGCACTTGGCTGCAGAGAAATGGCAGAATCTTCACCTCAGGGGGCACCTCTAGACTCCCTAAGCTTGAGCATGTCCCTGTTCCTTGGTGGAGATGTGCAGGCCCTCAGGTGCCTGTCATGTCTTCCGGGCCCTGTCTTGCTCCAAATCCTTGAGTAATTCCCTTGGCCCATAGGCCAGATCCCACGTGCCACAGCCTAACAACCAAAACCCCAGAGGATGTGGCCCCTATGTGATCCTCCTCTAATGACAGATGCTCCTATCCAAGGGTTCCTTTCCTGCAGGGGCCACATGGGTCAGAACGAGGCAGGAAAGGAGATTTAGCATTCTGGGGCCCAGAGAGCCCGGAAGTACAGGGTTCCTGGAAGTGTGGAGCCGAGGCTCCTGTCTGCTCTCTGTTCAGGGTTGGGAGAGGAAAGAGAGCAGAAAATAACCTCTCCCAGATTCTGGGGTTTTCTCAGCTTTCACTCCCATTCTGGGCTTCTGGTTCACGGGGGAAGGGACCTGTGGTTCAAATGAATCTCATTTTCCTAGCTCTCCGTCCCCCACCTCTCACCTGAAGCTGCTTCAAGCGAGGCATGGCCCAGAGGGCATTAAAGGGGGGTGAAGAATTGTGAACTAGGAAAGAACATCTTTGCCCTCATCTCTGGCATCTGTTGAAGAGCAATTGATGCTTTATCCCTTTAAGCTAAGGTCCAGTGATGCCACCCTCACCAGATAGCCTTAGGCTGTCTCCAAAAGGACTCCTTGAAAGCACACTTCTGGGGCTGATAGTAGAGGAGGTGTTATGCCATCAGCATTCAGTTCAACCCAGCATGTGCTTACAGATGCCCAGGTACTCCTGGCTTTGCCAGCTATGGGAGGCAATATAAATCAGACAAAAGGATTGACTCCTGCTCAGCCCAGTGAGGAGAGCATCATGTGATTGGCTTCTCAA